>NC_141573.1:3224816-4519027 GCF_036417535.1 Chlamydotis macqueenii
TGGCATCTCCTGACTTCCCAAAGCTTCGGATGACAGTCTAAGCCTGGCTTTTCTTGTGCCTTTTATTCAATAACTTGACAGTAGCTCAGCTAAAACAACGTACCTTACACAAACACCGCAATTCTCTAATCGTGTGGTGCCAACAGGGTTTCAATCGCATTTTTCGTGTGATTTTGCTATGAAAGGGACAAAAAGTTCACAAATCTGAATCACAGGGGCCGTTTGTAGTTGCACACCAGCAAAAGGCGTTAGTCCTAGCATCCCAGTGCCTCCGTGCTTCTCTCCGGTGTGGCAGTGCCACCTCGGTGCTGGTGGGGACGGGACGGCGGCGGGTGGCCAGCGCGATGCTGGGGTTGGGATGTCCCCAGGCAAAGCTGGACTGGGGGCAGCGTGGGGCCGGGGACCCACCATTTGCCGGGCCATGGGGCACACACCACTGCGAGCCCCAGCCACCCTCCCGCGGAGCCACGGGCGAGCAGGTGGGAAGCGGTCGCTAAACCGCTGGCTTTGCTGTCTCCTGATAACGATGAGTTTGTTTGAACTCTCATGATTTTTTGAGAGGAAGCAACGTTTGCTCTTTTGTTGTTTTTTTTTTTTATCCTGTGTTTTGACAGTTTTGTTTCACTGGGGCACTTTCATAAGGAGCGTTTTATTATTTTACTGTGTTATTAATCTGCATTTTAATTGCACACAATAAAACTTGAAAGCTCCCAGCAGAGAAGATCCTACAGCGCTTCCCATCCTGTCCCACGGGGGATGCATTGCTGGGGTCGCGTCGTTTGTCGACAAACA
Organism: Chlamydotis macqueenii; assembly: GCF_036417535.1. NCBI lineage: Eukaryota > Metazoa > Chordata > Aves > Otidiformes > Otididae > Chlamydotis > Chlamydotis macqueenii. The sequence continues at coordinate 3,225,609 of NC_141573.1, forward strand.
GGGCTGAGCTCTTTGTAGGACACACGCTGGTTTTCCTGAAGTATAACAGTAAGAACTTTCAATTGGCGTCGTCAAACGGTTAAATTTAACCTTCGTTTTGGGGGAAAAGGGTGTGTTTGGAACGGAGCAGGTATTGTTTGGAGGCAGGAGAAGAAAGCCCCGAGAGCAGCAAGGTTTCTCGGGTGAAATGTGTCATCTGCAGGTCCCTGGTGAATGCTGGTACCCAAAATACCACGGAGAGGATCCGCTCAGGTTTGGGTTGATTCCGCAGGGAATTGTCTAAAACCCCTTCACATTCGCCGAGGATGGTTCGGTTTGGTTTTGTTCTCTAATCTCCAAACCCAAAAATTCCCGGCTAAATGCCTCCAGAGAAATCCCTGAAAAACTCCCCAGCAAAGCTCCGTGGGGTCTGGGGAGCGTTCCCCACCCAACGTGGGAGTGCGGCCAAGGGGCCGGGCCCACCCTGACCTGGGTCCCTCACCTGCCCCGACCCAGGGCGGCAGGATTCGACCCCACAGAGTCACCAGAGCCGGCTAACTCCACGTGGATGCTGGAAAACAATTAACAAATTCATCCATGTGTCAGGGTTAGACCTTCAGGTCTCTCTGCATGAGACGTGGAGCTTGTGCTTGGCTCCTTGCAGGCACAGGCCAACATCTTGAGCTTGAAAGATTACGGCCTGTAAATCACTTTACCCTCCGCCTTCCCACGGCTCTCCTGTCTGACAGTCTCTTTCTCCTTGTAATTATTAAAGAAAAGAGGGGAAAAAAAAAAAAAAAAAAAAGCAAGTTAAAGTTTTCATGCAGAAAGTGAAGCAGCTCAAATTGCATCCAGAAAAAAAAAAAATAGTCTTCTATTAAAACATCATCCACCCATCCCTTCCCCCCGCCCCCAGCTGATGTGTAAGGGGGGACAGGAGGAGAGTTGCGAGGCAGCGTTTAAACCAGCCCGGCCGCGAGCTCCGTGCGTTGGTGCACCTGTGTTTCTCATCAAACGTGCTACCAAAAGGACTGGGTAAAAGTGCTTTGATCTGACTTTAAATATCCCCAAACATCAGGAACTGGAGGTATTTTAATCTGATTTTACTGGAGCTGTGCCAAGTTAAGGAAAACAGAACCCAAAATTAAGTTCATATTTTCCATCAGTCCCTGGAGTTGGGAAGGAGGAGATCTTTGCTGTGAGTGGGGATGGCAGGAGAGCAACCTCCGTTCTGCTGCTGTCGCTGTGCTGGGCCGGTTTGGGTTGGGCGCTCGGACACAGCAGGGCAGGAGCATCTTTGGAGCAGCACCCTGCCATCGGCTGCTCACAGCAAGAAATCTGGTGCTCCTGTCTTTCTAGACTTTTTTTTTGTGGGTTTTTTTCTTCAGTTTCTTTCCCTGCTGCATTTAAAATCCGAGTTTCTCTCCGTAACTATAAAGCACAGGAGACGTTTTCACACGCAGTCCCTCGTAGCGCGCATCTCCTCGTTCAGGAGGACGTTCCGTATCCTCGGGTTTGAACACGACTCCTCCGGCGCAAAACCCTGAGCGTGATTTAAATGCCCAGGGTCTGATCTCACCTCGACCTGTCCTACTCCCTCGCACACACCTATTTCCCTCGAGGGACTGCTGGAAACCCTCTCTCCGTCCTCCTCCACCCAGCCCTCTGAGCACGGAGACGTTCTCTGCAGCATCGCCGCGCTCTCGCCAGCTCCCAGCCGCGTTTGCAGAGCTGGCTGGTGGGACCGAGCCCAGAGACTCAGACAAAACCCTCTTTGTTCCCTGCACATCCTCTCTTCCCTTCGCTCCGCTGCGTTTGTGCGAGGCAAAGCTTTGACACGATGCTGTTTGCTCTTTCTCGCCCGTGTCTGAGCCTGGGCTGGTGTCACCTTGGGGCTGAGCATCCAGCGCGGAGAGCAGCTTTCGTAAGGAGTTTATTCTCAGGCTACCTGCTCAGCAGATGTTCCTGTTTGTTTTGGTTTACGTTTACTTTAATTCTGCTCCTAATGTGCCTTGTAGAATGTCTTCTGGCGATACTTCTAGACCTGCCCTGGACGGATGGCAGCCTCTGTTGTTAAAGGCAAAGCTGGGGCGGCTGGGAGCTGCGTTATCTTCAGATCTCCCCGCTCAGACTTAAGGACTTGCTAAAACACTCTGCTGCAAGCTTTTTTTTTCCCAGGACAGCAAAGGATTTTTCCCAGTGCTCCCGCCTGTCTCCTCTCCTCGCCCTTGCAGGAGTCCTTGCGCCTCGCCGCAAGCCGTACGGCGGGTCCAGCCGCTGCCCCCGCCGAAGCCCACCCGGCCGTGGCTGACGGGGCTGCGACGCGCTGCAGATTGCCTTTCACATCAGAAAAGATAAAAACCTTGACTTAAAAAAATAGGATTTTTTGAGCAAATAGAGCACAGAAGCACAGAAAAGACTGAGACCACTCTTGGTGTGGCGGTGGGCTCATCAAAAATAAGATGCGTGCCCAGACAAGACAGGCTGGAAGGCTGTCTCCCACTCTGAGAGGAAAAATAATAAAAAAAAAATTCTTTTCCCAGTGGCCGATTGTTTGGCTGGACGTTGATTGAGAGCCGAGGCGCAGATAAAGGCCGGAGGGTTGGCGATAATATCAAAAAGGCAGTCGGAGTCCGGGGCCAGCCAAGTTGTCATTTCCTAATTCTGCCGCCGCTGTCATCCAGCCTTCTGGGGCGCTGGGGAGGCTGCAGAGAACTGCTAAAAGTGTTTTAAAACATGAAGTCAGACCCTTGTTCCAGAGCAGTTCTCTCCTCCGCAGACCCAGCTCGGCCTTCTCTTGGATATTGTGCTAAACTTCAGCGTTTGATCAAAAAAAAAAAAAAAGAGCGAAGATAAAACATCTAGGTAGGAATCAATGGAGCCTTTAAACACTGCGCTGTGAAAAAGGCTGCGCTTCGCTGTTGTCTTTCTGAACCCTGTGAAACGCTGGGAAACTGTTTTTAATAAACAAGAGTTCAAACAGTGGGGCTCCGTAGCCAACAGTCACGCCTTAAACTCTAAACTTTACATGAAAACTCTCAGATCCCTTTGAACTCTTTTTTTTTCCTCCCTGGCAGAGGATTCCAGTGTTTATGCATTTTTTTGAGATTGCTGGCGGGATCATGAGGAGGGTTTTAATATTTTTTTTTAAACAATCTCCTGCCTTCAGAAACCATTAATGCCCACTAAGAAACATCAAGGCGTTGCTTTGAAGTGCCTTCTGGCTACAGCCCTCTTACACTCTTTGGTTACTGTGCAATCAAATAATTAAATGGAGTCTAAAAAAACTCCTTTACCTGGTAATTAAACACCCATGTTGGACAGTTGCAAGGGTTTTTAAAGGCATTGCAAATCTACAAAGGCTTGGGACACAAAAGCTCTACGTGCTACTGGAAGCGGTGAGCGGACGCTTTCTCCCGGCTTCGGTGACCCATCACGCAGGGAAGGTGAGAGCTCGCCCTCCTCGTCCCGGCCTCGCCAAGGTCGGGGCCGTGAATCCCGAAGGAGGAAGGACGGCGCGGAGTCATAAATTAGCAAAGCTCAGCTCTCAAACTTTTTATTTTTTTTTTCATTTGTTTGTTTGCTTTGGAATAAACAGCAAGGAAGAAAAAGTTGGAAATAGTACTTTGGCTACTTCATCAAATGTTGAATCGCGGGCCGGAGGCCATCCCAAAAGGCCATCAAGCCCCGTTTGGACACGAGCTGCCTCTGAGGGCTTTGGGCGTTTGGCTCCGTGCGGCGCGGTGGCTCTCGGGAACGCCGGGATGCGAAGGCCACCGGTGCCGGGTGGCACGGGGACACACACGCTGCGCTGCGGTTGGCAGGACTCGAGCTCGTCCTTCTCTGGAAGGCTGTCGAAGAGCAAGGGCATTTTGGTGTCGGCTTCAAAAGAGCGGGGCGGGCGTTGCGGTGGGGTGTGTTGTGATCCCGTATCCAGTAATAATTCCCTGGCTGGGAGGAGAGGGAAAGGGCCACCTCCTCTGCTGCCGCGGAAGCTCCTCTCCCTCCGAGGTGCCCTTTTGATGGACGCTTTCCGAAACCCGGTTGTTTCACTTCCCAGAAGTTAGCTGAGAAAGTTTTCTCTGGTTCCAACCTAAATCGGCCCTTCCTTCCTGGAGCTGGGCTTTGATCTGGGCATTTGAATCTCGGTGCAGAACCCGGTGCTTTGCCTGGTTTGTGCACAGCAGCAACACGGGGCAGGATTTAACCCCTCCCCTGCTGCACCGGCTGGAGCGGGCTCTCCACCTCCACCCTCCGTCAGCCCCCCCCCCCATTATTTCCGAATCGTCTTCGGGTACCGGCTGGTGTTACGGCATCCGTCCCGGTCCCGTCGCTGGGCCCTGCCATTCACCTCTGTCGTGCTGGGGCTGGTGGAGGCGGGTTGATGGGTCTCTGGAGGCAAAGACCCCTCACCTGCGTGTAACCCTTTAGTGTTTGTACCTGCAGAGGAGAGACAGCAGCTCTCTGTGAAACCTTTGGAAAGGAGGTTGTGTCCGTAGGGCTGCAAGAAACCTTTAGAAATGTCAGGATTTTAGGAAACGAGAGCTTTGGCAAAGGCACAAACCTTTTCCTCCAGGCTCTGCCAGGCTGCTGCAGCCACCTGCGAATGCTTTTGAGGGGCGGGGAGTTTTTGCTGGACTCCTTGCTCTTCGTATTTTAGGGCTGGATGGGACCTTGAGGGACCAACTGGGGTCCCTGGCAGGGGTGACGCTGAGGCTGCAGCGCAGCTGGGCAAGCGAGGGGAAAGGGAAGGGCCAAGGCGAGAGCATCCTGGCCATGCATCCCGTTTATCCTTCGACTTTTGAAGGATTTTGGGGGGATGAGAGCTTTCTTTGAGTTGGCGCAGCAGAAGGGGAGAAGAAGGGGAAGGCGAGGAGAGCTGGCAGTGCTGGGAGTGACGAGGCGGTTGTTTCAAAGCAGGGTTCAGAAATGTTCCAGACTCCTGCAGGGCCCAAGACAAATGTTGAAAGCCAGAATTCCCAGAGGGTCTTTCTGTTTTCTTTTTAAAAAATAAAATAACAACAACAAAAAAAATCTACCTGTCAAATCTTATCAGGTGAAGTGCAGGAATTAAGGAAGGCAAGACTTCATGGGCTTTCTTCCCTAAAAATAGATCTTCTCATGAAAGAGATGAAGGGCATTGCCCAGGGAGGTCAGCCAAAATTGTCTGAAATGATGCTGTCACCTAGGCCCGGTATCCAGAATTAACCTCCTCTCTCGCTACGTGGGCTCAGTGCTCTCTGAAGATGAAACGCATCACAACACTCGTTTAATTTAACAGGGAGTCTAAAACTCACGGCATGTCATGGTTTAAATGCTAGAAAAATCCAGCCTGGGACTCTTCGTTAGGATGAGTAATGCGCTAACGAAGGAGTGCACGAGGGGGCCGGGCGAGGCTGCGGGCCGGAACCGGGGACGTTGCTGGGGAGAATGGAAAGGACCTGAACCAGAGCTGCTCTCACCATCCCGAACCAGTCCGGTCTTTTTTCAGAAGGGGAAGGAAGATGATTCGCCTTAAATAATTCTCCAGCCTTCTCTGGGTGGGTGTTTTCTGGGCTCTGTGATTAAGAGAGAGCATTTGAAAGCAAGGGGATAGGAACCTCATTTAAACTGAGTATTCCTTTCTTTTCTCCTTTTTAATTAATCTGAGGTCACTGCAGGAGCGGAGTAGTGGATGAAGGTGTTTGAGGAACACGAGGTTAATGGAAGGTGAAAGAGGAAGGGAACGAAATTGCCAATACGAGCCAGGCAGAGCGTGAACCGGCAGATGCTCCGGCCCAGCCAGCGCGGCTGACATGGGTTCAGAGGGAAAAATTCCCCGAGGTGGAGGGGAGAAAACGACCTCGGAGACCCGGGAAATGCTGGGGGAACCGGCAGCGCTGCTGGTCCCAGCACCTGGGGAAAGGAGAAGGGAGCTTTCCTGGGATTTCACCAACGCAAAGCACCCTCCCCAGCACCGGCGCCGTTAAAAACGACGTAGCCTACAGTCTACGGGCATGAAGGGAGGGGGGTTCACCGCTGTTCTGGGGTCTTTGGTTTTGTGTCTGAGACACGGGTTTGCAGAAGAGCCCTGGAAGGGTACGGGTGAGCCTTGGGAAGCTGTGAAGGGTGTGTTGTGAAGGGCTGGCGCCTTCCCTACCCTCTGAGGGTGCAGGGGGGGAACGTCTCTCACTCTGGGCATTGGTTTCCTGGAGAAAGGATCCCCAAATTATCACTGCCTGGTCCCCATCTCCGCTGCCGACGGTCCTCAGTGCCGCGAGAGGCAGCCGGCATCCCTCCTGCACCCCTCGCTTCCGGGAGGGGCTGCCAGGAATTACAGAGGTTTGAGTTGGCTTTACCAACGGAGACCACCGCTGGGTGACGAGAAGGGGTTGGTAAATGTTTTAAGTCTTTTTTCATTCTAAGCTCATGATTTTGGGGGCAGCCTCGTGTGGTTTTTGTTCACCGACTCAGGTATTTTGCACCCTTTGAGCCCGGCAATGTCAAACGTTCAGGCCGGAGAGGGAAGAACAAAATCTCTCAGTCGTAGCTGCTGTGACGGACCCGCCGGCACGGGGCCAGCGGAGAGGCCTGCGAGCAAGGGCTGGGATGCATTTTGCATCCAAATGCGGGTTATTTTTTGCCAAGGGAAGACAAACGCACGTTTCCAGGCTCCTCATCCCCACTCATCTCAGAGGAGAGAACTGAGCCCAGCACTGCCCAGCCCCGCTCCCCACCGCTCCAAGCCTTTACTTGGGACCAAGCAGGACCATTGCTCGTCTCCACGTGCCCCCAACAAATCCCAGCTGTGAAACACTTGGGAAAGTGGGGGTTTTTCCCAAAAAAAAAGCCTCTAGGTGATGCATGCACGTGATTCCCATCACACTGCTCCCGCCAGGCTCTGTGGCCCGAACGCTCCCGAGGACTGTTAAAGGTCCGTCAAGGCGTTTTAATTGTGCAGTAAGCGTGTGCAGCGGTTACGTCTCGCTCACGCCATCCTTCCCGCAGCGCTCCAGCCCCGCTTGGGTTTCTTTAGCAGGGCAGGGCTCTTGCTATTGATGTCCCTTCTCTGGAAGGACCCAAATCAGGACATTTTCAAGAAAAAGGACCCAAAATGGGGATATTTTGGCAAGTATCATACACTGCAAACAGCTCTGCGGGCACTTTTTTCCGACATGAGTGTACGTAGCTTTTGACAAACCTGATAAACTTAAGCTAAACTAAAAGAGTGACCGGGGTCAAAATAAGACCTTGCTCACTCTCCATATTTTGTGCCACTTAAAAAAAAATATATTGGTTGGATCTCACACTTTTTAAGCTGTAACCGTCGAACTTTCCCACGCTGCCTCTCCGTTTAGCAGGTGACAAGCCAGACCCGGAATCACTGTCTTTATCCCAAGACAAGCTAAAAAACAAAATGTTTCTGAAAGGCTGAAGGTAGGTGAACGTTTTCAGAGTGTCACATATTAAGGTGGTGTCTAACGAGCTCCATGTCCCACTTATAATTGAAACAGAAGAGAGCATTCACTTTTCATTCATTTTTAAAAGACTATTCAAATACCCTTTCATCTCCGCTAAACAGCCTGCCATGTATTTGAAGCCATTTTATATTTTGTTTCTACAGACATCCAAAAAAACAGAGGTGAGTATTTTGGAACATTGATAGAAAGATGCAAAGGCTTGTGAGGCACTGAATGGCTTCAAGCTGCCTCAAACACATTCATCTTCCCAAGAAGAATTAGGCACAGTGTGATTCATTTTAATAGCAGAAGAAAAATAATACTACGATGTAGTGCTAAGTTCCCAACCTTTGATGGCAGACTAAAAAAAAAAGAGAGAGGGGAAAAAAAAAAAAAAATCATCTTTCTTCCCTTATGTTGTTGAAGTCTCCCTACACCCATCCGTTATGTCCAGCTTATCAATTAAGATGAACCCCATGAACTTCAGATGGCTTTTTTAAAACAAGGCACCATCCATTTGAATGTGTGAAACTGCCTGCAGCTCCCTGGAACCGCGGGATGCGGTCCGGAGCTCTGTGTACTCGGCGTGAAGCTGAGCCCTTTGATAGAAGTTTTACTGATGTTTTAAATGAAGTCTTCTCATACACACAAAATAACCCAGATAATTTAAAACCTCATAGAAAAATAGGGTGGAGAGAGGAGGAAAAAAGACAAAAAATAGTCGGTGCCATTGGTCCAGCGGAAGAAAAGAGGCTGGCTCTGGTTACCAACAGGCCAGACCAAAAGCAGTCCCACAATTGCTTTCCCAGGGTTACTCGCTCGAGCCGGGGAAGGTCTGGGCGACAGCTGGGCAACAAATCCATCCCTGGTATGGGCAGCTTCCCTCAGGAACAAATTAAGCTCGTTCAGCTATAAAATAGGTTTTGTCCCGTAAATACCGGTGAAAGGGAAGGCGCACGGGTAAGAGCTCCCTGACATTTGTCCCGCGCGCCCGCTTCCATCAAACCTCTCCCCAGTTCCTCTCGGCCAAAGCCGCCACATCAGCCAGGGCTTTACAAAGCCAGGTTTTGCTCCGCAGGTGACCTGCCTTGGCTCAATCGCACCTGGGTAAGGCTGTGACCACCCTCCATCGCCCTACCGTGAACCCCACGGCCCCGCGGGAGAGCTCCAGCTCCGGGACCACCCCGTCCCCGTGAACACCACCCCCTGCCTTCACAGCGCAGGAGAAGGTCCCCGCTCCTCTCAGCCCGCTCTCACCCCACCAGGTAGGCTCGGCCGTGCGGTCGGGGCACCAAGGCTCTGCTGAATTCGTGCCTGAGGCCTTTGCCTTGCCTACTTGGGCTGCGAGCGAGCTCCTGCCGAGGCTCAGCTACCGTTCCCAGCTACCACCAGCCATGAGAAGAAACCTTCTAAGGCATTAAGGGTGAAAAAAAAGTCAGACAATATTAATTTGAAAAATATAAAATTTTAATAAAGGCTACATCTCTTAATTACAATAATTATTGTACCAAGTATTTTTTTTTTAAATGAAACTCTTTATAATGCATAATTTACAGTATAAGTAGAACAAAATGCCATGGCAAAAGTCATGAGTACAGGACTTGTAATAAAAGGCATAAAATATATTTATACATAAACCCCTTAAACAACCAAGGGAAAGCTTGAACCCTGAATATAGGGCGACGCATGGCCTCGTACCGCCATGCAGGCACAGGTACTGTACTGATTAAATTTTAAAAACACTAGAGATAGTGTATTAATATTGTCACCATACATTTTCTACAATATATACAGACTTACACAAAGTAGCAATGGCAAACAGAACGCACAGATTAACTTAATCAACACCAAACCCAACTGTAGAAATGCAAGGTCTTTCTCGGGAAAGGATCGCTCCGGCCCCACGCACACGCACGCACGATGCTCTGCCTTTGCCCACGGCTCCAAACCAAAAAAAAACCAAAACAACCAACCAAAAAAACCCCACCTATAAACCAAAGAAAAACCCACCTACAACTCAACCAAAAACCACCACACAACAAGTCACGCGCTTCACAGCGATCTGAAAACATTCCTCATCGTAGTCACACGTCGCTGGAACAGAAGTGGTCTAACGCTGAAGCAGAACAGCTAAACAAAAGCAGCTAGCGCTGTGGAAAACACACGGGGTTAACCTGGCTTTCGGGACCGGGATGGCCTCTCCTACAGCTCTCCCAGGCTGGGGTTCTGCTCTGCCGCTCCTCGACCAAGCGAGGCACCGGGCACCGCACGGTGCCCTCGCCCCAGCAAAGCCAGAACCTCGCACCACAGAAAGCCATGGACAGAACAAGTTGCTGTTGTTACACTGCACCTAACGTATTTAACGCTTAAGACCTTTATTTCAAACTGGAGCAGCATAGATTAAAATGCACCGGTCTCTAGATGAATGGTAGGACAGTATTTTTATTTCGGCTTTTATTATTATTATTTCTTTAGAAAAGTTTTGTCTTCACTCGGGTGAAATACTGGGCACAACATAACGCCTTCCCTCCTTCCTCTTAAAAAAAAAAAACCATAGCCAACCTCCTAAATTTTAGATAGTGGGAACAATATAAAAAAATAAAATAATCCTTCCTCCCATCACCCCCCCTTCCCAGCTCCTCTCTTCTCCATTGTTAAAGCAGCATATCCAAAAACTGGACTTAAGGGAAAACAGACTGGTCAATAAATATCAATAAGGATTACTGTTCAGGTAAGCTATACACAGTTTCTCTTAGTCCATAGATTTCAGATCCCCAGGAAATCATATATTATGTATGGAAGTCTCTCAAACACAGTCTGCATCTCCAATAGCCAACAGTGGTCATGTTTTTAATAAATAGTTCAGGGTTTTTATCATCTCAGTACCCAACTCATGAATAATAAATGCCTTTTTTTTTTTTTTTCCTCTAAGGCTAATTCAGCAAAGTCTTCCCAGACTTCACTTTTTTTCTTCATTGGTTCAAAACTTTCCTTCAGAGTTTTTTTGTGGTTTTTTTTTTTTTTCTCTTGTCATCACTACTGTTGTGTGTCCAAAGACTTTTCTAGCTTAACTTTTCTCAAGAAGCACAGGTGCCATCAATCGATTCTTTCTACTTTCCCAAGAATCCTTCCTTCGTACATCGGCAGGATGGTTTCGTCTTCCCAGATCTCTTCAAACACCGCACCGCAGTCAAACTCGTCACTTGCTTTTTTGAAGTAGTATCTGTGGTAAGGAGAATTAGAACACGGTTAAAAATCACAAGGTAGAGCAAAGGATGCTTTGGCAGTTCTTTTAACCACAACATTTCCAATCTCTCCCTCCTGGGATGCTCCTCCAGCTCCCGGCGTGGCCAGGAAAACCTCAGGTCCAGCAACATGAAAGCATCCCTGGGGCGCAGGGGTGGCGATGGGACGGAGGGAGCAAGGCCGTGCACGCTCCTCATGGTGACAGCAGCTCCTCCAGTGAGTACGTTACCCGTGTTGGCAGTGAGTATCCCTCCCGTAAAGAAAATTAGAAAGTGCGGTGCTTTCTGGTCAAATATCTTATTTAGAAAATAAATAAATATCATCTCAAAGCAAAGCATTCTTAAGGCTCCCCTCTCTCCCCACCTTCTTTCTTTCATGTGTTTTCTTGTTTCAAAGCTGAAGCCCAACATTAAAATTAGCAACTGTTATTAAAAGGAGAGGCTCTTCAGGCACACGGATGGATGAAAAGAAAACCATCCCAGCTTCCTGCAACGCAAGAGCTGAAACTCTGCGGTACTCCTACTGAGAGAGAGAAAAAAAACCAACCGGGAGCTTCACACCCGGAACCACCAACTGCCGAATTCACGGCTCCGTTTTCAGGGACAGAATCTCCCGCAGTTGCTTCCCGGCGGTCAGAGGCGCGGAGCAGCCCTGGTGCAGCCCGCGGGCCGTGACACGGGAGGTCAAGCAGCAGTGTCCCGCATTCCTGCTCTTTCGCTCCGCGTTGTTAGATCATGAAGCCAAGGCTCCCAGAGACAAAAAGCACCCCCACCCCTCCTGTGTCAAACAGTAAGGACCCCTCTATTATCCTGAATTAGACCGTTCAGCTTCTTGATTAAAGGTTCCTTTTATCCCGTTTGGGGCTTTCTTCCTTCTAAGGCTGCTTAATTGCATATGCACAAATGAAGGGCTTCCATTCAGAGGGGTAGCATTTAGGGAGCCCGTCCGTCTGCCGCGCACACCTCCTCGGCCATGCCTGGCCCTTGGAAAAGCGCTTGGCCAGCTGAGCGACAAGGATGGGAAAAAAATCTTCATCAGATGGATTACAAGGAAAAAAAAAATCTGAAAAAAAAAAAAAACAAAACCAACCCTCCCCTGTAGTTGTCAGACAACTGGGGCTGGCAGACATTTGTTGGGAGAAAGGGGTTTGCAATTGTTATTTTTTTTTTAGGATGGGAAAGGAGACTAAATTAAGCTCACTTTTACTATCAAAACTGAAAGAGCCACAGCAGGGTCTTAGAATTTGATTTTTTTTTTTCTTTTTTTTAGTGACCGTTCTCTTACACATTTTTAAAACACTCGGTAAGAGCCTGCAAAGCTATTTATTTTTAGGGTACATCAAAAATTATTTTGCTGGGGGGGGGGGCTAAAAGCTGGCTTTTCTCCCCTCTTCATCTGGTCCAAGAGATGAAACCAGCTCCCTTTAGTGGAGGCAGGGTTAGGATTTATTTTTGTAAAGTCATTCCAAGCCGAATTGACACATGTTGCGTCTTTAATGGCTCAGCAAGGAAAAACATCTTATTTAAGTCCTTCAGAGCCTGCACTCATTGAACCAACGGCCCAGCTCCCACCAACTTCCATGCTGCAGGTCAAGGCCACAATTCCCCAGGCCAGCAGCCTTGAAACAAAACAAAAAAAAACCGAGGAAAGTTTGAATGAATTACAAAGAACTTTCTCTTCCCTTTCCCCTTCTCCGCCCCTCTCCAGATAACAGTCGCTCTTCCCAATAACTTCCTCCACAAGCCCAAGCGCTGGCTGTGTTTACAAAATTTTTATTTGAGAAAACACGCTATGACCTTTTACATAATTACAACCTTATTTCACAGAGAAAAAGGGGAAAAAAATAAAAATAAAAAGAGGAGGCAAAGCAAAAATAAATAAATAAATCCTCCCCCACAACATCTTCAAACAAGTCACTCTGCTCTTATTTGCTCAGAAATGGGCTTTCCATTGAAACATATTTTATGTGGCAAGCTTTGCTCTTTTTTTTCTTTTTCTTTTTTTTTTTTTTTTTCTTTTTTTGGGACATCTGGCACCAATCGAGGCGAGCAGGCCTGGCGTTACAGCTCTGTTTTGAACCGCTGCCATCTTCAGATTACCCGACACCACCCAGTTTTTTTGTGCGTGTATGTTTGTTTTTTGTTAACGCCATCAGTATTAAATCACTGCTTAATTCCATTTTTTTCTTCTTTTTTTTTTTTTTTCTGAGCGGGGAGAGGAAAGCAAAGCGGCGATTTCCCGGCGGCTGCCCCACGGCGGGGCCGGCCGCGCAGCTCTGGCATCGCGGGAGCCCGAGGTACCCGCCTCGCAAACTGATCCAATCAATAAAGAATTTGGAGAGCGGAGCATTTCTGCATGTCTTTGTGCATTAAATGAAAGGCAACGGCTTCAAAGACATGCTTATTAAATGTGCCTTAAAAAGAAATCAATGCCAGATGTGACCAAAGCAGCCTAGTTAGTGCCTCCCCGTAACACACACGCTACTCCGGGCACTGCGGACCTCTTCCCTGAAGGTCACCCGCAGTTTCGCTCAAAGTCCAGCCAAAAGTCAAAGCTTAGATCAAAATGATTCCCTGGAGGTACACACATTTGTGTAATTAGTTTCACCTTGTGTCTGTGCAAGATAAAATACTGGGCACGTACCCAAGTTGCTTTTATAAATTTCTGTATTGTCTTTACCCAGGTGTAAAGGGGTGAGATCTAAGCAAACCGTTGTTTCATCCTTGTCAGTCACTTAAAAACATTTTCTAAAGTAATTACAGTCTGACAAGGCACAAATAATTGCACCTGGAGGGACTTTCGGGCCAGGGAGGTTTTTAAGAGCCTACTCCTGCACTTGGTCATCACACAGAAAATGTCACACAAAACAAATAAACAAATAGAAAAAGATTATTTTTAGGGAGAGAGGAGGACTACACAGCCACTGGAGCAGCGGCAGAGCAGTGGTGAGGCCAGGGAAACTGGTCTGTAACTGGGGCAGGAGGCCACATCAGCCGGAGGAGGCGTGCGGCAGGCCGGGAGAGGCTGTAGGGGTTGGAAAATGGCGCAAGGGCTCAAGAAGCCCAGGGACCTCGCCCAGAGGTTGTCCAGGTTGGGTGTACTTGCAGGTTGCTGCCATCTGATGGCAGCTGGGCGGGCTGCAAAGGTGGTTTTGGCGGAAGGATTGGCAGTATTTCAGCCCCAGCCCCACTATGTACAGCCGTAGATAGATATCCCCCAGCCTGGGAGCACCCTTGGGTGACCCACCTCTGACCTACACAGGTGGACTTCCCAAAGCTAACGCCACACCAGTGATGGAGCACCAGCTGGAAAGTCCTCATACCAAACCCAAACAGACCTTTTGGAGGTTAAATCAGAAGCTGCCAGTTACAGGGCTCTCTGAAGAAGCACCAAATTCAGTGCAAACTCAAAGCTTTAAGCTGGAGCTTCCCTCTCCTGCTCACCCTGCAGAAGAAGGGCCAAGAGATGAGTCCAGTAGCGCCCAGATCCACTGGGAAAGTACAGCAAAAATAGCCAACGTGAAGCTACTGCCATAGGAACTAGAAGAGCAGGGGAAGCAGCAAACTGGTTAAACTGGGAGCTGGGCCCTGGAAACCAGACAGGCAGGGTTTGTTGGTGTTTCTGATGAGGAACTGGGCATCACTGGGTATTGCTGGTGGAGCTTTCCCTGCAGGGCAGAGGTTTTTTCCAAACAAAGGGAAAAGCGACCTCGCTGCGTTTCAGCTACACGTTCACTCAGATGCAACGTCCCAGCCTCTCACTGACCGCATTCACGGCACACCATTGCAAAAAAAGGAAAAAAAAAATCTAAAAATGAAAAAATTTAAATGAGTAGGCAAAGAGAAGCAGGAGGCCAGCACCAGGATGAATGCTGACCCCAGTTTGCAAAGCAAGCCCCACCACTCCATGCCTTCACCACAAGGCCACCCCAGCTTTTCCTGGGATTCAAGCTTTTTGGGCAAGGGCTGGAGCACGAAGCCTGCCAGCCTGCATCCTCGTGCGACTGGGGAGGAGGCTGGGGAGGGCGGTGGAGCCGAGGTGGCCCTGCAGCCAAGCTGCAGCTCAGGGCCCCTCTCTCCATCTCCAAGTTGCTCTTGGTCTGAGTGGGACGAGAATAAGAAGACCTACAGCCCCTGACAAGCACAGTAATTCTGTCACTGCAGGCAGACCTGCAAAATATCTGCTGCTTCTTTTGACCTATTAGAACACACTAAAAACCAGACAAATCACAGATTCTTACCTGTAATTTCCCTTTTTGCTCAGCTGCTCTTTAAAGTGCCCAAGTGTCAGGCTCTGGGCCTTTAACATCCTCCTGTAGGGAATTTCTTCTCCGCAAAAAAAATAGGTGACAACCAACTCGCTCGACTGAGAGGTGTGAACAACTGGCAGTTTCTTTGGCTCTTTGTGACTGAAAAACAGAAAACACACACAAACCCCTCTGTTTTTCCATTTGAGAACAAGCTGTTTCCCCGCGCTCAATCCAGCAGTGTTCCTGCCACACGTCACACCGGTCAGAAACACCCTGGGTGTGACCCAAGAAGTCAGATATTCCCGTACTCGCCGTGAGTTTGTCCTGCTGCACTGGCACGGCCCTTCACCGGGCTCCCACCACAGCTCCTGCTTGCCGCGACGGTGGGAATCGCAGCATCGCAAAGCGCCCAGCCGCGGGCAGCAGAGTCCTCAACCCATTTTATGGATGGGAGAACTGAGGGATGGAGGTCAGATGCCTGCTGGAAGCATCAGAGCAGGTCCACCATGGGCTAACCTCCACCTAGAAGCCCCAGTACTGTACCCCTCTGATTTTAAAAGGCTCGTTCCATCTGCCTTCATACAAAGCATCAACCAAGCTTCTTTCTCCTGCACAAAACCACCTGCAACCACCAACAGCTAACAAAGCAAAACCACCACCAGATTTTTCACCTGAAGGACACAGGTAATCTTATTTTTGGGGATAAAATTAAGTGGATGTTGCCATTTGAACCAAGGAAGCCTTCTTAAGGAATAATTAAAACAATATTACCCAGAAAAACGGCAACTCCGCCGTGAATGCCATGCAGCCAAATCTACAACTGCTTCTGAAGCAATGTACACTCGGCATGTCAAAAGGTCACAAAGTGTTAGTCCGCAGTAATTTAGTCTTCCTAATTTGTTCTAAGTCTTTGTAGAGTGGCTTCAGAAAAAAAGCTGCTAGCAAAGACAGCTGGTGGACTTAAGGTCAACCAATTAAAAATGAAAGGCTCTAGTCAGGTGGCTCAGTCTGGACTTCAAACATTACTCATTGCTTAAGATGAAGAGGGTAAGAAAGAAAACTTTAATTATTTAGGCCATTTTAGACCTCTCTGTAGCAGATTTCTTGTTAAAAGAACCATCCTGTAATTAGACTAATCCAATCTTTGTCCACTTTACAGGAATGCAAGTTAAAAAGAGCCAAAGACAAGATTTGAAAATGTTTTGTTCTTTCTTTAAGAAGAAGAACGTTTGAAAGACGAAATTTCAGATACAAGAACTTCCTCTCTTTTCAAAGCGCAATCCATTTAATGAAAACATAATTATTTTATATATATATATTTCCCAATCCTTTTCCGTGCTAGCAATACTCACTCTTCTGTCGTCAGGCTTGCATTGCAGAAAGGGGAGTTTCCCCCCGGAACGGCAGCGGAGTGGTTTCGATCCCTCTGCTGATTTGAGGTTGAACATCTGAAGTGGAGAGGGGGAGGGCAAGTGGGGAAGCAGGAGAGAGGGGGAAAGGAAAAAAAAAAAAAAAAAAAAAGACTTCTAAAAAAAATTGTTGAAATACAATCTTCTTAATTGAAGTCTCCTGTGGGTCGTTAAGTTTGCTCTTTGTATCAACTCTCACATGTTGTAAACAATCAAAGGAAGAATTAAAAATGCTGTGGGCTAATTTATCCTTCCATAGCCACATGAACGATAACCAGCCCAGCTCTCCACCCGGTATGTAGCTGGAGTCCGTCCCAGAGGAAAAACGGGCAAATTACAGCCATCAAAAGAGTGGAAGTAATAGTCTAGGATTCAAACTATTTGTGCCGGGGTAGGGTGGGGTTGGAACATGGAGGCTCATCCTTGGGGCTCGGCCAAGCTGTGCCGTCACGCGTCCCCACGGTCCGGCCCCACGGCCGACCCTCTACCTCGACGGGGAGGACACCATCCACATTCACCCACCGCCTTGCCTGCCACCAGCCCGAGCGTTGGCCGAAGACGAGCCCAACCAACACCCAACAAACCCCTCCTACCCTTGCTGCTCCCCAGACCCCACCGTGGGACCAGGACCACCCCTCCCGTAGCCCTTACCGTTGCTTTTGCGGCTTGGAGACCTCGGCGAGCCGGCGGCACGCTTCCTCCAGCTGCGCCAGGGTGTTGGGTGGGGTGAGCGGGGGCATGGCGGGGTCCTGGACGAAGGGGTGGGCGGGCTGGGCCCCGCGCGGGTGGCTGCCGGTCCCCCACGGGTGATGGCGGCCAGGGGGCCCCTTGGCGAAGTCGGAGCTGTAGGCCTTCTTTGTGCTTTGTGTGCTTGGGGAGGGGAAAGAAGTCGGGTTAGAAAAGCTGGAAAATATGACTTTAATAGCAGCTCCTATTCTGCTCGCTCCCTCTCAAAAGTCTGTCATAACATGAAAGGAGGTTTATTGCCAAAAACATGACATTTTTGTGGTTTTTCTGGTTCTGCGGAACAGCTTTTATATTAAACCGGAGGAGCAAAGAGTCTCATTTGTTTTTAGCGATTGTAAAAATAGACAGCCCATGTAATATATAAATATTTACCGGCAGTGATATTGCTGCAGACAGCTGCGTATTTACCTATGGGGCTTGTGCTTATTTTGCCTCTCGCTCTCCAGCATCCACTGCCAGACGTTCTGCGCCCGGTCCGCCTCGCCCCCCGGTAGCTGCACCCCGCCGGGGCCGGGCAGCCCCCCGTCCCCGGCCGGCACGGTGACGCTCTCCGCTCCTCTGCCCGGCCTCTTCGGCAGCGTCCCGGCCCTGCTGATGGCGAGAAGGGGACAGGAGCCCACCGTGAGCCCCCTGCGCTGCCCCCACCAGCCCCTTCGCAGGGGGATGAGATGGGGCGATGGGTTGGGGTGGGTGCGATGGAGAGATGCTGGTGACTTACCCGAAGGGCTCCAGCGGAGGGAGAGGGGGGTCCGTGTTTTTCGGGTGGCCCTTGCACTTGGGATAGCAGTAGTAGTCGCTGCCCGCCGGGCAGCAGCACTGCACCCGCTGCGCCGCCTCTGCTTCGATCTGCTCCTTCGTCTTGGGCACGGTGTGGTGGTGGATGTAGTGGTGGTGGACGTGCTTGGTGGTCTGCTTGGTGATGAAGCCCTTACCCAGCAAGGCGCACGCCGCTGGCAAGGCCGCGCCGGGCTGCAGCTTGCCCATCGGCGGGCGGTCGGGGGAGCGGGCACGGGGGCTGTGCCGGCCCACGCCAGGCGACTGGCAGCCAGGGGTCTTCAGCACGCGGGAGAGATGCTCGTCCAGGATGGCCTGGGGGTCCTCCTCGTAGCTGCCAGAGGGCAGAAGCGAGAGCGGGTGCTGCAGGTGCTGGGGGTTCGCCATCTCCCGACTGCTCTGCAGGCTGGCGGGGAGCTCCGTGCCCTCCTTCTCCTCGTCCTGCCGGCCAAGCAACGGCAAGGAATAAATGCAAGAGGTTGGGGAGGCAACGAGGTGCGTGCCAGGATGTCCCCCCCACGGGCTCCCAAACTGCAGCGCGATGGAAACACATTCCTCCCCCCATGGGCAGGATACGGCCCCTTCTCAGCCCTCCCCAGGCCCTGCGGTGAGCCCTGCCCGGCCCCAGGGGGGTTAATCCTCCTACCTCCTTGATCTGCTGCAGCCTCTCCTCCAGACTGTCCATGGTTTCCTGCTCCTGCTTCAGCTTCTCCAGCCGGGAAATGAGCTCTGCGGCGAAGGCAGCCGGCTCCACCGGGGTCATCTCCTTGGGAAGCCGGTGGGTCCTCTACAAGGAGCGGGGACAGAAGGCACAAGGCATGTTTAGCGGGCGGCACGGGGCGCGGGCGCTTAGCCGGAGCGGCATCGCCGGCCCCGCTACGCTTGTTGTGTCTCCATGTTTGGATGAAAAGACGACCGCAACTAGGCATGGTCTGCTCTGGATTTTTATGAGCTAGTGCTGTGGCCTCATGGAGTGACATCCTCCCCACCAGCGTTTGCCTTCGGCAGGAGCAGTTGGTCGCACTCTGAGGAACCCCGCTTGTTCTCTCTGTAGTACAACCAGCCCATCAGTAGCTACTCTGAAGTAGAAAATCTTCAAAGACTGTTGTCAAACATCAAAAAAAAAAAAAAAAAAAAAAAACCCCTCTGAGGTGGGAGGGAGAGACTTTAACTCAAGGAATAAAGTGAGTATAAACAGAAAGGAGTTGGAAATTAAAAAAAATAAGATGGGGGAGAAAAAGGGAAAGGAGAAAAAAAAAAAGGGAAAGAAAAAAAAAAAAAAAGAAGTCAAACGGTTGCAGATCAGAGAAGTGCTGGTAATTTATTTCCTGGCTACACACTGGGCACCTTTGAGGTAGTGTTGTCTCAACAGTGTCCTAGATCTCTTCCCCCCCCTCCATCTCTTTGTACAGAAAATGAAGAAAGCTGCTGCAGGCTAGCGGTGCTACACTGCTGAGCTTGGCTGCCTCAAGCAGATCTATCAAGGGAAAAAGGGAACATCTCCAAATCAAGTGCAGAATATAAAAAGGCAAAATGCGAATTTCTGCCAAAAGAAGCAAACATGGCAGGAAAAGGGGAGGAAAAAAAAAAAAGAGAGGAAAAAGAAACCACCCACCCGACTCTGCACTCCCTCCTGCTGTCCCCACGCACCCCACTCCTCGCCCCCGCTCTCCCTCTCTCTCCCTCTTTTTTTTTTTTTTCCCCCCTGAAAGCAGAAAGCTGAACTGCCAACTCTTTCACATACTGCCCACCAGATGAGGTGGGGCCTCTCTCCGGCAACCACTTAGCTCCAGAAATGATGTGAGGGTAGAAAAAGGCCACTCTGCTGGAAATTGTCACTCTTACACAAGCTGGCTCTATTCAGTCCCTGATCAAAGCACTGCCTTACAGAGAAAGTCGATTTGCACGCCCTGGGACAAAATAATCTAATTTACAAGCTCAGGCTATAGAACTTTCTTTATGGAGAAAGGGGGGAAAAAAAAGAAAAAAAAACAAAAAAAAAAACAAAAAGAAAAAAACACATAAACCACCCCCCGCCCCCCCCACCAGAAATATCATCTGTGATTTCTTGCTGCTTAAGACAGCAGAAAGAGGAATTTTAGCACATTAATCTCGGGACGAGATAAGTTTATACTTGTCTGTAAACAGTTTATTCGCCGCAGGAATCGGGAGCCTGCGAGTCAACCCCATCAGCAGGACAGCCAGTTAATTTTTGAGAGCACGGCAACGCCGCGAATGGCATCCCCTCGAAGCAAGGCAGGTATCTGCCGCGAACGTCTCTCTCTCGGGAGGCCCTGCTTCCCGCCAGCTTGCAGACGGCCTGCCTTCGACGGCTGCCGGCCACGCGCGTGAGGCCCAGCCCTGGCCTGCTCGGCACCGGCGGAGGCGTCAGGGCGGTGGCCACAGTCAAGGCTCTCACTAGACCCAACCCAGGCACCGCTGCTTGGGTTCAGACCAGCAGGACAAATTCAGAGCCGCTGAAATGTCCTAATTAGCGCCAGGTTTTCCGGGAAGGACCAAAAACGTGACCGTACACAAGTAGGTCTTCACAAGGATGCTGAGCGCACATGGTTCCTGCCCAGCACCAAGCAGCATCTCTTCTCAGGCATCACGTAGGGATGGAAGCGCTCTCCTCCCCTGCTCCCTTCCCTCCACCTGTCCCTATTCCCAGTCCCAACACTTCCCACGGCCAACCCACACCCTGCAGCTCCCACCTCAACTTACCGGAAAATGAGGTAGAGAAACTTGACCGTTGGCCTTGACGCTCCGATGCATTTCCCGCTGGAGCTGCTTCTTGCTCCCAATTCTGTACGGGGGGATCCCATCTCTGCAGATGGAAGAGAGGTCACCGTCAGCCGGGGGTCTCCCCATGCTCTAACCGAGACACTTCTCCATCACCTCTGAAACCACCCAGGTGGGCCACAGGCCCACAACTCCAGGTGCTGAGCCCTCTGGACGTCACCTGAAGCCTCCAGCACCTGGTGGCTTGACAAGGGACGGTGTCACCATCTATATGGATGTGCAGTAATTAAGCAAAAGCTGAAAAGCAAGCTGAAGGCAACTCTGCACCAGAAGGCTCCCAAAGATCCCATCAGCTTCACTTCTGAGGCATCTTAGAGAAAGGCCCTTCCAATGCCAGGTTTCTGCTTCTGCCCGTTATTTCTGTGGCTTTTCTGCCACTGAATTACGCTCTCTGAGACCACAACTTTCCTCGAGCTCTGAAGCACCCCACGGGGCATTGGCACAGTGGAAACAAGAAGGAAGAGGTTGAAGACAGATGGCCACCAAAAGGCTGCTCCTCATCTCCAGCCCTACGTAAGATCCGGGCCGTTTCTCCTGCCCTGAGGCCGGCCGGCACAGGCAGGCCCCCGCAAGGCACGAGCAAAGCTGGGCCGTACCCTCCGGGCACGACGCAGCTCCCCTCGGCCACGTCAGATCATGGCTGGGAAGCCACGAGAAGAGGCCCAGGCGGGGAGCGCTGGTGGGAACAGCCCCCTGCACACCCTGCTCGAGCCAACGCAGGGTGTTTTCATCCAGTCACACAAGAAATTACCTCAGGTAGGATTAAAGCGCCTTCCACAGAGAGCAGGGACAGCAGGAAGAGCACGCCTGGAGATCCCGAATGTCTCATTCCACCCCTTCCCTCAGACTGGCTGAATGGCCTTGATCTCCAGCCCCGTCCCTTTCATCCGCCTGCCCCCACACCTGACTCATCTCCTGAGTGGAGAAAACAGCTCCTGCCCAACGAGGAGCGGCGGCGGCCAAGGAGGCAGCGGTGGCCCTGTGCTGCTGCCAGAGGAGCCAACCTGGCATGGCATCCCCATGTGCCACTTCCCACGGCCGTGACGGCAGTGGGCACACACTGAGAAGTTCTGGACACGCAGCCGGAGACAAGGCACAAGGGAACACCTCCCCGGAGACACCAGGACCCTTCTCGAGGTGGATGACTCGACGCCATCGCTCCATGCTCAAGGTCTGAAGCATGCTACCACAGGCCTTTGTGAAGAACTTGGCCAAAGTGTCCAGTTGCCATTAAGTTGTTGCCATTAAGTTGTTCTAATGAGCAAGATTAACCTACAAAGCCTGGAGTGAAAAACCGGAACAATTTCATCTTAATAAACTTGGAAAAAATCTTTGTAATAAAAGCGAGTGCGCTGGGAGCGCAGAGAAAGTCCTCAATGGCACAAGACGAACACCAGCCTCCTCTAGACACGGGCCATGAACACACCTTACGTTACAAGTGAAAGGAGCTAATTGTCCTAATGTCCTCGTTACACAACACAGGGCTCTGGAACACTTTCTGGGGAAGCAGCCCAGCACACAACGGCCATCACAGCCAGCCATGGCCACCGACTGCAGCCACTGGTGGTCACCAAGAACCATGTCAGGTCTTGGGGCACACGACATGCCTTAACTTTGGGAGAGGATGGGGGAAAAACAATTCTAAGGTGAAAACCAAACCATCTGTACCTTCAGAGAAGCATTTGTTCACTGAAGCTCAGTGAGATAAGGGTCTGTTAGGGAAGACCTTCAACACAGGGAATAACGAGTAAAACAGGTACTTTAAAGGTACGCAAAAACGCCAGCGCGACCACGTTACACGCAGACGGGACTCATGCCGTTAACATATTCAATTAAAGAGGAGGTGTCCTCTCTAAACAGCAGCCCAAGAGGCCCAACAGCGAAGAGCAGGGAAGCAGCCGAAGGCCTGTGCGTTCAACACGAGGCACCCAAGGACACGACCAAGGAACAACGGGGAGCCCCACCGCCCCTCTGCTGTCCCCAGGTCTGCAAGCGTGAGACCCTGTCCCCAACCCCTCTGCTGCGGCCACCGAGCCGAGCACCTCTCCTCGCAGGGTGTCCCCGAGCTCCCAGCTCCGGAGGGACCACCTCCGCCCAAAGGGACAGGCCTGGGACAGGCTACGGAGCAGGAGCGGGGACTCGCGCCGTTCCCGGGCAGGGCGGCTCAAAAAGGAGGAGGAAAAGCAACACCAACCCAAAAAACACGGCTCTTGGCTTTATTTAAGCTTTGCCCTTGTTCCAGTCGGTCCGAAAGCTGCTCCCTCCCCAAAACTCCTCTGCTTGCCCTGGAGAGCCCCACATCCAACCTCCTGCTCCTACAGCCCAGCCTTGTCAGAAGAGTTTTACAACTTGTAACGACGTGCAGAATTAAAAAGAGAGGGGTTTTTTTTTTAAAAAGAGGTATTTCACGGGGATAAGAAGGTTGTGGAGCAGCTGGGGAAAGTCAGCCTGGGGAACGGGGAGGGACTTTGCAGCCGCTTTGAGGAGTGTCTAAACCCAGGCCTTCCCTCTAAAACAGGGGAAAACGGACACGGCCGGGGTGGAAGGGGGGACCAACGGGTGATCCCCCACCGCAGGAGGGACGGACGGACGGAGCCGGAGCCAGGCTCAGTCCAGCAAGAGATATGGGGGGCAGGGGGAACCCCGACACGGAAACAGAGCCCCCGACCAGGAGAAAGGGCCTCTGAAATGAAAAGGCTGAGCTTGGCCAGCGGTTTCGGGGCAGGACAAGGGTTAACCCCAGCTCCCCAGGTGCCACCTCTCCCCCTGCTCCAGCAGCAAACCCTCGCACTCTCTTTCTTGGCTTCTAAAAGCTTCGGGCTGAAGAGCTCCAGAGTTTAGGCACTAAACAGTGGAGTTTAATTACAAACATCTCAGCTAACCAGGCTGGGGCTAAGCCAATCTGTTTCTGGGGGAAACACTGGTTTGAAGTCTTCCACCCAGTCAGCTGCCATTTAAGCTGAGCCAATTATCTTAGCCTTTTGACTCAGATGTGCCTGACCTAACCTGAATGTAGTTTTACTGCTGCTTTGAAATATCAGACTCATGCGCATATGCATTCACTCCCATCTTCATTTGGCAACGGCTCTGAAACAAGCCTCTGATCTCGCCAACATCAAAAGCCTGGTTTGTAAGATAAGGTAATATTTGAAGTTTGCTCAGCAGCATTCCCCTGTGTCCAAAGTAAATCCATAAATAAGATATAAGCAAATAAAAAAAAAAAATTTCCCCTTTCTCCCCCCCGCCCCCCAATCAAGAAATGGAAATATAAATGTGCATGATGCTTTGTGGCTATTACAAAATATATACGCACAGACTGATCCCTGGCATCTGTGATTAAAAAAAAAAAGCAGACTGGGCATTATTTGGAAACCTCTCCTAATTCCAGCACAGTCCAGATTTAGATTTATTTAAAAAAAAAAACCAACAAAAAACCTCACTTTACTGCTATGTCTGACAGACTTTTCCAGAACAAGTTTTTCCCCTTCAGTTGATACCAATACGAGCCAAAAGATCTCATTTGCATTCGCACTGACGAAACAGAGTAAACCTGGGTTCTGTGTTACAGGGGGTCAAACCTCGCAGGCGCGTTTGCGCCCCAAACGCCCTCACGGCATCTCCAGCAACAGCCAGGTGCCAGGAGAGGCGCGGACCCCACGTGTTTTACCGCGATCTTGGCAGCGGCCCTCCGCCTCTGCAAAAGGAAGCTTTACATCAGCCTTAACTCTAAGCCCAGCCTCCCAAACTGCCAATTTTACCTCTCCCACTTCCAAAAACACCCGACGTCCCAGCGCGCCCGCCTGCTCCCGGCCCTGCGGACGGAGCGTGGCTCCGGGGATGCCCGGGTGGGGACCGGTTCTGCAGCAGGAAATATTCCCCCAACCTCCGCCACCCCGCTCCCCTCGCAGCCCTCCCCGCCGCCCCCCAACCTGGAGCTGCGGGCAGTTTAATCAGCCAAGCTTCCCCAGACTCTCCCAGCCCGCGCGGGCCATTGTTACGGGCAGGAAAAAACAGGCAAGGCTCCTTTCACGCGCGGCTTTATGGGGAGCTCCTATTCACTTGTTCGAGCCAATTTCAAAGCGGGCTGCTGCCCTCTCATCCCCGCTAAGCTCCCCTGGACTAACAATGGGCTGAAAGCGATTCAGTTAAGCCTTTCATCCACCATGCACTTTATTTCTCACTCAGTGCTCTCATCTGTAGAAGGCCTACAATTGGCATCGCTGTGCAGAGAGGGTATAATCCTAGCCCTGTGAATCCCAAGTGACCCTACACTGGTCCAGAAATGACTAACCCGATGAATGCTCTGTTGACACATGATCACATACAACCAGAGCCAGTAAGAAGAAATAAAGAAGTCACCCTATGATTCAGCTCTTTTATTTAATGCCAATATTGTTCAATAAGGGAATCTGGTGGGACAACAAACTATTTTTTTCCGTAATATCAGTTCAAAACACACATGTGCATTAAAAAAAAAAAAACAAAAAACCAGCTTTTGTTTCCGCATCAAGGATTTTTGGTAAATCCTGTTTTTCGTTGCGCATCGTCACGCACGTTGACTTTAAAACCCCAGCACGCAAACCCCTCCGAGGAGCAGACAGGAACCACTGGACGCGTCTGCCAGACGCAGGAGGAGTTTCCCCTGGGAGATGAAGACCAGGATGGCAGCACTCTGTTTACTGGCGGGCTTTCCCAGAGCACTTGTACTTAAGTGAAGATCATGAAACACAAACGGCAACATCTGCCTTCTGCCCAGCTGAAGAAAATGGTCCTTAAGAGCACTAAGTGAGCCTCACTGTCTCCTCTACAGACACAAACGCACCACCTCTCTCCTGCTGGGGAAAGCAACCCAAGGACGAACGGTCAAACCACTTGCTTCCAGTTGCATGCTCCTCAGCAGAGCCAGGAGGAAAAGACAGATCCTGCAATCCCTGGGCTCAGCCACAGCACCAGCCCTCATCCCTCCGCTCCCGAGACACCCAGACCTGCTCCACGCAGCTCCGCTCACAGGGCTCTTTGAAGACTGCCCCAGTCACACCAGATGAGCAGCTATTTGCCCCTTCGGGTCACCGGCCCTATTAATGTACATTCTGACATTAATGATAAACCTTAATTACAGAAAGTACTTCCTACAGGAAGTAATCTCCTCCTCTTTGATGACTGATAACTAGTTAAGGAAGCCTGGCCTTAAGACAAAGGCGCAGGGAGATACGCTCCTCGGGTTAGTCAGGCAGCACCATTAGCATGGGGGAAACACGTTTGCTCAGCTGCAGTTGCAGAATGGCAATAGCAGGACAAATTATTTCACTCCATCCAACACCTCCGGCCACGGCATGAAGAGCAAGGCCACCGTGCCCTGCTACAGCTCTCGGCTTGGGCGCGCACCTTGGTTTCAGCAGCCCCTGGTCAATGGCAAGCAGAATCAGGGCGACGAGCCCCGGACCCACGGCTAACGTAAGCCCCCACGGTGCGTCGGCACGGCCGATTCCCGGACGGCGCAGCCCGAAAGGACCCGTCCGACACAAGATACTTACACGCTGCTGTCCGTCATTGACATGGAGTCGTCCGTCAGGGCATCACTAGATATTTCGCTATCGTTCGCGCTCGTGGCTGGGGCAAAAACATAGCCAGAATTCACGTGGTACGGGTTAACGGGATCGTTCCTCTTGAAGGACCTAGGGACAAACGAAACAGAAATCTAGTTACCAGCCAGTCTTGGGCTAGAGGAAAGCACACAAGTTTCACGGCAGCATTCTCCTTATGGGAACCATGCGCACGGACTCCTGAACCTCTTTGGAAGCAACTAACATCCACTGCAACCAGGCCACGCTCTGCCTAAACACACCCAAAGCCCAGCTTTGAAGATGTTGCTTTTAGCATGGGAAGCGCGCGCTTTAGAAAATCCCCGGAAGCATCTCTACATACTCTGATACCTTCAAAAACTTGGTCCTTAAAGCTTGACGCTGCACTGCTGAGGTCAGCAGGAGTTCTGCTGTGGGCATCATCAGGCAAAAAGTTCATAGCTCAAGTCCCACTGAACGTCCTTGAGGCACTGGCTAATAAATGCTTGAGTCTGCTCTGGAGACAGGAGTTAGGGCCTCTCTGGGAATACAAGCTACGGTATCTGCGTTGCCTGAAACAAGATCTGCCTGAAACTACTGGAGCAGGACCACCATGCGTCAGAGGAAGCATGGAGAGAGCAGAAATCAGCTGACTCAGGCTTGGCCTCCCAAAGATGGGTGACATCTTCTTGGCCTTACCAAAGCATGCAATAAAAAGGCCTGGTTTTTAGGAGAACCCAGTACTTGTTCAACTTGGGGGTGCGTGCGTAGAGGAGGATGGGGGACGTGAGGGCAGGAACGGCAGGATGCATTAACAGGGACGCGAGTTACTGATACCAACACCTTTGGCTTCACTTGGAGAAGCAAACCCAAAGCCCAGCCTGAATGTTTGAGTTGAGTACTCAAGAGCGGACGCATGAAAAATTCATGGGCAGTGACATGAGCTGTGACGGAGCGTGGCGAGGTCACCGCACGTCGCCCGGCCCGCTACCTCCCATCACTCCAACTTCCCAGCCAGGGGATCAATATACATCTCTTCGCAGGCGATAAGGGGATTACGCAGGGAGGTTTGAAAGCCGCATGTTAAGGTGCACATTTTGTTCCTCTTCCAGGGAAAGACGGGGTTGTTAAGCTTCTGCCTTTGTATATCAAAGGAAAAGGCCTTGTCATCTGATAAGGACTGCTGATTTTAATAATTAGGGCCACTTACCCAGGACTTGGGGGCCTAAGGAATGTGCCAGCAGGCTGGGCAGGTTTTTTTTTTAATGGGCTTTCCACCTCCCTGCCCCCACGGGGGTCGGAGGGGACCAGCTGGGTTTAAGTGAGCAGCAACGTCCTCCCACAGCCCCCCTCTCCATCCCTCACAACCAACCAGGCCCCCGCCGCCGCGCATTCCTGCTCCGCCGCACCGAAAACAGGAGCCTCCACAAAGGCTTAAGTTTTTTTTTTTTAAAAAAAAGGGGTGGGGGGGGGAAGAAAAAATAAAAAAAGGAGGGGAAGCATGGCGGGGAAGATGGGCCTCTCTGGAATGAGAGGCGCGGGGCTGGCTGCAGGCAGGTATTCCGCCCAGCCGGGGCTGCATTCCTTTCCGAAGGAGGCCAAGGCACTTCTGATGGGGAGATCAAGATGTTAAAAAATATATATCTGGGAAGAAGGAAAAAATAAAAACAAAACAAAAAAAACACACAAAAAAAAGAGAGATAGTAAGGAATGACACAGGGAAGAAGTTAAATCTTCAAAGATAAATTAATCCCACATGGGGGTGAAAGCTAAGTTCTCCTCCTACTACTACCAAAAAGTTCCTCTAGAAACCGTGTCGTCTCCTACTCTAACTCAGGGGGATGTGCAGTCCCAGTGGCCACCCCTAGGTCCTTGGCTGGCTTCTGGGCAGACTGCGTAAGGGATGCAGCTCTTGAAACAATTTGATTTGGAACCATCTCAGGTCTTGAGAGCACATCTGAGGACCAGCAGGCTCAGGGGTGCAGGATGCTCCCCGAGGCTCAGGGATGCAGGATGCTCCCCGGCACAGGAGGACCACCACCTCGCTGGGAGGTGGCCCTGTCATCCCTGGTTGCACCCAGAAGGGCTGTTTTGCCACGTTCTTCTGGCAGATGGGACTGCCGGAGAGGCTGGGGTGGGGGCGGCGGCAGCGGGTCTGGATGAATAGGGCACGGGCAGAGGAGGTGTGTCCAGACACAGCCCTTGGAAAGATATCATTAGAGAAAGTGGCCAGAACTAACTCATCATCCCATCCGAACTGGGCTGCAGGACCAACTCACCTACCAGCACCTCACAGACAAAAAACAAAAGCCCTAAAGTTTCCATAGTTTTACAGTCAGCCCCCACACCCCACCTCCAACACACCGCCCCACAGAAATCCCCACATCCCTCCAGAAAACCGACGGGGGCTGCGTTGCTATGCTTAATTTTATTTTTTGTTGTTGTTGTTGTTTTAATTTGACCACCTTACTCCAGTAATTGCACCCAGATGCACCAAGTTGCCTGCGAGGGTTTTAAATTCCAGCGGAGAGCGGTGGTCTCCTGCCGCAGATGCTGCGCACGCAAACACCCCCCCCAGCTCCAAACTCAACACGCGAAGTGTTCTCAGCTGTCAGGTAGCAGTTGCTCTGGAGCTTCAAGGAGAACGTCTGATGTTGCTCAGCCTATTCTTATCCCGATGCGCCGACACACGGCGTGGAACTCTCCACACGCTATGTCAGGCAACGGTCACATCAAAGGTACCACAACGCCACGACAATTTCAGGGGCTCTTGGTTGTACCTCCTGTTACAAGGGTGCGATTTCAGAGTGGGTTTTTTTTGTTGTTGTTGTCAAACTCAGCTGCTTGGAAATAAAAGCACTCTGGCACTTCAAACCAGAGATTTAGACAGAGAGAGAAGAAAATCTACAAGGAGCATTTCGAGGCAAAACTGAATCTCATTAAGTATTTTCTTGGGACAAACATCACTGGGCAATCGTGGGTTTAAAGGGAAAAAAGGAAAAAAGAAAACGCATGCACAGACCTGAAAAAAAAAAAAAAAATAGAAGTATATTTTAACAAAACTTAATCCCAGCTTCCATGCTCTAATTGCAGCACACCGCTTCGAGCATAACTTTACAATGGCATCATTTACTTTGATAATTGGAGCCAAACTTGGTTCCAATAACTTCACACACGAGGAGCTCCACCGGCGGGTCCTCTCAAAGGCCGGGAAGCGCCGGGAGCCGGCAGAAGGCCATGTGCAAGGCCCAGCCTTCTCCAAGCGAGGCCAGTCCCACTGGTGTGGGAGCTTAATGGGAGGCAGATGAGTCCACCTTGGAGCGAACAAAACCGCGCTGCGCGGCGGCACTGCAAAGGAAGAGGCGCTCGCTGTGTACACAATCTCCTGCGTGATAAATTTAGAAGCGCGTATAAATAATAGCTGGAATTCCTGGAGCATGGGGCCAGGTCCAGCGCGGGGAGGCCGGTTTTAACCGCACCGCAAGCTACAGGGGAGGGGAGTCGCTTTGAAGGACAAGAGGGAGGTTCTGCGTTTAAAATATTCCCTGTATGAGGGCTCCAAATATACAAGCAGCAGTTTGCACGCACACGCCTGCTCCGCAGCCCGGCGCAAACACTGTGTTTTCACTTGACTTCTCCTGTTCCTGTCCATCACCGGCGCCGGGGCCAAACAAAGTCTTTCAACTTGTACGGTTTCTGCGGTCTCCCGTTTGCCGTGGTTTTGGCCGTGACTCCGTGCCCTGGGATTTCCTGACGGTCTCCCGTCCAACTACCGGGCCGGGCCGAGATCGCTCCGCTCTCGCCATCAGGTGTGCTCAGCCCTTCGCTGGTGTAACCACACCGAAACCCACCAAGCCTGCACGGCGCTTCAAAACCCTAACGCACCGAGCTGAAACTCTTTAATTCCATCGCACACATGAGGAGGGAGGTGTGGTTTGGCCACTCACCAGGAAAGACTTTGTGCAAGCTTCAGCTCCAATCCCAAACGCAACCCTAAACGCTGAGTGACGAGCGATAACCCATCCATATGCTCATCAGCTTCCAGCACATGCACGCACAAGCGGCTTCGCAAACAGATAGCTCGGGGAGGAACCCAGAAGCATCTCAGCTTGACCTTCCTCTCTTTGCATCGAGATCTCCTGGCCCCATGGAGAGCAAAAGCTCCTGGAAATCCAACAGAAGGTGATCAAAGCAAAATGTGCTACCTAACATCCTAGGAGGGTAGATCTGACATGTGAGGAGCAAGCTGTATTAATCTCCAGACAAAAAAGAAAAAGAAAAAAAAAAACCCCAAACCCAGCACTAATCAGGCAAGCAGCCACCGTTCTGCGAGAGCTCTCCTGGACAAGGCACATGTGGGTTTTCAGCAGGGCCTGCAGCTCTGGTAGAACATGACAGCCAAGCCCTTCCAGCACTGAATACCAACAAAGGCTGAGAGATAAAAGCATCAAACATCCCCCTCCTGGAAAGCAGGCGAAGGGCAGCAGTTCAAACCAGGTTCTGGAGAACAGCAGATGCTCAGACACTAACATCCAGGCACGAGATGAGGATCCCAAAACCCAAGTCCTCCACAGACCAGATGCCAGTCAGCGCCCCCCGCCCAGGCAGCCCCCAGCAGGAGAGGTCCAGGGGCTGGGCCAAAGCACGTCCCTCCTGCCTGCACCCACACCCCTCCATCACCCCTCGGCCCCCAGGAGAGGGAGAGGGCCAGAGAGGCCTCTGGCTCGCAGCACCCTCGTGGGCGAGGGGACCCTCCCAGCCCCCGGCAGCTCAGCCCCGGGACGCCCGGCACAGCTGGAAGCTCTCCACGGAGCCGGAGCGGAGGGCGCGCTGAGGCAAAGCCTCTCCAGGAGAAGCCTGATGCCCTTTGATGTCCATGAATCACGGACACGCTCTCAGAATTCCTGTAAACGAGATGTCAAACACTCACCGTCCCAAACCCCAACCTCCGGGGCCAGCAGAGGAGAGCGCACATCTGCCAGCAAAGCCCTCTCCTCGCAGCCCTGATTCAACAATCCACATTTATGGCAAGGGTGGGGAGAGGAAAGAATACATTTTCAGAGGATTATACAACTCATCATTCGCTCATCAGAGTCTCTCTTTCCCATCCCCCCCCTTCGCTTCGAGACAGCTCTGACTTTCTTCACCCTCACGCCGCTGTGCCATCAACGTTCCCAACAAAAGAGAAGGGTTCGGCGACGCAGATGCACCCCAAGACACCGGCACCAGAAGACCCCGCCGCCACCCAACGCTCCCCGCGCCCTCGTGAGCCGCCGTCGGACACCACCGCGTTTCAGCGAGTTTAACGTTGAGCACACGGCCAAGAGGAGGCCACCACGGATCTACCACTCCTCTCCACCTGGAACACCTCTGTCACCTTAAGTACTCAATTTTACGCATCCTCCTGCACGCCTCGGCTCAAAGCCACCCTACACAGCTCTGACACGACACCGACACCCAACGCCACGGGAGAGGCTGGAGGTCGCACGCCCCCACGGTCAAAATAAACGCAGATTTCGTGCAAGCTGCAGAGTTTGATGTAATAAGCGCGCACGTTTCCTCCTCCACCGACCGCACAACTGCTTCCCACACAACCAGTGCAGCTAAACGCTGGTGGATGGGGGAGCTGGGGAGCTCATAGGTTACATTATTCATGCATCTGTAGGATCCACTCTACTGCTGCTCCTAATAGGTCTGAAAGCTGAACCAATAATTAACGTATGTCCGGAGGACACAGCTGCTACCAAGTTTTTGATCTATCAGAGAACTGAAGGAGCCAATAGGGCTTAAGAGCCCAGTACCTTGTTTTCCTCTGCACAGAGGGGACAAAAAAAAGCCCCAAATCCAGCCAGCACCCCCCAGATTTCAGCGTTTGGAAGCGCAGCCTCCCCTCGCCTCCCTGCCAGCTCCCCAGCACGCCACCCCAAAAAGCACCTGCAGAGTCCTCAAAGTTCAAACAAAGCACGCTTGCCAGGGGTGCCCTTACCTGTACCCGTTCTCCATCGTTTCCGTAGCTCTGACGTTCGCTGTAACCCTCAGCGTCTTGCTGGATAGTCCAACTACCGAAGGCAAGATTTTGTTCTTGAAGTCCACACAGCTCCATTCCTCCTCCTCGTTCAAGGTCGGGAGATAGCCACAGACAACTTTTAAGCTCCCCAGTCCATTGCTGTTCATGTAAGCAGGATTCTCTCCTCCACTCCTTACGTATTCGAGGTATATATCAGAAGTTAAAAACATCTGGTAAGCATTTTCCTCCATCACAGTCTGGATCTCAGTCTGTGCCTGATCAAACATGATGGAATCTATCTGCTGCTTCTTGATGCTATCCCTTATGTAGGTCTTGGTAGCAGGCTTGAGCTGCTTGGAGACGATGCTGTTGTTCTCGATGTACCTTTTGTAAATAGCTTTGGCTACTCTCAAAGTTTTGGTATCCTTAAGGTCCATCTGCCTGAAGCCATTGCAGGCAAACCAGAAGTCTAAGGTATCCACACATTTTTCCCTTTCCAGGAAGGTCCGAAAAAGATAGGCACCATCTTGATCTCCCAACAAGGAATGCAAGGATTTGGTCCATCTGGCCAACGGGGAGTCTGGAGACGCGCTGCCTTCCGGCTCCCCGAGTCCGTTCTCATTCCTCCGCGGGGCAGGAGGCACCGGCATGGCCTTGAAGCTTTGGCTTTTGGGGAAAAACGAGCTGGCGAGATGCGGGCATGGTGCTTCTCCTTCCTCTCCCGGGACAGGGGGTCGGGGAGCGTCTTCCCTGAAACTGCTGCTGGGGTCCGGGAGGTGGGCGAGGACCACGGCGCTGCTCATGGCTCCGGAGCCCGATGGGGAGAGGGGGCTCCCAGTTCCTCCAGGAGCTGCCTGCGCCTCTGCCTTCCTCTGCCTGGAGTCAGCAGGGGATCCTCCGAGCCTCCTCTCTGCGAAGGGGAAAAAAAAAAAAAAAAAAAAAAAAGGAGGGGGGGGGGAGAAAAAAGGAGTATTGATCTAATCAAAACCAGATCCTCCCAACATCAAAGACAAAAAGTAAACAGGCTTTTCAACTCTTCACATAAAAAAAAAAAAAAAAAAAAAAAAGAAGAAGAAAGGGAGAGAGGGGCAGGGCAGGGGAGCGCGGCTCTATCGCCAGCCCGATCGCGACTCCCGGATCCGCTCCGCCGAACTCCCGCAGCACTTTCAGGGGGGCAGGGGGGGCGGCGCGGCCCCCCCGGCAGCTCAGGGCGGCCCGGCCCCGCCATCTGGTTTCCATTTTGCACCCCCAGACTCCTCTCCGCCCCCCCCCCCCCCGCGTCCGCCCCCCCTCCAGCGCGCACATTGCGCGTCCCAACGCCGCCCCCCCCCCCCCGGCCCCGGTGGGGCGCACCCGCTGAGGACCAGGGCTTTTTTGGGGCGCGGAATCCAGATGCTGGAGCAGGGATCCCCCCCTCAAAAAAATAAAAATTACCGGGGGGGGGTAAGGCGCGGTGGCCGTACCTGGGTGCAGCGGGGCATTCCGAGCCGGGGGGGGCGGCCCCGGACCCCCCCCGGGGCTGGGAGCCATCGAACCCGGGAAGAGGAAAAATAAATGGAAAAGGGGGATGTGAGGTGGGGGGGGGCACCCGGGCGGCGCCGACCCCTGCGGGCCGGGCTTCCCGGCGTGCAAAATAATACTAATAAATAATATTAATAATAATAATAATAATAAAAACCTGCTCCAGAAATGGCGACGGGCTGGGAGGAGAGAGGTCGGAGCTGGGGGGGGGAGGAAGAGGGGGAGAAAAAAGTCCGGAGCGACTTGGATCCTCCGAGCCCTGTGCAACAGCCGAGCCCGGCCGCGCCCGCGGAGGCACCGCGCCCGCGCACACCCCAGAAAAAAAAAAAAAAAAAAAAAATTAAAAAAAATTCAAAATTTTAAAAATCCGTAGGTTTTTTAAAAAAAATGAGCCGCCCGGAGCGCGGCCTGCTGCCCCCGAAGTTGCCACTCACCGCGGAGCCCGAGCTCGCTGCGCGGCCCCGCCGCTCTCCGCCGCCGGCCCCGCTCCCCCCGCTGTCCTTCCTCCTCCTCCTCCTCCTCCTCCTCTCCTCCCCGGCGGTGCAACCGCATCGGAGAGCATCGGGAAGGGAGGGGGCGAGGGGGGGAGCTGCGAGGGAAGGAGCCCACTGCGATCCGCGCCTCCCTCCTCTCCCTCCCCTGGTTATTTATTTTATTTATTTTAAATACAAAAGCGCTGGCCCCTCCCCCGCCTCCTCCCTCCCCCCGCCCCTCCCCGCCCCCCCCCCCCCGGGCTCTCCCCGCCAGCGCTGCGCGCATCAAAGCGGAGGCCGGCGGAGCGGTCCTGCAAGGGCGGTAGCGCGGTTCCGCGCCTCCCGCCGCGCTCGCACATTTAAAAAAAAAAAGAAAAAAAAAAAAAAAAAGAAGGAAAAAACAGGCCCCAAAATATTTTCAAAAAATTAAAAAAAAAAAAAAAGAAGCAGCGGGGGAGCACTCCCTGCCCCGCCCGGTGTTCCCGCCCCCGGGCATCCCCAGTGCGAGGGGTGCGAGGGGGGAAGCTTCTGCCCGGGGAGGGGGGGACAGGGGGGGTGTGTCACCATTCCCGAGTAAAATAAAATTTTTTTTTTTTTTAGGATTGATTTTATTTTTTGCCCCCTCTCGGCATCCCGGAGCGGCTACGGAGTTGCCAGGACCTTATCAAAGGGAAGCGATCGGCAGCCGCCGCTCCACCGCCCCCCCGCGCCGCCACCGCCTTAAAGGCGCAGGCGCCTCTTTCCGCGCCGCTCCGCGCACCCTTCCGCGGGCCGCGGCGGTGCCTCGCTGCCTCTTCCCCCGGCCAGCCGGAGTACTGCAGGGCGGGAGGTTACACCCAGGCAGAAAAACTTCGCGAAAAAGTTTTCATCCCAGGGAAAAAATGGGGCGGGTCCCTATATTTTTTTAAAATAAATAATCCAAAGGCGTGTTTTCGCTTTGCATACTAATTAAACAATATCTGATTGCAATATAACTGGCACACCAGCAAAACTCCGGCTGCAGTTGTGTTCACATTCCCCCCCCCCCCCCATCTGTTAAATATTAAACAGACACGGAATGGAGTTTTTTTTAACTTTACACAAAAGGTTTTAATTAGGGGTTGGCCCCCAAACCTGTCGTCCAGATCCAAGGCGCCTCCTGCCCTCCTCCGAGCCCCACTCTGAGCCCACCTTGGCCCTGGCCGTGGAGCTGGGGCTGAGCTCTGCCCTCTGCCCCACCATCACTGGTACACCCACGTCTGCCTGCACCCAGGCTCAGCACCCCACAATCCCGCTTTATCCTAGGAAAAAGCTTTGGAAAATGAGCCCGCTTCCCCTCGACTGCAGAGTCGGCTGCATGCAGGGGACACGAAAGTGATGGCAGCTGGGCCCAGGCCATGCTGCTGGCCAAAAAAAAAAAAGAGGCACCTTTCATTTTTGGTGTGCCTGAACATCGTTTATGGCATCTCCTGGGAAACATTACAGCAAAGCACAGCCCGTCGTCAGACCAGGCCTTCTCCCGGCGGGGGCACACGCACTGTCCCGGCCCCCCAGCCCACCTCTGGACGGACTACCCGTCGCAGCCAGCAAAAACGCCCGCGGTCCCCAGAAATGGCCCCTGCTCCCACCAGCGAGGCTCATCCCCGCCCGCCCCGCCCAGCTCCCTTCTGCCCCGCCAACGGGATGGACCCCCGGCAAAACCCCGCGGGAAACACGACGCGTGGGGGAGCCCAGGGCACCCTGCCTCTGGTCCCAGGGGATTAACCCGGTCCTAAATGGGAGGAGAGGAACCAGAGTTGTGGCCATAAAGCTGTGCTTCTCCCTTCCCGCCCAAGCCGCCTTTGTATGCACCGTTGGAAAAGCAACCGGTTTCCAACATGGCCAAACACAGTGCGTGGCTTCGCCTCACGCTGAAGAACCCCGTTCCTTCCTCTCCTCTAGGCCCTGCTCAAACCACCGGCTCCACCAAGATGATAACCAAAACCCCGACGAGGCCATGCGTCGCGGTGGCCCTGCCTCCTTTGAAGCCGCCATTTTATCAGCTGTGGGATGGCTGACTCCATCCGAGGGGCAGGCACGGCAGCGGGGAGCTAACCGTGCACGGTACTGGGTGCCCGAACCGGACAACCTGGGCTAATAATATGAAATAACACATGGGTGAATTCGTTCTTGCTGCCCAGTTACACATTTTTCAGGCCTGGGAATGGCTACCACTGGGGATGGAAAGCAAACTTTCTGCCAAACCCACGAGCTGAGCAGTAAAAGCCATTTCTAGGCACAACAAGCAGTCACAAATTATTAGAATTACTAATATTTTTGTTGCTGCTGATGCCAAGTGTCAGCATGCCACTGTGCCAGAGCCATACAAAACGCTCCTTTCCTGGGAAAATGAACAGCCTGGGTCCCCTGGGTCCCTTGCAATGGTGACAGCGAGAGCACCTCCAGCCCAGGACCTCCAACCACCCGAAGCTGGTTGATCACCTGCTGCCCACACCTTGAACTTGCTTTGACACCGTGTTGGAGTAAAAAGCCGAGTCCCATCCACTGCTGTAGCACAGAAAATGATGCCGTTATAATGGAGGCTGAAAACCTTGGACTTTTCCACTTTGGAAGAAAACCTCATTAAGTATCATTCAGTATATTTCATTAAAATGCCATTTAACCAACTATTTTTCTCCAGGTCCCATGGTGCAGTAATAACCGCCCCACACCGATGCCCTGGCAGTGCCCCAAGCCGTTTACTTCATTTACTGCATGACTGGGGATCGCGTACGAGCAGCCCACCATCCTCTTCGTGGCAGTCCCCCCAAAAAAAGGGATGCTCTGGGAACAAAATTAGAGGAGGGCAAGCCCCTGGGGAACCAGCTTTGTCTGGAAGTGCCCGCGGAGCAGTTTGTCCTCCTCAAAGCTGCGGTGGCCCCGCTCATTTTCTGCGCGTCCAGTCAGGGAGTCTATTTTCTCCTCCCGCCAACGGGGAAGAGTCACGTAGTGCCTGAGATTTGAAAGGAATCCGATGAACTAGGCAGGCGGTGGCAGGTACAAGAAGGTCTTCCAGAGTTTTCTTCATCTTTATCAGTTTCTGGAAGTCCTTGTTCGTAGATCTACAGGGAATCTCTCTGTTCAGGTAGCAGCTGCAGTCATCAAGAAAGCAGAGATTCTTTGAATTTCCTTCTGATTTTCCAGTCGAAACTTGAATCTGAATTCCCAGGCTGAACAGAAGGAAAATTAACTATTTATATTTTATTTGTTAGCTCTTCTGCATTTTAGATAAAAATTGGGTAACTGTGCGAGAAAATGACTGCGAGGAGCGGTGGAAAGGAGCGTGGCCCAGCCGTGCCGGCGCCCGCCTGGTGCGGCTGCAAAGGCCGGCGCGTCCCATCCCCTCCTTGCTGTACCGCTGCGCAGGCAGCGCCAAGAACCTTGAAGTCAGATTGTGGCACCAAAAAGGAATAATTTTAGATGAAAAGAGTCAGTTCACAGTGAAGCTACATAATAAAGAGAAATGAAGTTTGTTTTTTTTTTTTTTTTTTTGGAGGGGAGAGCTTCTTTAGAACAGGTATTAAAAAAAAAGTAGGAAAGAAAAAAGCAGCGGGAACTGTTGAGGACTTGAGTGCCGATCTAAAAGCATCGCTCTCGGCGCGGCACTGACAGAGGTGCCCATCCACACTGACTGGGCTCATAACACAACATCCCGTTTTGTCCTAACTACACCCAAATAACCTGGCTCCATCAGTGCCTCCTCTGCCCACAAGGCAGGGATTTGGCTGGTGTCTCGCTCCAAAAGAGGTGTCTCTGGGTTGTTCTCTTCCTGCAGAAATCTAGGTCAAACGCCAGGAATGTTACGGCTCGGGGGACTACGCCGGGGCTGTTCTGTCCCTCCTCGTACGTGGCTTTGTGGAGAAGACAGCGGTACGAGGAGCACAATCAAATCTAACAGCCTCCGTAAATAATGATAATAGTAACACCTAAATTTCACCTTACGCTTTTCATGCACTGCAAGTCCTATACCCGAAGTCAAAGTCAGTGTCCGTCACTGCACGGGGGACACTAAGGGCCAGGGAAGCGCCGTCCTTACAGACAACACCAAAGCAGTTTTACTAACGCAACTCAAAAGTCCTTCCTCTGCTAAAACCATGGTAAGATCACAAAGACGTTGACGGAAAATACGGAGGAAAGATGAAACGAGCATGCTGAGCTCCCTCCTCTCCATGCGCACCTCTTACCGGTCCCCAACTGGGGCCAAATCCCCCCCAAGACCCCTCCAACCTCTCCCTTCCCTGCTCTCCGTGGGCACAACTGGCTGAGGAAGAGGAGGGCGGGCAGCGCTATTGACTCTTCCCACCTTGGCAAAGCGCATCACCACGGTGGGCTGAGGTCTGGGGAGAGAAATAATTTCCCCAGGAGGAAGACTCCTCCGTGATAAGCGCAGCCCAAGGAGGACCCACGCGACAGTACGATCTAAACCCAAAACCGGTGTTAGTCAGCGACGGCGGCTGACGTCACCCGCTCTGTCGCATGCTCAGCAAGCGGCGGTGCTCTCGCCGGTGGTCATGTTGATAACAAGATCAAAGGCTTGCGAGTATTTCAGCAGAAGTGCTGGGAACAGTCTTGATCAAAATAAGAGGAAGGCCCTGTATACAGAAGACATGAGAGGTTTGCAGCCCACATGTGAACCTTTGAAGTTATTCTTCCTTTTTTTTTTTTTTTAATAAACTAGTTTAACATCGTTAGTTGAAGAGGTATAAAACCAATTGGCTGTATAATCTCTCCATACTGCAAGCACAGAGCATTACCCAGGTGCAGACACGCTTTTGCAGTGGGGAAAAAAAAAACAACCTTTGCCAGAGACACTCAAAAACAAGCCCAGAAAACACACAATTAGTTTTATGGGATTTGAAGTTCATTTCATAAACCGACATACTTTTGTTACCGAGTATTGCCAGATAAGTCCGATACATTTTCGTTCCTTATAATCCCTTTAACATTTCCATTCCCCCCTACAGACTTTGTGCCTTGATGTTTTGTTCGGCGCGCTCCCTGCTATCTGCACACGCTTGGCCAGATTTCTCAGACTTAAAAGGGGCCCCGTATCAGCATTAACCGTTCCGTGAGAGCCGATAAAACGCACATAAGCACTTTGCTATCTATTAACATTTCTGAACGGCTTCCTTCACCTGCGCAGAGCAGTGATTGAAAAGAAGGCGGGGGCAAAACCGGCGAACGAGGATATTTGCGCCCAACTTCCCACGACTTATTTTTTCCACATCGCCTTCCTCACCACGCACAAACGAGGCACTGCTTTCTCTGCTAGCTTCTTGTTTAAGTAGCTGAATTGAAAAAATTTCACCCTTGAAGGTAACATCTAAGTCCTCCTGAAATTTTTTAGTCAAATATGGATTTTTGGTGGAAAATTGAGCCCTGCTGGGAACATGATGCCACGGCAGAGGCACTGAGTGTGGTCCTCTTGACAGGAGCAGGTGGGAGCTCCTTAGAGAGTCCAGTTCAGGGCCACCTCCCTCCTTGCTCCATCTCTGCTCGCTGCTTCTGCTAGACACAATGCTGATTCTGGGTTTGCTTCATTTATAGTAAACACGCGCCAAGGCGAATCTGAATCTGAAGTGGCTTAAAGCCCAGTTTTCATTGGGGTTCTCCGTACGCCGATCCCACAGGTGCTTATGAAGCGACTTGCAGAGTTGGTGGCCGTTTGCTAAAAGCGTCAGCAAATGACGTCTCTCTGGCAGCTTGGATCTTCATCCAAGGACATCCCTTCGAATTTGAGATGGGTCCGATCCACCTACACGTGCGCTCATCCTGCCTGCTCTGTGCTCCCACTTCGCCCCCGCCCCAAGAACGCTTGGCAGCAGGAACCTGGCACGCGAGGTTCAGCAGGAGGATGAGGAGAAACGCGGGGAGGTGATGGGAGCATCAGTCCTAGCAAGCCCTGAAGTAGATTCCATCCTATTTTTTCATGGAAACAGGAACATTTTTTCCATGCATGCTCAGGGAAGTCCTGCTCCTGCGTGCACAGCGCAAGCGGGGCGTGCTGGCTCTCGTTCTGCAAAGGCTGGACGCTCTGGGAAGAGAACACGGCCAGCTTGGTAACGAGTCGGGTCTGAGGGTATCTTGGCACGACCGCGGAGGAAGTGAAATATATGATGTGTTACTAGCCTGAACTGAAGTGATTTGATTCTGCAATATAATCCTTTTTGTTTTCTGGCTGGCTTCTATAGCTGTGTAAAAATGGTTGCTTAAAAACCCAACTAAGTATGAAGTGTACTCGCTGCAAATCTCAGCGAGGAAAGGAAATCCAAATGTTTTGAGTTTAACTATTAAACATAGTTTCCAGCTTGTGTGCTCAGAATTTGAAATTAAACAAATGAAAGAAACATGTTTCAATGGTTTTATGTAGGCAATAATGTCATTAACAGGAAATAAAGAAATTGGGCTTTGCAGCTGCGGCATGAAATTTAACCCTTCCTATGCAGCAGGGTGCTTGCTCGCCTGGCACGGCGCGTTTCGGCCCCTGCCTGCTACTGGGCATCCCCCCACACACCAGGACCCCCAGGATGCTGATCCACACAGCCCTTGAAGGACAACGATAATGGAAAAAGCAGGAGGAGAGACAACAGTTACGAGTCAGTCTTTCCTAACTAGTGGAAAACTTTTAGATCACAAAGTCAAACAAAACTCTTCACTCCCAGGGGGAAAAAAAAAAAAAAAATCCCAATCCCTTTATCCACAGTTATTTTTAGGTGTGCTGTCAAAGCTGAGTACCCTAAAATTATACCTGTTTTGGTTTGTTTCTGCCTGTCGATTCAATTCTCTGTATCGGGGGGACAGTGAAGGGTGTGAGGCTCCAGCCCTCGTGGTGCTGTCAGGAGCTGGGCGATGTCTCCACCCTGCTTCTCAGAGCTGGGCCAGTACTGAGGCCACAAAAGAAATATTTTTTTCTTTTCTCCTTTTTTTCTTTCTTTTTTTTTCCCCCCATCACACAGGGGAAATAAGCACAGTCCCTCAAAAGACAACAAATGCCTTTGGTTGGATTTGTTCTTCACAAAAGCCACCATGGGCAGGTTGATGGAGACAGGCTGAGTATGGAGATCTACCTCCTTGCTTTGAACCAAAGGGGAAGCCCTGAAGGTTGCCGCTCATGTAGACCTTTGATTGAAGCAGCAACCACATGGACGTCAGGATTTGGGACCTGACCCTCCGCTCCAGGAGCACTTACACAACTCTTGACATAATTCTCTAGAACTGGAACCAGAAAAAAAATTCATTGTGCTTTTGGAGCATGACATGCAGCCAGCCGCCAGCCCTTGCTCTCTAGAGGGGCAGCAACATCCAGAAACATGTTCGTTACCACGGGGCCATCCCGCTCTCAAGCAAATACCTGGCTGGTACTGGGGAGAGCTTTGCCTGGCCGTCGTGGCGCTGGGTCTGTCAGGGCACAAAGCGCAAGGTTTTGGTACCCTTTCATCTAGTGTGAGATTGCACTGCTCCCCCTTCTCCCAATTCATCTAATTTTTTTTTTTTTTTTTGTAGATAGTATCTTCCTCTGCCAAAGCCCTATTGATTGTATGAAACGGTGTCTTCTTCCACTGTGGGAACCTCCACCGTAATCCTTTCAAGAAAGGTTAAACAATTAATACTGGCATCTTTGCTTCCCCTTTTCATTAAGCGTAGGGGAAGCTCAGTAACTGTGAAATCAACCTCTCTACAGACAAGACCCCAAAAATGGCTGTTCAGATACAGGTTTTGTTAAAAGTCATTAACTATTTTTTCTTTTTTTTTAGTAGAAATCATCATGCTGTGGGAGAGACCATCCAAATATTATTTTAAACTTCTCTGCTTTTGCTAGTTATTATTTCTAACCCTTTTGTAGAAGCCTGGAAATCGTTTACCCAGTATCCTTTCACCCCATAATAAACTGGGAGCACTGGGAACCTCATTGTGTCACTGAAAATCAGGAGGAACTGAAACCCCACGTCTGCAGTTTCCAGTAGTCACTGAAACCACGTTCTGGGCTTCTCCTTCTTTTCACAATACAGCTGTAATTAAGACACCTTTTTTTTTTTTTTTTTTTTTTCATTTGAAAACAAATCTAACCTGAGCCTCCCCATCCCCACGAGGGTCCACTGGGAACTGAAGCCATTCCTAGCTCCTAGCACTGGAAGAGGCCAGCACGTTCCCTCCCATGTGTCCCATGTCCCCCTCCAAGGTCCCAGAAGACCAGCTGCCTCTTCCTGGGATGAGTTTGCTTCGTAATGGGAACGTTTCCACCCGGGGAAACCTCTAAAAACTCTTAGAAAGCAGTAAAAGCTGAAATCCCCCCATGGCTAACGCAGAGTCGGGTTGCGAGGGTCACGGGACGCTGCTGCAGTATTTCAGATCTATAAAACCCTGGCTCTGAGGGTTCTGTTTGCGACGTATTTATGGGTCTGTTTACCCTGCGCACGTAACTCCCGCTAGCGCGAGAGCATCCGCACAAGGCCCTTGCGAGCTGAAGGGAGAGCATTCCTATTGCCTTAACCACGCGTGAAGGGTTTTGCGTGGCAGTGGCATTCTGGAAATGGAGTTCTGCAGCAGCGGAGGTGACTGTGACCCCCATCGTGTGCCTGGCTGGTTAAATTAAACGAGAGTTACA
Organism: Chlamydotis macqueenii; assembly: GCF_036417535.1. NCBI lineage: Eukaryota > Metazoa > Chordata > Aves > Otidiformes > Otididae > Chlamydotis > Chlamydotis macqueenii. The sequence continues at coordinate 3,268,439 of NC_141573.1, forward strand.
GGTCTCTGCCGTCGAAGTGAGTTGGGGTGACGGTCAGTTCTCAGGAAGACGGCCCTGCTCCCGCCAAGCGTGGAGGACAGGCTGGTGGGACGCCCGTCCCAGGATGGGCTGGCGTGGGCGGCAGCTCCAGTGGGCAGAGGCAGAAACAAACTGGCAGCAGAGGCAGCAGTGTTTTTTGAGGGTTGTTTTTTTTTTTTTCTGAGCACGTTTTGTACGGATCCAGATCCACAAGTCAGGGCTTGCCCTGGCCATGTGTAACACATGTTTTAGCGCTGGGTCCCATTTACCCACCCCGTCTGTGCAGCTGATAATAGACTCATTACAGGCACAACAGAAATGCTGAAATAACTGCTCATTATTCTAGCCATAACTTGAGACAATAACATCAATCCCACCGATTTCACCAATATACCGTTGTCCTTTCATTACACAGGCATGTACCTAACGCGAGAACAGAGAGAACAGCTTGTCTGAAATTGATTTCGGTTCATAAAGAATGTAATACTGGGGCAGGCCAAAACCCAAGTTATGCAGTGCATTTTAAAGTACGCCGTTTCCACAGGCTCACACACGTTCCCATCTGCGACGGCAGCGAACGCAGATAACGAGACTGTTACGCGACACGCCTGACACCAGACAACCCCGGGAACACGGATCTGTCACGCGTGGCTGCGAGTCAAACGACAGAGACCCGCGGGCCAGGTACCTGGGGGTCACCAGCATCGAGCCCTCGCCTGCGACGGTTTTGGGAAAGGCCCTTCCAGAGCCGCTGAGGGTTTGGCTCTGCGATTCCAAGCCAGAGCGGTTGGAGGGTTTTGAGCGAGCGTGGGCTGGCGTGGGGGGACCACTGGAACAGCCCCAGTCCGCAGTTGGGGTGCTGTTAAATACCCTGGACCCAAACCCAGCCCTTTGTCCTAAATAAAAATCATCTTCCCAACACTTCTCTGCTATTGCACTGATAGGAGGAAAGGATTACACCAGTATAAAACCTGCTGTACACCACTATGAACCAGTAAGGAAAAAAAAAATAAAAATAATCCAAGCAAATTTTCCTCGCTTGCTGATTTAGGGAGGCAGATGCAGCTGGGAAGGTTCTCCCCGACTCCTTGGCCTGGAGCGGCAGCAGCCTTCTGCAGCGGGGAGATGGGGAGACCTGGGTGCTTTGATAATTTTGATTTTAGTTCATGCGTTTTCAGTTTATAAATGTATTTTTTTTTTTAAGTTTACCTCGCACAGCTCCCCTCCCAGCTGAGTCAGGGCTGTTCCTTTATGTGCTGCTTCCAAATTCTTGGCTTTAAGTGCCTCATAGAGGGACAGCAAAAGGCCCAGCTCCAGATGCCCAAAGAGGAACCAAGGATTAGCCAAGCAGTTTGATAAAACCCAGGGAGAATTATCCATCTGCCTCAGCAGACAAGTTTCAATATGGATAAAGATAGTTGGAATAATATAGATACATATTTTTTTTTCCATGTTGTTTTCTGTTTTGGCTTCTTCAGGATCACTCAAAGGGAGGATCAGGCTTTGATCTTCTCTATTGGCAATAATTTTTTTCGTCTAGGGTTTTTATAGTTTGAGAAGAGATGTTACATGCTCGCAACAGAGACTATCAGTATGATGTGGGCCTGAACACAAAACCTGGTGTCAGGTTCTCTATTTGGAGTGTTACCTCACGCTTTGAAGTTTGTAATGATTCAAAAGCATCTAGAGCTGCTACAAATGTTAATAAAATTAAAGCCATCTGAAAGTGAGGCTTGCATGTGCCTTTGAAAGTAGGTCTGTGATCAGTTATTACCCTCAATTACCTTGTTGTCCACTCTTTTAGCTCGAGGTTAAACTCTTAACACTTTGCTTTGAAGTGGTTATCCTTTTATCTATGACCGGACTGAGGAATTTAAGGGCAATAATCAATGAGGGCTTCATAAGAATAAAGGGGAGACAAGGCAAGGAAAATAGGTGTGAATGTTCCCTTAACGGCTGGCTGGGGGTCTGGGGGGGACGCTCAGCTCTGACGTGATTCCTGGAAAAAGGAAAAAAAAAAAATTAAAAAGGGAAGGAAAAAAAGAAGGAAAGAAAGAGGGGAAAGGGGAAAAAGGGGGAGAATGAAAGAAAGAAAAAAGGGAGCCCCGGAATTTCCAAATCACTGCTAAAAATAAAGCCAAAGCACTAATTCGGGGTGGGGCTGGGAGCGGGGAGAGCACGGAGAGGTGAAGCCTTCATCAAAGGCGCGGGACGAGCAACAAGGCACGGCGATACGATTAAAGTATTGGCTTAATCATGGCTTTGATGTCCGCCATGGCACCTCGACCCTGCCGGGCCCCAGCAGGGATGGAGACGGGATGGGACCCCCCATCCCAAAGCGAGCAGGCCCCGGGCCAAGCCTTGGCACCAGGAGATAGACGTGGGTCATGCCTTCCCGGCCCGTGGAGGATGCCCCAGCGTGGGGGTCTCTGCCCTTGGCTGGGACCAGCAGCATCCCTGCCACCGGTACCCCACTGGGCCCTGGAAGGTCCTTGGCCACCCCCACCCAGTTCCCAAAACCCACCACAAAGCCAATGCGGGACGCAGGAGTCCCTGTTCGGAGGAAGGCAGGCCCAGGGAATGGGGCTCAGAGAATTAACCCGGCTGCTGCCGCAGTCTTGCCTGTCTGCTGTCAGCGCGGATGCTGGTGGCATCCCTCGTCACATCCCGTGCGGACTCCAGCGTGCGACCCAGCACTTTCCCCACGGAATGACAGCCAACCTCCGCCTTCACTCCATCAGGGGAAAAATGGTGTAATACTCCCAGCCAATTTTTTTCTTATATTATTTTTTTTTTTTAATCCAAGGTGCCTAAAGCAAGGTGTTGAAACGCATGTTGAGCACGCAGAGTTTGGCAGGGGATCAAGTCCAAACGGCCTGGTGCTCTGAAGTCCCGAGCACAACCTACACCGCCGTCGAGCGAGGGCTGCGCGTGCTCAGCATCTCCGAAAATCACACCGCTTCCCTTTGATCCGCTGCCAACATTTGGATCTGCGTGTCTAATTTAAGGTGCTTGGGTTGGAAAATGTTGACAATTATTGTTACTCTAAAATTAAATCAGCGCTTAATTATCGAAATTGATGGTAACTTGGAGTGGCATTCTCAAAAGCGCCTAAGGGAGTCAGAAGGAGATTTCAAAGGCAGTTTAATGTCTCAGGGCCACGTCTACCTCCTCGTACCTGCAGTTTCTTACTGACTGTTCCTGCACCTTTTTAAGGCCATCCAAGAGCTGCTGAGGTCTCTTTACTAAGAAGGTACAAGGTGGAAACCATGAGCACAGACCAAAGGCTCCAGCCCTCCAAGTGCACTTGGCTAATTCACAGTGAAAAATCAATTGGCTTTGGGTGCCTAATTCTCCTATAATCCTTTAGGTAATCCCAGCTTTAGGCTTTCAGATACTGATAAAAAATATACAAGAAATTTGTGCAAATAGAATAGAAAACAGACATATATTTCATATAACTTTCAGATACTTTGAACTTAATGTGAAATAGGTTGAGGACAACAGCAATAAAATATTGCTCAAGAGAGAGAGTAAAGGCACCGAGACCGCGAAGCCTGAGGCTGAGAACACTCTTTCGTAATTAAGGTAGCCTCCAGACAACGATTGTCATATGCAGGCATTGCTCAAGGACCCAACCATTATTGCTTTCATTACAATTTTTCAGGAGAGGATCTTTTTCTAGCTTGGCTCCACCTTCATTCAAAGCTCCCACTGGCCCCAGTCACTAACGAGAAAGCGCTGATTGAGAAACGCTAATGACAGCCTCCATGGGATGCAAAAGCCCACGGGAGCCATGCCCTTCGAGGGGCGGCCAGGGAAGAAGGTCTGGGGAAAAGAGGTGACACCAGCCAGGGACAGTGTCTGGGTTGAGGAAATCTCCAAGAGCTGTGCAGCAAGACGTGGATCGCTGAGCCTTGCGGAACGCGGGAGGGCACGGCTGGCTGCAGATGCACCCCAGGAGGATGCTCACGCCACCGCATCCTGGATTAGGTGGTCGCTTGCTGATTAAATGGGGTTTTGCTGGTCTTTGTGCATTGAACCAGCTGAAAAAGAACTGGTAGGAAGGGTTTCCCGAAGGAGACCGAGCTGACTTTAAAAAAAAATCCCGATAAAGCCTATACTGCAACCAAATAGCTTGGAGTTTTGAATTGCACTACAACACAGAAGCTGTAGTCTCTACGCCTTTCCATGGACCTGGGCGGCCTCTCCTGCAAAAGGCCAGGCTTTGTGCTTGGACAAGGAGGCGTGGGGGAGCAGAGGAGCAGAGTGCGTTGGGGAATGGCAGTGTGAGGCATCGCGCACAACGATGTCTGCTACGGATCGCTGCATTTGAGAATTTATGTATTCTGGGTTTTGGCTGAAATCGGCTCTGGAGTTTCAGCTTTGCCATGGAGGGGAAAAAACCCATGAATCAGAAACTCCTCTGTGTTTGCAGAAAACATTATTTTCCCATCAAAATCCAAATTTGACTGCAAAATTTCAGTTGGTCATTATTACACCATCTGGTCCTGAGTAAATCTTATTGGAACTGCAGGATTAACTCCCATCACCCGACCTTACACTGAGCATGACCGTGCCTGTCTACACTTAACTGCTGACCTATCTTAATCATCCCAGTAATTAATAAGCTGAAGCAAAGTCATGTTCCAACACAGTCTAATTTTCTAGTGAAGACCCATGCCAAGATGGATTAGAAACAAACGGGAACACCCCGAGATGGCTTCCTCGTGCGCTGGAGCCACTGTGGGTCATTGCTCCTTTGCCTCCAGAGCCTTCCATGCCCGAGTCCAGGAGGACCAGGAGGGCTCCCATCCCAGCTAATTCCCGGCTAAGCAGAAATCCCGAGGCTGAGCCGCTTGCTCCCGCGCCGGCTGCTCTGATGTTTGGCCAATTATCAGCACCTGGATGCTCAGGCAAGAGGGAGGTAACGTAAGAAGGTAATGAAGAAAGAAAGAGTTTCAAGTTCTCGTTGCATCTGTAATAACGCTTCTGCCAGACAGCCTGCGCGGAGACGGGGCACAGCCCAGCTCCTGGGGAGCCACCTCGGCTGCTGGAAACCGAGCCAGCGGTGTCACAGGGAGCACGGGCTCATCCCACAGAGGGCTGAGCCGCATCCCTTAGGACGGGGCTGGCTGCAGCACTATGCATGTCTTGCACTATGATTATCACTTAATGTTGTGGCGTTATATTTTTTTTTTTTTTCAGCTTATTATATGAAAGAATGGAATCAAATACTGTGGAGAAGATCACTTTGCTCTAAAATGTCCCAACACCTCCAGGAAGGGGGGGCTCGGTGTAGCAGCGGTTTCCCACAGCCAGACAGGAGCCACCGGTTAATGAAGATCAATCGGGTTCTTTCAAGGCTTTAATTCACTTTCTCCCCCACCCAAGATAAATGGTCCTCTCCCAGGTCTGGTCTTGACAGTTCCCCCACCCACTCCTCCGCCAGCACCTTCCACTACGCGAGATCTTCCCTGATTTTCCATCAGGTTCCAGAGAGAAGGCAGCTAACAGGAGAGAACAACTCCTCTCCTCATGTTTTACCCGTTCCTCTAACGTATTGCCCAAAAAAGCCCCCCACGGGATGCTGTGCCGTGTCCGTACTGGTGCAGAGTGGTCCTTTGCAGCTTCTCCTTACCCTCATACCCACTGCCACCGCTTAAACCCAACCTCCCATCTCAGGTCTCCCTCGCCTTTGAAAGAGCAGGGGATGATCCCAGGCTTCGGCAAAACATCCTCCTCCCCGGAGGGGAGCCGGGGCTGGGTGAAACCGCGCTGGGTCCCCCCCAGAATGGCAGGGGGGCAGCAGAGGCGCAGCCGCCCTTTGCGAGGCCGCGGCGAGGGTCTGTGACTCCGAAGAGCTGGCAAATCCCCGGATAAAAGGGAAAATACGTTCATAATAAATAACAGTGAAGTAACACGTTGCGAAATATTTACTCCCTCGGAAAGGCGGCTGTTTGCTTTCAGTGGAGCTGCTATCTGATCCTCTGCCAAACGGCGCTGAGCGGCCGTAAAAGACACTTCTCTGCGGTCAGGGAGAGAAAACCAGGTGCCCAAAAGTGCAACGACTGCGTGTGCACGGGCGTGCGTGCACGGGGGGAGATGCGCACGGAGTCCCAGGGCTCCCCGGCTCCTGCGAGCCCCGCGAACGCTTCTGCAGAGCGGAGGGACCATGAGCCGAAACTTTAATTTCAATACAACTAATCATATGTCAGCGTAGAGACAGGGGAAGGAGAACAGAGGGGGGGAAAAGAAAGAGGTGTTGATAAAATATTTGTTAGAAAGAAAATTGGATTAGTGGTGCCATTCTGGCCATGAAGTTCTTTGAGCTAGAGAAAAGAAAATAATAATCTTGTTCCTTTTTTCCCCCCTCTCTCCGCAGCCCACAGAAGGCCTCACAGCCAAAACATCAGTCCTTCTAATCTTATTTTCTTTTTTCTAGCATGTATTTTATTAACCCCTTTTCTCATTTAACTGCTATGAATAGCTCAGTGGGTAACATCCTTCTTAGAAAGTGAAAACCTCCTTGGAGATGCGGCGCAAGAAGAGAAATGCAGACAAACTTCCAGCTCCCGCACTCAGAAGAAAAGCCCCCTCTGTAATCCCGTCTGGCGAATCCCGGCGTTGTCCCCCAAGGTAGCCGCGGGTTCCAGGTCCCCTCTTTGGAGCGGGGACAATCGGGGAATTTATCTGCCGACACGCTAGGAGATTGTTCCCGGCTCTGTAAGCTCCGTGGACACAGAGATTAGAGAATAAATAAATGCTCATGCTTCTTCTTGGGAAAGTATGTGTGTAAATATATATATACATATAAAAATACATAAAAATCTGTAAGATGGAGTTGGGCACTCTGAATTACCGTTCTTTTACAGCCTCCCTCACCAGCTATCGGTCACGTACAATGAAATCCCCCAGCTGGCACCGTGCTGCTGGTGGCACTTGGGTTTTGACTGGTTTTACCCCTCCCAGCCCAAAGCAATCCCCGATTCGCCCTCTTACATCCAGTTTGTGTCCTCAAGTAAGACATGGGCAAACTGGGATCTCAAAGTTCAGGGGCCAGTCTTCCCTTCACACAACAGCGATGTAAAGGTGAGCAAAAGAAAAAAAACCAACCCACAATTAAAACATCAGATCCCGTGGAGATGGTCCTGCCCTGTGCTGCTGTGAAAACAGAGATTTGGCCTGGGCTTAAAGAAAACGCCAGCTCCAGCAAGCCTGGCTCCTTCCCTGCCAGCAGCAAACCTTCCCGGGAGAGGAGCGGGAGCAGGATCCAGCCCCGCGCGATATTTGTGTGTTATTTTCCTTGACAGCTGTGGTGCATAGTGGTAAGTGCATGTTTAATTCATTCACAATTTATGGTGTAATGAGAACAATGAATGTGTCTGAGGGAATAATTGCTTCACGGCGGGGATGCTGGAGAGTTCAAGTTGGTTGGCACCTGGACTTTGAATCGGGGCTGGCGGGGATTGGCTCCGCCGGCCCCACAATAGCACCGATAACAAAGCTGCCGGGGACGGGGAGGGGGTTCAAAGTCACCCCGCGCCGCCCGGGCGAGCTGCAAGAGCCTTTCGCCAGGACGGCGGCGGCCGGATCTGAGCCCTGTTCGATCCGTCTGGCCCCATTTCCCGGGCACCCGGCGAGGGCTGCAAGTGCGCTAGCCGGCTTTTTTCAACCTGCATTTCCAAGCGAGTTTTGCTGCGCTGCAAATCCGTGCCCCTCCAAAACCAGCACTTGCCCCTCCACAACCCCTTCATCACTTGGTTCTGGCTGTGTCTACCAAAACCCCTCCTTTTGCTGGGGGTGCAGAGAGGGGGTTGACCCTTTCCAGCGTCCTCAGCAGCCACATGGAGTTTGGGAGGCCTCAGAGGTCAAGAGCATCCATATGGAGGGCCCAGGAGCTCCCTGCGTCTCCCAGCTGTCCCCACGGCAGCTGTGCTCACAGCCCCCGAACAAAGCTCATTAGGGGGCTCGTTAGGACACTCGGAGGTTGCTCTGGAGGAGCCCTGAAATCAAAGCACCTCGAGAAGGCTGCAGCCAGAAGAAGGCATCACGCTTGGCTCCGTCTATGAACAGTGAATTTTCCATCGGGCTGGGAGCAGAGAGATCGTGTTATCTCTTGTGGGCTCTGTCCCGCAGCGGCTGAGCGGGGCCAGATTTAGAGCCGACAATAAAGAGAGGCCGACAAAGCATTGCTCCAGCCTTGGCCCACGCTGCGCGAGATCCGCGGCAGCCCTCTCAGCAGCTCCTGCCTCTTGGCACCTAGCGGAAACGCGGATCCGATTTCTCAGACAGACGTGTCAAAGCACGAGCAACAAATCTTCCGTGCCACAAATCCACCCCGAGGAGATCATCTATCAAGATGGGGCTCTTGGACCCAGCGTCACATGTCTGAGGGAAAACAGGCCCGTAAAGTGCTGCGAGACTCTCAGACGGAAGGTGCCGTATAGCACAGAGGCTGTTGTTAATTATTACACCATTATATTGGGGAGCTGCGCTGTAGACCATCAGCAGTCGAGCTTTCCCATACATGGACCGCAGGGGATGGAGCCTCATCCCCGTTTCTCCTTCTCCATATGGGAAAGCCGTGGGCTGGGGATGGGCTTGCCTTGGACCTCTTTCAGAGATGCTGAGCCAAGAGCCCTGTTCTACATTAAGCCCCGCGCAGGGCTCTACGAAATGTTTTGAACACGTACGTAACACTTGGGAGCAAACAGTCTGCTTTCAGCCGGGGCAACATCTGGGTACGGGCAGATGTGGGCCAAGCTGATGAGCGAACCACTGCAGGGGCTTTCCTTTAGGGACTTTAAAAAACTGTTTAAGTGGTTTAGGTGCATAAATTCAAAGCTGTCACTCAAGCCAGGAGCCTAATCCAGATCAGAAGGATCAAGATTTTAGGCTCCTGTGTCCCCTTGAAAATATTCCACCTGTCTACACGATGGAAATAACCCCAGTCAGGAGCGGAAGGCAGAGTTTAGGTACAGACAGAAATAGGAATTTGTAGTCCTGACAGAGAACCGTGTTTTATCCCATCTAGTCTGAGGTTAAACACAATGTTCTGTCAAGCCACATACGGAGGAAAACATGGTTTGGCAGCGGCGCCTTGCGTAACCACGGTTAAACATGGCATACCTCCGCGGGGCCGCCGCTGCAGCGGCGCGCGATTTGCATCGCGTGGAGCAGCTGCCAGCTTTGCTTTCATCTGCGTCTTAGGAACATTGAGGAAGCAGCGTCGCTGTAAAGACATCAGCCGCTACATCCTCCCTGCGATGCTCTGTCTCCTCACCGCTCGCTCTCTGGAGCTGCGGATGCTCACCGTGAACCCCGATACCTCTCTGCCCGAGGAGGAAAAATAACAGAGGCCGGGTGCTTAAAGAGAGACCCTGCCAGGACGTAGTCGTCATCTCTCCGTGGGCAAGAAAAGGTTAAAACCAACCATGACCGTGGATGTAAAATGTGAATCCGGCTGGGGCGAGACGCCTTCTCCCTCTGCTCCATCCCCTCCTGCGGCTCAGCCGTGGCCCGAGCTCCCCAAAAGTCCCATCCCTGGGGGAGGATCCAGACCCACCCCTGAGCCCAATCTCCTCTCTAGCCCTCCAACACGACAAACAGCCCAGAAGACAGGTCGGGATACAAATAAAACCATCCATAATTGCACATCGTTAATTACGGAGGGTGTTTGGGTTTCTTGGAGAACATTAGACCGCGAAGAGTCTCAATCAAAGGGCCCTCAGGGCGTTCAAATCAAGGCAAGCATCAAAACCCATAGCTGTTTTGGAAACACAGCTTCAAACGCGTGCTGCGGAGGGGAAAGGCTTGAACCCGCCTGCCCAGTAAGTAACGCGCCCTCGAAGGGCTCCCTGCTACAAAGCCGACGGCGTGCGAGGGCAAAGGCTGCGACCTCGGGGTGCAAACATCTCAGGAGCCTCCAGCGGCTCCCAGGACGGACCGAGGGCAATTCCAGCGAGGCTGTAACCACAGCCCTCACCCAAACACGGACAGGAGCCATCACGCCACAGGCAAGAGAGGGAGATGCTTCCTCTGCTGAGTTTTCTCTGTTGCTCTCCCAAGCCCGATCCTTTGCGCCCGTGCAATGCGGTGCTGAGGCTGCACTCGTGAGACATGTGTTTCACAGCATTGTTCCTCACCAGCTTGGGAAGAATTCGAAGAAAAGTCAGTTTAGGAAGAAACTTTTGTCAAAAGATCCTGACCAATAATTGCAACCTCTGAAAATATTTTTAGCTAGCCCAAACCAACGTATAATATGTAACTGTGTTTTTATAGTGATGGAGGACTATCGCAGGCAAGTAAAGTGTGTAACGAGGGAGTGAAAGCAACAAAAAGTAAAATTAAAAAAAAAATAATCACAACTTAAAATGAGAAGGTAATTAATATGCAGCAAATTCAGGGGAGAAATTACAAATCAAGCCAAAGGACATGGTAAAATCTTTAACTGTCAGGACTGAAGACTGTCCAAAGGACAGTTATTTCCAATAAAATGTTACAATGAAAGAGGGTTTGCATGATATTTGTCCACTGTTAGATCAAAATGATAGAGTAAGAGTGAGAAGTCGAGTGTTCTGTATTTGGGAAAAAGCCAGATCAGCTATCAAAATGGAGATGAAACCTTCCTATTGCTAGAGATAACGTAAGGATATATTACACATCTTACAGGAAAACGTGACTGTCAGCAAAGCCACCCGAGACCTTCCCCAAAGCTGGTCTGCAGCTCGGCCGGCCACTGCCACGCTCTGTGAACGTCCTGCTCGGAGGGGACGGTCCGGGGGACGCGGGAGATGGTTGTGTTGTGCCAACATTTAGAGACATGTGGGACGCTCCACGTTATCATTGACCTAAGCCCTGAGTTTAATTCCAAGTGGGATAAGAGACCAAGGCTCCATAAATAAAGATTTAAAATAATGCATTATAATGAATGCCAATCTATTTAATCATGTCCTACTGAATTAATTTTTTTTTTTTCAGGAAATTTTAGAGAAGAAACACTATGATGACTGAAAGTAGGAAGTTACAACCTGTTGTGAGAGATGGCGGAAACTTGCTCTGTTCTGCTTACAAAGGTTTAATCAGAGGGGACCTGATCAGTTTGTAGGAATGTAGAAGAGTATTTTAACAACATTTGGGTAGAAGTTCTTTTTGTACTAGAAATGTTCTATTTCAGCCAAACCCACTGTATTTGAAGCAGAATATTAGTTCAGGAAAGTTTCAGGAACGGTGTCCCTAGGCCATTCCCGAGTCCCTTTTGGTCTGAAATCCCTAAATACAAGTTTCTGAGCACGCACGCAGCTGTTTCACAGTTACCACTCACACGAGTATGTGTGCACTTACTTGGAAATGGCTGTCGTATGAAAAAAAAAAAGGTAAACAAAGGTCTGTAGATCCAGAAGGATCTGCACATATCAATTAGAAAGCTTCTAATAGTCACATGAATTTCAAAATATTATTTAAGTTTAAGCCTGGCCTTTCTTATCCTCTTCCTTACACCGACTACCTGGCCAAAACCCGGCATCTTCTGTAACAACAGCACTTGGAGGCCAAGGGCCACCAGTCCCTCCTGCACCAAGCACCTCCCATGCCATTCTTCTCTAGATTTAATATAACAGCAGCCATAATTAAAAACCCTGTATGCGTATCGCGGAGGCTCAACCCGAGCAAACCACTCTTCCTCTACAAAGACAAAAGCGAGGCAGTGCGATGAACTGGGGAGGGCTCACCCGCGCTCCCATTCCCCGCGGGGGACCCCAGCGCCGCTTACGTGCCTCTCTGGATGCTCAGGGCCCATCTCTCGAGGTGGCATCACGCCAAGCCGCAGGTAGGCCAGATCCTGCGCAAGGCTCAGCATCGCAGCCCAGCCTGGCGCTGCTCATCACAACAGCGCAGGCTCGCTCCCGAGAGCAACGACCTCGCATCGATCCTAAAACATGGTCAAGCATTGCTTGGAGGGAAAGGCTCAACCCCCACCAGCAACACGTGAAAGATAGTCCACAGCTCTCATTAGATCCAGCAGAAAGGTTAAATAACTTGATTCCAACAATGTATCACAAATAACTTGATTCCACCAACATACCACAGAGCACTACCGAAACACAAGCCCACTCCACACAGAAGCTGCTCCTACCAGGATGAAACCCCACCAACTCACCGACGTGCAGGACTTCAGTTCTCCTTCGCAGGAAAGATGTTCACAGGAGCCTTTCTACAGTCACCCAACAGCAGAGCTGGAGCTGCTGTCGCAGAGGGATGCGCACACAGCTCTGGGCACGCCGAAGGATTTTTTCAGGCAGGAAGAGGGTAGAGCTACCTACAACACTGCTCTTTAGAGAAAGACTCCCTCAGCTTTGGGGAAGACGTTTGGGAGCATAAACCAGCTCAGGTGTGAGCTGCACTAAAGGCAGAGGCCAACCATCACACCTGCCTGAAGCCCCCTATTTATTAGGGGGATGGGCCTGGATTTAGGGGCAGGCTTAAGGTGAAGTGTTTGCACATGTGCTTCACTGAATTAGGGCCCGAGGTTCAGGTGGGAAGCGCCCACGGGGAACAGCACCTTCTGTCAGTGGGCCACACGATGGTGTGCTGCCCAGCCAGGAGCAGCTCCTGTCTTCCAGTGCCAATTTCTGGTCCCTTCACCGCCCCGCTGCGCTGTCCTCCAGCAGGAACCTAGGACAAGCCACATTCCATCTCCTACAGCCCAGGGAAGATGAGGGAGAGGGGAAGGAAGAGCTGATTAAAATCAGAGTTTTCATTCAGAGTTTTCATTCTAGATTCAAATCTACACTGAAATTAGTCAGCCAATGACCTCATCCAACAGCGATGAACAAACAGTGAGATGACAAGCAAGTGTCGATAAGTCTCAGAAGACGTAACATCATTCCTGAGCACAATTAAACACAGCCTTGCAAACGTCCAGGCTCTGACTGCTCATGAAACCCATGTGCAGTCATTAGCCTTCTTAGGTCTGTTTTTCCACCACCCTTAGAAGCAGAATGAGAGCCTGACTGTACAAAAACTCACTGAGATTTGGGCAGGCTTGAATTTAAAGAGAAAGAGCCATTTCTGAGGAATCCCTTTCTAAAAATGCTTGCACTGGAAGAAGAGTGGTCAACTGTGAATCCACAGGCCGTTGCAGACAAACTCCCTAAACTGACCAGCCGCGTCTTCCGGGCCGTGTCAATGGCTGAGTCTGTGCTGATGGTGGGGTCCAGCAGGAAGGAAACCCGCTGGCCAACAACCGCGGCAGTACGGTGTGTTACCAGGCAGGTGCTACCTCTCGGTCTGTCAACTACATCTCACTAAACACGTCCTGCACCCTCCAGGAGTTCTGAGATGTACTGCATCGGTCCTCAGTGAAGAGACAAGGGTGGTACTAGAGTCCTCCATTTCAGCTCAGGATCACTTTGACCAACACATTTCTTATGGATTCTAGGCCCAGAGTTTTAATAAATTCCTTCAAGCCTTTCTTTAGGCAAAACTGGACAGAGTTAACGTCAGCATTAGTTTATCTGGGATCAGACAACCACAGAATTAGGACCCACAACCTTCTTTTGAAATGATGGCCAAATCCGCCTGTGAATAAACTTGGATATCAGGCTTCAAATAGGAGAACAAGATTCCTAAAGTATAAATCTGGTGAATAGATGTTATGAAGTTGGAAATATTGTGTTATAACTTAACTGTCTGGCTGAGATGAAGGTATTCCTTTACTTTGCTCACTTTACAAACACACATTTCCTTGTTTTCAGTTCGAAGTACTGAGGCTAAGTCTGCTACATGTGCTGACATACATAACGCATGTCTCCCTTTCCACTAAGCTCTATGTTTACGCAGCCTGTGAGACAAAACAGGCTGTTGAGACCCAGCTGCACAGATAAAATTGCTTCAGAGAGCTGCTCAAAGAAGGTCGCAGCTCTAAATCCTCCTTGTGTGAAGGTAAGCTGCGTCCTCAGCTTCCCAAGGCTCTTCCAAAAATACTCCCTTGGATATTGGAGATATCTGGGTTAAACTGAAAATCAAGTTCACGGATGCTAGCAACAGCATCAGGAGAACCATCGGGAAAGAAAACGTCTCTTCTCGCAAAGAGGCCTTGGAGCCAGCACAGCACTCAATGGCCAGTGGCCAGCGGCCGGGTTGATGTGATGAAGGCTGGATCGGCAGAGATCAGGGTCAGGGACTGCAAAGCAAGGGCACGACACAAGGCCTTCACTCTTTTCTGTTACCACGTTTGTCTGTCAGTGAAGGAGAGACCGTCTCACGGTAGCAAACAGTAAATACATAATATTTTATCCAGAGGTTTGACTGACTTACATTAATACAAATGTCAGATAACATGAAAGATCACATCCTTATTCAGTTCTTTCAATGCTTCTTCACAAAAAATAATTTCTAATTTAGAGAGGAAAAGTTTTATTTAATTATCTTCTTTTTTTTTTGTTTGTTTGAATTGACCAACTGCCTATCTTCCACTGCCGTTATCAAAGAAGCCACCAGTACGCGAGCACATCTCATTTTAAGTGGGCTTTAGTTGGCAGACTTAAAATTGATCATGTGTTTTAGTTTTAGTAACTCGCAATTTCTGCGCTCTTTGATAGCGCACTTTAAAGAACAAGTCTTCTTTAATGACAAAGGCTTAAAAGAAATGACCTTTCTGAACAAAATATCAAAGCTTAGAAAAGATAGTTCCCTGGAAAAAAAACCTCTGAATTAGAACGACCTTGTGTTCTGAAACTTTTTCATATATCTGACGTCTTACTTTTCCTTTGTACCCTCAGAACAAGACCAAGCCTTATTTAGTAGTTTGGTGCCTCCAGTACATTTTGTGATTTGGGCAGGACTTGTAGCGCATTAAGATAATTTAAAAAAAAAAAGATTAAAATCAGATCCCATGTACGCTCACTATCAAGACTGCCCATCGTTAGAATCAAAGCTGGGCATGTTTTTCAGAAAATTCAATAAAACACTCTAAGATATTCTAGCGATCAAAAATATTTTGTTCTAGTCACAATAAAATATTTTTCGGTGCAGGAAAATAATTTCTCGGGTTGAAACCGCAGTCAGTAGAGATTTGGGGAGTACCAGGAGTATCTGCTGTCACCAGCGCAATTACAGCACTGTGCAGAGGAAAGCAGAGGGCTGGGAGAAGGAGGGAGGTTGTATCCCTTTCCTTCCAGCTGCACCAGAAATGAGCATCTTTGTTACACGGAACACAAGAACTGTGAGCAGCACTGAAATAAAGTGTCACCTAAATAAAGTGTCACCGAAATAAAGTGTCACCGAAATAAAGTGTCACCGAAATAAAGTGTCACCTTGATGAGGGCCACCTCCCTCGATGCTGGTGAAAAATGTTATGATGCCTTCTGCTTGTGGGGTTTTATATAGAGTGAAACAATCTTCTCTCCCACAGCAAAACCCAGTAAAATTAAATAAATAAAAAGTACAAATAAAGCTCTCGCCATACTCAAGCTGGTTTCACCAGTTTGTTTTCTGGGCAATGAAGCCAACTACTGGCAGCTGGCAACTCCTTACCTAGCAGGTGAAGAGAGGGGTAGAGAGCAAGTAATCTGTAAGAAAGTATTTCTAATCCTTCAGTTTGGACTCTGACTCTTACTTGTTGCAAAAGTGATCAAAGAAATGTTAACAACTACAAGAAAACTCCAAACAACCTTGAATGTACCTTCAAAATGGTCCTCACAATGTATTTGATGCTGGAGAGAGTTTCCCAGAGTTTTAAAACTCCCAGATTGACCAAGATCTACTTTTCTCAAGCTGCTTTTTGATCATCAATGACATCAGCAACCCAATTCCATCAAACAGAAGCAAACCGAGGCCTGAATTCAACTCGCCAGAAGAGGGTCCTTGTCCTTCTTTATGGATGTGCTTCCCCTTACCGCTTCCAAAAGCACTATAACCACCCGGATAGCACGCAAAATGCAAGCAGAACAGCAGAATCAAAAATGCCTCATTTCCTTCACACACGAGAAGTGAGATTGCACTGTCCCGATGTCGGCTGTTTGGACGCAGGGCAATGTCCAACAGGTAAATCCCAGCGCTTGCAGCCTGCAGCTCTGCGAGCTCTGGGTGCTTCTCCCAAAGGGCCCAACCATCATCGCTGCCAGCGCACCTCTCTGAGTAAATACATTTCATTTTACTGCCCACAATTAACTAAATGCATCCTAACAAATTCCTCCTACTGAAACCGTTGCCCCAGGCGAGGCTTTGTGGCACCTGCCGCAGCACCTCCTCGCTTATCGGAGCCGTGACAACCCCTTATCTGTAATTGGAAGAATCACTTGTTGATTCAAGGAAGGAGAAAAACCTGCCCAAGCCCAGACCAGACTGGCAATCAGCGAAGCACCCAGCGAAGCTGGAGCCTGCATTTGGCAAGGAGCTCCACGCCGGCGCTGCCAGGAGGTGGAGGTGGATGGCGCCCAGCTTGCCAACGCCTCTCCCCATTGATCTCCATGCCAGGCGGAGATAAGAGCGCAGCTGGCGAGCTGGGACTCGGTGGGACAGCCGTGTCCAGCCGCGGGCACTCAAGCAGTCAGGACCCTCCGATCCCTGCCCGGAACGCGGCACATGGAGCACCGGTGCCGCCGGGGCGAGGGAGGAGCGGTGGCTGTCCCCGTCAGCAGCGATACGGAGAGTCTCGCTGCTGCTGCCAGTGCCACAGCTGGACTGAGAAGACAGGAATTTCTGGCCCCCTCTCAAGTGCCCAGACCATTAACTGTGCCTTGATACGAACGCTGCCAGCAGCATGGTGCCTAGGAAAAAAAAACTATTATTGTATTTGGCATATCTAAATTCACGGATTACACACGTACTAATGTACACTCCACCTCACGGATGGCCGAGAGATAAGGAAACCTCCCCAGGCCTGGGAGGCAGAGCCAGCTACGAGGAGAACGCCCTGTCCGGGTCCTTCAGCTTTCCACCGCTGCTCAACCCTCATCCCACAAACCGTCGGGAATCTGCTTAGCTTTACCAGGATCATCCCAGAGACCCTGCGTACGCTCACGCAGAATCGAGGCCATATCAGTTACGACGCTTTTCCAATAACCTCCCACAACTGTGTTATCAGTAAATGACGAAGGACTTTCCTGAGACCGGTGTATGCAACCCCAACTACAGATTTATACGCTATTAACTGGCAACGGTGGCTGCATTTGTCATCATCATGGTGTTTTCATTCTTGCTACAAGATTTTTCCTTGAAACACAGCATGAAATATTTTCCCATATAAAAGTCTCGCATGCACTGTGGCTACGTAGGTGAGTGAGAAGGAGAATAATGTCAAAACAAAATAGTACAAAATAATAATATTTTAATATTATGTAAACACATGGACACAAAATAATGTCAAAATATGTTATTTTGGACAATAATAATAGAAAATGGGTTTTCTTCATGTATAAAAGCGAAAAGAATGGCACTGGGAAGTGATAACAAAAATATTAGCGGAGGAAACTGCTCGCTCGGTAAGCGAGCCCAGCACGGAGTCAAACACCCAGTACATCGAAAGCGTAAGTCTGTAATAAGATAATGATTAAAAAAATGGAAGTAAGATACAACTAAAAGCATGCTGGCATGAGCAATGGATGTGTTTTCATGAACTTCATCATAGTTTATGTGCTAACAAAACAGCCACTGATCTTTACTTTATGAAGAGCCAAATCTTCAAACCTATTCAAAGCAGTCCAGTTGGCAACCGAAGACATCCAGCAGCTCCAGCAGCTACCTGAAAACGAAGAGATGCTCATTAGTTCTACCTTATTGTTCTGACTGTAAAAACACAAGAGGCTAAAGCTGGGGCTGGGTCTGGCTGGCGGCAGGCCTGGGTACGGCCGGGACCGCTGCCGTGCCGGGTGTTCGGGAGCACGCAGGGCGCACGGCGCCGCGGAGCTCCAGCCCATCTGTGGCCGCGGGCGCGCAGCGCGTTACCGCAGCAGAAAGCGATATTGCAGTGGTTGAGGGTCAGGTAAATGCTAACATTAAATTCAGTGTGAATGTAGGTTCGGAAAAAAGACCTGGTCAGGAAGAAAATTTCCCTGCACAGAAGCAGCACAAAAGCTTCTCCAAGCCTAGGAGCGAACGCCGGGACAGGAGCTGCGGCGTGCCGTGCTGGCTGTCCCTGCCCTTCCACTCCGGCAGGACATGGCTGCGGCTCCTTCCACCCTCAGCGTTTCGGTTGTTCCTGGCCTGGCCTGACCTAACAGTACGTGATTATTCATCTTTTTAAACAGCTATTTTCCTAACTGTGAGGACACGAATTCAGGATAAGTTTGAGACAAACTGCATCCCTTGGTAATGCCACTGCTGCTCTGGAGAGAGTCTAGAGACTGCATTACAGCTTCACATTTATCTAACAAAGATACCTCTGCTGGACATACTACCAGGAATCTATGACATTTTCAGTTTCCTGTTAGCTGTAGTTAATTCTCATTAACAAAAAGTTTAGGATTAATATTTTCAGACAACTTTCACATTGCTAGCATTTCTACAAATGTTTAAATATCTTACAAAGTTTTACAAGCACACACTCTTATTTGCAGAAATCCTCATGTGAGATAAGAAAGCATCATCAAGGTCTATAAATATAAAAGAGACGGAGTGGCTTTCCTAGGAAGTCTCCTTTTACTCACCTCTCCACGTGAATCACTCTAAAGGCACAGCAAGGCTTTTTATTGCCGCAGCACTTGCCATAATTTATATTGGAGGGTGTAAACGTCTGAAAAAAAAGCTCAGGCTCAGGAAGATCCGGTGCTTTGAAGATGTGATCTGTAATATTCCGCATTGCATCATTGTTTTCTATCATAAAAGGAGGTGGCATCACCGCAGAGCCGCAGCTGTGCGCCGAGCCGCTGTCTCATCTCTAACGTGGAGGCAAAGCCCAGACTTGTAATGCACCTGCGAGTTCTCTAATCCTGCTCTAATGGCACTGACTAAGCACTGGGAAAGTTCTCAGAGGCTTGTTTACTGAAAATAAGGATCTTTCAAAACTGCAACCATCTTTGAGTGTTTTAATTAAGCCATAAAACTCCAATAACTGGGATGCCCAGGTGTGAAATGGTACCAATTGATCTCAGGGAATCACGCACCTTCTGGCACGGCAGGCGTCCAGCTCTTCCTGCAGGACAGAGACTCTTTTCTGCAGAATACCGACCTGTAAGATACATCCCGTGTGACAATGGTATACAAAATTCCAATTAATACATTTGTGCTCATTTCATAAAGGCTGTTTTTCTCTTCTACCCTGCCTACACGAAATGCAATAACGCTTTAGCTGCGCGCTAGAATGAATAACTGACAGAAGATGGTTAGCACGGCTTCCCTGGCCCCGCTCCAGCTGCGCACTGTCTACTCCTTTAGGAACAGAGTCAGAACAGTTTTTAAGCTGGTGGTACCACAGGGGTTGTGCAAAGGTTTGGGAGCTCCAGCTCCCACGTGGCGCCTGTGCTCTGGTCCCTGCACGTGTGCTCTCGTGATGCAGGTACTCACTGGAAGCCTATGAAAATGAGTGGTTACTAATAACCGTGGCCACTTGTAGACCACGCACCAAGAGCGGACAATTGGGCAGCATACTTTATATTTAGCAATGTTTTTAGAAAACTTTGCCCAAGCCTCAAGTATTTTCTTTTTTTGTTTGTTTATTTTTATCACTGCTCCGTGCTTTTACCCAGCCCACCCTCTTCATCCTCCTCCAACAATAAATAATCCTGACAGGTGCAGAGATTCCACTGCCCTTCTTGTCTGATGTTTCCAAACAGGAATCTCAACAATTTTCAAAGACCAGGACACCTGTGCTTGAGAAAGGGCCCTGCTTACCGAGCGGTCTGCGACGACAGCGTACCACTGCAAATACAGCCAGCAGCTATGTATTTCTGGGATAGCACCCAGCTTTTACTGCGCGGAGCTACTTTTACTCTTTTGAAATGCTGCTGCTGCTTACAGAAGCCCTGCAGGTGGATATCAGATTTTACTTTTTAAAAACTCATTAAAAGGTGTGGTATTCTTAGATGAGCTCCAGAAGAACGCTTCCTACCAGACAGCCAACTACACTTTAAAAATAGCTCTTTACTATCAAGTGGAAATAGATTTTCCCAGTAGACCCTTAACTCTTTATTTCCCACAACTATTTAAATAAGAAAAAGCATCAGTTCCATCAGGTATCCCTTGATATGCAAGCAGAGTGTTTACAACCATAGTGTTGAAATTGTGTCACCATCAGCACACAGGACTAGGAAAGTTTCTCCCCTAGGAAAACCTCCTGCTTTTATTAAAAGCACACTTCGCCACGAGAAGTGTCTCAGGCATAGCAAAAAGTGCTAGACAATAATCCTTATGCATCGTAAAGATGGAAAAAAAAAAAGGCAAAAAAAGCAAATACATTAAATTGCCAACCATCTCCACAGAGAGAGATTGCCTAAGAAAGAGAAATGAAGAGTCTGTAGATCTGTAATTGCTTGCAAAACAGTCCTGCGTATTGCTGTAAGGCATGTGGTGGTATCAAGCCTAAACTTGTACGCCGTGTCCTCAGGGCTCCTGCTCGTCCCAGAGCTCACGGACAGCTCTGAGTCACCAGCGCTGCCCTGGCTGTCTCTCCTTTCTTCCCTTCAGCCCAGGACAGATCCCAGTATTCCCAACATGTTTAAATGCACAGCTTTGCACTGGGCCACACGCGAACACTGGCAGTGTTCCTTTGGATTACCAATTATTGCACATCTACAATCACATCTCTATTGCTATTTATTTATTTCATGTGAGTTCAGGCAATGAGGACATTTTGTTTTCTTCCAGCTCCAAAGAAACTGAATAGGAAAGCATCAAAAAAACTTCTGTGGGAACCACGTACAAGAAACACACACAATTCATTAGTAGTTCCCTATTTACAGAGACATTTTGATATTTCTATTAGCCAATTTAACAGACTATTTCATATACATAATATTGATCCTGCATTATTCTACATCAGCTAGTGTTTCGCAATATTAAAGACAAAGCATTACAGAAGTCTTTTAGAGCCTCTTTATATAGGAAAATGTAGAACACAAAGATCATTTGGACTAATATCTTCACAGAAATATCCCATTTGCTTTATTATCTAGGGTGGAAAGAAAACAAAATTATTTCTCATTTCTTCTGCACCCTTTACATGCATCCTTTAAATGATTCCTTCAGGAAAAACAGGGTAAGGAAGAGGAGCGATAGCGATGTGCTGTATTTAAAAGGCTGACAAAAACCCCCTAGTACTGAACACAGCATAATTTCTACTTTCAACTGCCAACTGAAGCAGAATCTGGGATCAAAAGATACAATATGATAGCTCTCAAGGTGAGGAAACTGGAGAAGAAAAGCCTTGTGAAAGATGACTGAGTGAGAAGCATGCGAGTGCTGCCATAATTTGGTTTTGAGACTTATTCAGTATTTTGGTCAAATTTTAGACAGTCATAATTTCTTGTCTAGGAGAGAGGTTTTTTATCCAGTCCAAAAAGTTGACAATCAATAATAATAATTTACCTGAGATTTTAAAGATAGAATGGTGTCTTCAAGTTCCTGTCTCAGAGATGCTGGCATCAGACCTTTGAGTATGGTTTCATACTCTTGTCGTATATGGGTCATCTGTAACAGAACAGAAAGACATTTATATATAGAAGGCTACTCTTGGAAGCTGGAGAGTAACTTTTTTGCTTCTTTTGCCCGATTTGGATCCAAGTAAACTCAGAATTGTGATATCAAGGGAATGGTGAAGAGAGAAGAAAGATCAGCAAGGATCTGTAAAGAGCACAAGAGGTAAAAAAGAGGAAGAAAGGAAAAAGAAAATGTAAGAATAAAGAATATACAGAGAGGAGGAAAAATAATGAAAAGGAGACAGCAAGGCATTTATTGGGACATGGTCTGAAAAAGCAATAATCGTTCCTAAATCCATCTCAATAGAGCATTTATACAGACATACACTTTGCAAACCGGTAGTCAGAAGTGTTCTTTTGGTCTTTGCTGGGAGCTGAAGCAGGTCAGTAGAGTGATATTTGCCCCTTACTCCCTTAGCCAAGGTGAATTACCATTTCCCAAGATTTTTTTACAAAATTTCTCAACTTCTAGGTGTTTTTAAGGCCTTTTTTAAAAAAAAAAATAAATAAATTATTATACAACTATTATCCACTGCACTCTGCATCTTCCTCAACTTCATTAATGCTATGGGACTTCCAACAAATAGGTTCAAGTATCTTAAGTATCTTAGATGTGAGATCAGACGTTCACACCTTCTAAAGGAGGACACTTTAGTCCATAACCTTATTCAACAGATGCTGAATAAACTGTACGGTTACAAAAGCAGTGTTAAATGAAGGCAGACCAGCTGGAAGCACTGTGCTTCGTATCTCTCTGCTGCGGTTGTATTTGCTGGATCTCGACCCAGGACAAGCAGAGAGAGTCTGGTCCAGCTCTGTGCACCGAGTCGCGCAGGACTGCTCCCACACTTCGTTCCTTGGCTGAATCAGGGCCTCACATCTGTACTTAACTTCCAATAGGATTAACCGCTTAATTCAAATTAAGCAAGTACTTAGGTGTTTTTCTGGATTAGCAGCTGAATATGTAAATAAGGGATAAAAGGGATTCAATATCAGATTAACTCAGAAAATATCTTTAAACTTTCAAATTGAATCTTTTTTTTCCCAATGATTTACACACCAACGCCATTTTGCGCTAATTTTGTTTTAGTTACCCAATTGCTAAAATCTACCATTGCAACCACAAATCCAAACCTCAGTCTCACATCTGAAGAAACCACGACTTATAACTTGCAGCTCCCGGCGCGCGAGGAGCGCACGTGCTGGTACACGTGAGACCCGAACACGGAGTTCACTGCACCATGTGCCAACTACCATCTTTCGGAAAAAGCAGGTCATGCCAAAACGTGCATTATGCATAATAAATATCAATACAAAAGGAATAAAACAATCTGATGAAACTTTAGGAAAATTCTGTCTATGAGTCACTCCAACGGGCAGAAGAAATCTCCAAATCTCTATGCAAATAGGCAATTAGAGGCTCTCCTTGTGAACTGCAAGTAAGTGATGCCACTATGCAAATCCAAAGGGAAAAAAAAATGGTGAGAGAGGAAACCTTGTTTGAACTCGCCTTGTATATAAGCCAGTGATAAAAATTTATGTTTTTGAGAGTTAGTCTGATAAATTTATGCTACTACTTCTAGAAAGGCTTACAAAGCTACGCATAGGTGCTTTGCCAGGATAAATATTTTCTGAGCCAACAGCTCACTTGGGTGGGGACCTTGATAGAGCAGAAACATATATTTCAGTGAATTCAACATGTTACATTTGTTCTTGGGGAGACGGGAGCAGAAACAGGCAGCTAGAGCAGCAAAATGCTTTGATTTCCTAAATTTTGAATTATAAAGCTCTGTTTCAGGAGCGAGAGGACCTGGATGATCACCTTGCCAAAATGTTGAGGTGCCCCAACCGGCACAGAAAGTCCACGGCAGGGGTCTGACCCTCACTCAAGCTCTCTTGTTTACAGGTGATGCAGATGTCAGGAGCTGAGCCTGGACCCCGATACAACTCACTACACCAGGATCCAGCCGTGCCTACAGAGCATCCAGGGCTCCCACCAGCTCCCTCAGGTGCCAGGCACACAGCAAGAGCCCTTTATTATAATTTTTCCTAGAGGAAAGTCAAGAAAGTTTCGTTGTAAGTAGATGCAACACGAATTTTAACGCAGCTCTGCGAATGAAATAATAACATTCTAATTGTGCAACCGTCTTCTTTCAACCAGGTCACTGGTTTTAATAGTTTAAGCTGCAAGCGCCCTCTAAATACCCGCTCTCACCACGCTGTTAACGTCTGCTGTTAACTCTGCAGAGGAGCAAGGGGATTGCTCCCTTTTGATGAAGGTGTTGCTGGAAAAATCAGGAAGAAACACATACTGTGCTTTAAAGTACAGATACCTGCTACTGAGTCGGCTGAAAAAGGAGGAAGAAAATGAGAAACAAGCCCTGGTAGCTGAAATATTGCTTGGGGCTGATTCCTTACTCTGTTTCAGAGAGAAGAAACAAACTTTTTTTTTTCAGTGAAAACTCTTCTTTGGGATACAACTGCCATTTGTTTGTTTGCTAAGACAAAATATGTTACTTCCAATCATGCTCACTAACAATTGCATCACAGTAAGATGAAAATAAGATCCCAGCTGTTTCCTGTCATGTTATGATAAACAACATGTTGATATTTTTGGCTGAAGTTACTATCAAGGTTTATTGACCCAAGAGATTAAAATAGTGCATGGCAAAAATCTGAATCACTTCTTACAACTGAAAAATAACATACAGTGGGCTAATGTATACCAATTTTAATGGGGGAAGGTTTTTATTTTTTTTTTTTATTTTTAACCAATGAAAGCTATGTCTGCAGGGATTTTTTTTTTTTTTTGGGGGGCCTTAAAGGATTTTTTGTTCTTTTATAGCCTCAAGCTGCCTCCCTAGGATCCACAAATACTGTGTCTCCTCTTGCACTCTTGAGAGATGTTTAAAATTGCAATTCTTCAGCCCTCAGGAGGGCTTGAGTCTGCTGGATGAGGATAGCTCTATTTCATTCACTGTGGTGTTCATTTTTCTTCAATCCTGAGAAAGTTGGTTTTTTTTTTTTTCCTTTGAAAATTCATTTTGGTGAGTTGATTTAATCCATGAACCCCCCAGGAAGGTTTTATAGCTTTTAATATTAAGCTGCCACACTGGTCTTTGTTTATTCAGGTTGGTGGCTAACACATGAGGTTTAAAGTTTTACCATCAATCATCTTCAGTGTCAGTAGAAACAACCAAAAGCTGAAGTTGCCACACATAGCTCATGTATGCTGTCACACGATAAATTAGAAAAAAGAAAAATATTCATACAGTTCTGCAAAGTGATGCAAAAAACAGGAAAGTTATAATTTCACAGACTACCATGAGATCCTGTCATAGTTGGGCATCGACCGTTCTCAAAAGAGATAAAAGTTGGTTTTGGTGCCCAGAAGAGAAATATCCAAACCTGAGCTTTCCAAACCAAGCACTCAGGCCTGGCCCAGCGCTTTTCAGGAGCATAAGATAAGGTTCAATTTTACTCCTTCAAGGAGTCCTCAGGTGGCACAATTCAGTTTTGCAGCGACTCATTATTTCTAAAAGCTTCTGAGGATGTTGGTGGGGCTGGGTGAGAAGCAGAAGGGAGCACAGGACCCATCAGGAACACATCCCGTTAGCACCTAGCTCCACCGTAGTCACTCTCCTTCCTCTTGGAAAGAAAAAAATCTTAAAGCACATCCAGGAGAAATACAGTATCTCGGCGATGACCAGAGGGATGTTAGTCCATGTGGTAAGAACAGCCTGCAGAGCAGAGGATATTCCGCGTCTCTCCTACGCTTTGCCGTACAGCCACGGCCACGCCGCGTCTTATTCAGGTTCCTGATAGCCAGCTCTCCTCTTCTTCTTCCGAGAGGTCCGCGGTTCCGAGTTCATCACCCGGAACACATCGGCCCTGGTACAAAATCCCTGTCTCATTAAAAAAAAAAACCTGAAAAAACAAAACCAAATGCAATGTTCTCCAGATCTCTCAATTGTAAATTACTTGATTTGAACCAGAGGAGCAGAAGGAAAATGCAAAAGAAACTCTCAAGTATCCATTGCCAAAGCAAATGAAGGGAACACAGAAGAGTCATTCAAGTTCCTTTTAAAAAAATAAATCTTGTCTTGAAGGGCATGAAATTAACATTTTGTTTATGTCAGATAAGAATCAAAAGGCAGTTCACTTAACTAAAGTGTTGTGGTTTTTTTAGTATCTTAATTTCTGCCTGTTTATAATATTTGTGAAGGATAATAATTCCACATGTGCCTGGAAATACTAAGAGAGTGACCAAAAGGCATAATTAGGATCATTTAATTATTATCAAATTTTCTCCACGTTTCAGGGGGAGTAAGATGAGAAAAGTAATTTCCTGTCTCTCTCCAATCCTTTCCCGCATTATTTTAACAATGGTATGTTACAGTGCTGTCTGAAAGAGAAATCTCTTTAAAAAGGTTATGCATCTGTTCTGCAATCCACGTCTCTGAAAGGCGACGTGAAAGATCTGCTGTAATAAATCTGAAGATAGGTTAGGGTACCAAAAAGGTAAAAATAACTCCTTCAGCTTTAGGCAAATCATTTCCTCTAAACTCTCATCCTTCTAAATGAGGATAATAATAATAATAATAATAATATTGCACAGATCAACTTCATTCATTCATTGTGAATATTGGTGAAGTAATTTTCTGAAAGCACTTGGAAAAGGGCAAGCGACGGACAAATTACTACGATGCCATCCCAATTAAAAAAAAAAGCCAATCACCAAAAAAGCAAACAACCCAGAGAATGTCAAAGTAATGATGAATCACAGCTCATTTGTGTTCTCCCTACTTGCAGCGACTCCTCCTCTGCTTCACAGCACTCCCAAGCTCTCGGTGAGCACAGCTCTACTCCCACAAACCTCCCACGTGTCTCTGCGGGCCCCGTCCTCCATCAGCCGGCCTGGGGGAGCTGGGTGTCCGTAACTCAGGAACCACAGCTACCAAAATCTAAAATTTCCTTAAACTTCAGATCTCTCAGTGTTCTGTCGTAAGAGAATATTTAGTTGGAGCTTGGAAGCTTCTCCAACAATTTTTCCTAATAAAGAGTCAAAAGATGTATCCATTTTTCCAATGAAGAACAAGGCCTGAACATTTGTCTGTTCACAATACACTCAAATACGAGGACCTGCTGCTCTTTTAGTCCACATCCTCTCTTATTTCAGGCAGTGCGAATTTCTGTTCTTACTGTGCAACGTACGTTGAAATATGGTTCTTTCAGATTTAGAGAAATATGATGAAATTTGATACGAATGTTCTCAAGTTCTTAAGAAAAGTAATGAACGCCATAAATTGCATGAATTTGGCTCAGCTGAAAACAGCAACTGAGCAAGATCAGCTGAGCAAGTTCTTTTGTCAAGTGTACATGGTGTTGTTCTCCACTGAGAAAATGCTGCTGGAGAACCTCTTCTCCTCTGACAGTTTCAATAAAACATAAATTGGTGGCATAGCTGTCCTCTTTGTTTTTCTGTCTTTAGCTAGTAAACCATCTGAGCATCTAAAACACTTTTGCCGTGGTGGTGTTTTACTAACCCATGGGGACCTCTGGTCGTGCCGAGCTGCTCACTGCACATTGAGCTTTCTGCTCAGCGTCGGGTTGTTTTTTTTTTTTTCCAACCTGCGTCCAAGAGGCCTTATTACTTCAGTGGCTTGTATTTCAATATCTTCCTTTTCTTAACCAAGATCTCCCACCTGGAAAATCCTGTTTGTAGTTAAGCAATACAAATCTATATAATTCATAGCTGCAAAAGAAGGGAAGGCAGGCAAAACTTTTTTAAACAAAACACCAGTGGGCTGCATATGGCAAAAATAGCATTCTTGGGATTACACGAGTTGGAGAGGAATAAAAGCTTTCACTGTCAACACCACAGAACAACCAGGAATGTTGTGGCTAGAAAATCCGCGCTGTTCTCTCATCCTCCCCCTCTCCAGGGCTCCGCTATTGTTCCAGCTGGGATTTGGAGGATCCTCGACTTCTTTTCTCCTCTTTCCGGATGACTCATTGCAGAGCCCATCTTTTCCCCGAGCGGTATTTCCTTCAGCTCTTGTCAATGCCGCCGCCCTTCCATCGTCTGGAGAGGTCCTTACTGCGCCAGGAGCGGTCCTTCCCGCCGCGGGGCAAAGGGGCCTCGGACACGGCTCACACCCCCTGACCTGGAAGAACAAAACGCTAAACCAGCCCAGCCACTAACCAAGGCTGGGCCAAAGCTGAAAACACACGGTGTTCATTTCCAGCTCTGTCGATTCCTAATGGGCTATCAAGATAATTAAGTCTGAAACGAAGCTAGAAGCAACTTGGACTGGAATGTATTTACGTATTTCAGTTCTACATTCCGGCATGTGTTACCTTCTATATAATCCCTTCCATCCTGGGGTGGCTCAGCAAGTCACGGTTTCAGTGCCTGATACGTGGAGGTGCTGAGAACTGACGAAGCTCAGCAGCACCCAGGATTAGGCTCAACATTTTCACACTGACTGTGTGAACAAGCAAATCTTTGTAGATAATCATCAGAAGCTACTTTTACGATCACTATTTCCCCTCTTTCAAGAACAAAAATCTAATCAGCATCTCAACCGCAGAACAAGCTGCCAGGCCTACAAAGCGCCAGGGTTGGTGAGCGGCTGCTCAGCTTTGGCCACGGGTGAGGACGGGTGGTGGGGGAGATGGACACCCGCTCGATGGCATTTTGTGCTGACTAAATGGCAAACAAAATAATACTTTACAATTTAAATGGTGTTAAGGATCAGCATAAAGCTGGCCCTTTTCAGTCCTTTTTAGCTCCATCCAGGCACCTCATCACCTGGAAAAAAACCAAACGGGACAGTTCACTGACGGCGCACGCGTTGCCCAGAGCCTGCACTGGAGGTGAGGTGTCTCTGCTCTTCTCTCCTGCCAGCCAACTGGCTCCTCCATGCACCGACATTTCTTCTTTTTTTTTTTTTCAAATTTCCTCCATCAAATACCAGCATCATTGTCCCTTTATAGTCCCTTATTATCCCCCATAGTCCTAATTTAAACACTTCTGATTGAACAAAATTCCCTTAATTGACAATATTCAAGCAAGCCACAGATGCTCTAAACTGATGTGCTGCTCTCTTAGAAGAAAGATCGCTTTCTCCTTCACTACTATTTAAGACGAAGAGCTATAAAACTGACATTTTAAAATACTCTCTAATTCCTGCATGTTGGCATATGCTTCTATTCTTTTTTTCGTAAAAATTCTCTTTTTCCTTTTAACTATTTGTTCTGCAGTTTCTGTTTTACTGTTTTTCTCCAGCTGGCCACTTCGTCCCAATAATTCATTCTGGTCTATGAAGCAGGTATAGATTTGTGTATTTTCCAGTTGTGTCTGATTACCAAAGCTAACATTTGATCACTGACTTCCACACGTACATCGTCATCATCTCCCTCTTCTCCCTTTGGCAGTTGCACAGTTGGTGAGAGCCTTCTCTCCCGCAGTTCCTGCCGTACGGAGCTCCCGGGAACTTTCAACTCCATTGATTTCCAGCTCCTTTCAAATCCCACCTGCAAATCTGTTTTTCTGCGCTTGAATCTCAGCTTCTATCTCCTTCTGTTAATCTGAAACTTCATGCTATACAGTATAATTTGCTATATTTGATTTAATTTTGCATTTCTTTCATAGTAGGCCGTTAAAGAAGTGCTATACAAAATACAAAATAGGCCAAATGCAACGTTATGATTTATTCTAACAATCTCAGTCAACTAAAAATCGGGGGCACACTTTTGTATCAAGTGATTAATGAACAAATCAATGGAATTGCATGTATGGTAGATCCTAACCAACGTAAAAGTGGTAGAATTGGGCTCCAGTAGTCATTTTATGGCACCTTCATCATCATTGCCATACACCTACAGGGGCACCTACATCCATGAAAGGTCCCTCATGGAGATATAACGAGAACCAGTCTGATTCCTCCCCAACAGCCTCTATCAGGAATCTGAAAAGAGAACCTACCAAAAAATGGATGTCTGGGTCTGCGTACGCCAAACAGCCTGACCAGCCTGCTCTCGCTTACATCAGATTCTTCACTGCTTGTATGTGGCTCTCCAGCATCTGCTTTTCAATAAAAATGTTTTACACTTGAAATCTGTTCACCATAAGTAGTTAGAAAAGAAATCTTCTGTTGCACTGTCTGCAGACATTGAATCAGCAGGTTTTCAGGTGCCAGCTTGTAGGAGCTACACCAGCCTGGCTGTTTGTCTCCTACATTTTTCACAATATCTATACATGCATGAAATGTTTTATGGGAGGAAAACAGCTGAAGTGCCCAGTACCCTGCTGACCCCCGTGCTTGGGATGTCGGCAGAGCAAGGGATGGACAGAAGCAACGGATGGACCCTCCTCAGCCTCGCAGAACCGCAGAGCAAGCGCTCTTCAGATACAGCCTCTCCAGTCCATACCGGTCACGTACAGAATCTGCAGAAAGTATTTTAATGTGACACTATTTGGTGTCGCTGTTCTTGAAAGTCACAGTGGAAAGTTCTTTCAGAGTCTCACTTTCTTCCCCCTCGCACTGGAGGCTGCTGAGCACCGGTGCCCGCGCCGCATGCCCAAGGGGTTAACGGCCCGCGCTGCAGGCCGGGACAGCGCAAGGGCTGCTCTCTGTGAATCACTCCTGTGGTTGAGATCAGTCAAATCCAGACCGAGCTTCCCATTTCTGTGGGAGCAGAAATGGGTCTCTGGGGGGAAATTCTGGAAGCGCTTCAGTGACGTGGGCTGGAGCAAGCGGAGCGAATGGCAGAATTTCATCACTGCCTCCAGCGCGTGCTGACTGCTTGTGTCTCAGTTTCCAAAGTTCTTGTCGAACCCGCCTCACCTGCAGCTGGCCACAAAGCACAGCTTTTATTTTTAAATCCCAAACCTAGAGCTTATTAGCCTGATTTTAGACAATTCTACCATCTTCTGAGAAAGACAACTCCTTGAGAAAGTCTGGAAATTCAAGACAGGAGCCGCAGAATCGCTGCCTGGCTTTCACAGTTATCCTGGGCACCTGAGCTAGACGTCCTGTAACAGGGAAGATGGGTTTGGAGGAACCTTCCTGTGATCGTTCACCCATCTCCAGATGGAGGAAACTGCACTGCTTCCAGGTGATATTTTTTCCAGAGGATATATAGCAGGGCAGGATAATGGAAGTGAGGGCAAAGATTTTCTGTGAATTTATCTGATTGCATTTAAAACTCCACGATATCTTTAAAAATGAGTCTGAAAAGAAACATGGACCAAGAGCCCTAAACTAAAGGGATAATATAGCTCAAGTCTTCCAACCATTGTTGTATGAAGAACTATTTGGGACCCGTACCCTGGACACGGCCACACGTTGCTCATCTCTGTCTGACTGATTCTCCCCTCCCAGCTCCAGAAATCCGCAGGCAGTAGCACTGTTCCCGTCAAGGAGAAGGTGTGGCAAACGTTAGAAGTCCTCTGTGCTACACAGCAACTAAAATTTCAGAACGATGCATCACAGCATTAATCTGAGAACAAATATATTTAGTTGGCATGGAAACAGTAAGTTAGGCTGAATGTGGTGAGTATCCAGCAGTCATAAAAAATTGAGCAAGTGAGAATAATAAACATTAAAAATGAAAACTTCCTAAATGCTTTGAATCATAGCTCTTTTACAATTATCACTCCTGTTTTCAGTCGAACATGAGTGAAATCCACTTAAACTAAGCTGTTCCGTTTTATTCCAAATACTTCTACAACATCCTTATTCTGATAACTCCTTTCTCCCTTTTTTATCATCTATTTGAGAAAAAAGAAATTAAAGGGCTGGAAATCTACAGTGGTATTCTCCATCATTTCCTCAGTAATATTCATGAATTGAACATAATTGATTTTCTGTCTTCAGAGAATCTCTCTCCTTTAAGACTCTATTTGTGACTTGACTGCTTGGAGGAGTATTCCTATGGTTTGAGTATCCACAGTGATGCCACTGAGAACACGAGGAACTTTCTTCCTCTGTTATCCCAATTAGAAATTTTACATCATACTCAATCTACGCCTATAGCTAAAAACATTAGAACAAGGAACGAAAAATAGGGGTTTTTTTATGAAAAAATATTGCACGTAATTATCGAAAGAGAGATTCTTGGAGCTTTTTAGTATATTGAGTTGGGGTAATTACCCTTAGAAAAAGGAATTCGAAATAAAATGCGGCATTCTAAAGAAATCTAGGTAATAATGCAAGATCATCACTGACTTCTGAAGGTCCCTTCCAACCCTAACCATTCTATGATTAAGTTTTATATAGGCTCCAATTCAGCAAAATTTCTTGCACATGCCTAAATTCCCGGATTCATTAAGGCACAGGCTTAAGCTCTCAGTGATGTGCGTCATTTTTAATTACACATTCACAGGATGTAAAGTCTGCTGTATGAACAATTCAGATTTTTTAACTATGACTGACAACTGCATAAAGCCATATGACTCAAGAAAGAGAAACGTTTTTAGTCGAAGGAAAGACCTTTCTATCAGAAATCCTGACTTACATTCGATCTGGGCAGGTATTCGAGACAACCAGGTGTCTACAAGAGCGTACAATACAGGAACGTAACCTAAATGGGATCAGTTGGTGGGAAGCTGGTTCCCACAGTCAAATTACTGAGACATAAGAAACTTCAATATTGCTTTGCAAGGAAAAGGTTTGGACACCCCCAAATTTCCTAGGAACTTTCCCAGACTGCTTTAACTGTCTTAAAGGGACTATATATCAAAAAATCTATATATTGAGTGTGAGTTACACTTTATTTACTGCTAGCTTGCCACTTCCTGGGAATACAATTACATCTCACGAAGTCAGACATCTAATTTTTGAAGGAAACATCCGTTATTTCAACATGAAGAAGGATAACACACACAGTTCTGAGACTCCAATCTAGGAGTAATATTACTGAACACACGGACCACTGCCCTAAAAAGTCATGCTTAGCAGAAACAGGACAACCTTTATGGAAAAGGTAAAATGACTTAGGTTAGACATAGTGGGAGAAGTTCCCAGGAGCTTTTGACAAATGTACATTCATCTGGGTTGGAACACATCAATCAGGTAACGCTGCCACATTGCACCACTGATGAAACAACAGGGATGTAAGGCGATTGTCTCTGCTCACACGGTAAAGAGAATTGAAGAAGTAAAAAGGAATAAACACAAGTTCATACAAGAAGATGAAGCAGTGGAATGAAAAAAGCTCCATAAAAAAAAAAAACAGCTCATCTTCAACTGCAGCACTACGCTCACCTCGAGACAGCTCAGGGCTCGCCATTAGAGTCCTCCTAGCACACTTCCACCCCCTTAGTTACGGGACAGTTTGTCTCTGAGTAATTACAATAAAGAACAGTTAACTCTGTGCCATCATCACCAGAGGGTCACTGTAACAAAGAGTTAAGCTTCTGTCAGTGACTCTGGAGACTGAAGAGTTATATGGACACTGCACTGAAAAAAAGACAAACATGGAGCACCAAGATACCACCCAACAAGCCATAACGAGGAACAGCTTTTTATTTTTAATTAAAAGCACAACAAAATGTTTTTTCATGTCCCATTCATTTGTTTGTTGTTGTTATAGAATCAAAACACGAGATTTTTCCTTTTAATGAAAACCAGAAGCTGTTTAACCCTCTCTCCTCCTTATTTACAGACACGTAAAAGCTCAGAAAAGCAGCCTTTGTAATAGTGCCAGGGCAAAGTTTGATGTTTTATGCAATTCCGATTCAGACAATATTTGGTAAAAGCAGAAAGCAAGTTCCAAGTTATTGCCTTAAATATTTTCTCTCCTTAATCAGCTCATGAGTCATTAGCTACTGCTGATGCCTGAAGAACATGTTTACAGGTAGCCTGGCCAAGACATAATAACTGGAAATATGTCAGAGGTCTCATTTTTGCATTTTTCTTCTGGAGAGATAAGCGTAACTAATGGATTAGACGGTCACAGAGAAGAAACACTAACAACTGTCAAAATGTTTGCAAAATAGACCAAAGCCACCTAAACAAAAACATCCTCAACGGCTCCAGCTCCTTCAGAAACTCTCAATGGATGAAAGGCAGAGACAAGGCCATTGATGAACTCGGATATGACCACCAAGTCCGCTAACATATCGCCACCTTGCAGGAAAAGCTCTAAGCTGGGTGGTGCAGTGTCATTTAAATAATATTTCTGTTCCATTTATACTGTAGAACGGGACATTACCAGCTGAGCCAGGCCTTCGTTAATTTAGTGTGGCCAGGATAGTCCTGTAGGTCGGTTTGGACCTGGTGTTAACGGAACAGAAAGCTTCGGAGGCAGAAAGGGGGGATCATCCTGTGAATCGGCATGTCTAGCCTTCTACCTCTGTATTTCACAAGTCATTTTTTGTTTCTTCTTCTGGATCCTCTCTCAAAATGGGTCAGAAAAAAAGCAAAATGACAGCAGCAAAGATTAAAGAAAAAAATAACAAAAATAAGAGATTTGGAAGAGGGCTCTCATGGAGTGCAGGCCAGTGCTGTTCCCTGGGAGGGACAACCATGCACCAAATATCTAATTTTCCTCCTCCTTTTCCAGGAGACTCTTTAAAGGCAAAATGCATTGATTGGAGGCCAGCTCACTCACAACACCAAACTCCTCCAAAGCTGGAAGCACTGCAGCTAAGGGTGAACCTGTCCCAACGTCCAGATTTGGGGTGCAGAGCAGGAAGAGAGCACAAGAGCCAATCACCGACTCTCCTGAGAGGAGACACATGAATGTAAGCACCAAGGGTGAATGAGAGTTCCCATGTGCAAGCAGGACGACAACAACTGGGGAAAATATATTTTAAATTAATGATTATTGCTCTTCTACCATCGCCCCAACTTACTACACCTGCAAGTACAGATCTAGAAATGCTTTAGATAGGCCATACGCCATGGATACTGTTTACTCAGCATCAAATAAAGTTCTCAAATGCTGCAAAAACTGATTTGTATCAGGAATCTGTAAATTCCTACATGACTCAGATATCCACCACTTGTATATTTTCCTGATGACTTCAATTTAATTTGGCTTGAACGCAGATTATTAATTTTCCATTTCAACACTAGTCTGTACACTACATACGCTATGCTGCTTGAAGCACACTGAACCTCTGATTTCACTGAAAGTGTCCAGAATAAGTTTAGCACTATTAATCGTATGGAACTGTTTACAGACAACACGCTGGGACAACGAATGCGTAAGATCAGGAATAAAGATTATTTTTAGCTCAGTCATTGTACAAATACAATTGTCTTCATACAAGCCATTAAAGAACAGGTTAGAATAGTCTCTATTAATAAAATCATACAGTCAGCGCAAAATAAATGCATCATTTAACAGCTCAAATAGTTGAAATACCAACTTGAAGTAGAGAGCATGAGATAAGTATTTGCCTGTAGGGTTCAGACAGTTTAATTCTCTTTTATTACAAAAGAAAAAAAAAAAACCACCAGAAAAGAGAGCTAGCTGAAAATTTTGTGGGAAAATATGTGCTTTTGCTTTGAAGCAAGATATAATTTTTAAACCTGGAACCTCCTTGCCCAAGGGAAGAGGACTCGGGGGGGACACAGCGCCCAGTACCTGCTCGTGGTTCTCCAGCTCCCTGCGCTGCAGCTTCTTCTCTGCAGCCCGTGCCTGGATGCGGTAACCTTCCACTTCATCTTGTAAGGCCTGAAACAATACCAATGGGTGCAAAACACACGTGAGAAACATGGGATGGCAGGAAAACTTCTAGGTGATGTCGTTCAATGAGCTGCGTAAGAAAACGGCGCAGCATCAGTGCCGCTCTTCAGCTACACGGGAGCTGCTAGACGTGACCGAGCCGGTGTGGCTGCTCTTACCGCACAAAGTTATTCTGCACAGGTAGGACCATGGGTTGAACAGCAGTAGTTAAATCTCAGTAGTTCCATCTTATTATAGGCTACAAGTATTCACACCAAAAATCTAAAAAATATCTTCAAAGATGGAAAGGGAACGGGAAACGTTGCAACTGCAACAATCACATTTGCAATTGCAATTGCCTCAGATTTTTGTTATCATCTTATTTGTACAACCTGTGCTTCCTAGGACCGCTTCTGCAGTGCACCAATAACTTTTCCCTTAAGCGAAAAGAATAATCCTCTCTCTGGAAAACCACGTCTGGCATTTGCAGTGAAAATGTATTCCATATTACTGAAACAGGATGCTGGGCGGGATGAGAGGCTCCCCTTCGCCCCGTAGTGAAGTCTAGCATGAGATCTACCAGCGAAGTAGAAATGGCAATAAATGAAAGGAATATTATGATCATGTCACTTTACCACAAGTATCCAGTCTTTATTTAGTTCAGAAATAATCACTTCTAAAGCAAGCTCATAAAACACACTGACTAATTTATTTTGTCATTATTCCTCTTCTTATATATTTATTTTTATTACGGCAGCCCCTCAGAGCCTTGATCTTTTTGTCATAGGCTTAACAAAAGAACAGCCGTGCCCCAAGGAGCTGATAGTCTGTGTTTTTTCTAACAGATGTACACCAAACAAACAATACAAAGTTTCAAAGATTTTTTTTTTTAAGTTTCCTAGTCATTGTTGACTGTTTGAATACACACTTAGCATTTACTTACACATTTACTGAAAGCTCTGCTATGTTGTCAGCTTGAATAAAGGCATTGTTAACGGCAAGCGCTGACTTGAAGCAAAGTGCACAACGTGGAAGTTGGATTGACAGAGGTGGCAGTGGCAGCAGAAAGGGAATATTTTGAGTTATATTTTGTATGCCAGGAAACCGGGACATTGCTACCCAGCCGCTGAAAAGCGTGGTGCAGAGTCAGGCCTGGCCCTGGACGGGACGCGCGCTGGAGATACGCTGTGAATGACACCCAAGGTGCCTCCGGGGTCGCTTTCTAAAAAGCTGAGGTGCACAGAGACCTTCTGCAGAGCGAGCACCTTGGAAAGGCGAGACCAATGACTCCTCGGACACTCGCTGCGCTCTGCAGAACATGGGATAAGGTGAACGTTTGCTTCCTCCAAGTAGAATACCCATACATAAACCAGGATCATTAAAAATACTCACAATACTATTTTAACAGAAAAAAACCCTTGCTCTTTTCCACAACACTGAAATACCGTACTCAAATCATTTACAGGATAAAATTGCTATTGAGATAAGATAAGAGGACTACTTATGATAGATCTTGCGCATTGTTTTGAAGTGATGCCAGGCATTAACTTTCAAGTCTTTAGCTATGAGACTGTTACATGTTCTGATGCCAAAAAATTTAACCAGACCCAAGCATGAACTTCAAATCTGCCCAGGGACTTTTATGCTATCACCGCTTCTGAGAAATGTTGACATTCAGGCTTTGAATATATAACCGGTCTTCAACACACAACAAGTCTTGCAGTACCAGGCATTTGCGTTAATATAATGAAATATATGTGTGAATTGTAGGCTTTTTGTTTTCTTTTTGTACATCTAATCTTGTAAGGTAAAATACAAACAGGCATACTTTGATTTAAAAACTAAAATGATCAGGTCATGCAATGTGGAAATGCAATAAGGAGCAGGGCTGCTCTGGGTACCAGAAAGATCAGCAAAGCCCCAGTTAATTTGACAAAAGCCCTGCCGTAACTCCAGAGTGTCCAGACAGAACCAGCACAGAATGACTGTCAGGACCATTCACAGAGAGCGCTTTGGATAAACTACAACGTATGACCCGTCTTCTCCTGCTGCTTCCATGTCATCAGCTTATACAGTCCAAGTAGTCTGGTGTGGTGAAAAACAGGGAGGGAGGAAACCTCGCTACACATCAGTCATCCGCCCAGACTCCCTCCTTGTGCTTAAGAGCACGTTTCACTCCTTCACAGGACTTTTTGCTTAAAGTAATTTAATTTGGGAAATTCAGATGACACACAGTCTTTGTTAGGTCCACCTACTCTAGATAGTGTCTGCCAGCATAGAGTGCACGTATTTTGTTTCCTTATGAGGGCAGACAATATCTTAAACAAGTACAATTTAGAAAGAAGGTATTTTTACTACAGCATGTAAGTGTAGCAGGCTATCAAGTCTTAAAATCATTCATTAATCAATTATCCAAAGTAAAATATATTGTATGAGTCTGCAGACTTTTCCAATCACATCATAACTGGCTGTTGGTACGTTTTGTATTGGGGTGGCAGAAAAGAAGACTAGCTCCTCTGATCAACCATGACTACCTCCAACTTGGCCATTTCTGGACCATTTCTGTGTTGCACACCAGCTCTCCTACCTGCCACTTTGTAGAATCTAGTTTTGTCTACAAGGGAAGTCCCATGAGTAATTCAGTGTTCATTTGGGTATTTCAGCTTCCCTATCAGCACAAGGACAAAAAAGTAAAAGTAAAAGATCTGTATCTGATCAAAGCCACACCAAAAAAAAAAGTAACATCAAAACCTCACGGTTGCTGTAGATTCCTGCATATGATTAGCTCTGAAAATAGTAATTAGAAGCAAGTTACTTTGTTGCCCGTGATTTTAATTTTCTAGGAGGAATCATGATGGTTGTCATGAATAATGCGCCCTTTTGAAGATCACACTGAAAATTCTCTCTATTGTCTAAAAG
Source organism: Chlamydotis macqueenii (assembly GCF_036417535.1). NCBI lineage: Eukaryota > Metazoa > Chordata > Aves > Otidiformes > Otididae > Chlamydotis > Chlamydotis macqueenii. Next base: position 3,306,694 of record NC_141573.1, read on the forward strand.
CCTCACGTGGAGTGGCCAGAGCCTGAATGCTGATGGCGGTTTCTGAAGCCACCCGGCACCTTCAAATCTTTCTCTGTATCTGACAGAGAAGCTTTTGTCAGGTAGAGTACTCTTAAAAACAGCAGACTTACCCCAGGTACACCACGAACATCTCTTCTGTAAAACTAAACAATGGGTTTGGTTTTGTTTAGAAATGCAGTTTTTTGTTCTGCAGCTTCAAAGTGTCAGATTTTGCCCACAGAATAACAGAGCTTGTGTTTAATAACTGCTGAGATGACGAAAAAAGAATCAAAAAAAATTAAAAACAGGCCAGTTTTTAAGTGTCAGAGCCTTTTTTTCCCCTGAATGGAAAACAAAGCCCAACTTATTTAGTTCAATTTTTCCAGGTACAGAATTAATCCCCGTCCCTCAGCTTTGCTAAGTTGACTTACATCACTGTTATACAGACAGGAGTTTTTTGGGTTTTTTTTGTTGTTTTTTTTTTTTTTTCAGTTAAACCGGCTTCCAAATGCCATGTAAACATGTTTGCTGTTGAAAGTCTACACCATACCTGACCTTGGAAGTGCTTTGTGTTGGCCTGAGAACAAAGAAATGAAATGTTTTGCTTTCCAGCCCAGATATCCTACACTTTGAAAAGTACTTAAAAATGTAAATGAGATAATAAGCTCTACTGCAACAATGTGGGTAAATTACAGCTGCATAAAGAGAACATTCATTTGATTTATTGATAAAAATGGAAAAGGTCCTAAAATAAAACCATACTGTAAATGTTTTGGTTGCATACAACATTTGAGCCATGAGAAAGATGGAAGGGAAAAGGAATGGCTTTGAGAAGAGGCTACCAAAATCTTACGGGCTGAGTTTGGGACCTCAAGTGGGGCTGGTGGACAAGTCTGTCACTGTGATACGTGAAACGTGTGGGTACTGATACGAAAGGAGAAAGGAACATCTGACCTGCATTGCTGGGTAGGTACTTTTTGTTTTTCTGTTATTCTATTGTGGCTTGATTTCACCAGCAAAAAGTTTAACGAACTCTGCTCACGGTACCTTGGAGCACTCTGGAGACAACAGTGGAGGCAGTGCGGAGGTTGGCCTGAGCAGCTGGCAGAGATGCTGGGACGATGTAGGAGAGCAGAAGATGGGTGCCAGACTCAGCCTGCAGAAAAGGGGGTTTTGGGTTTTTTGTTTAAAAAAATCCCAACTTGTAAAGCATATCGTTTTGACAAGGAGCCATAGAGAGACAAAAAGGTACGATGCCAGCAATACAAAATCCCTTTTCAAGGCAGGAATAAATTTTTGGCATTAGTTATAGGGCTTAATCTAAATCAACCGAAAGAGAAAGAGTTCTAAGAATCACACGAACAAGTATGAAATGCGAATATATGAAGGATTTAGTCTTTAATATATGAAAACTGATTTGATTATCCTTTAACCACAGGATATTTTTAAAAAGAAGTGTTGGATTCCCTCAAAGAAAATTCATATCTGGAAGAATTACATAAACAGAAATTGTTATTATTTTTAATTATTTGGTATTGATTATTACAGTGAAGATACTGTGTTTACAAAAGTGTGATGTTTTGCTTCTTCAACCTGAAATAATTTCCTACTTTTGGTTTGTTTGTGAGAGTGTACAGGGCTTGATTCCTGCTCCCATCACACCAGTGGCAAGTCTGGGATCACGATGGTTCCTCTCTCTGGTACTGAGGGCTGAATAAATGACACTGACAAGGACAGGAAAATCTTCTAAAAAATGTGAAATACCAATGTATTTTCACTTTGAAACAAAAAGTGTCAGCAGGAAAGTCACAGCTCATCATGAGCAGATGATAGTAGATAATAGCAGAATCTTTTTTGATGCACATACGTAATTCTTACTCGCTGTACCAGCAACTCTGCACACCTGGATGTGCAACTGCATCAAGAAAAGACCTCAGTATTTCTGACCAGTGCATGGTAATACTACAACTCAAGGTAGTAAGAGTTAGCACTTTTCATTTTCAAAGAATTTTTCAAACATTACCAAATTAATATAATTAGTTAATGAAAGATGCAGTAATAAAAGCTACCATAATTACCTACTGTAGTTTTAATTATCTCCTTGCTAATGCCCACAGAAGAAGGCTTCCACTTTACATCCTCAAAACATGTGCCAACAATAAGTCTAAATACAGGCTCCTCTAAGTGCCTTCTAAATTCAAATTACATCCATTGACGTGTTTTCTCTCCCTGTTCATGAGAAGAAAACCTAGCTCTGGAAAAGAAAATCCACGTGAATGTTAACAGAAATAAAAGCAGATTTTGTTGCAGAAATATATATGGAGAGGCTACAAAATTCTGTCCTAGAAACAGTCAATCTTGAGCACCTTTATCTCTCCATGAAGCTGTAAGTATGGGCTGCCTGGCCCAAAACTCTTCCTTCTTACTCGGTGGTCTCTTCATCTCAGAAGAAATTTTTAAAGAAATCATTCTGTTTGCTAAAATATTTCATGGAGATAACTAAATTTGTCTGGGTTTACTACTACTACAAATAAATTGGGAAAATATATCCGTGAAGATCCCTGATGTAATGCCACCAGTCAGAGAAAAGCAAGTGTATTTTTAAAAAGTGAAATACTGATGTTTGAGCCAAATTGTTGGTGCTTTTGGGGTTTTCATAGAGCTTTTGCCCACTGACACTGCTCCGAAGCTCAGACACTGCTTGCTCTCCGTGCTGCATTCCATCACTCAACCGTTTGAAAACTTCTGTACTTCAGTTCCCTCTCATTTTTGGTGTAAAGCAAAGGAAATCTTATGGTTTTAACCTAATACATATGTTTGCCGTCCACATATGGCAAAATTCCTTTCTGGTGGGAACTTTTTTGCTGTTGTTGCAACACACTATATATCCAAGAAGTCTCCTTTGATGTCGAACTATTGCTCCACTACTCATAATGCTACTGATTCAGTACGAAAGGCAAATTTTCTATGGTTTTTGTTAAAACAATAGCACTGTTTTTGCAAACAAAGTTTTCCACAACCTATACGCAGGGGGTCAACGTTACTGCAACAGAAAAGAAAATCTCTCTTATTTTGTACTGAAAATAGTTACGGTGTTTAATAGCACAAATTATTCTTCCATCCTATAGGTACCATTACAATTATTATGACTGTACAGAAAATTTATGTTTTATTACTCCTCAGGAACAGAAATTAAAACACCTTAAGCAATATTTTACTTCTCTCAAACACCTTCCTTCCCCTATCCTCCCAGCTTCTTACCATCAGTTCAACTTCATGGCCTGGGTGAAGTTGCTAAGAACATGGTGGGGGAAAGGAGAAGACCTGCAAATCCCCATCTGCATGGTGTCCTACTAAGCAATAACAGAATGGCAAATTTGGGAATCTTCATGCCTAATACATAATTTTAACCACCAAACACTATTTCATGAATAGTGAACAGGAATTACCACATGGAATGAAAATGAAATGGTAACACATTTTTAAATGTGTCCCTAAAAGAGCTGGTTGCCCATTTTCTGCTATCGCTATGAAAAGCAGGTTTCTTCGGTAAGGAATCAGAGAGAAGGGGTAATTTTCAAAGGTACAGAATAATCAACTCCTACTTGAAATAACCTGAACTCCCATATACTGGGCACATTTGGAAGTCTAGCCCGCTTCGCTGACATTTCAGAGTAGAGATCTTGCAAAACCACCCGAGCTGTGGGCTTTGCCCATTCAAGCAAGTCACGCAGCTCCTCTCTGTGCCGGTCTACACTGCTGCTGCGGTTTGCCAGCAGGAGATGCCCTTGTGAAGTACGAGAATTTCTTCCCTTGAGGGAGCGTGGGAAGAAATAAAGGGGTTCAGGAAGGAAGGGAATAATTTGTCTTGAGGAACAAAACCAAGTCTCTCTAGCAGTAGTGAAAAAAATTTAAAGTAGGTCACTTAACATAAAAAAACCCATATGTACAAACATTTCTCCAGTGCAGTAGGCTCTAATGCTACTCTATTTTCACTTTCCACAATTCATGGGCAAGAGACTGATCGTCTATGTTATATACTTTGGCTCTGGAGTGGAACATCAGCATCAGCTCTTGAGCACTCCCTTTACACTTCCACATCAGACTTCATCTGGATCGGTGTCTCTTGGAGCTTCCCTGAGCACTGTGAGGATTGTCGACGTACATATTTTTTCCTGCTTCAGTCCTATAAAATATTGGTGTGTTTCCAGCATTTTCTGTAAATATCCAGTTGAGCTGACCAAAGTTCTAGGACCATTTTTCTGCAAAGTCGTGAGCCATAGATCCCTAAAACACCTTGACAGCACCAGCAAAGCTATTCGTAGGCTTCAAATTAGGCAAGAGCCTAAGCATTTTGCTGAGTCAGAGCCTCACCACATGGCACTATAAACTCAATTCTTTTGAAACACAAAGGATGTCAGAAGGCAGGAAAGTCCTGCAAAGATAAAAATTCAAAGAAAACAGCAGTGTAAATTGTAAAGTTAGGCATTTTTTTCCAGGGGTAGCCAAGGAAGGAATTGTTTGTGCTTTGTTTTGAGTGGCTCAGATGATAGGAGAGGAGGAGGGAGGCAAGGTTCAAAGAGCAGTAATAAACTTGCTTTCATCTGCTTTCTCAATGAACCACAAAAGCCATCAAACAGCTGCCATGTGCAAGCGTTGCTTTGTCTATTGCCACGACATCTTAGGGCTGTCGTGACAAAGTCATTCGGAAAGCTTGTCAGCTCAGAAGATTTACAATAATATTTACCTGGGGTATTTTGTTAGTATGCTTTAAATCTGGCTATTCCTTTTTTTCCCAGCCTTCACAAGTTTCATGGTCAAGAGCAGAGGCAGAGGTTGTCGGAAGGAGAAAACTGCTGAACTTTTTCCCTCTCTCACTTTGAGAGGTGGAGACAGCAACACCAATGGCTCACACAGACCAGATAAAATGAAGCTTTTAAACCCAAAGATACCATGACATCTGAAGCACACACTCATGAAGGAGAAGTTCAAAACTCCATTTTAAACCACTTATGAGAGGATTTACCAAGATCCTGCCTAATGTTCAGCTGACGCATTGTCAAGAACATTTATCACAAACCTTTTGAAGTTGCTTAGCTCCCCCCTAGTTATTAAAACTTGAACTGCACAGTTTGTTATCAGCCTCAGAGCACACACAAAATACATCAGGTATTTTTTAAGTCAACCTTTCAGCCTGATTTTGAGACTATTATAGAAAATAAAACATTCCCAATCAGGTTAATAATGTCTGACAGATGATGCTGAACAGACGCAACTGCTCCGCCTGATTGATCCACGAGACAATTTTCATTTCCTAATTTGCTTTTTATTAAACACTTTGCAATCAAAGGGAACGGCAAGGAGTCTGCCATTCTCGGAGCAGGTTTCCTGTGAAGACCCGATGGCAGCTTCAACATTTTCAGACAACTTCTTGAATTTTTGATGCTATGTCGTAAGAACGTCTAAAACGTCACGTCAATGGATATGCCGTGCTAGTGAAAAACTGCTATTGTGAATACAAATCACCTAGTAAAACATCAGGTTTTGCTGCTTGCTGTATTCTCACCAACAGCTCTACAAAAACAAACATCAGGGGTTTGAGCAGACCTTCCTGCAATGATTTAGAGAACATCTGACTCGCGATAAAGCATATTTATCAATCACTCGCTGAACAAGGCAATCTTCTCACCCCCGGGGGCTTCATTCCCAACTCGGTTTATCACCAAACTGCCACTTTAAGTGGGTGTTCGGAAAGTTTACACCTGGAGACGGACCAGCAGTCCCAGTACAGCCCTGGTGCTCTGCAAACCTCTCCTTAAAATGCACTCCTTGTCACAGACGCAGGAAGACCTACAGGCTTCACAAAACATCTTCTTTTCCTATCCTCTTTCAAAAAGTAAATGTGAAAGGCTCAGATATTTCTAATTGATAGGTTAATCTGATTCCTAGTAAGAACTAAAGAAAAACTATGAATTTTGTGAAAAACAAAACAAAACAAAACAAACTATGAATTTTGTGAAATCTCAGTAACTAGCAGACTGCCCAATATTGCTGGAATTCTCCCCATTACATAAAATAACACACATTCTTTTACACACACACTCCAAGAAATCTAATGTCATCTTTACGCCTTTCAAAGTAACCTTAACCACCAACATGAACTCACAAGGCACACCACTGCTTTTTGAACCGAACAAGAGCGAGCTTGACTCAAGAGTGCCTGCGCACTCAGTACACGTACGATGCGAGAGGCAGCAGAGTAATATCTGCTAAATATCGCCTGTACGCCAAAAATGGGATGGTTCCTGACAGGGGAGAATGCACACTTGGAAATTCTTTTATTCAAAGTCTTTAATGACCTCCAACCCCATTACATTTGCAACAAGACACGATAATGCAATCGCTCCTATTTAAAAGTATATGTGAAAACTGAGCATTTTTGAAGCTTGATTTTTTTTTTTTTTAATCATGTTGAGATGAAGCTCATTTACTTAAAAAGAAAAAATGAAAAAGAACATCCTCTGCAGCTGGCCAAACAGATTACGAAACTCTAATCTCACTAGCCTGAGGAAAACGAAAACTGTTTTTCAAGTATCTATTTTACAGAGCATCGGCTTTATACTTTTTAAAAGATGCATTAACATAACTGATCAGAACATCCCAGAATGTTTCTGATCTACTTAATCATGACATTATGACAGAGATACTTGCTGTCATAACGCCAATGTTTCTAAACATTTCCAAAATCCTTTAAGTTCACACTTTTTCAAAATTAGACATGGGTGAGATCTATTTCAGCTTCTTCAGAAGTTCTTCCTTCCATTCTAGAGCTCTATTTAGTACAGAATATTTTGGATAGACAGACATATGCACACATAGCAAAAAAACTACGGGCTTCACAACCTATTTAAATGTTTCTGCTAGCTTTTCATTCAAAATATTTTACTGTAATTTCTGTATCACAATCATTTTAAACACTCAAGCCACACTTGTTGCACCTCTGATGTCTGATGCAGACTGGACAATTTTGGTCTGCAGACTTCCAGCCCTGGTAAGAGCAGGCTGAGGATTCCCTGGTAGAGCCCCCCGACACGAGCATCACTGCAACAGGTGACTGCTTGGCTGCACTTGAAACAAATGCCCCACATTTGATCTTTTGACGCTGATAATTTCACCAATACAGGTAACAAATTACGCGTCATTTATATACAGGCAAACTAGGAAGAAGATGAGAGGGGGAAACACTTGCCAAAGCTATTGATGTGTTTCAGATACAGTTTTTGTGGAGCTGGTTTTTTTGTTGTTGTTGTTGTTTTGGGGTTAGGTTGGTTTTTTTGTTGTTGTTGTTAGGTCTTTTTTGACCTAGTTTTGAGCCTAATGATGGCTGAAAAACTGGGCTAATTCAGTTAGTGGATCTTTCTGCTGGGGCAGAAAAGTCTGACGTGGAAATGCACAGACAGGAGAGGACTTCAGCACCAACACTCAGTTTTTGTTGAGTTACTTGTGGCCTTAACGAGCATCCCCAAGACATCCCCCTGCTTTTCCTTTCAAGGAGCTCCCACAGAATCATGACAAGGCAGCTAAAGTACTCCCCAAAGGTACACAAAGCCCAGAAACCGTACAGTGGGGAATGTTTTGCCCCAGACCATCATGAGTGCTAAGGGCACAAGGACTCAAAGAGCAACCACACAGGTCCTCAGAACAAAAAGCCACCAAAGACTATGAAATACAGACAGTAACTCCCTTAACTGTATCTTGGTAGAGAATGGGAAAATATATGAGGAAATGTCCCTAAGTCTTCAGCCTGTTCCTATACTTTTTCCTGGGCATCTGTTATCAGATACAATTTTCCAGAAAACAGAGACAGATGGACTCCACTTTGACCAGGACAGCCACTTCTGTTTTCCTTCAGCCAAAACAATCTTTGCAGTTTATCTTCCACAGGACTTTCAACCTTTGAATGACAAGTGTCAAATCTCCATATCCACCATCCAAAATGCTCTGAACAAGAAAAAGAACCCAACCAGCATCTTCTGGTTTCAGAAACGCTTGGCGAGAATGTTTCTGCGCAGGTAGAAGATGCCACAAGAGTTGACCAGCTGAGCAATGCTTGATCAGTGCTAAGCGATCGACTGCCAAACCAGCTTGGCACATCTCAAAGGAAGGCAGGCTCTTTTCATTTTCTCTTTTTTTTTTTTTAATATGTAAGTAGTTTCAAATATTCTTATATGGATGACAGTTTTAAAATGCAAAAGCATTAAAAATAACAGAAAACAGATCAAGTTCTAAAGCGCCACCGGTTTCTCATTTGTGCAGCTACATACTAACGGCTCTCATTAGACCTGCGCAGCACACAGAGCAGGGCTTTCCAGCTGCTTTAGGCACACTCAGGAAACTTTTCCTTATCACAAATAAGACAATAAACTGCAGGAAAAACAATACATGGTGCAGTGTGAAAGAACTAAGAAACTTAAGCAATTTTAAAGTTGCTTAAATCTTGATGCAGTTTCAGGATCTGCTAAAGCAGCCGAAACAAGCTCGTCCTCGCAGAGGCAGGTTCTGCTAAGGCAGGTTAGAGAGGGAGGAGGGCCATCAGCCACCAAGGCTGGATTACTGGAGACAGGTGCCAGTAAATGAGCCCGCAGCAATGCCAAGCTTGACTTGCAAATACACATTTCCCCAGGATTCAGGACGGAGGGGAGACCCAGTAGAGGACAGGAGAAAGGAAAAAGCAGCCTGTAAACACTTAAGACAAGTATAAATGTGAACAGTGACAATAAAGACCTTGCTGTATTCATTGCCCACCAATCACTTCACATTTTCCTGTGTCCATCTTGCCTTTCAGATTTACAGAAATGTAAGTAGAAGTCATATGTTATTCTGGTAGGACGAAAACAACACATCAGGTACGAGCTGCTCCTTGGAGCTCAGAGCACAGCTCTCAGGTGCTTCCAGGTACGCGAACAATCAAAATCCACTGATAGGATTCAGATTGCTACCTCGTCTCCAGTAACTGCTGTTTTACTTTGCCAAATTACAAGTGCAAAACTGTAAAGGATATCAGGAACAATAATATAAGGAATGTAAATACAGTCATATTGGGAAAAGCAATGCTTTTTTCTGAGGCCAGACTGAGCCAAGGCATCTCTCAGATTTCCCCTTCAAGCTGCCTGCAGAGCTCTGGCTCGGTCCAACTGTGCAGGTGTTCCTGCAGGTATCTAGCACTTGGTAGCCGGAATTTTTCTTTATACAGTTTCATTCTGCCACTCCCAAGCTTCCCAGTAAGCAAACAAACTCACTTTTCATGTTTAGCTTTCTCTTGTTTGTCCTTTCACCCTCCCTTACATAACAAATTTGGAAGAGAGCAGCGGGATGGAGAGTGCCCGGGGCTCCTGGGGTGAGTGCAACGGATCGGACGTTTGCCTGCAGGCATCATCCCTCCCTGGATGAGCACATCCTCTCCCATGCCTCCTCCAGTTTTTAGATCCTGGTGGTGGAAGGGTGGATGCTGGGTGAGAAGGGAGTCACACTGGCAGCAGGAATCAAAGGGCCGAGCTGGACCATGGTACCACGTGTGGGTGCCCATGGCAGTCCCTGAGCCATCATGTAGAAAATACAAAGGAAAACGTTACAGCACTTCAGGCTTTAGCATCTTTTCCACTGTTCTAACACAGCCAGCCAGCACAACCTCCTATTGACAACGAAGTGTTGCACTCCTGAGACAGCGACTCTCCGGAGCCCAGATGAATCCTGGACGAGCACTGCTGCCCATCTGGCGAGAGGGCAAATACGGTGCTTTCCTAAACCACAGTATATCTGCATGAAGCTTGGCTGCTGACATGTCCTGACTAATTATTTCCCAGGAAAAGAGACTGTTTTGTTTTCTCCTGAGCTGGTTTCTAGAAGGACTCGCATTCACCCACTTTCGTTTCGCAAATGATCTGATTTTTTCAGGCATGATTGAGCGATGCTCTCCTTCCTCCCCACGCAGCCGGCATTATTTCTTTGTGATGTTCTAAACTGTTAGGGAGCAAACGCCAGTGTAAAACTGAGCTGTGATTTTATGGCAGATCTCACAAAAGGTGCATTGCATGTTTTGTCTTCTAAAGCCAACAAGGACAGGTTTGAAACCCATGATCTCATGTCATGCTGGGCCAGGAAAATGGCATATTCGGGGCATAGGTTTCCAGCATAAAAATACTCGTGAGGTGATCTGATGTGACTCTATTCACCTGCCAACAGTCTTGGCAGAAAAATAAACAGGTTCTGGGGATGAGCTGCTGCTGGAGGCAAAGCAGGAGCCATTAAAAGAGCTGCCCTGACCTGTGAGGAACTGGCCTTTTTGCTTTGAACTTCAGCAGACCTTAATGAATTCTTCATAATTGGAAATCTGAGGTTTTCACTGAGGATATATTTCTCTTGAGGTGCCAAGTGCAGGAGACTTATTTAACATCAGAAATACAAATTCTGGGTCTCCTGGGTGACTGGCCAAGCTGGTGAAAGCAGTTCCAACAGGTATCTTCACCACTACTGCAGGTAGCTGTGTTGTATCAGGGATTAGGTTCATACACAAATATGCATCAGTGCTGAAGGATTTGCTTTCATAATTATTAACATATTGACTTAATTGCAGTTATTGACTTCAGTGCTGTGAAAGCTTGAACTAAAAATAAGCAGAGACAGTTTTAGTAACAGAAGAAGTTAAAAAGTGACTGTGTCAGAGGAGCAAGGCTTTTGTTGTTGTGCTGGACTAATCTCTGTTTTACTGCCCCACTCCTCTATTATCTGGCAGTTTCAAAGGGGACGTCGCCAAGAAGCTAATTGAGAGTCCTAAATTTTGTCCTGTAGGCAATGCTTATTTCAGTTTCCTGAGAATAAATTTAAGAGACAGACCCCTGAAGAAGAAAACAGGTGAACTCTTTTTGCTCCATAAAATAGTCCTCGCTGGAGGACCTCAGGCTTTCTGAAGAGGCCAAAGATACAAAACTATTGATGCCTGCACAGAAGAACTTAAGAAAAAGCTTCATTCAGCCCTGAGGTTCCCAATCTTCCCTACAAGCTTCAGCCTCAAGTCCCCAGTCTTCTTCATGCATGTTTTCAAGGGTCAACAAATAAAATATTTACTATATCAAGTCCTGTTCATCAATGAAGAGAATCAATACAGTGCAGACGGTGCACAAGTCAACAACAAAAAACCATTCCTAGGGAAGGCATCCCAAACTGCAATGCAGGTAAGTGAGGAATCCACGTGCAAAAGGCTCAAAGAATAATGTATATTTTCAATAAAATTAACCTAGTTTTTCACCTTCTTATAAACACATGTGCCACATGAACACACAGAGACAGTTTCCTTGAACTGCACCGCAACATGGTGTACTGGGTGTAACCGAAAATGTTTACAATACAAATTTTAATGGGAAAAGGAACAAAGTACAATATACAGGAATATATTTTTTCTTTTTCTGGACTCTAGTGCTATTTTGGCTGCCAACAGCACACAAAATTTCCACTGAAGGGCAAGTCAAACCAATTTCCCTTAGGATGGAGGCATCCGAAAGCTTACTGAGGTTATTATATTAGTACCTACGCATTCTTCAAGCAGATGAACTGCTTCGTTTTGAATCCACGTCAAACCACAAGAACTGGCTGATCATAACATTCAATTAAAACGATCTCGTTCTTCTAGAAAAAATTTGGCTAAGAGCTACATCTCGCATTTTCTAGCTAGGCACAATGGCGCGATTGATGCTAGGAGGAAACAGGATAGGTCTCTATCAAGGATCCAAGGGGTCAGGTTTGGTGACAGCGTTTGTAGGTTTAACCTCTTACACAAATTTGGGAGGGGAAAAAGCCACTTCTGCCGAGCAGGCAACCGTGAGAAAGCCAGAGCTAGAACTCACAAATATACAAGTTGTGCTAATTAGACAGATGTTTTGAAAAACCCAAACTTTACACTCGATGCATATTTGTCTCTTTTGATGTCGTACGCGGTGTTGCTTCACACCACTCAGGGCTTACTGAGAAAAGCAGAAGCTGCTCCCCTGCTAGGCTGTCTGGGTGAGTTTGCCATCTGATCTACTGAATACACAGATAAAAGTCGCCGCGTACTTTTTTCCTTTTCAAGTACAGTACTGTAACTTGGAAAGTTCCTTTATTCTCCACTCCACTGATGCAAGAAAGTGGCAGAAATATTGCAGCTTTGGCCGCTTTCCTTTAGTAGTCCTTTGTAACTAAGCCTTTAATGCTAAGGAAACAATAAGTATTTTCATTTTGTATGGAAAAAAACACTATTTATAGAAAATAAAGGCAATGCCTTCCAAAACCTGTAAGAGTGCTACTGACCACTTGATTCTGCTGCTACCCTGCCTTAAATACCAGGAAAGTGTGACCCTGTACTGGTATCGGATTCACCGGCTTTCTCTTGTTACATCTAGAAAAAGTCCAACTATTATGAAAACGGTAAGTTTAACAAAGATATTTCTATTTCACTGTGATCTGCCATTCAAAAGTGTTGGCCAGCCATTTCTTGAAAAATACTCTGATATTTGATCTGCTTGAGTTTCAGTTACATGTAAAGCTGGAGAGCCAGCAGAAAATTCTAAATGGAATCTGAAGATTTCTAAAGTCAACATGAATTTTGGCAAGAGCCTTTTAAGGCATAAAGCTGAAATCCTCAGTGACTCTCTCCTGCTGATCTCCCTGGAGCAGCCAGCACCAGGATTAGTACAAAAACAAAAGCAATCTATATCACAACATACAGCTTTGTGAGAAATGTTTACACAAATACTGGAAATTGTGTAAGCACGCTGGAATCGGGCAATGCAATCTGGTGCCAGTTTGGCTTGCTCCTGGGATCAGCCACGATGTAAGAAAGATCTCAAAGGGAAATAGATGTTGATAAGTAGACCAGGTCCACATCCCCAAATCTCTATTTGCCAAACCTTGCAACTTGTGTTACTGTGCCAGGCTTTAAAAACCTTTAGTACAGAGTCATAAATGTTTGTGGACTACGGAAGGTTTGCTTTGAAGATGCCATTTTCTCCAGCAATCTTTTGTTGGTTGAACATATCGTTCACACATATTGTGTTTCCACCTACACGGCTGGAGAAGCCCTGCAGTCAAGGCTGTTCCAGGAGCAGGGAAGGAGGCTGCGTTCCAGGAACTCACTGGAACTGGAACAAAGAACAGCCCTTGGAAAGTCTACACAGTCCTATGCACAGACTGTTTTACAGATGCCCTGTGTTTGGAGGACATTAGACACTTGTTTTTATCTTTTTTTTTTTTCCTCTCTCTCTCTCTCTCCAGTCAAGTCCCAGACTTTTGAGCACAGGCTCTTCCTCCCAGGCAGTCTGCCTCGTCACTTCTGCGTATCTCCCCAGCTCTCTTTCTCCTTCACATAAAAGTCCCTGTGCTCTTTGGAGAATAAAACACCTTTGAAATGCAACAGTAAACTGCAACCACCACAGCAGCCTTGAAAAAGCTAATTTTAATTTTCTTATATCCTAGTTACAAACATTGTCTGCCCTTCTTTCTTAGCTGTGTAGGCTTACCTCAGTATTACTACACACTTACTAATCAGAGTGAGTGTTTTTTCCCTCACCTTTCTAATCGCCCAGGACCCCACGCAGGGTTATTACTCCTGTCTTGTCAGTTAAAAGCAGTGAACTTTATGGTTTGTTTCTAATTCCTTTGCACCATTTTTCCACTGCAAAACTACTGTAGCCCACCTCATTACAAGAAATGGAGAGCTCAGCTACATAAGACTTCTTCATATTTTGTCATGCATTTAGGGAATCTTTAATTCTGTCATTTGGACACTAGTAGATGTAAGGTGGCTCGCCTTCCAGGGCTAAAAAAGAATTAAAAAAGACTTCATGCAGCAAAGTGCCTTCTAGAGGGAAAGCAGAACACCAAGGACAACAATGATAATGTAGGAAAAAGTTAAAATACAACTTTTAAACCTGCTGGATAAAACTGGTCTGCCGTTCAGAGGACCAGGCAAGCACTGGCTCTAGTCTTTTATAAAACTTGTAAGTCTGATTTTGCTGCTGGCCATGGTAAGTTCTTCAATGTGTTGAGACATGAAAAGTCAAGAAAAATGCCAGAGTGCAAAGCTTGCTGCAGGAAAAAAAAAAGATGACTCAATTCTTTGTCTCACAAAGCATGTCAAAGATATTATAAAGTACTTACAGATGCTCAGCCAGTCGGATCGCCGGATTGGCCAAACATCTGAAAGCCTGTAATTCTGAAGAGAAGGTACTACGCTTCAGACCACAAAATAATTTCTGTGGCAACAGAAAAAGAGATATGATTATGAGAAGGAGAGAGGACTTTTTAAAATCAGAATTTCCATTCTGATTAACATCTGCTTCACCTTAACACATAAATAAGCCTATTTTTATTACCATTTATAATGAATGTGTCAATACAGCCTTTCAAAGACCACCAGGCACTGGAATCAAGAGACAGAGAATGAGCAACAGTCAACAAGCTCGGGGCTAAACCCTCGTTTCTCTAACAGACTGAATTTGGGTGAGACTAGTATTCATATACACAAAGAGTGTGAAAAACAGGTGCCTCAGAGTATGGACCTCATGTAAAAGAGAAAGCAAAACCATAAAAGCCCTGCAGATTTCATTTGCCTGTCCTTTTGGAAGACACATTTCCTCTGTTGATATACAGGAAATTATAAGCAAGATAATGTTATTTGCCTGGTAAATTTTTATGCCTACTTTACAATGCTAAGGTACAAATGTAGGTGCCTCGTAATTCCCTGCCAATAAAAGACACTGCAGAGTCATTAGTATTGCTATAGGATAAAGTCAGCGACAAAGAAATACGGGTCCATGAAAAATTACTCCATGTAATTTTTCAAGAGGGTCCCTTAAAACTCCTTACTTCACCATGCCAAATGGTCCATCATGGTAATGCTGAGCCACAGGAGCAATCAGACGGATTTGAGATCCCTCTGGAGAACTTTGTGACATACACATCTCTGAAGATCTTCAACGACTGCCAGAATTTGGCATGTCTGTGGCCATCGAACCATCGCAAACAGTAACGTATGTTCTGACCAGATGTCTTGTAAGACATGAGTCCGTGTCAGCCTCAACAGCGAAATACTGACCTCCTTTTTACAGGCACACTTAGCTAAAAAAAACCCAAAACACCTTCAGCCAAGTTAAAATAAAAAAAATACAAAAAAAAAGAGCTTATAAATAAAGTTTATCACACAGCTATTCAACAGTAGTCTAGATTATAACAGCTAACCCCACTGCATCAATGTATCCTGGAGAAGGGATCACTTAACAAAAAGTCCTTGAAATAATCTATGTCTTCACTTTACCCAAAGTTTTAGATTTTCATTTTTAGTTACACTAAGCTTTCAGGTTCTTTTTTCCTAATTAACACCCTCAGTGCTATCAGTTACACACGCTCGTAGCCTTCTGAACAACCAGTCACTACAGTCTGTCTGCTGCAAACACAAAGCAAATGCTGAACATAAAATTTATTCCCCCTGTATTTGCCATGGCTTGGAAACCCGTCAGCAGCCTTAACAAAACGGACTGAATTGGCTCAGCTTTCTCCAAAGCGTCTGACGAGACTGCAAGTGTACTTGTTCCACACTGGGCAACCTCCCTCACAGAATCTCTCGACGGTTTTGTTACTGTTTGGATCCTGATGCACGGATCTAGACGTCAGGAGTCTGGAGTTAATCTCCATCATTGCCACAAACCTTGGACAAAGTCAAGACTCTACCCTCCAGTGCCTCATTTGCAAGACAGAACCAAAAATGCACCTTCTCTGTGCTCTACATCAGGTCAATTTGGGCTGTGTGCTCTCTGATGCCTCTCCTCCCTTAACAAGCACTAATCAAGGCGCCTAAAACACTGAGACTTAGCTTTGCTCGGGACTTCTGAACCAACACATTGTAATCATTTATTTCGTACTAAACCCAACGTTGGCTATTGCAGAGTACAGTGGTGCTATTCCAAAAGGTATTTTGAGGACAATAAACTAAATTCTTCTGCAGGACTACAGTCCCTCAGTTAATGTTCCCACAGCTCTGACATGCTTTTTCTTTTAATACAAAATATTATTTGTAATTACAAGTGGAATTTGCTAATAAACATGGTTGATAATGAAATATAACTAAACGCAAAACTAGCTTGTTCACAAAATTTTTAAAAACACAGTTTTTCTGACACACCGCATTTTAGAGACGTTTGTAAACACCATCAGTATATTTTGACAGCTACTTTCTGGAAACAAAGGTATCAGGTGCCCTTAAAGAAATGTTCTGAATGCTTTAAAACATCCCAAGGTTTAAAATAATTTGTTTTACTTTTCGCAGGAACTAAACATGAAAGGGAGGGGGGATTACGCACATAAAACAAGGCGGGCGCGCGGCGCTGGTGCGGCGGGACACGGGCAGACTGGAGGGCGGGCTGGGCGGCAGACGGGCGGTGCTGGGCGCAAGCCCAAGGGACCACGCACTCTCTTTATGGGGCAGTTTGCTGCCGTGACGTGCCAGAATAGAGTGACACCAACGTCAACCCCCTCCTGTGGAAACAGTATTCCAGAATAAAAGGAGATAGAGTACCTCACACAAGGACTGACTCAAGCGTAACTAGAGCAGAGTATTTTGTTATAGCTGCACTGAGAAATTTCGCTGTGTTGATAAAACCCTCAGTCTAACCTTTGCAAGGAGGAAATTATCTTTTTGCTCCAAGATACGACAGCATCTAACAAATATACAATGATGTTGAGAACACTCAATGTCCACACAGGTCCAGAAAATTTCAGACCAGAAGTCTTCTCCTTTGTTTTGCTATGGCTATGAAATACACTTTTGATTTTTTTCCCCCTCTCAACATTTTTAAGCATAACAAAGAAAAACAACTGTTTCAAAATTTTTCACATGAAGAAGAACATGATTATATTACATTCTTTTCTAGAAATCTTTTAAGTCTTATTTATTAACAGAATTAATCTGATCATAAGCTGGCTGACACACAAAGTGTTGAAATATGTCATCTTCAAAACATGTTTTGCTAATGAAACTTTGGTGTTAATTCAGGGAATATAACAGAATCCTAGAATCTGTAATACAAGCCAAACAATAAATGTGGTTCCTCTGGCAAAAAAAAGCATCATTTTCTCCCTTTTCTGTTGTGGGTTTGTCACTGCATGCTCTCCATCATCCACTTTCTTTCCAGAATTTACTTTTTGATGTGGCCATCAACTTCTACATCAAAATGCTCTGAACATGTTTTGCAGCTCCAATCCCAGGAACTGTTCTGCACTTTCAATCTCAGAATCCAAAAGGATTTCATAAAAAGAACTAAGGCTAGGATTTCATAAATAACCTCAAGGTATCTCTACAACGCAATCAACTTTATGCTAGTGCCAAGTCCAGCCAGTAACCGCTGCCAAAAGCAGCAGAAAAGTTAGGTAAACGCTCTGACCGTTTGACTGTATGGAGCTGCGGGTTGTTGTGGCTAGATTGCTATCGGGACGCAAGACAGCCAGTTTAAATTTAGCCTTAATAAGTTTACACTACACATCAATGACCAATGTAGCTCCTGCATAGACATTCTCAGGAGCTCAGGACCCAAATCCTTACTGGAGGGTGCCTCCCAAAATCCTGGTCTAAAGCATCACAAATGGGTTAACAGACATGGCTATTTAAGCAGCTTTTCCAAGCATCTGCAGGGCATTAATATAATTGTGCTCTCAGCTATGGGCTAAACCAGTGGTTCCTGGTCTTTGAAGTGTAAGCACATCACAGGAGAGGCCAGGTGAGCTTCGCTGGATTAGCTCCACGCCAGGCCAGTCGCCATGTCCTTGTACTCTCCTCCAAAGAACGCAAGTCCTGGTAAGTTCAAAGCAAAGATATCTACGCGGCACTGAACGGTAAACTGCTTTTGGGACCGCTGTCTGTGCCAACACTGTTGTCATCCCAACAGGCTCAAACTCAACAGCAGTGAAAAGGCAGCGATGGGAGTCAGTTTTTCAAGGCCTTGGTGGACCATTGCATCTGAGGCCTTTGTTACTACACACTGCAACGCGATGGCATCCAAACTGGTTACCAAGCCACAAGAAAGGAATGTGATGAGCCAAAATTTTAGCCCGATTTTATGACTCCAACGGCACAAAGGCCCTAAGGCCAGACAAATCATGGTGTAACACAGAATGCCAAGTACTTTAAGCATTTGTTTCAAACTGACCCAAATGGAGGTCATCTGAGGCCAAAAAGGGTTGTTCCAATTGGGTTTTTAGGTTGTCAAAAGAAGAAAAATGTTCTTAAAAGTTTCATTTATTCTTATTCACTAATGTTTATGATATAACATTTAAAATAAAGATTAAGGAGATAGATTCAATTGTGAAATACTAACATCTTAGAAATCTTTAACTAACAAAGAGTCAGGAACCTGAATTAACATCAAAATCGTGTATTATGGCATTCACATCTGGATATCACTTTACTGACTAAATACAAAACTTCTCTCAAAGCCGGTTGGTTTCTGTGAAAATGTATTTTTCCCTTTGGAAGGACAAAATAATTGGAAGGTCTTTCAGGAAGTCACTCAATACCATAGAAAGGAAATTGCAATCTGTTCTTCTATGTTAGTTTAAATCAATTTTATACTTAGCAAATCCCTGTTTTTTAATGATAGTCTATTCAATAGCTTTTATATATTATATTAAGTCTTCTCAAAGGCTTATGCTAAATTAAGAATTGATTTATCTTTAGAATGTTTCTTTAGTCATCCTTCAAGGTCTTCAGCTTGCCCTAGATCAGATGTTGCCCATCTCTAGGACACCTAGAATTGCACTTTCATCAAAACAATTTTTTTTTGCCCCAGGCTAATAAAAAGCAAAGTACTTCTGTGTATGCTCATTTAGAGGTATGTGTGGTTCTTAAAAATACTAAGTGATCAAATATCAAAAACATCTCTTTCTGCTTCCAGAAGCATACACAGCAGTTTACCTTCCTAAGAATTTTCTGTTTGGGTATCTGGCTTTCAGTAAATTTCCGTTAAATCAGTGGTTTCAAAGGAAGATTTTTTTTCTCAAAGTACAATATTAATGATACTAAGCAAAGTTCAAGAACCCCAAGCATAACAGCTCCTGCAATTTCTTCCCCAAGTTGACCAAATCTTACAAAACTCACTTGCAGCAGCAGCGCTAAAAATCTCTCCGGGATACTGCTCAGAAACCCTGTGCACAATTCTCCTTTGGTTTTTACATATTTCATTACATTTTGAGGTAATAGTGTCAAAATTAAGTATTCATATTTAACAGAGACTTTGTTTTCAGTGGAACCTGAGAAAGCACTTTCCTTCATTGCAGCTTTCAACATGAAAGGTGAGGTCGCCTCATGAAAACCCAGCTATAGCCCGTGCCACACCGCTGGCTCTCCGGCGCCGCAATTCGGCTTTCATGTTTTTCAGGTACTGAAAGCACTGGATAAAGGTGCTGAAAATGCGTTAAAATGTCTTAGCCAGTACTAAAAGAAAGAGAACAGGAAAGTTTCAAGTATTTGCCTGAAGTGGATGGATTAGACTCGCCAAACCCAGGCGTTTGTGCAGGCGTATGATCAGGCAGAGGAACAAGAGCCTGAGTCACCCGTACATCAAAGCCAAGGGCCAGGGACCGGAATTGGTGAGCGCTGGGTGAACAGGAACCATACCTGCATTCCTCTGCCCACCGCAGAACTTTTAATTGTACTCCAACAGCCAGTAGCATCAGTGACTAAAATCCCCAAATTACCTTGATTGCTCTGTCATTATCTGCAATCAGCTGCTGCTTCTTATCTTCAAACTTCTGTAGAACTTCCTGGAGCTGCTGTTGCGCAGCAAGCTGCTGCCGGCTGTTCTCCTCCGTCAGAGAGGAAACGGTTGTCCTGAGTTCAGCTATGATCTAAAAAAGAAAACAGCATGCTAAATCTCTCTTCTGTAAAAAGCATGTATTTTGCATGTTTTGATGTTCGGTACCAGCACGGCATTGGCAAACTCTGCTGCGCAAGCTAAATATTTTAAATTAACTTATTACACACCAGCAAGCATGAAATTCCACGCAGAGAAAAAGGAACATAGTGAGGTTGCGAACGACAAAAATTGCTGAACACAAAGTATTTGGAAGGGTTTTCCACTACGACATTCCAAAATATTTACTCATGAGAACAAAGCACATCTGTGATCTTCAAAACAGAGCGTGGTTCCAGTCCTGCACCGCGCTGAAAGCAGCGCTGCAGATTTACACAGCGATGGTGTTGCTCATTTTCTAGAAGGATGCTTTATCGCTTGACACTGCAGAGAAGAAAAAAACCCAGATTTACATACTGGATTGAAATTTAAACTGGATAGAGAAACTCCTGAGCTGCTGAAAGGAACATATTCTGCTTAGCAATACAGCGGGGACCTAATTCAATGTCCAGGACCCTCACGCCAGACCTTTTCCATGATTCACTCAATTTGTTGAAATGTGCTTGCTCCACCTTTTTTATCACTGTGGAAAGTCAAAACTAAAGCTGATCCTTCAGGCCTATGTACAGAATTCTATGCTGACATATAAGTCATAACCCAGCAAAGCACTTAAACATATGGGAGAGGCTCTGTCTTTAATGTATATATTCAAGCTTAAGGTTAAGGTGCTGTAGCAGCATAATATAGTTTATTTCTAAAACCACTTCAGCACACAGGCAGTTCAGGGAGAGATTACCAGAGTACTCAGACTTGGGTGTTTGCAAGGTCTCCTCATTGGCAGAGAAACATTTAACTATACTAAGGCCACAGTTATCTAGAAAAAAAAAATTTTTTTTTTGTAGAACTACTAACAGGATATAGGACTAACATAAGAAATAGTCTACACATTAAAGTACTAGAATCACTCAGGAAGAGAGAAAGAACTAATTAAAACTCTACTGTAAATTTATTTATCTGTTTTACTACCCAAAAACCCCAGAGAGTGACAAGGATTATGAGTAAAATCTACCTGGATTTTCTTTTCTAAAAATAAACACATATGAAAAAAGATAATATACTGATCAAAAGGAAGGCTCTTTGCTCTTCATGAGATCAAAGTTTAGAGATTATCTGGATAGGTGTAACTCTTTAGGCAGAATTAAGCAGTATCACTGCGTTTGCAATTTAGAAAATCATTTAGATGTCAAACAATTTGCGCAATCCTGGCTTTGCTTGGTGTGTAACACGCGCAGTAAGAAAGCAGAAGAAAGCGATGGGTCATAAAAATTCTTAAGATAACAACTTGAAGCCATGCACACCTATACCACATTGCGTATGTTCCATTTTGTGACTTTCAAAAAAGAAAACAAAACAAGAAACCTTTAATATAACACAAAACTGAAATTTAAAGCTCTTGCTGGGTTAAGATCCTGGACTAACACAGGAGCTCTGAAATGCATGCAAGGAAATTTCAGCATGACTTGATGGAGAAAGATCTGCTCTGTGCAGTACTTTTCAGAGAAAAAAAAAATTTGTTTACTTAGTATAAACTTCAGAGGAAATTTCTTGAAATATCTTCTCTGTGTGGGTGTTAAAAGTGAATGTTCCAAGAGGCCACAGAGAGTAAGATTAGACAGATGTTGTCAGCAGCATGACCACAAGAAAAGTTGCAATTGACCTATTATTAATACTGAGCTACAAAAAAACCTATGTTCAAGTAACTGCAGGGATTTGGTTCAAACCCACAAAAGTAACGAAATTCAGACATGAGGGTGAAACTCCTTTCTTGCACCAAATCGCCCTGACATACGATGTACGTGATGTGTCTGCCACAGAAAGCGCAGAGGAACGCCAGTTCTGGTCACTGGGTCCATCTCTCCCCAGCACAGAGAACAGTGTGTTAGCTGCTGCAATGCCTAGCTTAAAAAAAAAAAAAAAAAAAAAAGTCTCTAAATTTTTCCATTCTGAGTCTATTCTACAGGCCAATAAATTTCAGTCTGACAAGATTAAAAAAAAGGGGTTTTTTTGTTGTTTTTTCTTTCTTTCTTTGTAAATAAGGCTCTCAACAAATGACTAAGAAGGCATATAGGAGAGCATTCCCTCTGATTTACGACAGAATTGTGGAATTGGTGAGGGGAGAAGGGACCAGCTCAAAGCAGAAGCACCCAGACCTGGCTGCTCAGGACCATGTCCAGCTGGGCGTTGAGTATCTCCAAGGATGGAGACCCCACATGCTCTTCGTATGCAAATAAATGTGCAGAAAACACAGATTTTATTTTAGAAATATAATGTAAAAATATATTTAACAATGATTCTGATAAATGCTGTCTCGAAAAATGTAGCGTGGAAAAATTTGATGGCTCAATAAATTTCAGTGAAACAGCTAAAGCCACAATTTTGGACAAGTTTTACAGAGAATGAGACTCAAAAGTAGTTGAAAAGCTGATATCAGGACTTCTAAAATGTTTTAAAGTGTTTGTAAAACAGTAAGGTTTGCAGTTTCTTGTCATTCTCTCACTGATCACCTCTGCCTAGTCTGAGGCTTCTAAACCACTCTTTGTAGTGTTTTTATTGATTTCAAAAGAGAACTATTAGGCTATTTTACTATTGCTGGAAACACTTCGCAAGTAAAAGGCAGGCACTACGCTGTGGTTGGGAGGAATGAGAAGAATGACACCTCCATGCAAATCCTCATGGCAATTTTCCTATTATTAAAAGCTTAACTTCTGTTTGCATCTCCATCATTTTTCACACTTCAGTACCACCTGTCAATCAAACAAAGTTTTCGAACTCTCTGATAATTTTTAAGCATATATGTAAATTCAACCCACATTTTCATCTTCCATGTTCAAAAAAACTACTCTGAAGAAGAAAAACTCAAGTAAAACCCAGTTTGCTTTCAGGAAACTGATATTCTTTGAAGTGTTATTTTGGGCAGAAATGCGGAACTGGCTAGGAGCAATGATAAACATCAAGATGGCACAGTCGGGCCTGCCGTCCCGTCATCGGCCCTGCGGGCAAACCCCACCCTGGGACACGAAATGCAAGTCCTGGTTGTGCAGCTCTTTGGAATTCATGAGAGGTGTTAGTTGATGGGGCACCTCGCCTTCCCTTCCCACTGACTGAGGGAGGACTTAGTCCTCTTTGGGCCTCAGGAAATGAAAAAGATGAAATTTAGAACTCAAAAAACCTCACCCATTTCTTCTAGTCAGCTTAATGCTTTGTATTTTGAAAGGTTAAAATCTGCAAGAAAGACATCGGATGTTTGATTTGGGAAACAATTATGGCTTCTCTTGATCATCAAGACCTACGCTTAAGAGCAGACGTAATTACCCTTTTCATCAAGTTTCCAAATCGAATGGAGTCACGTGAGGATCCTGCCGTCTCGCTACCTACCTGCGAGGATTTCGCCAGCTTCTGGCTGTACTCCTTCTCGGTCTGCTTCAGCCGGCTGTTTGCCTGAAACACACACAAAAGGCAACCAGATCAGCTCAGATGAAGAACGTGTACAGACACTTTGCCACCGACCCCTCCGCTTGGCACCTCGTCCACATGCCTATCGCTGAGCGGCTGGGCCCCGCGCCAACTCCAACGCCCTTTTGTGGCGGCCAAAAAACCGCAAGGGCTTGCCTTTGATCTCCGGCCAACTATTCATCACTTAAAAGAGGGGAGAAATTGTACCTCTGCTGCCAATTATTAGAAAAACATAAAGACTTCTGCGGATTAAAAAAAAAAAAAAAAAAAGTGAGGGTGTGTGCGGGGGGGAGGGGCAGCACACAGGAGTTTATCGGGGTGACCGTTTCTGAACGAAGGCAAAGAGAAAGGAGAAAGGCCCAGGCACAGGCTGCCAGGGTGCAACACGACACGGAGGACGCGACTTCACGTCTTGGTGTCTGCAACAGCTTTTGCCCCATTGAACGTCCCTTCTTTTTTAAAGGTGGCAATTGCACTCACAATCGACCCCAATATGAACCAGCTGGGAGCTCTTGGACATACAGCTCTCCTCTCCTAGTATTTTTGCCACAATTCAAAGATAAAAAATAAAACAAACTGACAACAAGGCTGCTTTGCCACAGTGGAATCCAATAAGCAAATCTTTCTATAATTCTGGGGAAACTTAGCTCTTAAAGTTTTTTCCACAAATAATTTCAGAAATAATTCAATAGTAACAATAATTCAAAAATAATTTCAATTTAATTTCAGGACAAAATTCTGATTTGTATTGTACTTGCTGAGTGCCATGTTGTTATACTGATAGACCATCCTCAAAATGCTGTCCTCAGATGAACTGCTAAGCATTTTGTGTTCTTGGCTCTAAAATTTGAGAACAGGTGTCTAAGAAAAACATTTTCTTAGGGGGACAGCATATTACGACGCTGAGTTCTGAAGCAAATTTAAGCTGCTTAAGTTTTCAAAATCTATCTGACCTCGCGTTCAAATCTTTGATCTGTCGTCCCTAGTTTTACGGCGCAGCATCCAGCACACGAACACATGCTCCTTCAGCCGCCCGCGTGCCAGCGCCCAGTTTGGGGGACCACAGGAGCCGCGGGGGCCCCTCCAAAGCCTCTGAACCCAGCCTGGATCCAGTTGCAAGACTGAAACTCCAGTTCTGCAAACACCAGGGATTGCAGTCAAGC
Source organism: Chlamydotis macqueenii (assembly GCF_036417535.1). NCBI lineage: Eukaryota > Metazoa > Chordata > Aves > Otidiformes > Otididae > Chlamydotis > Chlamydotis macqueenii. The sequence continues at coordinate 3,331,301 of NC_141573.1, forward strand.
AAAGAGTCTTATTGATTTTACCGGACTATAAATTCAGGAGCTTAAAGTTGCGGACAGTGTTTGCTTGTCACCGCCAAGCATGATAGGACTGGAATCATCTCACACAGTCCCGGCAGTTATGTACGGTGCGGCTCAACATAAGTGTATTACAGCCAGTTAAAAATAATCTTAACGTTTACATGATACTGCAATTTAAGATCTTGAGTCTCTTCAAATTCCAAGATTATGAAACATATGGAGGTCCCTATATTTCATCTGTTTGAGGGGATTAAGAAATCAACTAAAAAAAGTTATTCAAAGCCAATTATCAAATTTGAGCATAACTTCTGAGAACACGTTTTGTTTGGTTTTTGATATAAAGAGAGAGAACAGCACTACATATTGGATTAAAACAGCATATACAAGAACTCCAGAGCACCAGACAAATGAAATTCCACTTTTTCTACATCTTTCAATTAAAGTGTGCCACAAACACTGTGAGGGGGCATTCAGGGGCTGCACAAATAAAAAAGAGCAGTAACACAGAAGCAGTTACGCCAGACAGCTCAACGCATGCTATAATTCTCTTCGTACTCAGGCTGACCCATGGTAACACCCTTTCCACCGCATCGTCATCCAGTTTCCAATTACGTTTTACCACCGCTGCATACCATGAAGTGACTGAAACTGCCAGTTTATCTTTAGTGAAAAAAGTGAAAAATAAACTACAGTAGCAGATTGAATTACCGTTACTCCCAGAAAGGGAGAGATACCAGTCAGCAAGGCATGGCACAGAAGATCACATTACAGCGGCTCTCACTCAGCGTGCCCAGGGTAAAAGTCTTCACCTTTGCTAGAAGCAGCTTTATAAGCTCCTGAACCCACCGAAGAAATCCCAATAAATAATAAAAAGCACACCCATAACTTTCATAAACAAATCAGAACTTGTTTGTTCACACTGAGTAGAACCAGGATGATCCCTGATAGACATGACAGAGGCGATCCAAAGTAAAGATATCCTGAATTTCACCGTTCTATTCATAATTGAAGGCAAGGAAAGTATACCCTGCTAGTTTACTTAAAGGTAATTACAGCATTTTATTTTATTTTATAGTGGCTTTAACAAATTCCAATTAGCAAACTATTTATAAGTTGTCTTCCAGCCATCAACCACAAATTCGTGCGTTTACTTGCAGTCCCACACAACCTTATTTCAGGGGTCTGATTTTTCAGATGTCCTCAGTTACTGAAACTTCCACTGGAGATGGTCAACACATTTAGATGGCACCCTGCACCCTGTGGCACTAAAAACCATGGACACCTGCTGACTTCGGCGTTTCTCTCTAGTTCTGTAGTGTCGTATAGGTCTCTCATTGTCACAAACCGCCCAGGTCGCACCAGCGAAGCTCTGCAGAAGGCACTTTCCACAAGTTACAGCACACTGCTCAGCTGACAAGGTCCATTCATGGCGATGCACAGGAACACTCTTTTCCCTTACCTTCCTTTACCACAGATATAGAAAACTTTTCCCTTTTTAAAACCTGCGACTAAACAAATTTAATACCTCTTGACTGCAGGCTGGTGCTTTGCAGCCCAGGGAGGCACAAACCTGCTTCCCTGGGGCACATGTAGCACTGCCACACATTAAAAACCACCTTTTTACCTTTTTTTTTTTTTTTTTGGCTAAGAAGTGGCTTACTACAAAGTAAATACATAGAGCCGCACACAGCAGACATCGCCGAAGAGCTGCGTTACATTTATCTCGATAAATGAGAAGGTTCAAAATGGCACGGCGTACACAAGCAGCATTTTCCTGGGCTCCTTCTCCTCCGACAGGCTGCTCGGCTCGCGCATTGTATGAACCGTAAGCTGCTTCTGTGTTATTTTAAGGGCATTCCCTCGCTTTCAGGCTACATGCTATTTCAGAAACATAATGAGTAAGAATCCAACTGGAAGGTGAGCGTTCGGAGGGTCAGCCAGTATTCATTAAAGTCCAACTCTTTTTATAGCAACGGGCAGCGCTGCAAATGTAGTTAATGGTCTTAAACTCGTTTTCCGTGCGCGAGAGGTAGCTGTTGAAATTCACACTTGGCAAAAACTTGTCAGAAATATCAATTGTAATACTCATTTTTTGTAATAAAAAGGTTTAAATTGGATAAGCCATAGAGGAATCCCACTGATTCAAAAATTAACTTCTGTTTAGTTTCACACAGTTAATACATATTTTAGCTAAAATTATCTGATTATGACAATTTTACATGCAGTTATTTTATGTTACAGAGTGAGGACTTTTGCATTAAAAAGATTATGTCCTTGTTACAGTTAATTGGTTTTAAAAACCAACCATAATTCTATAAGAAGCCTTAAAGCATCATATTGTGGTTGCCGAGCAAAACTGCACCAACTTCAACAAAACACTTCACGTAAGAATTAAAACCGGTATTAGCTCTACAGACGTGGGATCTGAGTTAATGGATGCTGCTCTAACACAGTCATGAAACGGAACAGTATTACTAATAAGCATACCATGTCCTACCCTCATCACAAAGTGTTTCTATGCTACTTTTAAGGTATAAGTTGTATGAGAGGGGCTTTTAGTTCTAATTCCACTCAACGGAACGCGTGCCCTAAGTGGCCCTGGGGGCTGCTCAGCGGTCCGGCCACCTCCGGTGTCAACGGTAGCTCCAGCTGCACCACGGGGTTGGCAGGGACGTGGACAACTTCATCCTCCATCCACAGCCATGAAGGCTTTTAGGATGTCTTGAGCACTCATCAAAAATTCAACTGCTAAGGATTTTTTGGAACAGTACAAATCTGTGCATAGGGACATGGTTTAGCGGTGGACTTGGCAGTGTTAGGTTTACGGTTGGACTCAATCTTACAGGTCTTTTCCAACCTAAATTATTCTATCATTCTATATCTTCCAGCTTTGGAATGGTGATTTTTCAGGTGGAAAGTTAGATTTCAATTATCCTACAAAATTAATATGAAAACTAACTCCTGCAACCCAAATGTGGATAGATCTGTAAGAGTTAAGGATGCATAGCGAAATCCTGTTCATCTATATATGAATTACAGTTTTGTGACTGATTCCGTAGTGTTTCAATTTGATTTCAATCTCCTCAAAACATACACAAACAACAAAACCCCCACAAACATAACTCTCAAACTGGAGGGTTATATAAACACATCCATATTCACTATTAGAGAAGCAGATTTAAGAAATCTGTTTAGGGTACTAGCTATAAAATAATCATTTTTCAAAATGCCTTCAACTAGCTAAATGATGGCCATACTCTAATCTGATCCTCCATAATTAGTTAGATAAAAGTGTAAGCAAACTAAAAGAAGAAAAAAAAAAAGGAAAAAAAAAATCAAAGGGTGGGGGAAGGAGAAGAAAGGAAACTTGCTTCAGGGAAGAAGCAACTGTTCTCTGATGTGCAGCAAAGAATTTAACATCAAAGAACTAATGTAAATGGGGCCCATTTACCTTAAAAAACAACACACCACTCCGCATTCTGGAATATTTCTATTTAAGTTTGACAGCATTATGCCTTGTACCAAAATTCAAGATTGTGTAATTTGACAGATGTCAAAAGAAAATGACCTTCAGGACGGCTAGCTGCAGCAATTTCTGTTATTAAGTATGTTAAAACACTCTGTACTGCATCTGTTTAAACTTCAGAGATTAGCAGATCACCTTTTAAGTTCAGCTGATTGTACATAAAAATTTCATTTCAACCTCAAAGTCTGAACCATATTTTCCTTATGTGCCTCTCACACCGACCGCGGGTGAGCTCCTACGCCAGCACCCTTGGTCTTTCTGCTGCTCTCCCTACCACTCCGTTCTCAAATGGAAAGCCGGATCTCTGTGTAGCAATGAAAACAGCATACCAGTTCAAATATGTAATCTGAGCCACCCAAAAGACCATTAAAAACAGTTCTATATCCAAAACGATGTTAACAGAGTAATTAGTCAAGTACCAAATGGCTTCAAGGGTTTTGAAAATGAATGATAGAAATCCCAATCTGTCATACCCACAAATCCTATTAATATTCTATTTTACATTCCACTTTTGTAGGTCTGTAATTCTTTTTCATTTTTTTTTTTCTTTAAACACACATCGTTAGGAGAAAAAACCCCTCTCATTCATGCGCTGAGTACTTTTCATTGGGAAAAAAACAAGAATGAATAGAAATGGATTTGACATTCTACCTGTACGGAGAATTGCCTTTCTGCAGTATATTGCAATTCTGCGCTTAATGGGGGCCTACTGAAAGCTGCTTGTGCAATTTGTGCCTTAGGAAAACTCTGGTTTCCAGTCCTTTCATTTAAACCAACAGCATATTTCTAACCATTCTGAAATTATGCAGAGAAATTAAATACAGACATTTAACTCTATTCCTCTCTGCGTGGTGTCTGACGCCAAAGTTACACCATCCTTACACCAGTGTGCAATTACTAGCTTCTTCTAAATGGATGCACTAAGTACCTAAATATTTCCCACCTTCACTAATACCGACATCTATTCAACACTGCAGCGAGCCAGGCACCTTACTTAAAACCAACCGCACGACTTGGCCTAACATACAAGCCTTGTATACAACACAAGGTTTTAAAACCAGATTAATAGTCTAGGATTGCCACATGAAATTGTCAATACCTCAAATATACTCTATACAGGACAGTGCTGATGCATGCATCAGGCATGTAAAGGAGAGACAGCAAATCCCAGATTAATCTGAAGATGTACTGTGACTTTTTGCTGAAAGAGTTGGGACACAGGTGGCTTTTACGTCATGGCACGATTCCTTCTTTTGCTCAACATTCAAATAGGAGGAACTGAGTAAAGCCAGAGATGATGTTGAGACTGCACCACTCTCTGAAGCCCAGTTTTCCCACGGCTACATGCCTAAATCTGGTACAGCACAACACATTCCTGCATTACGATTTTTAATATTTCCTGGTTTTCTTCTGTTCTGTCTAACTAAATTAAGATGGTTATTTTAAGTGGGTTTAAGACATTATATCCAAAGTGGTGGCATTTTCTATTTCAGAGCCTTAACAAATAAAACATGGACCCAACGGGAACTATTTGAGCTTTTACAAGCTGCCTTTATTCATCAGAAACACTGGGCACCTCACTTGCTCATGTGCACGCCGTCTCTCTCCCCACTCCAACACAAAGAAGTTTACAGAATAGCTTGTATCACTCAGGCCCAGATGTTTTTGGTACCCAAACAGCTGTCATCCAGTAAAATCGCGAAGGGAAAGGCTGCTAAACATCTTTGAAGATGCACGTCAGAGCTGACGTTTCCTCCACAAACAGAAGGCAACGGTACCAAGATGTGACCCTGACCCATGATTTGACTCAGTTAAAGGCCACTTAACATGAGTTGTACAACACACAATTCTTCCAGAAACCTCTGATTTCTCAGACCCATGCACTTCATATATCAGCTCAGTTTACAGACCGTGCGTGATTTTTTGCCAAGGAGAGACTGTATGCTCCTGAAAGGATGATAAAGGGACAAGAATGTGATTTTTATTTTTTTAGATTCTCCACTGCTGTTTTCAGGTGAATGCTGTGGCAATAACAAGCAAGCGTTAAGAAGATAATGACTAGAAAAAAAACTCCTACATGTGTATCACTTTGAGACAGAATATTTTTTATTAAATAGAAGGAAAATTGGAAACAAAAGGCCAGATTCAGTATTACTGAGTTAACTTGGCATTACCAAGTTACATCATTAGCTCAGAGCCCAACAAAAGTTAAGCCTCTACAGTTGGAAAGACAAACACCAAAAATACAACAAAATCCCCTAACAAACCCATGATCTGAAGCAAGCAGTGTTCCTTAGCGAGATTACGCTAGATTACTTTCTGTAGTTTTAAATACAACAAAGCTTCCCAAAAAGAATGACAGCTTCCCGGAGCCAGAACGCATTACTGCTCCGATGACTAACTACGCGCAAGTCCAGCAAAGTCCCAATTAAAGAGAGACTGGAATATATTGCTCAATCATGAAAGCAATTAAAAACATAAATAAGGTCCTGCAAGACTCTTAACATTCCCAATGTCTAATTATTTATCCGTTCTCCGTCCTGCAGCTGTAGGTCAGAATTAACTCCTCTGAACTAAACACAGAACTCTTTCAGGGATTTGTACCTTATTCATTTTCAAGCAAACACCCAAATTCATTTCAAATTCACACAAGAACTCCAACAGTTTCACCTAAATCAGATTTTCTACAAGTTAAACACCCCTCCTACACTCAGATGTGATTGTGAAACTACTTTGATCTCTGTTCCCAAATTTATTGCTCTGTGTAATCCATGACAAAATGTAATGTGATTTACAGTATCTCTATATGACAGCCCAGCAGCTGACAGAACTTAATAATTTAGCATAAGAAAAAAAACCTTCTGGCACCAAAATATACAAATCATAATTGAGGCACTTTAGTATCACATTACAATGAAGCATATGCAGACTGATCATAAGAACTTCAAAACAATTAGAATTCTTTCTCACTCATTTAACGAAGGTGGGTTTTACTCCATGACATGTTCTGCAGCTGTAAGCACGTCGGTTTGGAACACTTTTGTTTCTTCACATTAAAGACTTTGAAGAGCTAATAACATTGTTTTACCCCTTCCCTATTTCCCAAACACTCCTTCCCCTCCAAAAATGGTGGAAAAAAAAAGCCACCTGCAGCTTTTCTCTATTATAAAGACATGAAGAAAGAGCAAATGAGTGTAAACAATGTCTTCAAATTGTGCCAGAATTTAAATACGCAATAAAGACGTTTTATATTAGTTTGGTCTTGATAACCGAGCATTTTTTCTAAAATAAAGCTATAGTGAAAAATTTCAATATCCAAATACCGGCCTAAGCAGTGATGTGATGGACACGGTCCATGGGACAGCTTTTGGTGACTCTCGGGTCTGGGGGACCTGAGAAAGTCTTTGTGTCAGGGACGCATTAGCCCAGAAATTTTCAAGAAAAGTAAGAACGTGGAGCTCATGGCATAGGACACAGGAGAAAATTCCACTCAATATTTACTAATTCCAGGTAACAAACACCAGTAACCTTTGTTTGCATAACCAAAACCATGAACGAGCCCCAGTGAAATCAGCAGTGACCGCTGCAGGTACTGGGATCCAGCAATAGGGCATTGGCTGTAGGATCTGTCCTCTCACCTCTGTCTAGGCACCCAGACCAGAAGGTATTCATTCAACAATGCTGAAAGAATCTAAGAATGAATTGGCTGAGTTGGTAAAAAAAAAAAAAAAAAATTATTTTTTTTTGTTAAAAATCAGTAATCTCACAAGACAATCAGCTACCATGTTGGAGAATAGCCAATGTGTTCCCTAACGTTATAGTGTACTCTGGGATGCAAAGATAAGTAAAATTGGTAAATTAAAGAAAACTGTACTTTCATGCGGTCAGCCTTCTCCAAGGCACACGGTATTGTGAGGAAAAGGAGAGAATGAGGTAACGAATCAACTGGGCTTTAAAAAATATTTAATAAAGTTAAAATAATAAGCAATTATGTATTACAAGATAAAGTTGGTGTGTTACAGTTTGTTTGGACAGTGAAGAAAGGCTCAGGAAACTATTGAAAAAATAATTAGAACAGTCATTCTGCCACTGGAAAAGCCTCCTGCTCTTTGTAACCAGGGAAGTTAAGACTTAAACATCAGCTGTACTGAAAACATCAGGTATGTCCTGCAGAGTCAGGCTTGGGGGCCGCCGAGCCCAATGTCCCCTTCCAGATGCCACCTGCAAAAACTGCATAAGGCTGGCCCCTTGTATTCCAGCCCAGACAACTGCCCTACCAGGGAAGGTAGAAATTAAATCCCCAGTTATTCCCATTAGTGACTGGTTATGAACATGTGCTCATAAAACCATTTAATCCTTTTTTTGATAGCTGCCTCCACAACCTCCACTTCTTTCACCAGTTCTAAATCAATCTCTTACTAGTTTCCAGCAACTACTCCTGAGTTCTTGGGCGTTAAATAACAACTCAGCATTCAGCTTATCCACTATCTTCATGATTTTTTGAGTCTTGATCTTATGAGTCTACACCAAAGGCTACAACCTGGAAGTTCTAGAATCGAGAAAAAAGCAGAGTGTGTTCTGGTGAGGCACAACTAGAAGGGGTGTTTGGACACAGACTTGAAAAGAAACAGGAGAAAGAGAAGACCAAAAAAAAAACCCCATCTGTGAATATTTATTAGACAGAGACCTTAGAATAATACCAGCTGGTTAAAAAACCCCCAAACTTCTCACCCAACTATAATTGATACGATAAGGAATGAATAAAGTGAGCTGAAAGACAGGCCATACGATACAGCTCTAATTTTAATTATATCAGTCCTTGCCCTGTTGAAAGCTATCTTTTTAATTCCATATTTTGTCATAATTTATCATTTAGCTCAATTATGCTGCTTCTTGTCTGGTTCTCATTTCCTAACGTTATTGCATCAGTCATTTTAATTTTTAACCCTATGGTGTTATTTGTGAATGCAAATAATGTGGTGCTTCATCTCCTCTCCACACATTAACGAGATGTTCAACAGTAAGCCTAGTGCTCATGGCTGCATGTTTTTTCCCACCGTGACAATTACACCAACTACTCTAGGTTACCTCTGCAACCAGGTTTATAAATACAATTGATGGGCAGAAATCTTACTTGGTTCTCGTTTTGTTTTTTCTGAGGGCTTTTTGTGGGTTTTGGGGGTGGTTTGTTTTTTTTTTTTTAAAGGAGGTAGAAGTAGAGTAACTCTCTGTGAATAACTGAGACTACTGCTTTGAAATATCTCTTGTAGGGAGAAAGCCATAAATTCTGCTTAGTCTCATTTGAGTGAAATATCCCTGAGATTACTCTACCACATTTTTCTTCATGTTTGGCTCTGCTGATTGAAGACTCTTCCAAATGGCTCCCCTAAGGGATGACGCAATTCCTGTGACCATATTCCTGGTCCACTATCATCTTTCTTTCTTTTTCTTTGGAGAAATAAGAAGGAGCAGTGCAAAAGGGACACACTAGAGAGGAAATTGGTTTTCTCCGCTCATTCGTGAGCAAAATTTTATTACAAGAGTTGCTGTAAAGGTATTATAAAGACAGATTAAATAATCTGCACTTCTTGTGCTAACATACACTAACTTTGCTATATAAATCTTTTATCTCTTTTTTTTTTTTCTTGACCCTCTAGGCTTTTGGCAGATTTTCTCCAACAATGCCGAAGTACTACGCTCATTTTTCATTTGTTGGTGAATCACTAACACGGTGTTAGAAATGTTCAAGAACCAAATGTAAGTAAACGCACGCAGACTTGACAACACAAAACCAACAAAAATATTACTATGTTGGAATAGAGAGATAATATCATAGATGATAGTTCTTGGAATATCATGAAAAAAATTAAGACACTTGGGGAATATCCCGCTCTTCTTGGTAAGAATTAGAAGCTCTTTAGATCATTCACAGCTAAGGCCTAAACAAAAGAATCTATGTAACAGAGTCAAACATTTAAAAATTTTAGTCTAAAAAAATGGCACATACACAACAACTGGTGGAGATGCTGAATGCATTCAGAAAGGAGAAAAACATACGTCTACATTACAATTAGATACAAATTTAACTATATCATTATATTCAGGAAGAATACATGTCCACATTTTATGGTTGACCTATTTGCCCCCATGTAAATAACCAGGGTATCACTGCAACGAGTGTGAAAATAGTTCATCTGGATGCTCACATAAACAAAGCTATCCATGCTATGGCTATCAGTGTTCGAGTTAATGAAGTGAAAGGTGTCACTCAGATCAAAGACCCCATTATGCTAAGATGTCTAAGCAGGAACCTACAGAAATGCCTCAGAGACAGTCCACTTCCCAGAAGGTCTTAGATACAAAGATGGAACTGGTTTTGGTAGTTAACGAAATGTGGAGTTGGGAGAGAAGAACAAGAGCTAGAGAGACAGCATGCAACAACGTAAGCTCCTGGAAAGCATACCATGCTTATTCTTTATGAGCAGAAGTAACAACTGTTATGGGGAAACCCAATACTTTCAGTAGAATATCTCTTGGAATATGTCTTTAATCTTTGAAGTTGTCATATTCTTTCTTTTCATCTTCTATTTCTTTGCCAGTGCTAAGCACTAGGACATCTTCTGTGTGAGTACTGACAATAGTGCCAGAACAGATACTGTCATTTAAAGATTTTCCTACATATGCAGTATGAAATCATGCCCGATGAGTACGTCCAGCTGGACGGCATCCTAGGGCTGTACTTGCTAGTTAATTAATCCAGCATCACAAAGCTTGATGCTAAAAGGAGGACTGAAACACTCTGTAGGGCACATTACCAGTACGTTATGTGCAAACTCTATGCAAGTCGAAGTTGTTTAAAAAATAAAGCATCCAGTTATAGGACGCTGTCTGCAGATTTTTGAAAAAGGCCTCATTATAAAAATATCATATTACAACATAACTATTACATAGATTAGTTATTCTTAATGAATTCTTAATTCTTACACAGTGACCTTAACTTTGAGTTCCCCAGGCATTTCAGTTTTATGTGGAATTCCCGCCAGACACAGGTGGATTGATTGTAAGAGGTATAGACTGGAAAATATTGTAAATGTCAAATTTTATTTAAAATAACAGAAATCTCAGAGTACAACTAACTGCTACATCATTAAAACCTCAAAGTACGATTTGCACGGCTTTGGCCAGGTTACATGCCATCTTGGAGTCCCATCTCTCCAGAGTGAGCCATTTCACAATTACACTGAAATCAGAAGAATTGCAGTTCAGAAACTAAAGTGTTTGACTCTTTTTTTTTTCTTTTTTTTTGACTACTGCTTCATCCTGTAATCAAATATCATCTGTGTTCCGTACAGTCAATACACAAAAATGTAAATTACTTCTCCACAAGAAAAGCAGCACTGAGAAAGAATTAGATGTTCTTGGAACCTGCATAAAGATTTCGCAGGATGAGACAAAACATCTATTTAAATATAGAAAATAAGTCAATAAAAAGCTAAATGTTGAAAATTATTTAGAGAGGAGAAAAACCAAACCTTTTTTCTCCCACTCCAAGTTACTCATGTGTGCTGCTCAAAGAGAGGTTTTTTATGAGATATTTTCAGTTCCAAGGTTGCTTCCTTTGAGCATTGTTAGCATGTCTACTGCTCTGCTTGGGTCATGCTTGCTGAATGCTCGTTTGCTTTGCCAAGAAAATACCACAGATGAATGTTACAAACAGTTGCGTTAGCCAAGCCTCACATCTGCACGCACTTAGAAATGCAGTTTGTCTCTTGCTTTTAGTCATTTCTGGCAAACCTGAAAATGCTCATAAGCTTTGTGCAGTCCGTTACACCTGGCCGATTAGCGTTCGTGCCGTAAGTGCTGCTGATGCAACCTCCAACACACCTGTCTCCCTGCTGCAGTGAGTCATTAGTGGAGTCTAACTACAGAATTTTGTGTTCTCTAATATGTTTCTTTCTTTAACTGTTTATGTTTAATTTCATCGTAATGAGGATGACTTCAAATTAAAAAAAAATTAAACTACCATCACATCAAAAATTACTATAATCTCTTGATTATAGAAATGCAAGCAAATTAAATCTATACTTTAAAAGTAAATCAAAATCACAATGATTGAATACAAGCATTCTTATGAAATTGTATTTAAGATTCCTTAACTAATAGACAAGAAATAATTTGGAGATATTCTCAAGTCAATCTTATGTTAGATAAGAGACATCATGAAAGTACTGAAATCCTAAGAATGTGATAAGTACGTTTCAAATATGATAAGTATGTTTCAAATTTGCCATGCTATCGTCTTGAATTTTCGTCTGACTTATGTCCAGCATGGCTTATCTGGCCTTAAGGACATTAAAATTTGTTATCCTTATCTGACAAGGTGGCTTTGTGTTCATAACTACCATGTCATGTCTCAAAAGGTGACCGATAAGGTGGTTATGAGTGACTGGTCTGTGGCACCTCATCTAGCAAAAGGCAAGGCTGAAGATTAATCTCTGCACTGCCCCAGCAAGAACAGCTACCTCAGCACCGTGTTCGCCCAGCACACGCTCCTCTGTCACCCCAGGCCATTTCCATGTGCCCGGCTGGTGACAAGGGCCCTGCTTGCAGAAGGCTTCTGACCGCAGTTTAGGTAAAGCCCACGTCACCTCCTCCAGCTCACACAGCCCAGCCTGGAGAAGTCTCAGAGGTGCCCAACTTGCCCACAACAGGTTCAACACTACCCATAACGTGCATATTTAGGTCAGCAATAGCTCATTTTGGAAGAAAGTGGTGTTTAGTTGAAAATAATACCTGGAACAGGGGAGGCCACTGGAAATTTATGGACTTTTCCCTTTATTATTATTTCCACAACAACAGACGGCATGTTGATTTTTCCTATAGCGCAGGTTTCGCAGTGCTGTTTGGCAACCTGTTAAATATTTTCCCCACTTATCATTCCCTACTGATTGGGAGATGCAATAACTGTCAAAAGACAGTTGCTTTTGGAATCACAGGTTCAAAAACATTACCGTACCTCATTTATTGAGCAACGTTCTGGCACGGTAAGTTGTAATCAGTTACAAAATGAACCAACTAAAATATTACAATAAACAATGAACTATCTTTAAAGTTGAGATTTTTAAGCAACAGAAAATTAAAGACCTCAGTAAATTAAATTATGTCTCTAAATATTGAAAAGCTGTCTACAAATATAAAAAAATATTTAGATGTCCAGTGCTCTTGCAACGAAAACTGTTCCCCTGTCTCTTTTCCCCACTGTCTTCCTTCCCAGCCCCACTGCAGCAGGGCTATGGGGAGGGCAACACCATATGAATCCTGTATCTCCTCCTGCCTATTTCTACTTCCATTTTTCTTTTCACTGAAGTTTTGGCCATTTATTTTGTATTTCATCACATTCACGTGAACAGCAGTCCACAATTACAGAAAGCAGTCCACACAGAAACCCGTATTACTCACAAAACAGACCACAGAGACATGAGATCCTTCACTTGGGAAGGGACTGACCTTCAGAAAATCTGGACAGTCATATGTTCCAAGTCTAAATATTGAAATTCAGCTTCCCTGTGGATTTTTGGGCAATCTTTACAGAATTGGCAAAAAAAAAAGTGAATTTACGGGACAAATTTTTCTCCCATATTGTCCTAAATTTCAAAGTAACAAGATTTGCTAGAAAAAACAAAAAGGCTTTTAAAAACAAGTTTCAAGACTCATGCTGCAATTAAGATGCACTTTCCTCCCCCCCCTCCCCGCCCCGGATAAAATCTCCTTCATCAAAGTTCTGTGGACTTTAATAGGATCAAGATTTGAACCAAGTTAGCTGAAACTGTAACTTTTGAGCTCTAAACGGAGTTTGTCCTCTAAGCTACTTTGACTTTTAGACTTTGTGGCCAATTTCCACAGCTCTGCCTTTGGAAGACAGAAAGGAAGCAGAATGGTAAATGGAGCTTTGAAGGAAATGCAAGGTATTTTCACATGTCTGTGAAAGACTTTCCAAGAGAAATACTTCTTTTTCTCCCCCCCTCCTATCTTTTACTCAACATGTGCTCTTCTGATTAGAGGTAAAAATAGGGAATTAGGTTAAATATAAAAAAAAATTCAATAGCAGTTAATATAGCTTAAAATTAGCAAATTTTTTTGAAAACTAGAAAAAAATCCAACAAATTAAAAAATAGTATTTCTGACAGAAATGACAATTCAAGACTATTAAAGATATTGCCCTACGAAGGATTATTTGTAACTTTAATTTGAGGATGTAAAGAAGTTAACTTTTCTTTTGCTATACTACACATGTAAAAAAAAGATCAAAGAAAGAAAAGAATTGATATTCAAATTCCATTTTTAAGCAAAAATGACAATGTCTTCCTGAGTTAAAATTAATCCTTTAAATGATGAATTTCAAAGGTTTAAATACCTTCTGTGACCTTGGCTTTAAATAATTATGCCAAGTGGAGCTTTCCTTACATTCAGAAAAGATTCTGAATTGTTGATCACAGCCATTTTAATGGCTTCAGGCTGGCTGATTCCCAACATAATCCTCCGAATGCTGTTTAAAATTACAGACCAAGAACCTGACGCAGGTAAATGAAATGTCACTTGCACAAAGGCTGCTCAAACAGTATATGCAGATTGTTAATTTGTGCCACTGTACATCACTTTGCCATAAAACGTGTGATTTATTACATTAACGCGTAGAAAAGATACTTCAAGAACCATCTGCTTACATACACATACAGTCTACATAAATATTAAGTAGGGTTTTTTCAGTTCAGCTTTTGAACTAAAACTCACATGTTTTAGCTCGTATCATCCCTAACGTGGTGAAATACTGGAAATTCAAGACAGCGGTACAAGGGGATGCTCAGCAAGCACGGATGCGCAGTGACCCCACTGAACAGATCGGGGAGGGAAGCCTTGATCTATCTGAAGCATTAATTTCTATTTTCAAGCCTTTCACAGAGTCCTTGCTCACTCAATGCACACAGGCAAAAGTAGACCAGCCATTGTTAGCAACCAGACCCAGTTTCCTCGCAGTTTTAGCCTGAACTTTTTCCTCCTTAAGAACTTTCTCTCTTTTTAAGGGAGAAAAAGCCTGGTTAGACAGAACCGCCCTTTCTACTCTATCTATTCCAGCAAAGGAAAAGTGATTAGCCTAGTCTTTGGCTGCCTTTGCCTTTGAAATCATCCGGATTTTTAAAGTCTCGCCAGCTCCCGAGCGCCGCACGGTCGTCCCCGTTCCGTGCTCACCCCAGCATCGCTCTCAGGGAAAACAGCCACGGCAGCGACCACTGCTGCTGCGCGCTCAGAGAGAAGTCTTTCATTACGGAACCACAAAACTTTCCATACTCGTGCCGTGATTGTGGCATCCAGCGTCAGATCTACAGCACACGTCTGTTTTTTCAACTCAAGTGACCCCTAAACATTTTTTCCCCTCAGTGAAACTGTGCTCATCTGACTTTCGGGGTGATTGCTCCCCTTCTGCCATGCCACAAGAAGCAGCCCCATGTGAACCTCTTACCTTTTCCAAGGCCTTCTCCATTTCTGCCGTATGTATCTTTTTTAGGTCTAATGTAATTTTTTCTGCCTCCACTTTCAGCTTATTCAACGTTGTCTCATGGTCTCGAGCCGCCTTCTGCTTCTCCTCTTCCCATTGATGGCTCAGCTCCAGCAGCCGTTGCTTCCACTGAGCGTTTACCTGAATAAGCTCTTCCCTCAGCTTGTGGATTTGGTTCTCCATATCACAGATAAGCTGAAACAAAGAACAAAAACAGTAAAAAAAAATAATCCACAAACCAAAACTCACTTGATTTTCTCAGACAGGCTGCTAGCCGGGGTAGGAAGCAGACTCAACGGATTCTCTTTGCCTTTTCTTGGACTCTCTTGTTGCTCTTCCCCTTCTCTTCATATGTGCAGATGAATACAGCTCCCCCCTGCCCAAAGCATGGATGGAGCAAGATTTACCTTTTTGGAGGGGGTGCCTCCATATGGGAAAAAATATAATTTTTGGCATACAGTCGCTACATATAATGTCCAGAGCCTTTTTTTTTTCCTTAAGAAACTGCCTGCCACCTTCTAATGAGATATCATTGTATCATCAATAATTATCAATCGCTGCTCCCAATTATAGACTGTATTTCATCACAGTGTGCTAATGTGCACCAGGAACGTGTCAAAGAATGTCCTCCTTGGGGCGAGGGAACAAGAGCGCACCGAGAGAGGATGACACCGGCCAACGCAGAGAAACCTTCAGGCTCTGCAAACAGTACAGATAAGATACACGGCTTCCAAAATGCAAGACAGACTTCAGAATCCACAACTATCTTTCATGTGATCACAGATCATGCTTCAGTCCTTGGGAGCAAAATATGTTCTGCGATGCCGCAGTGGCATCAGAAGCGGGGACTACGGTGCGGCAGCAGAACCGCGGGAGCTCAGCGCCTGCCTTCCGCAGGGGAGCTTGAGAGGGTAAGGAATGAACGTTGTATGCACTAAATCTCTGTTACTCCTAAAGTACACAGAATATACACGGATACTTCACAGTAGTAGTAGAGTACACATTTATTACTTTGGATTTACACTTGCACATAACTCACTAGTTACTTTTCTAACTGCATTTCTTCTGAAACGAAGTAAAGCAGCACTGTATCTGTCACATAAACTGTTAAACAGCTCATTGCAATGTATGATGTTGCAAGCACATATGTTTTCATTTGCAAATACAATCCTGAAAATTAGCATTTTTCACTAAAAACCTCTCACAGTATTTCCCCCTTTTCCCTCCCTGCTTCACGAGTAACTTCGCAGTTCCCTGGAATTCTGTCACAGAGGATGCAATAATATTGAGATGAGAAATTGATGTTCTACCAACCAGATGTAGGTTGCTCAGCTCAAGCTTATTAAAGTTTCAAAAGAAAATCTGATGAAAATTGCTGTATATTTAAAGATCTCATTGCCCTGGAAGAACAGTTCCTGATTCTAGAGCTCGGAACTGTTCTCTCTCTCCAACTGCTACTTTTCTTCTTTAGACATTTTTAATATGCTGTCTGCATGCAGCTAAACCAGCTATTTGCAGTCTCTGGGAACCACATTACTACAAATTTTTGAAAAAGAAACATTCATTTCTGACCAAAGTTGGAAATGAATGACTACCAGATACATTGCCTTGTACATTAATGTCCCAGGACAGATTGTTATAAATGCTGTGATCTGAGAGAGAAAAATCAAGGCTTGAAAGTTTGCCTGTTTTTTCAAACTATTTGAACTATATGGTGTAATAAAAGACATGTCGTCTCCCCTCAAACCTTCAGTTCTGTCCTCGAGGATCCCAGCTGTAACATGTATTAAATAATATTAACCATCTTGAAAACTTCTCACAAGACTGACTTTTGCTTCCATGCTTTCTTAATTACTCACTGGCATTATTCCCTACTATGTCAAAGGTAAAATTCTCTGTGTGTGTGTGTAGAGACGCAGCGAGCACATCATTTGTGTACAGAAGCATAACACAGGCCACATACTTCAGCTCTATCAGCATCATCTCCAACATGTGTTTCATATAGCGTAATCTGCGCTAGATCCTTTCCTTCCTTCCCTGAGCTTTTCCTCTACACATGTTTAATTTTTTAAATCTGTATATAGACTAAAAATGTAAAGTTCATTCCAGTCTATAATCATACAGACTCAAATGTAAAGTTCATTTTAGTATATAATTATAATCTACAATATACTTTTGTAATTCTTTTGGAAAATAATTTCACCTCCAGATCACAGCAAAACGTTAGCCTAACTGGCTGTTACTTAACCAAAGAAATGCTATAGAGCTACAATTTCTAGAGGATGATACGTTCTGAGTTCTAAACTCACATTCGCAGTAGCGTTTGGGTTTTTTAATAGCCTTTCCAACGCAAGTCCTGCCTGGAATAGGAACAATTAGCTTTTAATCTGAGAGAGCTCTTTTTGACCACTCATTTCCCCTCCACTACCACTTTCCTTTTTTTATTTCCCCATTTCCTTCCTTTTTTTTTTTTTTTTAAACAGAAAACTTCCTTAAACTCTTTTTTTTTGCCTCCATATAAGTGAAATTAAGATATTACATTGCTCAGAAGTTTCCTAAAAAGTATAGTAAAATATTTAGGGCAAGAAGCCAAGGTTAATTTCTTATAATACAGGGAAAACTCATTCATAAATCATATTACAAGCCAAAATAGACTAGGTGAATGCCTGACTCAAGTGTCAGGTCTTTCTACTTTACTTTCTTCTATATTCAATAATTCTTATACAAAGCCATTAGAAAAATCAAATAGCACAACACAGTGTTTTCTACTGCCACGTGGACAAAGTAACAGCTCCAGCCTTCGGATTCAAAACTGGGGAGCCAAACGATAGCGGGCTGAACAACATAGGTGGAGCAACAGTAATTAATATGCAAAGGAGCATTAATGTTGGACTTAATAGATGGCAAAAGCAGATTTGGTTCTATTAGGAAAGAAGAAAGAATCTGAAGATGGGGTGATGGCAGCGAAACTAATATGATTAAAGGAGTCCTTTTGGAGCAACTCCACTGCGAGCACGATGATGTTAAGAGACATCTAATCTCTCCAAAGTGACTGGAAAAAGCTTATATTGGGGATCACAGCCACAGCTCTTGTCAATTACTTTAAAATAAGTCTAGTTCTCACAGCCAGATTATTTTTTCCCATAAACAAAGTCACCGGCAGAAGCGGCTTACAACCGAACAACTTGCTGCACAAGACAACTTTGTGTGACATGGATACCTTCAAAGTGCTACAGGACATGAATCCCAAACTTTCCATCACTAAGATTCTGCTGTTCCACATGCCAGGTTTAATAAACTATTATCAGACTTAAATGTAGGCAAATTAGTACTGCTAAGGAAAAAAAAACAAGATGACATAATTTCCAGTTGCAAAAAAATCTGTGAAATATGAAATTTCAGAGCAACTGTCTTTTCTTACCAATTCTGTAGAAAAACAAAAGATGCAATTACAAAATCTCACTTCTCATGTCAGATCTGAAGGCATAATGCTTGCTTGGTTTGTTTGTAAAATTGAATTCTCTTTCTCAGTATTGGTTTCTTAAATTATTTTCCTAGCTGCTCAAATCTGCTTGTGAACCATGCCTACCGAATTGTTTGCATGGTCCAAACAATAACTTGGGTACAAGAGCTGCTATGAGAAATACACATCTTAAACAGCCCACCAGAGCAAACTAAACATAACATGTTTAGTTAAACGTTTAACATGTTTAGTTAACATGTGTTAAACATAAGGCTTAAACATAAGAAATGAAGACCTCACAGTATATAACAGGTCCAAAATTATATTGCTACTTTTGTCCAAAATCGTATTGCTACTTGCTGCTTTTTTTTTTTTTTTTTTAAATTAAAATGTTATAGTCTTCATTTCAGTTGTATGGGTACAAATAAATGAAATAAGAGATTTATATATTTATCCCAAAGAATACCGAATTTCATAATGATTCCACAGGACGGCCGTGCCATAGCAGCATGCCCCCAAACAAGAAAGCATTTTGTAAAATGACTTTTAATCCACATAAAGAAAAACAAATAGAAAGAAACCACTAGCTTACAGAGTATCCCAAATGCAACAAAAATACAAACACGTAAAGTCAGCTGTGTGACAGGGTAGAGATCTCACATGACTTTACACAGCATACTTGGATGTATGCGTATGCACGTATGACAATCCCGCAGCTGAAGAAATTGCTAGCTGAGATGGTGATTTCTATTTCTGTTTCGAAGGAACAACTTAGAATTCTAACTAAGAATATCTGTGCTGAAATAGTGTCATAAAAAGGGTGGGTCATAAGCCCACAGCAATTTGCCTGTAGGGAAAAAATAGACTTGAAAGAAAAAAAAAGAAGGTTGCTCACTCACTTTGGCCTATTTAAAATGCCAATAAATGTTCTGCATGTTATTTGGAAGGAAAACATGTGCTCTTAATTTTAAGAAGTAAATTGCATAAGAAAATATAAAGCTGGCAAAAAGTTTAAATTAAAATCTGTTGCTGATGTCTGAAACTCTGCTACAGCTACATGCAACAGAGATGAGAAACGGACCGAATGACTACAGTCTCATTAGGAAAAAAAAGACATATTCCCTTTATTTTTCAGGAGCTCCTACTTCAACTCCATGAAGCATTTACTTGGACTAGCTTCTAAGGAAGAGGCTGGAGCATGACCGCATCTTTCACACTCACAGTGATGGAATACACGGACTTCACTATCTCCCTCTCAATGCATTACACACCAAACCACATCCAACCCACCACCACATTTAGCTTCAAATGGTGTTGAGGGCATTTTAAACTCACAAAACCAAGGCAATGCAGAGTTAAGATCAAATCCATTCTTAACTCCCAGCAGAGGTGGATGAAGTGCCCCATCCCCGTCATACAGCAACTGGTGACATATTTAGTGTAAAATACCTTAGAGAGGATTATCTGTTGAAAGTGGGAAGCTGAACCACTTTCATTTTCTTATTAATAAAGTTTTATAAAGCGCTGAGAAACAGATAACACAAGTTCCTCTACCATCACAAAAATAAGCAATGCATCTAACATAAAAGAACGCTGAAAAAGTAAACAAACATTATTTGTTTGCAGCTCTAAGCTAAGAAAGTAGAGCTGTAAGAACTTCAAAGACGTGCAACGTTGGTTTGTGTTTAAAACAAAACCGGTTTATATAAATGAGTCTTAATGTTGCAGTTTCAGCCAGTCTCAACAATCGGTCCTACACTTGATCTCACCCTGGGTTTGGGGAACTCTCCCCATGATTTTTACCCTTAAAAGGTAAAAGAGTCAGGCAACCAAGAGCAGTACCAAGGGCCAGGCGCAGTCCTAACGGCGCTCTGATCTTTTTGTCCAGAAAGCATCCTACGGAGCCGGGCTCACTTGTCCCAGTAAACCTCTGCTTTTCTCCATGCCAGATGAATTCCAGCTGGCCAGCTCAGCTAGCTGGCAGCTACGTTTGTGGCTCCTTTGTGATGATACAAAGGGCACACAGCATTGCTGAAAGAGGAATCTTTTTGTTTAAGCTACAATCTAAATCTGAAGAGATATCAAATCTAAACATATAATTTAAAAGAACATTGAATTAGCAAGAGTCATTAAAATTTAGTAACTCACGTCTTTAACATCATTTTCTAAATAAAGCTTTGTAATTAACTCAATCACCACCATTTTAACGAACTATATTTAAAATATTTTCTATACCATAGCATTTTAAATCAGACTATTAAGAATTTATTAACCGATTTTTCTTGGGACTGGTAAAATCAGCAATATGTCAACATTACGAATCCTTAAAAAGATGGATTTGGTTTGCAAAGAAAACTACTTCCGCAAATGTCACGCACATTATCACATGGGTAATGATGTGGCAGAGCGCAAATTAACTGGGATAAGTAATAAACAGCTATTTAGCTTTCACAGCACAATCTGTTACACTGTCAAGCTTAAATGTCTTTTGGGTAAGAACACATAGGCCCATAAATACGGTAATGAAGGCAGCAGATAAATGAAATGGTGTGAAATGAAGTGAAAATGAACAACAGTTCAGTGACCAACAGGTTGGCCTCACCTCCTAAGAGCGCTGATTGAATTTTCCAAAAAGCATGGGGCTGCGCAAGCTCTTCCAAGGAAATCACGGAAGCACAGGAGCTCTGCCCGCATCACCGTATTTACAAGTAGTCCTGATCACTACTAGTCTAGTACTTCATGGAAACACCAAAATATCAGCAAAGCTGAAACTTCAGAACTCAGAGAGATGCAGAAAACACAACACAAACTTCTAATAAAATGCATACTTAAGTGTCCTCATTCTTGAGAGAAAAATCTCTGTCCAGAATGTCAGTGCTACCGCGCAACTGGGACATCTTTGTCCGATATGTGACCGCATTGGGTGAAGTTATTAATACGCTGATAAATCAAATGCTCACATTTTATTTATGCTCACAGGAAAACTGTTACACAAACCAAAGTTGGATTCGCTAGCCTGCACCGCCTACGAAGAGTGGCACTTCTCTAGACCTAAACAGGCGAATGCTGTGTCAAAAAACCCAAACTTACGCAGAAGCAGCGCAGACAGCAACCATAGCACAGTGAAATCTTTGCCGTTCAGCAGTGTAAAAATCTGAATCCCCGCATTACACGGCTTACGCAAAGGTATGTAAATTCCATCTCAGCTCAATCCCAGCTTTTCTCACCTCTGCAAACGTACCTCTGACATCTCCCTTGCAAACACCCACTGGGACTCGTGAAGGGAGGTGTTGAGCTGCTAACTTACATATTTATTCTATTAGTTTTAACAGCATTAAGCTGCTTTTAGCTACAAACCTCCTTTGTAAGAGTCTTGGACTGTTTCGCACTGTGTATGCTCTGAAAAACACCTCTAACATTTATGAATCTGATAAAAGTATATTCCTACCAATCTTGCTTATTTTGTATCTGGTAGGGTGTTAGCTAAGGACAACACCCTACCTGTACAGCGCTGCTGGAGGCTAAACGTCACTCTCCTTCCTATTTTTCCCCCGCACTTAACAGTCCCCAGAAAAGCCCAGCACTCTCCACATTTTACGTCTCACTAACGCACTTGCTGTGTCTTGTCAACTCTTGTTCTACAGCTTAAGCGTTTTCCCAAAACATGATGGAAGCGTTGACTCATGAAGAACAATAAAGACAAGTTACCTTCTGCTTCGCTCCATTTTCAATAAAATTAATGAAAAAGTGCCTACCCACATAGTTCCTATAGGGAAGCGTGCTTAGGCAACATTTCCATCGGAAATCTAAACCCCAAGCTGTGCATTAACTTTGTCAGATAGCTCTGAAGGCTGAAAGGAAATGTGCAAGACACAGGTATCAAAATGCCAAAAGGAAAAGTTACGTTGAAAATACCAACACCGTTCTTGTTTCTACACCTATGACTACATGGGACAAAGCGGCAGCAAATTCTCAAGATCTGCCCTGACACAGTATTAAGCAAAATACAACTTGTATCTTTTTTTCCCAAAAGGAGTGCACTGAAATAGATGTGGAGTTTTAAAGAAGCCAGTTTGCTGTCTAAATCCCAGTTCATGTAAATGGCACTGAGGCTACAAGCCACTGGGCTTTAAGAAAAAAAAAAAATGGGAAGGGAGAGGGAAAGAAAGAAAATCAGACATCCATTTGAACAGCTCATAAAGAGTTTAAAATTAACGGAGCTTATCTTGATTTCTTAACTTACATAAGTCCATTTGATTCTCACTTAGTTAACAGCAGCTAGAAAGCAGAACTTCATACAGGTTGGTTATTGTCACCGCTTTCCTAATAAAATGATTTTCAGTCAAGTGGAAGGACCTCAAGCCTACACGTGTAACTAACAATACAGTGCACGAGTGAGTGAAAGGATCACTTACCACGTTGAAACTGAGACAAATGTAAATAAATTTTCCATTTAACAGTTCTAAGAGCTGGGAAAGTCTTGGCCCTCTTGCCTGGCAGACAGATCCAGAACAGTTTGTTATCACCTGATTTACTGTATTTGCTTTGAAATAGCAAGTCAAAAACTAAAACATCCAGCTTGCTTTCTCCTCCCTATCTCACAAAATAAATATTTACATTTGTATTTCTCTTTGTACCAATGAAATGATTTGAATAAGACTATGAAGAGACCTACCTGGAAAGGACTAGCTGGGGTTGGACTCCTCCTGTCTTTCTACACAGAAATTTAACAGAGACACTCAACTGGGCACCTGGTAATCTACACAACTGCATTAATGTAACTTAAATATGATTGGGTTGCAAAAAAAACCCAAAACAACAAACAACAACCCAGCCATAAATACCCACTTAATGCAGTGATCTCCTAAAATGACTTGTGAGAGCAGAACACAGATAAAATACAGAGTGGCTAAAAAAAGAATATCAAGTCTGCTGCATCATACAAGCCATACAACTTATCCCATGACTGATGAAAATTACACCAAAGGTGTTTAGTCTTCCCTGGTTTTCGTTGTGAAAAAATGGAAAGCTTTATTTTCTGTATTTCAGGATGTGAGAGGAAAATAGTCCTTCCGGGTGAATGTTAAAGTTATATTTAGTTCTGAAATAACATTGGAGCAACGTTTGTTCTGAAAGTGAAGAAAAGCTGCTGATATTCAAGGAAGGACAGGACTTTCCTGCAATGGATCACAGAAATGGAGGCTAAAGATCTCTGCACTGAACTGGGAAAAACTACTTGTCAATCTGACAGAGTATTTCTGTGCCCAGCATCCCCTACGCCAACGCTTTTAAAAAACATTTGCATTTAAATTTTCCACACATGAACTTTAAAAGCATTAGCATTTCCTGAACAACATGTAATTCTGATTTAAATGCAGACATGATGTATTACAGATTTAAGGATTAGTACAGACATTCATCTTATGAGGCAGCAAAATTAAACGTATTATGATTCCTAATTTGTCCCCAGAAGAGGTACAGGCTGTATTGCCTATGAGAAACGTCTTTGCCCTGTCAACTAAGGAAAAGACTTCACTTTAAGTAAGGAAACCAAAACAACTTCAACACTTAAAGAAAAAAAAAAAAAAAACACACAGAAAAGCATCACACACTTCTCTTTTGGATACATTTGTTTAAATTACTGCTCGAAACACAAACATCTTTTGAATATTCCAGAAGTTGTGCCCCATGCACCCCTGGAGAAATGCAAAGTTTGGACACCAGCTCCCGCCCACGTCAGCTCCATGACTGTCTCCTCAACAGGCAGTCAAGGGACTTGAGGAAGACTGTCCAAGCTCTGCCCTGACTGTTAATCAAGGCAAAAAAGATGAATTTTTCAAAACTCCAGCACAATCACAGGAAGGCAACTAAGGAACCTAACACTGTCATCCTCTGGGCCAATGACTGCAGATGACTGAAATGCAGTAGCCTGTGTGTACTATTCTGCTCTGCTAAAGAACCTAATACACCAGGAAACTCTCTCATTACTGATGTCATGCTGCTATATTGAAGATGACAGTCTTTAACCAAGCATGAAGCCCTCATTCTTGGTCTCATGAATGGCAATATGTGTGGGCAGAAATCCTGAAATCCAGCAGCTTCAGAAATAAAAATTGTCTCACTTACAGGTTTAGACTTGAAAGAAATAACCAGCTTCTAACTTTCAAAAGAACCCTCATTTCTGGAAGGCAGTAACAACGGTTGCAGTATTTCTGTTAATCAATGAGTTCTGCTAAGTTCTTACCCGTACGTTAGCTGCTTACACAAATAAGATGCAGAATTATACATATGTGCAACTTTTTATTTTCTCCTTTTTGAAATCAGCTCCTAATTGGAAGAAGCACATTTTGGTTTATTATCTTTAGCATCAATCCTTATATCAAACAGATAAACCTGCCACCTCCATCTGAGGATGAAGGTCTTTACTCCAACCTAGGTGTTAGGCTGGAGTCAGAGGCATCAGCTGATGGCACCTATGGTGTATTTTGTGCACACACCTCCAGCTGACACCATTTCAAGGCTCCTTCCCAGCACCTTCATCCTCAAGTGCTGGTTGCACTATTCCCATCATCTCCTCCGAGCCCAGAGACCTATTGGCAGCATCATGCTCCACAGCTACCAGTTCAGAATGACAAGATCAATCACAGGATGACCTGTACAAAATAAATGAAAGCTGTGTACACAACATTTCCTTTCTTGGAATTGAGAGTATTTTTAGTATTTTAGTATTTTATCTTCCTCTGGCACCTTTACATTGATCTCTATCCGTTTCATCCTTCTCAGTTTGTCCTTGAATTCAGTTGATGCCATTTTCGTTTGCTGAATGACAAATAGGCCACTGCATCCTGGGGCAGGAATTTCTTCAAACTTATTTATGCAACTGTTTTGAATCCACTGTACTCCGAATAAATATCAATATATAGTTTAAATGTAAAATCTAAATACATAATAAACATTAAAATCCTATGATATATCAGTAAAATAAAAAAATCCATTAGATATATCCATTTATACAGGTCCATGTTTACATCTACTACCCCCTCTCCAAAAAAACAAAAACAAACAAAAAAACCCAACCCAAAACAACCTCCAAATTGCATGAAGAGACCAGCAACAATGTATTACTCCTGAACTGACTACTCTGGCAGGGAACAATGGTTGTGGGGAGGGCTTGAGGGAGAAACTGTTGACTGGAGGCAGAGCACCAAAGGGAGCGGTCTCCTTTCCACGCAACAATGAAGCACAGTCTTTTAAGGGGACAGAATCGGCAGACTTTTAAAATCTACTGCTTTTACTTTTCTGGAAAGCATCACCGTTTTGAAGGATGCAATTTGATTATGTCAAAGTAAGAAATTGTGACTACGTACTGCATTTCTACTGACATGAAGCACAAATATCAGGGCACTAGTAGAGAGATCGTTCCCTGGGTACTGTGAGGCGGTATTTTGGACAAATGGCATCTGATGCATTTGTTGAAAAAGAGATTTCAGTTTTCTCCATATGCATGCCTAATTACCACGTTAATGAAGGGTACTGCTATAAAGGAATAGCAAGGCTGTCTCTGCTAAACCTCCTCAAATCCACACACAGAAAAACAAACATTGCCTCCCATATAAATGACTACATTAGAAGCCATTACTGATTAATGCCACGTATTTTCTCTCAGCCTCTGATGCAAAATACGCCAAAGAAATGTTATCACAAGGGTTTGTTTGCACAGCTTTAGGAATGATCGTAATCTACTAAGTATCCGACACAATACTCAGGTAGAGCAGGTAAGAATTAATTGGTACCTTCCCTCCTCCCCAGAATTTCAGATGCTGAAACCGTTTTTCCCTTTATTGAACCAGCTCGGCCTAGACTAGCTTGTCCCGCAGTGACATGTATATTGAATACAAATCAGACAGCGTAGCTTTAAATCTGTGTTGCAGCTCTCATTTCCAATTCGAGAACTGTACTATAATCATAAGCTTCTGGTGGATGAAAGGAAATCAGCTCTCTGAATATTAGCTAATGCCACATTTGCAAGTCCTGAAGAGATCTGTGCTGTTTAAAAAAAAAAAAAAAATAGATCATTTCTCGTGAACCTATATATATGAATCGCTTTGTACTGCTCGACTGATAGAAGCGATGCCTGTGCTGGGATTAAACCCTTTTCATCATAAAACCTCATCTGGTTCGGAGTCCAAGTCCATCAAACCTTTTCCCTTTAAAGTCCCGCCTTTGATTCTACATCAATTTATTCAAACCGCAGCTGGGTGGCTGAAAACGAAAGGACAGCATCATTTAAACCAACCATGTTCCTAACTTGAAAGAAGGGCTATAATTAAAAAAATGGGCATAAAAGAATGGAAATGGGATAATATTTTTTAATGGTAGTTCAAAGGCCGACAGATGTCAGAGCCTTTGAAGATGTCAGTACACTGAGCAAGAAGTTGCCATTAAATAGTTTGCCTGAGAGGTGAAGCAGCTTTTTAATGACTGAAAAAGCCCTTGCAGACACATCCTTGTGTTTTTAATTTGTCAGAGTTTCTGCAGTATTTTCTGATTAATGACACATGATTATAACTGCATAGCATACATATTTTTATACTTGGTTAAATGAATACTTTATTCCACATTCCTTCAGTGCCAGATAAGAACAGGAAAGCTTTACTACACAGTCCAAAACGATTCAGATTGCTCAAATATTTATGGTAATTTGAGGGGATTGGCCAGATACAGAGCTACTATGTGTTGCTACCTTTTGTTCTTTAATGGTGCTATTACTGCTGCCATCACAACGTGCATGCAGCAAGTGAGTGTGTGACCAGTATTGTGCTGTACCCTCCTTGCGCCCTAAACAATCCGAGCTTTCATAATTCGCTGAGGAACAAAGTCGTCAAATCAAAAGAACATTTAGAAAAATTCCTCAGTTGATGCTAAACAATACAAACAATGGCTGCCAATGTATTGTAAGTGGAAAATAACTTTTCTCAGAAAAAAGCAGATTGCTAGGAAACATCATGTTCAGAAGAAAAACACCAATATTTATAAACGCAGATAAAGTCCCCATCTTGGGCTGAGAGATGCTCTTGCAACATCCTTCATCCCTCTGTTAACACATGTAAATTTTTTCTATTTTCACCATGGACGGAAGATGTAGTAGCCCAAAACCCTGGAACAATTTCTTTTGCTGTCAGGAGTAAGCTCTCAGATCACTACAAAAGTCTCTTTTTTTTTTTCCACAAAGTGAAAGTGTGCCTGCCAAGCTGAGCAGGTAGAGCACAGGGAAGCACCCCGGCCCTCAGGAGGGACAGGAAAAGCCAGTACTGCATACCTGCCTGTATCACACCTTGGAGAAGTCATTCCTATGAAAACACAGTTGTTACCAGGGAGTTTTATTAATGTACTGTTCTTTATGCTCTTCCAACCTAGATTCAGCTTGTTAATTGGGTCATAATAGAAATATGATGGACTTAACGTAGAAAAAGATCGGAGATACCTGAGCAGAGCTTTGTGAAGGCAGTCACTGGTCTCCTCAGAATATTTAGATGATTCCGTAAATATGAATATTTGGCTTGTTGCAATTCGTATCCATCAGGAACCTTTTGTAATTACCATGGTGCCTACCACCACCGTCCTGAACCTCCTTGAGGGGAGGAAGGTAACCCTTGGATGCTCGCTGCTGCTCTGAAGTCGCATGCTTCTACGGCTGGAGATGCAGAAAGCTGATGGCAACAAATGTTCTGCTCTGTGTTCAAAACACTGTATAGTTATCCAACTGCAAAAGTGAGCACTGGAAATTTTGAAAAGGAGAAGTCTATGGTTGCACAGAGAAGAAATGTAATTCTGAAATTTAATCCTCCCAAAAGCATTTATTGAATGAAAATAGAGTCCTGCTAGGAAAAAAAATACGACTATGTTAGGATTCCACTATAAAGAACATGTAGAAGTGAAGGACTTTGAGAACAAACGAGTGTAAATCCAACTTCCAACAAACCTGCAGCCTTCTTTCTCAGGTTATTCTGAAGTTGCCTTCAAAGACAGGTTTTCTTTTGCTTTTTAAATAAAACTATCTCCTGTGCATCACTAGAATACTTGACTTTATCACAAATCTCAAAGATTTGAAACCTCAATCTACAAACGTTACATTACACACTATTGCCACTTTTCCTAGAAAACAAACTAGATGTACGAGCAGGATGGGGTGGAAGCGGCCACAGGGAACACCCACTACAGCCTGGGGTTGACCAGAGAAGCGAGACGAAGAGCTCACTCCCTCTTCCACCCACACCTCCGGAGCCTGGCAGATCCTGGTTCCGCAGGCTCTCAGCAGGACACACTCTGGTTGTAATAAAGGGGAGAGAGTTCTACTCATCCACTTCTCTCCAAAGGCCGTTGACGTTGCCATTGTACAGAGATGTGCTACTTTCTATCCATATTCAGTTATTATTTTAGCACCATAGTAAAATAGGAAAAGAAAATGGCACGTTTTAAACAGTTATAATTTAGCTGAAATAATACTTCAGAGAACAAAGGCGCTTCTCAAAGCTGTGAGACTTTCCACTGAATTTCAAATTAATTTTATAAACTAAAGGAAATTACCCACAAAAGATGTATCAGACTTATGAATAAACATTACAAGATTCTTCTACAATGGGAAACACCAGACACCCTGAAAATAATGTTTTGCTACAGAAACCCATATAAGCGTGCACAGCTGAGCCGTTCAGATTCTATCCATTAGAGGGCAATAACACACACACACGTACATATATACAAACACACACTCTCTCACACCCACCCAAGTGTCTTTAGAGGAAATTTAGTATTTTCTCTTTAATAATTACCAATGGTATAGCGACAGTTCAGGTCCTGTTCCATTCCCACCCCCTCCACCCCCCAACCACAATATCCAACAGATTAAAAGTTACAATAACAAATTATTCTGTAAATTTGATTTCCTACAAGGAAACCCAACACACAGCTTTAGCAGGCTTACAGTTAGCTGGTTTTAAACGTAGCCTGAATAGACTGAACAACCGGCATTCGTCTAAGCATGTAAATCATTATAAGGGTTCCCAGACTTTGAGCAAACAAAAAATGTTCTTCATGTGTTCATCTCCCACCTTTCCTTTTCTATTTGGTCATAGAAGAAACTTCTGATAACAGCGGCTACTGCAGACATGGCCGCTATCCAACACCCTTTGGATATCTCTTAACGCTACAGACAAATCACAAAAGGCGTTTTTACTGAGTCATGAGCAGAGCCACTTGAGGGAACCATCTCACATGCCATGTCTTCTGCTTTTTGCTCAAACCATGTCAACCTACTGAAAAACTGCATTGTTTATCACAGGTCCTCAACCTTCTGCACCCACTTCTAACACCCTCCAACCACATTTGTGTTATGAGTTTACTGGTACAGGAATTCTCTGCTGTTATATATTTTCACTAACACAGCATAGACTCAGACTCCTGAGAGGATTCCAGCAATACCAGTAATTACCATCAGCCCCGAAACTACTGCTTGTCAACATCTTTTTAGTTACAGGATTGCTGGGGTTTACAGTAACACACAGGCAGCTCTACCAGTCGCACAATGACCAGTAATTCCTGTGAGCATCCAGATTGCGTTGATTTCTTTGGGGTTTTTATGTATTACTTCGCAGTGATCAATCTGTATTTAATTAGAAACAGTCATTCAGGTAATGGTTTCAACTAACCACTAGTTGTTTCCATTGCCTGTTGAATAAATATTAATTTTATACTGCAGTAGGAGCTTAACTGAAGCTCTGAATTCAGTTTCATAATGTTCAAGGTGAAGATGTAGAATAACGCCCTGGTCTGGTGGCAGCAGGGCGTCCGTCCTCGAGAGGGGCAGGCACCTCAAGCTCAGAAATCCCTCAGGACACCAAAAGCAGCAGAGAACATCCAGCTGTTTTCAGATATTCCAGTGTACCCTGCGTTTGCAGTGGCTGCCTTTCCAAAATCACTTTCCTCCCTATTTCTCTTTTCCAAATTCATTTCACAGATGCGAATACAGCAGAAAGCACAGACTACAAAAGAATTCAATCTGTCAGAGACAACTGTAGAAGACTTGTATCACCCACACGAAAGACACAGTTCACTCTTCCTGGGATTTTCAGATGTGTTTCAAGTGAAAACACTGTGTCAGACATTTTTGTCTTTCCCCTCCCCCCTCAAAACAACATCAGTGTTGTTTTTATGAACTCTGAAGAGCAACTTTAAAACCTGAAAATTGAATACTCACAATCAGGTCAATACTTTAGGGGCCAAACCCAAAGTTTTCTAATTTGCAATATTTCAGGAGGACTTTCATACATATGAATTCAAATTACTACGAGGTATGTAATTGCAGTTTGAAATATATTGTTTTCTCCATTAAACAGAAATCTACGGCACCCTTGACATCGATTTCTGTCATTTTGTCATGATAAACACTCAGATATTAAGTAGCTTCCACATCATGCACCCAGGCATGATTCCAATTAGTGCTGAATAGAAGACAAAATGTCAGCCTAATAAGCTTCATTTTGCCAAGTCTTTGAACATGTGATGATATCATCACTTTGCCAATCATTTCTTGTTCTTTGGCTTCTTTTTTTCCACATCACCTTCCCTGTCAAAAGAAAGACTTTCAAATCCTCAGAAATGGAAGACACGAACAGCGTCAGTCATTGGTCTGACAGAGCTAAAAGATCCAAAAAATGACTCCCCAATACATCAACAGAGAACTACGACGTGCACAATACTCCCTCAAAGCTAATTTGCTGCCAACATGTAGAGTAATTGGGGAAAAAAAAGTCGACTTTAAAGTCATACTGTGAAAAATACTTCTTCGCATGAAATCAACACTAAAGACCTTAAATCACTGTCAGAGTCTGTGCCACTCTTTCAAAATGAAGAAACTGTATGTGTTAGAGGAAGATGACAATCATTTCTTCAAAGGTGGCTGGACCAAAGAACTGCTCTGCTGTCTGACTTCATATTGAAAACACTGTATTTTAGAAAAAAATAAAAAGTATTTTCTTTCTAATTTGTTTCTTGAAAAAAAATAAATAAAAAAGGTCGGTTTCCAAGAAGAAATAAAGATAACTTGCAGAAAGGGGCATATACAGTTCTGTAAGCTTGAACGTACACGCCTAACACATGCCCAAAGCCTACAGCTGAGGACACACGAAGCTTCCTCTATCTGGAATTTCCCCAAATGCAGAACCTAAAATCCATGCTCTTATCTGTGTTTGAGGGAAAACAGAAACACAAAATGGCAGAAGAGACAAGGAGATAACGGATCGAGATGGGAAACGTGGAGCAATACAAATGAGTACGTGGGCCCTCCAGGGCTTTGCCAGGGCAGCTCGTCCTGCCCGAGGACCAAATGCAGCGTCCCAGTTCAGAACTCGAGGCAGGCAATGGTCTGTTCTGAGCTGACCCCCCCGGAGGAGATGGGTCACAGGGGGCTGACCAGAGCACCAACCACTGATAACAGGCTCCACCACCCAGGCCCAACACGATTCCTTGCATTGCACCCAGTTGGGCCCTTTCCTTTGGTTGGCATGTCCCACAGAATCCAGTCAGGAGACCTTCAGTGGCACATATTTGTTACTCACTGCTCAGAACTGGCAGGAGACAAAACCCAGCCTACACCACATGTGGCCTGGCAAGAGTTGGTGCTTCAACGGAGAAGGAGACCAAGCAGCTTGGAAGGGGAGGATCTGAAACAAGGGGAGGGAGTTTGGAGCACACGCCGAGCGTGGCACTGGCGTGAGGAGCAGTGCCGAAAGAGTGCAGAGCACTTGGCTACCCCTCCAGCTGATGGGTTAGCAAATTCCTAACATCTGAGGCAGAAATGGAGACTTCGAAGAGTTGCTACAGACCCTGGGGTTTGGCCAGTGGGCAAACAGCTGCAGAGATGCTTAACAGCGAAGTACTCAGCCTGGTGTCTGCGCCAGTAACATCATCTTCAGATCCACAGATAACCTCATCATGGGCCCTGGGGTTTTTTCTCCCCCTCATAGCTCCTGTCTATGGAAGAGAGGAAAGGCAGAGAAGTCTTCCATTTTCCCTCCTGACTACAGCAATATATGGAGGAATAAGCAGAGCAGTGGTGGGGCGCCCAGGACAGTGCAGTACGCCATAAGCATCTCGGCTGCAATTTGTTCCTGGTTTTCCACTTGAAGGCTTCTCTGTAATACTTTAATGTGGGAGCGTGCGGAGCTTTATGGATGGTCTCATATTTCTCAACTGACATATCTTCAGCCAAAGTATGTCAGCTAGAGGAGAGGGCAAGGCTTTTCACTGGCTTTGTGATTTCTTCTTCCCTCATCAGAAACCACATAAAAGAAAAATACAAATAATCAGCTCTCCAAAATTGCTATTTATTACCTCATCATGAAACCGCCTACTGGACCCTGCAGTGGTATTGAGTAATATCATTACTTAAACCATAAAGAGGTTATATTTATTACTCAAAATTGGGAAAATTAGCATCCATATGGATCCTATTGTTTTAAGACCAGTAATGCTGCCAAAACAAGTGGTGTTAACATTCCAAACTACAGATTGTCATAATTTCTCGTCTAGTGTTTCATTCTTTTACTTGGTATTTATAATACCTTTGAATTGAGGAACTGAATGGATCGTAAAATCTCTCCTATCGGATAAATCATTTAACAGCTAGACTACTGTTCAAAACTTGATTTATGGTGGCAGTGAGTGAATGGAGTTAACATCTGCTGACCTAAGAAAGAGAGACTAAATTGAATCTTTCTCTAGAAAAGCGACAAGAGAAAAAACACACTTAAAAAAAATTCAACTACTTAATTTGCAATACATAGCACTTTAGTAGGTAGTCACAGGCAGGCTATCCTAGCCTCCATCCCTGGAAAAATTATGGAGTAAAACTCCATGAAATTAATTTCCAGGCACAATTAATAAAAGGGTCACTGGGAACAGCCAGCCTGGATATACCAAGAGCAAATCATGCTTGACCAAACGGAAAAGACTGAGTCTGTGGAAAGGGGAGAGCTGTCTATGCCTTTTATCTTGACTTTAGCAAAGCTTTTGATACAAACTTTCATAGCATCTGCACAGTCAAAGTGAAGAGATATAGACTGGATGGATGAACTACAAAGTGAATGGAGAACTCACTGGACCACTGGGTTCAAAAAGTAGGAGTCAATAGGCAACCAGTTAGAAGTGGCATCTATTAAAGGTCAAATGGGGCCAATACAGCTAAACATCTCCATCAAAGACCTGGATGACAGGACAGAATGAGCCCTGTGCAATACTGCGGATGGCATCTCTGAGGGGAAAGTGGTGGAGAGCAGAATTGCCATTCACAGGGACCTCCAACTCTGCAAGCTGGAGAGAATGGGCCACTAGGACCTTCAGAAAGTTCACCAAACTAGGTTTATTCAGCCTGGAGAACAGAAGACTAATTGCTGTCTTCAGCTGAGTGTAAAGAGGAATTGTAGAGAAGAAAGGGCAGACTTTTTTTTTAGTGAAAGGACAAGAAGCTACAGGTCCAAGTCATAACAACAGACATTTCAAGTGGATATAAAGGAAAAAGTTTCAGAACAGATCAGTAAAGTAGTGGAGTAGGTTGCTCAGGGAGGTTGTGAAATCTCCATCATTGCAAATTTTCAAATCTCAGTTGGACTTGGCCTTGAGCAGCATGAGGTCATTTTGAAGTTAGACCTGCTTTGAGCCAGAGGTCAGACATGATCACCTCCAGAGGTCCTTCCAACCCAAATTATTCTAGGATGCTGTCAAAAAACTTCAATATGAATCCTGATCTCCCATTAGATGGACATCCCTTCAGCCATTCAGTGGAATGTTTGAAGTAGATATCACTGCTGTTTTCCAAATTGCTGGACTTGTTCTATAGACTAAGAGAAGTCAGCTTCCTTCTATTCAACAACTCTCTCAAAAGATAAGATAACACTAAAATGCAATTTTCAAAACAACTAAAAGACATTAGTAAAGAATGTTGTGAGGAAGCATCCCCTTCTCTATACAGCAGACATTTACCAAACAAGTTTAGTTGTAATATTTGTCACAATGTAATATCACAGAAACTGCATTCAAAAAAAGATTTAGACTCAAACTTGGAAGTAATATCAACAAGTCTGACTTTGCCATACACTGAACTTCAAATAGAAAGTTCATGCTCCTTTTATTTCAAAGTCAAGAGCTTTTATTTAAGTTGACCATTTCTGCAGAGTAACACAGTATTTTTGCCTCTCTGCTTAGAAATTATGTTACATCACCTCAAATGCTGCAGTTACTATCACCTGTTTTGTGTTTACTAATGTACTTGATCATTTATGACTTCAGTATTCTTTTATATAACTTTAATTTTAAAAATAATTTCACCCGGTGTATCGCTTATTGTCTGTTAGTGTTAAACCTTCATTGTAACCATCACATACAAACCCTGTGTGCAAAGCCACACCCAGTGTACACGTTAAAAACAGGAATAAAAACCCTCTACCCCTCTGATGAGCAAGACTGAGCTCATTTTTTCTCAGAAAAATTATTTTATATTTATTAACATCTATGCAGAAAATAGTAGCTTTTTCCTAAACAGGCTATATTGGTATAAAATAAAATTACTGCCATGTGATACACAGCCTGTCCCTACACAAGTGAAATTACATACTCCACCCTCTCAGCTGCCAATATTTAAACTTAAAACAAAAAAAAGAAATATAAAATGTTGATTACAGTGTAATGACAACTCCTGTATATATTCAATTTCATATGATATAAACAGAAAGTCCATTTTGCTGGAAAGAACTCCATCTCAGAATCAGAGTTCATCCTACGTGATGAGCTAGTTTCTATAGCAACTGCTTTCTCTTTTGCATGCACTGTAGACAGCACAAAATGTCAGTTCTCTCCCGAGCTAACTTAACATTTTTAATCAGTAAATTATAATTTATGCACCATTATGTATGGCTTCCAAAAAAATGTCTTTCGTAAAGATTTTAAATGCTGAACAACCTGAAGTACAAAAGGACAGAGGAGCAATTGAAGTCGCACCTCCTGCACTGAATCTCTCACTCTCCAACTTCAGTCGTATCCTAAAAAGCGAGAGTCAAGGAAAAATGTGGAAGAGATCATAGATGATCACCCACTACAGCATGAGAACTCTTTGATGGTTCCATTAAGCGAGAAAGTGGCAGATGTTTATAGCTTGTTCAACAGCCTTTTGAAAGGCATCTCAAACAGAAGCAGCAGCTCAGAAGCGGGGACCAGAAGCAGAGCGCTTGACGCAGAACAACCAAGGCAACAAGGTGGCTTCATCCGAGCAGGGAAGGGGAAGGAGCACAGGAGGCCTTGGTGGGGGTGCATGACGGAGGGGTCCAGAGCCTGAACTGCCTGAGCCTCAGTTTTAGAGCAAAGGCTCATTTTTCCCTCCGATCTCAAAGATTATGTCTATGCTGCACCCCAAATTCTTTCCACAGCTCCTCTGCATTTACTGAAATCCAGCTGAACCTAGCTGTGCCGATTACCAGAGCCTGACACGGGACAGAACTTGAATATTTCTCCAGGAAACTGGTGCATCTGGTCATTTCACTGAACTATCAGCTTTCACAGCTACACCATTAGTGTAGAGCCCAGTCTGAACATCTCTATAAGACCCATCACCAGATCCTTGTTTTCAGCAGATATTCCCCGTCAACGGGATCTATCCCAACACTGAGTCAGCCGACTCGGCATAACAACCAAAGGAAACCACGCAAGTGCTGCAACAAATATTTGGCACTTTAAATATTTTACATCAACAGTTACGTTCATTATCCTGGGTCGCTTGGTGGTAAATTAAACAAGCCACAGTACAGCCAAAAGCTTTTGTTTAGGAAAGGCTAAAAGGGAACGGCTGTCTGTCTGAAGAAGTCTGACTGTCAGCCCAACAGCTACTCTCCAAGTCAAATACAACAAACAAATATTTAGATTGCAGCTCCATGATTTAGATTGTCTGCAGAGAAAGCCTGCACAGCAAACAATGCATTTCTTCTCATGCCAAGGACATCTTCTACTGAGAAAAGGAAAAGCAATCAAAGAAAAAATGAGTCATAGAATTTATTTACTCAGAATTGTATACAGAAGTGACTTCAGTAGCACCATCAACATCTGAATGTTTCACAGGCTACATCTATTGGTACCCTCCAGACACGATCCAGCAAACTGCTTCCACTGACACTGGAAAAATATCCCTATGGAAACTGGTGTTTGGAGATATTAGAACAATTATATGAAGCAGAAGAGGTGATCAGCGATTTATCTGTACGGTAACAATAGAGTCTTTCAGATCAAAGTTTGAGTCTCCTATTTTGAAACAAATGCTCCTGAAATCCTTCTGTGTTAGTGCAACACTGAAAAGTTACTGTTACAGCAATATTTACACACAGACACGTCCATGTGTTGGGGTTATCAATAAACAAGTATATCATATTTACATTTTTTTTCTATATTTTCTCTAATAGTTGATAAAGCTCTCCATCATCTCAGCATAGTACCACTTCAGACTGACTGCTTACATGGAGGCAAGATAAACCTCTTCTGTTCCCCCCGCTTTGTTGATACAGTAATTGCCTATACAGAGCCATAAACATATACCAAGGATTTGCTGGAACGAAAATAACGATCATTTCTGGAATGAAAATAATGATCATTACTGTTTGGTTTTTTTTCTTTACTGTTAACTCAACAAGCTCCAACAGCTCGGAATTAATTCAGACAAAACCAGGTGCAAAGCAACAGCTGCAGGAAGATCACCGTTTCCAAGTGCAAAGAAGCAGATTTTCAAAAAGGAGAAGCCAGAAGAGAAGCGAAAGGATGCCCTACACATTGGGCCTCAGGGAGGAGCTGGTGATTTCTGAAAAGGTAAAGCAAACTGGGATGGCACAGGCCAAGAAGGATTACGGGAAGTGCAAGATGCAAGAGAGGAAAAAGGAAACTGATGCTTTGGCCATGGGAAAATACCTTATTAACTCTTCTCGCCACCGCCAGCCTGCTCTTTTTTAATAACAACCTCCATTCTCAACTTGTGTGTTGGCATGATGGCAGAACTGCTCGAGGTTTTCCTTTACCAACCAATAATGATCCATCAAGAGCCCTAAGATACCCCCAAACACCTGGGAATCTTCTCTTGAAGGAGCCTCATTTTTGAGAGCATGAACAGTCTATGTTAAAATTAAATATCGTTACATCAGTGACAAATACTGGCAAAACGTAACTCCGCGTCCGAGCTACTCTTGACCCAATTACAAACGGATGAGAATAGTGGACCTGCCAATTATCTTGTAACAGAACTTGGAAAGAGAATTCGGTTTCCTCACGGAAACTTTTTTTTCCTCTCGCTTTAGTGCGAAGCGCTGTATTTGAAGTAACCAGGGTACATTTCTTTCTTCTTCTTGCCCGAAGGTCAATGGTCAAAGAACAAGCATGAAAATGATCCAACTCTGTACGGCAGCTGGAACATGAAAATCTTTGAGGTAGTTGAGGGCACATGTCAGATGCTGGGGAGAGAATGACATTCGCAGGATAAAGGGAAAATACAAGGGCACAACTGGCACCAGAGCCCATCTGGCATCAGTTATTAAAATTTCCCAACCTTGCTATCTTATTTCGCAGAAGCAAGCTATATGTATTATTCTCTGTAATCAGAAGTCTTGCTTCAGAAAATCGCCAATTTAGTAGCAAGGTTGTTTTTATTAAAGGAAAAGGAACTCTCTGTCATCCAAGGAGTTCCCTGCTTTGGGAACTAATATATAAACTAAAATTATTTTGGGAGGTGGGGAACAAATGACCAACTAAACTGTAGCTTAAAAATGCTCCTAAAGAAAATTAAAAAATTAAATTAAATAGAAGTAGTGATTCAAAACTACCCTTTTAAAAAAAATCCTGTATTATTAGCTCCTATTTAAAGAATAACAATATTATGGCAGTTCATAGAAAAACTTACAGGATTTAAAAGACTACAAGAACACAGCATGGTATAAAAGCCTTTGTACTGCTTTGACTTTTATTGACCTACATGTCAATTTACTCCTCCCCAAGCATTACAACCCTAGGTGAAAAAATCAAAGCAAGCCTCCTAGAAATGGATAAATCCAAGGGCTAAAGTCGAATGCAATTGTTATCCAGAAATTCATCAGCAATACAAAAGGTGATCCACTTAAAACAAGTTCCTTTCCTGAAAATACATTAAACTTATATTTCAAAGAAGCAGTAAGATTATTTTACATTTAATGAAAATCTAGCAATGTACTGAAATCTTAATTTTTATACTTTAGCTCTGAGTAAAGCATGAATAAACATATTCAAATTTTAATAAAAATCTAAGCGTTTTGTATACTGTCTTTCACAGTAGCCAAAGAGCTATGTGAAAGTAGAGACCTTGGATATGCAATTAAAAAAAAACAACTAATGTTTTCCGTAATAGTGTAACAAATTGTTCCACAGGACTCATGCATAGCTGTCTTTAGTAACACAGTAAGAAATACGTATTTTAAACATTCACTACTCTTTCATACGGAAAAGGATTTCAGAAAGAACAGTGAATATCTTTAATAACGGTGCTTTCATATCATTCAGCAAACGTAGAACAGATAGGTCCTCCAAACCAAGCTATTCTTATGCGATTAACACTAACTATCATTTAAATTTTTTGAAATACTCAGTAAATCTACTTTTCATTTAGCGAAGTAAAATGGCCTCTTCTCCCATTTCATCATGCGCTCACCGTAATAGAAAGCCATCCTAAAAATTACCGCTGTCAAACATGGTTCAGGTTTAGTGGGTTTTTAAAAAGCAATGTCTACATAAACTCATTAAATCCCTGGGATATCTTTGTTAAGAGACATAAAGGACCTTCATAAAGGACATTGGCCATTCATCACATTAGATGTCCAAAACATGCATTTTAGTAAACATACAGAAAGGTTAAAAAAAATGTATTAAAAATATGTGGCATAATTCCATAAAAACCACCAGTATTGTCTGTTGAGCTCACTGCAAAGACAAAAGTGAATTCTAACAAAGACCAGAGTAAAGAACGATTTATTTTCCAAAATGGAAAAAATAGGCATCCTTGAAAGCAGATAGATTCTTACTGGAATTTAAATAAACAACAGCTCTTCTAGTCAAAGGCAACCGCATTTTCTCCCCTGATTTACATGTCATTCTCATGGCAGCAATGCCCAAATGACTGTACAGGGATATTGAAGCTACAAAGAAAAGCCCTGTAAAAAGGCCAAAGTCTTTGCTATTCAGACTGTTCAGATTTTCCTAACAGCTGCGATAATTTCCAGCTTGCTAGGTAGCACCTGTAGTAGCACTGTGTATCTCCCCGTAAATAGAAAGCACCACCAAACTTTGGCTCCAGTCTTTGCCAGAAATGACCCACGACAGAGCGAAACAGAGAGATATACTTACACAACACCTCCCAGACTCTGAATTTGCTTAAGATAGTCCCGTAACCTCTGTATTCCGTGTTATACAGAGCAACGCAATAACGGCAACGAACGCTGGCGTGTAGACAGAATGATTCTCTATAATTCTAAAACCGGGTTTTAACCTGAGTGCTACAGCTCTGCCTTTGTACGCAAACACAACATCGGGAATGCAGGTGAGAGGACGATACGGCTTTGAAAAGGCACTCGGCAATAGCTGTATAGTGAAGATGTCTATCTTGGGCCAAAAAACCCCGCAAAGACAAAACCCAATCCCTTTAACAAGTCTAAGTCTTTGTTCACTCTTACAATAAAGTGGAGAATAAAGGGCAAGGTGTAATTTTTCAGAAGCCACCTGTATATCCTCTTCCCCAGCGTTCTCACAAAAGTATCTCTTGTTTTCCCTGGAAAACGCTGGAAATGGAGAAATAAGTCCTTGCTCTGCAATACATCCCTCATCCTCCCCCAACAAACCGTTTGTTTTCCAATAGACTTACTTAAGCCAGATTTCGATAGAGTCCGAGTCATCCAAAGGTAACAAAAAAATTAATTTAAAAATTAAATATTCAATTTCACTTATCAGCATTATGGTTCCCAGTAAAAGATACAGCCCACTAGTCTACAGGAAAGTAAAGCGAAAATGCCTCAATGTCAGTGTCTCACATCTCACAAGGAAGGCGGTGGTTCGCGGAAAGCGTATGTCGTTAAAGATGCCTTACCAAAGTGTCCATTTTGGGTATAAAATAATCCACGCATGATAAGTAATTCTAATGCTGATTAGTAAAGATTATTTTCTGAATACTCTTTCAACTACAAAATCACCTTAAATTTTTAAATATTGCTATTGCAGGCCTTTTAAATATAGGCTCTTAGGAAAATACACCATGCTATCCTTACAAAAATACACTAAAAAAACGCAATAAGATGTTTTTTGAACAGAAAACTCAAAGATCATTTTCCATGCTGACAGTGCGCATTTCATCCAGAAGTTTGAAGAGTCAAATGCTACCCCAGCTGGGGGTTATTCTGCCAAATGGCTTCCAACAGTGACCACAGAGATGGAGGATGGGAGGGGTGCGTGTGTGTGTAGGAAATTAAACGTGATGGTAAGCAACCCCACATCATCTTAGCAAACAGCCAACATACGTAGCCGAACACACAATGCAAATCTAGAATATAAAACTGAAACAAAAAGACATGAATAAAATGAAACAAAGGCATTTGTGAGTTACCTGCAGAGATTTAAAACAACAACAAAAAAAAGCATACGAATGAAGCAGATATAATTCATATGGATTTGCCCAGGAAGGAGAAAAGGAGGGGTGAGTGTGAGGGCTGGGGGGGGAGAAGAACAGATACCTTTTTTTCTTAAACAAATCCATCATGAAAGAAAATGAGACAAGATTATAAATAGGCCGAGTTATAGCGCACCATGGGATTTTTAATCTGGCTACCTGTGGTTTTTGCAGTTAAAGCCCTATTCAGCAGTGGGAAGGGAGGAGGGAAAGCGGAAAAAAAAAAAAAAAAAAAAAGAGAAAAGAAAAACAAAATCACGTTTATGTGCCAGTTTCGCAAATGCTCACACAGCGTGCATCACCAACAATGCTGGCAATCAGGAAACATTAATTATTAGCATTTTCTAATAAGCGTACGCCTTTCAAACATTATTGATCATTACCTGTCCGTCTCGTTTCCTGCATTCTTGAGTTTTACTCTCGTGCTCTGCCATGGCAGCGCGAAGCTGTTTTTCCAGTTTCTCGATTTCCCGTTCATGGTCTCGGACCAGGCAGTCCTTCTCTGCGTTGTGCTGCTGGAATAGGTGCGTCTTCTCCTGTTCATGCTCCAGCTTCAGCTCCACTATCTGATTGGACAGTGAGGAGTACAGTTCATCAACAGAACATCCTTGTCGTCATGACAACTCGTCTACAGCTTAATTTTCCCCTTAATTTCATCAAGTTGGCAATTTTATTTTTACGTCACTATTACCTCACCTTTTAAAAAGCCACCGTTAGCGTGACAGAATTCCTCCAGACAATCCCAACAATGGAGACAACCGAGCAAATCCAGCGCATCCTTAACCAATTTGTTGGTACAAATGTCGGAGCGTACCAAAAAAAAAAAAAAAAAATTGCATTGTCGCCTTCTGTGTACGGTCCCCCCGTACCCTGCCGCTGCTCATCGGCAGGGCTGAGGATCCTAAATGGTTAATAGGCAGCCTGCTCTCCCCTTCGCTTAACTATACACACGCAACCCCCCCACCCCAGCAATTAAATCTTTTAAACATTTCTTTATGATTTCCAAAGCGAAAGCTCTTCCTTCGATATTTCTCAACGCTGTTGTGTATACAGTTGCCTTTTTTTTTTTTTTAAGAAAAAAAGAAGGAAAATTATAAAAAACAAAGCTCTATTATCCCGTTGTCAGCTACGCTATCCCAACATAAACAGATGTATGTGTTCCAGAAGGGCACCTGCTGTGCCGCAAGCTTGCGCCATGATTTCCTAAGAAGCCCTCCTTATTCTCAGGATCCTTTCCCAGTCCCCACCACGCTGGATGCTGTGACCTTGGCCAGCCTTCGCCTCTCCCCGCTAGACTGAATGGCAGCCCGAGACCGAGGGCCTGGTTGCCGCAGCTTTGATATTAATCCTCCCCGCCTGCGCACAATGGCACCCTACCTGGCCTGCACACTGGAGCAGCCAGGCGGCCTTTGAAGCAGGTGATGAATAGGGACGGCAGGAAGCCGCTTCCCCACTGAACTCCGGGCCACACAGCTGCTAAGAACAGTCACTTGGATTTTTCTTCAGTTTTGGTGGATTTCGTGAATATGGTGGGTTATTTTCAGCGTGAGAAAAAAAAAAAATAAAAAAAAAAAAAAGCCAACGGGAGGAGTCGGCTGTGTGCGCGCCGAGAGCGCCCCGGCACCTTATCTTAAAGCTGTAGCATTCAATTCTGGAATAATATTAGCTGATTGCGTGGCTTTTGGGTTTAAAATTTGAAGCGAAGTTAAAAAAATCCACATTTTCTCAAACTACAGATCAGCGTATTCCAAGTTTAAAAGTAAAATACATCATCCGTGCTGCGGCCAGGAGCATCATTCCAAAAACGGAGCAAGTAGAACAGATGCAATATTCTACGGTTTAACATATCTACATTATTAATAATAGTACAGAGCTCGTTAACAGACTCCTGAAGTCCCTGAAGGAGTTAACCCCCCAGGAGGCAGACATTATCTGCACTGGGCCTGGGATCCTTACACAAAGTTAAGTCAGGTTTTTGCCCAAGGTTTGTGTACAAAATTGCTTTCTTTTCAGATGCCCCTGGTGTCCTTAGTTTGCCTAAATAAAAGAATTCTTCCTCCCTAAAATAATTGTA
This sequence comes from Chlamydotis macqueenii, assembly GCF_036417535.1. Lineage (NCBI taxonomy): Eukaryota > Metazoa > Chordata > Aves > Otidiformes > Otididae > Chlamydotis > Chlamydotis macqueenii. The sequence continues at coordinate 3,374,701 of NC_141573.1, forward strand.
AAGGCTTTGCTGGAGTTACAGGAAAAAAAAATTTAGTGGTTTTTCATAAATCAGACTTGATTAAAAAGAAATCGTGTCAACAAGAGGTCATCTTATTCAAACATTTTCTTTTCTTAATGACTGGGTTTTCAGCTGGTTGTGCCACATAAGGTCTGGGGTAAGACAGTTTGTTGTGGGGAACTTCACTTACTTTGGTTTTCTCTTTTTTAACTGAAGGCAAGAACGGCAGCAGGCAGGGAACATGTGCCCGAAGAGGGCAAGAGCCGGATCCTGGCTCTTCCACGTTACCTGGGACACGTGTACGGCACCACTCCACCCAACCAAAGCCATTCAGTTTTATTTAGTCATCTCTTCACTTCCAGTGTTTCTATCATGGATGCAAAGGTTTTGAATTTAAGAGACTGAAAGAGCTGAGAGGGACTGGTTCTTCTGCACACAGGAGGAACGTCCCCCCAGTCTGTTAGGCGGGACCAGGAAGCATGGCAGTGTGAGGGGAGGTGTTCTAGAAAAGGCAAATTTCTTGAAGAAAAAACCTCATCCCTTAAAGCAAAGCATTCTTCATTATGGTTCTGTGTTGCTTTTTAGAGATTTCTGGCAGGGAGTGGAGGTGGAGAGACAGGAGAGGAGAGAAAGATGGGGACGAGAGCGTTTTCTCCCCTCAAGTGCAAAGCCCTAGAAAACCCATCTTCCCTAACGAATATTAACAAGTAGCCCACACTTGTAACCGACAAAATCTGCTTTCCTGTACAAATAACATGAGGTGGCTGAGTAGCTGTCTGACTGTGCTGGTGAACGCTCACTGAACCTCCCGTTCCCCTCAGAACTGCTGCCAAGCACTACGGTGTCTCTTCCACTCCTCCCTCTCTCATTCTTGTGTTGTTGTTGGGGGGGGGTTTTAAAGGAAAAAAAAAAAATTAATGTATACCAACAAAAGGGAAAAAAAAAACCCATGCTGCTTTTCAGAAACATCAGGACTTCTTCATCACAGGAAGCTGCGTGAAAACTATATTAATTCTTCATAAATCGGTATGGATTCTCTCTCCTCTCTGAGGCAGAGCGCGCCTTTGAACGCTAAAACAAAACCACCTCCTTTAAAAATTGTATCGTGTTGAGATGCTTTCTGTATCTGCCCCTGGATGCTTAGCACTTCATCAGATCCCGTTAAAACGCCTGCTCAAATCCAGCAGATAAGCATCCAGAAGACAGTTTCAGGTGCTAGACATTTTAGACAGACAAGGAACACGACATTCACAATGGGAATTAGGGGCAACACTGAAAAGAAACATTCATTAAATAACAGTGTGCGCCCTATTACCATAATCAGATCGTACTCATTGTGACGTAGAGGTTTCCTCATTTTGCCCTCCCAAAGACAAGGTTCTCTTATTCTCTTCTCTGCACATCTGCTCCTATCACTAGCCATGGCCTGGACACTAAAACAAGGACAACTGACTGCCCCCATACAACTGCTCTTACCAAGTAAAACAAATATTTTAAAATTATGACCTCCTCTTACCTGATTTTTTCTTTTTTTAATTCTTTCTGCGCCATATTCAAGGCAACAGTCAACAGTTCATTTACTAAATCATCACCAAAATTGCACCAATTATTTTTAAATTTCTGCTTTTAACTGAAATTTAACAATACAGACTTACTCTACCAGGAAAGAGAAAAAGACAACAAAATTCTTAAGAAAAAGCTAAAAACGGATTAAATCAGGAACTGTGACCATCTTTTGCTATTCGCCAGCATAAATATACACACACACGCAGACTGCCAAGCAAATCCGGCGATGTAGACCATGCCCACCCCAGGCAGGACACCGACAACCACGGCTGCTGCAGAACGATGGCTAAAACGAGACAATCCAATAAAGCCTTAATGTGAAATCTGGCTGCCGTTAGTGCTGGTTCAGTTTGTACATGTGAAGAACAAAGATCCACAGCAAATAGCCTGCTGATTGCAGAAGATATTTTCAGAAGCCAAATACTTGTAACATAATCAACGTCAGCAAATACCTTTTTCAAGTCCCTAATATAGACTAGACCTTCTACTCTCCAGTTTTTGCTTTTACATCACGTACTAAGTTTAGCTTTTCAATTTTAGAACAATTTTGACTTGTTCTCAAGAACAAGTATGTCTTTGAAATTCTTTTTATAGTCCCCAAAGGAGGGAAAGGAAATTAGTTAGCTCACTCCCTCTTTGAAAAATGTAGCTGCTACAATAAATATTTGACACCAAAGTATGAAAATTCATGTAAATTTATGGCCACAATTCCAGAAATATTGTAAGTAACACCTACATAAAATATAGTTTTGCACGGCAGGATGATTTTATTAGCACTATTTTGGCGTGACTGAACTTCTGAGGGCTGGAGAAGCCACCAAGAAGTTACACGTCAGGGCAAAGAACTGAACTCAACTCACTCGTACAGCACGCATACAGCACGTTGGTTTTTCAGCAGTTCTCTCTCAGAAGCACTTAAGAGTGTTTGTAAATCAGGTGTCTTCACTATCATTGCTCTGCTCAAAACCAGCCCTAACCTCTGCCCGGCAGAGCACACGATACATGATCCATCCCCAAATTACAACTCTGGTGAAATCTAGCATTTTCTGCCTCCTAAGCCTATAAATAACCGTGCGTGTTTCATGAGGATATGGGGATTACCCATCTCCGCAAATACGCTGCTTCTAAAGCAATCTGATAGAACGGGCTGGGGATCGAGAATTAATCATGCTGGGCTCTGGCTTAGCATAACTTTGGGCAGAAAAGAGGAATCTCCACTGCAAGGCACGGGAGCATACCAGAACTGCTTTCCAGCAGATACACGACACGGATTTTAAAAGTACACATTTTTTTTTGAGATTTTGCTATAATTTGGAACACAAAGTACTGCCAAGATAAAAGGGCTGTAATGAGCCGAGGGCGAACGGGACAGGGAAAAATACATCAGCGCAGAACCACATATTACCACCAAAGTAGCAAATACATATAGGTAATGTACCTGCATAGCAAATGCATTTTACTTTCCCTTTCACTGCACGCTGCAATAATTTAATTGGCATGACTGTGTTTCCTGTTATACTTCACCTTATTATCGACCACTAATAACTGTATTTCAACTGCAAGCTAAGAATTGCAAGAAATTCTCTAAAAGAGACAAGCTGGTCTATTAGCCAAACTGCAGTTTGGTTTACCTGATCTGTAATTTTTTACTGACAAAGTCCTTCCAGAATTTTACTATTTTTAAAGTATGGGCAGGACAAACCTCACCTCAGCCCTCCCATCTTCCCAATCCTCCTACCATGGGTAAATTTGTTTTTCAATTATCAATATATTGGACATGAAGCCGCATCCCTGTGATTAAATGACATTTAGTGCCGTGATGGACGCCAGGAGGTCCCGCTCCCTCCCCAGCCCACCTGCTCCACTAAACCCAGTGTGGTCTGCAAACAAAAATATTTATTTCCAATTGATGTACCCTGAGTCACTGCAAATGCCTGTTTGCAGCAGGCTCTGGTGCAGAATTTACTGTACATAGGCTTTGTTTAGGGATTCAGGGTTTATGCAAGGACTTTCTTTGAACACTGAGAACCGACCTCACAGGCGTTCGCAGCCTCACTTGCTATTTACTGCAGGCACCAATTTATGTTCCTGGAACCGTCTCCCCTCTCCCCTCTCCCCCCAAAGCCGATTCTATTGACTACACAGGGAGCTCAGGCTTTTAACTCTGACTCACACACAAGTCAGATGTCTGAGGGAGCCAGTGTAAATACCCATCTGTCTGGTTAACAATTCTGTAAACAGCAATGGTAGAGCGAGAAGATTTCCACCCGCTCTTTACTGGGAGGTTAAATTTGCATCCTTTTCCCATTTGTTTTAGCCATATCATAAAGCAAAAAGTTGATGTTGATGATTGAAGAAACTATTCCTCGGATATTCTGCACAAATGGCATTCAGCTCTGTGTTAGGATGTTTCAAAGGAAACATTTATGCATCCTAGAATAATTTATTAAATGAAATTTATGCAGCTTGTTGCTGCTGACATGAAAAATTTAGAGGCTCTGCTAATGTGCTCATTTGGCCTCCACGCAAGAACAGACTGTATTTCAATCATCTTAGACTACTGACAAAGAGGAGAGGAACAAAGCTTCTTACAAAGACTGTGTCCTTATAACTAAACCAGCATGCTAAAAATAGATCTTGAATCTCTGAACATAACCGCACTGTTTAAAGCACAGCTAAGAAACACCGGGAACATGCCTGTCTGAGCAATACCGTATTTCAAGCACGTCTTTGCAAATGTTTTCTTCACTTGAGTAGGTAACGTTGGTCAAAAAGAAGCTAGAAGAAACAGAAAAGGAATCACAAAATCATAGAATCTTTAAGGTTGGAAGAGACTCCAAGATCAACTCCAACCATCAACCTAACACAACCATGTCCACTAAACCATGTCCCAAAATGCCACGTCTACACGTCCTCTGAACACCTCCAGGGACTCCACCACTTCCCTAGGCAGCCTGTTCCAGTGTCTGATCACTCTTTCAGTAATGAAATGTTTCCTAATAGCCAACCTAAACCTCCCCTGCCACAACTCGAGGCCGTTTCCTCTTGTCCTAAGAAGAATGAGGCCAGAAGAAAAGCTAGGATGCAGGTGCAGTGGCAGGAACTCAACTGAGAAAAGGTATGGGGATAAAGTAAGCTGCACGTTAAGCTTATCTCTATCAGTGCGTCCAGCTGAATGCCTCTGAGGGCTTGGCAGGAGACTGGAGTCAGAGCTTAAGGTGCATATACGGTGATTGTGTCTTGCCATAGGACATTTGTAGCAGTTCTGAAGACAAGACCACGAGCTGGAAGATGAACTGAGCTATAAGTGATATGTCAAATAAACACAACAGGACTGTAAACTCAACATCTCCAATGTAGAAGCAGCATTTCATCCTCCCTGCTTCCTACCTCGGAAAGGTAGAGTGGCCACTGTTAAACCAGGAGGTAATAAGGAATACTGGCTCCTGAAGAGCCAGCTCATGCTCAGTGGACCCTTCAGCCCACACCACCCCTCCAACTGACCCCTTCTGCAGGACTTGCCTCTCCAGTACTCCTGATCCCCAGGATTAAAGGACATTTCTCAGCCTAAATAGCTCTGGGTTCCGTTGTGCTAGCTTGTCACAGCCTCACAAATTCTTTTCATGGATAGAAGTTATTTTCCCTGAGGAGCTTCCTTTCCAAGTCCCATCCCCAAGTCACAGCAGTTTCTTGGTTTAATGCTCAATTCCCACTTTTTACTCTATTCCTTACCTATGCTGTATTTGCCCCTCTCTCTTGTGAGGTCACAGCCTTTACACCGCTATTTCACACACAAACTGTTCCAGCTCCATTTCCCAGGGAGGCTACGGAAATTCTCAGGGAGACTCTTCAGAACATTGAGCTGCTGAACTCTTGAACATCTGAATTAAGCAATGTCTATTACCTAAATACACTTGAGTAGATCTTCAAGGGAAAAATAAAAAACACACGTAGGTCAAAAACACCCTATCTCCAGCATGGCAAGGGATTATCGCTACAACTAAAAGCAAAACAATGTCATCTCAGCAGTGATCATCCAAACACTGATGAAGTCTCCTGGCACAAAGCTAAACAGCTAAAAAGTAGCAGGGAGATGCCCAACCATTAAATGTTGATCTAAAGAACACTTTAGAATATTTTTAAGCAAGAGTGCGCGAGATTGTGCTTAGAAATTTAATACCAAATGGCACTGCTAGCACTGAATAAGATGTCTGTTTTAAATACACACACTTACGTATAAAAACAATGGTTATGATTACAAATTCATATTTTAGCTGACATAACCTCACTAGAAAGTTATAAAAAACATACAGAAAAGATCTAAAGACTATTCTTCCTCTCCTCCTAAGAATGTTTTCTTCCGCTCCACCACACTGCTAAAACAAGAACGATTTCCCAACACTACCTCAGATACTTGTTCTTGCTGCTCACAGGTAAGATTACAGCCACGCTTTTCTCACTTTTAACCAGTTGCTTCTGCACTACTTAACCTCTCTTTCTTTAATCTAAAAGGTGTATTTAAGTTAAATCACACCTTTGTCTTGCTCCAGACTTAAGTAGACTATTTCTCTCATCTTCAACATAATTTCCAAGTGATTTTGTTAAATAGCCAGTAAAACATTTCTGAAGGTGTCCTGTTTCTTTCCTGTTTGGCTAAATAGGACAAGATGACAACTCTAATTATTCCTTCATGAGCTTCATAGAAGTCAGAACTCAACAATAAATGTCACAAGAAAGGATTTCCTGAGATACGGGGAGATTCTTCAGCTATCACGTAATAGCTTTCCACTTTGCTATGGAAGCATGAATAATTATTATTTTAAAACGGAATAAACACTACTAAAGGAAAGATGACCCAAAATAAAAGGCTTATTTATACATTCAGGTTGGTACCTAATCTCAGAAAGTATGTTCACAACTCAACAAGTGGCATCATCCTGCTACGATAATTATTAATCAACTGTGTGTTCATAGACTTTGGCTCTCTTACCGGTCTTGACTCTCAACTTCCTCACAATCACTCAGACATAGCACCTCAGCAACTATTTACGGCAAAAAAAAATGGGTCTAACAGTGATCCTAGTGGTCTATTTATTTAAAATAAAAAAAAAAAGAAAAAAGGACAAGCTAATGCCATTTAAACATTAAGATCGCCAGAAGTTCAATGAAGTGTTCCTTTTGTGACAATTTATGGAAATCTGCTGGAGATGAAGGCGAGTACATACTTGACTGTGCTGCAAAATGTCCCTGCGTGAAGCCCTGTTCCACCATGAGCGCTCCGCCTGGTACAGCACAGTGAGACGTGCTCACAGAAAGTGCCCAACCAACGTGGATATGGGAAAAAAGCAAATTCATTAACTCTTCTTTCAAATTTGCCTGCCTGAAATCCATTACTGAAAAGTTTGGGCACTTCCCAGGTATTTTGAGCTAAACTAAGGATGTAATTAGAAAGTAAGGGGAAAAAAAAAGAAAAGAAAAGAAAAAAAGGGAGGGGGTGCAAAAAAGCAAACAACCTTTTTTTCCTGTGCTGACGGTGCCATAAAGCCTGACTATAGATACTGCAACCATTTCAAAGGCAGGAAAGGCTGAGGCCTTCGCTGTGGTGTCCACTGGCTTTGAAGTGCCGAAAGCAGCTGCTCCCAGCAGATAGGAACTGTGGTGCTGCTGGAGTTATTTTTTTCTTCAAAATATACTTTCAAATCTAACAGCTGCAAGTAGAACAAAGTTGAACTAAAGTATATTTAAAGAAAAAAAAAAAAGCCACCAGTTTCTCTCTAAGAGTGTTCTCAGTGGATACTTCAAAAGAAAGTGGCACTGAATCAGATGAAGCTGGAACCGGGAGTGGCACGCAACAGCTGAAACCAAATACTGCAAGATCCAAAATTTCTTTGCTTTATTAGTGGTTTCAAATGCATCTGAAAAGTTAACAAAATATTAACTGTCATGGTTTAGTATGTTTTCTTCCTAATTCTTTTTCAAGGAAAATAAAGTAAATATATATATATGTGTGTGTATATATATATATATATATATATATATATCTCTCTCTCAATATAGATCAGGTTGTCTATTGATATAAATATCAGGTAAATACCAATATATAATATATCAGTATGTGAAGCACAGACAGCCATTCAAATAAAGCAGAGAGGTAAAACCACAGCTCCCAAGTTCCTCCACTTCCAAGATGTTTCTCAGGTTGGAGAATTGGATAACACATCGGTTCATCTGGTTCTTCATTATGAACTTGACTAAATTTACGGGCAACCAAACTGTCCAGTACGCTGTCAGCGCTACCTCTGCCACTCACCATGCCAACCTATGCAAAATACATCTGAAGGTTAGTTTTTCTTCCCTTTGTGCATAAATTCCATTTGACACCTGAGGTAGAACATGTCAATTACTGCATTTCTCAGGTAGCTGAACTATCCGCTTTTTGGTTGGGTGTCTATTTCCCAACTCACGCTAGAGCCCGGCTGAAACGCACCACCAACTCTAATTTACTGCTCTATTTGAACAGTTTAAAATCAGTCTATTCCTCCCCAAGCAACAATCAAAGAAACATGCAGCAAAACAAGGCAAGGCAAAGTCTGCTTTAAAAATGGTTTAGAAGTTCTGAAGCATAAATAGAGTGTAAGACAGAGAACCAGAAGTTGGAACTACTGAAAGGAAATTTTAAGAGTGGAAGAACTGAGCTCATACCGCTCTGTGGCTGGGCTGAAGGAGCTTTGTGCTGCAGAAACGACAATACAAAAAGAACGCCGTTCCCAATGATAACCCACTGCAATCTGCAGGAAGGGTCACATATTTTTCATGTTCGCAAGCTTTCAAAGAACATTCCAAATGAAGCACGAAGAGAAATAAATTTTTAAAAAGGGCATAAACAGGATTCCTCTGAAAATTCTTCTGAGGCTCTCATTGTTTAGCTGTTTAGTGCTGAAACCCTTTCTGTGGGTTTCAGTGATGTTTCATAACGTCTAGCTGTTCTTTCTTACAGTAAAAAGTAGTTATCCTAAGTAAAATAAAAGTGAAGCAGTAAACATCTCTCAGTGGAAAATGCTTTCACTGATGTCTACCACAGTACAAACACTGTTACAGAATACCAACGTAAAAAGATTCACCAGAAAAGTTTTTAGTATCACATTCATTTCTCGGTTTGTTTTTTTTTTCATCCAGTCTCCAGAAGGTCTGAGCATAATAGGCATGACAATGCAACAAAACAAATAAAAAATAAACCATGACACTACTAGTGCATGCATTATCATTTTCCTCTAGTGTGCAAAACCTGCAGAGTATTCGGCAAAAGATTGTATCTATGGCTTGGTAGCTCTTGCCGTGTGTAGGTGAGAAAAAGAATGTCATAACATCTGACGAATTGCAGGTCAGTATTTATCTCTACAGATCATGTTCCTAAACCCAGGAACAAAAACCTTTGAATAAATGCTTACTTTGGACTTCAAAGATGCACCACAAATTATGAAAACTGTAACAAAAAAAAAAAGTGAACCAATCATACCACTAAAAAGATGTGAATATAAGATTCCATTTAAAAATTCACCTCAAGGTGGACACCCAACCAGCCCCAACGCTTTCCATCGTCCTCGCCTCAGTATGTCCCAGTGGACACATCAAACTTCCCCACCTTCAGTGCAAGCAATTATTGCAATGTCTTTCACATGAATAAATAATCTTAAGAAACTATTGCCATGATTTCATAGTAGTGACTGTATTTGTGATTTCTAGCCTTTGTTCCATAGATTATACTAAATCATGACAGAGAGGTAGACTTCCTACTGTTCTTTCAGCAAATGAGGTCATCCGCAACACAAAACCCATGAAACAAAAAAAAAAAATCCCAATACCTCTGCAACCTGGACTATCCCTGAATCATTAAATACAAGAATAATAAATAATATCACCCAGTAAAACAAAACACCTGTGGAGACCTATCTCACTACCACACAGGACAGCTTCTCACCCTTTATGACGTGCCAACCCAATTAGTAATGTTGACAGTTCTGAGTGAGGATAAGGAAAATACTTTGATCCGAACCAACAAACTCCCTTCTATTCAAATCTTACTCTACAGCCACGCACAAAACACCCCATTGTTCCTCCACGGAAGGCGAAGGTCTCTCAACACCTACCAAAGTGATCCCGTTCCTTAATTACTTGAAAAAGCCCCTTTCAGACGGCCCAGAGCAGGTCTTGTAGCACAAGCCAACTGCAGTCTTTAATCCTCTCACCAGCACAGAAGATAAACAGAAACGAAACCACATTTTCCTAGTGGAAATGTAAACTTATATCCACACGAAAACATTGATAAGAGGGAACTTCAAACTTACGGACTAACTGTATCATTGCTATAAGGTAATAAAAAAAAACCTCCAATCCTTTAACAGGTGTTACCCAACAGACACCACTTCAGTTCCACAACAAAGTACCACCTTACGCAAGCGTTGGGTGGGCTGTTTCAGCTGGGTAGCTCTCAAGCCTCTATCATACCATAATTTGTCTGATTCTGTTTTTTCCCTTTACACTCTGCAATGCTACTGAACTCAAGTTTCTTGTCTCCACCCAAATGTTTCCTGAATATTTCCCAACCCTGCAATTACATTACAATAAAGAAAATCATGATCAGTGGGCCAAAACAAGCATTCACATGAACACTCCCCGTGTTAAAAATGATAAAAAGAATAAAAATGCTGTTTCTTGACAAGAAGAAAAACAGATAACATATTAAATAATTTCATCTGGCCATTATGAAAATAGGTGTTGCCACCTGTAAGCCTGGGAAATAATCTGAAAGAGTCAGAGGTACAAAGGTTTGCAAAGAGGAAACAAAAACATTTTTTTATGCAGACTCTTCCCCCCCTCCATCCCCCATTGCATAAACTCTGCACATTTATAAATTTTGCCTTTATACAAAGAACAGCAAGGCAGAGCGAGAGCAGGATTAAGCCTGCCACAGGAACTGACCTACATCTGCATGAAAGACGTCCCCCCTCCCCTCCACCCGAAGGAGCAAACCGACTGACCTGTTGCTCGTATCTTTGCTTGAGCTCTTCCAATTGCCAGGAGAATTCTTTGGATTGCTTTTCCCGGAGCGATTTTGATCTGCTTAGATCTGCTTCAACCTTTTCCATCTACATGGTAAAAGAAAGGGAATATTTAATTTTTTTAAAAAAAAAAGGCATAGCTTGAAATGTTCTGATGTTTCTACAGTTGTTTGCAAACCATCAAAGAGATGAATATAACTTGCTGAGAATTATAATAATACTATTTGTATGGAGTGAAAATGAATATTCCGTGAATACTGGATTATTTGTTCCTTAAGGATACAGTGATCACCTACACCATGCCACTCCCCGATTACGAAGTACCGGCTCAGTTTTTCACTTGACAATGGTGAACATCCCATCAAAATTAAATGAATATTTTTTTTAGACGTATTTAAGACACAAATATATTTCACTTAAAAATATATTGCCTGTGGAAATTCAAGGGAAATCGTGTGAGTCAGCGCACAAACTACACATTTAAAGTAAGTTTACAGTAAATCAGTAAAATAACTTAAAAGAGAATTATTTGGCTCCAAGTGAAGTTCTCTGAAGACAGTCATCGCCTCTGAATAATGAGTCCCACAGATTCCAGCACACAGTATTATGGCAGCAATTTCATAACCCAATTAACAAAGGCTTTTGTACCAAAAGCACAACTGTTAGCTGTACATCAGGCATGTTTCCAGGGGAATATATATATATATATATATACACAGTACTATACTGCAGTGCACACTCATCAATTACTGTTAGATCTAGGTCCCAACACAAGCAATGAACAAACCACCTCCCTTAAAAAAACAAAAAACACAAATGGAAAAAGAGAGAAAAAGGGTGTAGTTGTCGAGAGGACTAGTGCTGCCACAAGTCCATCTGCTGTATCAAAAGAAGAAACACACGAATTCCTGAACCACAAGCCAAAATCCTGTTTGGCCTGAGGGAGTGCTCTGTCTTCAACAGATGTCTTTGCCAATCGGCCTGGACATCGCTTTTCAAGCCAGGGAAAAGGCAGCACTTAGAGTGGGAAAAGCATTTTGTTGGAAAATACTGCAGAAAGAGAGGACGACATAAGACTAGGAATTGTTGGCCAGATAGAAAATGGAAAAATAGAATAGAAAGGAACAAGTTATCCTTCCAGTAGTGCTTGAACCTCACTGCTACTACCTGCTATTAAGAAAAGGGACTTCAATGAATGTTTTATCAATAATTTCTCCCACCTCCAAACTTACTCAAGGTGCACGTTCATAGTCATCTTTTACTCAGCTCAATAAAAATTGGAAAAATAAAAGATCTTGTTACTTTATTAAAGGGTTTTTATTTTTTCTTCTTTTTTAGAGAATGAAAATATGCTAAAAAGTGAAATAGTAAAAACACATGCAAAGATGCTCTAACTCTACTGGCTTTCGTGCTTTACTGGTCACAGTCATATATATCCTACAATTGCAATGAGGGCTCTTGATCATTACTTGCCCAATCCAAGAAACGCTAGATCTAAAGTGCCATGACATAGTCTGTGTATTGTTTCTCTTTTTGCTAGTTACTACCAGAAAAAGTAGGGATCTTACAGTTAAAAATGTACCACTCACCCACCAATGGGCATCAGGTGACACTGAATAATCACAACCTTGACAAAATAGGAAGCAGATGGCAAAAAAATATCAGAGGCAAACTAATGAATCAAATATGATTATAAGAACTGAAAATGCCACACTCCATTCTACTTATCTCCATAATTAGCTTTACCACACACCAAAAACCGGTTTTAGAAGCCCAGTATTTCTAGTGTAGTTAAAAGTACAGCGTTGCTATAGCTACTACAGTTTTTGCTTTATAAGTAATACATTCCATCTAACCACAAAAAATAGAATTTTCCAATTTGTTACAATCTAACGGGTGATTCATCTAAAGAGCACGTGCGTGGAGAAGAATGAGAAAGGACAAAGCTAGGAAGACAGCTTCAGTAGGGTTTCTTTGATGTGTTTCCTTGAACCTTGGTGCCTGTAGAACAGTACTGCTCAATCATACAGTATCATTTACTATTTCTATATTTTAGCATGCAAGTAGGGACAGAATAACTCCAGGACTGATTCTTGGAATACACAGCAATATTTTAAAAGAAATTTGCAGTAATTTTTACAAGACTGTTTACTAAGTTTTCCAAATTCTTTTGCATATTTTTTTTTGTTTTGGATTGGCTTTGTTTGCTGGGGTTTTTTTAAAAGTTAATTAAACTATTATTAGTCTTTCTAGAATTAGCCTGTATCCCTTTTGGAGCAGAAATAAGATATTATTCCAAGTCATGGTGCAGAAGTTGGAAGAGAGTCTCAAAGCACAGAAAATGTCGTATTAAAACCGCAGGATTTGCCACATTGCCTTCAGGGGTCTAGTCTGCAGAACAAATCTTGCTTTTATAAGTTTGTTCTTGCACTTTTAATTTCAAAATTCTATTATTTGCTGTCTGCACAGGTCTTAAAGATATCAGCAATGCCTTACTTAATTTCTCACTTTTGGTTAAGATTTTCAGAAGAAAAACTTCAGGAGAACACCCAAAAGAGAATTTGTTAAATTACAGGCCAGCACCCTTAGAAATCCATTACAATATCCGATGGCAGCATCCTACTGTTGACGGCAAGGTTTGGTTATGACAGGTGAGGTTGGAAACGTGAGTACATGGCTCAGGTGGAGTTACAAGCGTGAATTACGTATCGAGATTTCCACCACATGAGCAAGTTACAGAAATACTCCCTTCCCTCCCCTTCTTTTTGATCACCTGTCGCATGTTCCTTATTTCACTCATCGTGCTGCATTTGTAAAATCCCAGGGGCAACGGCTGAACTATTGTTTGCTCCATAAGGAATTTAAGACACTAAAATCTTCTTAAATAAATTCCCTTTACTAATTTTCAGGGACAGAAAAAGGGATTTTACTGTCCCGCACACGAGTGCCAGCAGCCCCAATGGCTTTACCCCTGTTTGGGCTCAGCCTGATTACGAGGCCTCATTAACTGAAGACAGAGTCGTCCTGAAAAGAGTAGGAAGAAACACACGTTTAAGCGGAAAATTACAAACGTTGTTCCATAGGGGTGTATAAACCAACACTTTATACTCTCACTCCTGAAAAATCCCTAATCAGTATCATAACCGCGGATATCTTTATAACAATGACAACTCCGGCTTTGTCAGAAAGATGAAACAGCCGCTAACATCCCTTTCTGACTTGCCAGCAGACACTACATTGTGAAAGATTTTGATGTAGCACTCTCAAGTGAAGCATGTTTCTGGCATTATAAGATCAGAATACGCTATCCCACTGCGACCGAGTTTCAGAAAGGCTGGCATTGTGACCTTCTCACCTGCTGTTTCATTTCAGCATAGACTTTTTCTGAGTTCAGCTCCACCTGCCGCTTAAACTCCTCCAGGGCAGCATCTGCCTGCTGGGCCTGCAGCCTCTGTACCTCTGTCACCCGAGTCAGCTGCTCCTCCTTCTCCCTAGAAAGTCACAGAAAATTTTCAGAGTTCAAGTATCAAATGAAAGAACAAGTATGCGAGTGTAAAAGAGAGGCCTTTAACCCTACCCGTTTAAAATAGTATTCAGATTTCCATTTCCTGTCCCAGCTCCTGCCAAACTTCCCTCAGCAATACTTTGAAGAAGGGAAGAGAAGGCTAGGGTTATTTTCACTTTCTCTCACTGAATTTCGCACGCCTTAACACGGCGCTCATCGCTTACGACAACAGCTCCATCTTCAAAGTCTGCACTGACGTGAACGGTTTACTACCCACCGCACAACCCCCCTTTTTAAATCTCACCTCTGAAAGTATATTGCCCCCCTCCAATATTTAAATTAATTCCTTTTAGCATGATCGTCTTCTCCCATTAAAAACAAACAAAAATAATTATCCCAGTGCCATCTTTGCTCAGACAAGACGCAGGATTATTCACGGCCTGACACGTATCAAAATGCGAAGTAGGGTAATGCGTGACATGTGGTACCTTCTTAATCTATTAGAAACCCCTTTCAGCCTCGAAAGTAACGACAGACGTTACATCTTTATGCAAAGTTATTTCATATTAACAGTCTATAGTATTTGACATACTAAATGCATATATCGAAATTGGTTTGGGTTTCTCAAGACACCGTAGTATATAAATAATAATACATGTATAATGTTTTATGTACACAGATGCACATATGTACATATAAACGATCCCGCCTAAAAAACAGATACATCCACCACATTGACACATCACAGACAAAAAAAAAATCTGAAGACCTCTAAATATTTAAGAAAATTTGACAGGGTTCTTCACAAATGAGACGATCAGGCAGCAGTGCTAACTTTCTATTACGGCAGGTCAGCGGAGTTGCCAGACGTTGCGTTAAAACACAGGGGAACACAATGGTGGCATCAATGCACAAAGCTGGCTCCACCACGGTTTGTAACAGAAGACACATTCAACCAGACCTGTGGTTGACATTTTCATTTTACAGGCAGAGGAAGTACCTCACGATAAATTTCCCACTTTGACAGAAATTATTTCCATATAAAACAAAGAATCTGACACATAAGAGACGGAAAAGACCAGCTAATTCATCTAGTCTGTCACCTCGCCAGCACTGAACTAGCTATTACAGCACTGAGCAAGCCTTTTGTAAAGGTCAGGAAGCTGCCAATCCCAAAGTTACAGGATTCACATCCTCTTCTGTGGTTTTCATACCAGACGTTGACAATGGGACAAAGAACATAATCCTACATCTTCACAAAGTGTCCCTTTGCAGTGTCGGAGAGCAGGGTAATTCTATTAGCAAAGAGATCAAAGAAATGCCACAAGCCCTGAGTAAACATACTACTGTTTACTTTTACAGTTTTGTCATTATGCATTTAAAAAAAAAATATTTTCATACCTTACAGCTGATAGAATAATTGAGACAAGAGGAGACTGCTATTTTCCCCTACAGAAAAAGGAAAATACCTTTCTTACCCAGCAGAAACCGGAGCGAAACAGAACAAAATCCTGTATTGCATTTTTGGTGATAATTGTTTTGGGTTTTTGGTTTTGTGTTCACATAAGAGGATGTGCAAATTTTCTTCAAATTTGCTAGTAAGCATCCATCACCCCCACGCAGATATGCTTTATTTCTCCCACCTCAGCAATTCCATTTTCTAAACTCCTTTGAGGGGAAAGCACATCCGTATATTAATGTAAGTTACCATATTCTCCAGTTATTTACGAGACAATAAAAATTACACAGCAAAAAAGAAAACATCACCAAAATCAACTTTTTTTCCCCCCATCTAAATTCAACTAAGACCATTTAGGATTTAAATTTTTACTACAGAGGATGCAGAAGATCAAAATTGCAAGAACAAAAATACTCAGACATTTCTCAGAGTGGGCACATCAACAATGCCCCCAGCGCAAAAAAAAAAAAAAAAAAAAAAAGATATGAAGTGGCTGATAAGCACGTTATACGTCGCCTCTAGCTGCAAAGCCTTTGGCTCTCCATTATCCCCCTGAAACTCCTGCACTAGGGAGCTACACAGTACAGAAATGTTTAAGTTAATCGCTGTTCGATACTGAATTGCAGTAAGCAAGTGTTCGCCTCTCCCACAACAAAAATCTATCAGCAGTTCAGAGGAAAGAACATGGAAGAGGATGAGATCTTCTGAGACCTACGTACGGCTCAGCACCCCGGAAGAGGAGCCGGGAGCCAGGCAGCAGCGTGGTTTGCCAGCGGAGCACCAGCCACTTGCGTTACCTTGGAGGAAACACTGAGAGGAGAAAACCTCAATTTCTCCCAAAAACCCTTAATTCAGTTACGGGCACTGGGTAACAAATTGCCCTTCCCGCAAAACACGTCTAATGCTTCCAGTCCACACTGGACACAAAACCAAAAACCAAAGCTTATTCAAATGTATCCACACTGGTATGCGTCAAGAGATACCAGAACAACATTTTTGGTCCAGTCAGATGAAATACAAGAAAGCTAAACATAAAAGGACAAGACCCCAGCCCTTGTGCTGTTAGTGAGCCTCCAAATTTATGCATCATCTTCCTGAGGAATACATTTTTATTTTGCAATATGATGATGTAAACTTTTAGGAATCTGGTTTTATGCACCTTCCTTTCTTTTAAGGACTTAATCCCATGAATAGATGTAACATCTCATTATAACCAGGAATAAAACTTCATTTTTTAAGGATGTGGGAGTTAGCTCTCTCCACTTTTTGTGCAGTTAAAGATTTCTACAGAAGCTTAGAAAACACATACACAATGGACCACGGTTCACAAATATAAGAAGAGCTTTACTTTTTTTCCCAAGACACTGAGCAATGTGCCTTGCATGAAGCACTGAAATATTCACTTTGAAGATTATTTTTTTTTTTTCAGTTGGACTAGTTGTGGGGCCCAATACAATACAATTACATCACTTAAATCCCCTAAAGCTGAGCCGGCTTGAATATAAAAATAGGGTGAATTTACTCTTTGGCCTCAATTTAAAAAGCAGCAAATTCCTCTTGTTTCAGTGTATAAAGGATACGGGAACAGAATTAGCAATCTTACACAGCACAAACCATCTCAGTGAAAGTTGACTATGAAGTCCAGAATTGCAATTTCAGAAAGCAGCACTCTGAAGTGGACTGATAAACGGAAAATATAAACATCCGACATACTTCCTCTTCATGCTTAATCATAAATATTTGCCTTGCTTCGTAAAACATCTTTCAAGAGGTAACAACTACACACAGTAAGACGTTACAGCATTGCAAGCCAAGTTAATGAAACACAGGGCAATCCAGTGATTTGCAGGAGAGGTTAAATAGACTCAGGATGTCCCAGCAAGCGTAGCATGAACCAGCGCTGTCCTCGCAGGGTTCTCACCATTCCCTGTGCGAAAGCGAGGGCTGACCAACAGCAAACAGGAACAGGAGATGTGCCTCCAGGTCACAGCTTGTTCAACGAACGCAAACATTTCAGACGGAGTGTAAGCACACACATGTACAAAAGGTACCTCCACCGGCGACACGGACAGCGAGTTTCACATCCCAGGAGCAAACCCGCACACAAGCGCCCTGGGCGTAGTTTAGAGAGCTTTTCAGTGATACGAAAAACAAATAGATTGTGAAAATCTTGATGTTTTCCTACAAAAATTATACCAGGCTTTAATTCATGAATATGCAAATTCTTTGCTAAGTTTCAAATACTGCTGGCAGCAGTGAAAACCCACTCGTGTCCAAACAGACCATTGTCTCCCAAGTTTAGTGGAGCACAAAAGCGGAGCAAGGAATTTCTATGGTAAGGATACATTTTGCCACCGAATAAGCTTCTGAAACTTAAGACTCTGATGGACACCACAAGAGAGAGAGGCTTCATCTCGTGTCTGTCATAGGTCAGCGTGACCAACTCTGACTCTGGGTTTAGAGAAGAACATGGAGAAGAACGAATCTTGCTGAGGTTGAAGCACAGGAAAGCAGAGCAATGGCTGAGCTCTCAGTCCCACGGATGAAGCTGAGATCTTCAAACAGTGATCAGCTCGGAAGGGCCAGGCTCTCCTCCTGCTGATTACCCTGAAGTTCCTGAATTACATATACGCACTGGTCCTGTGTATTTAGATTTGCTGTGCTTACACAAGTCTTTGTCCATTCCTTCCTCTCCTCCCCAAATACTAATATATAATATAATTAAATAGAGAAAAATATAACACAACTAAGGGGGAAAAAAATCGCTTCACTACCCACCAAACTGCAGACTCTTCACTTGCTGGAATGCAGCTGAAGGATGTTGCTGGGTTTGTTTCTAAACAGCTTTCCTTTTTATTTGTTGACACAAGAAATAAAAAAAAATGACTCTCTTATTAATCTGTGCTGAAACAAAACAAGTTATCATCATTTATATAGCCTGTTTAGATTTTTAAAAACTTACATAAACGCATGTTCCCAAAGGAGGAGACAATTCACTAGACAACATACTGAGGAGCTGAAAACAGAACTGTCATCAAAACGTATCACCTGCGCGTGCAAAAGCAAAATTCAGGAAATTTCCCTTAGTGCCTTTTGTGTATAAGCTATAGACACGAGTACCCACCCAGCATACGGACACATATCTAAGATTTTGTATCCGGAAATATAAGTGACCCCACGATCCTGCTGCTGATCCGAGAGGCTCTCACACGGAGGTGCCCCGACACCAGCAGGACGCCACACGAACGCAGCAGTTCAGCGATTTATAGCCAAACGCAAAATCCATGACCCCACTTCTTAGTTGGGTGCGATAACCATTAAAAAACACCCCACACAATGGCCCCTCTAATTAAATTTGTAGAACGCAGACTATTTCAACTACATAATGTATGAAGGCCTCAAGTGCCACATATTTGTAAAAAGAAGGTGTTATTGGTTTAGTTTCTTGTCACAGAAAAATGCTTCAGCAGTAATACCATTTCTCTGCAACACATTAAAAAAAATTACTTTTCCTTCTCCACTATTTTTAACAAATGGTGATATTCCAAGTAACAGCTTGCTGTGCAAATTACATATTGGGCCTAAATGCACTCATCCCAGCTGTGGTTAGAGCGTCCCACTGGAGAGGCAGCTCTTCCCAGCAAACAACGAGGAACAACGAGGACTCTCCCACAACGCGAGCGCCCAGACATATGGAATATGTGCAGAACACTTCTTTCTGGGGTGGAGGGGAAGAAAGACAGTGTGAAGTCATTCAAGCGGAATGATAACTAAACCAAAGCCAGATCAAAGGAATGAAGAAGAAAGACTGAAATGTGAAGCTGAAATATTTATTGCCTTCAAAACATCATCCCTATCCTGTCCCTGGGCACTTTAATATTTCGAAGTTGTTAGAAAGCATTCTAACTCGTCTCATCTTTTCAAAGAAATAAAGTCAAAAATACTAAGTAGAGAACAATTTTATCTCTCGTTCCCTGATTTTAAATATAAGATGAGCTTGTCTTTATGAAAAAAGAAAAAGCATGAATCCACTTATAAATTGTTTACAGTTTGCATAATTCAAAACGTTAACATTAAAAAGCTGTTCTGCATTCCTTCAAGTAAGCTATAACAATGAATGATATTTACAACAGAATTATTATTTTAAGCTATATACTTATGTTTTAAATAAATCATGGGATAACATTAACAAACTAAACCACTGCTTAAAGCCATTAATGAACTCAGAGTAAATAATATTCTACGTGTGCATATAACACTTCTGTGAAATAAGAAGAATAATGCATCGCATTCACAATTAATGGCTCACAAATTAACTAGACATTGGTTAAACACACTAATAATTATTATAACTATTTCTCATTATAATAATGGCAGGGTACTGTTGTGCTAGGTGCTATGCAAACAGAATAAAACCAGCAACTGCAAAATGATGAATGAGATACGGGTTAAAAGGCTGGGCAAGTGTTGTAAATGTGGCTGGAAAGGAAAATGCTATAATTTTGCTCAAGACTGCAGAAACTGTCTACAAGATTTAGATACACCACATATATGAAAGGCCACAGAGGCTCGGTTATCGAGAGAGGAGGATTAGAACAGAGATTAACAGTCACGGCTTTTACATGCTGAGATGACAGCTAAACCTCAACAAGGAGAACGTGCAGGGGAGAATTAGAGAGACAGGTGTAGATAATGGCTTAGATAAAAGGAGACAAGACTGTAATTAAAAGGTGGACCAGAAAGTCAGCAGCACAGATAGTAAATAGATTCATGAGATACCCGGAGAAGGAAAAGATAGGGATCAGAGAACAGGGCTGTGGCACAGAAAGCTGGAGGGTGAATAAAATAAACTGTCTGAAGGACAAACTATGGGAGAGATCACTGAGCAGAGGAGGAGAGCCAGGCAAGAAGAATCACTTAACACTAACAAAGACCAACCCAAGATGTGTTACAAGTGACAGAGCCAACAGTGGTTGGCAAACCAAGGACGACGAGGATGAAGTAACAATATTAAGACTGTCTCAAATTTTTCCAATACAGAAATCTAAATGAAACATCTAACTAATCGCTTCAGCTTAAAGCATGCCAGGTTTATTATTTCAAAGAGGTGCTGATAAAAACACCCTGGGTCAAAAAGCCTCAAATAAAATAAAGCCTTTAATATATTATTTCCCACCAGTCCTGTTCCTTTTCTACCCTTAGACAACCATGGCTACACCGCCAAACACCAGTTCTGAATAAGCAAGAATCGAAAAAGCAACCATTACTCGCCTGTGCAAGGAGGTACAAGGACACAGCATTCATTATGCCATTCTACAAATTTAAGGTAACAATTTTTACAGCTAAAATAATTGTACTATTATAGTTTAGGATTCAGAATAATAATACCCAGTTCTAATGGACAATATAGACACTCAATACTGAGGAATGATGAGTGTCTACTCAGCTCAACAGTTTCTTCTTTCTAAAAAGCTGGCATGGTGGACATGGACTTTCACTTTTTTTTTTTCCCCAAGAAAAGTACCATTTGAAATATTAACTTTAATTCCTCACTGAAGGTTTGTTGTGTTGTTGATGAAGCTGGAGGAAGTTAAGTTTCCTTTTTACTTTTACACAAAAAGTAAAAAGGAAACTTAAGACTACCAAGTGTAATTGAAGTCTAGCAATCGTAATCATCTAGCAGCAGCAGTGACAAAAGGAACAAAGTCATTTCTTGTACTGTTTTTGTAGAGAGATTTTAACTGACCCAAAAAAGGGGACAACTTGAAACATTTAATGTTTATTAAACAGCAGTAATTGAATTCAATCATCTGTGAGACTTTCTTTAGCCAAGTGAAGGCTCTTCTGATTTCATCAGTTTTTTGGGGTATGATCTATTTTTGAAATATACTGCACTGAATCTAAAAGACAGACTAACGTGAAAGGGAAGCCTTTCAGAGTCATAAGGGAACAATTCTGACATTTGTGTTAGCTATTTGTATATTCATTTAGTGAGGTCAAAACCTATAACCTTTAACTACATTAATTATTAGAATAGCAATTTACAGCAGTTAACCGAAGTGTTATGGCACGTTACACTGACGCTGTTCATCTCACAAGGCAACATTTTTCATTTCATACAGCTGTATCTTATACTGAAGCACTTTCATAGTTGATATCATTAAAAAGATGGTTATAGAAACATCATAAGACATCTTGAGGGACATAACAGTCCCACAGACAAGGATTAAAAATCAACTGTTACTTTTTGTACAACTGGAGCATTCCTTTAAATACATATTTCATTACTGCCAGTAGGTCTCCAGAGAAACTGGTGAAAGAAAATGAAAGGCTGTAAATAGTTAATAGAACACTTTATTTTTGCTTTTAAGTGAGACTATTAAATAAAGCTACCACATTTTTTGGTCCTCTGTTCGTACTTTACATTGTGCCTCCTAGAGCGAGGGTTATGTCAGCATGTTCACTAGGGCTACAGGAATGTTTACAATATGCTGGAAACTTTGACTGGTTTTGCTCTAAAAGGTTTCAGATGCTCAAACACAGCACCAAGTGGAGAACAGCTGGCTGTTTTTCCACTGATTCTTAGAGGAGAAGAAAAAAAAAAAACAAAAAAAAAAACAAAAAAAAAACCAAAACCAACCCTCCAAAACCAAACCACCCTGTTTTAAAGAGTAAAATTCTATCCAAACTCTTCAGCCACTTGACATTACCGCTGGTTTTAAAATCAAAGTTTGTTTTTTTCAATCAAATTGCAACTGTTGTAACAAGACAACACTAAACATTTTTATAAGAGAATGATGAACACAACGAACATGAGTATAAACTCTCAACAGTGTTTTTTATTGCAACATTTGGAATTAAAGACAATGCCTTCTCATATTTCTTTAATTATTTCCGGCTTTAAATAGTAATAGCTTTTCCATTCCTACAAGAATTCCTCCACACACAAATACTTCATTTTCAAGGAAAAATGGAATTAACTACAGGAAAGCAGCTACACTTAGGCAATTATCCTAAAAATATTAACAACAACAGGCAATTATTCAGAATCTGGATTCAACTTAGAGGAGCAAGAAAGGAAAAAAAAAATCACCAACAAAAAATCCAACAAGTTGCGGTTAAAGCCATCACTCCATTTATTTCTTTATCACTGTGCTGATGATTATCATGTGGTTGTATTTTTCAGTATGCAATGGCATTTACGACATCCACCACTACAGGCAGTCCATACAATACAGTTCAGACAACTGAATTCTAAAGCAGCAGCTGTTTAAAAATAAAGTTCTCAAAGAGTTTGGTACCATTAAATTCTCAAGACCCACTGTAAATCACAGGTTTTAAAAAATATAATTCCTGTATATTCTGAAAGTCCAAATTTAACTTTTTTATATGTTGGGTTCCAGCATAACAATAAATGCAAAATCACACCACTGTAACCTGCAAAACAAAATGGAATTATATTCACTGCAATTTATTCTATCTCCTTCTGTCATCTATATTCACGTTTTTATTTATCCCCTGCCTTCATCCATTTCCTCTTTTATTAGCTCAGAAGCACTACGTATACCATTTATTTCTGTCAGATTTACATACCCTCATTTCTTTTACATTGTCCTTTCTATCATACAGAGAAAATTAAAATTATATAAAGACAATGGGAATTTTGCATGAGGTTAGCAACCTCCAAGCTAAAAGACCCTTACATAAAACTTCTGGTGCTAAAGTTTGATACATTTTTATATATTCAGAACAAAGCAAAAAGAGCCTTTCAGAACAAACAAATCCGGGGCTTCTCTTTGCATATTAAAAAAAAACCTGTACAATGAAAAATGAGTCATTACACAGCCACATCTGTAAGAAAAAGTAAACCAGAGATTGTGCAAGACAGCATCTTGCCCCGTTCCCATTTTTGTCTTGTCCCCATTTTACCCACACAGGTGAACTGTAGGAAACATCAGGAAGAACATCTGCTGGAGGCAGACAAGGGGTCTCAGAACAAAAAATAAAAATTAAAAAAACAAAACAAAACAAAAAAAACCCAAACAAAAACACCTTAGGGCAGCACAATACCAGGATCACATATTCTCAAATCATTCCACTGCACCAAAGTCCAAAATAGAACAAAGACCAAAGCCCTCTGGAAATAAAAAAGAAGAGAAGACAGGAACACACGGAACCTCCCCGTAGCTGCAACCCAGGCGCCCCTTCTCTCAGGAACTCAGGCTGACGCAGAACAATTATAATGAGATTTCTTCTTGCAGAATATCCTGACACCAGCTTCAGCTGCAAAGTGTGATATCTAAGTCATTCTCCTAAGGCTTTGCAAGTATCAGTACTAAGTTTAAAACCTCAGGACAAGCCTCAGAAGAGCTCCAGCTTCATTGCTCCATGTATTTGCAATGATGTCAGGTAGGGAACAAATTATTGAGAAGAGAATAACCAAATGACCGGCAAACCAAACCGGGAGATGACAAGTAGAAGCCCTTTGAATAAAGAAACAACTAAGAAAAAAGTTATTTCCTTCCCAAAAAAAAAGCATTTTTCCAATTCTTTTTCTTTTCAGTAAATCCAAGCACAAACGCATTTTTATCAGATACTTCTATGAGACCAAACCTCATAGTAGTAATAAGTATACTCTACAGAAGAACAGAAATTTAATATATATATTAGTACCACTGAACCACACTTGACAAAGTTCCTAGAAGTAGTAGAGCCCAGCATCAGCGTGCTGAGGTGTAAAGAACTGGCACAACCAGCATTGCGAATAACGACAAGCAATGCTGTAGGTCCTTCTACAGCCACAGCGAGGAAACTCCACAGCACCATCCCCACAAAGAACTCAATGGATCTTCCTTGATCCTCACATCAAGGATTCCCAGAGAAAATATGTGCATGTACACAAGTATATATAGGGAAAAAAAAGAAATTACTTTTATTTCTGTATTTTATTGAACATCTACGTGCACCACCTTCACACCATGCCTTTGGTTGAAAAGGCTTTGAAACATTTTACTCTGCTGTCTAAACCAAATCACAAACTACTGTGAAAACTGCACGTGTGTGCTTTAGAAACTGTTGTAAAAACACAAATCTGCTCATAGACAGGAGTGGCTTTCCTGGTTTCTGGAAAGTTTAGCTCCTCTTTCTTCCCCAGAAGAGTTTTAAACAAGTTCAGATGCGGGGTAGAGGAGCAATGGAGAAAAGAGGTGTTGCTAGCTTCTTATGTAAACAAACAATTTTATTAAGTGACTTTCAATAAACCAGCTGCTAAACATTTGCTCTGTATCATCACCACTTCCAAGGTGCTGAGAGTTGGCTCCACAGGCAGGTTTAAAAAAAGGCAGAGATGGAGAGGACGAATGTTACACAACATTTAAGTGCAGAGAGCGTGCATGCATTTCTTGACACGTCAATGTTCAACTGCATTGTCTGCACCTGTAGAGGTAACAGTTCAGTTCATTTCTCCTCACATCACTTTTTAAAAATTATTTCCTTCAATCACACTACAGAATAGAAGACTAAGAACTCAGGAAAGCTATACATCAGCAGTATAATGAAATATTAACTTGTGTATGAGACACGCAAACCAAAAAGCATTAAATCTGATCCCATCATTATTTCCAGTACGTGAGAACCACCACAACCATGATCCTGAGAAACCACCAGCAGCAAGGTGGCCTGCACTTCCAGTCAGGTGACAGATGGTAACAGCCTCAACTCTCAGGTATGTTTATAATTTAGTCCAAAATCTCCATCTCAAGACAGACAAACTTCATCTGCCTACGCAGTCATAATGTACTTACGGACTCCAGAATGGAAGTGGTAAAAACCAAGCTACATTGAAACTGATGTCGGCCAAATATACACTGTATTCACACTTTAAAAAACTGAAACTATAACTATTTGTCTATTACTATGCGATTTTTTTAGCAACAAATGGATACAAATTTTTGTTGGTTTTTTTTTTTCTGTTGTATTCAAGTCAGTCTGTAGCGTGACAAATTTCAACATAGCTGTACCTCTTTATGTCCTGTTCCTCTCCTTAAAATAAAAGGGCTAAGAACCAGAGAGATTTAGCCTATTTGCAACCCCCTCTCATGACATATTTTATGCAACCAAACTAAAAGGATTAGAGAAACAACCCTTCCCCCCAAGTAATTACACAGAAGCTTTTTAAGAATACTTTGTCATTATATAAATGCAGTTTAAATGACATTCTAGAAAAATCCTTGGAGCATTTTTATAGTGACTTTTGCTATTAGGCAATGCCAATGACACGCATTGCTGAACTAAGTATAAAATTTATATCTAAAAGTCACCACCAATACTTAGGAGTGTTACAGCAATTCTTTTGCAGAAGATTTGGTTTGACAGGTATTTCTACCACAAACTTTAGAAGAAGAAGAAAAAGCCTTCCATAAACTATGTAAACCCCTATTCAGTATTAAAACTCTGGCAACACCGTTTATTTGAAGTGAAAGATAAGTTTAGAAATGTGGATTTTACTATTCCACACAATGTCTCAAATCACTTTCATTGTCCATCTTTGTGGATACATTTGAAACTGCAGTAGCACTGTTTGCTGTCACACCACTGGAAAAATAAAAATAAAAATAAAAAACCCCACTAAAACGCCTGCTACTTCCCCTTCTGTGTGCTTGCAGCTGACTAGTTACTCAAGATATAATCCTGTGGCCATTTCAGAATCAAAGTGCATTCAGATCAAAGTAGTTTATGAGAAATCACTGATGCACCTACTGGGTTCTGAGCCGCAATTCCACAAGGCATCGTTTCTATTGAAGATGGTGAACTATATTTTCACTCATCTCGAGGAACATAAGGTTGTTTTCTAAACGTTTACTGTGTCTGCCTTAGCTTGTAACCACTTAATTTGATTCCACAAACAGGCAAAGAAATACAGCAAAATAAAGCATCGTCACTTAAGACATTAGATCTTGTGAATTTGTATTAATAGCAAGAGATTGTTAAAAGGATTAATTTTTGCAGGATTGGAAAAAAAAAAAAGCCGTAATGAAGCCATCCATTTCTCACACAAAAAAAAATATTCCTGCTTGTTAGGTCTTTCTTACGTATATAATCAGATACATTTAAAATCTTAATATTACGCAGAAACACCGGTACTAAATTAATGGCTTGGTTTCCAGAAAGTCAGCCTTGCAGGATCAGCAGTTCCTCTACACTGGGCACATGGGTCTGTTCTTACGGCACGTGCACTGACACATCCATGATTAGATATGTACAGAAGCAAGTTGAAATCTGAAGGAATTGGCCAGCAGAATATATGTGGGGCTCAGACTAGGGCACTCTATTTCTGTAAATACAATAGTTTTCATATTTAGGTCCACAAATCCGCCCTGATGATTCTGCCAACTTCTATCTCCATCCAGAAAAAAAACCAAGGATGAAAGCAAATTTTTATTTCTATTCAATTACGAAATAATTACTTATTAGCATTACTAATTCCATTATTATTCGTAACATTAACCCCAAATCACTGCTGTAAAACGACCTAAAGAACAGTAGTATAGATTCATTATTAAAGAGTAAGCTATCCCCAAAATTAAAATGTTTTCCACTTTAAATTAGGAGACTGATATCATTTAATATTAGAAAATGCTACATTCTTTTCAATATCTTGAATTAAAAAAAAATAAAATTAAAAAAAAAGCATAACAGAGTGCCATAGGACATGGAAGCGACCTGGGAAAAGTACCCTACAATATGAGTGAGAGTAGCTTATAGTAGAAGACACTTTGAAAATCAGGAACAGGTATTAATCACTTGCTGCAGGGGAAACAGCCTAGACATCCTTCAACCTGCCATGTCATCTCTAGGGCTCCTCCATCCGAGGCTGACCCACCCTCAGTGTTGGCCGAAGAACCCACTCCCACGAAGAACAAGGTTGGGACTGGCCTCTGCCACCAGTCTTAACTGGTGGGCCCCCAAGTATCCACCAGAAAACTGGGTTCTTCAGATTTTAGTCTTTCAAATCCTTACTCTAACTCAAACATTAAATCTAAGTGTAATTACAGTTAGGGAATATCTGAAATAAATGAGGAGCTCCTCAGCACAGTGCTGTTCACTAAGAAGTAAGTTCAAAGCCCACAGCACACCACCCTACTTGACAAAGACTTGCCTGGAGCGGAGCACCACCGTGTTTACTCTGCTCTGAGAGCACTCACACAGGGAATACATTCTGAGCAGCCAGAGCACTGCAAAGTCAGACTCATTTTATTAACATAACTAAGTGCAAACTGACATGTTATTTGAAAGGCATGGAAGATAATGAATGCAACACATTATCAATGAATCAGACGTTAAAACACCAAAAGATTAAGTTTAGTTGATAAACATTCAATCTCCCTAAAATTATAAATAATAGTCAGTGTAAAGAATTTAAAGATTAAAAGCTGGAGTTTTTATTAATGTCTGTAGCTATTTAAGACGTCTCTATCGATGCCAAATACCTAAGAGGTTATAGAAATGAAGGAATACAGACTTCAGCTCTGTGACTTTTATTGAATCTTAACAATGCCTCTATCAGCCTAGATAAGATACATTGCAACATTTAACTGAGTCGCTTGAGCAAATAACTTCTGGTTTGTTTCAGAATAGTCTGTTTTCCTCAGAAATTATTTCCATAACTTTGAATTTAAAATGGATAAACATATGGAAATAATATTTTACATAATCAAAAAGGGAAGCAGCACAACAAGAGTTGATCTTGTCATACGTGCATCTGCTGTATGTAAACCACTCCTCCACTCCTAAAACAAACTTGTTGCATCCTGATTAGTTTTTTAATGTACAAGGTCAGCAAAAATCTGTTCCAAGTTAGTTAATGAAGTGTCTTCTGTTTGCTGTAGACCATTTGTCTGAACCTCAGCTACGTTTGAAAAACAAGTATTCACACAAAAAAAATGTGGTATCATAGAAAAAAAAAATCCACATTAAAGTTGTAACTTATGGATATTTTGAAAAAATAAAGCACAAATATCATATACTAAATCAAGTGAAAATACAATTAAAATAAATATATCTTTCCAATTAATCCCTTCCTCTAAAATAGTCCAAAGCAACTGGTCTTTCGTTTGGACTATTTGGCTACTATGTGTCCATTCTAAACAGAAGCCGATGTCATTTGTCTGACATGGCGAGACCAGCGGACATCACTGACTTCAGTTCTGTTCTACTCCTGTCACTTGAAAGCCAGCAAATTCAGGTGGCTTGGTTCTTGCTTTACTCTTTTAATGTTTATGGCTGACTAGAACCTTGAAGATGCAGCTTTACAACGGGAAAGTAACCCAGACAAATTATAGGAAGGCAGTTAGATGAGAAATAGCATCAGTTTATTTATTAAATTTGACTAAAAATCGGGGATGGTTCAACAATTATTCCATATTCACTTACTTCAAAGTCTCTTCCAGTTTGCGAATTTTCTTTTGAGCATCCCCTCTTTCTTTATCAAGATCATTCCGGATGCCATGAATCTACCATTTCAAGGGAAAAAAAAAGACTGTATTTTAGCAAAATCGAGGTCTGACTTAAAAAAAAAAGTTATTTTAAATTATAAAAACTATTTATTTTGCATGTTTCTTTTGCACTGATATAGACAACCATCTACACATTTCTAAAATTACGTAAAATGCAAGAATAAGGATTAACAGAGAGACAAAGTATGAGAATATAGCCAATAGAGCTATTTTTCTTCTCAAAATTAGTATTATTCTCTAGAATAAAGAAACATCAGTAATTACATAAAAAGAAACTAGGTTCTTCTTTAAATACAGGAAAACATATACAAATCTGCCTAAAATAATGACACGTATTGCTCCATGATGCAGAGTTCGTACTTACCAATTTGTGAATATCCAATCAAAGCAAACCACTTTTTCTCAGTTTTCATAACAATAAAAATACCAAACATAATGATAGTAAATAACATTACTTTAGAATAATACATACTCAAACATTAACTAGCCGAGGGTAAATACTCCTAAGAAAAGTAAAACTTTGAGGAAATGTAATTTACTACTAATGAACTCCTGCCCCAGGGAAATCAAACGAGAGTGGTTGAACCATTATATACAACTTCTTTTCTTCCATTTTGCATCCAGACATTAAAAACACAGGGGTATGGCATTCACGAGGGTCTGAGCAACCTGATCTGGTTGGAGATGTCCCTGCTCCTTGCAGGGGGGTTGGACTAGACGACCTTTGAAGGTCCCTTCCAACCTAAACCATTCTATGATTCTTGTGTAAGTGTACAACTAACAAACCCACAAAAAGCACACAGACACCTCTAAAATGACAGAGCATCTTAGCAAACAAAACCTATTCCACAGAAGCTGTGACCACATGCTGCTCTGAATACAGAGCGATTCCAGCAGAATAAGTCCTCTGTTGTGAGCACAACCCAAAAGTCTCCACGTCCTTGCACAACAGGAAAAAGCCACCTCGGCCATCTTCCTGTCTCCTCCGCATCACCCCTTACCTACATCAGCACTAGGATACGTCTTCACCGCGAATAGTCTTGCAGTACAGGAATCTTCTGCCTCGCCTGACCTCCATACACAGCAGAGGACCACGACTGTCTAACATCACGGGGTCCCACACCCCTCTCCATTTTCCATCACTCAGCCATGTTGCTTATCCTTCTTCCTTTCCACCTCCCCAAGCAAACTGTACATTTCCCAGTAATTCTCCTTCGTGCAACCGCGATATCTCTCCACACGTATTTCACAACATGCGCTTGTATACAGAAGTGAGACAAACAGACCTCTTACGTAAATATCCTAAAGATACTCAGGGTTACAAAAAAACTTTGAGGCCCTCTAATTCTCCTCTAAATGTTTGTCATTTTCCCAGTATATTTTAGTTACTATTTAAATTTGAAATGCTATTTTAATTCCTATTAGTATTTAATCAATGCAGAATAAATATGGCAACTTTCAAGACGTCACAAGGAACATCTATCAATCTGAGAAATTGCTTCTCTCCCTGTAAAGCAATATAGTTGCAAAAAACATTGAGCAAAATCTGACTCCCACTTCCTAAATCCATTAACCTGGAAGAGACGTTTTTAAGACAAATTCTTTTCTGTGGTACTTTTGGATCAAGAGAGGAAAGCAGCTTCAGAATTTGGCAACCTCCCAAGCATAGGGCAAACCATGGGTTTTCATCATATTTTTTGCCACAGGCAGATGAAGTCCAAGAGCTTGTTTTGCTTTTAGGATTGCACAAGTAACAACGCAGCGATATGACCTACTAACCATGTTTTTCTTTATCGGATGGGGTGCACAGGAAATCCTTTATTCACCTACAATCATGTGCAATGTTACATGCTATTAAGTCACTACAATAAAGAAAAACATGTTTCAAGAAGTGCTCAGTCAGAAGCATAAGAGTATAGTCCAATGAAAAAAAAACAAATTCAGAGATTCGCTACTGCAAACAGTTCCATGTAGGTGTTTACTGCACGGAATTCTGAATACTTGTTTGGTCTGAAAGAACCTCCAAACTGGTGGGCTGTCTATCAGAGAGTAAAAAAGGTATTGCCAAACCTGGTAAAATTATATGTATTTAACAGCTGGCTCGAGAATGGCTCTCAGGAATAATCTGTCACTGTTCTACCACTTAGCCAAATGTTTGGAAAACAAGCGGTAGATTATTTATAAAAAGCAGGTGTTTCCTTTGCTTGTAAAACCATTTAGCCTAACTGGTTCCTGATTCAGCAGATAAGCACATTTAATCAAACAGTGACGTTTAGGGTTACTACTTATTATTTGTTTGATGTTTAAATATCCTAGCAGGCAATAGCCACTGTAGACTAATAAAGATTATGAGATAATGGGTAGGTTCTGAAGTGAACAGATTGCAGCAGAGACTTCATGATTTCTTTACTTGAAGGCAAGCTTGTTTTAGTATTTTATGGGCCAATCTATACTACTTTATGGATTTATATCCTTAGATCATTCACATGTAACTTTTCTCCTCCTTTCTCAAAGATTTAATTTTGAAAAAATACTTATATTAAAAATTATAAATAGGTGAACTACTGTAAAGTTATCTATTAAAAATAGAGTCCATTTTCTTCACAACTGCGTATCTGTGCTTGCTAGCGTAGAGTGACTGCTGACATGCTTTTAGCCCATGCTAAGTAGCATTCTCCCAAACTATCCCCAAAACTTGTCCAGAATCATACACCTTAAGAGTGTAGCTGTGAGCCATCTGATGGCATTTGGAGTTGGTGCCTGGAAACACTACCAGCCACACTCAATCTGTACTTATCTGCTCTTAGATGAAGTGATTGATCGCAATAAACCAACAACCACTAGACTTCAATAGCTAGAAGATATCTAAATTATGCTAACACTTTTATGTTGACCTGCAATATTATTCCAATCCCAGGCTTTGCTTGAGGTCCATGTTCATAAAAACCACGACTTGTCTAAAAAGACAAACGTAGACTAGGATTAGATCAAAACATATCTTGGAATGAAGAAGTATTTGAATTCAAGTCAGCAGAAGGCACTAACTCAAACAAAAAAAAACTCACTACAATTCCTGTTGTAAATGCTGTTACCAAGCGGCAAGTAGCTCTGTTCACCATTCCTTACTTTATGTTACAAATTTGCCACATTTGGAAATGACATGTTTGAAAAACACACCCTTTCAATTAAACCGGCTTCTAATGCACTCTCAGTCAACACTGCAAGAGTGGAACACACATCACTAAAACTGAACTTTAATTTGAAACCTATTGATGTTTAAAGTCTAAAAGAGTAGACAGTATTTGCAAAGTGCTTTAGGATGCAGTGGTTTTGATGAGAATTATATTTTTTTAATGTAAGTTTCTGCTGTAAAAACGATGTGCGCTAACAATATATAGTGAATATTTAAATCACAGAAAGTATGGAATAAAGATATACTGGGAAAGAGGAGTATGGAATAACATACGAACACTGACAACAGGTCAGGCTAAGTTCAACTGAGTTCATTATCTTCTCTCTAGCAGCAGTTAACATCAGATGCCAACAAAAGCAGCATACGCAAACAGGACAGGTTACAGTATCACTTCTTTGGAACGCTCTCCCAGTCCCCGTCATCTGACAAGAGGTGCGTGGAATCAGAGGCAGGATCTCTGTACTTAAAATCTTCCTTGATTTTGTCCAATTATTTTTCCAACCCATCTGAAATGCTTGGATTCCAAAGTTCACTTCTTTGGAGATTTCAGAATTTAAACCTTTAGCTTCTGTATACAACAAAATCAATGGTATATTTTCCTGAAAATATTACCTGTTTTTCATATGCACGTTCCAAGAGAAGTTTGTCCTGTTGAAGCTTGTATTCTTGATCCTGCAAAGGAAGAGATGTGTATTCTAAACAGATACAACACATTTTTCTTTCATTACAAAGTCATCAATAAACACACGCACATTTGCTATTATACAGAACAGTCCATAAAAACAAAACAAAAAATAAAAAAATCTATTTTATATCATCATTTAAAAATTCTAACATACAAAAAATTTCAACAAACAGCAAAAATATCCACACACAACAGAACTATCTCAAAACTCATGATTCAAGAGAGATACCAACTTGTTCTTCTGAGCTATTTAAATCTCATTCTGTACCACATCAACTGTAAAATGAAAGACATAGCAGGAAAAGTAGATGCCAAAACTCAAAGACGATTGATACACGATACAGATGTGGAACTCATTATCCTGAGACAGAAGGATTAATTTAAATGCCTATAGGAAGATAGAATATTGAACTGAACTGTTAAATAGCAACAAAAATAAAAACAACTTTGAAACTTACTTAAAAAACGTTTACAGTTTAGGACAAAAAGAAGAGATATTCGTAATTCTTTGACACACTTCTCTATAATCCACTGATACACATTTACACTGGTTTAGCATGTGAATTACAACAGAGTAAAAAAATTCCTGGGAAAATTCTGCTCTTACCCATGAAGTGATCTCTTTGAGTCATACTTTTTAAAAATCAACCTTGTGAAACTTTATATATTTCTCACAAATAAGATACATTCAAAGATATTATATGTAAGTGCATTTCAGTATGGCTATCTAAACACTCAGATGACTGGAAAAAGTAGAAGGGGCTGCTCATTCTTGAGTAAGAAATTCAGGGCTCACCTTCAGGTGTTGCTGTCTTTGCTGCTCTGAATCTTGTAACTGTTGTTTTAATAGAGACACAGTATGCTGTAACTCTTCAATCACATCAGATGCCTGTAGAGATTTAACAGAAAAAGGAATTTTTGTGTGGCATTAGCTCTACAGACACATCTTTTACATATTTAAATTTATTTCTCAAAGGTGCCTAGAACTCGTAAAAAATACCAACTTGGGAAAAAACCTGTAAGAGTTTACAACTCTGGATACGTCACTTCTGTCCACCTGGTGAACTTAGAAATGTAAATAAAACCACAAAAAAAAAACCCTAATAATAAAAAAACGTTGGGTACTAATAATTCAAAGAAAGAAAAGCACTTTGTGAATAAAATGGAGTACAGTATCACCAAACCTCCCAAAATTCCAGTAAATAACAGCAAAACACCCCATTTGTCCTACTGCTCTAAGATCAGCAGATGGTATTCAATACATTAACCTTTTCACCTCTGAAATACCAATTAAAAAAAAAAAACCCACAAACCACCAACCAACCAATCATTTAACGTGAAAATTATGTTAAATATATACTATATATCTACCTATGCATATTGGTAGATATCAATCTGACAGATATTTATAAAGAAACAAACCAGAATTATCACATTTTGAGTGGAATCTATGCATGCAGAATTTGAAAATCATTTCTTAAACACATAAATATTTAACATAATGCTCCATATTAAAGAGGCCTGCAAGACAGTTTATTTCTGGAAAAAGCATTTTTCCCTCATTGGAGAGGCCTTATGAAAACATCAAGTCTTTACGACTGCTGAGGTCCTCTGGCATCTGGAATTTTTACAGAAGCACACAGAAAAATCAGCATATTAATTGTACCTTCTCTGAATTGGCCATGGAAATAGCACCTGTATGTACACATAAACACACACACACCAGAATTATCAGTCAACTTCAGATGACTTTTCAGTCAAATTTGGGAATGAAAAATTAAAATCACAATTTTTTTTTTAAACCCATGCACATTAATAACTTAGGGAATTGAACAGTTCCTTGGATTTATTCATAGCATTACATTTATATTGAGGAGACCACTTAAAAATAAACAACATTTTAATGCCTGTTATACATGGAATCATACCTTAGCTGCAGAGAGAGCACGTTCCTGCTTTATAATATTTATATCAACATCATATTTACTTTGTAGTTGCTGAATGTTCCCATCATATTCCTGTATAATACGGTCCTTGTCTTTCTGAAGTGAGCTGTGCCTACAAGTAGTAAGCAAACAGAACATGGAAATTGCTTTCATATTTTGGCATCTTACCTGCTCAGTATCAACTCTACAGAGCATGCAGGTCCTCTCGTGCCACATGCTCATTGCAACAGAATGAAATGCTTACAAATAATGGAAAGATAACATACTCCTTATGATGGTCATTTGGGTCAGTTCCAAAATGAGTTTTACATCAATTAATACATTTTCCTCACAATTTTCTAATGCCCATTACCATTCACTGAGTTCCTGAAATAAAATTAATAACATTTGCTTTTGGAAATTCCATATTCTTCAATGCTGGAACCACCAACTGCTGTTTAATTACCTTGCTTTCACTTCCTGAAGTTCGGAGCATACCGCCTGGTAACGTTGTTCTGCATCAGTCTTTTCTTGAGACAATTTCTGACGCTGTAAATTACTATTTTCAGCCTCAACTGTCAACTGCTGGACACGAGCCTCCAGTTTTTTGACCGTCTGGTTCTAAAAGAATAGGTCAGTGCTGAGAAAACACCAGAATAAAGTAGGGTATACCCCTGTGTTATTCAGTAGCCTAGGGCAACAAGATTCTTTGGTGGTCCAGACACACAAGAGTTACAAGAGCCAAGCTGTCATCAATCAAGTAAATTCTATGTTGTATTAAAAAAAATAAAAAAAATTTTAAAAATCTTCAAAATATGGATGTCTATGCTCCCTCCTCTCAAAGCAACATGTCTTCTCCCCTAGGCAAAACACTGTGCAACTGATTTCTAAACTACAAATCTTAAAATGGGAGACAACAGATATTTCTAATAAAAACTGTAACAGATTATAATACACATCAAGCATTTTTAGACCTTCCATCAACCAAGAAGTGTGTTATCACTAGCAATATGTGCAACCCACATGTGGGAAAGAGTATTTGAGGAAAAAAACTATATGTATAAAAAGATTTTACTGATCTTTATGGTGATGAGCAGCTATAAAAGTCAGCCAGAAAACATTAAACCATACAGCATCCAGTGAAATCTGTAGCTCTTTCACGCTAAAACGTTCTTCTGAGTACTTTTACAGACCTAAAAATATGTATATCAAATTTCTAAACTAAAACACGAGCAATGCACTTAGGTTGCTAAAGAATTACAGATTTTAAACAACTGCCTTTTATGTGCACACTTTGGCAAAACCACCTCCAAGGATGTAAACAATAAGATACAGTAATATCTGCTACGGATTTGGAGGATATAAGAAGAACGTTATAATACAAATGCCACATTAACAATGTGACTGCTGTCTAGTTGTGTTTCAGATCAATTAACAAATGTTAAATAAATACTTCGCCAATCATCTTGTAAGTTATCATCTCCATTTTATTCCTGGAAAATGGAGGCACACAGAGAAGGAAGGTGCACACAGGAATACAGCAAATTCACATCAGGACTGAGCGCACACTCGTCAAGACTCTGCTGCTAAAACTTTCCCTAATCCGCTTCTCCATACCATCTGTTTAATTACAGTGACTTCCTTTCAATAAATTACAAACATCTATCACAAGTTGTATCTTTTTCTCAGAACTTCATCTCCTCCTATAAACAATTTTTAAAAATTAGCAGAATGAGAAGAGGCAGGTAGCATGAGGCTACTCTACTGCTTCCCATTCTTCCCTCAATTTATGTTAATATGCACGGAAATGAGAGAACTTCTCGGGAGGCTGGAGTCAAAAAATAAGACACAGCTGTCCTTCCAGGATGTACTTATCAAAGCTATTTTTATACTAACAAAGGTCCAAAGATGAGGGAAGTGGA
Source organism: Chlamydotis macqueenii (assembly GCF_036417535.1). Classification (NCBI taxonomy): domain Eukaryota; kingdom Metazoa; phylum Chordata; class Aves; order Otidiformes; family Otididae; genus Chlamydotis; species Chlamydotis macqueenii. The sequence continues at coordinate 3,411,529 of NC_141573.1, forward strand.
ACAGTATTTTCACCCTCTGTTAAAGCAAAATAAAAATGCAAACATCTGCCATTTCAAGTCAGTGCCCCAGCTGTCACAGAATTGTTAAATGAGTAATGCAAGAACCTCACTCAGCCAGAATGGTCACCTGAACTTTGTCAACTGGCTTTAAATATTTCATGAACACAGTACAGCAAACTTCCCCATCAATGCAAAGGCAGCTGCAGAGTGTGGGGACAGATTCTGGGGGGTGTGGTGGTTGGGTTCAGTTTTTGCCTCTTTTTAAAACAAACAAACAAACAAACAACCCAAAACCAAACAAATAAACAAAAAAAAAACCCCAAAAAAAAAAAACCCACGAGGTAAAAAAGTTGTACCTAATATATCACAAAATACCATAATTCCTTCCTGGCTCCCCATCTCTCAAGGAAGTTAATACTTGTTCAATGCACAAAACCCTATTTATCGGTTCTAAGCAATGGCATTCTTGACAACATGAAACTCTGAACAAGGAAACACTGAAATGCCAACAACAACAACAAAAAAAAACCCTAAAACACCAACCAACTAAAAATCAGAAGAGAGGAAGAGAGAAAAAAAAAAAGAAAACTAATTTCCAGTGACAGTCTAGTCTTTCATCTTAAGCCTTGCCTTGAACTCTACCTTGTTTAATTATTAAATCAGAAGCTGCTCAGCAAGATCTGTCTTGTTTTGATGGTTCTTAAATTCAATCTTGCTGACAGACTGTGTCCATTTTTCTCTCTATTTGCTGTTACCTATGACATGATCTGAATGCTAATTTTTAAATTCAACATTTATTAATAAAGGAATAAATTTTGTTTGACATTGTCTTTTCACTCAACTCAATTTTCTTCCTATCTCACCCTGACAAAAAGTACAGGACACTTTCTTGAGAATATTTGTTAATTTTTTGCTTTTTACATCGTTTACATAGCAGGCATAAAATCCAGATTACACCTCCTTACATGTTTCTAATTATTCTAGGAAAGAAATGCAATAAATTAGAATAAGACTAATTATTTTTAAAATCCTTTTTATATGATCTTTAACAGCAGCATTTGATCATTCGAAGAGGAGGTGGGTAAAAAGAAGTCACATGTCTCTACAAAACCAGATGTACTATATAAACCCTTTCTTACAGTCTACAAGCCTACAGAGACAAAAGCTCTGCTAACTTGGATCAAACCAGTGAGAAATGCTAGAAACAGTCCTTCAATACAAATACATATCTGTGTAACAGTCATCGAATGGCTGTACTTCAATCAGTTTTGTCCAGGGCAAAAATCCTTGGTGGGACCGGCTGCTAGGACACTGTTCTTTCCCAATAGAGAACCACGGCCCCGCACTAGCAAATATTTCTCAGCCCAACCGTATTTATGAAGACTTTTGCACAAATGCATGAAATTTGAATACTACAAGAGACACTTGCTGTCGTGACATAGTTACAAAAAACTTACAGTTGACTTTATCTGTTCCAGATAATCTTCCTTCATTTTGCCAAGACGAGCATTGGTGTTCTCAAGCAGCTCCTGCATGTCTTCCGTGTGCTTCTTCCGAATGTTAAACTTCTCCTTTTCCATCTCAGCCACAGCATTGTGAAGCTGCATCACAAAAATATTACCAAATAATAAATGGCATCTAAATCTAGCATTTATAAGTATTATATCATTATAGCATATAAACAGAATAACTGAGAAGCACAGGCCATAGTTCTGTCCAACAAAACCAGAGCGTTGTCTCACTGAATAGCTCTACTGTGACTACTCTGTAAAGCAGCATTTTGGGAGTAAAGCGAGTCATTTAGAAGTATAAGCAAGTAATTAAAAAATGTATAGAGGCCATAACTTAATCCATACATAATGCAAAAAATACGTGTGTATTTTTGCCACTCTCTGCTACTTTTTTTTTCCATATTCAAACTGAACACCAATGATTCTCGCACAAAATTAATGAATTTCTGTTACAGGAACACTAGTACTCTCTCCAAATACTTACACTGCCAGCTTATCTGTCTCTCAATTTGTAAGAAGCTGGCGAGCCTTGACTATCTACTTGTCTAATAAAAGAATTATTTGTGTCATCACTAACTTTTATATTCTAAACACCAGTGGCTGAAAATAACGCTTCTCTAAAACAAAAAACCCCACCTAACACCAAAGCCTCAAGGTCCTAAGCATACAGGACAAGATTTACGATTTATCTCTTACAAGTCAAGAATTAAAACCAACATCACTTCCAGATGCAGGGCTGCCAAAAAAAAAAAAAAAAAATTAAATTAAGCAGCATACTTCATCTACGAAGGGAGGTGGTTTTGCCCTTTTTGTGACCCTCCCTCTCATGAGAGGGGTAGGCAAGACAAATACTGACAATAATCTGGGCAAAGGTGAAGCTGTCTCACAATAAACACGCTTTTCCCTCTGCTTTGCTGCTGTCTTGAGTCTAACAATAAATAAAAATACGTTGAAGAATTCATGACCCAATGCAAAAATAACAGTTCAAAGGAATCACCGTGGCAGCAGGTAGAAGCAGGTTTACCAAGATTAAAATTCCACGTCAGGTCAAGCAGAAATAAGCATTTCCCCAGCACACCCAGTGACCCGCTGAGGGGGCCCGATGAACCCGTGGAGCAGAGCGACCGGCTGGGTGGGTGCGGGTGTGCAAGCACCAGCAAAAAGACTACTCCAGAAAAAAATAAATTCAGTGTAAGGAAATATCACTAAAAGTAACATATTCCTATTTTTTCTTTTAAAAAAAATTTGTTTTAAGAGACCAAACGCATTATCCCTGATCTACAGTGTAGGAGTCTTTCAAAGAAAGCAAGTATTATTCATTACCCTTTTCTCCCACTCATTGTTCAGAGAATCATTGCTCTGCTCACACATCTTCTTTAACTCCACAATCTGCTTCTCTTTTGCTTCTCTGATGAACAGTAACTCACGAACAAGGGTCTGAACTGTCAAAAACGGGAAAATAAACAACCATTCAAGAGATACCTTCGGGATTTTTCAGTGTTGGCAACAGATGCAATCAGATTATATCCATTTTCCAATTAACCTGGCTTTCTGATGGTTTTTTTTTGGCTCTGAAAAATACTTAATGCATGTGCTTCTTTAGAATTTAGCACTTAGATTCTATGTCACTAAAATATTACAAGGTGCCCTCTCTACTTTATTTATAAAATATTTCATAGTGTGTCTTCCTTACTCAAGCAATACATCAACAAAATTCTGTGCAATCTAAAGAAAACAGGCATTTTACATGCCTCCTTAGGAGAAAAGGTTCTCGTGAAGGTTGAATGCCCAAGATAAACAAGGAAATTAAGTTCCCCAACTTAAATTTCAAGTGATTGCATCAAGAATTCACAATCTGACATATTTTGTGGAACACAAAGCAGGTGCATATTCACTTTTCAAAAGCGACTGATGATTTTCACTCTCTGGCAAGAGCGTAGGTGACTTAAACACAACACGTCACAGCTCAGCGCAGCCACCAGCCCACCACCAGCAGCACCAGATCCCTCACTGCACCATTTAATTTGCCAAGGAGCAGGAAAAAATACGCATGGAACTCTCCCCCTTTTTATACGTAGGTTACCAAACTTGTATATTATTCTACACTGTGCTTTAGTCCATAGCATAAATGGACTCCAAAGAATTTTAAAAGAAAATAACGTTTAAAAATTGCTGACAAACTACACTCAGGTCAACTTTTGTACTTATGACAAATTCAAGACTACTACTCATGTTTGAAATCTCTTGCTGCAATAGTCCTAAATAAATAATACATTGTGGTTTGATTAAAATGTACTGAATGTGAAAATAAATTAACCTTGAGCCAGAGAATCCAAGAAGTTTGAAATAAGTGTTCGAAATGCTTTGGTATCATCAAAGAAATTTTTTTTTGGTGACGCTCATAAAACCTGCAAGTATTAAATACAACAAGATCACACTGCCTTTTGGAAAATTTGTTTTGGAAACTGTACAGCAAAGACTACTGGACAAGTGTCTCAAAATCTAAAGGAAAACATTAGGTCAAGACCTGCAAATGAAGAGGGAAGGGACCCCTGCTCCTAGGAGGAATGTGTAAGCCCATCGCCACCAGAAGGACGTAGTACAATACCGCCACGCAGAAAACACCAACCGTGAATACAAAAATCACCTTTATTCTCCAGTTTTCTAATGGTTGTCTCAGCTTCTTTTTGTTTGGTTTTGTACTGGGACTTCAACACCTCTATTTCATCATTCTTTCTATCCAGAATCTGTAGGGAAAATTGACGATGCTTTAACAAAAGTAAAAAAAACCAAAACCACAACTGGTGCACAAAATAATATACACTGATCTCTGTCAAAGTAGCTGCCTTCAAGAAGTGCTTCAGTCATGCAGGACTAAGTGATTAAATCTAAGTAATTTTCACAGCTAAGACCACCAAGTCACAAACAAAGGATTGATTTAGAAAAATGTAGGCAGTAGAGTAGATTAAAAAGGAGTTTCATGTTTTGGGGGGCGGGGGGTCCTCTTTGTTTTCCTTTAAACTTGGGCAAATCTAATGTTGCTTTTGTTGAGTTTGGAAGTTTTGTGGTGCTACTACTGCAAATAGGAAGTTTTCCCTTTTCATATTTATGTTGCCTAAAACTACTTAAAAGCCTTTAAAATTCTCAGCAGGTTTAAGAAATATTTAAATCATTGGTGAACTTCACTACGCTGTTTTGTACTTCACCAATTGCAATTCTTTGCATGTGTTCCCAGAAACGATGGGTTGGAAGAGAGCAAGAACACAAGGTGTAACTACATTCACATTTCTGTACGCTTTGAATTTGGAAAAAAAATATGCTTCAATACTTGCACACTTTGAGATAGTATTTTAATTTAAACTTTGTGTTTAATAAAGTCATAGAAATTTTTTAACAGTGCCCCAAATCTCTCATCAAATAGAAGCTTTCATCTTAAAACAATATTACTCCGTCTGCATTAAATGCTTTGTGTCTTTACAGATTAATACGACACTATTTAACCTTTTCTAAAATATCCAACGTTATTAAACAACTTCAGAAGACGGAATTGTAACATCAGTTAGAAAAGGATGACAACTCAAGGGATGAGAAAGCATTTAAACTATTTCTTATTCTCACAAAGCTGTTTCCTTTAGACTCTCAGCTTTGCTAGCTGGTTCTGCTTGTGGACTTTGAGAACAGATGAGCCAAATATGCACCTGACCAAATATTAACATCCTTCCAGGAGGCTTTGATGTGTCACAGTGTTGTGTCAACCCACTTCCTCCGAGCCTGTGACTCAGTCTTAAGAAACAAAACAGAGGTACTCAGTAATGCAAAGCTTACAGTAGGATAAGTCACCACCATCCGAACGCTGAGCGTTTAATTCCCATTACACTCCTGGGATCCGAGTGCTTCAGAAGGCACCTAGGACCCCACAGAATTTGACCCCACATGTTTAAAACAAGAGATTAAAAGTAACAGTACGGCTTTTTGCAATCTTCCCAAAAGTGGGGTTATGCAACTCAACAAAGACAAATCCAACTTAACCCAAAGGAAGCGTATCTGGTGTCATTTTATTGCTGTGAAGAACTGAAAGCCACATACAGCTTCAACAATGCAGTAACATAAATAACGAACTGTTTACTGACCAGCCCGTGCTTTAAGATACAGTGTCATACAGAGACAAGAGAACAAGCACTGCTGCTGTATTAATAGGAACATATGCTATATACTTCTCGATTTTCCTACTGTTATTTTTTGCATTTTGTCCATAAAAGTTTAATTAAGTATTTTTGTTCGCCTTTTTCTGAAATCTGAGTGCTTTCTCTCTAAAAGAAAAATCCTGAGTTTCTGATTTCATCAGCATGTGAACCCACAGAAGCTGTTAGGCTGGTAAAAGAGGTTGTCTTGTTCAAACAAATCACCTGTATTCTCATCTGCTTTCTGCAAGTGTTTTTCCCTTCATAAGTTTATGTTATCAGAGAATATTCTGCATTCCTATCAGCTCATGCAAACTTTTATCTACAATCTTAAAGTAACATTAATTGCAATTGTGAAGAAGCTTAAGTACAACTGCTAATTATTTATTATAATCAGATTCTCTATTATTTTAATATACTTCTTACCTTTTGAACATCAGTATCATGCTTCTGCTGTAATTTAAGTTTTTCTTCATGAAATTTACCTTCCGCTATTTTTATTTTCATGTCCAGCTTTAAAAGCAAAATAGAACAGATATTTATTCTTTATTTTAATTAAGTTATATAACAGTAATGATCATTGCATAACTTTTGAAGCTTTCATTTACTTCTTTGAGAAGGCAATGGGAAGTCACTTAGAAATAATTGCTATGAAAAAAACTTACATTGAGTTTCTCCCTATTTTCATATTTATTTGATAAAACTGTGACAAAAGATCTCAACCTAAAATATTTCTTTAGAAAATGAATTTGTAAGATGTTTTAGTTGGCAATAAAAACAACTGCTACTGCCCAGAAAAAGCTATTGTCCTTTATTTAAATAAACACTTAAGAATGAAACTTTTAAATATTTCTGTTAATATACCAAGTATGGTAAACTTTCTTTTATTCTTTAGGCAGGTGTTACATTTACACAAAGACTGTCCTTTAGCCCAGCTGTATGATTATTTTCGTTTGTTTTCTATTATTCATAGATTTCACACTCCGCCCACATTTCCTTTTAAAGGTTACTTATAATAGGATTAAGGATATTACTGCTGAATTTGATTGCTAAAATACATTTCCTGTTTCTGCTTGTGTTTGTTCACAGTAGTGTACTTGAACCCCTCCAACACAATAACCCACTGCCACTTCTTGCTTAGAGTCTAAGTTTTCATCTTTAAAGTATTTTTAAGTCTTTCGCATATTTTCACTATGTCGTTAAAGACTGTCTTCAGGACTCCGCAAATATGATAGGTACCTTGTGTTTCTCAGTTTTCTAAAAAACCGAAGTGACACCTCGAGTTCAGATGCAGGCTACTCCACTTCTACATCCAATCTTTTCTACCGTGCAGAAAGCAAAGTGGACAGAGCAACAGATCCCAACAACCCTCACACTTCAGAAACGGTAGACCAAAAGCATCGGCATGTGAGCACCAACATCCACCAGAAGACGTCGTTAAGCAGTCTGCTGCCAACAGAAGAGTATATATTTGCCTTCTGGATGATCTATGAGCCCATGGTGCTGAGGTCCACCCATCTCGCAGCTAGACACTGGACTCCCATCACCATCCAGTTATTTACAGCTCTCATTTTTGTTCAGCTCAACTAACAACCTGACTCCTAACTCTCTCAACTGACAAACTCTAAAGGAACCAATAAGCCTTTATTTTTATGCCTTTGACTTATCAAAAGAAGTCATTCAAGCATGAATCTTTAACATATACAAACACACTGCAAATTATTAATTTCTTTTATACGATTACATATTTCTGTTCATTGTGACTTGAAAATGTGAGCTACAAAAATCTAAGTCAACTCAAAAAGGCGAAATGCCACGCAGTAAATATAGAAGACCCCTCAAGAACAGAAAACAGAAGAAGCAAGAGCAACAAATCCTTTCAATTTCCAGATTCCGCATCCACCGATACCGAAAGTATCCACTTGTTTGTAACATCACATATAAAGAGGCTACCTATCTCCCAGTCTTATGCAAATTACTAAGGAGGAAAAACATTAGATTGACAATTAATCCAAAGGACATAGATAGTATTCTCAGCTGTCAGACATCTCTTATCATCCAAAAATAAGCATCATGATAAAAATGCAGGGTCTATTCATAAAATATATACATATGTATATATGAAAAGAAATATATGCATATATCCCTCCAACAAAGTGACATTATAGAAGAAAATCTTAGTACCAGGTGATAAATAAGTGTTGATTTTTTTAAAAAAAGAGCACAGTAATCCACTCCCAGATAGACAGTTTGTGAACATTTCATAAATAAATATGACGGTCTTGTAAAAACACAAATTCTAGAAACTAAACATGAAAGAGACTCCAATCTACTTGAATCACATTAAAAGCTTATGAATTACTGATGTATCGCTCTTGCACTCACATAGCTACTAAATCTACACAAACACATTACATTTAAAACTCATTAATAAAGTGAGTGTCTTGGCTGATGTAAATTAATCCTTGGCGGTTTGCATCAGCTGAGATCTGGTCTATGTTTCGTTATTCCACAGGTTGGAAGAACATAAAAATAAATCAAAATCCAAAATTTGTCTGGTATTAAATATGGACATATATTTACAAGCAATGGTGATCGTTCTCAGTCACGCGGCTGTTTTCCCACAGGTTGACAGCAGAAATCCCTGCACTTGCATTTGACTCCCACTCCTTGTCATTAATCTTCCACTTCACACCATCCTTGCACCAGTTCTCATAAGTTTTAGGTCATTAACTCATTGCACTACTTCAAGTGGAACAGGCGACCCTTAAAACTTCACAGATTTTGGGATTGCTTTCCTAAAAGGATTGGCAGCTTCATCTCAGGACAGCCAGTTGCAACCAAACAACAAATTTGAAAAATGCGTCTGTCCAAGATGCAAAAGTCAGCTCTTAATGAAGACAAGCACTGTAATAACAAAATAGATTTTTTTTTTAATATTCAAAGAAAAAGTAATATTTAAAAAAAAAATCTCTTATTTGAAAAATCGCAAACACCAGCTCCTCACCAATGGAAGGCTGAAACGGTGATACCTTCAAAAACACTCAAGGTCCTTAACTTCCAGAAACTTAATGAAATTCTGAAGCTCAGCATCCCAGACATTTTCCTGCCCTGTCTGCTTTGTCCACAACTTAAATAATTTTGTCACTTCAGGACCTACTATATAAATAAATGTGAGGAGCCCCACATTAAAGTGTTTGAAATTCAATAGTTTATGTGCACATGGAGTTTTCAGCTAGTCTTTAGAGGGAAACTGTATTTGTAATGAGTAACTGACAAAAAAAAACCAAAATAAAGTTTTAAAACTCCAACAACATTTAAATGTTATGATGGTCCACAGCTCAAATACACACATGTATCTTCATCACAACTTCTGGAAGTGTGAATTTCAGCACTTGCTGTAAAAATAAAGATATATGGGTTTAAAAATCCTACACTTAAGATTTCTTCTGTGGAAAACTGCTAGAAGAGCCAGAAAGCATAAGGACAACAAAATAGCATCCTATAGCAAAGCTTGGAGTACTGGTTTCATTTATAAATCTGCTTTGTGATCCACCCTTTGTGTAAGGCAGACTTCCAAGCTCACCGCATATGGAGTTAAAAAAAAAAAAAAAAAGAGTCATGTAAACACATTTTAAAAAGTGATCTCATTAAGGCTGGGGTTGAAGCAAAAGGGCTCATCGCTTCACAACTGGGAGTGAAACTTCTCCCCTTCCATTTCAAAGTTAAACACCCTATTAAATACTAATTTCAATAAAGGAGTATCTTCCAAATTAAAACCATACCAAACTGAGTCAACTGCATCTCTGTAGTTACCAAATGTCAAACCTCATTTGTTAAGTTAGACTCATTTTCCTGTGGAATAGCAGTTTGTAACGTTATGTCCTACTCTTCTACAAAGTGCCCTCTGCACTTCAGCTCTATTTATTAAACACTCTGAGAAACAAAATAACCTACAGCAGTATAAATGATCTTTGTAAGTTTTAGAGAAAATAGATAAAAACAACTCAGAAGCAATTAACTGTGCTCACGCTTGTCAGTTTTAATACCTTTTAGTACCAGTTAAGAGGCAGAGAACATGAAATTTATGTCACGTTACCATTCAGATTTAAAAAAAAAAGTGTAGATGTTTAGCTATAGTTGAAAAGTTTGCAACTATGTATGAAATGCAGCCATTGCTGCTGCCTGAACATCATTCCTTTGGATTTCTGTCATTGTTTATTCTCCTTACAAAGAGTATGAGGCAATTAAACCCTAAGGCCATGTAAACATCACTGATGTCAAACATCTGTGCTGGCCCTGTTATTTAAAGCCATGGAGGGTGGTATCAACAGAACTGCTTTTATGTGCCTAGTCACACTTTCTTCCTAATTTAAAAAAACAAAACACCACCAAAACCAGCAAACAGTTATCTGACATGGAGTTTCATCAAATCACTGTCCTGTATTTTCATAGCACCGGTGAGGTGCTAGGAAATTTTAACTAATAACTGTCAAACTTAAACTGATAGAGTCTAATCTGCAACTGTCATAAATCTTTGGGGGAAAAAAAAAAAGAAACAAAGTGATATCTCAGTTTTTCTCAAACAAACATTCATCCTGTCATCATTTACAAAAATTTGTAGGAATACTAAATATCTGATTTAAAAGTAAATCAATAATTAGACTAACAATATTAATCTGAGATAGCTTTGAACTACTGATCACTGCTCACTTGTCTTCACTACAGGGATCATCTTTAGGCCAGAAGTGCCATCTTGAAGGTTCAACATCCATCAGAGATATTTTTTTTTGGATATTTGACAAAATAGTACTTGTTGCTTGCCAGATTTTTTTTCCAAGTCCATGAATATATGGGGGAGGGAGGGAGGAAGTGAGGAAGGGGGAGAAGGATGTAAACAACAAACGAGAACTTCAAAGCAAGAACTAACAATGCAGAACAATTCCTTGTATATCCTACAATATATGACAAAACTTATTTGCCTTGGTGCTATGCAGCTGCCAAAAGAAATCAGTGCACAATACAAAGCTTTGATATTCTCACAGAAGAAAAAAAAGTTTCTTAAAAAAACCCCCAAACCAACAAACAACTCAAACTTTCTACCAAATCATGTTTACTCAATTTTCGCATCCAGAGTTAAAAGAAATAAATATCAGTAATTTATCTCCTACCTTATCCAAGGTAGGAGATACTGTACTTGCAAAACATTCAAGATTTATGATATATACAGACATGCTGACTTCAGACAAAAGTCATTTGGAATTTCACATCATAGTTAACAACCTATCTTTTTGCACTGTGTTATTTCTGTATCTTATATTGTTCCCTCAAAAATCTGAGGTACATTGATACTTTTAACATTTAGAGCAACTTAAGAGTCAGAATAACCACCTAAATATCTAAAAGAAAACCACTGGCATGAAAAAAAAGGAAACAAATTCATACTTTACTTTTAAATATAACATCTAATCATATGGGAACTAATCTTCCATTTTCAAAACTGAACCATTGAAAAATTTGTGCTGAGTGGGGCTTTGAAGTGGAGCTGCAGGTACAGAAGCACACCTGCTGCATCTCCCCAGGGTCCAGCTTGGGCCCCTGGATAAACGGGACTCTATACAACACAGGATTATTTAGAGTCTTTGACAAAGATTTTTTATGATACGCAAAGGAGATTATTTTAAATATCAAGGGCCACTGTTTCTCACTATTTCAGATGCAGACATTTCCCAAAAACACCTAGAGGTATGGGTGGGCAGAGGGGGATAGCAGTGTGTAGTTTTCCCACCTAGCTGGTTTTACTTGATTGAAATTTCCAAGGTTCTATCAGACTTCAAGAACAAAACTTACAAATTAAAGGAAGTCATAAATAATATTTTTCCTAGTGGAACATTACACATAACAAAAGCAGGTTTTCCATCTGGGATTTACATTAACTTTCTTCCTGATGTTGGTGCTCATCCTCTGAGTATAACACAGAAATTAAAAAAAAAAAAAGTAACTACATTTTGAAACAGCAGATCATTAACTACTCTAAATTCTGCACTGAATATCATCAATATTTTTATCCAATGCGATGCCTAAGGTGAAATAAATGTCTTGTAAAGCCTCTGTTATCATCTGCACAAACCAGAGATGGAGTGAAAGAAAGGCCGTATCAAACTAGTGAAACACAAACCAGAAATTAGAATGTAAAAAGAGCCTTTATAAATATGGCATTGTGCCCAGATTCAAAGGTCCCTCCACAAAAGTCTGTGTTTATGCTCTGGACTATATTATTTGACCTAACAAACATTTATACTTCTCTCCACGTATCTAACCTTCTTTGTATCTTTACTCTTTAAAAACACTACAACCGCTACTTCCAGTTATAGTATTTTTACAGAGTACCATTTGAAGAGAAACTAGATATTGACTTCAGTAAAAAATTAATATGACACCACCCCATTTGTATAGCCACTAAAAATGAAAGGCTTTGCCCTAAATCAAATCATACAGCTTCCCCCGTCAAGTAAGGTCCGACTTTTTAAATGACACCCAACATTAACACACCCTTGCTGTATTAAAAAAAAAAAATTGAATGGACAATTGTTGTTATTCATATGTAAATGTCATTAGTCTCTTTCAAGGGAGAACAATGTATTTTTCATAGATTTCCAAGTTGGGGGTGGTGGGAATAGGGAGCACAGCATACAGCTTTGTATCCCAACAACTGTAATAATAAGAAAACAAGTCTGTACGCAGAGTCAACAACACTTGCTTTTTTCTCCCCAGTGCTACTCTTTTTTTTTTTTTTTTTTTTAATATGTTGTATTTCAGCAGCTACTAAACTTTTTACACTCATGTCAGGATCTCCTAAAACAGTCATTAAAATTGTACTCTTACCCTTATTTAACGATGTAGCAATAACACCGTATAGGACCTGCTCTTTCTAGTCAACAGCTCTTCTCCCTTGAATGCTGGGATCTATACATTTTTTTTTTTTAAGAAGACAGAGAGACACTTTGAGGTAGAGATTAATCATGCAGCAAAAGATTAATTCCCAGCTGCTTGGCAACCATCTGGACACTCTACTGGTTAAAACACTAGTTTGAATTGCTAACCTACCTCTTTGATCTTTCTCAATGTCTCCAGCACATATGTGCAATAATTAAAGACATAGTTCACAAACTATTGCCAAAAAAATAAATAAATAACTGTACATGTACATATATATCGCCATGACCAGACCAATTAGTATCAGGAATTATAAATCACAAGTCAGTTTATGAAAACAAGTCTCATCCTGACGTACACTCTGTGTCTCACACCAGTCTGGCAATAAAATTAGGGTTGGGTTTTATTACATTACATTCTGAAGAGTTATCAAAGCAAGACAGGATGCAATCTCCTCACATGGAAGACAACGGACATATGTTCATAGGGACACGACATTAATCAGCCAGGAATCACGTTAGCAGAAGCCAAGATTGCTGCGTTCTTAAACGTGAACTAACAGATTACTATGCTGAATGATTACTTGGTGGTGAGAATCAGTTTACAACTGAATTCTCAATGTAAATCAGGCAGTGCATTCAAAAAGACATCAAGTTTGTGGATAAAAGGAGAAAATTCAAATGAACCACAGAATATTCAAAGCAACAACACACACTGTTCGGAATATTTTTCAGGGGAATAAAACAGTATTTCCAGAACCAAGTTGTCGTAAGAAAAAAAAGTTACAGAAAAGTGAAAAACCAAGATGAAAGCAATAATTATCTTGCATTTTCTTGCCCCTTCTTATGGGCCACACTTGTGTGAACAGAATTCAACATGCATTCTTACATTTTAACAAGAATATTCACCAGAATTTAAAACCTTTACAATTGTTACATTTTGGAAAAGAGCAAGATGTTTATGAGCAGAAGTAAGACTTGGACAGTTCTGGATGAACAGGACAACAAAAGAGGAGAATAGTGAATTAAAAGAAGTGGAATTAAAGAAGAGAGGGATTAGAAGAAAAAAAAAATAATTCCAACACATGAAGCTCCAGTTATTGTAGGATTCAAGTTCTGGGCCCACCTACAGACACTTTTGCAACTCAAATGCTTTCTGAAAGTCCATCAAAAACAATCTCCTCCTATGATTAGTAACTACATCTGAGCTTAAAAAGCGCAGAGAGAATCACCACCCCATGACAGGCCCAAGTAGGTGCCTTTGGCCATATCCAGCTCTCCGAGGTCCATACACGTACTCATCTCTATCCACCTACCAAGTACAGTTAAACTCTAGAGACATAAATACACATGAGCACACAAACATTTTTATTTCATTATAATATACGAGAGAACAGTACTGATACATTTTGTTACCATTCTTGGAATATGTGACCAAAATATCTGTTTTCAACGAGGAAAAAATGTCAAACCCATGAGGAAGCTAAAAGCACAATAATGTTGATTTTACACTGGTGAAAACTCAGCTTAATTACAAGAGTCGTTCTTTTAGGATTCTGTCTCCATATTAGTTTTATTTATTGCTTTTAATTTGGCATATATTAAACATTTAATTCATGTATTTAAATATTTTGCTATAGAACAGAGTAATTAAGAGGAAGAAATAAAAACCAAAAGGACAATGTTCACTGATCACCATCTCCTTCTAACTGCAGAGACGCATATTTTTATCTTCAAGTGTTTTGGTTTTTTTTTTCTCCTCCTGAAACCCTACCTCTTTTCCACGATAACACCAGCAAGTGTCACTCACTCTCCTGGCTAAGTTCTACAACTTTCTCTCCTCATGTTCTTTCCTCCACATTCTACGTATGGTCCCTTTTGGGAAAAATCTGTATCACAGCCCTTATGCAACACTCTCCAGGTCAAGTTGTAGTCTCTTGCCAGATAAGTGAGAAGCACAGTAAATCTGCTGCTTTCAACACCTTAAATTCAGAACACTTCTAGCCAGACCGAGACTTAACCATAACCTCATCACTGCAGCACACTGATTTTATCTTAACAGAAATATATCACTACATCCCAACACTTCTGGCGCAGTAAAACTATATACATGGCTTGATGATCTTTATAAACAAAATTTGCGTCATATAACAAATGGGAGTGCTCATTCATAAGAAAAAGAGAAACATAAATAATGATTACAAAGGTAAAAGTTTTAAATAGTATTTTTTAAAAAGGCTGTATCTTAAACATGCAATTCTTGAGTTAAAAAAAAAACCAAAAACAAAACAACCCCAAGCACTTCCTTTTTATCATACTTCTAGTCCTCAACCCATGAAAACACGTTCTAAGGGGAAAAAGATGTCATTTTCCCATCTTCTACACCCTAAGTTACCCTTCACTGCCCAGCTTCTCTCTCCTTTTCCCAGGACACGTACTCTGTCCTCAGTCCTCATGCCCCAGGGCAATTTGGTGGAAATGACCCTGCAGGATTTCTGTATCCCCCCGAAAATTCCCCCATCGCCTGCCCCAGAGCTGCTCCCCTCTCCAGTTGTGCTGCTCCATTACCCCAGCTGATTGCAGGAACAACAACCGTTTCCACCAGACTGCTTTAACATACAAGAGGCTGGAAAAGCACCCGTGCTCCAGTGTCCAGAAACTTAATCAATGGATTTCCAAAAATCAAAACAGAAAAGTGACGGGAGCACAGTGATAAAGTTGACAAAAACACTGGAAATACTCAATGTTCTCAGTTAACCCAGACAGATGAAGCTCCACAACAGTTATTGCACAAAGCATCGAGCTCGTCCGCTTGCCAAAAAAAAAAAAAAAAAAAAAAAAAACCAAACTTTTTAAGAGTTTGTATACAGCTCAGTACAAATTTACTCCTGGTGTTAATTATAACCTTCCATTTAAAAGAATACAAAGAGAAAATTATTTCCAATATTCTTGCCTCAGATCTGTTTAGATTTCATTTGCTGAGTCTAGATAAATAAATATCTTTGCTTACAGAAATAACTGGAAGGAAATTGAGAAAAATGCTAAGACAAACTAAGACTGATAAAATGAAAAATCAAGAAAGAGATCTTCTTTAAAGAAACATAAAAACTTCTTTAAAGGACACATTAGATATACTAGTTTTTTGAAAAAGGTTAACAAAATATTATATTTTATTAAGATAGCCAAATTTGTTTTTTAATTCCAGAAGAACTTCAAACCCACATCTTAGCAGCGGTGTTGGTTCTGATTTTCTGAAAAATCACAAATAAGAACTTTTTCTCTCCCCACTTTTCCGCTCCATAGAGTATTGGGTGGCCCTCAGGATGACGAAAGGTGAAGTTCAAAGGGACGCTTTTTCCTATTTATCAAGATAAGGCGGTCATGCCATCTGCTCTGCTTTGCTGTACTGCTGAAAACTGATATATTCCTGTTTTGTTGCATCTTCCTTGTTTGAACCCAGGATTTTTCGGTAATGACAGTTTCCCACATGGTTTAATCCATGTCAGAAATATTTGGGGAAAATATGTCTAAAAGCCACTGCCCGATGATACTCACATTTTCATAGATCTGTGATGTGGTTGTCATTGAAAATGACCATGTGTTCAGCATTACAGAGTCAAAACAGGTGCAGGAATGGTTTATGAACAAAGGTCTTAAGGTTAAAAGCAAGAAACCACAGTTATCCTTTTTTATGTTCTCCTGGTCTACTACAAAGCGGTTGAAAACTGTTAAAGAATTACCAGAACTATTCTGTACAGCGCTATTTTTCTGCTAATACGTTTACATTCTAGAAATGAAAAGGCTTTACTCTGCATAGAGCTTCACAACCAAAATAAGATGAAAACACATTTAAGTTTTCTATTTAATAGTACACACATGGTGGTTGTGAAATACTGTTTATAACCTTTCCAGTTTAAACTAGCCTGCAGTCCAGTACCATTAGCACAAAGTACTGGATCTTTACTGTGCGGTTTAGAGGATTTTTCCACTGAACTAGAGCAGCATTCACGGAGTATTTTATGTAGCTACTTGGCATGCATTCCCGTTTATTTAATTTGAAAATATTATTTAAATGACAGCATTGTGCTTTCAATTTTTTTTTTTTTGGTCTATTTTCACATCTTATGAAACTTTGCCTTGCCTCACCCCGGGGCAGCAGTGGTTTGCCTATTGTCAATACCAAAGAACAGTCAATATTAGACCAGAGAAAGTGAAAGGCACATGTATTGTGCGACTGCCATATCAAGAGGCTTGTTTAAACATTAAATTAGACAGCCAGCTATCAACATAAAGCAGACTTTCATATACATTACTTTATTAACAATGGAAGTATCCGCAAACCAAATCTACCATCCCCTCTATCTCAGTTACAGACAACTTCTGAAGCGTTCCTGAAAGTAACTTGAGGAGAGCTCTAACTCACAAGTGTCCTTACAACACACCATGTAAGAGGAAGGACCATTTCATGGTTTGCAGGTGACCCCTTCTTTCCAGCTCGTACAAATCTGAGTCCTACGGAGGTCTAAGTACCGGTGGATAGCTAGGGAGCAGTGTACATACACCTTGATTTTCCAAGAGTTCATGGCTCAGAAATTTGAAGGGCAAAGAGAAGAGTGTTGGTGTTTGTGGTTGTGTTGTTTGTTTTGTAGTTTTTTGTTTGGTTTTTTTTTTTTGGTTTGGTTTGGTTTTTTTTTTAAATCATTTTTCCTAATACACGTTGAATTTCCTTTTCTGAAGTCTGGTCCACCAGATCACTGATTCACCGACTTTCAAAAAGAAAAATGTAATGCTTACATGATTTCTGAAGAACCTGAAATATCTATGTGCTAAACATAGTATATATTTTCATCTCATGACTGATGTTTTAAAGGAACTGAGTAGTTTACGACCAAAAAAAAAAATCATAGACATACTTCCTTAAACTATGAAAAATGTAAAAATGATCACAAAACTTTATTTTTGTACACATTCAAAACAAAATAACACAGTATGAAAGAATTAGATAGGCAAGCTTTGACAGTAATCTTACCAATTAACAATGTTCAAAAGAAATAATACATATGAATAGAAGACGACTGGAGCTAGATGAGGCAAATATCAAAATAATGTAGGTCCTAAAAGAAATAAGGTCTAGATCTGTAGATTTTAAAAGGTATAGAGAAAGTAAACAAAAAACTGCACTAAATAAAGGGTTCCATTGCTTCTGTTAAAAGGTAGCTTGGAAAATTCCTACAATTCAAGCTCTTCTACAGTAAAAAAATCCTTCAAAGGAAGAGTAAATGTGTTCAGAAAGTCTTTTTTATTCCCTAAGTAATTGGGAAATACATTAAGTATTTAATGAAAAACCCTGTCACTTCAGCAAAAATTCTCTTACATGAGATTTTCTGCTATAACAAACTACTTTGTGAAGACCCAATTTCCAAAGAAAGTGCCCTAACTTACTAATTTGGATGTAGTTTTCTTCTTCCAAAAAGACTAAATAGAATCTTACCTCTTTTTCATGCATTCGAAACAGTGTCTGTTCATCACGAAAACTGCTACTTTTTCCTAAGCCAATTTTGGGTGTCATCTATTGAATGATAAGAAGTTGAAAAAAACTTAAGTTCAAAGCAGAAACTCCAAGTGAAATCAATCCTAACCAAAAATGAAAAGTTATTAAGCATGTTTGTTTGCCTGTACAAAATAACGAGGGAATATAAATACCTACCAAAGACACTGGCATTGGTTTTTCCCGCAAATATCTTGGATTTTCTAACTGAAAAACAAGTTAGATAAAAAGTCATCACGTCAGTAATGTCTTTTTTTTTTTTTTTTTCAAGCAGTAAAAAATATCTGCAAATACTCAAAAAAGCTTGCAACAACCACTTTGGGAGCATACCTAATGCAAATGGATCAAAAATGACACTTTTTTCCCCAAACTCTCATGGTTGGATTAATTCCATCTATGTATGTTTTAAAGAATTTAGTAGTTAAATACACAGCTTATACAAAAGATTCCCAACTTGATTGGATAAACTTTCATTTAGATCAGTGTAAAGCTAAAATCATTGTAAATTTATTCTACTCTAGTGTTTTCAAAAAAATGACAGCTGAGTGCATTGAAACTATATCCACACATGTAAGTAATAGAGACAAAACGTAAGGAAATAATTCATTAACAGTAGTGTATAATTAAAGCAGCTCTTTTAATTACTATTTTTAAGAACTGAATACAAAACCTCATTCACAACCCACTTCCTCTATCAGACAGCTTTATCTTTTTAATTTTCTCAGACGATGAGGCTCAAACATCACATCACAGAGAATGCATAACACCCAAGAAAAGCTTTCAAGGGTATAATCTTGTGAAATGTGGCAGTGAGATTTAGAATACGAATGTGACTGCAATACACATCTTACAACACTTAGATCAATTTAATCTTAAAAAAAAAAATAGAGTATAAGGCATGGCAAATATATCAAATGCTTGCACTTTCTCCAATACTATTAAATAAATTTGTGTGTTGAATTTATCAGTGAAAGAAGTTTAATCCCTCTGAAATTTCAATTTGATACAGTATTATTCATTTCCTGTCCTAAAAGGTTATGTAGGACTTCTATATGCTGTTGAAGAGTCGTCATATTTCACCCAGAAGTAGTTGTAGATATTCCCAAGTTTAACACATTAAATTTAAATTAATAGTATTATCTTTTAATACTATAGCTGAAAGAATATAAAAAGTAATATTCTAACAAATAACTGATGTCTCTTTATTGTCAATCAGTTTACTAAAACAGATACATTAAACTTTCTTTCATACAAAGCACCCTAGGTTGGTTTTATTTCAAGGGTTTTCTGTGCTTTTTTTTTTTAATATACCACAATGACTGACATGCAAAAAACGTGGGTAGATATTAGTGAACAAAGGAATCCCATATGCACCTACCGCAAAAAAAAAAAAAAAAATTGTTAATTTTGGACACAGAGGAGCATATTGGTGAGGAGAGGAATGCGGGAGTGAGAACATCATGGGACATTAACACAGAAGATAGATAACAATGGAAAAAAAAAAAAAAGAATAAAAAAATCTAGCAATAAAAAGTATAGAAATTCTAAGCCAGAAAAATTTAGGAGGATCTTCTTTGTCCTACACATTTGTACCTGCAATAGTATCTTCTATCTAAAATTCTCTAACTTCACCAGTATTATACTCTTCCTTCTAGCTCATTTTGCTGACTTCCCCATCCACCCCACACCCTAATCACCACCTGTAACGCCACCCAGGTCTGAGGACAGCCGAGACCCCTGCTCTGGCTCCCCAGAAAACTGAGCAGCACCTAACACTGAACACCCTCCCCAGTACCGGGGGAAATTTTGAGAAGCTTAAGGCTGCAGAACCAAATTTCAAAGGCTTTATTATTTTCCAAAAGCCCCCTCTCTCATGGAAAATGAATACAATCACCCTTTACTTTTGCTTTTTTAAAGCTAAAAATTATTGTAAATATTTACAATTAACTCAAACACTTTATCTAACCATTAAATAAAGCTGTTTACAGTCTTCCTTTCAAAACCAAATAGCTAAGGTATATCCTACTTGTTCATGAGAGAGAGGGGAAATGTGTATCTAATCCTTTGTATGGCTTAAGTCTTGCATTTTTTGATTTTGTAACAGCAGCCATATGTGCTTTGAAGTTAAATGTTCCCACTTTGTTACTTGTTGTGGATTTTATCCACTTAAACTGATCTGTAAACATTTAATGTCTCAACATTCATTCTCTTCATGCTGGTCTTCTGCAAAACTTCTTGCTCTCAAAATTATACCACATTAAAGAGGGAATATCACAATAAAGAATGCCCAAAAAAGAAAAAAAAAAAAGCTTGTATTTATGAGAAACATGCAAATTTAAAAATAATAAGCAAAAGGTCAAAGACAAACCAAAATACATATGTATGAAACTGAAGGACTGCCATGAGAATAACAGTAAATCACATGCTTTTTTAAGAGCATGAACCAAATAAATGTCATCATGAAAGACATCTTTATTTGAACTAGAATTGAACTCTAATTTGTAAATACCACTTCTTAACAAAAATGGCATTTTGAATTTCTTTGAAAAAAAAGATTTTGGATTCTCCTGTTCCGTTAGGCAGTCAAGCGGACAACAAACCAAGTTTCAATCTGTGAGACCGGCACAGTCACCTCCTAGCACTTGAGTCCTCGTAAATCAGAGTTGGGAAGGCTTTGGATGATCAGATTCCCCTTAAGAGATCCCCATTACTTAACAGAAATAATACACTGTATGAAAATACTTATTCTTTTAAGTTGAAAATGTACGGTAGAAATTTGCGTAAAGACACAGATTTCAAAACCGAATTTGAGTTAAATTAGCCATAATTTTAACTTTAGTATTTTCAATTTGTATTTCTATATAAAGCGATCACAAGTAAACATTTCTCAAGTATGCAAGCAGTAAAGCATTGATAGGAAAAGTAAAACATGCTGAGATGGTTTCCCCCAAAAGCAAGGACAGTATGAAAAAAATCACAACCTTGAGCACTAAGTACTTCCACAAGACTCATCCTGGGGACAGCAACCCCCCAGGCTGAAAACAGCGCACGGGCTTTGTAACCCTCACAGCCCAGAAACTTAGAGCAAAGCTTCTGCTCTTCGGACATGGCAAACAGCAGCACAACCACCATGGTAATGTTAGGCTTTCATTCTGCCCCTTCCCAAGTCCCACTTTGTTCTCTGGAAGATGTTTATCAAGGTATGCTGATCTTCAATAATGCAGAACTGTAGCTTATTATGGTTCAGTAACAGAGTCAGAAGGTATGTTGGATATATTAAGATTCAGGGGAAAAAAAAACAAAAACATTTGGATCAGCAAGCTTGTTGCACATTCCCCCTCAAGCTTCTTCAAAGACAAATGTGACTGTTTTGAAAACAAGGATGGAAAAAACACACATGAAAGAGTTAAGAACACTTAAGATTTTGAAATGGTAAACAACTAAACTGAACCTTGCCCTCGGTTCTTACTTTAATCTAACAAACCCAGCCGGCCAGCATGTTCCTTACAGAAATAACTGCTGAGTAGCTTCAGGAAATTTGAGTAAGGACATTCTTATCTAACATCATAATTTGTAGGGAAGTTCACTTTAATGCTGCTTCTGCAGTCTTAGTGGAAGGACATTAAAGCACATGAAGCCTGTTTGTCAGCATGGAAGTTGAATTTATTTTTTGAAGTCACACCAGCACTTGGAGTTCACTGTGGGAAAGTTTTTACAGTGTTGCTGCCCTCCAACACCACAACATATACAGTAGGTATGTTTATAGTAAGCAGACAGACTAAGACACCAAACAAAAGATAATCAAATGGTTTGTAGAGAAATGGCTGAGCTTAACTAGACTGGAAAGACAGAGGCAGACGTGAACCAAGTACACAAAACAGGCACAACACACACTGGTGCTGTAGCCACCCAAAAATTCTCTATGCTTACATCTACTTTAACCCTGTGTTATAAGTAATTTCTCTAAGAAAGGAGAACATAGTACAAACTACTGACCGAAGAATATCTTTCATCATTTCCAATGATGAAAGTTATGTTCTCCCTGATTAAAAAACCCTTTGCTACTTCTCCAGGGTACAACCTCTTTGTACACTTTCTACCTACAATGAAGTGCTGGATTTCCTGGGATGTTGCTTTGTCACACCTAAAATTCAGTGACAAATGAAATTGTATCAGAAGCATCGTGAAAAAAAAATATATAGGCAGGTCAGATAAGAATATGCAGGGGTTTAATTCATTGTCGCTCCTTTACATAACTTGAAATTTTATACCCAAAAATTGTGTTTGTCTACAAGCTAAAAAGCTTAGCAACTACAAGAGGAAAAGAAGGAAAAAAAAAAAAAAATCAAGTTTAATTCCATTATCCAGTAAGCTCCCTTTCCTAACACTATATAGAATCCACAACATTTAATTTTTTTTTTTGATGCATAACTAAAGGGAATTTGAGGATGTCCCGTTCATCAAGTGTACTAAATTTGCAACAACATATAGAATGTTATTGACAACTGTTAATAAAACAAGATAGCTGATGGGATTTTTATTATATTCTAAAATAGCTAAAGAATTACACTGAAAGTTCAAAGCAACAACATGACCAAAGATTACCTGCATTTGTCTAAGCTCCTGGCTCTGAAACATTTCCCTTCAAATGGCGATACAGAAGGATTTATTTTCTACACTGCAAATGCAACTTCAAGGCATGAACACTTAACAAAGGATAGTCCCCACATCAGTTTAGATAAGAGTCAACAAGGGCTAAAATTTAAAATTAGTTTATATTATTATTCCATGTATGAAAGGTAAATTTATCACCATCAAACCTCAACTTCTTTTTTAAACATTTATCTTCACATGACTAGAAACTAAAGAACTTGAACAGTAAAATGTTTGATAGTCAGGCATGCTGCAAGGCAAATGGAAAATTCTTTTATTACCCATGAGAAGCAACAGTATTAGCAAAGTAATGCAACAGCCTTACTTCTTGTGTAGAAAATGTTGTTACTACTAATAACAAATATATCCAAGGCATCCACATTACAATCTGTTAAGCTTTGACCTCTCTGCTTAGTAGAGAAATAATAAAATTATTTTCCAAAATTTTTCACAATATTTTTAATAATAATTTTTAAAAAGTCTCAGCTACCGATGTAAGTATATCATAAAAAGTGAAAACACGTTCAGTATCTCATAGCTGGAAGATGCTGTTTTTCTCACCTTTATGCAGAGCACCTATCTCGGTACTTGCAGATTCTTGAATAAAGCACATTCTCCATTTATACTTGCTCACAATAATAGCTTCCTAAAATTTCAAGGATTCTTAATAAGAAAAGTCTGTTTAAGGACTTGTCCGAAATTCCCAGGATCACCTCTGTCTCCATCATCGCAAAAAAAAAAATAAAAAAACCAAACCAAACAAACATACAGAGCCACACATTCTTTGCCAGACTAGCAACTTTGATTCACCAGTTATTCCTTGACATGCAAATAAAACTAAAAAAAAAAAAAAACAAAAAAGTCAAGGAAATTTTGAAAAGCTTTTTAAAGACAACTGTTTTTTATAACTGGCAGTTCAAAGTGAAAGCCATTCTGTATTTGCTCTTCTAACTTTCCTCCACTATTGAAGTGTTCTTTCAGGTGAAGGGTCTTCTGTATCTGAGGTGGGATCGCTTGTAAATTAGTAAGCAGGTTTTTAAAATGTTTAGTAATCACATATTCTTTAAGTATGAAACTCTACTTAAAACTTCCTGATCCTTGAAGAACCCATCGGAGGCCGTGATCCATAGCAGGGAAACGCTGTTCAACAGCAACCACTTACAGACCTCTCTTTTACCACCTCAAATCCTCTTTGTCAGGTAACTCCCAACAAGTCTTATCAGGCAAAAATCTCTCACTAGCAACTTGTTTAATTACCATCCTTGGAGAGGAGACTTGAAAAACTGATTTATGTGTCATGGTAGCCAATTTGTTATCCAAGAGAGCTCCCATATCTGTGGCAGATCATCACAGTTTAATAACCATCCATTATCAACACGATTGCAAACTGGAATTCCAATTAGAAAAAAAAAAAATTAAAGAGATAAGCAAGCAGGCAGATCAACACTGATATCAAAGTGTTGGATAGAAAGAGATTCTTTGTCAGCATCAATTGGAACAATTTGTAAAATGGCCATGAGCAAGTTTCCCCCTTAAAGCAGCTTTAAAAGCTCAAGGTATTACAACTACCTGTTCATATAATCCAGGTATTTATACAGCCCAGATATCCAAAATCTGCAAGTGAGCGCTTGCACATTTGTTTCAGACACCTGCATAGCACTTAGCAAAGTGGAGTTGACTGCTATTGAAAAGCTTTACAGAGGTCCACTCTCCTCACTTTACAGAACTAAAATTCCTGAAAAACATATTCATCTAAGTCTGGAAGTGCTAGAAATTGATCTTGTCTTACTCTATAAAAGACAACGTGCTCCAAGGAGCAATATCATGCACCCAAACTAATACTTTCACTAATCTCTACTTTCAGTTTGGAGAAAGCAGTCAGGCACCTCCTGGATTGTCTCAAGGTCAAGACTTCCTTCTTCCTCAGAAGCAAAGCAAGAAAGCAATCTGCATTTAGAAAGCTTCCACAAAGGCAGATTCTTTCCTCAGCAACGTAAATTCACAAACACGCTATTCTTTCCGTGAGGAAGGGCCACAGAGCTTGTCTAAAGATTCTAATTATTAAAAGGGAAGGAAAGAGGTTAAACACACTGAAGAGCCTCCTGAACACTTCCAAAAGGAGGCAAACTCTGGCAAAAAAAAAAAAAAAAAAAAAAAAAAGAAAAAGAAAAAGATAATGGCTTGCAAACTCTGTATTCCTTAAAAAAATAATAATACATAAAGCCAAACTCTTCTTTCATTTATACAAGCATAAATTCAAAATAATGTTATTGAGTTACCAAGGAACAGTCCAAAATTCAACATGAGTAAGACATTTGGTGACCTGCAATTCCTGACCAGCAGGAATTACTACTTTGTTTGATTTATCAGTAACACAATTACACACAATAAGATTATTATTGCTTAAAAATAAGGCATTTTTAAACGTTTTCTTCTCAAGGTGACTTGTAGTCATAATAATCTTTTTAAGCACTACCATTTCTAAAAGACTAATTCCTACATAAAGTTTTGTTGACGTTCTGAGATGCAGGCTACACTACCAAGGAGTTTACATTTCAAGTCAATAAATAAGTAATATACTGTGTTTATTTTACCCCAAGATTCCAACTATTGAGACGTGCTTCAAGGTCACTGTCATCCAAAGAAATGGATTTTTTATGACGATGGTCCTGGAACATAAAAAAAGTCGAAGAAAACATCAGAAGAGCTGGCAGATATACAGGTTAAAAAAAAAACAAAACAAAAAAAAACAAAAAAACCCCAAACTTCTCATTAGACTTGGCCATCCCTACACTGCTTTTCCTAATAGCGTCATACGTCTGACAGCTTTAATCTAAATAGCTCAGTTACCAGTAGGGTGCTGTGCTAAGAAAGGAATTCAGGGGATAAATTAGCCTGCCTCCTCACTTAAACGTTGTTCTTTATTTTACTTATTGCCAAAGCAATGGTCTCCTTTGCAAAGGGTGAGTTTACTAAACAAAAATCAAAATATTCCATTCTTCAGGCAACATATTTATTCTAGAAATGAACTGTCTCCACAGTAACTTTTGTGGGACTAATCCAGAATTCAGAGATCACCTGATCAGCCTCCAAATAAACAAAAAATAATTCAGGGAAACCAGAGCAAGGCAAGGATAGTCACAGTGTGCAGAGCTGCAAAAGCAGAGGATGGAGCAGCTGCTGCCCAGCTCAAGGCTAGGAGTCCTCTTTGCAGAAAGAGTTTCCAACATTCAGTAAGGACTGCAGGTACTACTCCTCAAGGCTCTGTCTCTCAAAATAAAGTTTTTACTGTAGGACAACAGCAACTACTGATTGTATCTAATGTATCAAATAGGGGAGCTGGTACAGAAAATTTTCCTTCACTGAGATATAATACTATTTAAAAAAAAACAGAACACGGAAGCATGAATTAATTTGTCTCATTGTTGGAAAAAGGTTTCTGTATTGGCACACAAGCGTTTCTTTTTTAAATCTGCTCATTCATTATGAACATACAGTGAATGGAGCTTTGACTTCAGTTAATTGACACTTGGTTGAGGCACTTCTTAATGTTTCTTAAAAGACTCCCTGTTCCTCTACCTGGGCCCAAATTACGCCAGAACATTTGTGCGTCACTGACAACAGAACAAGATCCTATTTGTTCCAGCCAGCCAAATGTTCATCAAACTGTTTGGCAAAGCAAGAGAGGATTATTTCACTTAAAGGCCCTTTTAAAGCCTGGAGATGGAGATTAAGAACAATGAAGTGCAGTGATTTGTCTAACATTGCCCTGGAAGCTTGTGGCAGAGTCAGAAATGAAAAAAACCCAAACAAAACAACAAAAAACCAAAGAGTTTTAAAGCCCAAATTCAGATTTCAACTGAAGGAAATCCTTCCCCCTCCACCCCCATACCCCCCAAAAAAAGATCAAACTATTCCATAAGAAATATTTCTTTAAGTTAAGTAAAACAAACAGGAAACCAACAAGGACAACTTCAGTAAATCCAGCATCTGTTTTTATTTTTAATGATTCAATTTCTTTTTTAAATTACATTTGTATACGTACAATCAACACACACATAAGTACATTCATACCAACCAGAGCCTAGAGCAGAGACATTCAATTTTTGCCCACAGACCATCTCTAGCCTGCCATGATAAAGCATCCCCTTGCTAGTCCTCTATTCCAAATGCATAGCAAAATACAATTTTCCTCAGAAAGACAGACCCCAGAAGCAAGTTTCCAGTTTATCCCACTTGCACTTCATGACCTCATAAGTTCTTGACTGTGCCCCATAAAGAACAGTAAGAACAGTCTATACGAATTGCTCAGGTGTCATCAGCCCACTTCCAGCTGCAATCTTTCTGAACTGTTCTGCTGATACAATTAATAAAAAAAATAAATAAGTGTAGGCAGACCTACAACGTACATACAGCAAACTGTGCATTTGATGGAGGAGTGAGAGCTATTATAGGTGCACTGGCTATGGTGAAGGAACCACAGGAGACAGACGTCTCCAGTAGTAAAGACCGGTCACTACAAGGCTACAGAACACATTCATGAAGGAAAACAGCACACTTGTTGATAACATATATTTGCCAGGAGTAATTTTCAGTTTAAATGCTTGCAATTATGCATACAACATCATTAAATATTTTGGATTAAAAAGGTTTTACATGAAGTCTGTTTAGTGTCCTTCCATCAGCCATAATGCTAGTTGCGGAAAGTTTGATAAAACAAACTGTCCAAAATTCACTCTTTCAGAGATAAACCATCATTAAAAGGAGCCAAAGACATCTATGCAACTCTCTATAATTACTATTGCAAAACACAAGATGATGTCAATACAGTCAGTTTGCCAAGCCTAGAGAAAACAATGCAGCAAACAAAAACCACTACACTAAATAGAGATCAACTACTAGGATGAATGGAGAGTATCATGCAAGAAATTCTTTTCCCCTGCACATGCAGAGGGCAGATTTTGATGAGTTTTAGTCCTTCCTATCATTCCATCCCAAATGTCTGTGCTTGTACTCTGGAATCATAACTCACACAAATAACAGCTTTACAGGGATACACAAAAACAATTAATCGAAACTAGAACAAGTTTTACAACAAAAAGGAGAAGCATCTTACAGACTGTGGCGTGGCTAGGTTATCTTCATCCGTCCGGTGAGGAGGACTCATGGAATGTGATCTTAACGGTGGCTTCTCATTGTACTTGAATCTTTCCCTGTTATTAACAAAGAGAGTAAGCAGAAAGAGAAGAATTCATTTTCAACAACTTGTGGCACACAAAGGATGTTAATCTTAAAATAAACTATTTTAAAATATACAAGAGAAAGTAATTGTCAAGATGTGAAGATCAAAAATTGTAGAACAAAAAAAGAAAAATTTCTTGTTAAAGGCAAACAGAAACCCTCAATCACGCTATTAAAAAAACGTCAAAAATATACATTACAGTACATTAAAAAGGTGTTCCTTGCATTTCTCAGTTACTATGTGATTCAACATCTCCCAACAGATTTTAGAATACATCTAAGTTAACCAAGAAGGCTGATCTAAGACAATGTTTTTGAAACAAAATTGCTCAACATATGAGACAGCATAGGATAAAGTCCAGCAACTCAGAGAAGAAAAAGGAATGAAAGTGATGGTTGGCTGCACCATAGGGGAGAAGACTTTGGGAAGACCAAAAAAAAAAAGTGAGGTTAGATCAAGGTATACCTTCATATAACAGACAAACACGAAGATAAGGGCAAGAACTACACATACAGCTCAATGGAAAAGCATTGACTTGAAAAGCCAGAGTGGAAAGCAACATGTCAAAGAAACAAGTATAAAGACTGTATGTGTTGCATTTCATTTCAGCTCTATTTTCTGGACTAAAGTGGTTTATATTGGAGGATGGTAAAGAAAGGCCCACAAGACGGGATACAAGTACAGCATGAACAAGTACTCTGACCAGTAGGGAAAAAAAAAGTGGGCATGGATTTTTTGGAAAAGCTCTTGTCATAAATAAAACATTTGAACAAAAGGAAACTAAGAATAGCAGACAGGTAAAGATAACCTTCACTGACGCCCCTGGTCAATAGATCTTTCTCAACTATAGAACAGTTAAAGAAAAGAACAGCCTGGAACAAAATAAAATAAAAATCGTAAGAGTTTATTAGATGAATTGATATAGCAAAAGATCCAAAACAGTAGTGAAACATCCTTTGGTATATACTCCAATGTCAAATCCACTTGTATTAAAGTAAGAACTCCTGTTAGTCCATTCACCTTTCTACAACTAGCTATATTGTATTAAAATCAAGCCAGACCATTAAAATACTGTTCATTCTTTCCATCTGGCAGCAAATTAGGCAGTAAGTTATGCCAAAAAGACATTGAGATGAATTAAGTGTTTATGAACAGAAAGACAACTGGTGGATGTACAACGTAAACTAGTCACTTCTAGGAAGACAAACACAGACTAACTTTTTGAGAAGCACACCGCCCCAGCTTTCATCAAAACAGCAGGGAACAGTGAAATAGAACAACTGGGAGCATACCTTCCCTTCCAGCACCAGTAAATACCAACAACATACATGGATGCAAAGTAACAGTTACAAAGCAGTAAATAGTTTAGATAAGCAAAGTCTGAGAGGAAAAAAATTACTGGCTCTAGCATTCCAAATCATGCATTTCTTGCCAAGATTTCATCTGGAACAAAATTATCTTTCATTTAAAGGAGACAAATCTTTGCCGGTCAGTAAATCTGCACTTTTATCAGATTTCTTTTCTGAACAATACTCAGGTTACCTAACAATTCAATAAAATTCCCATCATTTAAAATGAGAGAAAATAGAATTTATGGCCCTATCATTAAGAGATTAAGGAATATCAATGAATATTCAAAACAACACAAGTTACCCATAACATTTTTAAACTGACAAACTGGGGAAAAAAAGTCTAGATACATTCTTAGTTCTGTTTTTGCTATTTTGAAGAGGAGTTGAAAAGGAAGTTGCTTTACTTGATTCTATAAACAGAATTTGAAAAGACCGTTACGGATGGACGGCAGTTCTGGTCATATCAAGCATATACTACCCATTCAGTCCCTTTTCCAGCCTTCTGCTAACATGAGCCAGGCTCCAGAAATCACAAGATTATTTCTTTTTCCTCCCATGGCAGGTGAGTGGAGAACGGTCAGAGCCTTGACACCAGCCCTGTGACCTCCTGCTTCAGCCAAAGCAGTGAGCTAACATGGGAGAAGGAAGCAATTTGCTGCTAACAAAAGAGATCAGTAAATAATTTCCTACTAGGAACAAAGTGAGGGAAACTCACTGGTTCCTCCTGGTACAGCACAGCTACACACTAACCTTTAACAACATTTGTCAAGCGTAATCTATAAACATACAGTAGAATTTTCCTATGGAGTCACAAAGACCAGGTTTCTTTTCAAACCAAACTACACATTCCCAAAACCAATTCTCTCCTGTTTCAAAATAAAGATGCACCTTTCTAGCACCAGCTGGCTTAGTCTTATTCATTTGCACCCTAGTTTGCAAGTTAGGTTTGTCTATCTACTTTTTATTTAGCCAGATAAACATCTTCTTACAGAAAAGCCAAAATCTTCATACATAAGGTATGTATACAGCAACATAAAAGTAACTAAGAAAAGAACTTATCTATTTGTTTGCTTCTTTTAAAGGCGAGAATCTTGAGATAAACAAACATCAAAAATTACTCAGACATTTCTCACTGACATTATCTGTTTTGCCATAAGAAAAATGTTGTAGTCTGTCTGCAAGAACTGAGTCACAGTTGGAATGCAAAATTTTCATCGCACTGCATACATTACATGCCTATGGAGGCAGTTTTCCTA
Source organism: Chlamydotis macqueenii (assembly GCF_036417535.1). Lineage (NCBI taxonomy): Eukaryota > Metazoa > Chordata > Aves > Otidiformes > Otididae > Chlamydotis > Chlamydotis macqueenii. The sequence goes on from NC_141573.1 coordinate 3,442,207, forward strand.
ATGCACATTCCAAGCAGACACACTATAACGTAACAAGATCACCATCTGCTGGCTCTCTCTCTGAGCTGCAGATCCCAGAAATATTTCATGCTTTACGTCTTTACTTACACTGACAACTCATTCAAAACTGTAAATACAAAGCGAGTATAGCTAACATCGTAACGCAGACACATGTAAATAAGTATTACATAAGCTATTTCTACAAAATGTAACAGCTGAACATTTACCTTCAGCATTTCTTCCTGCATAACTCACACACTTAACATGCTTCTCATTGTCAGAAAGATTAATTTATGTAATCTATAGAGATATCAAAATTCTACGCCAACACATAAATTCAGATTCCCTTAGACAGCTCCATTCTCGGTATGAGCACCCATGAGCAGAGCCAGCTAAGTCTCACTTCCAAATTTCTTTAAACCAGCACTTTACTCCATTACATTTACTGGCTTCTCCTGGCATGAAATAATATGCAATGAGTCTCAGGAACCATCTGTTGATCACCAATGTAGGTGTTTCTACGGTCCCATAGGACAAAAAAGAAAAAGTAAATTAAATAAAGCTTCACTGCCCTGCTCACATCTTAGGGAATTTTGCCAGACCAAGCTGAATGTTAGGTTCAGATACTGAATGAGGAAAACGGGTCAGATTTCCAATATTCTACTATAATCCAGGTAGTGAAGAGAGAAAAAAATATGGCAAAAAAACACAAAGGAGGGAGTAGGAGGAACTGTACCTCAGCCTTCCTCAAATGGGGTCAAGGACCAGTTGGATGCTGAGGGAGGAGTATGCTGCCTCATCCCACTGAAATAACACCCCAGCTGACAATACAACCAAGAATTTGTAGAAGTTAGGTTTATTTTTACACCTCAAGTATGGCTTTGTAGAGATATCAATATGGTGGACTGGGCCTAATTGGGGAGAGCTGTGCTGACGTCACTTTATTGCTTCTAATAACCAGAGTGACACCTTCTCATGATGATGCTACTCCAAATGACCAAGACCATCTGATCAGATCCATGCCAGGTCTCTTGACATGGCACAACGTTATCTAACACAGATTTAGCTGAGGTCTCAAAAAGCATTTCTAAAGCGTAATACATTCCTTCTTTTCATAAGGTAAAATAATTTATTTAATTGAGGGTATCTGGACAGCTCTTTGCAACCGTTCTTTACGTCACCAGGCCTAAAGCAGTAATCTGGTAACACAGCTGGCAATTTCTCCATTCTCCACCTTTGCTTCCTAAACCACAAGTCTGCTATCAAAACCACAAGTTTGTATCAGTGCATTCGTGTGTAAGCAACCAGAAGACCTCTTAGTACTAACATTGGAGGACTTGAAAGAGGAGATGCATCAGTCCTAAGAGCAGCTTTCTAAGTGACTGTCAGAAGAACACACAGTTAATGGATACATAAGAGGAAGAGTTTCACGATACTCAGTATCAATGTGATAGAACTTGAAAGAGTGACTATCTGTCATCTATCCAAATGACAGATGAAAAGCTTTTAAAAACCCAAAAAACAGCTAATATAACTGCTTACAAAAAAATAAGTGAACACACACACAAAAAAGCATGAGACTTCCGAAACAAAACTTGTGAGTACATTTATAATGCAATGAAACCAAACGAGAAGTTTCACATAGAAATAGAGCAAACACTTCCTCTTGCACAGAGTCTACTGGGTTTTGAATAATATTCGCACCCTACCTCTACAAGTGTTTTTTTCACCAAGGATTTCAGAGAGTTTGAACATTAACTAAACTTCAAAAAGAGCAAACAAGAGGCACTCTATCCACGACTGAAATGCATTAAAAAAAAAAAAGGAACACAGATCTTGATATCAGTGCAAAGTTGCACTGCATAGGAAAAACTAGAAAGGAAATATTTAAGAATAGAATGTAGATTAAACGAATATTTACCTAACATTCCCCAAAAATAAGACAGAAGAAAAGCCTATGATTTTTAACAGTGTCCAGCTGACCAGCTTGGCACACCTTCAATACTGCAGGGACTTTTTTCTAAGCCAACAGGAAAACAAGCCTTAATAACCTGATGCATTTCATCCCTTTACCTGCTTTGTAAACAGCTCTGTATCCAACTGATTGGAACTAAGGATGCAGCTTAAGCTTACTGGCTCCTGCAAACCTACAAAAAGAGACTGTCTTACGGACTGCCATAACAAGGTGCAGCTACAGATATTCATGATCCTGCTGTACAGCTGCAAATGAGCAATACCAAAATGTTTGCGTTATCCTAATGACAAACATGTCAGATCTATATATAGGGGGTGCCAGTCACCAATAAAGCACATGTATTTGTAGCAGACAGCATGATATAAATCAAAAAGTTTTAAATGAAACTCATAGAGAGATTGTTCAGACAAGGATGGAGTCATTGCAAACAGTCCTCCCCATACAGGAGAACAAAACAACACAGCAGAGCATCCCACAGGCAGCAGCTCTGATTTTTAGCCTCGTGAGTTTTAACAAGCATAGCCGGTCTAGGCTGACCTTCTGTAATCCAAGATTCATGAAGCTTACAGGAAATATAAAGAAATCTTGTTATTTTGTAAAGAAGCCATGATGAAACACAAGACAAACAGGTAAGTGTTTAATAAGATGGATCAAATCCCTCTCTCTTTGTACACAACTAACTTTTCTTCATCTGTCACAGAACAGCAAAACTTGCTTATCTGCAAGGAGTCACTATTCTGTTTCCTCTAGGAAACCTGTGAGCAACAATGACAGAATATCCTTTAAATCTACCACCTGTATGCTTGTTTATATTTCTATTGTCTATAGAAAAAAAAAAAAAACAACCAACAATTTAAAACTATATGATATAAAAGCTCCTTTCAGCATTATAACCCTAGCCTACAATTTTTAAAAAAATATTATACGTTTGCTCTCCCCACGGTTTTTCTCACTTGCTTACTGTACATTCCTTTGTATTTTGAACTGTATGGAAACAGCGAAGACTAATCCACCCCAGCTTCATTAGTTAATATCACTTTCCAGTTTCCATACATCAGCACGCAGAAAACAGGGCTGTACAAGAACCCCAAGGGAACAGCAACTATTTCAATCTATTTTAAGAAAAATCTAGTCTAAGAGTCTTCTGTATCTATAGTCTTTTACCACATCATTTCTTCCTTACTGCCTGTCCACATTTGTCTGTGCTTCCCTCTCCCAGGTAAGTAACTGTATATGAATTCTGTCTCTTGCCTTGTGACCACTGTGCTTTGCCACCGTAATATTTGAGGTCTGAAAAACACAACCAGAGTAAAAGCTTATTTGATAGATATTTAGAATGCCAGAACAATAGCTATCATCTACTTTTGAAGTCTACAGAGGATATTACCAATTCTACAGAGCATACTAACATGAAAGAGAGGTAAGACTGGTGCAAAGAAGTGGACAGTGATCCTTTCCGTGTTAGGAAAGAGGCTCGTTGTGCAAGTCATGAGTACCCCACAGTAACCACCAGTCCAAATCACTATAAAGCCTTCTCTTTAGTTGCTGCTAAATTTCTCAGACTATCAGTTTGGCCTATTGATTTTCCATGCTAAGTGTCTGTAACTGGAACATGAACAAGAGGAAGGGAAAGAGGATAGAGCTATGGGACATGGAAGAAGACTTAACACAACAAAAAGGAGGGATATAATAACAGAAAAGTATAAAAGTCATCATTACATTACAAGCTATTACCAGAATTTCTGTATACAAAGTACAAACACTATATTCAAGATAAGTCCATGAAGGACTGTAATAAAGTCATACATACAAATTCAAACCTACAGATGGAGCTTATCAAATCAAACATCTATTAAATATGAATCAAATAGTGAATAAAGCAAATGCAGAAATCTTACTCGTGTGTAAGTGGTGTCGCTAAAGGCGATTCCTCTTTAGAAGACATCCTCCACGACTCCTCATGCTTAGATTCACTGTTTCCTAGTTCTCCCATTACCCAGTCAGGTAAGCAGTCTGGACTACTACTCTGAACTCTTGTTGAGTTCGATTCATCAAAATAAATTGACTATAATTAAAATAAATGCAAAATCAGCATTAGAAAAATATTTACACAGATATATTCTTTACATTCTTAAAGTCATTTCTTGCAGGAATATCTGCAGTATAAAAATTATTTTTCCAATGAAGTCAGTGAGGTGTGCAAATATTACCTTCCCAACCCATGGAAATGAGTACAACAGGCAATGGTGTAAATGTTTTCCAGTACTTTACTTCTTTCAGTATGGGTAATTTTAGCAGAAATTAGGACTGTTATCTCAATAAAGCTAATGCAAACTATTGCCACGGTATATTCAGGAAAACAAACTGCAAGCTTAACAATATGTGGATGAAATACTGTTATCTCTTCTTGCACAGTTTAAATAGCCAGAGTGCATGGCAAAAGCCAGAATGGCAGACTAATTAAGTCACCTGACTTAAGGACATGTTTCCTTTCACAAGAACCACCTGCTGATTAAGAGGAATATAGCCTCAAGTCTTTTATTTCGACCTTTCAAAGAACTAGACGACAAAAAAAAAAAAAAAAAAAAAAATCTTTCTGTCCCTTCAGAATACTTATTTTTATAAGCCTTCTGAGAACCTGAATTTTGAAGAAGAAACAAGTCTCATAAAAGGTTTCCCACATTGAAAGATTTTTCCAACACCAGTAACAAGATATGCAACATAAACATCTGTATTTACCACACGCAACTCCACTGAATTCATTCAGAATTGGTTTCCACATTTATGGCATCTCAAAGACTTAAAAGTATGTCCAGAATATATTTAAGCAAGTTACACTCACCATGTATGAAGGGAAAGGTTTCAGTATTCCTGGTTCTGGTTTATGCGTAAAAGGACCTTCCAGCACACCTCGCTTTAGCATGTGGAGCAAAAGTTTTGCATAAAGATTCCGATTCTTTCTTCCTGCTACTCCTGTGCCTGCTCCTGAGGGTTCGCATAGTTTTTTAATCCACAGTGCACATCGTTGTCGTTCTAAAAATATAGATAAACATAATTACTACACATTTTCAGAGTAAATCAAACACATAGAAATAACAGAAGCCATTACTGGTCACCAATCTTGTAGATGTTTCCTTTCTACCCAAAAGTTTAAGGCAAAACAAAAAAAAAAAAAAAAAAAACAAATGACTGAACCAAATGAAAAAATGGTTAAGTATCTAGATTAAAAATAAGTCCTTAACAACAGTTCAAATTTATGTCATCCAGAAATATTTTCTATAAATTCACGTTTACCAGAAGTTTACAAGACTTCTAGGAACAGCATGTTCAGAATCAATTTCTCTAGTAAGTACAGGACACATAAGTCACCAGGAATTCTGAACTCACTGCAAGAACTGCCTTTAACTACAACATACAGCTGGCATGAGTGTTAATACTTTAAATATGCTATAAATCTACATTCATTTTAAAAATCTCTATTTATACAAGCTTTGCTACCAGGTGATGAAACTATTCATTTGATTAAAGGTTTACAAAGCAAGGTCTTAACTTGTAGGGTTCATGCTTTTACTAATAGCCAGTTTGTTCCAATCATTACACTTATAAACATCCTTTATTAATTGACGTTTATATTATCAGACATTCCTAAGTCAAATTTTAAATATCTCGTCTCTAAAAAATATTTGCAATTTTGTAAGTGCAATCTCAAAAACAATGCCTTTTAGAAGCTTTTATTTTCTACTAAATTAATGTTTTAAAAATAGAGAAGTTAAAGTATTTATGCAAAAGCACATTTACATCACCAAGATAAGGCAGAGAAGCTCAAACATTAGCAATAGGTACCTAAAAAATTCCACCTGTAGATGTTGTACAAACCCTCCCTCAAAATAGCGATAGTGCCGTGTAACATCAGGCATTAAGCATCCGGTTAAAGAAAGTGATACAAGTACACATAATAATTACCAGTAATCCAGAATTTTATTATGAGCGCTTCTCTACAGGCACGTTTTACCATATTTACCTGACCTATGCTGTAGTTTTAGAACATGAGGCTTCATATCCACAACGCAGTGATCAAATTCCGCATCTAGTTTTTCCCATATTTCCTCTTCACCATTCATTGTAGGGGAGCACAAAGCAACCTGCAAAATTATTCACACTGGAGCAGGAAAGATGAAATACCACGAAGTCTCTGTACATTTCAGGCCACGCAAAGGCATAGTTTTGCAACTTTTGGGAACAGGAAACTAAATATTTTGCTATGTTAAAATAAACACAAGAGCGGCCCTTTGAAAACAACAGCAATTGAGTGTAACCTACAAGAATGGGTTTGTCACAGACGCATTTGTAAGTTTTTCTTCATCAGAATTAGTTTCGGTAGGTGTTTTTAAAAGAAGAAGGGGGAAAGGAAGAAAAACAGCAGAGCTATGAGTTACAAGTAAGAAGACACTTTGTCAGGTTTCACTAAGGGCTACTGAAGAGACAGGCACACGTTCTCCAAGATCTCCTGTCAGTCTCCCAGCTGCAGCACGCACCGTTTTTGCACATTTGAGCTCGCAATTAGCACAGCCCTTTGCCGACCGAGGCAGACACACACCCACCCACCCACCCAAACCCCCTCAGCCCCCAGCCGCGGCCCGGCCCTGCCACTCCCCGCACCCCTCCCCGGGCAGCGGGGCCCCCACCGCCCGGCTTCAGCCGCCTTCCCTGCGGGGCCAAACCAACCGGCTTTACTATTTTCCCTTCCTTCAGGCGTTTTACCAAACCGCTTCCTAAGGAGCCCCGCGTCTGCCTGGAGCCGACTGGCGGCGATTTATCGCAGCGAACGAGCCCCTTCCCGCCCGCTGCCGTGATGAAGTCCGCGGGATTTGACGCCCCCCAGGCCCGGCCCACGCCGCCCCCTTTACCTCGCTCTCCACAGCTCCCAGGCCTGGCTCCGAGGGCAGACGCGGGGGGGACCGAGCCGAGCCGCCGGGTCCCGGCCCCCCGCCGCGGGGGAAAGGCCGCCCCGCGCAGAGCCTGCCCCGCCGAGCGGCCAACGGTTCAAACCGACCCCACCCCCGCTCCCGGCGGCCCCCGCCGGCTGCCGGCCCCGCGCGTTTCCGTTTCCGCGGGTTGCCAGGCGACGCGGTCGGTGACGGCCAGGCCCGCGGCGGCCCCGGGGCGGGAAGCCTGAGACAGCCGGTCCCCGTGGGGCCGCGGGGGAGGAGAGCTCTGAGGGGTGTAGGGGAACGGTTCAGTCTGGGGAGCTGCTGGTGCCCAGAAACCCGTACGGAAAAAAAACCGTGGGGCTTGAGAAGGTAAAACTGGGCATTGAAGGTGGCCCGGTTATACCGCAGAAACACAATCAGAATCACAGGGTGGCCGGGGTTGGAAGGGACCTGAAAGCTCACCCCGTTCCGACCCCCCAGCCCTGGGCAGGGACACCTTCCACGGGACCAGGGCACTCAGAGCCCCGTCCGACCTGGCCCTGAACGCTGCCAGGGACGGGGCATCCACAGCTTCTCTGGGCAGCCTGTGCCAGCGCCCCACCACCCTCACTGGGAAGAATTTCTTCCTTATGTCTGATCTACTCCTGCCCTCTGCCAGTTTGAAGCCGTTCCCCCTTGTCCCCTCACTACCTGCCCTTGTGAAAAGCCCCTCTCACAGTCGCTGCCTGTGATCACTAATTGCTGTCCCAAGTGATTAACATCACCTTGCACACAGCCAGCAGCGGCTGTCCCAGCCAGGCCCACCGCACCAAACTCTGCAGTTATCCCTACACCCGGCGCTCTTCCTCCCCAAAATACATTAGCACACGTAGATACATATTTATTTATACACTCAGTCGTGTGTGCACATTAACAACCTCAAGAGGGCCCAGCAGAGCCTGAGGGAGCACCGACGGAGAAATGGGAGATGGCGGAAATTGAGGGAGGTCAGCTCACGTCCTCGTTACGCAGGGAAGAGACCCGCTGCTTCAGCATCGCGGGCGAGCCTGGGCTGGGAACGTGAGGGTGCAGAAGCAGTGGGAGATCTCTCTGGGTTGTTTAGGATGTGTTTCTTTGTTTTAATAGCTGCTAGTTGGTTATCGGCTGTGTCTATTTTTATACCTTCATTGTATTCGATATTTGGGAAAAAAAATATGCTTCCACTCAAAGCTTAGTGAAAAATATTTGCCACTCTGAAACTAAAAATTGATAAATCGGAAGCAGCTTTTGAGTCGGAGCAACATTTTTGTAGCTCTGTAGTTGGTGCCAGAAACAGCAGATAAAATGAGACTGTAATTGCAGGTGCAGGCTGAATAATTGCAGAGCCAATTTTGGCCACAGTTTCAAAGTGTTTCTAAATAAAATTGTTCAAATCTATCCTTGTAGAGAACAGAGTGATTTTGAGTTCACTTTAAAACATGTAATATGGTCAGTATTGCTCATGGATTGTTTATGTGCCATCCCAAGGACAGAGCATATCGGGGGGTATTGTGGAACAGAAAACTTTAAAAGTCCATGCCTGACATTTTTACACAAGACACACAGTTTACACTTGTTGTTTTGCAGCAGTGTCAAGAAAACCATTGATTAATCCAAAAGAATTAAAGAAATCTCCCTGTCCTCTCAGCTCTTCAGCCTCTTCCTGAGTCAGTAAAATGATTGTGTGTATGTATGATCCCAAATAAAATGTCTGACCTCTTTGATTCATTTATTTCTCTTTTCCCAAAATCTGTCATTGGCCTTACTGTGTGTGTAGCGTCTAAAGTGCTTTTATCTCGCACGAGTAAACTCTTCAGCTCTTCTAAGCTTGATTCACATGCACATATACATCAAACAAGAATTTCTTAAAAGTACAGTGGAAGATTGGCTGTTTTCTTTGATTTCTCAGCTAATCTTTGGCAGAAATGATTCTGCGTGAGGGCTCATTCGGTGATAGCTGTGACAGCGACACTGGTTGCCTGCTCAGATTGCACGTAGCTCCTCAAATCAACATTTGCATAGAACCAGTGCAAAAATCCGTGACAGAGTATTTCATCCATGGTAGAATTACAAAGGTTATTTATAATCTTTAAATTCCAAATTTAAAATAATTGTCATTTACTATATTTTTTAAGATATGACTACTTTTAATTTGTTTTAAAATAGTGGAGGATTCTTGCAACACAGTAAGACTGCTAGGTGGCCGACTTGCTCAAGGAGCTGAACTCACCGAACTTCTCACCTCTGAATCACCACATCAGATACCCAGATTTGTCATGGGAATTTTGTAATCATTACGAAATCAATTTGGCCAAGTCTGTCCAAATCACAGGAGCCAGACAAGAGTTTTGTTAGTCGGTAGACTAGGGAAGGCTGAATGCACTGAACAACGTGACTCTTTCCAAGCAGGTTTTTCAAGGGCAGCACGTCAGCGTGTTGGCCAGGTGATACGATGATGTTTGCATTTCTATCCAGCTTTGCAAATCTGCTTTTTGACAGTTGAAAAGGGCTGGAATTTCTCAGCCAACTTTGTATGTTTTATTTGTTGATTCGTATCTGCGCATTGCCTTCAGATCTGAATATATCTCTGTCATGCTTATCACAAAATACTTTGAAAAACTGATTTTTCTGGTGTATGGTAAAAAAGAAAATGAGGCAGAAAAGAACAAATGAAACTGGAACAAGCACTCCAGGACAAATTTCCTGAGCTAATAGATCCGGTTTCTAGGTCTGCTTACCAATGCAGAGCAGGGTGGCCAGAGAGATTGAAGCCTACCTGCACTGATTTGACAATGGCATAACTTCTGTCCAAAAAAGAAAGAATTGCTAGAGATTCAAGAAATGACCGAGGTCTTGTCTCCAGCCAAAGCTGCAGCCTGGACACGATGAATACTGATGTGCACTGAGCCTCTGGAGGAAATCACTATAGATACATAATTGTAGAACACATAGATATCCCAACCAGGATACAGAACTCAATTTAAATTGTAAAAATATATCCATATAAGTAAAACACATTCAGTACTTTTTTTTTCATCTATTTTAATCTCATTTTACCATGTTCTCTTATCTCTGTAACTGTCTCAGCAGGTTGCCACAAGTAACACGAGCACTGCCTAAAGGCATTCTTTCAAACATCTTAAAAAAAAAAAAAGAAAAAAAAAAAAAAAAAGGCAGGTTTCACTCACTCTTACCAGCCTTTGGAACACCTCTAGTTGCAATACATGATTTTCAGACTGTCTAAGCAAACCTTTCATGTCTGAAAAGCAGTGATTCACAAATACCTCACTATTTCAAAGACTTATCAGGTCATAGATTTTTTTTTCTCCCTCTTGTTGCTTCAGGATACTAGATAATAAATTCAGCTTATGAACATTGGCTCCTAAGGGTGATTCTTTAAAATATTCAAATACTGCCTATCCAGCTAGGAAGCAGGGCCAGCTGACGAGATCGGTTGTTATCCTGCTGCACAGGTAAGAACAGCTGGGAAAATTTGCTTAGAAAAATCTGAATGTCCCTGAGGCAACTGTTTTTGTGCAAAACACAAATAATTTCAGGGAAAAGTAGCATTTCTGTGGCAGCAAATGCTAACTTTACTTACGCCAACTTGACAGAGTTTTGCTGTGAAAGACAAGTTAATATTAAACTGTTTGGTATCTCACCTAACGTCCTGAACATCCTGATCCCAGGGATGTAGCCACACAACACTGGGACCAGATTTCCAAACAGATAGGTTCCTGCCAGCTGATCTATGTATGTGTTAGAAGGAGTTATGAATATCTTGGCCTGAAAGTCAAGCGTCATTCAAGGATTGCTCTTAAACATGTAAGGAACCAAAACACAGTGCGCATGGTGCCAACGAAATACCCTCTTGGGTTGCTAGCCTGAGTTTGTCTCTCACCGAATCACAGAGATTAATTAGAGAATTAAATTCCTGAAGAGTGCAAATTATTAAATACTTAATAATAGCTGCCTCGATCTCTCCTTAAAAATAGGAAGTATAAGAACAAATTATATCAGTCATACTGTTAAAATATTCATGTGCACCCTTCAAAAAAAAAAAAAAAGGTAATTAGAATATGTTCAGAGCTTTTCAAAGATAGCTTTAGCATCTTACAAGTAGTTTGATCGCAATTTTAAATGGCCCTTTTAAAGAAGTTCCACAGTAGCTTACTTACTGTGGAGCTTACCTCTGCTTTTAATCACAGAGAAGGCTTCTATACTTCAGAAGAAACCACATATGACTCATGACAATTTATTGTAAGTGTCCAACAAATATTTCTCTATCACTTTCTAGTATGTTGAAAATATAATTCTTTGTTCTGAACGGAAATACAGACATAAGCACAAAACTTGCCAGACTGGATCTTAGCAGTGAACTACCTGTATCATAAATCAAATTAAAAGTACAGTTTACTTCAAAGCTACTTAATGACCAGAAATCATTACTATTGCTCAATGGTGTGCAAGTCCCTTTTATTAAAAAAAAAAAAAAAAAAGAGTTACATTGCGTAATATTGAAACAGTGGTAAAAATTAACAGTTGTTTAAAACCACAGTTTCAGGTGAAGTTAGAATCTCAAAATCATGGTCTTACTAACTTTAGCAACTTTTTTCAGAAGTGTAAAAGAACTCTTTATCCAACCATGGTTTAAATGTCAATAGCATCAGAAACTTTGCTTCTAAGCTCATTTGGAAATCTCAGTCTTTCTACTTACATAAATTCTGGAAAATGCTGCTGACCCTCTGTCTGTACTTACAAGTCCATTCCCTGTCCCAGGGGAGTAGTAATAGAATTAGAACCCAGCTAATTACTGATGATGAAGGCCTGTCTGTACAAATCAGTTCAGAGCTAAAGGATTTGATTGATAATTAGGCAATATTAAATAAGAACACACTATTGGCTGAAAATTACTTTATTGTAAAGGGACTGCTATTGAGAAAGTCATTTACAATTGCATAAATGTTGGAAATATGGAAAGAGAAGCAGTGTTGCGGGGATTTTGAAGAAGGCAGAGAAAAAAAGGATGAAAGTTAGTGGCTGAAATAGTGTTTTGTAGCTTGTGAAAGAGGCTGGTAGGGCTGGTGGTAGGAAAACAGCTGAGGCTGCGTTCACAGAGAGTCCAGAGTTCGCCTGGAAATTTACACTCACAAGACCCAAGTTTTCCTTTTATACGAAATGTTTCATCTCAGTAAGGCAGAAATTTAGCACAGTATTACTTCTCTGATTCACTCTTGCTCTTCGCATGGTTTCATGTCTGATGGGTCCTTCTTCACAAGACTTGAAAAAAAGCCACGTTCTGTTGAAAACAAGTTAAGAGCTTGGGTTAAATTCTTGAAACATGTGATAGCTGAAAACAATGTGTCTCATGGACCCTGCTAGGTACGCAATCGATCTTTGCATCCTAGGAAAAATGCCAGAAGAAATACACTCTTCTAATTCTCTTCTAAAGAAAGCTAAGCTACCTCCATCAGAAGCCAAGCCAAGTGTGAGGGAAGAGGTTTTCCTCATGCATAGGCTTTGTTGGTTCCTTCACTTACAAAGGAAAATAAAACTTACGAGGAATATTCTGTGCCAGGAATATTGACAAAACAAATGCAAAGCATTTCCTCTTGCTAACAGACATCAGTATTTTGTCTGTTTATTTATTCTAAAAACCTGTGTGCCTGTGAACCAGTTCCTCCAGCATCAATTCCACACTGACCAGTGTGTTACCTGTCAGCGTAATGGAATAATTCACCAGACCCGGAGTGAATACCTCAGGTTCTCAAGGCTACAGCCATGTTCAGGCTTTTTTTTTTTCCCCATCTAAAAGATGTTGATCCAAGGATTCATGAAATCCCTGAATATTTTACATATGGTCTTTCATTTGGGCTAGGCCACCTCTAAATAACATCTTCTACGGATTAAAGCAGGGCTCTGACGAATCTGAGAAAAGTCTGCTGTGCGTTCTCTCCTTTTCTCAGGCGAGTTCTTCCTAAATACCCAGTAACTTCAGTGCAAGGCAGATGAATTAGCCAGTCAAACAGGGCTGGAAAATGAATTATGGCATTGCCCCCCACACTAAAGTACTGATTATTCACCACCAGCAGCTGATCTGCGACGAGCCTAGCTCGTACCTTTGAAACAGGCGGGGACAGTGAGATTGCCATCCACACACGGAACAGCTACGGTATACGCACAGGATTTTTCTTTATTCTTGCAGAAGAAGGATATGGTTTCACCGTGCTGAATGCCTTCCTTAAGGTCATTCTGAACTCTTTTCTTCTCACCATTGTATAACACTACAGCTTTCTTAACTGGTATTTTACATGGTCCTGTAAGTTACAAGTAATGTAATCAAGTTACAAGTAACATGTAAGGATAATTATAACTCTATTTTGAAAAGTGAGTAGATTAGATCCCATTAAAAATCTGACATTTGGGAATGAAAAATAGTATTTCTGCTGGTATTACAATGCTGAAGAAATTCAGACCTCTGAGTATAGGGTCAAAAGTTTCCAGTGAAAATCCAGCCTCAGTAAAATGTCTAATTATATGAAACAGGAAGAGGAGAGGAAATACTCAGGCAAAATAATTACATGGTGGATTATTAAAGTCAATTCAGATACATCATGTCATACAACATTCAATGTTGTCTTAGATTATCAGGGCCTTGAAATGACTATTTTGGTTTTCTTTTGAGGGCAGCTCTTCCACAAAGGTGTAATAGCTCAGTAGCAATCAGAACGGTGGTCTTTAGGAAAATTCCATTGGATACGTGGTTTCTAACAGATCGTGTATGTGTACCTTTACAGGTGGGCTTTGTGGACCAGTTTCCAGTCTTCTCACATCGAGAATGCTTAGGTCCATCCAGCACGTAGCTGGACTGGCAGCCGAAGCTGACACTTTCGTTATAGTGATAAGTTCTACGGACAGCAAACTCTATGAATCCATTTTCGATTCCTGTTGGAGTGGGGCACGTGACAACTGCGGTACAAAAACAAAACCAAAGCTTTCTCAATGCAGCGGTTCTAAAAGACACATTCTATATTTTGAAAAATACAGAAAACTTTCACGATGGTTCATCTCAGCCTCTGGCACAGGAAGACATAGCCAGATTGTTAAAGAATAAACCAAACAATTAATAAATATTACTTGTTTTAAATACACATTTATTGCAATCTGTGGTTATATCCATAATCTATTTAAATGTGGCATAGTTTCACTGAAACCAGTGAAGTTCTGTGAACTAAGGGTAAGGTTTTCTGTTTCTTAGATTAATCCTAGCATTTAGTAGAATAAAATGTTCACCGTGCTCTGGAGGCCAGGCTCTGATTCCTCACTGTGAGCTACATTTAGCAGGTTTTGTTTATACAGTCTTCATACCTGCAGCAAATATTTTGTCAATCCCATGTTGCGTGCAATCTTGTAAGCAATCACCTTGCATTCACGAGTCTAACTTTCAGAATAATCCTACTGTATGATTGCAAGAACAATTGTAAAAAAAAAAAAAAAAAATTAAGGTTGTTCATATAGTTTTCTCTATACAATTATGGGGAATATTTTTAGGTGTTGATAAAAGTAAGTTAGTTACCCTTGCACTCTGGAATGCTGCTCCAGTTCCCATTGTCCATGCAGGTAGCTGTCTCATTCCCAATAAGCGCGAGAGGAGGTACACATTCAAAAGTAATTGTGTCCAGGAAATAAGAAATAATTCCCGGCTTTGAACGACGGTAAGAAAGGACTCCCAGTTCAGGAATCGGGGGAGGCGCACAAGTCACCGCTAGAAAAGCACAGCATTTGTAGAAATTAAAGCTTAAAGATCAAATTATCACTAAAATCACAGCAGCAACATGCTTGTAACCAAATTACCCCACACCGCCCTTTACAGAAGCCTAGCTAATACAGCAAAAAGTTCAGATTGAAAGTCTCAGGAGCCTTAGAGTGTGTAATTAATTATTTTTGCTATATTTTTGTAAATAATACTATGGAGTACTTTACTTCTTCAGTAAAGTGTTTATGCAGGACAGGTTATAGCAGAACCACATGTAAGAGTTGCAAAGCATGACAATATCCTCTTTTTACACACAGGGAGAATGAATTTGAGGGGATAAGCATCTTACCTTCAGCTGTAAATAGCATCCCTGACCCTGGCCTTTTGTACAGACCTTTAAACTGTATTTTTCTAGAACTAGAATCCACACATTTAAAACCAAATATAAAGGGTTCTTCTTGAGTTTTTCCGACAATTTTTTACAGGGCACTGTGCCAGACCTCTGAATAAAAGTATATGTAATTTTGAGCAACGTAAAGGAGCCTTTCTGTAATAAGAGTGAGGATAGAGTAGTTCTGTAGTATTTAAACACATACGCTGACACTGTGGAAGACTTCCACTCCACGTTCCATCTGCCATACACTGGCTCGTTCTTGTCCCGACGAGGTTGTAACTGGAAACAAAAAGACCTGGTCATCAGAAAGCTTACTGAGCACAGAGAAGAGCCAAGTTGTTCTTTGCAAGAAAGATGGTCGTTTCTCACAAACAGACTGAAGAGTCCAGTTCTGAAATGCGTCTCTAGTTATAGCACTTACTGGCCTCAAAGGAAGTTCAGATTCAAATATGAAAAATTGTTGGTGTTTGAGTACTGCAAGTACTCAGACAAAAGTCTTGATAGAAAAAGATGTTCTGCCTTTTCAACTATATATTCTATCTTATATATTAATTTCTATAACTGCTTACTGCTGTGGAGATAGATATATGTATAAGTAGTGAGCATTGATCTGTGATTGCTAATGTAAGTTTTACGGTTTCTTGGGAGGAGTTCTAGCTAATTATGGCAATTAGGATCAGACAATTGCAAAATACTCAGCACTCTTAAGAACTAACGTCACTGAGGTGCATTATTTTATTTTAATGCCAGATAGCCCAACTTAATTTCCATATGCATTCTAAATACTTCTCTCCCATCCTCTGTACTTACATTATTAGCACTTACTCTGAATTTTAAAGAAATGTTCATCATCTACCTACCGTTTCAATATCTCACAGCTGAAAACTACTAAATTATAATTATCAAAATTAAATCAAGTACCATTGCTACATTTAGTGTAATCTATTTATTCCTTATCTTGCTCCTCTTTTGCTGAAGAAGGAGGTCCTTCAGTAGGCTTTGGGCTATGTCCCCCTATGATCTTCCCAGGTAAGCACTATATATTAATTAATAAATTACCTAAGTAAAAGGAGCTGTATGCTACTATCAAATATTTCCCTGTGTTTACCATCATTTCTTTTTCTTGAAATGCATTCTCATTTCTAAAACTGGCAAGTAGCCTTGAGTAAAAGTGCACTTGCTCCAGGGACTAAATTAGGATTAACCTCATGTTTTCATTTACTGAGCTCAGGAAGGCATGGAAACAAAATTTTTGGTCTCTGGAGCCTGACAGCGTGACAACTTAGATAGAGATTATCTTCTCTCTGTGTTGTGGGATTTCATCTCATGATGTAATAAGAGGATTTAAAAAGCAGAGGAAAGTGGCCCAGAATAAATCTTTGTGTAAAATCTCTGCTATTTTGGTGGTTTCTGTATCTGTAAGACACTGCTTTGGAGTAGCAAAGCTCCAGGATGTTACAGCCAAGACTGAACAGAGGAGTATCACCAGATAAGCTTTTTGGTTTGGTGGGGTTTTTTTTGTTTTGTTTGTTTCTGAAATGGAGGGGGGTTTATATGTGCAGTTTTCTAAGTTTCCTGGCTTGCAGTAGTGCAGCAGGTGATACTAGTATGTAATCTTGTGATTGAGGTTATTTATTTAATAGTATGAGGAAAAAAATGCTCACCCTGGGTCACATGAAAAGCTTATAGAACTCTGATAGTAGGCGTCTAGAAAATTGATTTTTCCATTCTGCAAGGGTCCAGGATTGGGACATCTCTTTGCTGTTAATTAAAGATTAAAAAAGGATAGTATTATTTCATGGAGCATGAAGCTAGGAAAATGGGAACGAGTTGATTACAAAGGGCTCCTGGTGTCTCTCATGTTTCTCTGCTCCCATGTACTACATTTTGTAAGTCCAGCTATTTTTACATTTCCATCAAAATATATTAGTTTCAAAGCTTTTGTGATTAAATAACTTTAAACATTTGATTGTCTGAGGAGAATCATTTCTATGCAGTGAAATTATAAAAACGAACAATGAGGGATATGGTAAATGCAGGTGTTACAAAGCAGTATATGTCATTAGGGTATAGGCAGGGCTGGGCTGGGTTGGATAAGGTTCATTTTGTCTGGAACCAATCTCCACTGGGGAGCAGAAGCTTAAGGGAAGGCGTGGGATGTGTATGGGAAGATCCTTCCCTTGTTACTTGCCCCTCTTCTCTCCCACACCCCATTGCCTTCCGACAAGTAAGGGAAAAGCAACCAGAGAACAGAAGTAGATCAGTTTAAATAGATCAGATTCTTCATGTGGACTACAAAACATCCTTTTCAGGTCAGCACGTGGCATGTCGGTGAGATGACGTAAAATCTAGGAGCATGCTTTACTTACGTAGGCATAAGAGCGTATTGAGCGGCCACTTGCCGGTCGGGAGGCAGACGTACTTCCTTTGCCCGTTATTGGGGACGAACCCGGGCCTACAGGTGTACTCTATCTCCTCACCCACCTCATAGACGCCTTTGTTTACACTGATTGTGGCAAATTGCACTTCTGGTGGCCTGGGACAGACTGGAGGAAAGGAGACACTTAACAAGAAACTGGGCAGAAAGTTGGAGTTGATTTTCTTTCTCACCTGGAAGCAGAGGTTTCTGTATTGTCATCGGCTATAGCGCGTTCCTGCACTGAGCTCAACAGTCCTGCTGTGATCTGTAGGTGCATAACTTACTGAGGCAGCTGATGGCTGCTGTAAGTATTCACCACCAAAAAAAACATTCTTCCTCTTCTCCGCAGCAGCTCTATCAATGGCCCCAGTTAGATTTTTTGTGTCACTTTTTAACTAAAATTTACTCCTGCTCCAAAATGGATTTGTGAAGGTATTCTGCAGAGTCAATTATGGTAAATTATTTTGGACAAAAGAGTGTGAGAGGGACTTCGAAGCAAGCTAATGAATTTAATTTTTTAATCCAAATTAGTTGGTGGGGTCAGCCTGAAATGAGATTTTTAAAAATTTTTTTTTAATAAAATTTCTTTTTCTCTGATTTCCCTGATTTTTTTTTTTTTTTTTTCTGTTCAGTGGGGCAAACACTCCATTACATTAGACATGTCTGATTCCAAAACAGCTTTAACATGTTGACAGCGTGAACAACTCATCACCCAGAGAGTGAGAACAGGAGGGGAGCAGCGAGGGAGGAACAGAGGGCACAGACTGTGCTCCTCTGAAGGACAGGGAGAAAGAATAGAGGGATGCAAAGCTCGTCTGTAGAAATGAATGGCAAAGAGAGGGAGAGAGGACATGGAAGAGTGCCCAGAGCCCTTGGTTTCGGGGAAAGGAGGAGAAAAGCAAGGCAGGAGCCGTGCCAGGCGGCTGGGGAGGGAGAGGTGAGCGGGGAGCTGGGCAGCGGGACGAAGCGAGGTTGGCTCCCGGCACAGGCAATGCTCCCCAGCACGCAGGCAACCTGGTCTCCACAATTTCTGTCAATATTTCTTCTGTTTTCCTCCATTTTATGCTTTTGTATAGAGCAAGTCACCTCACCATAGGAAGAGACAGAGGAAGGAATGGAAGGGGGGAAAAAAGAGAGGAAATAGCTTTCAGAGAAAATTTCCCTTCAAAACACTCAACTAGAATTGTCTGAAGGCTTTAAAACCCTCTTGCTTTCTCCAGCTTCCCTCACTCACCCTTCAGGATAGCATTGCCCTTAGACAGGGGAAGAGGCTTACCTTTCCCTGCGAGAGCGCAGTGGCTCAGCGCCACTACGCACGCCAGCAGCGCCGGGGAGCGCATCGCCGCCAGTCCGCACGCTGCCCGAGTGACCCTCCGTCCAGTGCTTTTTCTCCTAAAAAATAAAGGCATTGGCAAAAGAATGGTTACATATTAACTCTTTGTATTTATTCCCCTCCTAGTAAACAGAAGATAAAAGGCTCCTTGTGTTGCTTGTAATAAAGGATGAAACAACCATCACATGTTGGGCTTGTACATAATGCAGGGATTCAAATAGCCATATCCGGTTGTTTCTGCAGAGCATCTCCTGTTGGGACTGATGTTTTTGAAAAAACAATATCATCTTCTCAGCATCTTTAGAGGGTGAGGATGTTTGGAATGCGATATTGGATCAAATAACAGAACTGTCACTAAGAAGTTTTGTTTATCACTTGAGCGTGCACGTTTCTATGCACCAAAGAGTCCTGAGAGTGATAACCAAATCTTTTTGAGGTGAAATGACTGGTGTTGGAGTGACAGTGGTATTGTCATGTGCCCCCAGTGATGATGCCAACCTCATGCCAGTTTATGCTAGATGATGATCTGGCCTGAAACTTCGGGCTTCAGGGGCTGGTTTGATCAGATTCATGTTGTCAATCAGCATCTTTCAATTAACAGAGAACTGAAAGCAGCAGAGACAGGGCTCACGATGCCAGCGCTGCAGGAAAAGCAAAGTAATGATTCTGGACTGTGCTTATTTGTGACAAAGGGATCAAACTTAAATCATATTTTTGGGTGGGGTAGCAGCTTGTTTTGGCGCTGCGATTTGGGGACATCGAGTCAAAACTCCACACATAGCAGCTGAGGTTCTGCTCACTGCAGTTCTCCTAATTTAGCAGATTTTAACTGCAAAAGCATCTGAAGTGCAACCAAAATAACATTTGTGTAATCATTGTTCCACGGTTTGGTGTTTCTAATCTGAGTATCCTCCTTCCCTGCTGACTCACAGCCTGTGAGGGGGAGTGAGGGACATTTGAAGCTCGACGAGAAGCTAGGTTATGTCAAACTCTTACTGCTGTGATCTTATATAGTTTGTTTATTTTTGTTTTATAAAGTTTCTCTGTTTGCATTTAAAACATACATTTTAGCCACAACAGTAAACAATTAGGAACATGCTATTCTTCTCGGAAAGAAAACGCTGTGAACGTCCTGCTCAAAATATTTACCAAATACACAGTGCTGAAGGGCAAAGTACCACTGCTAAATCAACAGAAAAAATTGACTTCGTTTTCTGTATTTGCATCAGAACTTTCCAGCTTCTTGTTTAAATCCTTCCTTAGATCTGCCTGCTATTTTGATTATGTTCTTTTCTGTGTTTAAAATAGCACAGGAATAGATGGACACAATTTTATCCATTTCAAGGTTGACCACATGAGCATTTCTGACTGTGCTCAGCAGATGGCAGGATGTACTCTACCATATACCACACAGCTCTAAACTGGAAAAGTTTTCTGTACTACTTTAAGAAGAGGGGAAAAAAGGGGTTAAATTACGTGTACATTCATTTTTCCATAGATTTTGTGTGTGATAACTTCACTGCTCTTAAAATTGAAAGTAAAGCTGAATAATTGCATGTGAAACTTAGAGAAATGCATAATAACTGCCAATATTGTCATGCTTTTTGAAAACTTAATTCTCTGCAATAAAAAAAAAAAAAACCACATTAGAATGTATTTTACAACTGTGTCTTTTCCAGTAACTGGAGAAGATGTTATTATTATTGTATGGATTCATCTTGGCAGAGCATGAGCAAACCAATCTAGTTCTCTGTGTGTTTGGTGATTGTATACAATTATATAGATCATCTGATTTTTCCATCAAACCGAACCTGCTCCTTAGCACGTATGCTATCCATTATTATAGCTCCTGTAAACCCAGTTACAAAGCAGAACTTTGTTTTTATTAGTGACCATGTAAATCCAGAGCAGATGGATGGTCTCTACCACAAATCATACCATATCTAAGGAAATAAATGATACCTGTGAGTAGAGAAAGTGGTGCAGGAACTCCCTGAGATGCTGTCAGCTAGCACAGTACGTGGAATATCATTATCACAGCAGTGTAATTGTTACCCGGTTTTGTGCAGCGTAACCAAAAAGGAGAAGTTGCAGGAGGGATGTGAACAAAGTGGCTTTGCAGCAGCGGTGTTGCCAAGATAAAAATATGAAGGGCAGGATAGCAGAGATCAAGAGTGTGTGTTTGAGAAGATAGCAATTAAATGATGGAAATCAGCACCATTGCCTGATCAGAGTGGTCGTGGTAAGGAGTAAGAGAGAGAAAGAGGATAAGCCAGCGAAGGCCTTAAAAGTGAAGATAAAAATGTGTCATATGGAAGAAGGAGAAAGGAAATAGTAGAGGGATGCTGAAAGAAAAATGGTGATGAAAAACAGTCTATGCAGCAGCATTCTTCATTGAGCCAGAGTTCAACTGGAGCTGTCATGACAATAGGAAAAGGCATTGTAATAATCGAGACACAGGATAATAAGGCAGACAAAGACTTTCAGACAGGAATTGCTCTCTCCTAGAGATATTATGCAGAAAGTTTGGAAGAACTAGACAGACTGAAGGTCAGCGCAAGGTAACAGTTCCCCAGCTAATGAGCCAGACCTTACATCCTTCCTCTGATCTGTCTGTCTGCTGCTCTCATGGATGCTGTAATTTTCCTGACACTGTAGGATATGTCACACCTCTGATCCTGCCATGGGCTTCCTGGCAGTCTGTCCTTTCGGACGATGAATCTTTGGTCTGCATTATCCACCGTTCTCAAGATTTTATGACTGTTCTTCAACCAGAAAATGCATGCCACTGCTAGTTCAAGATGCAGATGTTTCTCAAATCAACAGGAATGTATTGCTTAGGGACAACTGAGGTAGAATATTAGAGAGAGGCTTGAATGCAGTCCTTCTTCATGTGCCAGCACCTGCTTGCTGAGGTGCTCTCTCCAGCATGAAAGCTGGTCTTGGGGCTGTTCTTGGACCAACAGTCTCATCTTATCCTTGCAGGAGAAGGATATTCAGATTCCAGCTTCCTACATGCCGTTCCTTCTGCTTCACACACCAGTGAAACACCCGTGTGTACACGCCTTCCTCCCTCCGGAGGATGAAGAGGTGGTGGTCAGACAGCTGAGGGATGTGTCCTCGTTCCTCTGCAGGAGCTTGTGTGAAGTTGTGGATCCAATCATGGTCCTTCACCTTGCCAGGACAGGTCTATTAATATTTGTTCAAAGTTCATTTCTGCACTGCACAAACCTTTTTATCACCTCTACTCAAAACATCCAGTGTTGAAGTGAGTGCTCTGTTGCACTGAGGAGATAAGAAATAAAAAGTAAGAAGGCAAACTGAGTCATTTTCACCCTTAAAGCAAAACAATTGCTTTCAGTTCTGGACAAGTTGAGATCGTTCCAACTTCCTATATATCAGTTGCATTTAATATTTAAGGTATAGATAATTTGGATGTATACGTTCATTATTAGCAAAATATTCAGCCAGCCAGCAGCCCTTTGCTGTGTGTTATTATCCAGTCAAAGTTTACATTTCATGTGTTTGGAGATGCTGGAAGCATCAAGATACTGACCTGAAAGAACGTCTCGGTGACATAAGAAGTAAACAGTGCCTATACAATTCTTTAAAATATTGTTTTCACTTAATAGCATATTTTAGGGGTAAACTGCAGTCCTAGCTAGCACTGATGTTTCTGAATTTGCGAAATAATTGTCACTTTAATCCTAGACCTTAAATCGCTTTAGGCACCCACCAGTTTACTGGAAGTGTAGTGTTAAAATACCCGATCCGGTGTTAATCTGAGCTGTCGGAGGGCTGGCACTAACAAATTCTCCAGGTGTCAGCAGGGCTATATTCTCTGGCAGAGGCATGAAGGTGTTCTAGTTTTCACATACATTAAACTCGCAGTGTACAAACCCAGAGAGCATTTTAAAGCGACTTCCTCCTCTTCGCCTTCTCATTTCCTGCACAGAAAATCCGGAGGATCTCTCTCACAGTTCTACTGTGACCCAAATATTGTGAAACAGTCTGTTCCTCTGACAAATTCACCAAAACACTGTCTAAAAAAATCCTGCGTTAAATTTCTTCTTCAGGAATGTCAAATTATGAAGCCTTGGGGGCAGATTATTCTCTGAGAGTTTGCAGATCTGTTCACTGCAGATTCAAGGGACAACTTTCGATATGTCAACATAAAAGCACAGTATGGAGCCACAAACCTTCTCACTTTTTTTGCCTTGTTCCACTTTTTTTTTGTCTTTTCTCTCAGTGCAGGTGTAGAGAGACACAATCGCATCCAAGGAAGAAGCCAGCCAGCCATCGTAAGAGAGCTCAGAAAAGACAGGGTGCTCTCCAAGCTCAAGCCGAACTTTCTCTTCTCCCATCAAGCTTGAAGTAAAGTTTTCAAGATTCCCTTCATCATTATTCTTCTACTTTCTATTAAGGCAGATGCCACAGATTTCTGTGAGAGCAGCATCTGGCCTTGGTTTTTTGTTTGTTTGTTTTTTTTTAAAATATATATGCATTGTCTCGTGTTGTCATCTTGTTCACAAGCTGTAGCAAGTTCAGACCTGGTCAATACCTGATGCAAGTTCTCCCAGGGAAGTGCGTGGCTGCAGGAATGCGCTTTACACCTTCAGCACATCCAAACTGTCATTAGGATTTTGCCTCTTTGTGATCCAGCGGAGAAATCCTTCCTAGTTTTCATCCTAGGATGACTCCATCCCTCCCAATAAAGAATTTCTCTGGGGAAATTAGAAGGCTCTTAAACTGCCTGTGCCTCCCTTGGCACATTGCCGTAATACTATTGGAAAGCCCAAATACTTCCAATTTACTGCCATTCTTTGGTTTTCCCAGCTGACGGACAAGAGGATCAATAGTCAAGAAGCCGTTTGGTACATTCATCCACCTTCCAAACTTCATTGAAAAGTGCTCGTGTCTAAAAGCAGCCTAGAATCAGTGCTCTTTGGCTGTGTCGGAGGCAGCCGTTGGTATCATCACCTAATAAATTGACAGCTTCCATCTAGATCGATCCGATGATCTCTATTAACCCGTGCATATCATCCGTTAAATTATTTCTGGGCAGAAGTCCAGGGTGTTCCAGATGAATAAATCTACCTTCTTTGTGATTCAGCTCCTGTGCAGTGAGATCAAAAAGTGGACACCGATCTCCCTTTATGGTCAAAACCTTCACAAGCCAGCCCAAATCTTGTCATTGGCTTCATTTTGGGGCTTTTGTCATGGGATTTTATCAGTGTTTTTATATGTGATTTGAATCCATTCATATACACTTAATAAAATGACAAGATTGGGAATTTTTCCCAAATCTTTATTAATCAACACAAATAGTTGACTATATTTTTTTCTTTAATCTGGTGTTCTTAGCAAATTTATTCCAAGAGGGGAATTCCTCTCTTCACTGTTGACTGACAAGTGAGAAAAAGCTAAAAATATAGTTCGTAACTGAAAATTTCACATAATGTCGGATCCAGAGGGAAGGCCGTTGACTTTACAAGCTGATTTTTAAGAGTGTTCTTGAATACTTGAACGTAATTGGATGAGTTTAGGGCTAATGCGAGAGGAAAGATTAGTTTGTCTTGAGCAAGACATTTTGCTAGGAAAGTCGTGCTGCTGTTGAAGCTTCCTGATACACCTCTGTTGATGTGGCCTGTGGCTGCTGCTCGTGACACCGCATTATTCTGCGTCTGGATCCTGTTAATAGACTTGGATTGTACCACAGAGTATGGTCCTTTTCTAGCGTGGGCCATTAGAGAGTAGGAAGATATCAATAAACTAATTTCACTTTGTGACAGCCTCTAATCTCCAGCAATAAATCCAGGGCAAAGCTTTCCGAAGAGGAAGCAGATTTTGAAAGAGCTGGTATCAATAACCGGAATCAGATTTTCAGAAGGGCTCAAATTCTATTTAGACAACTAAATGAAGGCCATGCTTTTAAAAGTGCTCACTTTATTAAAGTAAATTTTTGGTGGTTTGGGTTCTTTGGAAAATGTAGCTCTCTTTTGGTTTCCAGAAGGCCACTCAGCTGCTTTGACAATCTCCACATGTGTGGATATCTCTACAAATTTTGATTCTAATATTGTAATCTGCATCATGATCTAGCCAGGTTTTTCTTGGAGTTTTGCATTTATTTTGTAATTTTATGTAAAAATGACAAAAATAAATATCACAGGTCGATTTTTCCTTTATTCATTGCATATGGAGATTTTTCATTGCACTAGGAGACACAAAGATACTACCAGCACTTTGGCAACAGAATGAAATAAAATCGCAATCGTTCCACCATTGGCAGAACAGATATCAGTGATGTTCTCGTAAATTTAAGTTTTGAAAAGAGAAGATGTCCAGATGTTTTGGAAAGAACAGATCATGAGCATTCTACAAAGTACAAAATATTCATCATAAAAGTTGAAAATGAGCAGAAAGCATGTGTGTGTATGCTTGCTATACATTTTTTCCTTTTTATTTTTTATTTCTAGAAGAAAAAAATTCCCATTTTTCTCCCTCAAGCCACCCAATTATGTGGTAGTTAATCAGTGGGTCATTGTTTTTCCATGGATATCAGAGTGCAGTCAAGTTGAATAATATTAGTCTGCTGTACAAGTTGGCTTAACCACTGTTCCAAACCTTTTCAAAACAAGCTGCCCAGCTCTTATCTCCCAGACACGACATGAGACATCTGGAACAAAATCCACTGGTGCTTGCATATGAGATGCCCTGATTTCTTTTTCCTTAGCAGCATTGTGGGTGAGATATCTGATTTTTTAAAACTGTGTTTTCTGGAACAAAGCTATTTTAAAATGTAATTAATGTTGAAAGAGCACCCGTAGCACTTTATTTACATACCAATAGCCGTTTGGGGCTATTAAGGTCACCACACCTTGGGAAACTGAATGACAGCGTGAGACTTACTTAACACAACCCAAGGAGATGTTCCCTTGTTACGATATGTATTAGTCTGCTAATCTTTTCAGTCTTTAATCCACAATACTGGATTAAAAGACCAAAAATAGTCTCCACTGTCATTAAAGGACAGTTTCTGGGGTTTTTTTTTTGAAAATGAAAATTCCAGTGTGGAGTTGAATGAATGTTAAATGCTGACAAACAGAATCCTTCTCGTGGTACGTCTCCACGGCCAAGAGGTTTTCCACACTTCATTTTCCAGTTAGCTGTCACTTTGGGTTTTTGAAATGTTTTTTTGAAATTAATGTCAGCTTGTTTTGTGCGTCAGTGTTTTCTCCTTTCAGTTCTTCTAAATTAAACAAATATTTTAAAGCTGTGTTTGTCCAGCCAAACTCTTGTCATTTCAATTATTAGTGTTTCCCTAAGTAGAGCACAGACGGATGTGATATAATTGGAAATCATACCATTGAAAATGGTATTCTGCTTTCTCTCCATCAACATGTCATAATATAACGGTGGCACACAAAAAGAAGTGAGTATCCTGGATATTCCAGCTGATATGTTTTTGTTTTCCTCTCACATTTATTTTCTACAATAAACCAAATACAACATGAAAGTTGCTATTTCTTCTATTTGTGATAAGTGATATTCAGCTGTCAAAAATAATAATTTGGAGTATGGGATATATAATATCTAATTACACCTCATCTTCTCATGGCAAAATTCTACTCAGTTTATTCTTGCAAAATTATAATTACTTTCAATACAAGATCTATGGGAATATGGTAAATGAAATGTGCCACACCTCTCCAGTGGGAAATTTCACTTTCAAAGTCATTGTCAGCGAGATGACATCATGTGGCCCATAATCAGCACAAAGAAACTGTAAGCATCGTCCTGATATATGAGGACCAATCTGATGCCAAACATGCTGATATTCCGAAATGGAGATTTTCTGGCAATCAAGCACTATAAAGGAGTTTGCTCTTTGTACCAGTTTAATGTCAGAAAAGCACACTGGAGATTCCAATAGATTTCCCTGCTGGGAAAAGGCTTCAGGCCAGTGCAGTGACTCTGCCTTCCTGACCTGTTTTGATGGACGTTTTACTTGTCAAGGGGTTGCATGTACACGTACCTACGGACTTCCTTCACCTGCAAGCTTCAACCCTCCATGTACAGTTTACATTTTTTGGTGCAAAAGGACTGGAAAATACACATGTTTTTTGGATTAATGTTTCATCAGCTGGCAGTGATACAGCAAAAAGTTTTTCTTTAGTTAAAGAAGAAAACGAAGGCCAGAGCAGTGGTGGCGCTGGTCCATGCAGGGCCGGTCTAACCGAGTATTTTGTCTCTAATGGTGTCCACAGGTGCGTGCCTAAGAAGTGAGAACAGGACAAGCAGCTACGATGCTTCCCCCAAAGAATCTCTCACTTTCTGAGCATTTTCCACTCAGGGAATTTTCAGAGCCACTGTGCTCTGTGTTCAGTAACATCCAATGTTTGTCTCCCAGGTTTTCCCACTCCCCTGAGCCCATGTGAACATCTTGCACCAGCACTGGTTCTTGTGCTGGTTCCTCTGGGCAAGGAGCTCCAGGGGTCAACTGTCCATTGCAAAAACCACCTATTTTGGTTCTTACAAACCTGAGTGCCATGTTTCTCTAAAAGCATAACAGAGGCTCTCTTGTTTAGCTGGCACAAGAGAGGTTTGTTCTTTTTTCCACATCATTTGAGTGTTTTGTTTGTATTTCCAAGTCTGAGTCTTTCTGCCTTTTTTTTGTGTGTACGGCTGAAGACTGAAAATTTGCCTACACAAGAGAATTGTTCTGATGTAGTCAAAAGAATGTGAATTACTTTTTGGAAGAGATATTCAGAAATTTCCAGAGTGATTGCTGGTGGGAAGAATAAAAAATCTTCAAAACAATAGTGACAGCAAATGCTCCAACTGATGCAGAAATTTTTATTTATACAATCTAGAAAGAGACAAAACTGTAAACCATCCCAAAGGAGCCCCATCACTTTTCAGCGTACAACAGCATCGAGCTTTGATTCAGGTCTATAACTGGGAGATGTTTTGGCATGCTCCTCATACACCTGAGATACGGGAAAAGAAAACAATAGGTTGTTATTCAGTATTCTGACGAGAACACTGATTAAAAAAAAAATAAATGTATTTTGCACTCAACATCCTGTATATCATTAGCCACTTATTTTCAATTCCATGGAGAGCTGCTGTGAGGATAATTCACAGGCAGCACCAAGCTCTCTGAAGGAGGAATGGGGTTTGCACCACTGTGAAGGAAATGCAAGTTGAAATAATGGCATCATTTACGTGTCACAAAGGGAAGAAGGATTTTGCTGATGAGGACTTACGCATGAACTGCAATTTCATCCCTGGAAAATTATTGGTTATTACGATAAGCCTTTTTTTTCTCAATAATTTTTCAGAAATATTTTTTCTGTGACATTTCATCCCACATAGGACTTTTGTTCTGTACTTTGTTTTCTTTTTGACTGTGTTTTAATACATACATTCAAACTTTCCCATTAGTACTAGCATGTGTAAACAGGCTGTCTGTCACATGGAGTAATGTAATAATAAAATCTGTCTAATGACCCACTATTTCCCAACCTGCAATCTGAGTAGCTTTGAGGGGAAAAGGGCAGAGTAGAGAATCGGTGTAAATTCAGAGACACAGGTGAAGTCACGCAGACTGTGAATGCACAGATGCAGAAACCAGTGTTGATATAGACAGACCCAAAATATTTCTACCTCCTCCTCACCACTGGGGTAACAGACATACAAATACTCACAGAAGTTTGTTTATTTATGTTACCACATCCTTCCCTTTTCTGGTTTTTTGAAACATTTCGGGTACATTGTTGCTAAAGTGTCCGGGTAAGAACAATAAACAATTTTGTCCATGAATGTGTAGTAGGAGCTGGAAAAACCATAGAAGCGCTGGGCAGTATCTCACCGTTAACAGCTGCTGGTCGAAATGTGACAAAATTACAAACGGGAGCTTCACCACTAAACTCTACAGGGGATTTCAGACAAGAGAGAAACAAAGAATGTGTTGCATGGAAAAAGAAATTAGGAAAACCTGGCTTCTGAAAATTTACTCTGAAGTCTGAGCATTAGTGGAAACTGATAACTGCTTCTGACTTAACTATGACAAATAATTATTCCACAATAGTTGCTGCTAGAAACGTTTCACAAGCTGACTGCAGGGAAATTCCTTTGGAAGATGAGACTGGGTGAAGCAAATCATTTTTAGACAGCGGGTTTGCAATGATCAAGTCATCCTTCCTAAAAGGGATTTGGAGAACAGCTACTTTTTCTGATAGCGCTCTAGAAAAGGAAGTGGTTCTAATTTGCTTTGAAATGTGAGGAGAAATTAGGTTGTGAACTTCCTTATAGGTCTCAAGCAGGAAGTGATTCCTGTTTGTTGAATATTTCTTACAAGCAGGAAATAATAAAACAGAGAGCCAGAACTGCCAGCGAAGTTGATGAAGGTGTTCTCCTTGGCTTTGTCTTTCAGTTGATCTGACGCAGCACAGCACGTGTAAATAGGGACAGAGCAATCCAGACACTTTTCCTTTAGGAGGAAGACACTTTTAAAATTGCTTTTTGATCCGAGGACGATGCAGGCTGTAGCGTGCTGATCCAGCAGATGAGTAAAAAGAGAAGGCATTTCCCATTTTTAAGAAACCTCTTTCTAAACGAACACAGATGCTTACACTTACAGCCCTAGGATGCTGTTGATGCAAATATAGAAAGGACTTGAGAAGTTGTGCTTGTTACAGCGATAATCAAATTCTTCGGAGAAAAACTCATGAACCATCCAATGGGAACTTCTGTCAGGGCCGAACTCTCTAGGATGCTATCCAAATAGTAACACAGGAGTAAATTTGTTATCAGAAAACTCTATAAATGACGCTTTGGAGTGGGGAATTCCGAAGGTGCTTGCCAGGAGATTGGAAAAGCTGGTACTCTGGTTTAGTAGCCCCATATATGCCTGAACACAAACAACGACAACGCTGACTCCGCGTCCAGATGGCCTGAATCAGAAACAAATCGCAAACACTGCCCTTAGCAGAGGCGCGAGTCACCGGCTGCTGGGGGGAGCGTGCGTGCGCGGGGAGAGGTGGCAGACATCTTCCCTCCAGTAATTTGCAGAGCAAGGATGAATTCCTGTATCACCCACAGGACCTGACTGCAGAGTAGGAAAAATGGGTGTCCAAGCAATTAAAAGCCTCTCAACAAGAGGACGCTGGTGTTAGGACAGCATACACCAAAAGCAGTGAAGGGACCGTAGAATGCCTTCACA
Source organism: Chlamydotis macqueenii (assembly GCF_036417535.1). Taxonomy (NCBI): domain Eukaryota; kingdom Metazoa; phylum Chordata; class Aves; order Otidiformes; family Otididae; genus Chlamydotis; species Chlamydotis macqueenii. The sequence continues at coordinate 3,472,260 of NC_141573.1, forward strand.
GTGTCACTGTAAGAGTGACAAATCTTGACATTTGAAGGTGAATGTGTTTACATGTACAAAAAAGCACTGTGCAAGTGCTGTGTGTCCAAAATACGCAAAACACAGCAGTAAGAGGAGTTATATGTTATGTACGGTAAGGGAAGGTCATGCTAGAGGGGTTTACCTAGTTGTCTGAGGGTTGCTATCCACACAAACCAGATCTTTTATTTCTCCTGCCTAATGTGTATAATCACAACGTACAAATAATTATGAGGTTTGAGATAAAGTGGTTGCTTTACAGAGCAAAGGGATCCTAAGGTGATCGTGTACGGTCACCTCGTTCGGCTCTTCCCTGGGGCCTAACGAGGCGCTGGAACCAAGAGCCTGGGGCTCTCGCCGATGTTTCCATGAAGGAATCCTGACCAGAGTCACTCAGGAGAGGAACTGGAATCCAAAATGATTCAGCAGGTTTGTGAGACTTTAAGGAACGACCAAAGGTACAGGTTGGCCCAAATCTGACGTAATGCCACTTGCATCTGATTCAGCGCGATTCTCCAGTTTCAGCAGCTATGTTTGTAACACAGCACTAAAGGAACAGAAATAAATACGTTCCATATTTCTTGATAGAACACTTAATGAGAGTACAAAATGTTTCTTAGTGCTTCTCATGCTTTGGCATAAGTTAATTAAGGCAAGAAAAATCTATTCCCTCTGAAGAGGAATAAGGGATTTGAAATGTGTAGAATAGGCAGAAACCAAATTAAATTTTTTCATATTTTATTGAGTTTCAGATCAAATTTGAAAGTTGTTGCTTGCAAAATAAAAGCCCATGAAGCAAAGGTGTTTGGAAACAGTTTATAGGGCATCTGGCTTGATTCTATAAGTTTAGGAAAAGAAGTGAGGCTATCTGTGACATCAGTTATTTGATGAAATGCCATGGACATACCGGTTCACCCAGGCTGCACCCAGAAACCGAGGTTTTAAAATTAAGGATAAGAGCGTGTGTTACAAGTTCTTTCTGCTCTGTGGTAAATATCCATGTGCACTTTTCCCATCAGCAAATAAGACTTAATTTGAGTTAATTACCTTGCTTTCATTCTTGTGAAATAAAACATATTAGACATGCTTGCACAAACAGGCTTATGAGTATGTAGATATATTGGGGTAGAGGAACTTTTAATAAGCATCCATTTCTCATATGTGAAAACTTGTAGCCATGGGAATAATATTTATTTAAAAAAAAAAATTCAAAGTTGGGTTTTTTCGTTTAGCACGTACGTTGTGGTTTTACACACACGCAGTCGTGCTTTTTGTGGCGTTTTTCTGAACGTATGGAGATACTGTATAAATCGCAATATGAGAGATGCCACAGGCAGAAAACGCTTCTGTGTCCAGGGGCTTGTGAACGTTCCGCGTGTGAGGTGAAGAAATGAAGGCAAACGGCTCTGTTACTCTGCAGAACGCTGGATTACGTTGTGGTGTGCCGCGTAAAAGCAGAGCACAGGTCTTTTGTGCTTGTGTTGGATTCAATAATTAGTGGAAAAGACTTGCTGTGTGTTTCCTACACTTTTTGTCGAGGATATTTGTATTGTGTGGTAAATTAAAGACGCGTGACACACGGCGGCGGGGCGGGACAGGGAGGCCACCGTCCTGCGTGGCCCGTGGGTACCGCGGGGTGTACGGTTGCTCGGTGAGGCCCCCGGCAGCGTTCGGTGCAGGCTGCCGGGTTTCTGGGCGGCAGGAAGGGGAAAGGTTGGGGAGGGAGCGCGTCTGGGCGACACCGCCGTTTGTTGTGGTGGAGGAATAACAGATCGCGGGGAGGGCGCAGGAAGCGCGCAGCGAGCAGCCGGGTGCGGGCTGGCCCTGCTCGGCGCGATGGCGGTGGTTGTGCCGGCGGCACGGCCGTGCCGAGGGAAGGTGACGGGGAGGCACCGCCGGCCGGGGTGGGGGGGGGTTGGGGGGGCGGGAAACGGGACGGGGGGGTCACCCGGGCCTGCGGCTGCAGCCGAGGGCAGCGGCACCGCCCGGCGCCGGGCCGGTTCGGCGGGAAGGGGGGTGCGCGCGGGTGCGCGTGCGAGGGGCGCGGGCCGCTGACGAGGGCCAGCAGGTGCTGAGCAGCGCCCCCCCCCCCCCCTTCACACCCCCCCCGACCCTCGCCGTGCGCGAGCTCCCCCCGGCAGGGGGCGGCCCCGCGCCCGCCCCGCCCCGCCCCGCCCGCGGCCGGGGGCTCGCTCACCCCCGCGGGCGGAGTCAGCGGGCGTGGGTGCGGGATCCTCCTCCCGCTCCCCGCGCGCCGCTCCCACGTCAGGCGCGGGAGCGGGAGGCAGCGCCCAGCGCTGTCGTTGTCAGAGAGTCGGCGGCCGCCGGACGGGGCGGACGTCGGGGCGGTGACTCCCGGCGCGGCGCGGCTCGGCTCCCGGCACCAGGCGGAGGGGGCGGGAGAGGAGGGCGCTATGGCCGACGTGTTCCCAGCCTCGGAGCCCGGCGCGGCCCCGGACGCGGCGCGCCGCTTCGCTCGGAAGGGAGCCCTGAGGCAGAAGAACGTGCACGAGGTGAAGGAGCACAAATTCATCGCGCGTTTCTTCAAGCAGCCCACCTTCTGCAGCCACTGCACCGACTTCATCTGGTGAGAGACCCCGGCAGCGCCTTTCCCTTCCCCCCGCGCCCCCGGGGCCGCTCAGCTGTCGGGGATCCCCCGGCTGAGGGCAGCTCCCACGCTCCGCTGCGCCGCCGTCCGTCCCCTCCCACCCTCCGGTGCCGGGTGGCTGCCCCCGGCCCCTTCCCCCAGGCCCGGGCAGGTGAGCCCCGGTGAGGCGTGGCCGTCTGGCCTCACTGCCCCCCCCCGGCTGTGTCGCCTCCCCCTCCGAGGGGCCCCTGCCCGAGTCTAGGCGCTCCCCGGTCTCGGGGCGCGGGGCGGGGGGGGCAGCCCCTGAACCCGCCGGCTCTCGGGGAGCAGAGACCGGCTGGGGCTGAAGACCCACGCTGGGGACAACCCAAATCGTCCAGATTTGTGTTTGCTCACCTCTCGTCCCCCCGCCCCGGAGGGGAGGGGAGCTCGGCCGGCGCTACAGCTGCTGCAGCAGAACCGGAGGGTTTGTCTCTTTTCGGGCTGTGGGTGCGTTGCTGCGTGGCACAACTTCTGCAGCCCAGCCTTTAACTTTCTGATCCGTGCCTGCTTTGTTTCCTCCCGCTGAGGGAGGGCAGGGAGGTCGGGAATGCCCGGCGAGGCTGCTGCCACATTGCATGTTTCGGAAAGGGAGGGTTTGTTTTTTTTTTATTATTTTTTTTTTTTTAGGAGCAGGGTTCCTGCTAGAGAGAGGGAGGAAAACTTGCAACCAACACCCTCATTACTCAGCTGTTTGGGGGGGGGGGGGGGGGGAAATGTACCTGTGGGTTGCTGGCGTGCCCTCCCCCGGGCAGGGCTGCAGGCCCGCACCGGCCGGGCTCTGCCCGCACCGACCAGGCTCTGCCCGCACCGACCAGGCTCTGCCCGCACCGACCAGGCTCTGCCCGCACCGGCCGGGCTCAGCGCTGCGCTTGGGCTCCCCCCGCACCAACCCGAGCGGCGGCTGAGCCTCAGCCTTGCTCTGCGGCTGAAGTTTTCCCTGCGGGTTTCCCTGCTGAAAACGAGCTGTGATTTATTTCAGCCAAAGTTGTAAATGATCTAGAGGGGTCTGCACGCAGCTGGCTCTGTCTGTGGGCGAGTGTCTTGCTCTTTTCAGATGTGTTTATGCGTCTGGGCACAGACCTTTGCCTGCCTTCTTGAGTTTTCCTCGGTTGGCGTGCTGGAGAAAAGACTGTGATTGTTCCAGAAACGATTAAAATACATTTACACTGTAAGGAAGGAGAGGAAAGGAAGGAAAACTGAGATGGGTAGACTGCAGAAGAAATAAGGAGAAACAAGTCAACTTTTCGAGTGTATTTTTTAAATTATTTTTTACTATTTAAAAAAAAAATTGCAAAGTTTGATATTGTAAAAGTGAGAGAACTTCAGAAACTGCTTCCAAGTTAATCTAAACCAGAATGAATCAGGGGGTGTGAAAAAACGCTGCAGGATTATTGTTGGACCGTGTTTGTACAGCTAAGTAGCACAAGTAAAAAAATGGAATACTGTCATGAGAGGATGGATTTGAAAGTGAAAGGATGTCCTGTAACTGGCAGGTGGTGAGAGTCTTGCTAGTGAGTCTGGGGAAGCTCTTAACATTCGTCAGATGAGCGTCTGACAGCTTGAAAACTTTTGTTTCATTTCCTCATTTGAAGATGGGCAACTCTTGAATAAGCACCATAGACCACAAAAAGTGCTTCATCTATTTCCAAAATGACATGTGGCAATTAGCGTATGCTGTAAGGTGTAAGGAACAGTAATTACAACCTTTCAATGAACTACGCAAATGGATTTGTTTTCTTAGTTTACATTTGACCAGGTAATATTTACGAAAATAGCTAAGTGCCTCTTAAACAACTTTCACCGATCTGCTTTGTTTCTGAAGCGTTGATGTTTTCTTAAAGACCTTTTACTTAAAATACGTTGTAGCTGATGGGGGAGCGGGCTGCAGCTGGTTAGTGCATTAATTCAGCGCGAACGCAGGAGAATGGCTGTGCTTTTGGAGTAGATAACACAGGAACATTCTTAACAAATAAGTCTGTTTAAAAGGATGAAGAATTATCTAAAAGTCTGTTTCATGTTCTGCATCCTGCTGTCAGCTTCCCTGCAGCTGCGTTTGCACGCTTCCAGGACATGCTTTTTACTTTTCTGAAGACGAGAGATAACAGCAGCAGAACGACAGTACAGCGTAGTCACGTCTGCTGCCGAGTAAACAAACAATTTCTTATTTCTTCTGACTTTCTCAGCTTAGGCCTGCTTGTAGCCCTACCAAGCAGAGACTGTTGTGGAGAGATTTACAGAAGTGCTCGAAGCTGTGCAATTTCAGCTGCCACCTGAAGTAACAGCGTACTAAAGGTTTTGTCTCCTCTCTAAATAAATACAATGGTTGATATAATTGTTAAAAAAAAAGCATTTCCGCCAAGTTCATAGTTAAACTCCGTGTTCTCACTGCAGAGAGCCTACTGACTGGCTTCTACAGTGCGTGGCTTTGGTTCACTTGTCTTTTAGCACCAGCAGCTCCAGCTCTCCAACTGAAAAACACTCCGCAAAGAGGGAAAAGGCAGAGAAATGTTTATAGGGAGGACACTCAAAACATTTATTTTTGTGGAAAGAGAATGTTGAATGCTTAAAGATAAACAAATAAATAAAACCAGCAACAGTGCAATTTGCTAGGGGTATAATGTATGTTGGAGCTCTGGATAGCACTTACAAGGCTTGTGTGTCAGGGTATTCACTGGTGAATTATTAGATTTTGTTATGGAAATGAAGCAAGGAAGCTGGAAGAACAATCGACATGAAACCAATGGGCCCATCTTCTCATTTGTATTGCAACAAGCAAAACCTTTAACCTGCCTCCTTTCCATGCAACGAACGGCTGGTGTCTGGCTGAGACACGTCACGGCGTTGGCACGCAATCCTAAAATTTGGGTTAAATACTAAGTCTGGTTTGCTTTATGGGCCTTTGCTGGAACTTGGAATATTTTACATTGCTGTTAAATACACGTGTGACATTAAATGAGTTGAAATATTATGCAATAATCACAGATGATGATAATGGTAGATCCAAAATAGCTTGTAAAATAATAATAATAAAAAAATTGTTGCCAGAAGCTGAAATTACATAGCTGGTGACAACTATTGTTCTCTGCTTTGAAATGGGTGGGCTGTTCTGTGTTGTATATTTTAAAATCTGTTGCTGTCTTAGCAAAATCTGAAGTAATTTAATATGAAGCTATTTTATGTTGTTATAGATCAGTGAGAAAAAAATTAGAACTAAACACACTAAGACAGGTTTTCTTTTTTTCTTTTTTTTTTTTATGCAGGGGATTTGGGAAACAAGGATTTCAGTGCCAAGGTAAGCCACAACTGCTTTGTTGGCTAGCACACGTTGTTGCATCTTACTTTGAAGGCAGCCAAAACTTGCCTGCAGCAAGAAGGAAACAAGCCTGGAAAAACTAAGCAAGCATCTATGTAAATTCTAAAGGAAGACAATTATTCAGTTAAATAACTATTGATATTTATATCATATACATTGAACAATCAAGTAATCATTCATGCTGTAATAACACAAAAAGTAGGGTTTTTTTTTTTAAAAAAAAATCTCATCATGGCTAATGTCATGTAATCTGCATGTAGTGCAGCTTCCAACTTTTCCTGAAAATAATCTGTGCAATTTAGCTTTTGCAGAGACCATTTTTCACATCAGAAGCTCTTGTCTGTGTGGGCGTTTTGGAAAATGGATTCACTTTTTAGTCATATGGCTTCTTTTCATAACCCAAGCTCCCTGTTTTTAATTTTCATACGCTGTATGTTTAGGAGGACCTTTGGTCGGAACTACATTTTAGGACAAGCAGCGTTTTTCTGTCTTATGTAATACTTAATTACAGAAAAATCCACCCCTACAAAATCACCGATTTAATAAATTCTGTGAACCTTGAGAAACTGAAAGCTGCTATAGTGGAAGATAGCTATATACATAAAAGCCAGAGCATGATATGCTGTATTCTTACGTGTTCTGTATTTTTGCCAAATTCTTTAAATTATTTAGCATTTAATCATAAAATAACCACACCCAACTATTGTTATTTTTTGTGTCGTGTGTTTACCAAATTAGGATAAGGCTTTTTGTTGTCCCTTTCTGGTCCCCCACCTCCTTCCCTATCATTTCACCTGCAGATGTACATTGTGTACTCATTAGCTAGCCTTTTGGTTATTTCTTTCATGACATTTTTAAATGGTTATTTGCTAATGCTTCAGAGCATATTTGACTGTCCTGAATGTTGCTTTTACTTAGTAGTTGGTGAAATTATGGATTCTGTGGTATTTTTGTGAAAGTTGATGTTAGTTGATACTTCTTGAAATTAAACCTCTGAGAAAGTGAATGTGAAGGAATGATGCCTTTTAAAGATGTTGCAATAAATATTTTTCTTTCTGCAAGTAGAAACTTGCAGACACACACATCTAGTGAAAATATTGCATGCCTTATTAAGGTCAGCATGCAACCATGAATCTTAAATACAGCTTCCTCTGTGTCTCAAGATGTTAGTATTATTATTTTTTTTTTTTTTTTTTTGCTACTCATCACATCCAGAGCAGTGCTATAGATCAATCTGTAGTCCTCAGTCGGCAGTGGAATGGCATTTTCTGAATCCCATTCAGGATAGCTTGGTGGTTCCTAGTTAAGGAATTATTCAGATGTACATTACAGATTTTTATTAGTATACAGAAAATAAGTAGGGCTGCATTTAAATGATACCGTTATCTTAAGTTTTGCGCCATGTTGACTTTCTCCTGTCTTCCCGCCAGGCAGCTAGTGGCTCAAATTGGATGTGATCCACTGAGCTGAGCCACAGATCCAATTTCAGTAGTTCATTCCCAGTTGTTTAGATTCTGTGTCCAGAATTCCTTCTGGCATTGTAATTCTAGTTAGCTAGGAATAATTTTGTCTGATGTCTTTATAAAGGTAGCTAAAACTTTGAATTCAGTCTCATTTTCCCTCCGAACACCATGCATGAACACAACCAAGAGTAAAAAGCAGTAGAGCAGCCTGATTTATTTTTAAATGCTTTGGAAGTTATACTTTTTAGGAATCGAAAAACGTTCAAACCTGACTTTTGTTTGCATCAGAGCAAGGTTCTCCATTTTCTCTTTGGAGACTGTTGTATTCAGTGTTCTTGTCTATATTCTTATACAGTCAACATTTCCAAGAATTATTCAAATTTTAGGTAGTTTATAGCACGTTATTGTTGGTGCACTAATAAGTTTTTAAGTAATGGGGTTTTTTGCCATCATTCATCAAATTCAATTGTGATCAAATCAGAGTTCATACTCTTGGGATACTAGTCTTGAAAAATAAAACTTCTGTGATAAAGTTAAGCAGCTGAATCAATTTTTTTTTTCAGTTCAGCTTTCTGAAGTTTCATCTAAAAAGTCACCAGCTAAAGCTGGAAAGACAAAGTAGCGATCCCGTTAGTGAGAACATGAAGATTTTTTTTTTTTTTTTTAAAGTGTGAAACTAGAAGGTAGGTTGCAAAAAAGAAAACCCCCTTAGTTTCTTTAATTAAGTGACTACCTTTGCAGAAAAGAATGACAAATGAAGAATAAAATGGAAATTTCAGTATGACATGAAGGAAAGGAAAGACTATTACAGTGACAGCTCCTAGCATAACTATAGTTCTCGGTCCGTCAGAGTTTCCATTATAAGAAACCTTTTTAGCTCTGTCTTCAAGAGTGTTGTAAAATCTGCTGTTAGACAGAAACTTGATGTCAGGCAGGTTTCAGAGGTGGGTGGCTTTATTATTTCCAAAGTTGTCTTAAATTTGTCTGGCCTTTGTCACCAAGGGAAGAGGAAAGGGCCGTAACAGTCCGTAATCAGACTCAAATGATGCTTCTACTCTAAGAAACTGCAATTATTCTATGAATAGTAGTTCTTTAATTAAACAAAAGTCCTAACTTAGCGTTTATGCAGTATTAAACGTTGCAGCTAACACAGTATGTTTCTATATATCTTTAAAACTTCCTTTTAAAAAGTACCACACAAAATGCAGTTCTAGTTTTATTTTTAAGAGATGCCCTCAAAAGAAAGGATTATTCTTTTATGATTAAATTTTATTTAAATTAAAACTTAATGCTATACTGTAACAATCTTTTTTTTTTTTTTTTGGCCATTAATATCCTTTTTCATCAGGCTTGCTTTGAGCCTTGGAACATGTTTTCAATTGTCTGTAATAATTTTTGGGTTTTCATTTCAATTCCTTGTTTCTGCCTCAGTGTTCAGCTTCAGCATTACGTACAAACATTTAAATGAGTTCTTTGGAATTGAAGAGAAAGCTTTGCAAAATTCTTCCCTCCCCCGCCGCCCTTATTTTTATGGGATCCCTATAAACTTGCAAAAGGCAATAAATTTGATGCCCTTAACGTGGCAGAGGTTCAGGGTGCAATTGCATTATTACCGCGCAAATGCTTAGCAAGAGACAGTACACGTCCGGGGTAGTTTGTCTGTCTTGGTGTGTGTGTTCTAGTGTGGCTGGCTACTGTGTATACTAGATATTCAGAATGGCTACTAAATTTTCCAGCTTTGAGTTGTGATGTGTTGTTTCACGGAGAGGCTGCAGAATTCTGTTGCATTATAGGAAAGAAACTTTTTCAGAGCGAGGGTTCGGGGTCAAGAAGTAACGGTGGAAAAGCGTGGGCCTGTCTTTGGTAATGTGTGAATTGGAAAATGAACTTGGAAGAGTTCAGCTGGATTAACTTTCCCCTAAGGAATATATTTTCACTGCCTCCTGTTATTAGGAAGCGTTTTGCTGTTTGATATTTGTGTTCTATTGTTGATTTATACAAATGTGAACTATTCTAAAACATTGTGCTTTGAAACAGGAGTTCTTATTCTGCTGTTTTGTTTTTGCTGTTTTCTGTTGATTGTCTTTGTGGTAGTGAAAACATCGTGATTATTTTGGGGAGTTATGGCTTTGTTTTGCTTTGTCAAGCAGGACAGCAAGTTGTCTGTAATGCTGAAAGCTTTTCTCTGACGTGCACCTGGAAATACTGCAAGAGGAATGTGAAAACTGGAATAATTTAAAATTTTTTTCAATCTGCCACAGTATGAAAGTTCCTCTTTTAAGAAAGCAATTTTAAATTAAGCAAGCTTTAGAGTTAAACTGTGGCTTCATCGTTCTTTTGATACTGTTACACTCGGAGTATAACCTGTATTTGTTTCTTTTGGTTTGATTTGTACGAGCAGTTTTTTCTGGTGCACAGAGGACAACAAACAGTGATTCACTAAGATATGAAGAATGTATGTTCAAGTATGTATGTTTGTGTATGTTTATGTATGAACGTATGTTTGTGTATGTTTAGAGGTTGCTTTAAGTTCAGCACTGAAGGCTCAGCAAGTTCCTTGAGGTGAAAATATTTTTAGTTACAGCAATATAAAAAATGATCAACTCATCTTCCTGATGAAGAGCCTGTTGTTAATTCTCTCCCAAATGGTCAAAACTTGTAGTTATTAACTGCAGGTTTTCCCTCTTTGGCGTGGTTTCTGTAGGGTCTGTTGAAGTGCAATACTCTGCTGTAGTTCAGCTTTGAAACATTTGACTTAAGGATAATAGCTAGCGAAGGAAGAGTTTCATGTTTATTTTCTAATTTACATAAATGAAAATTAGATACATCAATTAAAGAAGATGATAATGCTTAGCTAATCTGTGCAACTATTGTTATTTCCACTTCCCCCCCCCCCATCTTTCCTTGATTTATTTTCAGATTGTTTTTTCCGAGTGTTGCATTTTGTCTCGAGTCGATGTGGCAAGCTTTTTGGAATAGCTTGTACCGTGCTAGGTATGCTTCCCAACACTGCTGGTTCTGGGCTGGTTAGACATCTGTAGCAGCTCCTTCACTGAAAATGGAAATGGTTGGATTTTATTCTTTTTTACTGTCCTTGTAAATATCATAACGTTGGCACAATAACCCGGCACTTAATTTCCTCTGCGTTGTTTATCTTTTACCTGCTAGTTCTTGACCTCTCTTCTACGATGAAAAAACTAAAGAACCCACTGATGCTTCCTTCTTTTAAAAAAATAGATTTTCATTTAAAATGTTGTATTAAAGGTCTCTGTAAAGAGGTGGTCAAGAAACTAATTTTTAATGCAGTTTTGAACCAATGAAATCTCTGAACTCCGGTGGCCTGGTTGACATGGACAGTTTTTAATTGATCCTCAGTTCTGCTATAACATGTTTATATTGGAAGCAGGACAATTAATTCTTTCTTGTGTATGAATCCAGGCTTAGTTTGTGGTTTTCCATCCTGATAGTTGTTTCCCGTACCAACAGTTTCTTGTTCATTTTACTATCTTAATGTTCCCTTGTAACAAAAAAAAAAAAAAAAAAAAGTCAAGAAAAATGTATTGCATTGCTGTGTTCCTTCTCATAAAAAACATTTTCTCTCTTCCTTACTTGGAAATGTTATTGCCAAAGGGTGGATAAGATACAAAGTAAGTTTCCCTCTCTATGCCAGAGCTGCTTCCCTTGTATTGTTATAATTTTTGTGGTAATGTCGGATATTACAGATCATAGTTTGAACAATGTGTGTGGGTTTCTTTGCACTTTCTATATTACTTGCTAGTTATGTGCTACAGTTCACATCAACATTTCTGTAAGCCTGAGACTGAGAAATGAATTCCATGGAAGTCGCTGCGAGTCTGACTGTTGAGGCTTTCTGCGTAACTTAACGGTCAGCATGAAATCTTCTGAAACGGAAACTTAGTGTAGATAGACTGAAAGCAGCTGACTCATTAATATGTTTTCATGCATATCACTTGGAGGTATGTGTTCAAAAATGGAACCCCCACAGCAAAAACCAAACACATACACATGCCCTCCAACAAAAAAAAAAAAAAAAAAAACAAAAAACCAACAAAAAAAACCAAACAAAAAAACCAACCTGGGAGCATAAATTGTATCTGTGCACAGACAGTTTCCACAATTCCTCTGGCCAGCTGTGTCCTTTCCGTTGGACTTTTGCCCTCAGCCCAATCTGTGGACTGTGTATCTGTGGACTCCTTCTCAAAGGACAGTAATTTTAATGATCTGCAGATAATCCGACATACAGATTATAAGCATGCAGAGATGCTGTTTGCTGTGCATTTGTTTTGTCAGCTTTTATTTATTTGTTCTTCCCCTCCTTCGGCTGTCCCTTCCCTTTGCAACATATGTCCCATAACAGTCCTGTTAATTACCTGATACCAGTGTAAGTCAAAATTCTGTTCCTGTCCCCGCCGCTGAACTCCGAGACATCTTTGAGAAATCACCCATGCTCCAAGTTTTTACTGAGAACAGCATTGACAGACGCAGATGAAACTCCTGACTCTTAACGAGTGCAAATACTGCAGTGTTGGTTCAGATCAGGAAAGCCCCCTGGAAACGCGTAGCCAGCCGTCCCTGCTCTCCCAGCGCTCTGGTTTGCGCTGCTGGGGGGCCTTGAAGCGCGCAAAGTGGATTCCCGTTGGATGCTACCAGAGCTGCGTTACAGCAGCGCATCTAATGTCCTGCAGGTGCTAAAGGGTGTTGGGTTCACGCAGCTCATCCACCGTGAAACCCCTGAAATGTGGACTCTACGGGTGTCTAGTTCTTAGCACTGTTTTCCTCTACAGATCTGTTCCTGTTGGAGCGTCACTTGGTAATGCAGACATGGGGGTTACGCTTTCAGCAGTTGTGCCCTGTGCGGGGAGGGGGATGTGTTGTCTCTGAGCATCGCTGCTCTACAGAAAGGGCAATAGGGCATCTTTGTCAGACGAGGGAAGATACATGTATTCATGTTGGTGAGGAACCTCAATCGTGCACATTGAAAAAAAAAGAAAATCTATATATCAAATAGATGCACAATACACCATTCACTAAATATACAATTCACTCTACATAGAACATGACAGATAAATAGAGAAATATGCTGCTGCACTTCTTTTTTTTTTTTTTTTTTTTTTTTTTTAAATAAAATTTCCTTGGTGACACTGTGCTCATCAAAACTGGAACATAATTAAATCTCATCTTGCAGAAAAAGGTTGGGTTTTTTTGTGTTTTTTTTTTTTTTTTTTTTCTTGTATCACATTTCAAGGGCAAAACTGTCTTCACCCTTCCCACACTTCTCACATGTTAAGTTTTGTTTTGTTTACTTGAATCAGTTGGATATCCCAGCAGCGTGTTCCGCTTACAAGAAAGTGACTGTTCCAGTGCCCTGGATGCAATTCTGTGAAGCTCTTCAGCTTCTAATTAAACATGTAGGAGTGATAGCTCATTGCGAGTTGACAGATAAACCAGTTCGAGTCCTGGGCAAGATAAAGTTTGGCCTATTCTTTATTTTCCTCTCTGCTTTGGTGTAATCCTGCACATCAAGCGCTGATACGCAGCCTCATACGGTGTTAATTTTATACAAGTTTTTCAGATGTCAGCGACTTATGCCGTGAGCGGAATTTAATGAAATGCTGGAAAGAAAGTTGGAGAAAGATGAAGAAAACAGATCTTCCCTGTTGGAATGCACTGATAATTATTTCTTTTATGTTTGTTTCTGCAGGGTGTTTCTCTTTAGGGTGAAAGGTAAAAATAATAAGTTATTTAATAAATACTTTAGGCTGAGTTCCTCAGCTTTTACATCTGCAGTAGAAAGCGTGAAAGCCTAAGACTGAATGACTCTCTTGTGTGTAATTAATTACAGGAACTACCCTTTAAGTGTTTTTAGATTCCTGTGGATGCTGAACGCTATAATTCTAACTCATTTCAGCAGTGCTTGTTGAAGACTTGTAGAGGCTGGGAGTGCTTGAGAGTTGGTTATCAGCTGTTAATTTTTCACTTGCAGCTATTTGTGAATAATACTGCCTTCTATAAACGTGATTCATAAGTTACCCTGTAAATCAGGCAGCTGAACATGTACGTACGTATCTTCCTGTGGATTTCATTGTCATTTACTCCGATCTCTTAATTGTAATTCAATTTACATGACAGTTTTGGGTTCCTTTCTGCAATTACGTAACCGAGACTGTAAGGTGCTGCAGACACATAGGCCTTTTTTTCAGAATATCTTCTAGTGACTTCCTGTAGATTTTGAAATCGCATTCCTGTCTTTATTACAAAATTTTTCATGAAATGAGCTTTATTAGAAGTCTGGAGTATGTCCCTGTAAGTGTAGAAGCTTATTAGAATTATTATTTTTGTCTGTCCTCCATTGTTTATAAAATGTCTCTTTTTTAAAAAAATAATTTATTTAGACTGGTGCAGAAATACTTTTTTTTTTTACTTAAAATGCAAATTTGTCCAGAAACAACAAAAATATGGTCATTGTTACTCTCTTAATTTGCTACTTTTTAGTTTTGAAGATGAAGCTGCAAAATTCCAGTTAATGCTTGTCTCTATATAATGGCCAGTCAAGATTTAGAAAAACACTTACTCTTCATTTACAATCACGTGTATAGGTTTTGACACTGTCAGAAGTGTCTCTGAATGGACAACGGTCAACGCAAGCAGCTCGTGCGGCACGTTCAAGGCTTTATTTACCTTATCTAATAATTGTCAAGTTGTTTTCTTTTTTTTTTGTTAAGAAAATAACCCATGTTCACCGAACAAAATTATGATTTTTAACTGGAGCTGCAGCCGTTGCCCCTTTTTTCCTTTAGCTTCCATCAGAAGAATTGTACAAAGCTATTAACGTTGTACGTGTTGCAAGCATTTGCGTACAGATAAATGAGGCTTGTAATTGCAGTTGGAAGTTGCAATTTTTATTCTGGAGAAAAAATTTATGAAGATTGTGATTGGTTTGGTTTTTTTTTGTTTGGTTTTTTTTTTCCCCTCCAAGTGATCCTTAAAATGCTAGTGTAATGAATTTTGGTACCAATTAATCAACCTTTTTCAACTTTTAAGTCTCTAAGAATCAGATGTTTAGAAATTGAGGTTCTGTATGCTTGGATTTCAAAACCGCTAATAACGTACATGAGTGGGTCTCCTTAGTACATGTTAAAAAATATAAGTAGTGACTCAAAGTGGATCAGATACTGTCCTTGCATATTGTACTGTTAAATGTGGGAAGAGTACATGCGAAAAGGTGTACAGGCTGAAGAGAGAAATTCTGATTTCAAAGAGTGTTGAACTTTGTTCTGAATGTATCTCTGTTTCCAAAGCGTGGATGTTTTGCTCTTCATTCTCATTTAAAATTAATAGCTTTTTCAGCTTCTCTGGAATGCGTGCTAAATGTGTTATTTTGGTTCCTTAGTAAACAAAACATTATTCGTGTACAAGGATGAACTGGAAGAATAGTTTATCTTCTTTCAGCGTCTGGTCTGTGTCGGGTTTTTATTTCGTTCTTTTCTCACCAAGACATCAGCCAGAATCCATTTCAAAGTGGTCTTGCCCTCAAGCAATTGGTCATTAATGTTAAAAAAGGTGAATGTTTCTGTTCTGGCAAAGAGTGCAGAAATAAGCCTTGTCCATGGAAAGCTATTGTGTGTGTTAGTGTTTTAGTGGGTTAATTTTAAAAGTTTTTGTTTCCTCGGACATTATTGTTAGTAATCATGATCTGCATTGTTATCACTTTCCTCTGCAGATAAGCTGAAACAGAATTTTGGAAAGTGCGAAACGCCCCCCCCTCGTTGATTGCTTTTCCTAGCTAGTGTATGTCCCTGCAGCATCATTCTTTCTGCTTCTGTATCACACTGCGTGCATTTCCATGGCATCTTCTGGTTCTCTGGGCACAGAAGTGTTTCCTGCTCTCTCGTACCTGGTACTTGAACTAGTTTTCCATTTTTTGCACACAAGCTTCAGCCACAGAGAGTTCTTGTGTGTCTGAAGATGATGACATCCTGCTAGTTGATGACAGGTTCTGGGCATCTCTATTTTTTCCTGTTCCAGAGTTTTAAGGAATAAATGGATTTTAACCTAACTGTTCCCTGAATTTGTTTGCCTCAGAGGAATTGTTAAAAAATGATCATGTTACAATAAATATAGAAATAGACTAATGCAACAGAATTGACTATAAGGATATATATATATATTTTTTTTCCCAAGTTTTTCCATTGTGGCAGGTTAGTTGATTTGAATTTGTGATGCACCCTAAAATTAGTCAGATTTTGGATTGCTCTTACCTTGTTTGCTAACTTTTACTTTAAATGAATTAAATTTGAGAGCATTCCAAGTATGCCAGTTTTATATCTTCCTTTCTTGTCATCGACTTTTACAAATTACATCTGTTGGATATCTTTTTATAAGATGGAACTTCTCTGTTAATACAAGTGGATGCGAACATAGAAAGCGATCGGTACAATCCCGTGCGTGGGTATTTTCAGTTCCTCTGTATGTGTGTAGCCCCATTGAGAGAAATGTTGCAAAATTACAGAATGAAGGGAGAGAAACATAAATAAAATTGTTTTGTTTAAAATATTTTTGGTGCATAGGTATTGCTCAGAATTCCTTTTGATGTTATTGGGAGATCCTCAGGTGTGAGCCTTTAAAATGCAGTAAAGGCGCAATAAATCTACTTGTGCAGCTCAGTAAAACTCTTTTTTGTGGTGTCTCCGTGGCATTGTATGTCCGTGACAAATGAACACAACTGTTGCAACCATCTGAAGACCCTGGGGAATAAAAGTGCATTTTGTTAACTATGAAAAATTAGTAAAATTCCACTCTTATCCCAGTGTATCTGTGGGCAAAATGGTGGTGTTTTTTTCATGGTGATCTATTTTTTTGTGTTGCTATTTGCTTGTCTCAATATGCCCTATATGTTTGGGTAAATAATACAGATTCTTCAGTGTTAGTTTCTGAATTGCCTGTGCAGTAAGATCCCTGATTTACCTGTGAAAAAGAGCATTGAAAAACAGCGTAGTTGCTGAAGAGGGTTTTAAAGTGCAAGTGGTGGATGTGTTTTATACATTTTTCTTAGGAGCGATATTATTTCCTAATAGATGGCACAGTCATTATGCCAACTGCACAGCGTGCTGCTGCAGAGATGGTTTTACGCTCCGGTGTTCTGTACGCTACTGCCGGTTGTTTCACTGCGTAGTACTTATAAGCGTTTTGTTCTGCCTCAGATCTCCAGGTGTGCCTGATAAATCTCGTAGGCTGTACAATCTTATTTCTAAGATTTCTGCAAAACTGAAGTCTTGTGTCAGCTTCCTGATGCTGTATAATGAGGAGCAGTTTCGTTGCCATCTTTGTATAAAGTTCTGTTCGTTTAATTAAGCTTGGATTTCTTTGAACGCAAAACCAGAATTGTGCTGATATTATTAAACCTGGTACAAGATGAGGTGTAGCTTTCACTTTCGAATACAGATACATTATATTATATATAATGTATATAGTTAAGGCTTGTGTTTTATTCGTAATTTGGTATAAGCTGCATCATCGTTTCATGGCAGCAAACGTTGTACATAGTTCCTAAGGGTCTGGATGCTCGGCAGCAAGGTCCATTGGTTTCAGGCTACTCCTGAAAGTCCATCAACTAGGACACCGTATCTGGGACAGATGGAACAACGCAGATATGCTTGACTTTGACTTTTTGCTCAGTATGCCTTGTCCTAGTACAGGTTTCCTTTTTTATTAATAGAATAGGAAATGTAATAAGAACACTGTGAAATACTTTATAATGGAGCTGTTTCTATATTGGGAAGAGGGAGAGCAAACCTTTGTCACCATTGCATCCCTTTCCTGGCTTCTGCAGAAGGTCTTTGACTTCAGATTCTTTTCTTTCCTGCCTGTGCCTTGAACTTCTCTCTGGTTCTGTGATGTTGTGCGTATTTATAATCATATGCTGCAACTACGGCTCCGGTTTTTAAACAATCTCGTCGCTCTAATGGGCATGTGAAGTCCCAAAGCTTTTTACTGCCACTGTCACCTTAAGTGCTTTTGAATCCTGATGACGGAACAATAAAATGTGGGTGGTTAGATTAATGTGACTGACAGTGACTGAGACCTCCTGTTAGTAATATTGAGTGAACAAATTTGTTGATGCAAGGCCATGAATTTATGGACACGTCGTAATTTTGGACTATTGATTATTTAAGTAAATGTGTAGCTGAAGATTGATGAAGGGAATAAAAGACTTCATCATGTATCATTAATGTGTTAGCGAGGTCTAACTGAGTTTGTGCAGGTTTTTATAAACAAGCCTGCCAAAAGCATTGATAAATATTCTCAGTAAATTTTAATGAAGTCCTAAACACTACCTACAGAGGTTATTTTGTGATTTAAATCAATACATTAGGAAGAGTACTAATTGTAGAACTTACTGTAGAATTAAATTTTAAATAAATCTTGCTTTTTCTTGGCTTTTGTTCAACTTATGCAAATATTGACCTTTGAATTCTTACCTTTGCCAGTTTTACTGAGCCTTGCTTTGAAGGAGAGGAGGGATGTGTGTATCATCTTTAAGCTTTTGTTGTAATAATTAAAAGGGCAGTGTCAGACATGTGGATCATTTGACATTTAACATGGCAAAATGAAAAGGAAGTTGGTGATAAAATCAGTAGGGTTAATCTTAGAACCATCAAACGTGAACTGTAGAGAACGGAAACTAGGTTGGCCAGCAGGTAGCATAACTGATGTATTTCCAGAACTTCCAAAACACAGCTCATGTCAGTTCTGCAGTTGGAGCTGCGCTTTGTAAGAGTGGAGGATTGTATTCATGTTGAGCTAATAAATGTTCTTAATATTTTAAAGCCTGAATCTTGCAAGCCGCTTTGTACGAGTGGATAAGTATCGCGGTCAATGAACGACTATTACGTTGTTCTGCACGGAACTTCTGTTGGGCTCTGACCTTAATCCCTAGTTAATAGTACAGGCTTTAATACTTATTTTTATTTGCAGTGCAGAGATCTTCTGAATAACTGAAGCCTCAGAATATTTTGCAGAATTCTGCATCAATACTTAGTAAAGTGACATGTCCTTGATACAGAAGGTTTGGTAGCCTGGAGAGACACTAGGTGTGCTGATACGTGCACGTATTATCCTTTCACTGTCCAGATGTATTTTTCTGATGTGGAAAGTATTTGCTTGGGCTCAGTAGTGAAATTTCAATGTATTAGCATGACAATATCTTTGAAAATTATACATAAAAATATTATGTCATATAACTAGTTGATATAATTTAAATTATACTCATAATGGCTCTCCTCATCAGGAGAGAGTGGCCAACTTACTGACCATGCAAAAAAAAAAAAAAATCCTCGTTATACACAAGAACAGTAATTAAGAAGCAGTAGTGAGAAGATGGAGCTCTTCCTTCCTACGTAACTCATAGAATGGCTTCATCCCCTGTGCGTGTATAATGCGTAACTACGCTGTGGGAAATCATTTGGATGATTTTGCTGTGCTACACAGTGCTGATCCTGTTAGGAAAAGCCTACAGTGTTCTTTCTCAGCAGAGTTCTGCCAGGCTTAATGATACCGAGATAGTTATTTGTTTTCATTTCTCCCCCTCTTATTTTAGAATATAGTTATCAATGGAGCAGAATATGACATACTTAAAACTTGTTCTCAGCAGATAAGTCCTCGTCACCTAATCTGTAACTTTCCTGTTGTGGTATTGTGCGTAAGGAGAGCTCAGGCAATGGCTCGGGGATGTGTGTTGTGGTAGGAGGAACTTGCTCCTTGAACAAAGTCCTGTTTGTAGTTCCCATTGAGTTTCAGGGCAAATGAGTTCTTCCATTCAGGTTATTTTGCTATACCCAGTTAATTAAATTAAGAAGATGACAGAAATCATATGGGTGGTGGGAAGGAGAATGATCTTGCTTGGGAAAATGATCAAGAGGTATTTTCTTTTGTGCTATTCCTAATATTGATAACAAAACGTTTCAGGTGTTTTGGGTTTTTTTTGTGTGGTTTTTTTTTTCCTGTTATAGTCTATTTTGAAAAAAATTGAGCCCTTAATTCTAGCTCTTGTTGCATGGGCAAATTATTTGTTCCTAGATTGAGGCTTAAAACCAGAGTAATTTATTCTTCTGTGTTATCTCTTTCTGCAGTTAGAAATTCATTCTGACCTGATGGTGAGATGCAGGGTAACAGATGCAATCTTTGGATCAACCAGCTACAGCTTTTGTGTTAACTAGTCATCAGGAAATATCACTAAATTACTGGAGTACAAAACGCATCTGTTGGAAATATGTTGAAGTCTTTTGTGAAATAGGATGGGAAAAACATCACTAGAGTGGGGAGTGGCCTCAGAAACAGCTGTGCTGAACAAGGGAGCATGGACCATGTGAATGAGCTCTTTTCAGAAATCTGAGCAGACCCAGTTGGAATTGGGCTCGTGTGGCTTCTCTCCAACTGTTTTGTTTCTCTGACTGTTGCATAAGTGAATTCTGTAGTTTGTTCGTGTTTTCTGTGAGTTTGAAATCTGCCTGTGTGCAGCTTGGTGGGCAGGAGCCTAAATGTGTGTGTGGCTTTCCAAGAGCTAAAGCTTACAGGAGTTAAAGCTCACAGGTTTCAGTTCTTGTAAGTCTAGGTTTAGTTTTGACTTCACCGGGTGTGTTGCTTCCGTATTTTTGAAGAAATGCTGTGTTAATTTCTGCATTCAAAAGCAAAGCATTAAGACTATGAATCAACCCTTTAACATTTGCTTAGCCCTCAACTTCGATATTTTATTAATTTGTTTTAATGACATAATCCATGTTGCCATGAGGATGCTTTTCATGGCCACATGTCTGCGCTTAGAAATGGATGTCCCACTGTGTTTTGTAACAGCATGTCCTAATTCTGAAGTTGCCTACCACGTCGCCCCGATGCAAGCGCTCCCGGCCTTTCCCCTTCCCCACCGTCTCAGGCTCTCTCTCACAAGTGCCGCAAGCCTCGCTTACCTGGTCTTAAAAGCGTAGTGGCAATTACAGCACTAGAACTTTGCGAAGCATTGATGTGGCACTTGAAGTGAAAGCCATGAAGGAAGGTAATGAGTTCGGTATTTCTTGTTAACACAAGATAAGACATCAGTTTCTTTCAGCACTCGTGATAATGAATTCTGCAAAAATTTCAGACTGAAAATAGAAAAAATCTTTTTGCTAATGCGTATTTTGGACTTTGATTTTAGGAGAGGTAGAACACTGGTTATTATTTAATTCGTGTAGTATCTGCATAATAGTTCTAAAATTAATCAGTGCTGGTTTTAAAATATGAATTCTTTTCAGGTCAAGTTGGGATGTGGAGACCTCTCTGTATATCTTATTTATTAAGTCATCTCATGAGACCAGTTTACACAAAGATTCTGTTGAACAATTTAAAATGTCAAAGTTTTCCCAGCTTCAGAACAGCTGTGTCCAAAATGGTTTTTGTGTTGATTGGAAACTCTAAGCTTCTCTAGGAGAATGCACTAAACCAGTGTGGTTTTTAAAATTGCACTTGTGTCTCCAGATTACTTTTATGAAAAGAGCCATTTGTGAAGATGATGTTTTATTTTAGGGTTAAAAAAAAAAATCTCCATGCTGTCTCCTGAGAAAGTACCAAGATCTCTGATAACACAACTTTTTACTTGCAGATTACTGATATGTTTAAAAGGGAGAAATTTATCACAGATCCAGATGTTCTGGTCTCACTTATTATCCTTCTATGCATACCCTTGGACTCGCAGATCATAACATGCTTATGGAATTCTGAACTAAAAATGGCTCTGGCTTTTCTAAATGCTGTCTTCAGACAGTAGCACTCTGCGTTTCTGTGGTTGATTTAATTCTCTCCCAAACATTAAAAATGTAGCTGCGCTGAGTCTCACTTGTGTGTTAGACCGATACTGTCTCCACGTGTAAACCAGTGATGTTCAGCAGCACTCAGGTTACACAGATTGTGTCAGAATCAAGGATATGAGATAAACATGCAATACAGGGCTTTTTTTCTTGGTTTTCACCATTGCTGTACAGTCTTGTGCGAAGATGTATTTATGCTTTGTAAGAATCCTTGTCCTGAGGAGTTTGGATGTTGAGGCAGTCAGTGTGAGAACAGAAGATGCGATGCAGAGCGGTGATACAGCTGTCTGTACCGCGCTGATGAGCCGAGCTGCGCCCGTGCGAGCCCTCGCTCTTCACTCTGCAGAAGAAGGTGTGGGTTTTCTGACTGGTGGGAAGTTGTGGTTTTTCAAGCAGAATATTGTAGAGGAGGTCATTGTCTACAAGCAGAGTCAAGTTAATTTGGGCTTTCAATGAGGAATTATTTTTATGACTTGTTAAACCTGAAAAAATGAGTTATTTTATCTTGCCTCTTCCATTTAGTTTTCTGATGGGGAAATATATTCTCTTCTAAACCTCTTTTTTTTTGCCTTCTGTAGCACGCCACATGACTGAAGGGTTGTTTAAATGAGACCAAATGTGTAATGGATACCTTTCTCAATGGTTGCTTGCTCCTGGGTAACCTGTTCCTAAGATCATCAATTTAGCTGGCGTTAATTCAGTTCTGTGATGAGTTTCTGTAAACTGCAACAACCCTGCCCGTGCCAGACCCAAGCTTGTCATTGTTCCAGTATTGTCATTTCATCACTTTCTTGACAGGTGTGAATTTAAATTCTGATTTCATAGTTAAAAGATTTTATCTATTTAGGTTGGAAAGTCAGTGCACTGCTGCTTCTGTTTTAGTCCATTACAAGACTTAACCCATGCTGGTCTGAGATTTTTTTTTGCAAATTCTTATGGATACCAAGAGTGTCTACTACCTTGGCTTTGTTAAATCACTGTTTGCAGCCGAAAGGTTATCAGTAAGGGCTGAAGAGGCAAACATATGTGAAGGTTAGAGTGTGGTTTGTGCTGTATTTCTGAAATCCAGAATTCTTCTCCACTGGTTTTGGGTTATGATTAACACAGCAAAAGTTTATCCAGTCATTCTAACAGAGTCTTGTTATCACTCCTGGATTCTGTTTATTTAAAAAGCTTGTTGCAGATGGTGTTCCATCTTTAAAGAGAATAAGATTTAAATGTGTGACCAGGGTGTCTTCAGGAAAAAAATGAGAATGTGGTGGGATGCTGTCACAACCTTTGTGAAATAGACAAAGATGCAATAAATCAGTGTCTCAGTGATTTTGATTCTGGTGGAAACTTGGTACAGCTGTGTCTTAAAAAGCCTGGAAAAACTATTTATAGTAATGAATTTCTGCAGATAGCAAGAAATTCAGCATGCTATCACCATCTTTGGGATGTTTCCTTATTTAAAACTGATGGACTAAAACAGATGTATTAAGAATACAGCATATTACATAGGTATAAACTCTCACAGTTCTGGCAGAATTTGCACTTACTGACATTGCTTCTTTCGTCCTGGAGCACCTTTTCCATCTTCGGCTCTGTCTTTGACCTCAATTTGATTCAGATTCTTTCTAGTTTAGTGGCTCGAGGGAGGGTACATAACTTCTCTTGGAGATGGCGAGTGCTTGCGTACCAGCGTGGTTCCTCGGCGGGCTGTGCTGAGCCTGGAGCAGTGGGGCAGGAGAGTTCGGTCCAAAATGCCCTGGCTTGCCCTGCCCTGCCTCTGGCGCCCAGACAGTTCCAGCCTCAGCTGTGAAACTTGTGTGGGCTAATTCTCTGCCGCTCTGGAAGGGATTTGCACCTGGCAAGAGTTTACCCGCCCTAAATTTATGCCGTCGTGGTAGTTATTTATGTGAAAACGTAGGAGAAGGAGAGGAGAAACAGGAAGAGAGAAGAGGAGAAGCCTTGGCAGAGGGCGAGAGCTGGGAGCCTGCCTGGGCATCCTCTGCGGGGCAGCAGGCATCGTTCCTGGAGCGTACGCACGGCTGGGTTTGCACTTGGCTACACATCTTCTGTGTTTTTAGAACACTTCAAATATCAAACTTCAAGAAGGAATGTATTCCAAGAAACTAGAATTTTCACAGGATATTGTTTTGCAGGGATTTGAAAAATTTCAGGTTTATATTTCACCACTTTTTCACTATTCAGATTTTATTTGAAATGAAGTATTTCCTTCTAGTTCTTGTTGAGTCTTTAGGAAGACTGTTATTTTTTTTGTTACTCTTATTTTATTATTAGCAATAAGAGAAAAGTAGTTTGTACTGATTAATTTCATTAAAGCGTTGTATGATGCTATTTGCATCAAAAATGCAATTATTAAATTGCAGTCTTCAACTTCTCGTATTTTGCTTTGCCACTAACAGTCATTTTAGCGTATACAAAAAATATTTTAGAAATGCATTCAGAAACAATTTTTTTTTAAATTTTTCAAATAGTAGTCATTTAATATTACAATTAGAAAACAGTATATAATTAATTTCAATGTGACCTCCATATTTTTCCTTTGTTTACTGTCAGATCCATTTTCTTTTCTTACTCAACAAAAGACACTCTGAACTACAACAGTCAACTGGTCTCAGCTAAAAATAACCTAGGCCCCCCTGCGCTGTCTGTTGTGACATTACGGCCTTTTTTTTATGCTTATCTTCTAAGGAAGAGGAACTTTTATGACGTGCGACGTAGGAAGACTCTGGCCCTCTTCATGGAGCATTGAATGTGTTGGAACGTAAGTTTCTTGTGCTTGACCAGCGCTGTGTGTTGGGTTGTTGGTCAGGAGGGGGTTCTGCAGGTGACCCTGTGCTGCGTGTAAGCGCAGTTCAGTTGCTGTAGGTGCTGGATACATCTGAAATGCTTCATGGCAGTAGAAGGTTAACGTGATATGAAAGGATCCCCAAATTTAGGAACGCCTTCAAGCACTAATGACGAAACGCTGTTACATTATTTCCTGTTTTGCAGTGCAGAGCCAAGGCTGGGAGAGGCACCGTGTGTAAGCATGGCGTTCCGGGGGATTGCAGTCTGACCTTACCGGGCAGTGTCGGTGTCGGCGCAGGTTTGGCAGCGCAGCATTCGACAGGCTGTAGGACCTGCCTGAGACGTTGAGTTGTCTGGCAGGCGGTCGATGCTGGCCCTTGCTCCGCGGTCGCTCTGCTGGGTACTGAATGCTCCTGGGTCTGTCAGGCCTGGGTCAGAAAGCGTCCGTTCCTAGCGTGTCTAATGGCGGTTTGAGCGGCGTTGCCCCCAGCCCTCAGTTTCCTTGCTTTTATTCCTTTAAGAATGGATAAAAATATGAAAAATGAGCATTATACTTACAATCTATTTTGTTTCTCTTATTTAAATAAAATACTTAAAACATTTGGGAATTGGTGCTTTAGAGCCGTGCCATTTTTAGCTGGTAAGGAAAATGTCTCACTGCCTCGTAGAGCACCGCTGCCAAGGAAAACGTACTTCGTGTTTTGAGTCGTAAAACTTTGAATATCTTGCATAGGAAGATATGGAGCAAACCACTCCACCTCCCCCAGGCATTAATTATGACTCTTTAGAAATAATTAACTAAGGAATGTTGATACTGCCAGCCGTGCCTTGGTACCAGATAAGCTCTCTTTGGGACCCGGAATGTTTGTTTCCGTGCAGGTGGTTCTGAGTGAGCATTCGCTGCGTGTCATCTCGCTCTTCCTCCTTCTTAAACATTTCAGTGGATTGTTCTTCAGAGTTACGTGTTCCACTTATGAACTTGTAAAATGAATTAAAAAGATGATTTAAAACACTTTGTTTTGCTCCTGTTAACACTCTTAGAGGTGTTGGCTGGAAATCGTTAAATATTTGGCTGGACTATATATATCTATGATATATTGTTTGAATACTGTAGGTTGATTTTTTTTTTTTTCTCATGTAAATATTTTCCTTTCTTTTGTTTTTATCAGTTATCCTGTAAGTAGATTACTTCAAGAATGTTATGACAATTAAAAACTTCTTATCCTGAGTTAATAGTGATGGTAACAAAAGCTACACCCTGAAGCTTGCTTTGTGTTAACCATATGTGGAATGTTTGGGGAAAAAAATTTGTTTGGCAAAAACCAATCTGAAAAGAATCATTTTAAGAAACTGAAAGAAATGCAGTGCTTACACACTGGTGTGAACGAAGCAAATTGGTTTTTATTTCTGCCTTGTTATCACTCTGTGGAAAAGTTCGCAAGGTCTGTTCCTGCTGTGATTTATTTTTCTGTTGTCTCAGGGATTTACAGAAGCCTAGGTGGAAGGTAGTTAAAGTCATAACTAAGTGTTGTTGAAGTTCACTTTGTCTTCAAAAAGTTTCAGAAATTTGCTAGAGAATACTCACCTATACTAGATAATAATATGTACTTGGATAGAACGTTACACAGCTGAAGTTTTTATTCTGTGCTCAAATCTAGGGAATAAACTCACCAGTTGTCTTTAAAGTTAAATTGGTTAAACTAAGTGCTATCATAGCTCGTCTTTTTTTACTCTTTCGGTGTTTGTTTATGTTCAGGTTATTGTGTCATTATAGGATTTAAGACTGAAATAATATTCACTTGAAATCATGATGTAATCAAGCTTGAGTCACATTAGAAGAAACACATTTCTCCCCAAATGTTGTAGTTTCTAAAGTTCTGAAATGTATTAATTTATTTCTTGATTATTTGTTTTAATTTCAAATAACATCAAAGCCTTACAAATGTTTAGAAATGAGGATTTAATTTGTATTAGACTTTGGCGATGAGCCACTGTGTTTGACCCTGTGGTACTTTGGCACACTGTTTATATTCACGATATTTGAATATAGATATGCTTATATATGAATTTATTTTTAATTGTAACTTCTCCTCCTCTTTGATGCTCTTGTGGGATGACCTAGAAGTGATACGTTTCACAATTTAAATGTAGCAAAACTTTGAAATGAGTGATGCCAAAAATAGCGTCCTCCTCTTGCACGCCGTGTGCCGGGGAGCTGAGGTGTACCCGCAGCTGCCGGCCGGTGGTAACAGGTTTGATGTACTGTGTTTTCAACCTTTTCATTTTCCCACAAAATGAATTAGTCCTTTAACTCCTATATAAGAGAAACTGTTGTTCTTGCTAAAAATAGCTGTGGTGCTCATCCCCTTGACTGCATTTTATTGAGTATTAGGTATCTCTCCTGGCTGCGCTGTGCGATGCTTATTTTTAGGGCCGCTATTAATATCTTTAAGTGTATGACGTAAGAAGACTAAGGCAGTGTTAAATTGGAAAACTTAATTGTTGTCTTTGCAGTTTTCACTGTTGAATGTAATAGAAATCCATGCCAGGCTTTAACACCGAAAGTTTTAAACAGGAGGAGCTGAAGTGTGTGAAACTGAAGTATGTGACGGCGTGTTTGGTATTTAAAAAAGCATGAATTTAAATGAGGGGAAGGCGTCTGTGTTTCTCACCGCTTCCATTATGTGTATATTTTGTAGTATTCAGTCGTTTATGTAAGAATGTATGTGGCCAGAATAATAGTTACCTCACCGAACAGACGTTGATTAACTAAACACCGTAACTGGAGAGGTTTCCAGCCAAATACTCTGTCATGCTCTCTGCACGGGCACTGTAAAGGTTCTTGTAACTATGGTTGTTCTGAGCTCTGTGTCTCCCTGACAGTGGTGCAAAACCTGAAGTGTCTTAGATGAGGTGCTCCAGATTTTTCACCATCCTAAAAAAAAAACCCCAAAAAACCCACACACATCCAAAAAAGAATTTTTAATGAGGAGCTTATTAACCTCTAATTATTTTAAATGAAAGATTGAAAGTTTTATTCCTTCTTTTTAGAATTATAAAATTATAAATTACCTTTCTGATAGTACTGCCACTTGCTTTTATCCTGTACTGCTTGTTTACTGCTTTTGTCATTGCTGTGCTCGGTAACTGCTGGAATTGGTTGACAGATACTGAAGATATTTTTTCATTGAGTACTTGAAGAGTGCTGCTGTGCAATTAAAATAGTCTGTTGTTTCAGCACCGATATGCTTTTTATTTCTGTCGTGCTTTTTTCCTGTTTCATTTATGATGCTGCTAGTGACATTTTAATCTCAGAAGTACTTGTATCACTTGTGACAGCGATCTTGTGTTAATCTGAGGACAAACAAGTGTATATTTGTCGCTAGTAAGTTTAGGGTGAAAATTGCAGGTCTTCTGACTGTTGGAAGACAGTTGTCCTGGAATAGCTTTCCAAAGAGATTAGCAGGCCAAGAAACCATGTGATTTTAATATGACCTTCTGAAAAGAATTGTGTCATGGTTGTCAGTAGGAGCAAGGAGCAGGATTCAATTAGCCTTGGAGGTTCTTTTCAGTCCTTTGCTCCTAATTAAGTAGAATTTTGCTATATTCAGATAAGTTTTTATGGAGCTAGTAAGTGCTGATAATAGAGATAGAAGCAATTAATTGAAACTAAAATCCTGTTATTACAATGCATAGAAGCTGCTATATTAGTGAAAACATAAAAATATGATGATATGAAGACTCAAGCATGAGCACAAAGGCTCTAAGGTTTTTACCAGGTTTCGTGTGTTTTTCCTCTTTACAGGCTGTCACTGTGTCAAAATCTGTTTTGGAGGGTTTTTATATGATGCATTTCACTAATCTTCTTGTAATCCTATGATAAACTGCTTAGTTTGATGGAGAATGTTAGACATTACTGGTAAAATAGTTGGTCCCTGTGAAATCAGTTTCATTTTAGAACATGCTTTCAAAGGATATACTCTTAACAGCTGCGTAGCTATGCTTGCATCAACCTAATCAACCTCTGTCTGAGAAAGGAGGTATGTTCTGGATTAAATTCTTCAGATCAGGCCATTAGGAACAATACCAGACAATCAGCGTGATTTTAGAATGTTTATTCTATTCATGTGTGTTCTGTTTCCTGAAAAACCTTTCTTATTTATGTAATTTTATCTTTTCTTTTATTGTTGTCTTGCTATGTAGACCTTTTCTGTTATTAGCAGAATTTAGCAGTCTTGTAGGCAGGTAAAGGCTGCATATATTCGTCTCCCTACTGATTTCTTTCAGGTTTTCTAAGCAAAATAAATACCTTCCTTAATTTGTAGAAGGGCAATTTTGGGCATGTGTCTCTTGAGCTTGCAAAAACCATGTACAGAGGTGTTGAAAGTCCATGTTTGAAGTTATTTTATATTCATTAGAGTACAGCATGGTCCTTAATTTGGCTTTGATGTTTTCTTGCTGAATTTTTTTTCAGTCTTCTAATTTCCTTATACCAAATAGACCTAAAATGAGTATGTCCCCTAGGTATAATGAAGGGAGTGCTCTCATTCCTAGATGATAATTGTAGGGAGCGGGAGGAGAGTGGTTTTCTAAAGACTCTATTATCTGTGCAAAAAGCACAGGTAGGATTTAAACAGTTTGCTGAAGCTTTTTTTCCCCCAATCTTATTTCCTCTGTAACTTATTTCAAGGAATTTTTTTTCTTTTAAGAACTCTGCATTTAAGAAGATGCAAACACTCCCATCTGTTGAGTACATTAGAGATGCAATACCAAAACTCTGTGCTGTTATTAAAAGGTGTCTGAAAACCGCAGATTTGGCAGTAATTTGTAGTAGAACTACAGCATGGCTTGTGCTGTGATAAAGTTGCTCAGGTTCTCCGTTTCACACATGGATTTGAACACTTACGGTGTGCTTCAGGTGTTACAGAGAAACAGCCTATGTGAGGATTTAACCCTACTTGTACTGTTAAGCCATCGCTTTCAGCAGCGGAGGTAGTTTGACCTCATTTTAGGTTTACAAGCCCCAGGAGTGAAGTCCTAGAGAATCTTGAACTTTATGTAACCCTGATGTTTGATTCTGTTTGTGGGACTCCTGGGAATATGCCTGGTGCTTTTTATAAGCAGCTTGCCTCTGTGTAACGGATAGCTGAGAGAAGTCTTGTTCCTAGAGCGAGGCCGGTATTGATGATGACACCAGTGTATGAGCAGGAGCTCAACTAAAAATCCATTTTAATTTCAGGCTCCATTAGTGATAGAGAGAGAAATCATTATTTGTTAAACAGAAAATAAGAACTGATACATTTTGAACCATCTGCGTTTCAAACCTTAAAGTCAGTGTACTCGAATACAAACATGTTGATTGACCTTTTTTTTTTCCTCTTATTTCTTCAGCTGTTTGAAAAATGAATTGGGGGAAAAGTGACTAGACTTACTTTAAAATAAGAAAACGTAGTGTAGGTAAACACTGCAACATGATATAGGGGAGGTCAGGACTATAAATTTGTTCCATTGTTCAAACTGTGCAGGTGGTTGTGTAGTCATGGTTGCATTTGGAGCTTGAAGTCACTACTCACTGTCAACTCCTCGGAAAAGTTTAAGTGATCAAAACCAGTTCTTCAGTTTTTAGCCTTCTGCAGTCATTTATTCCTTGACTAATTGAAGTGCATTTTCTCTGATTGTTTAAGATTGAGTTGCTTATTTAAAATCAGCATTCTGTGCAACCTTGGGGTAGATCTCTGATGTCTGACTTCTCTGAGAAGCATTAACATCTCTTCGGACTCAGCGGGGTTTTTTATTACTGCTGTACTTGATTAATTAGGAAAGTATAGCATGGGCTTTTCAAGCTGTTGAGATAAAATGAAAGCATTTTATCTGAAGTAACTTTTTCATTCTTTGGAACAGATCTTTAATAACAGAATCCAAAATATTTGAATACAAAGACTTTTGGCCTAGCAAAAGTACTTAAAATAGGAGCAGTCTTAGTGATGCAAGTACATTTCAGTAAGGCAAGTTACCATCAAGGTGCACTGAATGATGTAACTGATACCCAGTTTTCCTTTTTTTTCCGTGAGAGAAATCTTTTCAGAGGACACCATGCTATCTCTGTTTAAATTTGCTCACTTGTTGTTGGCTTCCAGAACATCTGGTTTTTGTTTTATTCAAATTACACAGCTTTTCCTGAGTTGCTGAGTTCCTGGTGCTGAACTCAAATCTCCAAGATACTGAACACTGTGCCTGTGATGTATCACATTGCTTTGGTATGTGCCTAACAGCAGGCTTATGAAAGTCCCATTCTTACATGGAATTCCTTGTGCGCTGAGAGTTAGGAACATGTGGGAGTAATTACATGCACCCTTCCTGGAGCTGTGGGAGATGCAGTGCGGTGACTCTGAATAGCAGAACCACCAAGTTTAAACTGCCGCTGCTGACAAAGCCGTGGTGACGTAGGGCTACTCAGCCACGTATTTATCCAGCCTCTCAAGCAGGTTTTACAACTCAAAGTGAGTTTCCCTCTTCTGCAGAGACAAG
Source organism: Chlamydotis macqueenii (assembly GCF_036417535.1). Lineage (NCBI taxonomy): Eukaryota > Metazoa > Chordata > Aves > Otidiformes > Otididae > Chlamydotis > Chlamydotis macqueenii. The sequence goes on from NC_141573.1 coordinate 3,502,866, forward strand.
TATGCCACCATGTGAGCTTTAGCAATGCCAAATTCACCTCTGGTGAGCTGCAGTTATGTGAATATGCCCTGAGGTGTAGTCTGCTCAGGTTCCTTTGTAGCAGAGGTACCACAATCAATTATGGTAGCATTCACACTCTTCATCTGTATTAATTTTCCCTGATACAATTTTTGTAGTACAATTAAGACCCTTCTTTGAAGACAGTCATGGAAACTGGAAACAGGAGAATACTCCCATGTGTCCTTCTTTTTCATTGCAAGCAGTTCTTGCATTTGTTTTAAAAGAAAATAATTACTGTCTTTTTTACATAGTTTTGTCAAGAATGTGGTGTATCCCCTCATGGGTATATCAGGCAGTCTTGCTGTCTTACGAATGTTTTTATACTTAGTTACGCTTGAATTATGGCTGTATATATTTGCATCTCCTAATATCTCTTAAACGTAAATGTTGTGGTGAAGGTAATGGGAAGCACGGACAAAAACAAACAAGGCAATTATGTTGCTTGCAGCCTTTGAAAACTACATCAGGCCATTCCGTGCTTCCCTGGAATGTCAGTAGCACAGGAGGTGACATGTAATGACACTTCTTACGTATTGAGGTTGTGATGCACGGAAATCAGTGTGGAAGGAGAATAGATCCTTCAGTTGGCTGTTGCCATACAGCTGATGTTGCAGTATCATTGCCTTGTCCTTCTTTAAGTTTTTGTCGGTCACAAAAGAAATCACCTTTCTGAGTTGTTACGGGGATAGAACCTTTAAGTTTTGGCAGTTCTTTTAAGTGCTGAGTGTGTGATTGCTTATAGCAGTTTATGGGTTTAGAGCAGCTTAAGCCTGTGGCTTACGGGTGACATGCTACCCTACTATTTGCTAACAATAGAAATTAAGAAGTTAAAACTGAGGCGAATAACGAGGACAATATACAGCATTCTCGTGTTTGTCGGTAACTATTGTGACGCAAAAGCCAGGTGGTCTCAGACCTTGCTGCATGGAAGTCTGTCAGCTCCTTGCTTAGACAGATACCCGTGAGGATAACGTACCTCAGCATTTCTGTGCTACTGTGCGAAAATCAGCTGCAGCAGTGTGAACTCTTCACTGTCTTCAATCACCGATTCTTTTCTGACATTTTTAGACGTTTTATGACACTAACATTGGCTGTGCTAATACTTGCAGGTAATATGTTTAATAGTAAGTACATTAAAAAAGGGAGATGGTGAATGATCTAAGAATACAGCTGAACCGTATTATTGTGCTATTCCCATCTTCTCTAATTAATAGATAAGCGAGTAGTACAGGCAACATTGTCAGCAGAAGCTCAAGATTAAGCTTTTATCTGACTCTGCTTTGTGAATATCAGTCAACTGTAAAGTTACAGTGGGCGGTAATGAAAGTAGAACATGACATTTCTTTCCTTTCCCCAACTAATAATCTGACCTTTTGAATCACTCTGCCTTAAAACTGCGGAGTGTTTTGAGAGCGAACTGTTTCCCCCCACCCCCACCTTTCACTTTTCCGTGAAACTGATATGGAATAGAAACACCAAAGAAATGGAGGTGGAAGGGACCTCTGGAAGTCGTTTGGTTTGGTCCCCTTCTCAAAGCAGGGCCAACCTCGAACTTAGGTCAGCGTTCAAGTTTTGTTGGTTTGCTCAAGGTCAGGTCTGGTTGGAGCTGGAATCTCCCCAAGGACAGAGATTTCTCAGCCTCTCCGGGCAACGGAGCATCAGAGCATTGCTGTTCTGGTGTTTCGCCACCTTCGTTGTGAAAATATTTTTCCTAATATCTAGTTGGAATTTCCCTTGTTGCAATTTGTAAAACACTGTAGGCTGTCTAACTTGCTTGGCTGCCAGACACTGGTGCGATCTCATCCTAGAACTTCTCACTCAGTAAAACTGGGCTGATGGTGTAGGTTACTGGTGGTACCATGGGCTGAGCTGGAGGTGTTAGATCTGGAAGTGATGCAGGGCTTCTGTTTTGTAACATGGAAGAAGTTCTCGTTATTTCAGTGCCACCTTAGGTTGTATGCAGAAATGCAGGGCCTAGTCTGGAGGAAGTCATTTGCATGAGGAGGTGTCCAGGATCTTTATTGCCTCTACAGACCCAGATATATAGTCAAGCGAATAATATTATTTCCTGGATGGTATGCCTGGAAAAAAAAAATCAAGAAATGTGTGTTAGTCCCAATGGTGCTTCTTTATCTACAGAACCAAATTTAAAAGTTCATTTGGATTCTTCATGCCCTTTCTGCTTTCTTTACCTGGTGTTTTCATGTTTTTTTTTCTAACAAAAGCATTATTATTTTTTATTACTCTTTATTTGTTGTGCTAAATGATTTTATTTATTTATTTATTTTTCCTGTAGCTCCCTGTGGCTTTCTAGTTGCAGAAATCAGGAACGGTCTTGTTCATTAAACAGAGTTGTAGTTTGTTTGCATGTAAACTCCTCTGGCTTCCAGCCGTGTCTGGTATCTCCTATGAGCTGTGACTTTCCTTGTAGCTTAAATAGGAATATGACATGATATTCTGAGGTTCATGTGTGTATGTCTCTTCCCCTCCCCCCCCCCCGACTTGTGTTGCATTATTAGTTTCAAGGAAAATTCAGAGTTGCAGGGGTTTTTTTTATGTTTGCCTCGTGATCAAATTGTACTGGTTATTGAGAGGAGCATAACATTCTTTGGTCACTGTTTCTGGTGGAAACTAAGCAGTACAGTTTAACTAGAAATGTATTTTCTAGGAGAGTGCAAGATGTAGAACTCCTGGTTTATCTTGAGAATTTCATTATTTGAAAATTCTAGGGAAAAGATTTCATAAATCTGTGGTCTTTCTGTATTCTGTCCCTGAGGAAGTGCGTTGGGAGTGTTTGTTTCCATCAGCTATCGTTGTTTCCTATGAAGTTGAACACAATATTATGAGTATATTGAGCTGGGCTGCGGATTTAGGTTACTGTTTCATTAAACACTGTCTAAGCTCTGTAAGCTGCTTTTGCAGCCACACCCTTGTTTCTTGAAACTGCTTTGATATGCAGCATTTCTCATAGTGTGTCGTGAAAACATTCCCTCTCACTGTTTGCTCGTACGCTACATTTCAGAGTGCAAAAGTCACTGCATTCAACATCGTAATTTCTCTCTTGCAATGCATGAGTTGTAGAAGACAAAGCAGCTAGCTACTTGTAAGTTAGATGACTCATAGCTCAGTATTTGGGTTCAAAATATTTAGTAGGGCCACTGTCTTGGGGTCCATTAGAAATACAGGTTTATGATTAAAACTTAATTCAGTCATCTTTTTTGCTCCAAGAAAAGGCAGGATTTGCAGCTGAGATTTGAGCACAAGATCAGATTTTTTTTTTGTTTGTGTTTGTTCCTTGGAAACGTTTCAAGGCTTCAATAAATTCACTTGTTCTGTCCTCTCTGTCTCTTTCTAAATAGCTTCGTTGCTGCTGCTCATCTCTTTCATGTTGCCCAACGTCAGCTGGGATTTTTGATGTCCTAAATAGTCAATACTGACTGCATTTGCAAAGGTATTTTGTTAATGAAATTAGATGCACATTCATTCCGCCTCTTGAGCACAAACTTGAAGGAATACATTGAAGCTGAAATCAGTAGAATTTATAAGTAATGAAACCGTTGTTCACATTTTCCAGGTAGGAGGTACTTAAGTCAATTTGTTTTCTTTTGTCCTAACAGTTAAAAATATATCTGTGGTTATAAGTTGTGGATTCTTTAAAAAAAAAAAAAACTAAAAATACCACAGAATTTTTCCTTGAGAGAAAGAAATTCTTCTCTCCTGTCTCCCCCAGCTCTTTAAAGTTTGTTTGGCATTGAATGCATGTTTATTGCCCGAATTACCGTTAAGCATTCAGCTGACTTCAAATCAAGACAACATGAGATGGCCATCCTTACTGCCTCCCGTGTACGTGATGCTTACGCGTCAGGATCTGCAGCTAAAGCGCCACTGTTATTTTTAGTGCAGAGAGATGGTTTTTCTCATTGACAGCTCCTTTTTTCTTTTCTTTTTTTTTTTTTTCTTGTATTTGTTGTAGGTGAGCAGCAATTGTTTGCCTCCCTGCACTGGGCAGGAATAATTCCACCTTGTATCCAGAAGGAGTTTGTGTATTACGGTTCAGGAAATTTTGACTTATTAATCCACTTATATATTAAATATTTATAGGGGGTAACAATCAATTCTTATTAATTTATTAATATTTAATTGAATTTCATAATAATTAAACCACCAATAATGTATTAGCTATTCTATGATCAGTCTGCCAACACTTAAACTTGCTACTAGTTGGTCTTTTTTAGTGCTTTCAAACTCAGCTTTGTAGGATTAATTGCTAGTGAAGAAATTATTATCTTGTTGCTTAGCGGATGACTTTGCACTTGTATGCATGTCTCCTCTTGTGGTTCCACCGTTTCCATTTTATTACAGATAAGCAACTCTAGACACAAAGTACTTAAAAAAAACCAAAAAACAAAAAACAAAACAAAAACAGAAAAAACCCCAAAAACAAAAACTAACCACAGTGCTATGGCTTCTACTGTTTTCTGCAATTATAACCTTTCAGTCTGCTATGAGAAGCTCAGAAAGCCTGCTTCTTTTTGTTTCATTTTTGAAAATATAAATGGGAGAAAAACAATATTCTTAAGAAGCAGAGTAGGTACTGTAATGGTCTGTGTGGAAGTATGACTTGCGGCAATGTAGTGGACGTTGGTATTGAAATTAGGCGTATTAGAGGCTAATATTCTTTGGCATTAAGCATGCTGGTGGAATTTTGGCAAAGTGAGTTGTGTGCATGTTTGTCAGCGTGTTTGTACTGTGTATTGATTGTGACCAAACTGCTTTGTGTAAATCACAAAAAGGTTATTTATCATGGAGTACGAATACTTCTCAATGTTAAAAATACGAATATTCTGAAACTATATCCTCTTGGTTCTTATTATATTGAGCTAAAAGCCTTGGCAGAACTATTTCTAGAAAATTCACATTACTGATTTTCAGATGTGGACATGCTTGCTGTTCACTTACAGCTCTCTTTAATGACAAACACTACTTGGAAACGGCTTAATTGGATTGTCTGCTTAATAGCATTAGGATTGTTGTGCTGGTTTAGCTGAGCTCTAATGGTCTTTTGCTGGTTAAGACATCAGTAAAGCAGCAAAATGGAAAGAAACTTCAGATTTTAGATAAGAGTCTTTGCCCCTCAGAATATTGCTACTCTTAAAAGAAAAGGGGGGAGGTGGATGGCTGTTGAAGAAAATTTTTAAGGTATTACCTATATTGTTTGACTAAATTCAGTCAGAATGCTTTATTATTCCTTTCTAAGTGGTTCAACAACTGCACATCGTTGTTTCTGGTTGGCCCTGAGGCTTGGCATGGAGAGCAGTGCCAGCACAGAAAAGATTTTTTGGTTCTGTTTGCAGTCTTGGTCTACAGCTATAAAAAGGGATCTCTCAGTTGCAAACTCCTGGGAATGGGGCAAATTAACTTCTTTAACCCTTAAGCTCTTTAACACTTTTAACAAGTCATTTCTGGAAATACAAATTTGGCATAATTTGATGTTCCAAGTGCTCAAAGCCCTTGTGTCTTGAGGAAAGACTCAAAAGAAATAAATAGCTAAGTGTCACAGTGGAGTGAAGGATTACACGAAAGCGGCAGGCCATGGCATATGGACTTTTTTTATTGAGCGAAAGACTAGAGGTTGAGTTTGTGTGGGTGGTTGTTTTGTTTAATATTTCTTCACAACTTTCAATAAATTGTTGAGTATTTGAGCTGTCTGGTTTCCCATTAGCTCTGTGTACAGGGAAGATTTCACTGGTCATGCGCTTTAATATGATTAGTGAATATTACATGGGATGATAAAATACTCTTTTGTTAGAAGTATATAATACGTATTTAACAAAATTTCAAGCAGCAGATGGCTAATTAGGTAGTTTGGTGATGCTAAGCTGATCATATGTTCTAGCTCTAAATAAAAATGTAACAAAACTTCATTTGAATATTTTAAACAGACTTACATAATATCTTCTAGTTAGTATTAAGTGAAGGGAATATTGTTGGGATTGTCCATATTAATGTGAGAAGACAAAATTAGCATTCAGCTTCCTGTTTGAATCAGCTTTATCTGGTGTTGACTGTGATTCTGTTTCTTGAGGCAACTCAAACTAAATGTGTTATCTTTTCAGTCTGTAGACTTTTTCAAAACCACATCCAAAATGAAATTAGTTAAATACTAAACATATGTGGAAGACTTAGTTATTTTTAATAACGTTTCTATCTGATGAAATTCTACGGCATTACATCATTAGAATGACTGAATTTTGTGCGGTGGCTTCCCACCTGTATGTCAAGTTGTTCTCGGTTATATATCGGAAAACAAAATCCTACAAGAAAACTGTAAATAAAAATACTTAGTTACAAGACTGATTAGGGAGGGGAAAAAGATTACAAAAGTGTTTGAAATTCTCTTTTTTAAGTAAAGTGAATATGGGACACTATGGAAGCTTAGGAAGGACAGTTGTTTCCCAACAGTGAAGGTGTGGGAAAGAGGAAGATAGTGTCAGATAAGAGATATGTGTGTAAAAAGCAAGAAAGAAAATCCAGTTGGATATATTGGGGAAAAGGAGTTTTAAAAGTAGTGACGGGCAGCTTTGTAGTTGGATCTGAAAATGGAGAAGACATTCAACTGCTCATAAACTTGCATTTCTGAAGATTTTTTTTTTTCCAGAAACTGATCATATTGTGCTGTACCGTATATGACTGTTTGGATTAAATACTATTGTATTTGTCAAACAAGTGAAACTGAGAACACTTCCCACACAGTATCATGTACCACATAGGTAGTTCTTTATGGAGGCCAGAACTTGGAAACATTTTTCTCATCTATGCAGTGTGTGGAAATCAGCAAACTTTTCTCCTCCCTCTCCCCTCCATCCCTTTCCTGACCATGCCTTTTCTTTTTAGTCTCAGACTTGATAAACTACATGAAAGTAATTTGCATTGTTTCCAGTCTGTGCAGAGGCAAAATTATAAAATACGTGGTGCTATCTCTGTGCTCTTTAGCTTGCTGCAGAGGTTTTAAAGGCTTTCTGGAAGATTAATTAAAATACCAACTTCTAAAATGACCTCGGAGCAAAACCAAGTTGCAGAACAGTTGCTTGTCTGCTTCTCTGCAGAAGACTTTGTTCCAGTCTCAAAAGAACTGAACGCTGTTGGCAGACAAATTAGTGCTGTATTAACATTTTGTTTTTTATTTAAAATAATCTATCTAGGCAGGGTCAGGAGTGTTATTTGCAATAACCTTTCAGCCTCGCTTTTTGGTGCCAGATGACTCAACATGGCTGTTACCATAACGTACAGTGTGGCATGGCTCTTCTGCATGATGGAAGGAGAGGAAAAGATATTTGCCTATCTCTATTAATTGATTTCCTCTATCATTTTCCAACAAGCTGTCAAATTTGAACGTTTGCCCCAGTTTTCTTTGTCATGTGTAGAGATAGTGGGTTGGTTGTTCAAATCTGGCAGGAGTCAGCAGATATTCTGCCAGTAAGGAGAATTAAGATGTGATAGATGTCTTCGAATATTGGGGGAAGCAGTGGGATTCATGCAGTGAATTGTATTTATAGGGCTGTCACCATCGAAGCACCTGAACACTGAAGAACGTGTTTTCCCATATGAAACTTTTCAGTGTTATTCTTTGCAGACTTTGAGCCATTGGTTCTGTAGCTCTTTCTACTTCAGTTTTAGTTCTCTAATTCATTGACTCTGATTTTAGCTGTCATCTAGGAATAATTGAAGTAAATTCCCTTACCATTTGAAGAGACTCCTGTATCCTTATTCTGTATGAACTCAACGCTGGTATTTTTGCACAAAAGAACAGATTGGAGTTAGAGGAATAACATGAGTCCATACTAAACACACAAGATTGGCTCAGTACTCATTCTATTTGCTTCTGCTACCTTGGAAACAAAGGATGGCATGACAACAAAAGCAACTCAGGAAGAAAGGTTAAACCTCACAAATATTCAAAAGGTATTCTTGTGGGGAAACCCTTATTTCGGAATGGAGTTTCAAGTTTTAGCATACGTAAGTAAGAATTGTCTTTGAACCTCATCTTTGAAATCAAGACTGATAATTGAAAGATGGAAAAGTGTAATTTTAATGTAACAACACTTCATAAATGTTAATTTTTTAAGAACAAAAGAAAAAATGTCTTGGGTCTGTCTGCAGCTAAGAATAATTTTCAGTCTAAGCCATTCAAGCTTTTTGGATAAATTTTTGGTCAAAAGTTTTTAGGAAACTTTTTTGGGTTTGTGTTTCTTGTATGTATGGAATTAAAGGTAGGGACCATAAAAAGTAGGGTTTGCCTGTACAGCAGTGCTCTTAGCTAAGCTGCTACAATTTTTTTTACCCCTGCAGTGCTCTGTAGCTCGGCACAGTAGAGCAGTGAGTGTATCACGTGGCTCATGCGTCATCTCATGACAGGCTCTGGAAATTGTCTTGATCCCTTTTCTATATCCTGATGGGTCTTCTAACTGAAACTGGGGACAGTGACCCTGCCCATGACCTACACCACTAATGTTCTTCGAAGTGTGATTTTTTTTTTAATTTACTATTTTATTATTTTACCCCTACTGCTCCCTATTTGGTTTTTCAGAGATCCATTCTGCAGTTTTCTCTGTCTTGATTTCCATTATATCCTCATCCTGGCTAAACTGGGTTATTAAAGGCAAATGTCAAAACATGACAAAAATAGTGTGTTCAAGCTCACGTTCAAGATGAATTATCTGTAGAAGGGTAACAACATAGCAGTTTTTCAGAACAATGTAATTTTAAACATTTCTTTTCATAAGAAATAGACGTTAACTCCTGAAATTCATTAATACTATGTTTTGCTATTTAGTTAGGTCATTCAAAGGCTGTGCCAAAAAAGAAAGAAAGAAAGTATTTATTTTTCAAATAAACTTATTTGAAAGTCTCTTTATTCATGCTGAGGCAGCACTGAGGTGAACAAATAGTGTTGGCTTTCCTTTTCAGTTCATCTCCAAGAAGGGCTTTTCTTATTTGGTTAGACTTCAGTTCAGTCACCTAGCAACTTCTGAGGGCCTCCATTCAAACATTGATCTCCAAATGCAAAACAAATGAGAAAACAAGGATCCTCTGCAAAGCTAAACTGAAAAACTGAGTCTTGCAGTTAGCTGCTACGACTTAGTAACAAGCCATTAGAATTATACTTTAATTCTTAAACACACGTTTCCAATAAGGATAACAATTTTAAAGATTTTTTTTAAAAGCCTTTTGCAAGTTGCTGTGTGATTAAATGTAGTTTGGGAAACTTGCAGATATTATATCTCTCCATATGTCCACGTTTTTCCTGAATTAAGATAATCTGACACCAAAATATGTATTTAAAGTCCAAGCTAGGAAAAGTTTCCAGCAAGAATTTAAATATTTGTACTGCCTTCTACATTTTCAGAAACACTTGCAGGAGTTTGATTCCAATTTTAACAACTGCATCTTTATTCTCAAACGAGCTTTTCTACAACTGTCAGAAAGAAATTTGCCTTTTTCTTGCCACACCACAGTGAAGCACTGTAATTCAGCAGATAACAAAATATATTGCAAGTTAGTTTTAGCAGACCTCAACCTATATTTAGAAAAATACATGAAGAGGAAAGCTAGGACACAGAATGTCCAAAGTTAAAGAAAAAAAAATTTAAGAGCTGTTATGGATCTGTCACATGCTGCATTCAATAATTACTTTTAAAAACACAGTAGATGTGTCTATCCTGTCCATTTGTCCATATTTTAGAACACTGGAATGTTACTTCTCTCCAGTATTACAATATGCGTAACAGAAAAGGGCATTAGTTATCATCTCAGTATAAATTTGAAACTTTGAGTTGCTAAAGAAAATGAGACAAAATTTTATTTGACTCCTCCAGTTTGCGTCAAGGCATTTCTCATACAAGGAGCTTCCAGTGCAAGAAGCTTTAATTTGTCTTTCGTGGTTGTACCTGTCACAGCAGCTCGGCGCATTGTACTGAACTGGTGATGAAAATGGCAGACGGCTGGAATCTCTCTGCTCAACTCGGCAGAAATGTCCGTTGCCTCAAGTCCATTGCCTCAAACGCTTGTTTGTTGTTTTAGAATTAAACCCACATGCCTAGTGTTCCGCACTGGAATCAGTGATATACTATATGTGGTTTTTTGTTTGTTTGTTTTTTTCTCCTACTGCCAATGCTACAAAACACCCTAATCTGGAAAGATGATGGTAGTTTCATCCCCTTACCTAACAAAATTCACTGACATTTTAGAAATGCTTCATTAAATTCCTCTGAAAAGTAACGACTTTATGGTCAGAAGTAAGAAAATGCTTAAAATGTTGCTCAGTAAAACTTTTAATGATTTTCCATATTCTCTAGGAATCACTGAAGTGTTTTATATATTGGTGAAAGGGGAGAAATCTCAAGAGTCATTTCAGCCTGTTCTCCTGGGTAGTGAACTATGTCACACCGTAACAATCCTTTAATTATTTTCATCTCTTTGTAGGTCCTTAATGTCTTACTGAAGTACTCAAACATTCAAACATTTCATATTTGTGATGCAGCCTCTTTAGGATGGTGTTTAGAACAAGTTTATTACTGGAAAAAATATGGTACTATGCTTATGATAATATGAAATGTTCATGTAGCAATCTATAATGGAAACTGGAGACGAGTTAAAAAGGGGACAAAATCAGTCATTCATATAACCAAATTTTTTTTTTTTAATATTTTGTTTTAAATGCAGTTATTCATAATGCTTAGCATTATAATTGTTCTGTTAAAATGCTTTAAAATAAGTCTTTTAGGAGATAATTTTGTTAAACCTACAACAAGAATCCTTTGAAAATTTCTGTACTTTGTAGCACCTAGAATCTGACTGTAACATTTGCTACTTACAAACTTCCTGCTGCCTGATATTTAACTGAAGTGGAAGAAAGTTCTGCATCCAGATAGATCCGTAGCAGGATACAGCTGTCAGCAGAAGTCTTTATTGAATTGTATTGTGTGATGAGATTTAGACTGGCACGTTAAAATTATATGCATCAACTCCTTCAGAAACCACAAGGAAATCTCCTTGTGTTTCAGTTACAGACTTTAGTTGTTTATAATTTCCCTGGATCATTATTAAGACTGAATTGTTACAGCAGAAAATTAAGTTCAGAGTTTATCCTAACAGTTTCAGGATTCAGTTTAGGAAGCCAGATGCTTTTCAACAGATAAGCAAATGGCCCAGACAATCTAGAGATGCTCTTAGATATAGAACCTCCTCTCATATAATCCTGTTGTAGATACACTGATATGAAAGGAACTGTGATCAGCCACAACCAGAAAGAATTTGTTCTTGCGAACATTGTAAGGGAAAAATTACAAATGTGAAGAGCCAAGAGATTGTAGTCCTCATCTTTTTCCAGGAAATTACATAAACTAATGTGAAAGAGTATTATTCATTATGGGACTCGGGTGAAGGAAAATATACAACTAGATATTCTGCAATAAAATTCTTTTTCAGGCTGTCAAAGGCCCTGAATGAAACATTCTTGCTTTCAATGAAGATGTTGTCCCTGAAGACAGTCATGTTTTGAGCAGAATAAAAATAGTTGAAAGAATGGAAGAGACTATTAAGTGTATTAAAGGAACAAAAATTTCATGTTACAAAGCATGGTTTATTTCAAGTTTTTATAGTAATACAGCTTCGAGATATTGCTTTGTTGTATGTGTGCGTGTATGTGCTAGAATGGTCCCATAAAGTCCTAAAATGCCATCACTGGATCAAAGGTTTCAAGAATATTTTGGCAGCAAAGTCACTCTGCTGCCATAAAGAAAGCACAGAGGGACAATAATTACTGCTGGGAATCTCTGCACCTTAAGTTGAGGTGTCTGTCCATCCTGGATGGCGCAGGGCACTTCATCCCTGTGTTGCCCAGACGTTGCGGTGGTAGAGTCCTCATGCTTTAGTTTGGTTTGGAAACCTGGGAGACTTTTCAGACCAGTTTTCAACTACTGTTTCTGCTGGGCATCACACAGAGAAGGGGTTGGGGTAACATTACAAACTGATCATCTTTCGTATAAAAACCTATTATTCAAACTGGTAATTCCTTAGAGATCAGATTCCTGTCAGTGGCCCATGATATACAGCGTACACTATACCTCTTTATGACATTCTTGATACAAAAGATACATTAATAGTTTAAATGATTAAAACAAAATTTCATTAGCAGGAAGTAATCAGTGAAATGCATCCTCGCTTAAATCTGCTAAATCTACTAATACTTTTTGGCTTTTAGTGCTCCCTGACGCAGCAGTGTAAATTTGATGCCGCATGCAGTCCAAAAGCCTCTTAAGCTCCTTTAATCTTAAAATCATGAAATGATGCATCTACCCAATGCGTTGCTTGATTTGAGGGACAGATTCCTTGCTACAAACGAAGACCTGTCACGTGAACACAGATTTTTTTTTTTTTTTCACCTCAAGATTCAAATTCTTTACCAGTTAATGTAAAAATTGTATTGCTGAGCCCTTCAAAGAGAAAATACCTTAATTCTCCACTTGAGAAATGATAATAGCAGAAGCTATAGCACAACCTCTGGCTCCATTGTATTTTCATCTTGTCATTTCTATTCAAACCATGCTGTGAGAGTACAGACTGGTTTGCAAACCTGTAAATTTATGGGCAATTTGTGAAATTGGACACATCTGAAAATTACTAAACTTGTGCATAACATAAAACTGTTAAATGCTGATAAAAACCATACATGTAAATCAAACAACTTGTCCTATTTGTTCTAACCTAGTATATTATATATTCACAGATAGCAGCCACTGCCTTGTGTAGTAGCCAAAAGCCAAAAAAAAATCAGAAATCCTGAAAACAAAAGTTTAAATGGACAGAGGTTTCCTGTGGATCGTGTTAAGCCTGTGACAAGTGCTCCATATAACTTAATCTCAGGGAACATGAAGTGTAACTGCTTTTCATTAACTTCGGTGATTTCAGTTAGAAAAGTTAATGATAAAGGCTGCAGCCAGGAAAAGTTAGAGTACATTTTTCCCATCAGACAGAAAAGAAGCAATTAAGACATCTTCTAGGTCAGCGAATGAGTCTAGACGCACTAATAGCCGGTAGGGAGCTTGCATCTATTCTTCCAGCTTGCAGAATATGTCCAGAAATTGGTCCAAAAAGGGAAGGAATGAACTGAAAATGATGAAAGTCAGTGTGCTCTATTTATAGGGGACTTTGGTTTGACCGTCCTTACACACATGCTGCTTGGTCCTAAATGAGCTTTCTGCTGCGCTTTCTCTATGGAGTGAGAATAAAAGTTGCCGTGATCAAATGCCTGAGCCCTCACCATGTAGGAGGGCAGCACTTAGACACCAGAATAAAGATAAAACAGTTTTTAACCTGAAATCCCTAGGAAAGAAATCTTCAGTAAGTGTCCTGCTAATGGAAGGCAGAAGGCACGGGGCAGTGCATTAGTTCTCGCTAGGTCGCACCAGCACCGGGAATTCTCGTTATTTGATGCAGTGTGCGCAGAGAGACGGGCCAGATGCACCAGCGTCAGCCCAGCCGCAGTAGCTGGCTCTAAGCGCAACACGTACACAGATTATCCCATTAATTTAAACCTTGTTTTACTTTAGCCAACGTACAGCATGAGGTGAATCCATTTACATTTAAATGCCAACATTGTAAATTTTAAACTCAGAGATGTCTTGAATGCCTCTATAGCCTATGGAGAGAAATGGACTCTCCTCAGATGTGAGTAACCTCATCCTAAAGCATTTTAAGAGTAGTATCCATCTTTTCTAATGGGGGACCTTTTGGCGTGATGCAGGCAATTTACATCAGGATGTGATAAAGCACTTCTTCTGGAAGTGCCTGCTTCCCTCCATTGATTATAAAACAATGAGCTCAGATATGATCTCTGTAAGTGTCTAAACATGTAGACGAGATAAATCCCACTGGTGTTCATTTATAAATCTGTAATAACCAGGAAACCCAAGACAATCTCTGTAACTTGATGAATCATAATGCTTCAGGCAGGATGAAGGATAACATTTTTATTGACAAAGAAAAATCAGCTGTAAACCAGGAGAGAAATCAAATCGTGAGTGTCTCAGCAAAAGAAGACCTGTTCTGTTTTAACAATAGCGTCCATGAGCTTAACAGGTAGGAGAGCTCTGCTGACTTCGTGTTTGGAGGAAGCCAGGAGGGTATTAACACAGATGTATTAACACGAATGTAAGCACTGTGCAAAGAAAGCTGTCATGTGAACACAAATGCTTTTTTCTCTTAAAGTGAAACAGACTTTATTGACCCCACTAACAGAATTATAAACCTGTACAGCATTACTGGGACCAGGATTTTAATGGACAAGGTATGCCTGAGAGGGGAGCCATTCACTGGAAAAGCTGAAAGCCACTTGAGTAGGCTGAGGTTTTAATAATTCTTGTATCAAATCGAATACCCTGAAGCAGGGATAATTTTCCACATTAGAAAGATGGCTTAGGCTTTCATTTTTTTCTTCTTTTACCATAGACCTTTTTTAAAACCATTTAACAAAGCCTCACATGTAAGGTCCTGAAATGAAGAGGCCAACATGAAGCATGGGAGGCCAATTTGTATTGTACAAAAGCTTCTGAAAACAGGCTAAAATGTGCCTCACTGTAAATCAGAACAGCGTGTGCCAGCTACTATCCAAACACCACAGGTGTGATGGAAGTTTGTCAGGTTGCATCTTACTCAAAAAAAAATGCACTAGTTAATGCAAAAAATAGGCTGTTACAAAGTTAAACTCTTACTTACGTGGGTTTTTTTTTTTTTTAATTTCTGTTTGGTTTACTTTGAATAACTAACTTACAAATGCTATTAAGTGTAAAGAGCCAGTATTTTGATCCACTTAAGTTTTTTTTTTTTTTTTGAAGGTGTGGGTCTGACCCTTTTCATGAAAAGCATTTTTCGTGTAGTAACCATTCCAGTGAATTCACAGTACCTGATTTGTCACTAATCAATAGATACCAGCCTCCTTTTTTTGCCTCTGTGTAAGGTTTGATCATTCACCGTCTCTTTTGAAGGGAGCAGAACCGCAGCAGGCAGCATCTCATTTCAGAAGATGATTAGTCTAATCGGTGTTCTGCCGTATTTCTTATGTTCAACGTGTGTTGTATTTATCAAATCTGGTAATAGCATCACTGAATGAATTTCATTCTGCAGCTGTATTTAACGTAGAGCTGTAAGGTAATCCATCTTTGCTGTTAGGATTTTGGAAATAGTAACTTTTTGATGCAGCGTTTTAGTATAGAGGGCAACTCGTAAGTCCATGCAGAAACAGATTCAGCCAGAATTTCTGAGCAATGTAATGTGTTCTTATTAGATTAACATATTACAAACAAATTTAAAAAACCCTCAGTGATTTGCATATTCCTTTAATGGGTTACTTTGAGCTTCCATTGAAGCAGAGGCACTTTTAGCAGATTGACTTAAATGCCAATGGGGTAATAGAGCAAGAAGAAAAGCCATGATCATCATCTTTAGAGCAGAGAGTCATTTAAAGCTGAAATATGAACTTGTGAAACCCCTTGCATTTGTTAACAGACTTACTGTGTTAATCTCTCTGTGGATGGATGTAAAAATCCAAACTAACAAAAACCTGTGTGAACTTTTAAGACAGAAATATGATATTTTGTTTTCCCTCACAAATACAAATGTATTAAGTACCAGTTTATACTATGTAGCAGTAGTTTAAAATAAAAGTTTACAATTTTTTGTGGCATCTCTACAAAAGCTTAAAGCAATTGAAATAGTATCTTTTAAAAAAACCTATTTTACTGAAATTTGAAAGTTCTGTGATAAGAATGAGATTCCGTTATGTAGCAGGGAAACTAACTCTGAATTCCTGATTACAGTAATACCTGGTGTTACTGGTAGTAGTAGTGTTAGCTGCTGCTTAGCAGAAGTATACACAAGAAGAAAATGTAAAAAATCCTCTTTGTTATGCAGTGGTACTGTAAGCACCGAGAAGGAAACAAATAGAAAGGCATTGAAATAAAGAAACGAGGGCTCTAGCCTCAGCAGCTTCAATGCACGTTGTCAGTGCTGCACATTTTTAAATAATAGAACACATTTTTTCTGTTCCTTTTTTTTTTTTTTTGTTACTTATCTTCAGTTTGTTCCAAATGCTGAGTCACTTTCATAAATCTGTTTATAATGAGTTTTATCCAGTCAGTGAGTTTCAGAACAAATTCATCGTTGGTTTTTCAGTTGTAGAAATTCTCACATCTAAAACGTAACTCAAGCAGCCTCTCTGGTTTTTTTCCTAGATTTTAACAATTACTGTTTCAAAGCACAGTCTTTGGCTTTAGAGGTATATAATGTAGCAGATAGCTGGGGAAATGGGACAGAACCTGAAACAGAAATTTTCCTGTCTGATCTCCGTTGTGAAGATGCTGAGCCTTTCTTGGTGAAGACACTGGTGCTGTTCCACAACCCAGGCAAACTGCTCCAGGTTGGAAGTAGCATGGTCCTGCCCTGGAGCGGTGGTTCATGCAGTGCCCGGCTAAATTGTCTGCACACCAATCCTTTTGTGGGCAGTAACTTGGGGTTTTTGCTACATCAGTATATAAGCCCCAGTAACGTGCCAAGGAGGGAGTCCTGGAATGCGTACCCTTGTGCCCATTCCGCACAAGGTGCCAGCAAAAAGAAGGGTCTGGTCCAGGGCTAATGTTCCTTTCCGTAGAGAATTTGCCAGGTTGAGTTTATTTACCTTGTTTTCTGCCCATCACATACAGCCAGCCCGTGTCACCGGAGAATTCTTGCTGCAGTGGAATTGTAGACTTTACTTGTAGGTTTGCCCTCCGATTTGGAGGGATGTTTTTACGCAGACCAGTGAAGAAGCTAATTTTCAAATAAACTTTCTATGGAAAGAATCTAGCTGGAGTGTTTTGTGACCTCTTCATGTTTTCTCCCTCTCTCCTGGCCGTTTGCCTAGGACACGGTTTAGTCCCATTTTAACATTCTGCACTGAATTTGTGAATGACATATTTGCAAACTAATTGTGACAGCTTTAAAGCAAAGTTCCTGCCACACTGAAAATTCATCTTGCGTCCAGGTGTAAATGGAAGTTTGATTTCCTGTGTAGTAGTTTGTTGGTGTATGATGCTATTCTGTATTTCAAACTTTGGAGCCTGAAATTAGTTCTACATTTATTATACCACTTCAGCATAATTCATGTAGAATTCATCTGTTTGGATGCTGGTTGGAATCTAGTGGGATTTATTTTCCATCCACTTCTGTAACAGTTTCACATTGTTTACAGAGAGAACATGCAGTTTTATATAAATCGCTTGCTTTCATACAGGTTTACTGCTTTATTTTACTCAATTTGTGAAGGATTTAAGCACCCTGCAGTCTGCAGCATTAAAAGGCATAAAGTGATTGAAAATAAAAACTATTTTTAACTGAAATAATGGAATATTCACAATGAGAAATATTAAACAGCATTTAAGAAGGTGTGGGTGAGATGTAATGAATGAGCTGTATTATATAAAAGGGCTTTGTTCAGGCTATTGATCATAAGGACTTAAATCCAAATCCTGCAAGAAAAAAAAAAGTGACTTTTTTTTTATCTTGCTCCAAGCTAGCTATGGAATAATCTTTATTACTAAACTGAGGACTAAGGAGGAGCATTGCCAAGTGCAGACATTGATCCAGTGGAACTCAGACATTCAAGGGGCAATGTTGAATGTGTGAATTGCGCGACTCAGGAGGTAGGAGATGCGTAAACATAGATCCTAGCACTGGGGAAACCAGTTAAGTGAGGTGACTTACCACGGACTCTGGGTTGTGTACTCTGCTCAATAAACCTTGAGGCTTTGTCATCTGCTCTCGGTTCTCGCTGTTTCCCATCATCATTGTATGGGCTTCGTAGCACAACAAAGAAATCTTGTCCCGTTGAAGTGCTTTAATTTTAGTGTTTTTTCTCTGTATGGGCTCATGGAGACTGTTCAGCAGTACTGCCCGTGTGTGGTCCTTTGCCACGATTGTAGGTATTTTCTTGCGTTCATGGTTGTGCCCTTCCCATGCGTGGACGCATGTGATTTCGTTCCCGTAGTAGTGTGGTTTGGAGATGTGGGACCTGGTTGCAAGCGCGTGCTGTGCTGTGCTGCCCAGTAGAACGCAGATCTGTGTTTCATGCGTTATGTATCTAGTGACTAACTGCTCCCAGATGTCATTCTGGGGCTGCATGCCAGACTGTCTGGTTTTTGTTGGTGGGTTTTTGTTTGTTGGGGTTTTTTTTGTTGGTTTGGTTTTGTTTTGTTTTGTTTTCCCTTCCTCTTCCCCCTGGACTCACTGGAGTGCTAGACGAGTGCTCCAGTTAAGCAGAGAGTCTAATGACACTTATGTTTCTGACCTATACTTAATTCCTCCTGGTGAAAAATAAAATAGGTCAATTTTAACTTATCCAGCTATCTAGCAGTGTGACTTATACTATGCCTCTAGCAATAACTTATCTTTTAACGGATAGATCCAGTAGTACTTTTATTAGTTTTGGAATAATGCAGCATCCCAGGTATTCATACGTGCGTTGTGGAGTCTCTGTAAAAGACTAATTTCTGATGATGTTAAATGCATATTATAAAAAGGCTCGATTGCTTTGTTGCACTGTATATAAGAAGGGGGATAGTTTAATTAGTGAGGGAAAGTAGTTATTATTTATGTCAGAAAAGTGGTTTCAATGGTTTATTTTCAAGAAATAATCTTAAAGTTTTTATTATTTTGTTTTAACACACATGAAAAATAGAGAGATTTCTTATTTTACCTGTTAGTTATCTGTGCTTTTAAAAACTGTCAACTGAAAGCTCAGATTTTGGTGGTTATTTTCCTTACCAAGTTATAGATTTGATGTGCAGTTACTGAATGCTTTATTTTTTTTTCAGTTGCCTTTATGATCTCTTCTAAAGTGCTATTATCTCATACAGTAAAACCTTGAATAAAAATAGTCTGAAAAGACAGTCATGACAGAAGTTATTTTGCTTCGCTTTTGGACTGTAGACCCTTTATGCATGTTCCATGGTGAGTAAGAATGAGTTGTTGTGTTTTTTGGGTTGGTTTTTTTTTTTTGAGTCATGGCTTACTGAGTTCCAATCCCTTATTGCTGCCTGCAAATTCTTGACCTGTTGTAAGCAATATTCTTAGATGAGTGTCAGCTGACGTATCACTGACATTCATGCCTCAATTTTTTACCTACGCTAATATATTGCTTTTAGTAAATAGATGTGTTTACCTTTCCATATCATGAGAATACTACTCATTCTGTCTGACATAAACTAAGAAATACTGTTTATATTGCTGCTTCAGTGAGCCAGGAAAAACTGCACAAATATGTCATGACCATACAGTGGAAAATGCTTGTATACTTTTCATAGTCAAGGTTCTGTATGATTTAATAACAAGAGTAGCCATTATTCTTTCTAAGTATTAAGACCTCAAACATAGACTCTATTTTTTTGGGAGCGTTTTAGAGATAAAGATCAAATTCAGGAATGTTGTCTGTACTTGAAAAATGTTTTGAAATCTTTGTCAACCATCTAGAGAAGCTGAAGAAATCTCAGTTCTTTGACTTCATCATGCAAGATGGATTGAGTTTTAGCATTCATATAGGGTTTTGTCGCATGTTTGCTCTATCTAGTATAAATCTAGCATCAATCTAGGCTACTGTGGTGGTCTTGTAGTTCTATTTTTGTGCTATGTGAACTTTCACCTTCTATGTATTGAGCTAGCTCAGGGATCTGGTCCAGCTAAAACCTAACCTTGCCAAAAAAAATTGACTGCATAAATGTTAAGACAGAGAAGCAAGCAGACAGGCCCATTGGTTTTGACAGCAATGTGCCATATGTCAAATTAAAGTGGTCACTTAACCATGACTTAAGAAATCATCACTATGTCAGCTCTGTGTGCTGATGTCGTGTTTCCCTGAGATGCAAACGTTTGAGCTGGCAAAGCCCTGGGAACCAAGATACGTAAACTGAGAAGGGCTTGACGTGAATGCCTAGTGCTGCATTAGTGAACTGGTGACTACAACTGGATTAGTTTTCCTGAATCCATGCTCAAAATGTACCTTTAACTTTAAAAAACAGATTCCGCTGGCTGTTGCCATACTGGTTTTCTTGCTGCAAATCTCCCATCTCAACTACTTCTTTGTTTTGAATTTTTTTTTCTTTAAATGCTTCACTGCAAATGTAAATAATTCATTCATAATTAAATACCACGTTTCCATGGTTTCATATTTTCATGTGCATGTATTACCTACTTCTGAGCCCACAGATATTTCCTATGAATACCGCTTTAGCTATTTGGAATGAATTACTGCAACGTACGTCATTCACTCAACCATGTAATTTTGATAACTACCAAACCCAAGTAATTAATCTGCTTGTTATGAGTAAATAACGTACAGTGCACTTCCATCTATTGGCTGAGGGTGAATTTTCTTAATTCTGTAATTGCTTTCTCTGTGTGTTTGTTGTCTTATGTGTTGTCTTACATTGGCAATAAATTTCTAACTGTAATTGGTCTAATACGGGGGGGGGAGTTTTTTGTGCATGTTGTTTTTCTTCCTGAGAACTTGCAGTTACTTTGGGATGAAACTGTTTTCAGTGACTGATGAGAGTAGGAAAGTGATATTGAAGTTTCTAGCAGATGACCCTTTAATAAGATGTATGTAATTGGATAAGACTTGCAACAAATATTGGACGTCTGTTGGGTAACATAAAAATAATGACAAGAAACAGCAACAGGAAAAATCTTAAATTAACAAAACCTTTTCAATTTCTTGATATAATACTACTGCTAAAACAGAAAAAAAATTAAAACCCCAGCTAGAACCCTTTGAGAAGTGTCTAAATTTGATTATCGGTTGGTTTTAGTAGTATCTCTCATGTCCAAAAGGAGCTGAACTTTCTCTTTTTTTGTCTGTATCCTTTGAAAATTTCAGCCATGTCTTTTGAACCTTTTTATTTTAAAATGCTTTTTGCTATTTAAGCCACACTTTTAATAGGTTGAGAGAGGCAAAGAATAATTATTGCCATCAAAAAATAATTAAAAAAAAAAATTTCTGTTTTCTTGGAATGGAACTTGTGGAGACCTCAGGGCGGGGATGGCAAGTGGCTGCTGGCTCTTTGATCATAAAGTTGTAGTTGTCCAAAATCCTGGAGAGAGGAGCAGGTGACAGCTTCGTTACCACAGACCAGTGTGAGCTGCTGTTGTGTGACGCTTTCTTCTGACATACATCCCATTCCCTCATTTCACCTTTTGCATCTTCTGGTAGGTCACTGTGAAGGTATATATGAAGTAATCTGGTAATCATCTGTCAGCTGGAAGCCTTTAAAATATAATAACTGTAGAATATAACTGTAGAGTTCTGCATGAAGCAATCTCTAAGCACAGTATGTGACTGCACTGAAGGCCGTGCCACCATCACTGCCCATTTCTGCCCATCCCAGGTTGCTGCCGTCGGTGCCGGTTGGTGGTGGTCACGTATCTTGGACAATTATTTTCATACAAGTTATATATTAACAAGACTGCAATGTTTATGTATTAATACCTATTTGGTGTTCAGGAAAAGAAAGCTATCAAATTAGAGATAATGTAGAATAAATTACCAGATCTGAATCTTAATAGTAATTACAGTCTAGCACCAAATGGGAATGCCCGTGTATCTTCTATGGCACTGCACATACAGTGATACAGCAAATACTGACAATTTCTTTACACCCAAATGATTTGGTTTGGTGTCAGCAAGATACTAAATAATGGGGTTTTTGTGCCTTTGGGGCACAGAATTAATATCTTTCATTTTTAATGCAGGCTACAGAATTGATTAATTGTGCAAACAAAAATGAGCTAATAGTTGCAGTTTGAAGCACATCTAGATAGCAAGTGTAACTCTCCCATAGATAATCATTATCATTAAGCAATATCAGGTGAGGTTTTTGTGACAAGATGTAAGAAGTTTTGTAATTATCTTTTGATTTAGGTCTTCCCCATGCTGCAAGAAACTAGAAAGAGCAAATGAATTTGTGTGAAGGGAAGGAAGTGTGTCTGGGCTGGTGTTTCTGTGCATCAGAATAATGATTTTCTTCATACTTAAATTTCTGTACCAGGCATATACATTAAATTACACATAAATACTGTAACAAAATTTCTTTGTGGGATTAGGTCTTTTGTCCTTTAAAATGAACTGCTCTGCTTTCTTTTAAAAATAATAAAGTAAAAGTGCAAGACATGAGTATTTTGCTCTAATACATCTGAAACCCCTTACGCTATTCTGGAATCATCATTATGTGAAAGTTAACGTCAAAGGGATTCTGTCATCTTTTAAATGACTTTCACATATGTAAGTAAATGTAGAATTATGTGATTAACCTTGTTGCCTTAGTAATTGGGAAGTAATTCCCTTACCAGGATTTTGTCCAAACAGGTGTCCCAGGAAGTTTATTTTTTTGTGGTTTGGTACTTGGGATATGGCTCTGTTCATATCTCAAACAGCTTGTTCAGTGCCATCCTGGTCTCACTGCTTCCCATCCTGAAGAAAAATAAATGCTGTCTTTTGGCAATAGTGGAATTAGTGTGTGGATTGTGTTTACTGGCAAGTACGGTTCATTAATTTTCTTAGTGTGTTATGAAGTTTCTCAAACATAACTGCAAACTAGACTTAAAATATACTAAAACACTAAATGTTCAGCTCTTGGCATTCAGATCTGGCATTTCCCTTGTTATTTGTGTCCATACAAATCGTACTCCAAGAGGGAAATGTTTTGGTTTACAGCCACCAGTAGCTTGATATCATTAAATTATGAAGTAACGTGTCAAGAAAAACAAGCTGTAACATTACTACTAATATATTCTCAAATATTTCTAAAATATTTCAGCTGTACGAGCGTGTTCTCTGTATTTCATCGATTCTCTGTGCTTCAAGCTGTGAATGGATTCAGACGTTACGGTGAAGCGTGGTGCAGGCTGTGTTAAATTGACCGTGTGGGTGATTTAACGTGAGATGAAAGATTAAGAAATCGCATAAGTCTTTCAGACATTTGTCTTCAGTGCATTAGGCATCTCATGACTGAACAATGATGGTTTCAGCTGGGTTGGCAGCGAGGAGCAGCTCTGCCCGCGGCGGCTTCAGAGCCAGGGCTGCGTGGAGCTGGTCCTGGGCTCGGGGTTTGCGGCAGAAGTGGAGGAACGCGGCCTGTGATGGCGGCTGGGCTTGTCAGAGCAAAGCCGCTGTGATTGCTCTTGGTTTCAGAGAAAGTTTGCTCGTTGAGGACCTCATTTTTTTTTCATGCCAGACGATGTGGCTGGGATTCAGTGAGACTCTGTCTTGTAGCGTTGGTGGAGGCAGTTGCCATGATTTTCCAAAAGCTTGCTGCTTTCCATTGGCATCCCGGATTCCAGCTGTATTACAAAACAAAACAAAGTCCAACAGCTGCATTCTGAAGATTGGAATCTTGTACCCTGTCACTTCATAGAGTCTTAAAATACATACAGCCCGTGCTGCTTCGTGCTGCTCGCTTTCTCCGCCCTTTATTTTTGCGTGAGGTAGTGCACCAAACTGGAGGCAGCTGCTTTATTTAAGACATCCCATTTCTGTGATTAGTGGAAAAATCTGAAGATCTAATGTTCAGTGTTCACAAGAAACCTTTGTGAACTTTCGTGTTGTATTCATTCTTTAATTGAAAGAGCCGCGCTGCTCCGTGCTGATGTGCTGGTGCCCGGCTACAGAGCAGATTACAGCAGGCACCGGTGTCCTTGGGGCTGGCATACAGCGTGGTAAGACCAGCAGATTTTTAAACTGAAGTGAATTCAAACTACAGAAGTGATATAAAAAGTCTGTGATTGTAGGTTGCCTTTTTTTGCTCTTACAAGTTTTGGAAATAGCTATTCCAGCACCGTTTCTGATAGATGACTTCCCAGTTATTATTAATTTATGAGATGGGACCCCTCAAAGGAGAGAGATTAATGGCTTTGTGAAATTTTAGCAACGACTTTACAGAGAAATGGTCATCTCTGTCTTTTAAAAAGTACTTAATTAACAAGAAGATTGAAAAAAATGTTGAATACTTCATATTACACTAAATACTTTTAATATTTTGAAACCTTTTTGCAAATGTTGTGCTACAGTTTTAGGGGAAAAAACAATATCATGTACCTTCTTTTCTCTGTAATGGAAGGCAGAAATGTCAAACCTGGTCTAGTATGTGTCTGAATATAGTATTCAGACAAATCTGAATGTATTATGTGAGGTATTTTAGTAAATCCAAACTGTTTTAAAATGTATTACATCGATAGCTGCAGGTGTGTATTTATACTCCAGGTCCGCTGAAGCTGTTTGGGTAAATGAAGATGCGTGTGCACTCTCTGCCAGGCACGGGCTGTATCTGCACACCGCTGTAGGTCTTGCAAAGCCAGCTTACCGGCGACATCCATCTGTTTTGTACTTAGCGTAAAGGAGTTAATGACCTGAGTGGTTAAGACTGTCCAGACGATCTGTATAATCCTTTCACGCAAATAAGATATTGTTGCAGTTAACCATTACTTTCTCTTACATTTTTAAAAATAGGTAGTAGAGATATTATTTCTCTCCTCCCCCGTACTTATTTAGCCTGATTGAACCTGATGGATTGAAATAGAAACTCTGTGCAGCGAGATCAGGTGTATGAGCCTGAGGATACGCAAACCAGTTATTGACTGGTAGACTTGGAGTTTAGAAGTAGGAATCAGCCCTAATTTATCAATATTGATCTCATGCAGTCTGTATACTGTGAATTCAAGGTAAGGTTTTTTGATGCCACTTGGAGAAGTCTGAGGTTTGCAGAAACGGCGATGAAAATAAAGATAATCCGTGAGGCAAGCAGTGTGCAGCACTACACGGATCAGTGCTGTGAAGGTGCTGTGTGGCCTCCTGGTGTTACAGAAGAGCTTCAAGAGGCTTAGTAACCGGTTAAGTGATGGGGAGAGACAGCTGGTTTTCTTACTAACCGTGTTATCCTGGACCAGACCGAGTCTCAGTGAGAAAGCTGCAAATGCCAAGTGGAGGACTGCATGCAGCAGCTGTACGCGTCAGCCTGGGCACCCTCTGGAGATAGCGCTCTCTTCGAGATGGAGTGAGACATTGGCAGGAAAACTAGCTGATGTGTTATAAATTATATATGTTGAAAAAGTTAAGGTAATATAACTCCTAAACCCTCCCTGTGGATTCAGTATGCTAATAGCATTCAAAGGTAGCACTTCTGACTTGTGTTTGTTTTCTAATCTACAACCTTGTTTATATTTAATAAAAATGAGATCTTCCTTATTTTTTTACAAATTATAACTATTCAGAAAAGGAGAAGGGCAAGTATTGCTAAATGTTATTTCTTATTTGTTACTTTTCTTGCTCTGGAAATATTCCTTGTTCCTGAGTTTCATCTATTCCTAGTACACTTATTTAAACAGTACTGCTTATTTAAATAACAAATGTAGTTGGTATTTAAATGATTTGTCTGTTTTGAAGTAGTACCCTATTTCCGTTTAATGTAATTGTTGTATTTAATCTTAGAATGAACGAATGCATGCCATGTGACAAATTCATTCATTGCTTGGTGTCGTGCAGAAAACACAAGTCAGCGAGTAATACGGGCCCTTGGGGAAATTCTGCGGCCTCACTGAAAATGCAAAACATTTAAAACAGCAACATAAAAATTATGCAGTGCTCCAAGCTACTGTAGAGGCCCTTAAAGTTCTCTAGTATACTCAGAGTAATTTCGTGCTCATTATACTTCTGTTGTAACTCCTTAGTCCAATCCAGAGTCGATTACCGTTCGAAACCCAAAAGCAGAAACCTAAAAAGAAGTATTGAGTGTACACAGAGTAATTTCTCCATTGCTGCCAACCGGACTTCTTCTGCCACATCCTTTGGAAGAATCAATACTTGAAGTCTGGAAACAAATTATGTAGGCAAGATTGTGTATGCCTGTTGTTGGGCAACTAACTATGTCATAACAGTGGAACTACAGCTTTAAAGTTTGTTTAGTTGGGAAGATAATACACAGGTTTTATGGTGGTTAAGATTTTGTAATTTGAGCTGGGAGAACATTCCTGACCATTACAAACATGAGTCAAAGATGACTTGAAAAAACCAAACAGATTTCTCTATGGACGATAACCGGCAGATCAGTTAGACTCTTAGAAGTTACATTTGCAGCTTAGTTGTACTGAATAAGTAAATACTGTGGTGAGTACAGATACTCATGTCTATTGGAAAGGCTCGTCTAACCTGTTGTTTTTCTTTCAAAAGTGGGAGTATGAAAGTGTTGGACTTTTCAAATAACTGTAAATTGTGAAGTATATTGCTTTTGCCCCTGGTTCTTTGCATGCTTGTGGTTGTAGAGCCCTTCAGACAAATGGATGATGATGTGCGGGTGACGGGGGCTCAGCAATGGCTTTTCTCCCTTATAGATCATCTAATAGAGAAGATTGCTTCTGTTATTTATTGTTGTAATATTTCATTTCTGTCTCACCAGTCTGTGTCAAATATGAAAGCTACTAGTAATGGTATTTTTTTAGCAGATTACTCTCACTTGGCAATATATCATAAAAACCTTTGCACATCACATAATTTAGAAAGCAGTTTGAAATTTATGGCAGTGCCTTGTAACTGTAAGTGACTGATGACAATATATATATATTATTAATAACAAGATGTTTTCCTCAGTATTGTGCACCAACAGAAAAGTGTTGGATAGAATGAATTGCCCTCCATTACGTATCATAAATCCCACAAATCACGTAGTGCATCTCCGGCTTGTTTGCTTTGAGAACACGTTGAGTGCTCCTTGCCACATTCTCCCTTGTTTTCACAATCTCCATTTAGCGTTCTCTGCTCTCCGCATTGCTGGGAGGATGGAGGGAGAGGGATCAGCCTGGTAGATGCAGCACGCCAGTGGAGAACCAGCAGTTAGTCTGTTTTTGCAACACAAGGGCTGTTTTGTTCTCTCCCTTCTTCCCTGTGCCCTCCCCACAGCCCTGCCCTGGGCCGCTGGGAGAGCATTTATCTCCAGCAAGTCTGGAGCTGGAAAGGATGGAAGCTCACAACCGTGTTATATATAGCACAGATCAAACTCACACTGTCAAAACATGAAAATACGTCAATAATTCTCTTTTTAATTTTAACTGTCAGCCTCGAGATACCACTTGCTCTTGAGCTGCTGTGCATAATGCGCCAGCTCACTTCTGCTTATGCTCTTGTTAAAATGTAAAGCAACAAATTTCCTGGCAGGCTCTGCAAAGCACTGTAATATAACTTTCATTACAAGAAGGTGGTGAACATAATGTTGACTTCTTAACAGCTGCAATAAGTGATGTGAAGCCATTAACAGCTTTTCAAAACAAGTAACAAGCAAGAGGTTATTTTTCCTCTCTGTTCCTAAAAAATTAGCATGTTGTTTTAAGCAGATAATATTGTTTGCACTTTTCTGAACTAAATAATTTTTTACATGAATTCCCTATCTCTGTATTGCTTTGTGAAATTAAGAAAACTTTTTAAAGTAATGCTAAAATACGTTCTAATGGCTGGACTTCGAAATTAAAATTTAGGTGTTAAATTTTGGGAATGATGGCTATTCACAAGGGATTTTAGTTCAGCCTTATCCTTTTCCCTTTAGATTTATGATTCCATGAGAGTTGCCTATTCTGTTGTTTATTTTAATGTCAAAACTATTTGGTTCTCACTGGAGTATTCTCAAAAGGTGGGACAGGTCTGGTGTTTTTGAATTGCTTACTCTGGAACCACGTTCTTTGGAGATAGGTAACCCGTTACAAATACAAATGGGAAATAAAGGAAAATAACGGAGATTGTCAGTGTTGAGGTGCACACAACAGTTCAGTAGGTTGAACAGAAACATTTTTAAAAGTTCAATAGTCGACATGGATAATCGAAGCCTTAATAAGTGACTTTTTTTGAAGTGTAGCTCAAAGTCCAAAAGGACAAATGCTCTCTGGTTTACTCATTTTGGCAGCTGAATTGGAGTTTCCGTTGTAGCGTGATTAGCATCGTTTTCACAGAAGTTAGTAGCTAAACTTCGTAACCGTAGAACGAGGCTGTAGCAAAGAGTGGCACTGTTTCTCCTGCGTATCTATCCTGACACTTACGATATAGCATGTTAAAAACAAGGTCGACATTGTGTCTGGTGGAATGAATTGCTTGACATGCCATGAGAGACTGTCAGCTCAGAGATCGGGTGTGACTATGGTATTTCATAAATATTTCCCAAAATAGATGCCCAAATATGCAGAATTTTTTAACATACATTCTTGCTGAATAAAGGCAGAGCTGGAGTAGCCAGTTGAGGATCTTAATTTGAAATGCCAGCATCGGTAAAGCAGCTCAGTTCTTTCCAAAGGTATTTCTCAGATCTTTTGCATAGATTATTATGTTGTGTTTTGGAACTGTATCACTGCACACAAAAGTAATTAGTTAACTTTTTTGTTTTCTGAAGGATGAAACAAGATTATTTTTTTGCATGTCATTTACTCCTGCAAACATCAATCTGGCTATTGTCTTCAAGAATGGAAGGTTTAGAACCAAAAATACAATTTGGGAGTGAAACATTTTTCGGCTGCAAGTAGTATTAATAATAATTGCCACTTAGTGATCTTTTGCTTGGTAGAAACAAACCATCGAAATGATAATTGTAGGATTCATTGGGATTTAGATTGATTAACAAACTAGTCAACCAAGTGGGCAGCATAGATGGAGCCAGAACTCCGGCTCATGTAAAGTCGGCAGAGCTTATCTGGAATCAGGGAACAAAGCCCGTTTTATTCCATTTGCCCGAAGAATAAACATATGCTGTGTCGGAAATAGAACAGTTGGAAACAATTGCTGCATGGGATGATGATGAAAAAGAGCTGGAGAAAGATATAAGGGTGATTAGACTTCTTTAAAGGCAGACGGCTGACTTAGGGACGTAAATGAGGCCAGCTTGGCGTTATGGTGGAATCATCGTTGCGTGGTGCGGTGACGTGAAGGTGCGCTTGGTAACGTTTGTGTCAGCTCTCTTCATTAGGTGAAAGAAATTAATATACATTTTAAATGGGAAAGAGAAATGATAAAGATGCCTCATGAAATGAGCTGTTTAGAAAAAGTGAGATAATTTGATTTCATTCCCACCGAAGTTGAGAAAATACGTTTACCATTGCTAATCAATTGAAATCTGTTCTATTCTTTAGAAGTCTCCTTTGAAATAGTGTATTTTTATGTATTGGAAATGCAAAATTTTTAAGTGTTCGGGGAATGTATTAGCTGTAAATAAATTGTGAATTACTTTTTAATCATTTCATTATAATCTGCCAACTCATTGCTGGATGGTATGGTGCTTATTTCAAGATTTTCCCAATCTCTAAACTAGATTGTTCTGTTTTGTTGAAATGTGGGCCAGTTTTGAAGTATCTGAACTAAGCTTAGCATTAAGAAAGAACCTGTAGTGAGGGTGAAAAGCTAAAATACCCGCTTCTCAAAGTGAGCACACTCAAACAAATTGTTCTTTTTACGTGGTTTGGGGGGACATGTATGACTTACACGGTGTGACAACCTATAGCCTCAGTCACATGGCATAATTAAATTAGAATAAGCTTTCCTTATCTCAGAAAGAAAGTTCTTTCACATCATTCATAAATTTTAAATGGGAGTCATATTGTAATCAGGAGCTAATTTTCTTTTCCCGTTGTCTCTTGCCGTTCTGTGATATGAGAACACTTTGTTCTCTACAAGTCTTCACTCAGAGCTTTGGTTTCTCCCAGAAGTAATTAACTAGTAAAGACATTGGGTCTTCATAGACATCTTCACCAAGGCATGCAGGTGAACAAATGCCATATCCAAGGGTGGGTTTCATTCCAGCCTAAGGTTCCGCATCTATGCACATTGACAGGTTCTGTTACAGATGTGGATTTACATTCAGAAAATGTGGCTTCATAGAGTTGTTCATCCCACACTATGTTTTAACACTATGGGGTGTCTTAAACATTAAAAAATTATCACTATGTAGAGTGTTTTGATTTTTAAACATGCATGCTTGTCTCCTCTTTAATTATATTGTTTACTAGATGTCTGCCTTTCTTGTGTGTCTTTAACGTTAGACTCTTTCATTGACTTACAGGTGAAATATTTGGCTATAAGTTTTATTGCCTCTGTAATTATATTTGTTAAAACAGAAAAATAAAAAACCCTATGCCATTCTAACTGTTGTTTTCCCTTTTCTTACCAGTTTGCTGTTTTGTGGTTCATAAGAGATGCCATGAGTTTGTTACGTTCTCTTGTCCCGGGGCTGACAAGGGACCTGACACCGATGTAAGTACATCGACATTTAATATGTTGCTTTTACACATAGTTTTGTGTTGTCACACCTAACTGTGAGAATGCATTACAAACCATGTCAGTGGGCTCTTTGACTGATAATAGTAGTCCAAGTGGCTTTTAACAGGTCTGAAGTGAAAAATTATGGACTCTAAGTTCTGTGTGTGGTAAGAAAAGTAACAATGAGTATGTGACCAAAAGCAATATCCCTCAGAATGTGACAACCCTGAGGTATTTACATAAGCATGAACTCATGAATCTTGAGCCAGCTGGCTTACCTGAGATAGGTTTTCAGAACAATCATATTCCTGCTGGAGCTGGTATACCAGTCAGGACACACTTATCTTGCTCTGTCAATATTTCTATGTACACATAGCATTTTTGGTCAACAACTAGTTTTTAGTTTCGACACATCTGTCTACCTGGTGAGACACATGTATAAGAATTTTGTGTCACCTTGCTGAAATAATAAACTAATCTTGTTTGTTCACATAAAAATAACATTTTTTTGGGTTTTATAAATTCCACTTTACGGTGAAGTAATTAAACATCTGCTTATGGGAACAATGCATTCCAAGTGTTCTTTGTCTGAACGGCTGTTGTGTTTCTTATAACATATTCATGCTCTGGATTGTAGGCTATTATCTCCTCTGATGAAATGCACCAGAAAACTTTTCTTGCTAGGTTTAAATGAGCTTCCCATCAATTGTTTTAATAATCTAGCCATGAGATCAATGAACAATATATGGGCAGAAGCTGAAAGGAGTTTTGGAAAACTTGAGATGTTAAAAAGTTTCCTTATTTTGAAATCTAAATACAGGGAAGTACTGAAGAACTGGGAAGAATTTTTAAAACTGCTTATTTTTTAAATATTTGACATAATCTAAATTTAGGTACATAAGGAAAATGCTTCAGTTAGGAGTGTAGTTACCCTATTCAGTTTTTCCTGTTTAGCTGATAGAGATATCCACTTCCAGAGAGCAACCAGGTCTTAGGTGACCTCAGTCATGCCTCTGCTTGGTCTTTCTCTACTGGTTGCGGAGAGGGTTGAGCATGGGTGAGATCTGACAGTCCTGTGGCAGCACACAGAGATTGGTGTCAGAAACACCGCTGTCCTCAACATCCGTCTCTTCCTAACTTTCCCCCTGCCCTCTCCCCACTTATGGAGAGGTGACCCTCTCATGAGCCTGCTCCTGTACAGTGCCTTTCCCCAGAGATCACCTGGCTTCAATTACTACTCTGTTATTTCATTTGTATCTGTGTTTCCAGCTGTCTTTTTCTTCCTATTCACTTTTTTGCTCTTAGCTCCTCATCTCAGATTTTCTTCATCTTTCTTCAGCTGTTCCCGCTGCAGTCCTGGTAGCTTGTTGCCATTTAGAAGCCGTGGTGGTCCAACAGTGAGATGCAGAGTATCTAAGCTGAGTGCCCTGCTGTGTGTGGATGCAGTCACCAGAAGCTAAGGACATCCCTAGGTCAGGTCAGGGAGCAAGAGTCGAGAAGTCGGGATTCAGGCACGGAGCAGTTACATTGCCAGTGCAAAGAGCATGGATATTGCCAAAGGTTTATTGAGTGTGGACCAGGGCGTAGGAAATGCCAGCGCAGCTGCGATGCATTCCTGGGGAATTTTGACGGTTATTCAGGGCTGTACATAAAGCACCTCTTTCCACTTCGTGTAGAGAACAGCTTTCTTGAAGAAAGTCACTCAGCTGAGCTGAGGTCAGTTTTTATGACAGAAGTAGTGTGTTGACAGCAGCGTAGGAGTTCGAGCACTCACAGGTGTTCACAGAGCCCCTCTGTAGCGCAGGAAGGGGGCCAGACCTCAGTCTGGCTTTGCTCGTAGCATTCCCTCGTGTGTTTTATCAAAGGAGGCTCTGCTGTGAAAACAACCATGAAGGTAGGAACAAGAAACCAAAATTGTTCTTCATACCCTTCCTTTGCTGAAAGTTCTTGAATTCTTTATGCTTTCTGTCTGTTTAATTACTCATCCTCTAAATACTGTTCATACCTACAAGCAATACATTGCTGGTTTGCTTTGGTCAATCTTAAACCACAAGCAGAATAAAACAATTAAATCTAGTTTTATCTTAGTGCTCAGTTATGATATAAGATGTTAATTAAAGTTATTGTTACTTGACGATTTTAGTGGTGACACTCATGGGTAGGTCTTCTATATCTATAATGAATGGTTTGACTCTTCTTGGTTATTTTTTTTAAAACATGGGTTCTTGAGAGTTTTTCTTCCAGAGTTCATAAATGAGAACACACATGTGTGTAAGACCTTTTAATTTTATTGAAAATCTCTTCATGATTATAGAATCTGTTATGTGGCAGGTTGTTAATAGCTGACTGCATTTCGAGATTTGTTTGTTGGCCTTGGCCTGATTAAATAAATCAGCCTAATGCCATATTTCAGTATTTGGGTTACCAAATGATCATTTTCAATATTTATACAGAAGTGATATCTCAAAAACACTTTGAAGATTAAAAGCAAACAAAAAATAAATATGTTTTATTAAAATTGTGCTACATTAGTGGGTCCTATTACGCAAAGAGGATTTTGGAATGTTATACTTGAATTTACTGAAATGTTTGACTATAATGTCTACCGTTTTACAATTCAGTAACTTACTCCTGTCTGAGTTAACATAAGCTTCATTCTGAAATGTAGTGCGCTATAAAGCTTATCATAATATTTAGCAGATTTTTAAATATTAAAGAGCCCTTTTCTAAATTATTTCATGCAGGTGCACAATTAATTTGCATACTCAAATCCTCCAGTGTCATTGCATGATGTAACTTTTCCATTCATTGTAGGAGTAATATTGTCATTCAGAAAATGAAATTTTAAAGAATAATAATTATAAATTATAATTATTATGTTAGAATAATATTTATTACATATTATAATAATTTTAAATTTTCAGGCATAAATGAGACAATCCTTACAAATACATCATTAGCATAATTATCAGTTAAATTTGTTTTATTCAATAAGGGGAATCCAAGGTCTAACGGTCAGATAGGTGCCCCACCATGGCTGACAGTCACGGTTAGAATGCAAAACATTTCAATATCCAAAACATTTCCTGCTCAGAGGCAAAGCCGTGTTTAGCAGCCGAGGGAGGCGTCCTCGCAGGTGAGCGTTCGCAGCCCTCCCTGCCGAGCCCTGGGCTGTCCGGGCCGCGGTGGCAAGGACTTATTTATAGATTTGTCTTGGGGCGAGACAGCCTGGCATCCACGCTCCGTGCCTCCGGGGATGGGGAGAGGTTCTGAGCGGTGGGACTTATTAGCCGGTTAGGAAGACTCCAAAGGGGAGAAAACTCGAAATTTTTAGAAACTTCATTCTTATTTCCATGAAAGTTAAATGTGTACCTATTTTCAAAGCTCTTCGTAATTTTTTTTTTGGCTGCAGCAATCCCCTGCAGAAAGGGGGAGCTCCACTGGCAGATTCAGTAATTTCTCTAAATCCACTTAACAGTCATTTTTAAATTTCTGAATATTGAAATGCAGTCAAAACAACAAAAGAGATTTCAGACTATACTATCCGCAGATCATTTCTTATTTCCTAACCTTTCTTACATGCCGTATTGCCAAGTATTTAACAAACTTTGACTACTCAGCTGTATAAAAGGCCTGCTAAAAATAGTGGTGTACAGATATTGTCTCCTTGTGTAACATTTTTGTTTGCTACAATATTCAATTGCTGTAAAAGAGGGGATAAATTATTTTTATTACCTCAAAATTAAATGCCTTAATAAAGGTGAGTGTAAAAGAGATAAAAGCTTAAAATCGCCCTATTTTGCTTTTCTCAGATAAGCTGAAATGTGAGGTTGAAAGCTCTGCGTTTGTGCCAAAAGGAAAATAATACGTGTGAATAAAATGATTGTCCTTGACTAGTCGTGAAATGGTGGCGTCTGGGGAACAATATCCTGCTTCAGATGAAATAAGAATTCACACAATCAAAAAAATTTACATTCCCTTAATACTTGGCAGGGTGTGAGCTCTGGTGTCTTTGCAAAATACCAGCTCAGGAAGTTATTTTCCTGCTGTCTAATGGCTCTCTGTAGTTTGAATAGAAATTATTCATCTTCTCTTCATCGCCAGCTCTTTTATGGTGATGCTACTGAGTACAATTAACAGCTCCTGCCTTTCAGGCCTCCTTGTTATACTCCAGCGTTACATTGAGGCATCATCTCCAATTCAGATACTTGTTTTTGGTAGATTGCTTAGTGTTCATAAAAACTATTTTAAATCATTGATGAAATGTTTTAAAACTGGAGCAAATTACTGTAAAAGTGTAAGAGCAACCTCAAAAATTGGCTGCTGCTGTACCTAGCTTTGTTAAGATGTGTTTAATGTTAAGGAATAACTAGTCAAGTTTCTTTCAGAAAGGATGCTTTAAACCCAAGAGTTAAATCTTTGTTCCTTTCGTTAACAGAACATAGTGACCAGAAAGTGTTTTCAAACTGTATGTGATTTATTAAAATGTTCCCAATTCAATGTCACATAGAACTAAAAAAAAAAAAAAAAAAACAACCAGTAACTTAAAATAGTATTTGACTATATTATTTTTTTCAGTATGAGTTTATAAAACTTAATACAAAGTGCACAAGAACTCAGATATCATCATCTCTGGATCAGCACTGTTTTCCTCTCAAATTATAATAGTACAGGATCCAAATAAGGTTTATGAGCAAAATAAATAAATATAAATTTAAAAGTGGAAAAACCTAAATGAGAGCAAGTGACTTTACAGTCAAGGGAAATTAAATCTGACTTTGCTTCTCAGAATGGCAATGAGTTCTTAATATTTAAGCACCTAGAAGAGAATAAATTGATAAGATCCAGATGTGAGCTTAGGCAAAATGAAACAGCAAAGCCATCTCATCCTGTTGGCAGGGTAACTGACCTCGTGGATGTTGGAGGTGACATACACAGAAAAGATTTTAAAGTCGATAAGCCTCTTGATATTGAAATTATTTGGGAGCTTTATTATCTTAAGCACATTTGAAAAATCGGTCTGAATTTGAGAAACTATGAGGTTCTGTGGGATGCTGCAGGAGGTGAATATTTTCATCACTGGCTTGGGTATTGGAATAATATAGAGCCACTCAACTTCCAGCTGACAGTAGGGAGGGCTTACCAGAACTCTAGAGGACAACATTTAAGTTTAGATTTTTTTTCATATATTAAGATACAATTTAATAAAACAAATGAAAAAAAAATTACACTTGAGAGAGGGAAAAAAATAAAGTCAGTGTGAACTGATTGTGAAGGCACCAGTGCAGAGGAAACGAAGCAGCTCTTTCAGCGGGTCATGAACTCAGCACTGGCCAACAGCGCAGGTCTGATACGAAGGCGAGGAATTTCCTGCAGGGATGTGTTAGAAATGAGTATTCCATTTTTAGTGAGATGTTCTGTGTAGAATTCTGCGGCCCCTCTGGAGAGGAATTCAGAAAAGAACTGAAATGTTAAAGGTCTTTAAAGCACGACCTGTGAATATTTTGCCTGTCTGTTAAGTTGCAGCCAGGTACCACGTGGGCAGCTTGTGGCAAGGGAGAACTAACTGCATGACAGTGTTAGGTGTGCTGATGGGTACCTGCTGCTGTGGGCTACTGAACGAAGAAATTCAGATTTTTGGTTTGGGGTTTGCTTCTCTAAACAGTGCTGTAGATATTATTGGTGCCCTCACTGAGGTGAGATGTGTCCCGTAAGCTCTGTCATGCTTTTCATTTTATGGTTTCTGTGATTTTAGAGTTGGGAGGAGCAAGATTGACCCTCAAAAATTCATATGCTGGAGGAGTACTGGGAAATTATAATTTTTAAATGATAATTTACAATATGACAGCAGTGGTCTTGGGTTTGGCCGTAGGCTTGCGGCAATGCTTGTGTCCATATTCGCTGCAGTAGTACGGGGTTCGGTTTGGTACCTGTGGTTGTGATACAAATGATATGAAGGATCTTCCTTGTGTCACACCTCTGTACTAAGCAGGAGTAAATTAATCTAATTGGGTTGTCCTCAAGGTTTAGTCACTTGACCACATTTCTTTCTCTGTCCAGGTAATGCTGAAATCTTTTTCTTTTTTTTTTTTTTTTTTTTTTTTTTTAACCTTCCCCTCTCCCCTCCACTGACCTTTAGTCATGCTGCTGGACTGTTTACGTGTCGGAGACTGGTTTCAGAATGAAAGAAGAAAGTTGCTTTACTGGTCTTGGGAATTTAAAAGAAAAAAAAAACAACTCATGAAAGGAAAAGGCAGTAATTGGAAGCATAGTATTAAGACTTACTGCAGAACTAGTTAAAGAAGGATTTTAATCAGAAAGCCTTGCAGTCTTTTTCCAAGGATAATGGAATGCAGCAGCAGGAATGTCTGATTTGCTGTTAACCATTTGGTTGTTTTCACAATGAAAAGCAACTGTTATCTGTGTTTGACATCGCGAGTGACCTGAGCAACAAACATCATAGATAAATATTTCAGCTACCAAGGTGTTTGTTTCTTTTTTTTTTTTTTTTTAATTTGCTAATATGTATTTTGGATAAGAGGCAATTTTGTCCTAGAAATATTTTCTTTTTAATTAAAATAAAAATCTCATTTTATCACAAAAGATACAGAAGGGCAGGAGGATCTGGCAAGGTACAAAGTTTACCACTTGCCAGATTGGCAAAAATGCTCTCTTAAAGAGAAACCTGGATGAATTTTTTTGATGTGATTCTTAAACAACTCCAGTGCAATAAATTTCTTAATCTTTTGGTGTATGCCCTAAACAAAGAAAACATAAAGCCCCCTCTATTTACAGATTGGGATACCAACTCAATGTGCTCGTATGTCTGTGTTTTCTAATTAGGAAAATTACTAATCACCATGACTTTGTTTACAATAGGCATTATTAGATGGGGACGGTAGGTGATATTATAAAATAATTACAATGCAAACATACTTTTGTCAGAATATGATACTCCGTACTGTATTCCTACTCCCCTTTCCCGAAAGCCAGTCCTAGGTTACCAAAATACACAAGATCCCAGTCAATGTCATAAGGACTATAAAACAAATTTTACAGGACAGCAAGGATATTTTTATTACAAAAATAAGTATTTTATTTCTTGGGATTACCCTGACTTCTGAATCTCTGCACTATCTGAAGTAGTTTATGGAGAAATAAAGATTTCCTGCTTATGCTTTTGAGCCCTAAAAATTAACTGTGGGGGAAACTTGCTTGTATAACTTTTTTTTTTTTAATTGTTTTTAAGCAGTTCTGTGCACAACTGTAATGGCTCATTATGAAATGTGAATATTGGAGCAATATTTCAATTTGAGCAGAATCAGTCCTGAGGTATTACTCCTTTTAATGGAAGAGAGAAATTAAAGAAAGAAATCTACCCAAAAAAGCCTGTGTATATACTGAGTGTATATTCTGCCCATAGGCAGGTGGCATCTGAAGGAGGTTCAGGCAGGGGGGACTTGCCTCAGTTTCCTCCATCTCACTCTCATTGGATCACCAAGTGCGCTTAAACTGGGACAGCATCTTGTGTCCCTTGACATTCCTCTCCCCTTACGCGATACTTCAGCATCCCAGTCCCATTTTCCCACCCGTCTCAATAAATAAAATCCAGCCATATGTCACCCTCTCCACCTTATGTTCATCAGCAGTTGGCAGGCGCTGCCCGTGTTCAGAAACGTGCTCCTCACCTGCCGGTGGGTGTTCCGGCACCGCTCGGTGCCCGTGCACGGCTTGTTTACCGATGGGCGCTCCCTCAGAGGCGGGTTTTCACTGCTCTCAGCTGGCCCTGCGAGGTGTTCACGGCACTGCTCTCCTAAATGCCTTCATTTAAGCAGCTGGAAGCGGCTTCACGGGTTACTTGAGAGCAGTTCCTGTACTGGAACATGTTTGCATTTATCATCTCCTGAGAATGCGTTTGTGCCTTCTATTCCTAAATTAAACACAGGCTCCTTTTATTGCAGCTGAGATGGCTTTTAAGCTAGAGTGAATGATCCTCAAGAAAAGCAGAATTAAATTACAAAGGAAAAGCCTCACGGACTTTCATAACTGCTTACAGCCCTCACCTCTTCCTCTGCCCTGCACCGCAATCCCGGAATTGACTCAGTTTGTCCGTCTGCTGAGGATGCATGGAAAAATTTTAGCTGTGATATTGGAAAGAGCCGTATGAATGCTCTCCTTAGACAGACCCTGCTTGTAGGAAATGCCTGACGGGCGAGTGCCCGCACCGTGTGCGGCTCCAGCGGCCGGGTAGCT
This sequence comes from Chlamydotis macqueenii, assembly GCF_036417535.1. Lineage (NCBI taxonomy): Eukaryota > Metazoa > Chordata > Aves > Otidiformes > Otididae > Chlamydotis > Chlamydotis macqueenii. Next base: position 3,541,537 of record NC_141573.1, read on the forward strand.
TACGTCCGCCGCTGCAGCCCTTGGGCTGGCGGTTCACGGAGCTCGCACCCGAGACGCCGGGCGTGCGGTTTAACTCGGTTCTTGCTCTAGTCTCTGAGCTTTGAAAGTTCATAGCTTTCGAAAGCTTTTTATTCATAAAGCATATCTTTTTTTATTTTCCCAATCCAGAATAATGCAAATGCTGAATAACTGTATCATAAAAAATTAGAGTTTGTATTTTTATTTTCTAGGCTTCTGCTGTGCAGTACACAGTATAGCACAGATGATCCTTGTGAGAGTTAATGGTTAAACAGAGACAGTACTGCTGAGAGAGGAATCTATATAAATGATGGATCTAAAAATATCAGCCATTTTCATAAGTTAGCACTGGAGAACAATTACTAGGCAGTGATATCATGAAAGGAAAACTCTCAGCAAAGTTATTCCCAATAGTAAAAAGAAATATTGTTGATAGGGTTGCAATTTTGGTGGCAGTAACTACAACCGATTAAGCGATCTGCTGGGTGCTAACTTCACAATCAAACCTTTTTCTAATTCCCAAAATTGAAGTTGATGTTATTCCAACAGCTCTTACTTTCCAATTGCCAGAGTATATTTAGTGTGTGCAATTTAAGTTGAATTTAATTATTTCCTTGTCATCTTATACTTACCCTTTGCAAAAGTTGTGTCAATCTTTAAACTGTCTGTAAATACGATGAGATGATACTGGGGGTTGGGGGCGGGGGGAAGAATGCTCAGGTCTTACTGATAATCTGTTTTCTTACACGAGATGTCATGTGGAAAATGCACCATAGACATTTCTAGCAGGTTCCACCCACAAAATCATGTATTTAAAAAAAAAAAAATCTGATGATGGCACACTGAACTTATTAGCTAGGCGGAACGTACGCAGTCACAGGCCACTGAGAAAACCTTGCAGAACGCCAAACAGTTTTAGCACTGTCTGTTTTCTGAGGTGTCAGTTCTTATGCCAAAATTAGATAAAATCTTAATTTGGAATAAAATGAGTGGGCTAATTTTGAAAAGCACTGTACATCCCATATGCTACAAATAATTCTAGAATGTGTCATCAGAGATCATACCTATCTCTGTGAATTATTGGTAGCTGTTTCCTTGGGATGCGGGGAGAAAATTGCTAATGACTGCCGAGTTAAACCGGTGTAGCCTCTGGTTCGTAATAGCAGTCACACAGCTCCGGTAAACCGCCTGTGGAGTTGGGAAAAAGAACCTGTGCTTTGTAGGAGAGAGCGAGTTTCTTGTATCGAGGTGTTTTGGCTCAGGAATAGAAATGAAAGAGGGAAAGTGCGGAGGGGAGAGGAGGTAGAGACATCCGGACTGGTGAGAGCGCAGCTGCCATCCTTTCCCAGTTGAACTCTGTTTATCAAACTGGTGCTGGTAAAGCATTGCAGTAGCTTTGCATAAACAAGAACAACTTAGCTTCATTCTTGGGCATGGTTTTGTTATTTTTTTTATTTCCTCTTAATTTCTGCTGTCTGTTATTGGGGTGATACTCTCAAGAGATCCAAATAACAAACGGATTTTTCTTCTGCCTTTAGAAAAGATCGGATTTGTCTTGAAACAGCTAGTGATATCAGGGAACCCGTGTTAGATGATATCATTGTCATAAAATATTTTCTCATTTTTATAATTGGTCAGATTTTTACAATGACCTAATGAAAATTGATGCAAGCAGATTTTAAACCAACTGTGTGTTAGCTGCACTGAGAAACAAAATCCTGATGCTTCTGTTGAAGTAACATTATGCCAGTCGGGATTCCTTTCATAATTTGATTTCGGTTATTCCCTTGCAAATAAGTAAACACTAACATGACCCATGTAATTAATGAAATTAATCCTTAAAGTACTAGTGATCATAGGCTGAGCTCGTAAGCTAAAAGCAAAACATATAATACATTCTGCTAATGAGAACTTAATAGCAATGAGAGTCAGAGATCGATTTATTCTTTTGCTTTTTGTCCCCGTGAGAAGGGTACCTGCTGAACTAAGGCATGAAAGAAATTTCTCTGTGTTGGGAAAACCATTGTAATGTGTAACAAAGCTACCTTCAGGTCTGTTTCTATGGTAACAGGAGCATCAGACCAGCAAAGAATGGACCAGAAAGGAGATAAAAGCCTCTACAAAAATAGTTCTCAAAAGTGTATTCATAGCTTTGGCTACTTTTGGATTTTTTACTTAGTTTTTTGAAACCTGGTTATTATTATAGCTATTTAGGTTAGACCCTATTGGCACTGGAGAACTAGTAGAATAACAGCAAATTATTAACTTCTTGGACATTAACTGAGAAGAGTTCATAAAAACCAAAATCTCAAATCTAAATTTACTAGAAGCAATATAATATTTAAAGTGATTTTTATATAACTCCTGTTTAAAAAGCACTTTATGAATCTTAGGGTCTTCATTCTTTTTTATAAAAGTTATAATGAAATAGGAAACTGTATGTCTTTGTTCTGAAAACACCATTTTCTCCTATCCAACTAATTGCTTTATTGTCATTAAATTTTCTTTTTGATGTCTAATTGCAAGTTATGTGAATTGTAAGTCACATACTGGCAGTCTGTGTGGTCAGTATTCTTCTTCTCTTTGTCCTTGTGTTGCCAGAGATTGGATAAGACCATGTGGAAAAAAAGAATAAAATAAAAGCTTTTTACTGCAAAAATGTTTAACTATGGGCATTCCAATAGCCAAGGTGCCATCCCCAACACTAATGAAAAGGTGTGGAATTAGTACAATATACCTCTGAACTTGATGTTAATGCTCTGATACTACTTCAAAATGAAATATCCTGATCTCTGTTTTAAGCCAAACTTGCTTTTATAATGGTTTCTCTCATTGTTTCACAGTTTCAAAGAAAAAAATCTAGTTAAAAATGGGGTGTGTATTTACCTGGTTTCTTTCTGCTGTTGAAATTAGCAATCTCTATTTAGAAAAGAAGCAGCTTACTGAAAGTATTCTAGCTCTAGGTTTTGTGCTATAGATATTCCTTGTACGTGGTTCTGTAGGCACTTTGCAATGTGAGCACTTTGAAAGCGAGCAAAAGAAGAGTTTCCTGTGTCATTTCTTTATAGGACTGTGGCAGCACTTTTTTTTTTTTATAGTTCTTATTTCTGTTTTAAAAAAAAAAATGCAGAAAAACCAAACCAAACCATGATCCCATTATTTCAAATGGACATTGCTAATACAATGACTTGGAAAATAGCTAGCAAGTGTCATTGCATAATCTCATTTCTTGAAATGAAGAGCAAATCATGATTGCTAGATTGAATGAGCATAAGTGAATGATGACTTTTAGTGAGCTTGTATAAGTAGAAACTTATAAAAATTCAGATATGCCTTGTACAAAAGTAGGCTAAGAAGCAACCTGACTGCAGCAATGAGGTTTGAGGGAGTTAGGAACAATCAAGTGTAAGAATATATATAAAATATACATTATATAGGCCATACATAAATACATGTAGTATTTATGAAGAGGATTCTTAGTTTCATTGTCACAGGTTATTTTTTTTTTCCTAGAATCACCTGAAATCTGGGATTATCCCAAGTTATTGTTTCCTTCCCAATAAATTTTTTTGCATTTAATTAAAAATAATTTAAGCCCTACAATCCTGGTATGCAACAGGAAGAAGACCTGGCTGTCTCTTCTTGTAAATGGCTTTATGAAATCCTTCTTTAGCCAAAATCCAGTTTTATTTTCCAAAATCTATATTAGTACCTACAGATTGACCTACTTACGGGTAAATGAGTCATGTTGTATTGTTAAATCTGAAGCCTAAAATCCCATCCTCAACACACATTAACAGCATTCCTTTTTTGAGATAATAAAAGGCTTTTTACTTCACTTAATTAAAACCAATAAGAATTTTAATAACCAGGGACTTTAATTCATGTGGTTGTTCTCAAAGTTTATTCATTTTGTCATGTTGACCTTGTTCTACGAAGTGAATTTCAGTTCTCAGTCTTGAGGTTTAACAAAGTCAATACTCTGGTTTAATATTGGCGGCTAGAATCAGAGTTGAACATCCTCTGCTGCGTGCTGCTGGCATTCTCTGCCGGTGTGCCGATGGCTCCCAAGTGCCTCTGGCCTCTAAAGGGTGCAAGAGGAGGGAAAATGCTTTTGGAGGAGCAGAAGCAAAAAAGAGAGAAGGACAGTGAGAAAAACAGTAGAAATGAAAGCAGTCCTGTAACTCTTAGGAGAAATGTATCATCCCTCTGAGTTTTAACATCTGTTATTTGTCTTCGTGTGCCAAGAGCATGATTGGACCATTCATGAAAATAAAAGAACTGTGCAATCAACAGACTTTGTTCGATATTCCTGCATAAAGGGAATTTGCGATAAATAATATGAAAGACTTCAGTCAAATGCTAATGGTTTTATATTTAATCTGCTTAATTTAGAAACGTGCCACACAGAGGTAAAAATAAGAGAAATAGAAACACACATCCATTTTTTTAATTCGCTGGAAGCGCGTTATTAAATGAGGGGAGTAGAGAATGTTCTATTCTCCCATTCCAGACTAATCCTTTGCTCTTCTGCGAGAAAGTACAGCTGTTTACTGATCTTACAAGCTGAAATCAAATCAAAGTGTTTCCTAGTGCTTTGTATTTGGCAACAATAAAGCCCTTGGGTCAAATGAGGAAACTGTTTCTGCGCCAGAACATGTACCTGAACTACTCCAGGCACCCTATCGAGGAGGTACGTTGTATGTCTAAATTAAGTCACTTTAGTGACATGATAGACCAGAAATGGCTACTGTAATAAAAGGGTGTTTTCAAGTAGTTCTAAAATGAATGAGGAAAAAAGTGCAATTTTAATTTTTTTTCACATTAGCGATCATTGCACTGCATTTTATTTTTTTAATCTATCTGCTCCTGTCATGGTAGTCCATTCACTCAGGTTCTTTACTGCTTGTTTTGCCAATATTGTTGGGATGCACTCCAAGAATTCGGGTTATTAGTCATTGCAATAAAAGACCAATGCATCTTAATCGATACAGGCTTCCAAAAATTGAACATTTCCTGAAGTGGTGGTTCAAAATGATCACATTAAAATATCAAGTTCCTCCGTAATAAGTAGACGACTTTTTTTTTGTCTTCTGAGAATGTCACACATGAAGGTATCTTTAACATGAGATTTATTTTTTTTTTTTAATTAAGGCCTTTTGGCAAAATTTGCCCTACTCTAAGGAGGATATTAAATTCAATGCACACACATCTGACATATGCACACAGATAACTGTTCATTTGCTGTGCTCGTTAGTGTTCACCAGCAGAGTCAACAGGAGCTGCAAGCAGGCACTTGGTGCTTTTGAAGATTAGACTAATAAATCATAAACACCTAATCTGGGAGTGTGTGTGTGTGTGTGCTACAGGCTGTTTAAAATAGTGAGGTATCTGCTGTTTGCACTGGCTTCTTCTTATGCAGTTGCATGCTTGTTTGTGCCTAAACAGTATCACTGCATGTCATAAAGTATTTATGGTACCGGTATGATTACAAAGCATTACAGTTCCACCAATACCTAGATGGAGAAAAAAACCTCAGTACTGCAAGTAACATGGTTAAGCGTACTAGTTTTAAGAAATCACTTATTTTTCAAGGGAAAACTCTCTGTATAAATGAAAACTTCTCTGACTTGAACAGGCTAACAGTTGAGTTTTGCAAAATGCACTGAGTGCAAAATACTGCTTTGGAAATCCTGACGGTAAAGACAAATTCAGGAAAAGGTCACAGAAACAGTGGGTTCCTAGGCATTTCTAACATTAGTACAAAATTTGCATCTAAGTCAGTGGGAGTCTTTTCAGTGCTTAATGAACTGTGCTTGATTTACAAACTTGGTATTTAAGCTGTTTCTTTAACACAAAAATAAAGAGTATGTAAGATTACAACTATAATAAAAACTAAAAAGATGCAAAATATATTATGTTGCATCTGTTCAGTTCAGAAAATGTGGATTATGTAGAAGCATTCGGTGCGTCTTCTGCAGACACCCAGGCAGAAACACCTTTGCCTTTGGTGGCGATGGAGTGAACGCACTGCTGCTGTAGCAGGTGGAGGTATAAATACGGCCAGTGGCAGGAAACTGTTCCAAAATCTTGCTAGAATAATCATATAAAAAATGAGACTAGGAAAGAATGTTTTATCTGTATTTCTCCAGTATCCCTGAGTGTGTGTATCGCTTGGATGATGTGTGTATCGTCCAAGTATGGCCAGTTTTTAAAAGTCTGTTAATGCTATTCTGACTCAGAAGATAACAACTTGAAAGTACAGTCTGTCAATAAAGGGAAAAAACTAATAGGTAGTAATCAAAAAACAAAGGAAAAAATTGGGTTAAGTCCTTGCTAATGATATTCCATAATTAGATCTCCTTAATGGATGAGTAGAATAATCTACTTAATTATAACTATAGTTTGTGGTAGAGTACTATGGCTTATTGTATTATGTCTCTATATTGAAAGAGCCAGCATTACTTTTGTAATAAATACATTTTTCTCAAAATGCTCTTTTTTCTCAATTTACTAGACATTTAAGTATCAGTTTTTCCTTATTCTTTCTAATGGGACTGATCTTTTGATCCTTTGATGAAGCAGATATTGCACCAACGTTCTCAGTTAAGCAGCAAGTTTTTTGACCTTATGTACTTTCAAGTATATGCTGCTATTTAATGATTTATCCTTGACTGGCATGCCTTATGTTGAGATGTTCTTTATCTACAGGCTAATTAAACTAAATCATATACCGTCTGTGTCTAGTTCAATTAAAATGAATTGGACAGATTGACCTCCTTAATACTCTTCAAAGCATGTTATTAGTCTGTACAATTCCTTCAAGATAAATTGTCATCTCTTGAGACGATACTTACTGTCTGCTTGAAAAAAAGTAGAAAAAAATGCCAATCTGCATAGGTAAGATGAAAGGTACACATTTTTATTTCCACTTGGAACTGTAAAAACAATGTAAACAAAACCCCTGTGAGGTTACATCAGGTGCACGTAGGCATACGACTGCGTTACAACACGTGTGCAGCTCCTCCCGGTGATAACTGAGTTATCATGAGCTGGGATCCCGGCTGTGGCGATGGAGCGCGTGGGAGGAAGGGCCACATCCTCGCGCGTGGCAGAGGAGGAGAGAGATGCTCCTTGCTCTCCTGTCTTCAGAGCTCTGTGGGGAAGGGAAGGTCTCTGCTACTGGGTGTGAAAGGACCAGTTCTCTACAAGCAATAAGCAAGGGTGCTGTTAGTACAGATATAGTATTTTATTTGGCGAACAGATAAACAGACACAATGCTTCACGTGTCATGATTTGACAAATGTTCCATACTTAATGCATAAAATTAGGAGATGTAAAAAACCTTCAATTATTTTTGCATTTCCTACGTAAGTTTTCAAATGAGAGTTAATAGAATTGAATTGTTCTGTTACATCTGTCCTTTAGGTAGCTTCTTAAATTTTAGGCCTATTTAAGAGATTTCTGAGAATCTCTTCTTGAATAGATAGCGAAAGATAAAAATCAATAAAGCATATGGACTGCGGATAAGTTTTATGTCCTGCGTCTACTGACATTGACAGTTGTATGGAATTGTTCTTCCTTCTCTTTGATAAGACAAAGTATTATTTATTATTCTGCCACTATTCTTAAAGGGATTTACTCGACTGGACATTGATAGTGATATTTTCCTTAAGTTCACATCAGTGTTTGTTTGCTATTTTTGATTGATTAATTGTGCTTTTAACACAATCATTTAGCCTTTTATTACTCTCTGGAGCCCTAACTCTCCTCTCATTTTAGACGCCTGATCAGGAACTCATCTTTAATACAAAGCCACTATTTTTCCCCTCTCTATGCCTGCAGATGGTGTGTCATTTTTTACTGGAAGTAGCTGCTGCAGAAGATGCTGCCAAAGTATCTTCGTTAACCAGCTGGCAGAAGTTTTGAGCAATCAACCACCTTTCTTTCAAATAATGAAATCATTTTGCCTGGCTAATCTTTCAGATTTTTTAGTGGCCTGCGGAGTTCCTTTGCAGCCTTCCTTTCTAGAATGGGGACTGGAGCATGCTGCAGGTCTTGCCAACAAGAAGGAATTGTTTTGAAATTCTGCTTGTTATATTGATAGTTCATGCAGGAGAGGGAGTTTTAAAAATGGAAAAGACAGTGAAATACACAACCATTTTTTATTCTCCAGATTAATTTGTTGTAAACAACTGTCCAGCAGGCTTAAAATGCTGTCTGTCTTAAACAAACTGTTCTTTACCGGCATGATGGAAGCTAAAGCACCTTGTGAACTGAGCTTCTTTACTGTGCTGGGATTTCCTTTGGGATATTTCGCTGTCCTGACCTTGTATAAACCTGCTGCATCCACAATATCCTCGGTGATTACATCCTGAGATGCTGTGACTGTACAATAGGATTCCACAATTTTCTTTAAAACATATTTAATAATAGTTTAAAAGAAATTTAATTATTCTGCAGAAAATAAAAATGTTTGTTTGTGATACAGAACAACAGAGAGGACAGCAATTTTTGCTGACTGAGTGATTCAGTGAAGGCTGATGGAGTATCTGTTAAGTACTTTGAAGGTTGAGATTTAGCTACAAAATTCATCACCCTGCAATAAAAAGAAAAATTTAATTTCATTGTCAATATGTAAGATGAAAATTTACTAAAGCTAGATGTTACTGTGAGTAAATTGAGTTTGAATTCATTAAGAACCTAGAAACAATCATCAGGTCAGTAACAAAACAGTAGCACGTGTAAAAGCAGGTTTTTAATATTAGCACAGGTTTTGTTGAGCTTGTCGCATGCTTCTTACTGCTGCCTGCTTCTTTTGCAAATTTTAGGCTGATTTTTCTAAGGAAACCACATTTGGCTTATCAGGACACTTGGTCCATCCTGCAGCTCGCTCTCTGTGCCTTAAAGCATATTGCACCAATTAATTCATCTGACAGCTTTCTTCTCCTGACTGTTTCCCCACCAGTTAGAAATTCGGTTGTCGGGTTTTGTGCTGGGGAATTCCTGATGCTCTTCAGCCCTGTGCCTGCTGGGAGCTGGTTCCGCACAGCAAGGAGCAGGGGTTGGCGTGACCCTAGGCGTTCTTCCAGCACCTCTCACAGCCTTCGAGGCACTCCGCAATCACCAGATCTCTCCATGTCCCTGCAAGTTAAAGACATCTAAGCACAGATAATTTACAAATAGGTAATTAGATACAGAGAAAATGAGTCCTGCCCGCATCATGGAGTAAATGGGACAGAATTGCTGTTCTCCTGACCTCAGATTCATTGTAAACCCCCCATGTTGCAGAGTGTGCGTGTCTGTAGCTCTTTGCCTTCACAAAGCACTGGGAGAATAAATGGTATTTGCTTCTCGTCCTCAGGAAATGTTTATAAGGATGGGGTTTTTTTTCGTTTAGAGGAGAGGGAATGGAGATTGGGAGAATAAGTTTTCTAATCAAGGAGAAACCGAAAACCTTCTTTGGTAAGGGCTTAATTTGGGTTATTATAGTGCAATAATTCAGGCATTTATTTTAAGGCCATGTGAGAAGATGGGATCTTTGAAGGATATTGAATATTTAAAACGAGTGTTCTAAAATGTTCTGAATTCTCAAGGGAGAGATTAATAACTTCATGCTAAAATATTTCAAAATAAGAAAGTTAGAGTCCAATGAGTTTTTTGCCTACTTAAAATAAACCAGCTGTGAAACTGGAAGTATGTGGTACTAAGTGTTCTTTGTTCAGAGTTTAAAAATAATTCAAAACCCCAGAGATCTGGAAGCAGATGTCTGTGCTTCGGGATTCATAAGGCCCCAACAATGGGAATATCTCATTGTCAGCATACTGATTTCATATTCATGTGGCACCCATTTATTCACCGAAGAGTTCCTTTTTCCACTGGTTAAAGCAGAGTGTTTAGAGATTGGGGATTTGGTGGTGGTTTTTTTTAACTTCTTCTGTATGCTTGGATTATCACTGCTCCAATCTGATCCAGGATCCTCAGGTGTATGATAGGCATCTCAACCTTTGTACCATAAGGTTATTTCCAACCATTAATAAACCAGTGGAAATAACTTTCAGATCCACCTTCCTGTAGCCCCCCCAGCCCTGCCCGCTCGGGGCTCAGCAGCTGCGCTCAGGACTGGGAGCGTCTGGACAGCAGTGAGAAATGGAGGGTCTCCTGTGTCAGTGTAGGAGATGACACGAGACCCAGGAAACGTCCCCTTGCAGGCTGAGTACGTGTTAGACTCTGCTGTTGGCTAATTATATAATAATTAAAAATGATAATTTATATAATAATATAAAAATGATAATTGCCTGATCCAAACCCCGTACGTTCACTGGATTTGTTGCGTATACGCTATAGCGTAAAGAGCTTAGGAAATTGCTCTTCCCATGCCGCTCTTCACAGTGTTCCGACAGCGTGACATCTCCAATTTCCTAGCTTTAACTTTAATGTCTCTTATTTGTGCTCTTTATTCCTTTGTCACAGTTTCTCTCTAACAATTCTAACGCGTTCAGATATGTCCCTCTTTGAACTGAAGAGTTACATTTTTGAATAGATATTGCCATTTTAACCTGCAGTTACAAAAATAAATTACCATTTTATTGGATTGACTACTTATCCTAAACTGTTCTTTTCAAGATGCTGTGAGCATGATGACTGAACCAGAAATACTGGAACACAAATACATGTTTAATCAAGGAGCATTATAGAAAGCTTTAGGGTAAAGATTTAACATGAAATTGTCCATTTTTTTTAACACTAGAATAATTAATACTTTGCTGTAGTGGTTTTCATCCATAGCTTTTTGTCATTTTTTTAACCTGCAGTTTATGTAAAGACAGTTATAATTGTGTACATTATTCTCTGGAGAGGAGGTTTTAAAACACATAATCTTAAGGAACATTCAGTATTCATTTTTCAGGCATTATTTCAGTCTGTGTATTCAACATTTCCTTATTTAACTGAGAAAGCTTTGATTGTAAAAGTGCGTACCTGATTCACAGTGTCTTTAATTAGACAGATGTGAGAATGTTATCCTGTTGTTTTAAATGCAGTTACTTAGTACAGCCTTGAGGCAGGCTGAAAATAAACTATTCTTTAATTGTTACATTCATTCTATGTAATTTTTTTTTTCAGGGAAACACTTAGAGAAAAGCAGATAGTTAGGCATAACTAGATCAGTCTTCCCTGCTCTTCTGGTTCAGGTGTCTCTGCCAGCCATACAAAGCGATTCTGCGCGTTGGGTGCCGAGGCTGCTGGGGACCCAGGGCAGAGCTGAGGGGCTTGGGCTGGTGCAAGGGTGGATGGGCGTAGCTGGGGGGCTCCCGCTCTCCTCTGCAGGGGTGGGAGCTGCAACTTTATCCTGAGCACAGCTCAGATGGTTTTTAATCCAAAAGGGACCTGAGGATATGTCACTTTTACCTACTGTTTATTTAGGGGAAAGAAGCTTTTTCTGGGGAATCAGCACAACACATCCTGAAGGCTGTAGGTAGAATACAAGTATGTGTCTCATTGAGTTTATTTTATGTATTTGGCTCTATGCTTTTGGGAGCTAATAATTTTACAGAAAGTGAATTGCTTATTCTCTGTACTGTAAAATCAAAGCTTTGCATGTGATACTGGCTGAGTAGTTGTAAACTCTTCCCTGTTCAGGCCACCAAATATGGTGTATAGGGTCCTGACATTGTTTAAAAAAAAAAAAAAAAAAAAAGTCCTGCAATGTTACATATTTTAGGAGACGCTAGAACATACCTGTACTGATAGTGAGTGTTGGGTCTGAAACCTACTATTCATTGGAAGACTAAAAGGAAAGGAAAAATGTTCAGGTCAATAAGAGGGTTGAACTGCATCTAGAGCAGAAGCCGTATGTGAGTGGTGTACATATTGACAGAGTAGCTGGTAGTAGAAGGAAAAATAATAGAAGTGATTGGATAAAGTCACTAAGAAAATTTTAAATCTATACTTTATTAGCCCCTGTCACCATCCATGAGCACAGATGGGTGCAATACATCTGAAACACCGGCCAGAAGATGGAGAGCAGTGATGGAACCGTGTCGTATCTCATATGAAAGAACAAGTGCACAGCTGCTGGGCTTGAAGTTAATACCTCTCGATCATGCATTCTGCTTGAATTTTACTTCTGAAGCATTTGAGAATTGCTGCTTTTGCAGTGATTTGTTGGATCAGACTTCATTGTTTTTCTCTTTGTCATATAAAACACAGTATAACACAAAAAGTAATAATGAGAGAAAAGAAAAGTCTGACTAATGATATCTGTATTTAGTCTGTGTGATAAGTGGCTCAGTGCTCGTAGTTCCACAGATAAATGTCGTATTTGATCAAATCTGTTGTGGTTCTTTCTTTTCTCTTTCTCTTAGTTGTAGGTATTTCCGAGTTTGCTGATAGATGGGGCTGCCAGTTGCATAATGGAGAATCTGACAATAACTCAGTACTTTTCAAATGAAATTGTTTTGTTATTGATTAAAAAAAAGAAGGTGAGAAACCTTTATTTTGTATTTTTTAAAAATTCATTTTGGGAGTTTTAGAACAGAAGTTACTTGAAAAATCTTCCAAAAAAAAAGACCCTGGCTGTGCTGGTATAGCTTCTGCTTGGAGAATGTGACGTGGCATGTCAAAACCCAGGCTTGCTGTGACCTTCGAGGCTGCCCAGATGACTCTGCAAGAAAGGCTTCCACCACGTCTGGCGATAGCTAATGAGGTAGCCGAGTTGTGCTGGTTGCTGTAGGACAGGATATTCTGCAGTATCAACGGCTTGACAGGCTCAAAATTTAGTCTATTTCAAATAACTTCTTGATAAAAATATTCTTACTGTGATAGTAAAACACCTCTAAATACCTTAATACAAATAGATAGATCATATCATACAGGGATGAGAATGTGCCTGCCTCTGTATGGAAAGTGGGCTACTTGTTTTGGGTGCTGCTACATTCTAAGTAAAAATGCTGTATAAATGCAGCCTAGAGCTGTGTTTATACTTTGGGTATTTAAACTTTTATTAAGCTGCGATAAAAGCTTTTCTTTTAATGTTGTATTGCTGTTGCTGAGTAGCCTCATTTGTTGTGCCTGACATGAAATATGTAAAAAAAAATAAGACCTTGCTCTGTCGTGCTTAAAGTAGCCGTGGGAGTTGAATGGAATGAGACTTGATAAATTAATGATGCTAAGTGCTGAAGGAAAATGGGAAAGTGATGAATGTAAGTAGAGAGGTGCCAGTCTCTAATACAGTGATTGATGAGCCAGGCACATAGGTACGGCAGGAACTGTGGGCAAGGATATGCAGCAATGAAAGAATTTAAAGCAGTTGGGGGGATTTGGGACTAACAGTAACAGTGGTTAATAGAGACACACCTGTTTTAATCACTTTTTAAAATATGTTTAGGGAAGATAATAAGATCTTGTAAATATTTAACACATTATTATTCTGGGTTTATTATCTTGTAACCATGTGTTATGTTTTACTGCAAGTCTAATTTGACTTTTTTTGAACCGATATTTATTTTGAATCTATATTTTTGTTTTAACTTGAACTAATATTATTTCCGATTTTCAATTCATTTTTTTTATTAAATGTATTTTTATATATTTCTGTGCCAGATTCAGTCATGATCAGCTCTGGCTTTTTTGTGGTTTGGATTTTTTTTTGCCTTGCTGACAGTAACCTAGGGGCACGTTGGTTAAGGCGAAGTTGAAGCCAGTTGCGAGGCTGGATGTTGACTGGGAGCAGAGCCTTAAGGCGTGGCAATAAAGGAATTGGCATAGGTGCAGAAAAAGGCTCCCTGGTTTGGGAAGTGAATTTGATTTGACTTCGGTCGCACCTCAGGATACATCCACATTAAAGCGAGTCAGCCCCGTATCGCTCACGGGGCAGAGCAGCTGTTGATTTAACAGATTGGTTCGGGTCCGAACTGGTCGGCGGTTGAACTGAGGTTTGCCCTGCTGCAGGTTATATCCCACACAATTTGTTTCTCTGGAATTAGTCTGAAGGGTGGTAGATGCAAAGGCAGCTACCAGTTTTGACTTGAAAAATGTGTCCAATTACAGAAGTACCTGCAAAGGCTGAGTCTGCTCTAGCAAACGAGTGCTGTGTCATTATCCGTTGTGACTGTTACCAGGCATTACAGCTGGCCGTAAATCTCACCAAAGGGCAATGTGAAGTGTTTGAACTAAAATATAAGTGGAATTAACACTCAGACATGATCCTGACTGATCATGGATGTCCAGAATATGGGACAGAGGTTAAGATGTTGATTATATTTGAAAAAAAAAGATACTTTATTTCTGTACCAGGAATTGTTTTTTATTTGCACAACTCCTCCAGGAATTGGATGGCCGTGCCGTAAATCTGATTAGGATTGTGGCAGCCACATGAGGCTTAGTCCTGCATCTTTATACGTTCTATCCCCTCCACTTCATGAAGTTTTGCCTCTCTTATCAAGGACATTTTGCACCATATTTGTAGCTATGTTGTGCAACGTACAATCCATATACAGTACATTGAATGATATGCAGAAAAATACTATGTCTACTTGATGCAGTGCAGCTTTACTTTTTTAACATTTAGTGTAAGTCTGAAATTCATCAATTAATTTCTTTTTACCAAAAATCAGATGCTTAATGAAGAGCAATGGATGAGACACATTTTTTTCCTGAGTCTGAAATTTTCAATGTAAACTGAACAGAAACATTATGTTGGTATTAAGCAACTTCATGCTAATTGCATTGTATTGCCATCTAATAACTTTGATTATGCAAATTGTAAAAGTGTTATCCGAAACCATTTGTTTTCTTTTAAATGTAAAAGTTCATCTGGAGGACGTCTGTCATTGTCTCCATGGTTTAGTTTCATTTAATGCTGAAGAGGGATTTTTTTTTTTTTGTGCTGAAGTGAGGTTTCTTAAGGACTCTTGGGCATATAATGTAATTTCTGGCTCCCAATTTTTAAATATTTGCTTTGCATTTAAGTTTTTCCATGTTTTGCAATTGAGGTAGTCCATTATGGAACAATTTTTCTCCCCAATTTTATCTTCAACTAAAAAAACACCTTGAATTTCCTCCAGGTTCTTGATAGGCCATGACTGTCAAATTGTGGCCAAGATAGCCACTGTAGAGGCAAAGCTGTGCATCTTACTGACAACATTAATTTTCCTGTGTTTCTACAGGCCTGTCACTTGACCACTGCTAGCAAAACTGGTTTTCAGAGTTTTTTTTTTTTTCCATTCTTTGCTCCTCACATCAGTCTTCTACATGTTTATCATATCAGATTTTTCTTTCAGCAGGATTAATATTGTGCAATTCCATTTGTACCTGGGATTAATTTTAATAATTGTTTTTGATGTAGCCTTAGAAAGGCTTAGCTAGCAGCACTAGGAAAAGCCCATGTTAATCTGTATACTGGGATTATAGCAGAAGACCAGTTTCTTTTCAAACATTGCATTACTTGCAGATGAGGAAACATGCACTTATTCTGCTGTCATACACGGCAAGCAATTTTCGTGGATGCCTGCTTTGTAATCCTTGACTAAACATTGCACTGTAATACCTTGTGGGAATGCAATTTAAGATCTTTCCAAATCTCTTCTTTCCTCCATAGTCGTATCAGTCTGCAGAGCTCCCAGCTAAAGACCATGTCTAAGTGGTACATGGTGCAATGAGCAGACAAATGTTCAGCCTGACTCGCCTCATGTTGGTAAATTAATTACAGTTGTAATCATTGCAGGAACTCCCAGTACGTGTTTTTGACTGAATTTTGTAAAACCAGGATGGAGCCAAGATGACACAATGTTTTTTCTTTGTTAAGAGAATGAAAAAAAAAAGTTATTTATTTATTTTTCACTCTTCACTTTTTTGTCTGTTGCTCTTGGATATACATTTTCTGTATACAATGGAACTACTAGTACTCAAGAGGATGAACTTGAACAGTGATGACATGCACAGCAATATTTAGGACGCTATTAATTTGCACTGGCTAGGAGATTTCATGCCAAAGAGAAGGAGGAAAGAGAAATGTATGCAGAGTCTTACTTGACCTGTAAACACCAGAACTGGTAGAGCTGTTACAATCGGTGTCATAGGCTAGGCTTGTTTGAAAGTTTGGCTTTGGTTTGTCGGTTTATGTTACGGATTGCATGGAGGACATAATCTTTACAGAGGTTCACAGTTTCTAGTGTAGGTATTCACTGCAGTGCTTTCTACAGCTACGACATCTTCATAGTTGGAGGTTTCACTAAGGAATGCGCTTACCCACAAGCAATTTCTGAGAAATAAGAAGTAGGAGTCTAAACTCATCTTCCCTTCGTTGGAAGTACTCTGCCAGTGAAACGCTTCTTTGGAGGCCTTCTTCCAAATGAAAAGCCTTCAGTGTAATCTGGGAAGCTCCTTTGCCATCAACAGCCTTGAGAAAAACACTCTTGTTAAAGAAGGAGAAGGAAAAATGCTTCTTACTGAAACTTATGTCCATCAAATGGTTTCAGGATGGGCATACTCAAAATATCTAGCTCAGAGATTACGTTGCAATGTTACTAAAAGGATTGGTGAGGCCTTTCTGTATTTCCATAATTTTCTCCTGCTTTGAACAGTGCAGAGTTAATTGCCTGATATGGTATTTATAGATTATATTATTGTTCATTGTTAAATGCTGTAAGGACTTCTCCTGATGAGGCAAAGCAGTTGAGATTCATTCAGCCTTAGCAGCAAAGCGGAGATGGCAACCGTGAGGAAATCCTCCTTTCAGAGCTTCAAGCGCTGGAGCTCACCCTTCCTCTAACGTGATTACAACTGTCCTTACTCTGTTCAGATTTTTGATTAGGAAACCTCAAAAAGGTCAACTTCTGCTCAAGGGACAGAAGATTTGTGTCAGTTCTTATTTTTAATCTAAGCGTGCTCTCAACTGTCATCACAATGAAACACTTTTCTTCCCAAATAGTAGCATCAAGTTTTGGTTTTAAATCACAAATAGTGCTGCCAAATACTGGAGAATTTGCAGCTATGCTAAAAGCCTGTCATTCTTTCAGAGGTTTATTGTGTGCTGTTAACTTTTTCTTCAAGTTTCAGTATTGTTTTCTGAATTTTTAATCAGACAATAAATAGCAACTGCTGCACTGCTATGGAAAAATGTTCTGGACCAGACAGCTTGGCTGTGATCTCTGCCATGGTAAGGTCAGGGTTTGAGCACAAAAGCTATTGTCAGAGCATCTCATACACTCAGTCTTAGCTGCCTATTTATATGGGTTTTTACTTTACTTGGAGGAGTAAGATTGGTGACTTTTTCAGAAAAGAAGCTACTGACTTCACTATAGAAAAGACACCAAATGCTCTATAAATACCAACGAGTCTGATGTCTCTATACTCCTTGGTCTGCAAAATTCAGTGTGCTTGAGTTACTTTTCTGAAGAAGGGTTATTGAGACATATGGAAAAACATCTGTTCAAGGCATAAATAAATAGTGTTCCAGTGGCTGTGCAATGTAAAAGACCGTTCAAGGACTCTGTGCATTAGCATCTACCATGACAGATTCTAGCTATTTCTTCTTCTTCACATGGAGATAAACATGTTTGAATCAAACCCTTCAATCATTAATGGAATTTGTATGTGCAATCATTCTGTGAGATTTCTGTCTCTGGAGAACAAAACTGTGTCGTGAAATGTCTGTCTAGTGTATACGTACTGACTTCTGTACTTCTGAAAAGACAGAGCTGAGATGAAGAACAGAAATGAGACAGGATGTTTAAATTATGCATATTTTGCCCTCCTTCCTGCCTTTTTTTTTGGGTGATTAACCAATGTATAAAATATCAGGAAAAAAATTAATTATTCAGTGAGTAGCTTGGAAGACAGTTTGCTCAGGTGTTTCAGATTTGTGTCTGTTTAATACAGTTTGTCAAATGAGTAGCAACAGGACACCCTACAACTTATTGCAGAGGAAGTTGCCGAGTCATGAAATTCTGACTGATTTTGAATCCAAAACTTCTCAGACTTTTCAAAAATCACTCCTTCTGATTTTGTGCACGATGAGCACAGTTTTGCCATTATACCACAATTAACACAAGTGTAATTTTGTAATGGACAGGAAATTTTTAAAATGTATTTATTTGCATGTATGTGATTTTTTTTTTTTTAATGTAGGTGTTAGGAAAAGGAATATGATACCTTTCTTACAAGTTACAGAAATGCAAGTATGCTGTTAGCCTTGCATTTAAATGAGCTGTTGAGCTGTGACATAGGAACTGGATAGAGTGATGACACATATAAAGTTCTTGCCCTGTGATATTTGTCGTGGCTGCAAGGCTTCTTTGCAACCCTTATTTTCCTCCTGTCTGTGCCTTTCCACAGCTGTTGAGCTTCATCCTGCCATCTTTTCTGGAGTGATAGTCCATAGATCAAGAGCTGTGGGTTTGGTATTTGTGATCTGGGGATTTGTGGTGAGAGGGACACGTAGAAGTTAGCATTTAAATTAAAGACCTCGTAAGCTCACTAGAGAATACAGAAAGCTGTTCCAAAGGGCAACTGAGAGCACACAAGAGAGGAGTGTTTTCCTGTAAAGATGCCTGAAATTAATGGTGTGAATACCCTCCCTGATGATCAAAACAGCCCTTTTAAAACTATTTACTATTAAAAGTAAGGACAAAGTATTTAGAGAAGATGACTTTTAAAATTATACATGCCTGTCATCTCTAAAAACCCTTAGGTGATTGTAATGGCTCTCTGTGTATTCTGTTTTTCCTGAAGAGTTCCTCTTAGATCCCTTTATTCGGGAAGACAGAATCCTCTCTTCATTCAGGAGGATCAATGTGCAGTTTTTAAAAACTCTGCAGTTGAAACATTGATGTAAGATTCCAGTCATGTTTATCAAAAAACAAGAGAGAGAGAGAAAAAAATTATGTGCCCATACTTAGCCTGAAGTAAAGGTAAGAGAGAGATGCAGAGCTGTAGGCTGTGTAACACCCTGGGACAGGCAGACTTCCCTTTGGATTTCCCTTTCCCTGTTCAGGAAACACCCTCCTGCAGTACTCAGTTTCCACAAACAAATCTGTACAGAATTTAGTGGGGTTGGCTTGAGATTTTGAACCATATGTTGATGTATATGGATATTACATCCTCCTGTTTCATAGCAATACATCCAGACATACGTGTCTTGCCTCGGAAGCGCACGGGAGTGTACAGATGCTGCGGTGGGAGGTGGGAAGGAGACCAGGCGCTGTGTAAATAAGTGGGTAGGGGTTTAGTGAGAACGTCTAAGGTGTGTGTTTATAAATTGGTGGGTTCTTCTGCTAGCAGTCACCATTTCAGAGGGGAAAACAGATTTCTGCAATGTGAGGAGGAGTGGGAAACGTAAACCAGTTATTATCCAGGGCCTCGCATGTGGAAGTAGCTCAGAGGCAAGAGCAGTAGCTTAGCAAGCTGCGTTCAATAGCTGCATTCATAGCTCCCCTGCTGCTTTACTTTGAGATTTTTTTGGCAAATCAGCTTATCTTTATGTGCTCAAATCTATCACTTAATAGTCATAAAGACCTTCATTCGAACCACATTAGACAGAACTAACTGAGGGCAGGTTTGGCTTTACAAATAAAATCTTGAGTTTGTTTCATTTTTGCTGTTGCCAGCAGTCAAGAAGTCTGGGGTCACAAAGACATTTTTAAGGCTTAACATGCCAAATATTATCTCCACTTGCGGCTGTGATGGCTTCTGAGAGAGTGTTTGGAGTCATTCCCATTTTTCCCTGCCTTGATTCTGAGTTCTTTTTGGACAAATGTGTATCACTTTCCTGTATGAACAGCGTTTGAGCTACAGCAGATGTCAAATTGTTTGACCTGATATCTCTGCACTCAGGGTCACTGCTTTTACAGAGGAACCAGGGCATTTCGGGTGAGGTGTTTTCAGCCTTTATCTCATTTCATCTTCTGTTTCAGTGAATGAAAGAAGGATATTATGAGCTTCAGCTGAGGATAATGGGGGGAAAAATGAATTCATATCATCTCTAGCATGAGCAAGTTGACCAATAATGATTTTTTTTTTTAATTAGGAGAAGTTATTGTACACAAATACATTAATGTAAAATAATTGTTGTGCAACCTGATGTCAACACTTTTATACAGTGGGATTTTGTTTAAGTAGCTGATCAATGTTAAACTATATGTTATAAAATGCGTTCAAGGTGTAAAGGATACTCCAGGTTGAAAACTGTATATGTTCAACAAATAAATTAATAAATTGCCAAATAATAAACCTAAGAAATTAGGTTTTTAAGCAAGGCATATACATCTGTGCCTGTCTTTGTAGTACTCCTTTTGGATCCAGATCCCTGGATTCAATCCTTATTGAAATGATTATACACCGTAACATTATGTTGAGTTGTATCTGAAACACAATCTTGCCCCATTTCTTCCTGGTCATGAATCAGTTTCCAACAGGATCTTTTGTTTATGCACTTTCTGTAATTATACCTTCAGTTTCTTCATTAAAAAAGAATGAAGAAAACATAGCCAGTAAACACCAAGTCCCTTCCAAATCTATCTGTCTTTATAGTAATTAGGAAATTACAAATACTTGTGAGTACAGTCATGCAAATCTTCCTTCTCCATTTGCCAACTCAGTACTATTCTATACAAGAAGAACATGAACAAAAGGCAGCAATCAAAATCAGTTGATTCAATGACCACCTGTTTCTTTTAATTAAAAAATAACAATTTAGTGTGAATTCCATCAGGGAACTGAAAAATCTGCCTTTTAGTCATTTGTGAACTGTGGTCAAGTTGTTGTATTCTATACAAGTATAGAGAAGGAAATAGTTGATTGACAATTGTCGCTATTAATTAAATATGATTTTTTTTTTTCTGATTGTGTACCTTCTTAACTCTCTTCAGGTTAATTAAGAATAGAATGTTCTTAGTAACAGTGACAGGAAAAGACCTTTTTGTTGTTATCTTTGGATGAGGTGTCATTTATTATCATGAAAGAGTTCTCTTCTGCAGAACTTGAGACTCATTTTTGAATGTAATTCCAACCCTTGAACCCATGGATGAATTGGCCGCAGTTTGGACTTGCCGTACTGCAGCTGCTTCCAGATGTGCTTGCATGGGTCTGCAGGCAGCACAGCAGCGTTTGCTCAGCGCTCTGCCCTGTGTGTGCATAAGGGCAGGGCTCTCCTACCTCTCTTATCTCTGAAATCCACCATAAAAAGAGCCTCCCTCTTCTTTTCTTTGCATCCTTGTGCAGTCTCACAGACTCATTTACATAGGTTTTATTACCTGTATTTTTACTTAGTCTTCATTTTCTTATCCCACTACTATCTTTGTTATTGTGGAGTTGAATGCAACTCTGTTTATGCTCTGAACACCTACTAGTAGTTAAGGTGTGCAAGGGCTTTCCCATGAGAGGAATGAAGGCTTCCTCCGAGTTATTCCTTAGAGTCACCCAAACGGCAAAACTCAAATTCTGCCTGGAGGTAGCATTCCTGGAAAGAGCCAGTGTATGTTTTCTTACCAGGTAAGAAAGCATGGTTATGTCATTCCTCCTGCTCCACTGCAGGAAGGCACTCTTAGTCACTATATGTCAACTTCTGGAAGCTTTTTTTGGGGGTGCTCGGCAGATAGATGTGGAGCTGTACGGACCCCAGGAACCACTGCAAAACCCATCTGACCCTGCTTTGAGCCAGGAATTGGGCTCCATGGTCTCCAGAGTTCCCTGCCAGCCTCAGCCTTCTGTGATTCCATGATATTTTTGACTCTTCGGCCAATAGAAGTCTTATCTTCCACTGTCCTTAACTGAAAGCCACAACACTTTTCTGCGCTGCAGCTCCAAGAGAGGAAGTATCAAACAAGCTTTAAGCATTTGTACATTTTTGTAATAGAAAGTGATATGATCTTTATATTGCTGACTTCATAACCTTACTAAATCATTCCCAAGAGTCTCAAATTCTCTTTGCTTTCCCTTTCCCATGTACACAGCCTCACTTGGTCAGGAAAAAGCAAAGCTGGTGACCAGTTAACAATGACTTTTTGCTGTTTCTTGCTTCTGGGCTCTGATCACGGAAGCCAGATTTAAAGCCCTGGAAGTTATTTCCAGTAGAAGCATCTGGCTCCTTGGTTCTCTCAGCTTCTCAAGGTAGAAGCTTCTTTCCCAACTTAAGATGCCATGCAAATCACTGAGATTTTTGTCGTCTTAGTAGGAAAATAAATAGCAAACAGTCGCTCAAACAGGCATGGTATCTGAATGAGGACTTAGATACTGTAGTCACTGTCTGGAAGATGTTCAGAAAAGCTGGAGTCTGAAGACTTTCATAAATGAAATGGAAGTTTGCCTGAGGACAGCGTGGGATGAATGTGGGATTTGGCTCCATACAGAGAAAAACAGGCTACGTGGTTCTTCTTAAATATGTTTTATTAACTTGGTATTCACTTGGGGAAGTTAAAGCTGTTTTAAGTAAAATATATGCAGTATAAATTGCAATGGTTTCATTGATCTGTTTGAGCAGCGTTCCTTACGATCCATACTTCAAAGACATTTGGAGAGGGACGAAGGAAGATGTAGGATCCAGTGTTTCTATTGCAGTAGGAAATGTTTAAGGGTAGTGCACTAATGTGGGGAAAACAGACCTGCCAGTCTTCCAGGGCTTTTCCATTGGTGAAGAGTAATTGTGATCTCTTACATCTTATGATTTGTATATGGTTTTGCGTATATTCCATGTATTGTCTCCCCTTCTGTTTTCGATAGAAATTCAAACAGTACGACAATTTATGTCACTGAGGTTCAGAAATTATTTTTTTTCTTTTGTCTAAGTGAGGTAATTTGGGATGTTTTCAGCTTACTTTTCCTTTACACCTTTTCAACTGGGAAAGAAATATATTTGTGTTTGATTGGGGATGAAGAAGAATCCTGTTATTCAGTCATGGATGTAGGAAATGGAAAACTGCGTACGTGTACATTTATTTACACAAAATTGTTTTTTGTTGTTGTAGGCCCTGATATAACCTTAGGACCTTACGGGTCATCTGCTGCGGAACTCCTTTAAGTTATTTACGTAATGGAAAATATAATCTTTCATTTCTCCCAGAATATTTCTACACTCACATTCTTGCATTTTCTGCTTCTCAATGGTCACAAAAATAGCAGTTCAGATATGGAAAAAAGCCTTTCACCAACCATAGGCAGTTTGAAAAAAAAAACAAACCAAACCTCTTACATCCTGCTAATGCCTTGTTCAGGTATGTGCGTGGGTATTAATGACTGCAAACTGGCATTTTTTCCCCCCACCCTGATCACTCGTACAGGCTCTGGCACTGACAGATCTGCTTGCAGTGTGGATTCAAACTCCTTTCAAAAATGTCACCGGTTCTGGCTGTGTCACCGAGAAGATGCTGAATTAAAGACAATGTGGGTATAGTTTCAGAGGTTTTGGTCTTAGATATGTGGTTCTGGTGACACAGGTATTGGTGCTATGAAGTCACATACTACGAAAGGACGTTAACAAGTAATAATATGATGCTGCTTTGTATATGAAATCTCCACTGATACAACACACACACAAACTGGTTTTTGTATATTTTATACTTAAAAGCAATGTGATATTTAATGCCTGCAAAATTATTGTTAGTTCAGTGTTGCTATCAAGGGGAATAAAATTCTAATCAAAAGGGAGCTTTTAGAAAAGATTCAGAAATATAATGCTCATAAGCCATTTTGTAATGCGTTACAGCACAGTTTGACGTGTGCCGCTGGTTAACCATGCACTTTCAATTATTGCACACCCCCGTCTTTGAACAGAAAAATTACGGAATGATTTCTCGCAGGGGGTGCTTTCCATTGCTGTTCAATAAAGGAAATGGATTCGTTTATGCTAAAGAAAGAAAAAAGGCAGCGATGGTGGCAATACTGCTGCAGGAGGGCAAAATGTAGTTCGATGGCAGTGCATGGCTGGAAAGGCGTGTGGGTTTGGCGTGGGTTTGGTGGGATGCCTCTGTGTTCTTCTGCTTCCCTCTGCTGGGTGGCAGGATTCCGGGCAGGCTGTGGAGCAAATCCCAACCCCTTCTGACAGAGCTAGAGCTGCCTGTCTGGGCAAGTCACTTCTGCAAACTCATTTATTTTCTTTTTTTTTTTTTAAAGGTTTCTGCTCCATTTTTGGTTTTCTTTCAATAGGTCCACATAGTGCAAGTCTGCGTACAACGCAGATCTGCTCAGGGCGATTTTGTGGCTGCCTGTCTCTGTATAACCATGTCTCAGCTTTGAGACTAATTAATAAGATTTTTGTTTGTTTGTTTGTTTTAACTGTATGGGGTGTAGATGCCCAGTTGCTGTTCATCTTTGTAGGGATGCTGCACCCATATATGCCATGACAGGCTCTGAAGCTCCA
The DNA here is from genome assembly GCF_036417535.1 of Chlamydotis macqueenii. Classification (NCBI taxonomy): domain Eukaryota; kingdom Metazoa; phylum Chordata; class Aves; order Otidiformes; family Otididae; genus Chlamydotis; species Chlamydotis macqueenii. The sequence continues at coordinate 3,565,907 of NC_141573.1, forward strand.
GTCCATTGTACTGCGGTCGAATTGCAGAGCACTGGCTAGATTTCTGCCAATTTAAAGGGTTTTAAAAGACAAATATTTAAATGTCTGTGTTATTGATTGCCCAGAGTTTCCTTTCCAATTTAATTATATTATATTGCACATAGTTGTACTTATAAAAATAGAGGATTGTCTTAATAATAGCAGAGAATTCACTTTTTAGCATGAAAATAACATGAATTTTAATAGAGCATATCATTCATCACTCTTAAACAAGTGCTTTCCCATTGCTTTCCCATTGCCACTTTCCCCCTTCATAATTTTGATGGATTTTGGAAACAGAAGTGGGTTTTCCCTCTAGAGTTTCTCAATTAATCTATGCCAAGTTTAGTGCAAAGTTCAATTCTCTTGCAAATAGCAGCCATTATTTGGCAGTTCATCTGTCATATCCTGGCTTGGCTCCCTCTGTTTACTATGAAATATGACTGCCAGCTATGCTTTGGGAATTATTGAAAGTTTACATTGATTAAAAGGGGATATTTGAAGAAAATTTACAGGAGCTTACCTCTAACTCAATACTTCTAAATGAAAAAAAACGTAAAGACAATGCTATTTCCTCAGTAACGCATATACCTCACTTAATGCATATTTAACATTGGGAAGGACTAAACTGTGTTGACAACTAATAAGTCTTATTTGCTCTTAATAATATAAGTAATTAGTACTGGCAATGTGATGATTATTACTAATATAGTTACTTATAATTAAAGTGTGAACTGTAGATTCAAGGATAGTTCTAAGTGCATGAGAAGCCCATGTTGGTATAGAGAATGAGATAAAAAGGTTTTATCGTCTGTGACGGATGTATAGACATCTCTGAGCTTGCTCTGTACCTTCTCAGGCTTGCTTGCAAAACAGTAATGTTTTGTATACTTCAGTTTACCAGAAATAAAAAAGTGCATAGGATTGAAACAGAAAAAAAGGATTAAATACTGATGAAAAGTGCACTCTCTTACTTGTTAGCTTTTAAATAGCTTTGAGGTTCTTCCATTTACTTCTATTAATGGGAGTTTAAAAGATATTTTCTACATGCAAAGTTTCCATTTCATTGGTAGTTTTGGTACTGTTTTCTTTTGTCCCCTTTTTTATGCTGTGCCTTAAAGAAGTGACTTTATGTGTGCATATAGAATAATAACTAATAATAGTCAGAACATACTTGCCTCTCTTTAAAAAAATAATTCCTATTGAATTGCTCATTTTAAACACACAGTAAGTGTTTTCATACAATGATAGAAAACTAATATTTCTTATAGAAAGCAAATTATGGCGCAGGAGTTCGTGAGCCTTTGCTTATGCAGTATAGTTGTCCTTACGTGTCACAACATTTTTAAGCTGCACACACGCCCCTGCTTAACTTAATTACCATGTATATTCCATTGACTGGAATTATTTAGTAGTGATTGTTGTATAATTTCAGTATAATATACAGGTTCAATGTATTTAGTAGACGTTCACTATAATAATTTCCCATAGTTCTTTCCCCTCTATATCATTACTTTATACTTATAAATACCACTTATGTCAGATGTTAAATACAACTTTAAAAATCTATTTTTTCGCTGTCATTCTTGGAAGCTGCGGGTTTTGTCCTTCTCTGCCACAGATGTGCTTTCTAAAGTAATATTTAAGTGTATGTATTTATAAGACAACAAAGTCCCCTTATGTCTTCTAAACATAACAATTTACGGAAGAATTAGCTTTGAAAATGTATTTTAAATTGTTTGGAAGGCATATAGTGGGAGTCGATCCGTCAGATAACCCTTAGTAAAGCAATGTTCCCATGACCCCGCACCGCAAGACCCGTTGGCTATATCTTTAATAAATAACGGAACAGATGTTCTCTGGAGCACTCAATGTCATTCCGTTTAGGATAACTGTGTTTACAAAATAAATATGGTTGTTAGCAGTTTGCATTTCATATCTTGGGCTGTATACCAAACAAAACCATTGAGATAGGTTCAATTCTTAAAGTGAAGTCTTTACTCGTTATTCTGGACACAATATAATTTCTATCTGTGCAGTGAAAACTGCTGGCAATAGATTCATGACAAAATTTAGAATCAGTACCCCAAAAAATTCACACAAAGAATGCTTGCCAAAACAAACAAAAAAAACCCTTCACAAAGTGTGGTATGGCAAGATCTTAAATTTTGAAGGCAAATTTTTGCCTTCTCATAGTCATATTTGTGTGAAAATTCCCAAATTTCTTGAATTTCTTGAGAAAGCACTTATACTAGAGAAATCTTATTTTTGAAGAAAAAGTTAGCAGGTTTTCCATTTTTGCATGATATGCTGTGCTTTGCTTTTGATTTTTTTTTTGAAAGCTTTTATTGACAGATGCAAGTTGAAAAGTTAGTTTTTATGACAATTTAATAGTTCTTGTATAAAGGTATATGAATATAAAATGTAAACAGAAGAAAAACATTTTGAGGTCTTATTTTGCAGATGTATTTTTGTAAAGGATGTTTTAATACGTGGCATTTTGTAATTTCCATGGTGTTTCTGTTAGTGTCTGAGGCTGTAAAAATCTGAAGGAAAACAGTAAGAATGTTAGCAAGAACTGATTACAAACCCCAGTGTATTTTAAGTGAAAAAGTATTGCTGCTCTTCCCAACTTTTGATCAAGATTGTGCAGTGATAGTTTTTACTAAAATACAGAGATAAACTGTGTTTCCCAAGTCCATGTTAAAACTAGTTGGGGCTGAAAGGGGTCATAAAGGATATCAAAATACACATGATGTGCACAAAAATATAGGGCTGTCAGGCTGTTTATTTTGGCAGTGCACATCTCCACGTGTTGGGAATAGGCTGCCCGAGTTCGGTGGACGTGAAGTTCTGTGGCTGTGTGTATGTAGAATGAGCCTGGTGTGGGTGAATGTGTTAAAGTTGTAATTTCTAACTTTCCTACAAATGTTTTTGGTTTTCCAAAGGGGACCTCTACCCCTAAAGAAACAGCAAATGTATTTGGATGCGTCGTACTCTGTCCGGTTCCAGTTTTAAGTGATTTGTCTGTATTCCCTTTCACTGGTCCTAAATCAGAAACCATTTCCAAGCTGCTGGTGGCCTTAAGATGTCCTCACTAGAAATTTCTTGATTGGAAAATCAGACAGGAGTGGCAATCTCAGTAAAATATTTGCTGTATGCCAATTTAGAATTTGTTCACTTTCATTTGCAGTAGTGTATACTATACATTTGCAACATTTCAAGGTGATCCCATCTTTGAGATCCTGATTTTACAGTCATTTGACTATATTTCAGATCAGCCCCATAACGAACTCTTCCTTCCCTCCTCTCCTGCTATTTCATCGTTCCAGATGGGGATGGTAACACGCTGTAAACAAGCAGACAGTATATGACACTTTAGCCCCAGGCTGAATGCTGTCATTGTACTTTATGCGTACGTACAGTCAGTATTTGGAAGTTTTAATGTAGATGAATCACAGGAACAAGCCTGCATTCACTGAGTTGACATATTCTTTCTTACAGCAAAGCAAGGGAAAATGGGAACCGAGGCCAGCGTACCTGCAGCGACGTGGGTACCGCTGTAAGGGCTGTGAATAAGATACGTGCTGGAATATATTTTTCTGTAGAATCAGTTGCAGAGCTGCAAAGTTTTTCGTATTTGAAGTAATATATTAAAGGTCTGTCAGTCTTATTTTTCTTATTTTTTTTGTGACTTAAGAATCTCTTTCATTTTTTTTCCTTCAGGATCCCAGAAGCAAGCACAAATTTAAGATCCATACGTATGGGAGTCCAACCTTTTGTGACCATTGTGGGTCACTGTTATATGGGCTTCTGCACCAAGGGATGAAATGTGACAGTAAGTGAAGTTTTCCTGTGTTACCAAAAGGGTATTTTAGAAATTAAGTGGAAACACCAAGTAACGGCTTCTGTGGAAATACCATTTCAAATGTCAGCTATTTATAGTACTGTTATATTTCAAGTGGATATTTCAGTACTATAATAATATACTAATTAAAATCACCCCTGCTGCTTACAACATGGTATGTTGAGTTGGATGTGACTGAAGAGCGTTTGCGTAGCAGTTTCAAGGAAGGCTGGTTTTGGACTGGTCAGGTGAATACACTGTTGAAAACTGAAATTTCAGTTTGGTTTGGAGCCAAGGTCCAGTGTTTTTCTTGCATTTCATTTGTCTTGAAAGTCTCCTGCTAGAAAACCTAGTAATCAATTTAAACCTAACTCCCTTCACTGCTAATGCTGGCATGAATGCTCTGTTTTCTTAGTCAAATTCCCAGCAAGTCTTTATTCCATTTTCACTTTTTTTCCCATGCACTTCATTAATGATACCTTAAGGTTTCTGAAGTAGATTATTTTATTCTCTGTTTCATTCACTGTCTACAAAACGTTTTGTAAGATGGAAACTAGCCATGTCATTCCGTTGAAAAACATGCAGCTGTAATGTGAAAGTCTTGCCAACAGTTAAGCATAGTAATCTTAATTCTCACTTTGCTCAGCGTTTGCAGTGTAATCATATTATTAGTTTCTCATAGCTGTCTGAACCGTTTTTATATCCACAGCCTGTGATATGAATGTTCATAAGCAATGTGTCATAAACGTCCCAAGCCTCTGTGGCATGGATCACACGGAGAAAAGAGGAAGGATTTATCTGAAAGCTGAAGTCACTGGTGACAAACTGGAAGTAACAGGTACACAACTCACTTTGGAGTTTTGCAGGGATTATAAATGTGTAATAGACACTGGGGGTTTATGTACCTTGGTCAAATCTTTGTGTATTAAAGCCAGTGGCAGCGTATTTCCCTTCAGAAGTGTGAGGATTTCATTCAATGTGTCCTTGAATCAAGAAATGCTATGAACTGTTGTTCATAAAAATAAATCCAAAACTGAAAGCTGTGCTAATAGCTTTAAAAACTCAGGAATATTAATTAGAAAATCACAGTAATATCATTTTTTTGTGTAGGAAGCAGCCCAGTAGGATAGCTAGCTGTTCAGGAAGTTAGCCATCATCTTAAGAACACAAGAAATGCTCTAAACTTTCATCAGCTGAGGAGCCGTTTCCTGCATTTCAGAGTACTTAATAAACAAAGGCAGCTTGGATTCAATCCCAAATATTACTCCCAGTAAGTTATAAAATAAAAAAAAAAAATAAATTATCACATTCTATAAGGTTTAAGTTATTAGGATGGGGAGGAGGGAGAGAGAGAGAGAGGAAAGAGAAGGTGGCAGTTCATTTCCTTGGAAGTGCTGCTTCCAGGATTTATGAGGAAGTTTTGGTTGTGCACACGCATGCACACACCCACACACCCCCACCGACCCATTCCACGTCTGAAGTTGCAAAAAAAAATTCTGGAAAATGTATTTTGCAAGTTGAAGGATTTTGTCCTCCTACATACACATGTAATGGGTTGTTTAACTCCAACAGCACTTCATTGTGCTGTGTCAGAAAGTGGAGTTTATCGCTCAGAATCTGCATAAGAATTTGTATTTACAGCACGTTACACTTGTTCTGTGCGCGCTTTCTATTTTAGCTGGGGCCAACTCATAATTAGTGTACCTGGTATCTGAAGTGTAAAGTTGGTAGTGAACTTTATTGTTGATTTTTCCTTTCTGTTGGATGCAAATATGCCAAAAATGATTTTTGCCAATCAGATTGCAATGTATTTACTCAAAGGGAGAGCATGGGGCAGGAAGCAGGATGGACAGAATTTAAATAAGGGAAGGAATAACAAAAAAAAAATTTTGTTTTGTTTTGTTTTTTTTACAGGTAGAGGCAAGTCTCTAAAACAAACTAAATTCTAAAAGAAAATTCCAATTTGTCATGGCTCAAAGCTTTAAGGAAATTTCAAATATGTGCTATAATAACTAGAAACAAAATAAGTGTGATATAACATAGGAAACGGAGTAAAGAAGCTGTCGCGGATGAAATATTTCACATGGTTATGATTTGGCAACAATTTAAGATTTATTAATGGTATGAGGTAAATCAAAAGTTGAATTTAGCAGCACTTAATCATTAGCCAATTCAAAGATTAATAAAGTAATTCAATGAAGTATATTATGATTAAAACAGCAACTGAATTACAGATTCAAGAATGACAAGATTCACACTAACTTACTACAGGGTATCCTAAATCAATATGTATGTATGTCTCTACACCAAACGCACATGTACAGAGATATTTGGATCCAATGAAGTATCTACGTAGAGGGGACTAGCCTACAGTTAAAAGTTTCCTCTTTTTCTCTATATGGGTAGAGAGGTGAATAGGGGCGACCAGCCTATAAAAGTTCCCTCTTCCTTCTCAGGTTTAGAGTAAATGCTCGCAATGTGTCGGCATTCCTCAATGGGCGATAACTGAGCCTTGAGAAGTCAAACTTCACCCTGGCCTTTCATCGACTCTGCCAGCAGATGGTCCTTAAACCTCTTCGGTCTAAGGAGCCCATGCCTGAGCTCTCCCAGCTCAGGGGAGATGCTGGTCACAGCCCGCTGCGATCCAGGAGAGCTCAATGGCTCTCACGTAGGGTCGCTATTTATAGGGTCCAAGGTAATTGACTTCTGTCAGGTACTTCTCCATTTCAGCCTGACTGAGATAGTGGAATATTCTGGTGCTTTCCACAGTTGTTTCTGGTATCATGCACCTCAGTTTTGACTTGGGCTGAGATGTACTAAATTGCCAGGACAAAATGGACTGTTGTTATTGTTTCCCTTGTTTAAAAAGGGAGCCAGATGCGTGAAGGGGGTGCCTTGACACTCTGGTTCACCATATTCACAGTCTGTTCCTGGCTTACCCTGGGTTGGTATGAGGCCCAGGAGGGGAGGAATTGCACCAAGCACCAAGTGACTCAGGAGGGGGGCGGGTTGCCACCACCACAGAAACTCATAAAGCACAAGTTGAAAGACCTAGAGCCTATTATACACCAAAAGGATGTTCCTTCTACTTCTGCTTCTTTGGGGAATGAGTCTCTGTAGAGACCATGCCCCTTGTAGTCAACATAAAGGAAATTAGATCATCACGCTGAATTTTCACAGCTTATAGAACCAGCAAACTTCCCTCCTGGCACTGTGTTCATTCATGGCTTTGTTCTCTCTGAATCCGAATCCCTCCATATTCTCCTGTCAGACTTTGTAAAATGCATTGAAAAGGAGAGGTCTGATAGAAATTAATTATAAAGAATCAGAACGGATCTGAAGTGATACTTAATTGTAGCTTAACTTTTTAAATAGCTGCCTGTAGACGTAGGAGGGGTAAATTTGTCCAGGGTACTGTCATTAACAGAAAGGTGGTTTCATTAAGTAGTGAGGCATTTCAAAGACAGTGATGCGGGTTCCAAAAGTAATTTGTACCATGAGAGAGAACTAATTTGAAAATCATCCAAGTGACAAAATTTAATATTTGCATTATTCTAGGCCACTTTGCGGCAAGGTTCTTAAATATGGCTTAAGCTTTCTGGCATAATGCACATAATTTGACAAGTAACATGTACATATTTTCTGATAATTCAGAAGGTTTATAATCCTTTTAGGGACAAAAATATTTGTCACAAGTCTTTGTGGTACCAAAAACATAAACCAATTGCAAAATAGGTGTTCTTTTAGTACACAATTTTAACTGAAAATATCTTATCTGAAATATGAACAGGGTAAAATTGCTGCAGATATCTTATAGGTTTTCTTCATAAGCTCTTTTTGATGTGAGTGTACTTGGTAAATACTGTTACTTTTGTCTTTATAAATAAAACATTTCCATCCCTCAATTAAGTAGGTTTCTGGACAACAAGAAAAATGTTATTAAAAAATTATAACCTTGTTATGTATATAACAATTACGGTGCTGTTAAGTTGTTTTGGTTGAGACTTGTCAGCATTTCCAGGCTTTCAGAAAATTTCTTGAAATAAAAATGACAGTTGCCTTGAAACAAGCTTTTTTTTTTTTTTTTAAATAAAAAATACTATACAAACTAAGCCCAGACTGGGTGAAGTTTCAGATACCTTTTCTGCATGTTTAACTGAAAAGGAAATTAGCAGTTGTCAGTTCATGGACATACGGCTATGCAAAAATTTCGAACTCCTTTTCTCGCAGTAGGGCATTGCTTCTAAAATATTTATTCACAAAACCTTTGTTAGAATATACAGTCCCAGGGCCGCCAAACACAATACCACTGCCTTTAGCTTTGGGAAAGGAGGTAAGTTAAATGCCCAGGAGGTTTAGGAACAGCAGGAAAAATAATCAATAATTGGCTGTTTGGTTTGAGCCTTTGCTTGAATCTTTTTCGAAGGAATTACTCTGTAGGTGTTGAACTCCTTCAGCTGAATTCCTGAATATCTCTGCTCTGCATCCTGTTTTGGTTGTTAATTAGTTCCTGCTGATTCTTTTGTAGCTGGCCTTGATTGCATGCAAAACACTTATGCTGCTAAATGCAGACATGCCACTCTGGTTGGCATCTTACAAATATTGTTGATGGGCAACTCAACCATCCCGCTTCCAGCCAGGAAACCCGATGAAGGCTGCAGCACAGTTAATGATGACTGCGAGATACGGTTGTTTTGGGGACACTGTTTAGTACATTGGAAGTTGACTTTACTTCTGCGTCATTGCTGTCGGGGTTTTAAGGTGGCTTATGTTTCCAAAAAAGGCCACAGTACGTGCACACTTACTAAGTGTTTTCCCAATAAAATATTGTAACTAGGACTGTTTGGCTTTTTTTTTTTTCCCAGTGAATGCTAGAAAAGAGGCAAGGCAGTATACTGCCAGATGGAGCTGGCCAGTGGTTCAGTCAGATTATCTAAAATATCTAAGTACTTTAGCAGGTTTTGAATTGAACTAAGGATGGAAATGATGCAGACCTACATGTAAACATACTTAATACTTCCTAGGTCAGATCTTCAATCTGAGTGCTTAAAGGTAGACATACAGTCTTTTCTGCGTGAATGCTAGAGACTCTGCAACACTTTTTCACAAATTAGTAGGAATTTTCTATTGGTATGGTTTGCCAAAACCTCACCATCTTCCCAATATGCCACATTGAGTGCTCATTTGTGTTGCAATTCTTAAATATGAATGGTTTCTTTTGTAGCTACTAGCTTGAGAGTTGCACTGGATAGTAATGATTTATTTCATTTGCAATAAGTCAACTTGGTAGTTTTTTTTTTAAAACAACTGTCTTGAATTACTTCTTTTTTTTCAGATCACTGAATTTGTGACCCTTTTATAGGTTTGACTGACTTAGTGATTCTGCTTTTAGGCACAGTAAAGTAGTTTTTACTATTCTTAATCTATGCTTTTTGCAATGAATTTTCTTCCTCCGGATGTGTGTTGAAAGTTTTGTCACTCTTAGGTTTACTTGTTGACTCATCTTATCATTTGAGGCTCTTCTGCGTGAGTTTGTAGGTGGCTGAATCACAGTTTTTATTTTTTAATTTTTTTTTAAAAAAATATTTGTATAGTGTGTAAACAATAACGTATAAAAAGCAGCCAGATTTTTGGAATCCTAAACTGTGGCCTACCTGTTGCTGGGAGTTGGGTGTGACAGCAGCTGACAAAAATGAACTGCCTTGCGACACAGGCGCCAATTTAGAGGCAGGGTGTTAGTGACTCGCTGTCAGCTAATGCACCTTACTGTTATGTGAATGTTATTAAAATACATATATACGCAGCCCAGAGTCTTCAGGGTTTTTAAAGTGTATATTTCTTAGCTGAAAGAATACCGAAAATATGGTTTTATTCTTTAGTGGTGCTTCTGTTATTTAAAAGAGGACGAAACCTGGCAGCCATCTTTGCAGAGGCTGGGAGCACATAACAGGCTCTCCAACAATCATCTCCCCAGGAGTTCTGCACTCCCCACCGTACATTTTTCAAATTATTTATGAATGTATGAATACTGAGCCACCCTATGGCACTGCATATTAATGTCTCACTGCTTGCTCTGGACAGCTGGGTGAAGACCCTCTGCACAAACAAGCTTGAGAGGCAAACCAGAGAATTTAGGCACATTTCTAGATTCTCATAAAAATTGTGAGAAGCTGCTAGAAGTTTCACCTTTGTCCAGTGAACTCAGCCAGGCCTAGGGTGGGCCCACTGCTGGCCAGGGCTGAGCTACTTTGCGACAGTGATAAATGCCTCTGTGATAACGTATTTAAGAATATGAAAAATAAATTTAAAAAAAAATGTAGTAAAGAAGCAGAAGCAGGGGGCAGAGAGGGTGCAAGCCTTGTGGGCCTTGTGGCCCTCACCCTCTGGCCTCCCACCGGGCGGCCGTGTAGGCCCGACTCAGCCCGGCTCGACCACAAGAAGTGGAGAGGAGATGAGACGTGAAGAGAACCTGAGAGGCATCTGCCTCAGCATGATTGTGAAGAATTTTTTTGTGAGAGGAACGGCTGCAGACGCCAAGATCAGTGAAGAAGGACAGGGGGAAGTAAAGTTGCTCCTGGCCGAGATTCCCCTGCAGCCTGTGGTGATGACCGTGGTGGAGCAGGTTGTCCCCCTGCAGCCCATGGAGGTCCACGGAGGAGCAGAGATCCACCTGCAGCCCGTGGAGGACCCCACGCCAGGGTGGGTGGATGCCTGAAGGAGGCTGTGGCCCGTGGAGGGCCCGCTGGGGCAGCCGTTCTGGAGGGACTGCACCCCGTGGAAGAGATGACCCACGCCGGAGCAGTTTGTGAAGGTCTGTAGCCCGTGGGAGGGACCCAACGCTGGAGCAGGGGAGGAATGTGAGGAGCTCTTCCCCCGATGATGAAGGAGCAATGGAAAGCAACATGTGATGAACTGACCGTAACTTCCATTCCCTCTTCACCCTGTGCCGCTCGAGGCAGGGGGAAGGAGGTAGAGGTTGAAATGAAGTCAGTCCTGGGAAGAGGGAGGGATGGGGGGAAGTCGTTTGGTTTTTTTTTGTTCTCTCCCTCATTATCCTGCGTTGATTTTATTAATAATAATAAATAGTTTTCCCCAAGTTGAGTCTGTTTTGCCCCTAACGGTAACTTCAATGTTCTCTCCCTGTCCTTATCTCAAACTTGGAGCTTTTTGTTGCATTATTTCTCCCCCATTCCCTCTGAGGGTGGGGGGAGTGAGTGAGAGACTGCGTAGCTTGGTCCCGAATGGGGCTAAACTGCAACAGTAGGTCGGAATTAGTGTTTGTGTTTGTTAGCATTAATTTAATTATAATCTGCAATGGATTTTAGAAGAGAACATATATGAATATTCTGGCTATTTGACTATCTTTTCGTACTAAATACCTATAAAGTGATCTGAAATAATTACTTGCATGTGGGAGGCATTTTTAATATCTCAAAAGAATGTGAATTGCATGTTTTATGTCTCTAATATCTTCTCTCTTTTCTGACATTCCCAGAATCTGCAGGGTTCCTGCGTTCTTTACAGCAAGAGCTCTGCCTTTAACAAATGCCAACCCCGGTAGCAGCTGAATGCTCCCCATTCCATTCACTAAATTACCTTTACTGTGAAGAAATAGTATTTAAAAGAAACATTAGTCTTTCAAAAATGGCCATCTGCATGCATATAAAAAGTTTAACTAAAATGTAAGAATATAAATAGATAAGAATTAGAAATCTATTAGTGTATCCCTTTTCAGATTATTTGATACATCTTTTGTTAAGACTTATGTTTTATTAAGTAGCTTCCCAACCCAGTAGGATATTTTTTAAATTATTATAATTTTTATAAAGGTAATTTATTTTACAAGTAAAATACAGTTGCTCCTATGAGATTTCCAGTTGAAATCAAAACCGGAGAACCTATTGCAGGCACAAGTACTTATTAAGTAGCATTAGAGATGATGATACATTTTTTGTTAGTAGGAGAGAATATCTTAATAAATACAGAGGAATGAAGTATCATGCAACATTGGTTCATTTATCATCTTGTTTTAAGAAGGAAATTAATCATCTGTTTCTTGTGCGTAAATCACCTGTGAAGTGCAAGTGTTCCAATAGTTGACATTCATTATGTTGCCATCTTTCAGGATTTGGGAAATGGAGTCTAATGAGTAGGCACTGGTCTCTGGAGGGATATTAAAAGATCCCCCTTGCTGGACAAGGGAGCGGTTATGGAATAGAGAGAAGTCTCATATCAGAAAGCCCTTTCAGTGGCTGAAAACTGTATAGAAATTGGGAATTGTCTGAAAAGCAGGATTTGTTTTGGAGCCAGTTGTACATGTGAGTCACAACCAGCTCCAGAAAGCAAGCATTCCATAAGAGTTTTAATAAAATCTTACAACAAATCTTTAGTGAAAGCTGACTGGGTTTGGATTTTGCATTTAGGGAGTACAAGTACACATGTTGGAAGAAAGACTATTTTCAGTAATAGGTAAATCTTTTAAATAGTGATTAAGGGGAGTGCAGGAAAGTACTGGGGAGAAAGTTCCTTGGCTGGGAATACAAGATCCTCTGTCACTCATCTAAGTCATCTCTAAACTGGGCAGATCACTGATATCCCTACCAGAATTTTCTTCAGGAAGGAAGGAGAATTATGGAATCATTTACTAATGCTTTATTGTGGGAAGACAGAAACTTTACGATGTATTGGAGCTAACAAAGGTCTCCCTTTTTTTTTGAGACTTGAATCCTCTTCTAAAAGCTGCTATTCACATGTAGTTGAGAGATTCCTGCTCATCTAAGTTGTCTGTAGGAAGTAAAAGACTGGCAAGAAATGGTTGCTGTGAATAGTAAACTGTTTTATTATCAACAATTGGGAATTCAGGAGAAAGGTAGCTGTGACTCACTTGAAAAGGAACTGAGTAAACTCATGCTGCCGATAATTCAGCTTTATTATAGGGACAGAAACATTTATTTACTCATTCTCATGACTAAATTTATTTGCTGATGTCACAAGAAGTTATAAATCTATAACTGCATGTGTCTTGCAGCTTTTGACCTATACAATCTCATGGAAAAAGTTCCAGTTTTGTCATCCACTCTCTGAATTCCTCAAAATTCTGCCTGAATTTCTTCTCTTTACTAAAGTGTTGGTTGTTCTCTGCCAGCTCACTCTGTCTTATTTAGATATTTATTTAAAGTATAAATATCTAAGATCTAGCTCTGTATTTGCTTATGTCTTTATGTTATTCCTGGAAAAGTGGGCGACCCAGTTTTAGGCATGGCTTCTGGATAGATATTGCTGGATTATAAGTAGCACATAATGGAAGAGCCATAGGACAGCCATCAAATAGTCCACATTTTCTGCTAACTAAACTTTTATGACTTCTTCATTAACAATGAGAAGGAAAACAGTACACGTTTTTTCCCTATGGTGAGCTGACAACTGTGCCTGGTTTTTAGAAGGAAACATGGGCAAGCTTGGATTTGTTAGAAAGTTCAGTATATACTTCACTGTCTTTTCATCTGCGTGCATTTTCAGTCCCCGTTAAGAGTCTAATTTGGACAAAATGTAGGAAATTTAACTTGTACCAGCAACTTTGCTCAGTACAGAGGTCATTAACGTACTTAATAGTTACGACGGAAAACTGGCAAGTAGTATTTTAGGTTTCTGTCCAAGTTACGCTCCAAGTGATGCTTAACTGTATCTCACTTCAGCCATCTATAAATTAGAGGAACATCTCTATCAGAGTGTTGAGTTTAATTAACTAATAGTTATAAAGCAGTATGAGACTGCTTGCTGTCATTACAGCTGTAGCAGAATTCCACTACAGTAAGTTGATGTATTTTCTTGGAGTTATTTTTCATTTAACTTTTTCTATTTCAAACTGTATTAGTGGGGAGGGGAAATCTCTTCTTCTTGTCAGTCCTCTTATAGAAACCTGACCTATCCTGTTAAAAACAGAGTGCCCTAAAGAGGTGGACCACTTAGATGCTAATTCTTTATAAGCACTATTTAGCACAAGTATCATCATGCTGTTTCCTCAAGAAAAGTACTGCTAAGTCAGTTGAAAAAAAGATGTCTAAGGGTACTAATTATGCAGACAAAAGTACAAATGGGCCAGATATCTTAAAACAAGGAGTGAGATAATTACTTCTTTGGCAGCCTGTATTTAGTATATGTTGCATCTTTCCTTCCCAGTTCATCTTTGAGCTTCTCTTTTCCTTGTATTTAAAGGACTTTTTTCTTTTTCTGTGTTTTCTGCAAAAGAAAGAAGTAGTCTTACACATACTGCCATGTCTTCCTGCTGTCAGTGTTGTTTTCTAGGCTCAGCAGCATGTATCAAGGCTAATCAGCGATGGCTTTCTCCAGGGAGCTCTCCCTAGCAGAGTCTCAGAGAATGGCTCTGCATCCGTCCAGCCAATTTATCAAAATTCTGCTTGGTTTCACACTGAGCATCTCCAGACAAAATGAAACATAAAGGATCAGTCTGAAGGTGCCATGTTAAAATTAAGCAAATTTGTTCAAGGAATTTTAATGAAAATATATTTCTGGGAAGTTGTAGAACACGTAGAGAGTTCTCCTCACTTATACCAAACTACAGTGTAGAAATAAAAATTAAAAAGTGGATTTTGACATAATAGTTCATGTGACAAACCTGACAGTGCAGTCACAAGTGCTATGCACAAGAGGACAAAAAAAAAAACCCAACCAAATATAGGTTGAGAGAGAGAACAGTTTGCATTGGAGGCTGTCACCTCATCCTTCACTCCCTTTATGGTTCTTAGCCCCTTTGGGATTGTAAATATTTAACTACAATAAGTTATTTAACCATGGTATTATTCCTCAGAAGTATTTGAAGATAATTTTCAGTGTGCCACATTTTAATATGGGGTGTGGATTTTTCTCATGGATTGAAAACAGAAATGGTTTTCCAGCTGACCACTGGCTGCAGAGATCCTCAAAGGGCAAACTCAGAGTCAATGAGACTGGAGACAATTTCTCTGGACTGAAAGCTGTCATTTCCCCAATTGCAAAGCCTTGTCAGCTTTATACAGGGAAAACTACAGATTAAATGCTCTGCAAGACAGACACTTGTTTCTGTTCTCTTCTTTTAAAACAGAATGTATTTTTTCTGGTAAAATTATTTAAGTAATATAGTTAGTGAATAGAATTACATTTTATTTAAAAATTTTAACCCATAAACATTTTCTGTCTCTCATTTTAGAAACAAAAATTTAAGAAAAGTAACTTAATCAGTATCAACTGTTGGTTCAAGTTAATGTGATTCCTTTCCAGCCATGATCTAATTTCAATAATTAATTTACACTGGGGTGTCTGTTCTGCTTGAGAATTATCTTGACAAATAAACTGATGTGTTCCAAATAAGTAGGTTGCATTCCTGTACTCAACCTTCTGTCTACAGCTGTTTTGGACATAAGCTACCTGTTACATCTTGTATCTCTCTCTTCCAAGATGTTCTACCACACCTAATAATCTCTCATTAAATAAACATACAGGTTAGACTGTTAGAAATTATTTGTTTTCTGGAGCAGTGGCTGGTTTTTTCACCCCAGATTTTTCCCTCTACAGCTTGAATCGAATGACACAACAGCTAAGTAGCAGATTTGCACTAAAGCGCTACTTAGCAGTTATGTCATTTGGAAGAACACATTGTGAACACTAAAACACTCTCCATTATCTAAAAGGAATATGTCAGCCTAGAGCTGGTTATGTCAACTTGTAAATACACCTGGTGTGTAGAAAATGGAACAGAACCGTTACATGGCTTCGTAAATCACCTCAGTGCTTTGTTATAATGGGGATATTGTCAACACCACAACCTTTCATTTCACTGGCCTTAAGTAAAGCACAATAATATCTGTTTTGTGCTTTACATTAATTATCCATCTCTTTCTCTCTTATGGAAGCAGTAGCGCACAGTTGTCAATCCACTACAGCCCTGCCGTTATTTCCAAAGGGAGAAAAAGGACGTTTTGAAAATACGTAGTTCAGCTGGTTTACACGTCATTAGACTGTTGCCTGAAAACTGTCCTCTTCTTATTCTATAAATAATCAGAGTAAACAACACATTATAAAATATCTCTGTTGCTTGGATGCCTTTCAACCTCCATGCTGGGAAATAACAGGTTGAAATCCTGGAAAGGTCTGTAATTTTTGTTTGTAATATGAAAATGCCACTTAAATCTAGGAGAAAAGGAGGAGAATGTCTTGAGCAAACAGTAACTATCTGTTGCTGAAGATCCTGGCAACATTAATTTTTTTTTTTTTTTGTATTAGCTCTGACTGAGTTCTTAAGTGACTCTAAAGTTCAAATTTTTGTAGGAAATGTTTTCCATCAAGAAATATTAAGTGACTTAAGGGTTGATCTTTCTTAAATTTCCTTACAGATTCTTTCCAGTTAGCTAGATAAATTTTAAAAAACCCTTCTGGTGCTGACACTGTGAAAGGAGTAGCTGAGGGCACTGTCAATCCAGAATAATATCTCCAATGACTCATTCTTAAATGCTAGCCTTCCTTCATACCCTGGGAACCATGTCACCCTCAAAGCTTCATGTGATTTTCCTTCCAGGAACAATTCTAATCTTAAACCTATGAATCTCACAAAGGAATTCCCGAATGAAAGCTGGTTTCTGTCCAAAACAAGCTCAGAGGGTTACTGCTCCCAGTAGGTTTTGAGATGTCCAGTTGTGAGCTCTGAATTCCCCATCCCAACTTGATCACTACAGTTCGTCACAGCATGACCAGTTTGGGTGGGATGGGGTGTCACAGCATGAGCAAAGTTCACCTCTTCTTCTGAGGTTCAGCAGAAGCTGATGGCTGAAGGCTGTTAACACAAAATAAAAACTTACATGTTATATAAATGTTACACGGGCATTATGCTTGTCCTATCTAAGAGGGAGGGAAGTGCTGTCTTTGGGATATTGCACTGCCCTGCAGTGACTTCTGAACTGCTTAACGAACACCACTGCTGCTGCAGTAACTCCAGACAGAGTGAAACCCCAAAAGCTGCCGAACCCCCAGTAAATGCCTTTGTAATCCGCCGTTACCTGCCTTGTTCCACGTAGGGATGTGGCCTTGCGGGGAATGGCACCCTGTGCAGATTGCTGACTATTCCTGTCTCTCTCTCTTTGGGTACTGGTAGCAACATGAGATATATTAACTCACTTTATGTCTTCTTTTGACGTTGTAAAAATAGAAGCTGCATTAACATTTTTATGAAGCTGAAGTTAAACTTGTCTTCTCTACGCTTTTACTTTGGTTGCTGTCATGACATAATGCTTTCAGTGATTCCATCTGACAACTAATGAACCATGAATCTGAGGGAAGTTTAGTGTTCAATATCTTCCAATGAAGGATTGTATCAAATAACCTGTCTTCTGAAATCTATCGTGATCTGGCTGTTGCCATTATAGTACTTGGCTGATAGTTCTGTAAGTGTATAACCTAAGACTAATGAGTAAATAAAAGCATAAAGAATTGCTACCCGCTTAAAAATTTATAGTGAAGAATTTGGACATTTAATCATTTCATTGCAGGGAAAGACCTGCCTGGAAGCTGCTTGTAATTTGGGAATTGCTCTTCTCTCCTGTCATTTCTCTGCCGTTCTTATAAATATTGCTAAGTGCAACCTTACTTTACAATGACTGGGCTCTTCCATGCCAAGTCTGACAAATGGATTTCACATCTTACTTATTTTATTTTTGAACATGTTTCAATGACTCGTTTGACATGTTACTGCTTTCTTAATGGTAATTTGTAATCCTGTACAAATTAGCTGTGTTTTGTATTGACAGTGCGAGAAGCAAAAAACCTAATTCCCATGGATCCAAATGGACTTTCAGATCCTTATGTTAAACTGAAGCTCATCCCGGATCCTAAGAATGAAAGTAAACAAAAAACAAAAACTATCCGTTCTACTCTGAATCCAGACTGGAACGAGTCATTCACGTTGTAAGTTTAACAAGTTTTAATGGGCTATCTTTGTATGTATTGAATCATTTATTTCATTTTTGCATTGAAAACTCCTTTATTTCTCTCCTTCTTAGTAAATTAAAACCTTCAGACAAAGATCGACGGTTATCCGTAGAGGTCTGGGACTGGGATCGAACAACCAGAAATGATTTCATGGGATCACTTTCGTTTGGGGTGTCAGAGCTTATGAAAATGCCAGCCAGTGGATGGTAAGTTTCTGAAAAGAGAGGAGAAAATATATCACAAAAAGTTTAAAACCAGTATTTTTCTTCAATGTAATCTACCTTTTTTGGGAGCTGTATCTCATGCTATAGTTTCACTGAAAATGCAGCTAAGCCAACTGTTCAGTTGATTTTGTTGGGTTTGTTTACTTGGGGGCTACAGTGGCAGCTTCTGTAAGAAGCTGCTAGAAGTTTCCTCTTTGTCCGGTGGACTCAGCCAGGCCTAGGGCAGGCCTACTGCTGGCCAGGGCCAAGCCAATTGGTGATGGAATGTTCAGTGATAACGCCTCTGTGGTAACATGTTTAAGAAGGGAAAAAATAAATTAAAAAAAAAAAAAAAGAAGAAGAAGAAGCAGAAGCTGGGGGCAGAGAGAGGGACGTGCGAGCCCTGTGGGCCTTGTGGCCCTCACCCTCTGGCCTCCTGCCGGGCGGCCGTCTGGGCCTGATTTGGCTTGGCCTGGCTGCAAGAAGTGGAGAGAGGGACTGCACCCCGTGGAAAAATGACCCACAAAAGAGCATTTCATGGAGGACGGTAGCCCATGGGTGGGACCCCATGCTGGAGCAGGGGAGGAATGTGAGGAGTGGCAGAAAGCAACATGTGATGAACTGACCGCAACCCCCATTCCCTCTTTACCCTGTGCCGCTCAGGGAGGGGAAGGAGGTAGAGATTGACATGAAGTCAATCCTGGGAAGAAGGAGGGGTATGCAGAAGCTGGTTTTTTTATTATCTTCCTCATTATCCTGCTTTGGTTTTATTAATAATAATAAATAAATAGTTTTACCCAAGTTGATTCTGTTTTGCCTGTAATGATAACTTCAATGATCTCTCCCTATCCTTATCTCAAACTTCAAGCTTTTTGTTATCTCCCTCATTCCCTCGGAGGGTGTGGGGAGTGAGTGAGAGTCTGCGTAGCTTAGTCCCAGGTAGGGCTAAACTACAACAGAAACATAGGCTATATATGACAAAGGATAATAAAAGAAATATTTTTCTTTAATGGTGTTCATGAAACTTCTCCTAGAGCCAGAAGCTGCTGCAAACTCAATTCTGTGTACATAGTCTTGTGATATGAATTTTATTTTTATCTCAGATATGATATATTCATTACTAAGCATATCATGTTATATATAGCTCTGCAAATTTAAAGTAAATGGGAACTGGTTTTATAAAATGCCATCTTATTACCTACCAACTAGGAGTAGAACTCACCAAAAAGTAAAAAGTACTTCTCAAAAAGTAAATCTCATCAAAGATAATTATTTAGGGCTATAGGAGCACTGGAGACAAAGGTTCACAGAATGGGTGAGAAGAACTTCCTTGTCCATTAAACTGCCTTGGCACATAGTTTGGGATTAAAGATCTGATTTTAGATTAAATATATTCTGTTTCTGAGTTTGCTTTAGATCTTTGAAAGCAGTTCTTGACGTACCTGTGACATTGATGCAAACCGTGCTAAACTAAATCAGATTTTAAATCTAACAGGAGTATAACTGTAAAATCACCATTTTTTTTTTTCTCAAATATTCTACAGGTACAAGCTGCTGAATCAAGAAGAAGGTGAATATTACAATGTTCCAATTCCGGATGCTGATGAAGATGGAAACGCAGAGCTCCGACAGAAGTTTGAGGTGAGGATTGAACACAAATGGGCACAACTATGCATGACATACATTTTTCACTTTATCACAAAAATTGCCAGTTAAAAAGTTATATGTTAGAGTGCTACTATTTCTGTTGCCTGTGACAGCAGGGTTGGGTTTCTTGAGGACTGGACAAAGTGATTTAATTCTGTGGTTGTGCCATTTTTCTGACAGTTCAGCTTCTCTGCTGTGACAGTTATAAGTTGGTATTTTAAAGTATTTTATGTCAGATATATGTTATAATTTCAGTGTCTTTTAATACATTCTGCAAAATCTGCCAGCCATTATCACTTGTATCTGTAATATTCGATAAATGAAGTTCTCTGAAGCAACAGTGTTTTAATACTTAGAATGTTTCACACTACATGTGCTATTTTTTTAAAGAAAATATTTACAATGTTAATTACTGATTATTTGGAGCCTCAAAATCTTTGTAGAAGGTTATCATCTGAAATTCTGATATCTTTAATGTGGTTATGTAAGTTTTTAAGGATAAGAACTTTTACTAGTTATATACAGAAAAGAAACACCGAAGAAAAGCGATACTTTCCACAGTCTTCCTGCCTCCTGTGGTGCAAATTGGAGTGGTGGGTGGTCACAAGCGTGGTCTCACCATGCTATGCAAAGCAGTTGTTTCTTAATGAACAGACTTGGCCAGACTCTGCCTCTTCTGACAACAGTGGCCGATATTACAGCAAAATACTTGCTGGTCATTAAACCCAGCAACAGGAAAGGTATGGTTTGGGGAGGGAGGTGTTTTGCTAATGGCTATACTGGATTCAGCTCATCTGACTTGGCTACTCTTTCCAGCTGCAATATTGAATTTGAAATAGTCCAATCTGCAATATTATTTTCTTTTTTTTTTCTGGTCGAACATTTACAACTTTAGTCTAGCTGTTTATCCAAAAAGTAATTAATGTACCTGTTGTGCATAAACAAACACTTATGCCTGTTCCTTTCAACCTGAAATGGCAATTTTTTATGTTCACCATCAGGCAGAATTCTACATTGTTATTATAAAAGATGGGTTAACCCAAGAAAGTGAGGAAAAACGGCATATGTTCATCTTTCAAGAAAGAAAAAGAAAAGGTGCATCAATTTCTTCTGAACACATTTGGATCAGCTACCATATTTTTGTCTGCAGCATGAACTATGATTTTTGTTATACATTTGAGAAGTATTTGAATCTCCATTTCATTTTCCTTTCTTTATAGTTGTGATCTGACCAGTGTGATTTTATTTTGCTGCACTAGGTCATTTTCTATTCAAGATCATATTTACTTTTTATCCTCCTTAGAGAGAATAGCATCAAAAGTAGTTCTTTTCACCCCTTACATGTCCGTGCAATATACAGAGTTTGGAATTGGGTGGATATGTATATATTGGTAATATATGTATGGAAATCTACCTGTTTTTTCTCAGGACAGAGACAGCACAAAGAAGTCACTAAAATGATCTATTTTTAAACGTCATTTATTGTATGCAGTATGTTTGCATACAGAATTTGCAATCTCTTAGGTTTTTTTTCTTAAGCCTACTGTAAATACACTGATTGCAGAATGAACAGTTCAGGTTTATCTGTGTCCTGCAATGAACTGGAGTAGAAAACCTGAGAGGTTGCATCACATAAAGCTACTGGACTGGGTCCCAGAAACGGCAGCTTCACATAGGGTCAGCTCTGCCTCAGAAATAATTAGTCTCTCTCAAAGTCTAATTAGTTCAGCTTCAGCACCATGTATTTGAGGCTTTCCCTGTTCTGGAGGTAGCCCGGTTGATGCTATTTTAGTGGTCTGAATTAATCAAGAAAAGGGAATAGGGTTTCAGTGAGCACAGTGTCTCCAGGAATATCGTTTACGGAGTTGCATAATGAAATTTTAAAACTTAGTGATGATATATGGGAATACTGGTAGCCTAACAAAATGTGTAATTATAATTAGACCAAGGCTAGTATAACAGAGTATTACATGGTAAGAGGACTTAAGGTCATCCTCTTGCTCTCTCTCAAAGTTTACTGCTGTGAGAAGGAACAGAGGGAAGCAGCACCCTCCAAGAAATGTTCTTCCTTGGTTTCAAGGGAAATTACTGTGATGGCTTACAAAAATTAACAGCACAGATGTCTGAATGGTGGTATTTAACTTATTAGCTATTCTGGTATGGCACATAAGTGGTGCTACCTCCGATCATCTTTTACGTTATTTTTCTTATCTTTTATATCTTGGCTGACATAGTAATTTTATTTTAGGTACCCTATACTAAGGAACAAGTACATAGCACTGAGAAGTATGCTGCTATTTGTGATTTAATGACATCATCTAAATAAATATTTCCACTGTTCTGAAATCAGCTTTGAAACCTTACAGGAAGAAGATTGCAGATCTTGACTGCCATTTTACTAGGGGAGTGTATTTGTCAGGAAGATGAAGAGTACAGATAGACCAAGAGGTCATACCGGGCTATCTTCTCATCTGTCAGTTTTATAGAAAAAAAAGTAACTTCAGAATATTTGCTAATCAAGTCTACATTTGTGGTATGACAAATATCGAAGCTACGTTGATTTAGTTTTGAGTATAAAATTACAGCAATTTCTACAAAAGGACTGCATTTCTAATATCAAATACTTAAAATTAGTAATGGTGGTCTTCAGAGTAAAGAGCTATATACAAACCTGAGCTATGCAAGAATAGAGAAACTTTAGGATGAGAATTTCATTGCTTAATATTAAGAAAGAATAAGAATATTTTCAGGTTATAAAAGATCAGAGAACTGGTAGATGTGAAATTTCCAAAAGTAGTTTCTGGTCTTAAAAAAAAAAAGTCTAAGACATTCTTAAAACTGACTTTGCCCTTTTGACTAAAGTTTAGATTTCTGCTTAGTAGAATATCCAAGAGCACTTAGGAGCTACCTCCCATTTAAATCAGTGAGAAATTTTAAAATATCTACCTGCATCTGTAGTTCAACAGACATCTCTAAGATCTGGCCTCAAGCTCTCATTGATTTCGAACTGTTTACACAATCCTGTCATCTCCTTCTAGCTCCACTTTAACAACCCAGACTTCTTATTTAAATGTGGTTATTGGTCACACAAATCTCACTGGTGGGCTGCTTTACTTACTGGACCTTCTGGCACAGATTCTTTAAGTCATCTGTTCAATGTAAATTACCATGAAACAGCAATATGAGGTTATAATTAAGTAAATAAATAACAGATTCAAACGTTCTCTTGACTTACATCTGTAATTGATGGTAAAAACTATTTGTCATGAGAAAAAGTTTCCTTGTGGCTCATTCTGCCAGATCTAAACCAGCTGAAAATTTAACACCTGACTTGTGCCCAGTGGTTTTAGACCCTATCCAACAAATTTGGAAAAGAAGGAGAAGAGTTGAGAGGGACAGTGGTTTCATTAATGGAATCATGCAGTGACCTCTCTAAATATTTTTAGATTTTACTACAAGGAATTTTCTTTTTATATACAGTCTATATATTATCTATATGAAGTTGTACAGCATATAGAAATCCAGGTATATTATGCATAGGTGCACTGCGATTTTTTTTTATACAACAAATTTTAATCAATCTACATATTTTCTATATCTCACCTATCACTAAATCTTTCGAATCAATTATCTGCTCATTTAGCAGTGTGACCAAATCTGTCTTCAGTGATTTATAGATGATACATCATTATTAATATTTAGAGATAAAAATATACTCCTGTAGGAAGTGAAGGCAGGATAAAATCTGTCACTGTTTTTTATTTGGTTTTAACCTCTGGCTGTGAATTTTCTCTCCGGAATGGCATTATTTGTGGCCATCTCAAAATGAAACTCTGTTCTCAACAGGCATACTCAGAATAATTGTAGCTTCTCCATAATTGTCCGTGCTGAGGTTGCCATGGGAACTCCCAACCGTCCCAGGCGACTACATGGACTCAAACTTGCAAGTCATAGAATCATAGAATGGTTAGAGTTGGAAGGGACCTTCAAAGCCCATCCAGTCCAACCCCCCTGCAAGGAGCTGGGACATCCCCGACTAGATCAGGTTGCTCAGAGCCTCATCCAGCCTGGCCTTGAACGCTTCCAGAGATGGGGCCTCCACCACCTCTCTGGGCAACCTGTTCCAGTGTTCTACAACCCTCATTGTAAAAAATTTTTTCCTGATACCCAATCTAAATCTACCTCCCTCTATTTTAAAACCATTACCCCTTGTCCTATCACAACAGGCCCTACTGAACAGCCTCTCCCCATCTTTCTTGTAGGCCCCCTTTAGGCACTGGAAGACCGATATCAGGTCTCCCCGGAGCCTCCTCTTCTCTCCAGGCTGAACAGCCCCAGCTCTCTCAGCCTGTCCTCATAAGAGGTGCTCCAGCCCTCTGATCATCTTCATGGCCCTCCTCTGGACCTTCTCCAACTGGTCCATGTCCTTCTTATGTTGGGGGCTCCAGAGTCTTTTAACTCCAAAGTCTTTTAACTGTAATATCTACTATTTGTTATGTACTTATTTTCCTATATTTTGCTGGTCAAAGAAAAAAGCAGGATATTGAAGTAATGCAAGCTTAATGTGTTTTTTGTACCCATTATGATTTGAGCAGTAATATGTTTTTGCCATTTAGGGCATCATTGCTCTGGTTTTTTTATTTGGGAAAAAGAAATGGGCAAATTCTAAAACTTCTATTGTAAGAAGTTACTGCCAGTTTTTCAGGCCCTGTTTCATGTAATTTGCTGCTTAGTAAAGCACTTCTTGATACTTCAGTATCACCTTAGAATAATAATCGTATAATACTGGTTAATTGTTCTGTCTGTCCCTTTCTTTCCACATCAGCATTACAGAAAATATTAAAAATAAAGCAGCTGTTATGGCCCTTTTCAATGCTTTTTAAAATTAAAAATAGAACAGAGTGCAAGGTATATTAAGTGATGGGAGCAATCTGAGTCACTCCAGTCAGCTTTGGTAATTGAAGGGATCCAAGCGAGTTGTTATGAGGGAATAGGTTACTGCTCATATAATCATCATTTTAAGGCACCTGTGGAGAAGATAGGTAAAGGCCCTCCTGGTACATCCTCTTCAGATGTCAGACATTTTATTTTGTTCTAATTATTTCCTTTAGTGTAGCTCTCTGTGTGGGTTTCAGTAGAACAAAATTGTTCCCATAGTTTCTGAGAGAGAGCTCAGACTGCTGTCCCCACCATGGGGATCGTGCAGGACCATTCGGGTGGCCTTTGGGGACACACATCCACGTCTACCGCTGTGGCTGCTAGCATCAAATTGTGTTTATGTTAGAGATCTCAGCTGAGACATCAGGTGTGAGTGGCTTTTCATGGCTGCTAGTTTTGTACCATTCCATTTAATTAAGTGAATAACGATAAAATCACTCCACGGTAAGATAATGTTATTCTGATAAGTACTTTTTCTGCAAAATAATTACCAGTCAGTGTTATTAAAAGCAGGTACCATTTTAATCTATTAGGCAACGTTGTGGGCCACATCTGTAAACCCAATGTAGTAGGAAGGCCAGGCAGGGTACCCAGGGAAAGTGGCCATACTGGTTATATGCTGTATTTCCAGTCTCCCCTTTCTGGGATTGATCCAGGTACTAGGAAAACCATTCAGGAGCAGCTGCTCTTTGTTATTGTCCACTTGCCTGACAGGCTCTTTTTGTTGCCAAGAAGTGAGGTGACCCTGTGTTTCCCAAGGACTGTGGCTGGTGGGGCTGCACACCCCGTGCATTGCTTTGGCTGGGCTCAGATTGTCATTCCATGGGTTACGGATTCAGCTGCTCTGTGCCAGCGGAATCGCTGATGAAGACCTGTAGTTTCCTTTTGCAGACTAACCAGATCGGAACATAAAGAGAGGGAACGGAGTTCAGAACAGGGTAGATATTGTATCTGAAAACTGGAAGTGTACAGTCAGTGGTGACATTCTGGTGACATCTCCGTGCTTCTAAACATAACTATTATTATGATCCTAAAGAAAATGTCTTTTTAAATGCCTTACCATTTTAAAGATAAGAACAGAGACAATGTGGTGCTTGGCCATCAGGCGTGGTTATAAATACCTAGAACCAGTGACGCAGGAGCTGTAGATATTTCTGCTTCTGATGTGCTGTTGAACTCCTCCAGCATGCAGGGCAGCGTTTTGTTTGACCAAACCCGGGTGGTAATCCTTGTGCAGACGTGAACTTAGGAAGAAGTAACCTCTCTGAGTCTGTGTGTGTATCTGTTGCATACAGGACTAACATTTATTTACACGATCAGACCTCTCTCTGTGGTGGTGCAGCTGGTGTTAAACGGTATTTGAAAACATCCCCAGATTTCCAGGCACAACTAAAGCTTTCTGATGAGTTTCAATGTTCTTATAGTCTAACGCTAAAGAAACCTCTTTCATTTATTCAGTGTTCCCTTTCTGAACATCAGTAAATCCTTTCAGTTTGTTTCACTGCAGGTCTACATTTCTTAGATCTTTGACACTCCCTTTAGTTTTATTTTTTTAAAGCAGTTTCTGGCTGCTTGATTAAAAAGGAGAAGACTGATACTTTCTGCATTAATCTGGCATTTTTCTGGTGTTCATAATTACCATTTTAGGTCAAAAGGATATTTTATTTCTTTCTTTTATCAATGGCCAGGACATCCTAGAGCAGTTCTAATTCTGAGCTGGAGGCTGGGTAAAAATGCTGCGGTTGCATAGCCAAGGCCTTCCCAGAAGACTCCAGGGACCGTTTCACTAGCTTCTTAAGAACTCAATAAGTTTTCTAATTAAATACAATGTTTTCATTAAAAAAAAGAACTGTAAAGGAGCTTGTGATTTTGTTAATTTGTGAGTTAAGTTCTTCAGGTCTCTGTGTAAAGTCTTACTAGGGCTGTGAAGGAGACACTGCATTTAAGTCTGCCCCACAGCTGTTATACTGCAGTTACCTTACTCTTTAAAAAAAAAACAAAAACAACAAATAAAAGATACAATCTGTACCATATCCATACCTAACCAATATGCATTCCCATTTTGAAGCTGTAGCAATAACTTCAGGTGGTTCAGCAAAGGTGACGTAGGAAAGAGAAGTAACATTGCTGACACTTCAAGTTGTAAACGGAAAGATTAAATTTATTTTTCAGGAAGCAGACACTAAGCTACACTGAAATCATGACCAACCAAAATATCACTGGCACATCAGTCCACACTCGTTATGTATATAGAGATATAAAAAGAAGAGCTGCTTTTTTTCGCCATGGCACTCATTTCTATTTTTAAATTGTGCGTATTTAATCATTAGAGAATAGTTCGCAGCATTATGGAGATGCTGTGAGATGACTCCATCTGTTCCATACTATAGTTTGGCATGGGGAATTCCCATATGCAGTCATCTGGAGGTTTCCCAGCCACTCACCATATCTGAAACTAGAGAACTTGAAATTTCTTAACCAGATGACATACATCTCTGGTCTCAGTTCCTATCAGCTTGTGATTTCTGTTAGGCTTTTCTCAGTCTCTGTGTTGTGATTTAAGGTGAAGAATGTATGTGGAAAATCAAGTTGATAGCAGGGATTTCTTTATCCTTTATATAAAGGCTAAATGTGTGTCTCAAAGCAAGGCAAAAAATTTTGTGCTGCCATTCCTCTACAGCGCTCATTAGTCACAAAGATCCCAGACCACACACAGCTGTACACACCTTTACCTTTATGCATTGTGGTGGCTTAACAGCGTGAGGAGCGTTTCACGCATGAAGTGCATGTATGTCCAGGAGTGAGGTTAACGCTGAGGAGCAGTTGTGTGAAGACCTGTACTCATTGTGCTCTGCTGTACTCTGCTCCTTACTGTTAGGGTGACTAACACCACAGTTTCTTTTTCATGATTTTTCTGTGCATAACGGATGTGTCCATTTCTGTATTTTCACTGCTCTGTCTTTATTTGTTTACTTCTGCTACTAATTGTTGTTGCTTTGCTTTGCAAGCCCTTTACTAACCAAGCAGTGTTTCTCCCTTTCCTGTCTCTTCCAGGACTGTCATGTAAATATCCACTTCTTCAAGGTAGTTTTCTCCTTGGTATTCTCCTACACTTTTTTCTTCACACAACCTTCTCTACCAATGTTTGAAGTTTATTAAATTCAATTTCATTCTCACCGTGTTTTAAGGATGCACTTGTTTTTCCCTCAGTTTAAGCTTTTCTAATGGATAAAAAACTTGGAAGTATGAATCTTCCGTAATTTGTCGCAAAATACTCCTCAGATTAGAAGCTTACTTACAAAAAAAAGGGCTCATCAAACCTCAACAGATGCAGTGTGCCTTTCCTTTTGAAGGAATTAGTTAAATGAATGCCGCCTTCTCATGGAAAATGGTGCATCTTTAATTTGAAAGACACTCATGGAACTTTAAATAATTTCCGCAGATCAAAGAATGCTCATGTTCACTGTATATTTAAATAGATAAATTTACATAATACAGCATGCATGCTCTGTGATATAATATGCTACATGTATTGCTATATGTTAGTTGGAGTATACTATATCATAAGAGATATTGCCCATATGCACAGATGCTCTGACATCTGAAATACCAACTCACTTGTTTACTTCCCATTTTACTTCTTTCACTAATCACCACCTCACTGAATTGTTGCCATCAAAGATACATATGAGCATTGAGAACATCCATGTGTGGACTTTTTATTTGCATGTATCTCTAATTATCTTGCTTTATTAGGGCAAAGGTTTACTGACACAAATCACACTTTGTTTCATACATTGGTTAAGTTACAATTTAAATTAAAATGTGAAACTCATGTGCTGTAAACGGTTTTAAGAATTTGTCTGAGGCTATTGAATCCATTCATCCTCAGATAGTATTTTTACCGTTTAAGTCGACCTAGAGCACTTTACATACTATAGCTCAACACTTAAAATACTTGATTTAAAATACAATTTTTGAAGAGTTGTTCACGTTATTAATGCATGATTTTACCAAATGTTTTAATACTGAACCAGAAAAACATAGAATAAGACCATTTGTCATTGCCAAATATTTCCTAATGCAGTAGTCATTTTTCATGCAATCAGTAACTTGTTTTTTCTTAGCCTTGATTCTTTATCTGGTATCTTTATCTCAGAAAAGCCTCTACAGAAGAGGACTACCCTTCCTCAATCCTTTACACCTCTTCTTATTTGAAAATAAAATCACATGGTGGTTTCATTGATGAAACTTGTTTAATGCAGGGAAGTTGCAAGTTTCTCTGTTTAAATGTATTTTAAACCTGAGCAAAAGCTGCCCTGAGAAAATGCATCTGGGATAGATACAAAGTTACGTCTAACGTCGCATTGTCACTTCATTGTAAAATCCGGACCTTGAAGTGCGCTGATATAAATTGACAAAAGTCCTTGGTCAATTCGTGTTTTCATCAGAGGAGTGCCCCTGAAAAAAGAGCTGAACAGTTTCCTGCAGCTGCTGCTTCATAGGGAAAATTCATGCTTAGTCCTTGTGAATTATAAACATGAGTTCCAGCAAAGAAAGTGGGCACTTTGTTCTGATGTGAAGGGGAGAGCCAAGAATTCCACTTTTTTTCTGGAAAAAAAAAAATGCTTCCTTGTTTATTGTCTGTCTTTTCTCCCTAAATTATTATAAAACCTCGTTCTGCTTGCTGCTGACAGTGACTTAGCATCACTAAGCTAAGCTCAGAAGTGTCACTGCATGCTGCGTTCTTCAGGCTAATCACCGCTGATGTTAGCATGTCTTTGGAAATAATTTTGGAAGTAATCAGTTTATGTGGGACTGCTGGGGAGGTTGTGTTCCCAAGTTTACGAGAGTGGAATTGCAAGTAAACAGCAGGAGCAGATGAAGAGGGAAGGCTGTGTTCCTGAGAATAATGCAACACTTCTGAGCTAGAAATCAGGAAAATGTACAAAAATGATTTTATAATGTCATAGCAAATTTGAGAATGCTCTGAGTAAGGTCAAACAGCATAAATGCTTGTTTATGAAATTATCAGATACTGGGAAGGATCAGACTTTGTTCCTTTAGCAAAGTATGTGTTTAAATAGATTATTTTATTTTCACACCATCATGCAGAAAACACCTTCATCTCTGTGTACGTGTGTGTGTTTCTGTGTGTTAGGTAATTACATTGCATGTTAAGACCTGGATACAGAACCTGAAGGATTTGCAGCTTTTCATGGCTGTCATGTTTGATTGCAGGGATTTGTGCTTAGATCAGGTAGAACTGAAGTCCTTAAAGATTATTTCAGAACAGAATTGTATTTTTTGTCCATATTGAAATTAGTTTTATGCTTAAAAGCAAATTCTGCACTCTAGGTTTTTTTTGTTATTGAAAATTAGCAGTAATTTGCATAATTAAAAAATAAAGGAGCATATATGAAAGCAATTCTTTTTTTGACACTTAGGGATTTGCTGTTCTAGTATCGTGTTTGTTGTTTGGGGTTTTTTATTACTGCTATCGCTGGATATTTCTGCAAGAATTCTTGAATATTATTACTAGGGAGCCTCTTTAATTACATTTCATCTAGTTAGGCACTGCTCTGTTGCAGGGGATAGCATGTTTGGCAATAAAGGCAGAAAACAAAGTAGACTCAGGTGGCCACAGGATTATTAAAGAGATTAAACATGTTGACAGTGCCAAATGGGTAACTGGAAACTCTTCCCTCTCTGGATTTCACTGCTCACAGCCAGACATCCGTTGTCCAGGGCGATATTCCCTGAAACTGCTGTTTTTGGGGTAGATATATCCCTTTTCAAATGCCTGTCTTTCATAGTCATTTGACTTCATTGTCTGCATTTTATAGGGGGTATGGTTACCTTAATCTTGTGCCTGGCAAATTTTGGACTTTTTTAGAAATCATGTGTTCGAGTACTTTGTACGGTTTTAAATTCTGTACAGCAACATTAAAAAAAAAAAAGTTAAAAAAAAATTAATAGAGAATGTGATTATAACCCCCCAAAAATAAGCAGCTCTGTTGAGACACTGTATGGTATATTAAATTGTTGTATTGTCCTTTAGGATTCCCTTATTGCCTCTATTCTAAGTAAACATCGATTTAACGTAATGTTGAGCCTGAGAAAATAATTTCTGCTCGGAGTGCGAAACCACAAGGTGTCAGTGCAGAACGCAGAATAGCTCCCACGGCACAAGGTGGCTGTGGCACACAGCCTGGAAGAAATGAAATAATGCAAATTATTAGTATGTCTATGCTTAGAAAGATACAAACACGTTAAATTAAACTGCTATTTTGACAAAATTCAGTATAACATTTTTGATACAGCCCTTTATTCAAGGATTTTAGCTAGCACTGATGATAATTTTTTGTCTAATCAAAATATTTAATAATTTGTAGCTGTACAGGCAAGTACTGCCTCTGCTCGGCTTTATATTGCTCAGTTCATCTCTGCCTTCGGATGCCTCTTGACTTCTGTAATTATCTGCCTCCGTCGTGCCCAACTTTATAGGCTAGGTGAGA
Organism: Chlamydotis macqueenii; assembly: GCF_036417535.1. Taxonomy (NCBI): domain Eukaryota; kingdom Metazoa; phylum Chordata; class Aves; order Otidiformes; family Otididae; genus Chlamydotis; species Chlamydotis macqueenii. Next base: position 3,597,055 of record NC_141573.1, read on the forward strand.
GAAATGGACCTCCACGGAAATCTCTGAGTCACTAACTAAGATTATCTCATGAATTTTGTGAACCTGCAAGGCATTAGAAGAAGCATGGGTTCCAAACACACAGCTCGTGCTAGGATTAGACAAAATAACTCAGTTTTACTAATAATCCAGAATTCTTTGGGGGACACACTGCTTCCTCCCCTTTTATTTGTAACCTAAAATAATTCACGTATACTCTGACATCATCGTTCCTACGTGATGAGCAAAGCAGTAGCACGTGGGTGAGCCTCAGGAGTGGGTATCCTGTGTTCTTGGGCATGCTTTCTACAAAAAAAAAAAAAGGCATTTTTAATCCTTTTCGCATAAGGCACAATTTTTTTTAAAAGGAAAATCCTTTAAATAAATTTACTATTACTAATCAAAAGAGTAAATATGACACAAGTTCAAGGGGAGGAGGAGGAGAGGAAATGAGGGGAAAAGTAAACTAAAGACATAAAGTAGTCCATATTTAACTACCAGCTAGTTTTATCACCCTCCCCATTTATATTTTTATGACACATCCTGTTTGCATTCACGCCTTTTTACTGGCAATGGGAATGATAAGAATTTTTTTCTAGCTATTTTTTCAATAATTATTTTACCTATTGAAGTAAAAATGCACTTTCATTTTTATGTATTGCATTTTTTACTAATTATGTCAGACTTCACCATAGTGACATTGCATGAAAATAAAAGTAAGAGTGCGGATAAACAGCTTTCTGCTTATTTGCATAGTTTCAGTGTTCTCCATAGCGCAAAGAAGTTGTGCTAGAGCACAATTGCATGGAGGAATACGTGGCTGAAAAAAGGTCTGTGTAAACCTCGCAAGTCCTTGGCAACGTCCGTGGTGCAGTGCCTCTCCCTGGTACAGGCGTCTCTTGCTGCCGTGCAATGCCTTGTGTAGGCATCTGCCCTCTGCTGCAGTCTAATCAAAGAGTGCTCCTTTCTGTATGGATAAATATGTCCATATACGTTCATTAGTGCAATACATGTCTGTAATTTAGTTCATTAGTTACTTGTTCTGGAAAGGAACAAGTGAGAACCAGCGAGAGTGCACAGTAAGACAGTAAGCCAGGACTGTCTTGCCTCCCTCACCATGACATTTGTTAAGCCAAGGTAAGAAGCACAAGAGCCGAGACTGTATTTTTTTTCTGTTTCACAGGAAATTTAATGCCAAAGTATTTCCCTAGATTGCTCAGTGTGTCTTTTGTAGGGAAACAGGTAAAATGGCCAGGGAAATTCCTTCCCTCCATTGACTTGCAACAGCAAGAACATGAGCTCCGGCTGGACCGAGATGTGACACTCGTGCCATCCTCTCTCCAGTTAGAGCTGCTGAGCTGCTAAATCATCCGGAGCTGAGGCTCTCACTCTCTCTTTTCTGTGTTTCCATGACTACAAACCTCTCCACTAATGAATTATAAGCTTGCATTAGGTCATGGTATTAAGCTTAAAACTCAGTCTGGGGAAGTATTAGGTCTTGCTAGGGCTTAGAAATGGACTCTTCTCATTTCAAATTCTCAACATCCTCATAATTAAGTTGTATAAGCTAGGACATTGATAGTCCTTCATAGCGTCTATAATTACGCAGAATTGGGAATGCAGTACTGTAAGAAACAAGCTGCCACGATGATGGAGAGCATTTCAGTGAATGGGAGGTATTTTCCTCCAGATTTTGACTTGAATTTATTGGATATATTTGCTTTATTAAAGGCTTGCTAATGGCTTGTTGATCAAAATTCCCACTGAGCTTTCGTGACTGGAAACCTGAGTAGGGCTTTTTGTCCTTCCTTGAGAATCAGATTAATTATTTCAGTTTCTCCTTTTTGTGTCTCTAGTATTAGTTTTGTCAGCTCTGTCAGTGACATTTTCTATGGTTTGTCTGAGGTATGAGCTGCTCTGATGCTTCTCGTGTAAAGTCCAGGCAGCGACAGACGTAACTGAGCATTAATTTCACACTTGCAGCCAAAGCCTCCAGGGCTGTAATGGTGAAACTTGAGCGTTAATTGAGACCGTTCCTTGCCTCGCTTCTCACCACCCGGTTTGCCATTTCTTTAAGCGATATGCAGAGCGTTACCTGCAGCTCTCCTGTGGCCTTGGGTTAACTTAAGGATTAGGAACAGAAACATTGGAAGCAAGGCAGGCTAGTGTGAGATGGCTTGTTCCATCACTCGGTGATTTTTGAAGAGCATGTTGAGGTCTAGTGAAGAACTGGTGAAAATACGTTGCAATGTGAGAAGCAGGGGTTTTGTTAGTTCAGAGTTTTGCAGGCAGATTGAATTGTGGCAGGAGGACATTCCTGCTCCGTGGATCTCAAGAAAGTCTTGGGACGTGGGATAAAGCCTGCTCAGTCCGTCCTTAGACTGCTGACCCTCCAGCTATGAACATTGTGACTTCTTGCAACAGAGACTGAAGCCAGTGCTGCTCTCAGTGTTCCATCCTTCATTTGCTATTTACGACTGAATGCGACTGCACGGGCCAAGCAGTCGGCGCTAGGTGAATCTGCTGTAGAAGAGGGGAGAGGATGCTGGTGTGCAGTGTGAAACAGAGCTGTGAGTCTCGAGGAGGCTCCACTGCCAGGAACAAAGCTCTCCATTTCTTTTCCAAGGTCTGGATTTCTTTTCCCGGGAGGTGTCAGTGGAGCCAAGCAGTAACAGATGAAATGTGGCGTTAAGTGTGCTGTTTCCAAACAGAAGTTGCATGTGCTCTGTGTGTATATACGTCCGCACATGTGATGGGAATTCAGTGCTGTTGTTAAATATTTTTTAATTTATCACTTTCTCCTCTTGAAAATTTGTTACCAATAGATCTCACCACTGGGTGTCTGTGAGCTTGCTAAGAGCGAGTTGCCTTGACAACCGAGAAATACATCCTCTAGTGAACTGCACGTCGCCAGGCCTTTTGTGGGCTTGAATATTTTTTCATGGGAAATGATGTGGGTTTTTCCCTTCTGAAGCTGTGCTTGGAGGGTGGCGGGGTGTGGCTGCAAGTTTGGGCAGTTTCAGAACCCAGTGTTAATTTTTCATGTGGGAACAAAGCCACTCTTACTGAGCTGGGCATTGCAAACAGCAGCAGAAGAGAATTAACGCAGGTGAGCGATACAAGGTGTTAAAATGCTAACATAATGATACCTAGCTTGTTGCGCTACAGAGACTGAGGGTGGGAATGTGAATTGTGGTGGTTTTTTTTTAATTCTTCACAAATTTTTTATGTATTTATCAGCTAATGGGAAAAAAAGACAGATTCAGTCTTTTTGCTCTGTAATTCTTAAATTTCTGAACTACAGATAACAACTGGAGAGCAGAAGAGCCGATGTTCAGTTTTATTATTTTGTCCTATTAGATTATCTTCATGGTAAAAAACCAGAAAGAAAGTTTTGAAGACTCATTGAGAACATTTCCTGCAATTGAAAATTTAGTGCAATACTGGATTATTATTCCCCAAAACACTCCTGTTTCTTCCTAGCGTCACACTCCTCATTAGGGTTTAGAGAAGACTTCTTTTTTTCCATACCTAATTAAAAGACCAGTTGTGACACTTAGATGAAAAATAAATTTAATACATTTTTACTGCAAAACCTGATGTATCTTCTCCAAAAAGCACGTGCCAAATTCCAGGAGGCGCTCCAGTGTAACACACTGTAACTTCTGTAACACTCCATGAAGAGGTGTGTTTGGGCTGAATATATAAATATGTCTCACCTGTGGTTTCAGGGCAAAAGAACTGGCCGAGATAAGGTGCGTCCAAACCAGAGGAAGTAAGATCATGTGCATGTCTTGTTTTCTTTTAAGATTAACTTTTCTGCTACCAGTGCAGACTAATTTACCTTTATCAAACTTTTCCTGGTATGTTTGCTGCAAGCTGGCTTTGTTGTAACAATATTGTGTTTTTATCAAAGATAAAATTCATCAAGTTTTAATATCCATAAAAAATAAAGGTGGATTCAAGGAGGATTCTGCTATTTTCAACTTTAGTAGGAAAAGGCAAAATATCATTCCTCTTTTCCAGTAAACTTTTATGAATCATTTGAATTTGTGCCTTCTGTAGTTGCAAAACTCTTTTTGCTCCAGGAATCTGGAAGAGTATGTTGTTGCATGGCATTTTCTCTCTGCAATACTCAAGGCGTATCAGATATAAAACTCATGGTAGAGCTCGGTGAGAGCGAGTTAAAATATTTCCTGTTCCTGACCTTACGGGGATACGCTAACATACGCGGGAGCTGGCGGATACACAGAAATTAGAATACCCGCTTCTGTGCTCTGCCTCTACAACTGGTAAAAGAAGATTTATAAGTATTACTCATCATTGGACCTTAATGTAGACTAATCTGCATAGAAGTCGTTCTTCATTGTAAAAGAGTTTGTGGGTAGTTTTAGGCAAGCTAAGGCATTCCTGCCTTACAAACCCTCATGTATAAAATCAATAAAATGGTTTGAACTGTGATATTTGTAATGCTGTAAGGATGAGTAGGTCCCAAAATAATATGGAACATTTTGAGTAAATTAGAACTGCTTTGTTATATTTTCCTCTAAGACAGCAAGCAGTGGGCTATGATTCTGGTAGGCTCTTCCTCCTTTCAGATCCATTTCTCTCTCTGGTCCAGGTCCATATTGTTGCTTTTTTCTAGCCATATCCAACTGTAAGAAAACATGCTCCTCTTCAAGAAACTGAGTTTGTTAGATAGATACCTGAGAAAAAAAGTTGGGCTGTTTATAAGGCCAGAGCTTGAAGAGAACAGTGATGCATCTGTGCAAGATCCAGAAAGATCTGGACACCATTTAACAGTGTCAGCTTTAGGGAACAAGTCCAGGGTGCCTTGACCTGTGTACGAGTCTCGGGTCCAATGCCCTGCTCTTCAGTTTTGTGTGTGTAAAGCTCTACATCACAAATTGCTCTCCTTACATACAGTTATCTATCCGAGATACCCTGGATCTCTTTATTAGTCTGTGGTTAGTCCTGTTTTGAAACAGCATTCCTGGGAGCTCTCGAATTCACTTGTATCCAGTATCTATCCTATTTTTAGTTCTTAAGTTGGCCTTAGAAGAGCATAAGCCTCAAACAGATTTTCTTCCCTTCGAATAAACAGTAAAGCTATTCATCCTGGGCAATCCTGGATGCAAAGGTGATGGTGACAGTAATGATGTGTGCTTTTACATTTTATTTCTGCATATTAAAATGCATCAGTAATGTGATATTTTCTCTAGTGTATTTATTTTTATTGTGCTCCTCTCCTTGATTGTATTTTAGCAGTAGTTTTACTTTGCAGTTCCCTAGCTGAAGTATCTGAAATATAAAAATTGTTCTTTGTGTGAAAAAACAATGTCTCACATGTTAAGGTATCCAAAAAGCTAAAGAAAAATGTTTTGCTAGAAAAATATCTGTTCAGCAAGTTATTTCCCATCTGGGTCATAGCAAGAAATTTAACGTTGCCATGTGTGAAGAAAGTTTGCAAGTCATCACATTGTGTACAACATCATTTAACAACTCCAGTGGGCACAGCCAACTAAGTGTTCAGAGATGAAGGCCCACTCAGATGCCAGAAACCCTGCAGAAATGGCCACAGCATCTGGGTGGATGAGGGCTTCTCCAGATGCACACTGAGCTCAGCACATTTCTGATGTGTTTTCTCCACATTGTTACTAAAATCTAGTAAGCAAATGCTTGTATCCTTGTCTCTTCACCCATTGCTTGTAATCAGGCACAACATTTGCTCACATTGTAGATTTTACGTGGTTTAATGTAGAGCAGTTCTGATATTTGAAGACATTTTCCTAATCCTTTAGTCATAACCAGAAATCATCAGTTGAGTTTCTGAAATACTTCTGTCTTGACCCGTATTCTGGGTTAAGTTTTGTAATAAAAGTGCAAGGTTAGAGGCTTTCCTTGAATTCATCAACATCAATTATTAGTGATGAGTTGTGAGGTTTCTGCTGAGTGTAGAAACCTCCATGAAACTTATAAGAGATGTTCTGGTTTAGGTTTGTACTTCAGGATGGATTTAGTAACATGGAATATACAGAGCAGCTAATTCTTGAAGACAGGTGATAAGCACTAGATCTTTCAGGGTTTAGTTCATAAAGGTGTCTTACTGTCCCATCAAAAACTTGGTGGTACAGGTGGCATCTGTAATGGCTTGACCATGTTTATCCAATTTTATTTCCATGCCCATAGCCTAATTTTGTTCCAGTAGCTCTGGACTTTTTTTTTAAATAGTACTAAGAAGAAGACAAAATGATATGCCTGAGGCTAAGTCATAACTGAATCATGTTGCAGTAGTATTTTGGGAAGCTCTTAATGGATCATCTGTGAAATGTTTTGTTTTGGATTATTATTGTTTCCTTTTTTTTTTTCTCCCAGTACATGTTTGCCAGCGTTGACATTCCCACTGTATTTTCACTAAGACGTTAAGCTAAAAAGCAGTAAAAGGAATTCACATGCTAAATATGAAAAACTTTTTTTCAGCATGCTCGTGAGCAAATGGTCAGTGGCCTCGCCAAAGGGAAATATGGACCTTTGATAAGGTTATGATAATTTAATGAGGTCATTAGGCCGTTCCACTTTGGGTCCGAGTGCTTTCGTTGAGTGAGCCTGGTGGTTCTCGAGCATTTTGTGGATGCCATGTTCCTATGTTTTCTTACATACGGTTTGCAACAGGGCTCTCTCTTTACACGTACCAGTGTATGGGCTAACACACCACGGTAGCTCAGCACTAGTGATGGGATAACTGGGATTGTCAGCTTCCTGACAGCGCGGATCACTCACAGTTAAGTGCGCTCCGGTCGGCTCCTGCCTGGAGCAGCCCTTGACCTGGAGCAGATGGCGCAGAAGTCCACCTGACCCAACAGGAGGCACCTTATGTTCTCCTGAAAAAGCTACTGTATGAAAAAAATAAATTATCAAATTGAGAGCAACATCTAATTTTAAAAACATAAAAAATAGAAGAGGAGCATGTCTCTGTTGGTCATTGAATGTAAGCATTCTCTTGCGAGGGCGCAGAGAGGCCTTGGCTTGGTTCTATAATATTTTAAGATGCCGCCTTCAGATCCTGACAATTTCATCTCGCACGTGTTTGATCTGAGCAAGCGTGGAGCTTTCGGCTCTGGGTGCCGGCAGAGGGCATGGGAGCCTGCTGATGAATCTGCCACTCTTTTCGTTTTGGAAAAAGTGCTGCTGACCCCCGAGCCTGGGATTGCAGCACTGCGGAAAGCACTCCCTGCCTGAATGGCAGGTTTATACCCAAAAAACAAACTGCCTTGGAACAAAATTTCATTTATTGTTTCAAATTATACATTTTTCAAAGAAGCTGATGACGACCTACCCAGTGGGTTTAAAATATAAGAAATAAAACCAGTGCTTTCCATTCAGTGCCTGATTTGGATCTCCCTTACTGGGTGAAAAGGCGGATATTGAAATTGCTTTGTGTATCACAAGAGCAGGATCTTTTATCTGAGATCCCCGATGCGAGAGCATCACAAAAGATGTGGCCAGCAAAGCTGCTCCTTTAAACCATGTCTTGATCTTGTACAAATGAAGGATATTAGGATTTTTCTTTTTTTACTTGTTTTGCTTATGGCTCAGTCTTGTATTGTGGCCTTGAAAGGAGCTTTGTCACGACACAGAGCTCGATTACAGACACTGGGTTTGTCCCGGCAGCCAGATCTGCCGCGGGGCCATCCCTTGCAGAATCGGGGAGTCAGGCTGATGCCCAGGACTGGCTCTTCCTAAACGTTTGCACAGCACGTGGTTCTGATGAGTGTCTCCAAGTGCTGCTTTTGTGCAAGCAAGTAACAATAGTGGTGGAAGACATTCCATGTTTTAAGCTGTATTACAATTTAAAAAAAAAGATGTCAAAGCTGCCAAAATTCGTATTTCTGTGGCAGGGTATAAAACTTTCTGTATTTATAAAGTTGCAGGAAGAGTCATCCAAATTGAATATACTTTTCAAGTGTTGTGTCGTTATTTTATCAGAGGATTACTTACGTTACTGCCTGCAGTAGTAGAGGGCTGAAGTCTATGAATCGAGTTGTCCCTTTCAATCTTAGGGTTTTAAATTTGTCTGGGGAGGGGTAAGTTTGTATCTTCCAGTTTCCAGTGAGGCTGCCAAAGGTATACACCAGGCCAGGCTTTTATTGAGTGACTTTCGATAAACTTTAATTTCAATAATTTTCTTTATCTGTAAAACAGTGATAATATGCAAATACTGTCCTTTGGCAATGCAGTGAGAAAAGCAGTTATCCTAAAATGTCGAGCCTATGTCAATGGCACAAAGTAAACTAACCATGTTAGAGGTTATTTACCAGACCAACACATCGGATAGATGAGGAGAAAGCATATAACCCAAAGTATTATTGAACCTTCTTGGCTTTGCTTCTGCTGGTATATGGGTTTATTTTGAGGAAAAGGGATATTATGTTGTAGCCTGCGTTATCTTTTGGTGAGTCTTACTTTTCTTCTCTTCTGTTAACTTTGAGATTTGAAATGCAACTTACTTGAGCAATTATATGGTGTCTCGTATGAAATACTGAGACTGTTGCAACCTGCAAACCAGACTGTCTTGCCAAGGCAGAGCCTTTGTGTGTAATGTTTCCCATCCTCCCTTTTGTGGATCAACACTTGATTGAAAATCAAAGTTGATTGTATTGCCAGTTTGAAAGTGGCCGTGCTCATCTGCATTAATTCTTGTGTGTTGTGGGGTTGTTTTAATAGAGGTTATTTTTCTTAATGCATGTCAAAGATTTCCTAACTCTTGCTATGCAGTGACTTAAGAATTACCTTTTAAAAGAATATGTATTGAAGAGAATGTTTATATCCTAAAATACTCTATGTAGATTGTAGCATGATAATTTTGAAAAGTGCTTTTTATTTCAAAACAAAAACACAGATAAGCCTGCTTTTGGCATGAAAATAAGTTACTTTTTTTTTTCTTTGGCTTTGGTTTTTGCTTTGGGTTTGCTCTTCTAACCAGATAAGTACATCTGCTTTTATCTGGTTATACATAAATACAGTTTTCCTCTTTAATTCACTCAATAATGTCAAAAATCTTGTTGGAATGAGTCTTTGAAGTTGTGTGTTATGCAGCCGTTCTCCTGGGAATGCCACCTCAGCTATGATCATCTCCAATTCTAACCTTCACCCAGTGATCCATTCTGCCAAGGAAGTGGCCTACTCTTCTTACTTTCCTGTTTTTGTGTGTGTATGTGTGTGTATGTTCTTCAGAAAGCCAAACTTGGGCCAGCTGGTAACAAAGTCATTACTCCAACAGAAGACAAGAGCTCAAGCGTGCCATCCAACAACCTGGACAGGGTGAAGCTGACAGATTTCAACTTTCTCATGGTTCTTGGAAAGGGGAGCTTTGGGAAGGTAGGAATTCTTGATAACTATTCATGTCGCATTCTTTTTTCCTTTTTTTTCCCCTTGAGGAAGAATGAATTAATAATTCTTTAAGCAGCAAAATCCAGAGTCAAAAGGATGTGCATTTTTGAGGGAGAAATTCTTAACCTGGAGTAGGGTGATTCCCTAAGGAAAGAAGGCTTCAGTGATAATTGGCAGTTTTCTTGAAAAAATAAAAATGAAAAAAGTCTTCAGACTGTTGGGCAGGATGTAAGAAACATTTGCTGACTTTTAGATCCTCACTTCTAGGCAATTTCAAAGCAATTAAGTCTACTTTTCTGGCTTTACTACCTAGGTCACTCTGCCAGTTCTGGAAGTCACCAACATTGGTAAGGCTGAATATTGAGGAAAAAAAAACCAGGAATGGTGTATATATGTATTTGAAATTTGTTAGTCGAAAGAAAGGACTGCTATTTTTCTGTCTATTGAGCAACCACTTATATGATAAAGTGCCCTTTACTGAAGAAGTCCCCTGGGACCTAACATTTTATCAGCCTGTTGGCAATGTGCCTGCGATTAACCCGAGCGTTTTGGCCCAGGCTGTCTGAAATGACTGGTACAGTCGTTGCAGTGGGTGAGTAATGACGGTATTTTTGGAGTTTTGATCAAGTTAGTCTGTACCAATAAAAGGAGAAGCTGGATTGCCATCTATACAAATCTTCGGGCATATGAGTCACCTTCCCTCCTTGGCAGGTAGGAAGATTTTCACCCTGTTGTTTCTCTTTGTGCAGGTGATGCTGGCAGACAGGAAGGGGACAGAGGAGCTCTATGCAGTCAAAATACTGAAAAAAGATGTGGTCATTCAGGATGATGATGTTGAATGTACAATGGTTGAAAAACGAGTCCTGGCATTGCAAGATAAACCGCCGTTCCTGACACAGCTTCACTCCTGTTTCCAAACAGTTGTACGTGAGCTCTGTCTTTCTTGCCACCCTGATGTTTTCCATACTATATGGTCATAGATTTTATCAGCTCATAACCTTTATTATTATCCAAACTATTTATCATAGCTTCTGCACATAGGAAATGGTGAAGTAAGAGATACCCCATGTAGTTACCCCTTGCATTTTAAACATAAAACCTAGGTCTAAAGATTTTTCTTCATACAGTAATTCAAGCAGACCAGTGTGACAATTCCTAAATTAATAATGTACGCTTTGCTAAGTCAGAGCCTTAAGTCCAGATTCCCAAAGGTTCCTAAGTACTTTTAAGGATCTGAGGATAGTACTTGAAAAGTCTTAGTGGCTTTTATTATATCATGAGGTGATTGGTAATGTATCAACCCTGACACTAGTGAGCTGGTTCCAAGCTGGGTGGAGGTCTTTATTCACAAGAAATCAAGGCTCTTCTTGCCTCACCTTGTAGCTATACCTCAGTGGCCTTGAACTAGGGCCCCAGGGCTGAGTTGTCGCTTCATAGGATGATAAAAGGACAGATGTTGTTTTTCCACTTGACTGTTTCCTGTCTTTTACCTCTTACATTGTTGATGGTTTTTAATCTGAGAAGGAACAAACAACAGGCAGTTAGATGGAAGTAATAACATTGTAATAGTCCACAAACAAGCCACGTCATCCCATCACCATTTCATAGCATAATTGTCTGTGTTGATAGAGGCATTTTCAAACTCTGTGTAATGTCTACAAATCTCTGCACAGAAAATGACCTGAATGCAACAGATTTGCAGACAGAATTAATCACAATAAAATGTGAATCTGGGAACTATTGCACCTGGTAATTCCTGCTTTTTCGAATATTTGTAAACAATGCATTCTTACTGAAGTCACTTGGGAGAGCTCAGTTTTAGTCCTCTGAAAACTGGGGACAGACCTACTGGTTTCAGTCTTACTCTTTGAAGGTCACTAGGTGGGAAAGTACTACTTAAGTGCACTCATATGTGTTATGGTCAGGTTTGACTTGAGATACCTGGATATGGTCTTTAAAAGCCCTCACTGTGCAATAAAAATCTCCCTCCAAAGTCTCCTATGGCCATCTTCCTCTAGGTGAAATATGTACCTATGGGAATTTAGTGTCATTTGTAAAGTTTCCAGATCCTTTTGTTAACTCTACAATTACTTTTCTTGTTGCCTCTTTTTAATGATAAAAAATGTATTTTAATACCTTTCGTCTTCCAAAGGAAAACTTATTAGGAAGGATTAGAAATGGGCTCAAAGCAAGAATTTTCAACCATCTTTAGTTTTGGTTTTTACTTTTACTTTTAGAGAGACAAATTTTTCAGACAGACCTGTATGTGAAAAATTGTGGGAACCATTGTAGACAAATAACATATAAAGGTGTGTCACTAAAAGTAGCCAATCTAGACAGATCTCATCAGTCATTTACTCTTGCAGGTTTTACAAAATGTTCCACTTCCGTTTCCTGATCTATCAATTTTGCCAGAATGTACAACCAGTCCTGATAATCTAAAAAGTTTTATAATAACATATTAGTAACTTTTTTTTCTGATCAGTGCCTATCTAATATTTTCTGTAATGTATTTATGTGCATCTTTAATACTTTATCCTAGGACCGTCTGTATTTTGTTATGGAGTATGTGAATGGTGGGGATCTCATGTATCACATTCAGCAAGTAGGAAAATTTAAGGAGCCACAAGCAGTGTGAGTTTTCATGTTTATATATTTAATTCATGTCATCATCGTAATTTTACACTGTAAGAGGATTAGATTTCTTCTTCTTCTTCCCAGGTTCAGTGTGAAGTCTAGGCTGGCCTTTTTTGATTGTGGTTTTTAAGGCCCAAAAGCTGAAGTTTATGTTAAAAATGTTGTTTGTGCACATAGACCAAAGGTAGCTATGCCTTTTTATTTAAAAATACAGCACAAACAAAGGCATGCAATGCCCACTTTAACGGTGACAAGAATTTAAACAAGGCAACAGGAAATTAAAGAAGTTTACTTGGTATTCTGGTGTTGTTTTTAAAAGCGAGTATAAAAAAAAGTGAGTAGAACATTTCAGTCTGAATTAATGTTACAGCGAAAGGCAATACATACAGACAGCGTTGCAATAGAAATTATCGTTTATACAAGATAAATTCAATGTATAGCTTGCAAAAATTTCTGTGATCCTACTTTTTTATAGAAGTTTTATTTGTGAGGAGTTAATAAATGGTTAGAAGTTGTTTATATACGTGATCCCTTTTAGGTAATTGTACATCTGGCATATCAGTGAGCAACTGATAATGATCTGTAGCATATTCAAGTGTGAAGAGATCCATCAGTACCATTTTAGTCATGCTTATAACGTCTCATCATCATTTATTAGTGTTTCATAAATCATTTACCAGTGAACTTTTAAAATAAGCGTGACCAACTGTTTTAAGAATTCAGCTAAAACAATTTCTCATTTCAATTTAAATGATCAGGGCTTGTTTAAATGAGAGACCTTCTAAATATAAGTATTTGAGATACAGAACAAAATTTCAACAACTCGCTGAGTAAAACCTAGATGGTGTCAAATCATCCTTGTCTCCAGCTAATGTAACTTGCCAACACCCGTTGCAAACGATGGTGCTTTACGACAGCTTACGCCTGTGGAGCATCTTCCAGCACACGCGTTCACAAACACCTCTGATCAAGTGTTTCAGAGCTAAGCTCTCCTTCCCCTTATGGTAGCCTGAAAATTAATCAAATCTTTAAATAATCCTCTTGCATATAATTTGCACAGTTTCACAGCAACTGGCTTCAAACATCCATCAGTATTACATATCCTTTAACTACTTTCAGCAATTGTATTTTATATGGCAATCATTTTAATTAGCTTTATGTAATTAATCCATTAACAGCCTGTATAAAGGAATACTATTTCTGCAAATTATTTCAGGCCATATGAATTGCAATGTAAATTGAGCTGCATCTTGAATTCAGCAATGATACGTGATTCGCGATAATGACCTTTGCAGACAGACACATCAGCGCAGTAAAGTGCTGTGCTCCAGCTGCACCATTTTTTTTGTGGTCTAGGGAGACATTTTCATTATTTTTTTTTAAATTGTGCGCTATTTTATCATCAAATACCCAAAATGTATCTGTTAAAGTCAGATTGAAGTAAAGTATCTTTTACGTCATCTGCCTGTAATATCTATTTTTATACTTTAATATATAAACACATACTATATATTATATATTTTATATGCTACTGTACTACCATTCCTTATGATTATGCATTTTGAAAATATTTTGTCAGAAGGAAATCATGAGGCAGTAAGAAACCTGTTGGGTTTTTTTCATACAGGTTCTATGCAGCTGAGATCTCCGTTGGGTTATTCTTTCTCCATAACAGAGGGATTATTTATAGGTGAGTAGAATCTGACTTAAGTAATTTCTAAACTATTTTTAAGACTCCAGAAGGATCAGTTTCTTTAACATTTCAGTGCATTTGTAAAACATTTTATAAAAAGCAATCACTGTGGTGTTCTTTTTGTTGTGTCAGTGCTGGTGCGCTGTAAACCAAAGCCACTGCTTTACCTGAGCGTTTCTGATGTCTGTGCTCTGCCCAACCCAACTGAAAACTCTTAAAAATATAAAACATGATCTTGTGCATTCCTGTGTAATGTTCAATCATTTTACACATTCAGAAGTCTCAGTGTGAGTGTGCTCATGGTCATATACCTCTACCTCTTGATGAATTGTCCAGTTTCAGGGCTTATGGTCGTTCTTATGTAGCTGCAGTGAGGTGCCCAGCTCCATCTGGACCGTAGACTGCTGTTCATGTGCAGCCCTATCCCCTCTGTCCTCGAATAGCTGCACGTATTCCCCACCTAGACTCAGAAGTAGATAAGTTGGCCCTAGTTGATCCTAAACATTAACATTAAATTACTGTGATTCTTCATAGAGATCTGAAATTAGATAATGTGATGTTGGATTCAGAAGGACACATTAAAATTGCTGATTTTGGAATGTGCAAAGAACATATGTTAGATGGAGTAACAACCAGGACCTTCTGTGGCACTCCAGACTACATTGCACCAGAGGTAAATGTTTACCATTTCAAGAACATTTTAATTTCTGAAATGAAAATTGTCACTACACACATCTCACACCACCAAGGTTTGATAGCTGTAACTCTGGATACTCTCTGGATGGTACCATTTATACTTCTGCAGGTATATTGAATAACTTTGTGAATTAGTACAATATTATCAATAAGACTTTACTATTTTAAAAAAAAATATCTAGTTGTTTGAAAACATGACCTTTTATGAGATCAGTGTCTCGGATTTTGTTCATACTAGCAAAAGACTAAAAAAGCTGGAACGCTATCTTGTGATTTAAAATTTATAGCCTGAAAATGTTATCAAACTAAACTTTGTGCCTCAATTTGTGAAGTCATAGAGAGTTGATGGGCATTGTTGAGGTTGTTGATGAGGTCAGCAAACATTTTATTGGGAGCAAACAGAGCTTCTTTAATGTATTTCTCCATAAGTTTGCACAGCTGACAAAATACATATGTTTAAAGGATTGTTTGGCATCTTCAGAAAATCACAAACCACTCGTTGATTTTTGGGAAGGGACTCATGAGCTCTTGAAGCTTGTCGCTGACCTCCCTGCAAAACTACTTTAGTTTTTCTCAAGCGATGTCTTACAAATGGTACACAAGTGACATGAGTTACTGCTCTTGATCTCTGGAAAGCCCCAGTCATTGAAAGCGTGAACAAAGCTATAAGATCAGGGCTTGAATCGAGTTGACATAATAAAATCTGTAATTTAACTTGAGTTTTCTGTGAGTTAGCGATACCTGTGCTGCATTCAAGCCACTGAAAATCACATTCAAATACAAACCTAACTGCAATGTCTCTAAAATGAAAATTTCTGCATGAGAAACACAGTTCTATTTTAAACCACTGTCATAAATATGAGCTTAGAGTTAAGATTTTTAGTCTGGATATGATTTGTATTTCAATAGTTTAGGTATAAAACATTAAAAACAAGCACACGTGGAGATTTGGAAATGATTCAAATATATGAATATTAAAATCTGGTATTTGTGCATACTGAGCTTTCAAGAGTCTTGATTTGTTTGGCTGCAAATTCAATGCGAGAGGCCGTATCCTGATCCAGGAGGCTGTATCCTGATCCAGGATACTCAGTGTTTCACCAAGTGCTGGGCAAGAGGCAGCTCTGGCTGGAACATTTCTGGCTGTAATTTAATATTTTTTGGAATATGGGAGATTTATACATGGACAAGTAAATTAGTGTCTAAGGTGAATTTTGTTATCTCTGTGAAATTGGAATGAAAAATAGTTTGTTTCTTACCAGTTGCTAATTCCTGCTTTTCAGAGTGAAATATTGTGTATCGTAAAACCTTGTTTTTTCACAAATTGCTGTTGCTTGCAGGAGGAGATCAGAACAACCAGAGCAGTATTTCATTTTCTCCTGTCAAAATATAAATGAAGCCAATATTACAAATTAAAAATTGTCCTTTCTGTGGCAATAGTCTTGTGCCAGTTAATACCAAAGAATGCGTTGTCGATGCCAAAATGCTCAATATGGGTCAGTGTTGAAATGATTTATTTTACTTTATTTGGAAATTTAATGTAAAGAACTAAACCTTTTACCAAAACATTCAGTAACTGGGAGGAAATTAGTCTTTCTATTATCTTACAAACAGAATATTTTTTTTTTAGTTGGCTGATTTTCTTTCATTTCTGAAGACATTATTATGACTGACAAATAGCTAACTAGGTCTGTGGTGAACTTCAAAGTAAGGTTTGTGTTTTGCTTGCAGGAGCATTTCAGCATGTTTCCATGGGCTAAAATTTATAAATTTATAATAAATTATAATGAGAATGCTTTTGCGTGGTACCATTCCCTGCTGGCTGGAGATAAATTAGCTAAATCTAAATAAACTGTTGAAGGTATCTGGAGTGGTGTAGTCCTGCGAGTGTGTGGCACTCCAACGTAGAGAATTAGCTGTTTTCATCAGTGTTTGGGAAATAACATTGTGACTGTAGTGGGGTTTGAAGAAGCCCATGCTGAATCTATATGAACTACCCACAGACAGTGCAGAGATACCACGGCTGCAAGGACCATATGGGAACATCTCAGCTGGCTTCCTACGTACGATCTCCTGACAGAAATGCAGGGGAATATGGTGCTACAATCAGCAAACTGGACTTGCACACTTTGGTGTAGTGTGAAATAATGCTTTCCTTTTGTAATGATTGGGAAAGTTAGCATTTGTTATTACTTAGGTATATAATACACTGGAATTAAAAGTCTTTTTTTTTTTACCCTATGCAGTTTGAGAAGTGTGCAGAGGTTAAACTGGTAGAATCCCAGGTTTGACCACTTCTGTCAGACAGAAAGTGGTTATCTAGTGAAGAATATTTATTGATGTGCTGAACTTAAATATTTATTGTCAGAGTGGTAAAATAGCCATGAAATCAATTAATACTTTGTGTTTCCTTGACCAGTCAAGGGAGACAGAAAGAGATGGATGTCAAGAGGATTTGCGGGAAGGGATTCTGCCAGCACAGCCCGTTGCCTGTGCTGCAGTACTGAACCTCACCATCAGCATCCCTGCAGCAGCTAAAGCATTGATTTTGAATTTCGGAAGAATTTAAATTAGAAATTCTGTTTCTCTTCTCCTCCATCTAATAGCCTCAAAACCTTAAGTTCTAACCTTGCACTTGCCAGGATTATGGGAGGCTGATAGGTGTTACAAAGGTTTGGAAAGTGTATATTTGACTGTTTCTTCTGCTAGTAATATTTATTTCTTTTAATAACTGAGTTTTAACTTTTCCAGTAGTCATAAGATATGTTCACAAAATACTTTCTCTTGCCTCTGGGATATAATCTTTTCATCCCAACTAGCTACCAGCTGCAAGCTGCAATGATCTAAACATTCCTACAAATTGCTGGTATTAATCTCTGTGTCCTGCTCTTAACTCTGCCTTCCTTGGAGGCAAAACATAAAAAAAAAAAAAAAAAAAGAAAAAAACCAATCAGCATTCCTCTGCCAGTTTGGCTTGATGAGAGAAATTCCTCCTGAGCTCTCAAATCCACGAATCTGAAAAGGCAAAGCTCTTAAAATATGGTCATAGATAGGGAAAATGGGATATTTGAAATGCAAAAGGAGATTTAAAAGGCAATCATTTAAATTAATGATGGAGAAGGAGGGGAAGGGGTCTATCAATTTTCCACTCCTCCCTGGCCACTAGAAAGCAGAGATGATAGCTGGAGGAGGGTCCAGGTCTTCATTTCTAGGCAGGTGAGCTCCCTCGCTGCTCTGTGGTCTGCTCTGCACACTGCGCTGAGACAGGAGGTCATCTTAATGTACCCCTGTTTGTTCTAAAAGATATCAACATTTGTACATGCAGATAGGATCCTTTTGGCAGCTGCTTCAAGGCAGCCAGGGATGGCTTTGAGTGCAGCAGCTGGTAGGTAATACGTGATGATTTCTGGATGAGGAGGAGGGAACTACTGAAAAGACAACACTGAGAACTTGCTGACTTTGTACCAATGCGTGTTTGACTGTATATTGAAAACTCATCTGCTTCCTCCCACGAGTAATTCCCTCCTTGAAGTGAATGTTCTTTCCTTTCGTTTACATTTTCCAATTAGTGCTTTGAATAGCTCCCAATATTATGAGTATAACCGCCGGTTTCCGTGCATGACATGCAGATTGGTGAATGAACGTGTTAGATTGCTTTTTTGTGTGTTTTACTTGTATCATATCCTTACTAGGATGAAGCTAGTGATTCAAACTGAGTATATTTAGTTAGGATTAAAGGAAAAAAACTTCCAGTGTACAGCAGCAGACATGGACGGTATCACCTTTTCCTACATTGCAATAGGTTCAATGAAAAAGGTGTTTTCACTGCATTTGCAGTGGAACTTTTCTGCAGTGGGACCTTTCCAGTCCCTGTGGAACTTGATGTCCGTATTTATTTCTCAAATCCCACTCTTTCATCATGCGACTGGTTCAGACGAGGGAGGTGCATGCCAGCTCAGAGGAGGCACTTTGTCGGATGCTTCTGCTGATGTTGACATGTGGCATCAAATAGAACAAAAATTTTAGTGACTCTGACCATATGTTAGTTAAATGGAGGAGCTCTTTTCATGTTAATTCTCTCTCTCTTGATGATTCCGCTTGATATTCTCTCACAAAGGCAGAGTTAATTGGGGCAGATTACATTTGCTGATGAGAGTGCTATTTAGAGAACAACCCAATCTTGACTCACCTCTTGCTGGATAAATGAACAGCATCGTTGAGTCTGTGCTTTGTTAATTCTTTCATTTTCTGACGTTTCATTGCCATATTTAAAAGATTTCCCCTCCTCAATAATCCCATCAACCTCTTTAACAATAGGAAGAGAAGTAGACTGTGGCCTCCTGGACAGACCTCCCTGCCAGGTTGAGAACCATGGCCGTGTAGCAGGATTTTCTTTCTCACTGCTATGCATCCGTCTTTTTCTCATTTAGTAATTGAAATAAACTGTCCCTACCAAAACCACTTACATGAAGCGCATTTATTGTACAAAATGTTCTGCCCTTATAAATTAATGACCTTCTGAAAAATAGCCCCTTTTTAAAAATAAAATATTATTTTCTACAAGACAAGGAGAAGTTGTCAGAGGAGGGTTGAGGATGAAACGTTTTATCGTTTTCTGTGTGTAAAGGTCAGTATTTTTTCTTACTTTTTGTAAGTGTTTGGTCTGTCAGGAAGCAACATGGATTCCAGCAGGCCTCTGGGAACTTACTGGTGACAGAAATTAAAGGCAGAGTAGCCAAGTATGTCAACCACTATAATATGAAATGAATGTCCCAAATATATACTTTAAAGCCCATAATACTGCTAAAAGGCAACTGATGAAGATTGCCTTTACGTAGGAACTTCTAGCTGAGAATCTTGTTATTACCTCTGGTTGTGTAATATATTTCAAAGTGCAACTGATTTTTAAATCCTTTGCTTAGGAACATTGCAGTAATTTTTAATTCATGTGCTACTGTTATCCCAGGAAGAACATATATTCACATAGAGACTCTAATTGTATTTAGCAGCCCGGCAGTCCTGCTTTGTTGAACTGGTGACTCACTGTTTTCCTGAGAAACTACAAAACTTGCCTGTTCAACTTCTCTTTCAGACAACTGAAAAATCTAGAATATGTGATGTGTACTTGGTCTTAGCAATTTGTTTCACAAAGAATAAAAATGCATACAAACAGGAAAATAAATACAAGCCCATCTGGAGCAATGACTGCCTCAGTTCTCTGCTTCTTCTAGTGAAGCAGTGGCGTTGGGGCTGGAGGCTCTGATAGTGCCTCCTGCAACGTGGATGGGCAGTGGCTGGGACCTCCTGCATCCCTCCACGATTCAGTTTCCTGTCACAGTTATTTAGAAGGAGATCTGAGAGAATGTCTGCACCTCAAAACTCCCTCTGTAGCAAACCTCCTCAAGTGCATCTCTTAAATAAATTAACACTGATCTCTGAAGAGGCCTCTATTAAAGAAAATGACGCACGAGGGGACCTGCATGCTGTTGGTACTTGCAGCCTTTTGTTGTGTCAGAACTCAATTTGTGCTTCTATGTGAGTCAGATGTGAACCCAGAGGATGTGAAGTACTTGACATTTCCATTAGGCTGAACAGCAGAAACCCCTTTCTTTTTGGTGTGGCTGGTATCTAGCTTCGTGCTGAGAGTATCTTCACCATGCAACTTCGGAAAATGTAACTGAGCTTTTCAGGGTTTTGCTCTTTTCCTAAGTTTTTATTCCTTTTACAGCAGAACAAAAATATAAATATTGAAAAGAAAGAAAGGCTTAATTATTGATAATCTGTAAGTTGAGGGAGTCTCATGATTTCAAGCTTGACAAAAATGGGTAGATAATGTTTTTGCCTTGTATCCTGCATTGTGCTGCTCTACTTCCTCCTTCGCCTTCAAATGCACATCCCATGGTCTCCTAAGAGCCACATTTCCCAAGATATCAGAGTACCGAAATACACGGGCAGGTTTAGACTAACATTTGCAAAACAGTCCAACTCCCACTGAAATCAGTGATTAGCTGGAGTGAGGATTACAGGACTGGCTTTCTGGGCTTTCTCAAGGAAATATGTTCGTCTCTGTATGACAGTATTTATCTAATACATCACAAAACTGGATGGTAGTTAACATAGGGGTTTTTTCTTTGCTTTTGTGTTTATACAGATTATTGCTTACCAGCCCTATGGGAAGTCTGTGGATTGGTGGGCGTATGGAGTGCTGCTCTATGAGATGCTGGCTGGCCAGGTAAGAGTTACCATCTCGTGCTCGCTGTGACCTCCTCCTGCCTCTGCAGCTGCTCTGTTTCAAGGCTTCCTAAAGGGTTAGACCCTTAGGGGACAAGACTGGGGCCTTTCATACTGCCATTATCTCCTTGTACTCTTAACTGACTCCACATGCTTTCAAAGGCTTTAAGCTCTTTATATTGCACCCACATAATCAAGCACTGCCTTTCAATATGGCTTATTTGTACTGTAGTAGTGTTATAAATAGCCATCTTCACAATTGAATGGGAGACACTTGAGCGGAAAAATGCACGTGAAATGGAAGAAATGTCATTTAGTAGTTTGTAACCACAGAGAAACATAATAAGAGTGTGTGTATGCTCTGCATTGCAGTTAAGTCAGAAGAATACTGGTTTTGTATTGTATGTCCTAGGGGTAAAATATGGGTCTCGCCACTTGAAATACGCTGTTACAGACCCCTCATTCTGCACAGCTAAAGAATGCTGCTCTCTGAGTCACTCAAGTAGAAAAGCAACACAGTACTGCAGTAAATGGCAGATAACTACCAATTTTAAGGAATTCTGTTAGTCTTGATTTGGAAAAGATTTCTGCAATTGGCTTTCAATGCCAAAGGTATGCATTTAAGTTTAAAACATACATTTGAAACAAATGCCTTTAATATTTTCTCTACTAAATTCCAGCTGACATTTTAAAAGTTTGTAAAGGGTAACAATTGCAGTTGTTAATATTTATAGTCTGCATTGCAAATATTAGGCATCTGAACGCTTTTGAGAAAATAAGATTTACCATTAGCTGTCTTGTACAGTGCCCGTATCCTGTGGACTTACCCACGGGCACTTTCCTCGTCACCTATATTGAAAAATAAAATGCAGCCATTTCTTGTGATAGTCTCCCCTTCACAGAAGCAGAGTCTACAAACATGTCTTGTAAAACAAACTGGAGTTTAACTGGAATTAAGTGAGGAATGGATATACCTTAGCACAAGGTAATTTGACAGTTACAGTCTCCAGACTTCACCCTTTAAAGTATTTTGGCTGTCTGGTGCACAGTAGCTTTAAAAAATGGTTAAAGATGATCAGAAAAATAATCTTGCACACATTTAACTAACCTGGCTGCCATGCTGGGGGCAAAAATGAACTTTCCTCTTTGATTTGTACCTGAGACTGATAAACACCAAACTTCTGGGTCAGAATTTACCCAAGCTGCAGATGGCTGGGAGTTTGGCGTGTGTTCCTGGACAAGGACCACTGCTGGATCCTGATCTCCTTGGGCATCTCTGATTGACTAGAGGCAGGTTACTGGGCTTGATGCACCACACAAACCAATAAGTAACTTACCTGTGATTTATTTTCAACAGCCTCCATTTGATGGAGAAGACGAAGATGAACTTTTCCAGTCCATAATGGAGCATAATGTTTCCTATCCAAAATCACTGTCCAAAGAAGCTGTCTCCATCTGCAAGGGGGTGAGATAGATGCTTCTTTATCATTAAGTTCCTTTTTAACAATCTTTGTGAATAATTGAATTTGCCTGCCTTTGACATGGCGCTGTAGTATTTTTAAGTGCAACTTTCGTCAGGCTGTGCTAAGCTGCATTGTCCTGAAGTGCTCATCGCTTGGTGTTGCTGATAAGTATTCAGCTCTTCCTGCTGTGCCTGCTTGTTTTATGATAAGAACAAATGTCAGGATCAGTAGCTGCCAAATCCAAAGCAGAATTTATAAACAGGAGGATGATGTGAAACATCTCCACCCACCTTGCCTCTCAGCCCTTGGTAACACAACCCCAGTTTGCAAGGTGAGGAGATATCTCAGCTTTGATGGGTACCAGATACTCTAGTGAGTGTCCTCAGCCCAGCATGTCTAATAACAGCAAGAGTTAAAAGGGGCCATTTTAAAATGTAGGTAAAGATGAGCTTATGTGAAAATCCTGATCCAGTTGTAACCTCTGTGGCCTAAAATTTATCTTAGATTCTAAGTTAATTTAATTTTTTTTTAGGAAAAGAATAGATTTTACTTGAGGGGATTAGCTCAGTAGAAAAGAATTAATTTGACTTTCCCTTGACTCCATGTGATTCCTTAGAGTACTGTCAGTCTGCAGCTTTTCCAAACCACCATCTATAGAGCATTACTTTGATGTCTGTCTTACACTGATAAAATATCACTGCCCTTAGTGCCAGTTAATTTGGTATTTACTTTCCTCCTTTCCTTTGCAACCATTTATGAAGCATTGTATGTGAGCTGGATATTAATCCCTTAAGGAAAAATCATCAAGGAAAAGAAAAGCTGTTTAGAACAACAAGGTAAAAGGAAAGACCACTCTAATTTTGGAGTCTGTCCCAGTGTAGATGTGCTGGCCAACAAAAATAAAACGTGATATGTTTTTGTAAAGTACATGCAGATTGATGCCTTGTCGTGAAAATCATATATTCGGTCAACGCAGTTTGAACTTGATCTAATTACTGTGTTTTCAGCTCTCCTGCTTGCTGCTGTTCTGCTAGACACTTATGCAAAGAGAGGTCAGAAAGCTGAAATTGCATTGCACTGCTAGGTTTAAGGTCAAGTCTCTGTGATCATAATACATTCATCCTCTGTATTAAACTAACAAATTAATTCCGGATTTCAATGAGCATTATACCCGAGCCAAGAAGTCAATATGAGAAGGCTTCTGAACCTTGTAGTTAGCAGTAGCTCAGTAATCCTGGGCCTGTGCATCATTGGGCAAGATGAACATGCCCACTGTGCTCTTGAAGTTGAATTGTCTGCTTGACAACTGTTCTACTGATTCAGAGTTCGTTAGGTTTGGTAAACACAGTAACTTTGGAACAGGATTAAAACTGCTAGAATTGTTATTAACGTTTTCTTATATCCCCCACTGATAAAGCAAAGGGTTTAGAGAAGGTAACTGAAATGGGAAAGTTGCTGTTAAGCTTGAAGCAGGATGTGGTTCCTGGCCCAGTGCACAGCCAACTTGCCAACGTCTGCTTAGAGTTGCTTTTATTTCAGGTTCAGAATTGGAATCTGATCAACTCAACATTTGGAGGGAGACTAAAGTGGTACAGCTGAGGTTTTAAAAAGATGTATTGAGGTATCACTCCCAGCAGAATGTTAATCACATATAATTTGTCAAAGAGCTTTGAAAAATCCACACAGTATTGGAACTGAGAGTTGAGGGCCACATTGCTCAATTCCTAATGTACATATCAATTGAAAAGATTTTGAGGAGCTTGTGAATTGGAGAGCGTATTACTGTTTCCAAGCATGCAATGCTGGTGAGTTTGGGTTGTTGTTTTTTTTCCCCAAGTCTGCTTAATCTATGCAACTGGGTATAGCATTGACCAAGACATCATTAAGGATGCAAGGGAGGAAACGCAGATTAGATATTGTCAGCTGGTTGCCAAGAAATTGTAGGCTCTGTAATGAGATGTCTTGAACAAGCCCAGAAAAATGAAAGGAGGGGGTTGTACTTCATATAGCTTTAGTATATTGGAATTTATTAAGTTTAATTGATTGTTGGGGTAAGGCAGAAGCTGTTCTGGAGATTTATAAGATTCAACTGAAAGACCAAAAGCAAAATTCAGAAGTAAGTTGTGAACTAATAGGATGGCAGTGTGCCCTGGCACCGCCTGCCCACCCACACCTGCAGCGGCAACCCCTGCCGAGTGGGAAGAAGTTGTCCAGTGCAACCCTTAATTTTGCTGCTGATGTGCTGTCTCCAGTAATCAAACAAGAAAACTAATCTTCAAAAAATGCATTCTAGCTTTTCAAAACAATTTTGTTAGCAACTTGCATCTTCAGGAGAGGAGCAAGAACATTGCAATCTGGGGAGAGTCTGTCTCACTTTCATTGCAGCATTAAATTTAGTCATTTGGTGTTTTCTTCCTCATAGCTAATGACTAAACATCCCGCAAAACGCCTTGGGTGTGGCCTTGAAGGTGAAAGAGACATCAGGGAACATGCTTTCTTCAGGAGAATTGACTGGGAAAAACTGGAAAGCAGAGAGATTCAGCCACCTTTCAAACCTAAAGTGGTGAGTGAGATGCCAAGTACTTCCCTCGCTAAATGTGTCTGCAGTCATGCCTTCCTGAGGGGTGAGATTAATGCTGGCTTGATGGTGCTGCAAATCTAGGACACTTCTAAAATAAGGCAATTTGATTATGGCAGACCAATCTGTAAATCTGCTAATGTTTTGGCACCCTGTAGCATAACCCAGTGTACTTTGTTCCTTGCAAAAAAAGTCTCTCAGTGGTTTGAGTCTTGACTTCGACGGTCATACACTGCAGGAGAAGTTGAGAACAGGAAAACTGGCATATTCACATCAGCCCCTTGAGATGTGATAAATGCAGTTTCCGACTATCTCCCTGAACAGCATCTGAAGTCAATGATTAAAGGAGTCTGAATTACTGGGGTGAGTTGCCTCCACGGTGGGCTGCACACCACAGGGGGGCTTTATTCCCCATTCTCCAGTGACAGAACCCACATCTGCCGAGTTTGTAAGAATAATCCCTGATTTGCTTTTAATTTTATTACTGGTTTACACACATGTATCTGTAGCATTTTAGAAATCCAAACAAGTGAAAGATGTTCTTACCATGAGAACTGTTAGCGTAATAGAATTTGAAAAGCTGTATTTGTTGATACAGAATTTCTTTCAGCATGTGCTGTGCTTCATTGACAGGCAAAGGAAAGTATTTGCACAGAAGAGTAGAAGCTTTCAGGAACAGCTGTATATTGTTATGTCCTGACACTGAATCTTTCTTCTTTAACATTTTTTTGTTTCAACTGAGGTGCGTAGCTGGCTGTAGCATGCAGGTGTAGGATCACTGATCTGTACACTGATTTATTTACCAATACAGCCATGCTAGTGGTATCACAAACTGATGATCAGAGGGAGGCCACTACCCGATGGCAGAACATATTCCTCTCTTTTTGTGTGCAAATGACTTTTTCACGTCACCAGGAGGGGAGTTGCATGCCGAGAAGAGTGGTTTGTGCTAGGGGAGATCACCCTTTTCATATGGTGTGGATTTTGAATGCAAGGAGGGGTGTAACTAAGTAAAGAGCATGCGTGGTCTGCCAACCCCACCCAGCCAGTCCCAGGGCTGTCTGTCGGAAGGGGAGCTGCACCTCTTTAAAGCATTTTTTTATGGAAGATTTTCATTAGATGCCTCTTGGGTCAAATTTAAAGCTGATCGTAAAGCCAGTCTACCTTCATACCTGTTAGTTTTATTAGCTGAGGAGCTGAGTGCTTAGACTCTTCTTGAAGTTAAAAGTCACACAAGCATGAAGGTACTAGAAGCTTGAGGTATGGTCTGGTTCCATCATAGCACATTTTGTGGGAGATCCTGGCTCCTATTTTGCGCAGCTGTGCTCTATCTCTCTAGTTATCATGACCTGTTTTGTTTATACAGGCTGCTATTAAAATACTACCAATGCATATTCACATGGAGCCTAACTTTCCCAGGTTAAAATAATTTAAAATTCAAGTCTAATATTCACGTACTCTCTGTATAACTCATTTACTGTGATTGCTTATTCTATTTAGATGGATTCTAGAAAGTAAAAAACACATAACCCTTAATTTGTTTGAAGATGTGGATGTATTTATAGGCTTTGTTTGGGGTGGGTTTTTTTCAGAAAACCTTTCTAGGAGCATCTTCTCTAGGAAGCGTGTTGCTGCAGGAATAATCCTGCCACTTTTGCGCACAGGCATGGTTCTCACTTCAACACGGAGCTGCAGATTTGGGGTCAGCAGTTGATCGGTTTAAATAATGTGTTCCCTTCCAGATTGATGTTTCACGGGCTATAGGCATGGACTGATTATTTGGCCAGGACATTTTACTCGTATTTGTGAGTTTAGGAGTTCCAGGAGTCCCATGTTTTCAGCAGTGCTACTCTTTAATGTGAAGACAAATACATAAACATTTGCACCCCAAAAATACCTGAATTTTACATGAGTTATTTCTCAGCCTCTACTAGTAGTGAGAGGCTTAATGGAGTCACAGACTTTTGTTTCCCCTTCCTACGGAAAAAAAAAAAAAAAGAAGAAGAAAAGAAAAACAATAACACATAATTTTGTGGAAGAATGAAGCCTATCTGTAGTCTTCCCTGTACAAACAGCCCTTTTGTTCCTGCTCTGAGTTGACTGTTCTGCCGCTAAATAAATTTGACTGTTAATTTGGACACACATCAACTTTCATTGCAATGACAGAGAGTTTTCCCCATGTCAAAGTTCCGCTCTGTCCGTTCTTGTTCTCCAGAGATTCTGTACCAAAATGCATTGGCTTCAGTGGGCACCAGGGTATTCGGTGAGTGCAGAACCCCGGTTGACAAAAGCAGACTACCATTAGCCTTTAACCCCTCGAAGTGTCCCTCTGCTTGTGTTCTTCCGAGACTGAACAAGTGTCCTTCTGCAAACACTGTGGCCCAGTACCTGAGCATGCGTTTTTCATCTGAAATATAAACCAATGTAAAGCCATATTGTACCCTTTCCAAGTTATCCTGTAAGCTTGAAGATAACAGCGCAATGTTATCCTCTAAATCCACATGTAGATATGTTGTAAGGATGAATAGAGAGGGAAGCATCAGGGACAACAGGAAGAAACATTCAGTGCCTGTATCATACAACCATGCTTTGTTCAAAGATCTGTTACAGTAGGTAGTTTTGAGATAAGCAGCTATACCAGTTTCCTTTAGACCTCTCCACAATATTCAGTGCCTAATTTTCTTCAAATATGCGGTTTTTTTCCTGCACCCAAGCTAATTTTGTTCTGGTCCCACTTTCACGCTTTTTAACTTGCCTCTAATCATACTTCCCTGCCTTCCAAGTGTTTTCTGCATTACTCAAAACTCCTTTTCGCAAAACTGATTTCTTTTGTTTTCTGTTCTGAATGAGTTGTGTTCAGCGTGCAGCTATATATAACCACCCTTCTCGGCTGGGCTTCGCCAGACAACATGGCTCTTCTCTTAGACTGGCTCTTAGACAAAAGGAGGAGGAAACCAGTGATAGCAGGTTTTGTAATGAGGACCTGTTCCCAGGATGCACTCCCTGCCCCAGCTCCCTCCTGCAGTCCCCAGGACTGGAACTCTGCTCTCAGTTATGAATTTACAAGAGTTTGTAGGATATACAGTGAAGAATCAAAGCATATAAATTAATTTCCTTAAGCTTTCTGTAGATCATGAAGGAAACAGAGACTAACACAAAAATTTTACATCGTAAAGGTTTTAAAAAGAATGAAGTGACTTGACAGATAAAGTATCTTTTGCCAATACGTATCCATAAAAATATTTTCTTTGTACTTTTTTATCCCAGTAATTCTGAACACTTAAGCCTCTTTACTGTGTCACCTCATGCTGATGGAGGGAAACTTTTCTGACTCTTTTTTCATCAAAATTCACCTATTAAAACCTCTCTGCATAGAATTTTTTGTTAAAATATCTGAAAAGAAAATTTTCTCTTAACTGTTCATAAGAAATGAGGGAAAGTCTTGCATGTATCCTGAAAAATTTGCAAAAAGCTGTAACTGCAAATGTATTGCTGATTTTTTCAGCCTTTTTTCTGTTTTTCTTTTTTTCTTGCAGTGTGGCAAAGGTGCCGAAAACTTCGATAAATTCTTTACACGAGGACAGCCGGTGTTAACACCTCCAGATCAGCTGGTCATCGCTAACATAGACCAAACAGATTTTGAAGGGTTCTCTTACGTCAACCCCCAGTTTGTACACCCTCTTTTAGAAAATGTAGCATGAAATGGCAGAACAGGAACAAATTCCACTGTGGGGAATGGTCCTCAACCCTACAATTTTTAGGCCTTTGCCTTGTTGATTCCATTTGGGCCTGGAAATTGTAGGGTTACAAAGTGTAAGATGGAGGAAAGGCCACTTATTCAGGATTTTGGCTTTGCAACAGCGATGTTGTCTTAATGGGAAATAAATCAGTATACAGTGCCCACTTATTCTACAAGAAGTCACCACTGACTTGTCTAAACTTACCCAGTTTTTGGTACGTTACATATTTTTGTAACTTCCCACTGTCCTTTTGCTCCCTTTTCCACTCTGCTGTGTTAGAAATAACCTAACATATGGTCTGAAAAAAAGAAAAAAATCAACCTCAAATATTTAGTCCTTCGGTGCGGATGCTGGGAGACAGTAGCACTCGGTCCCAAGGAACCGCTCCTCCCGGTGACTTCGGGGAGATCAGCAGCACAAGAGACTGAAACGGCGGCCGCACTGGGGAGGAGAGGCATGGCAAAAAAGTTGTTGGAAGTAGTTGTTTCAAAAATATGACAGAAACAAGTTGGGAGTAGGTGGGAGGGGGGATAAAATCAAATTGGGCCCCTAGGCTTCGTGAACCAACCCTGTAAGCAACACCAAGTTTAAACACATTTCAGCGGTGGCCAGATCTCTAGGATCTTGCTAAGTAGCATGTGATAAGCTCAAGGGTGAAATTTTGTCTTTAATAATAATAATAATAATAGTAATAATTTTAATAATATTTTTGTGAATTTTAATCTCCATGAGATTATTCTGTGATCCAGGGTGCCATTGTTTGTTCAGTTAATTTAATTCACACCACTCCTCAAGTTTACTGTTAACCAGTTCTAATACCAATATTTTACTATGAAATTTGTTAACCTGGAATGTAAAACAAAGCTATAATCCCTTAAATCTTATATACATGTGTTTATTTATAGTCTGCAGTATAGGGCAGTAAGTCAAAGGAAGCATTATGTGTACTAAATTAACAAAATGTGCAGCCCCAAGTGACTTCCTGATTTCTCCAGAATAACTCATGAAAATCAAGTGAGATTTAGTCTTAAAATAATCCATTTTAATTCAGAAAACTTGGGGCTGTAGAATAATCAAGACTGAAAGAAGAAGCACCTAAAACTTGTTTTATTGATAGAATGGAATTTAACACATTTTACATATGCTTCATGCAATGAATTTTGCATGTTTAGTAATAACTCTTAATAATAAGGGTTCATAAAATAAGCAGATCTATGTTATTGACATAATCGTATCAAGCATAAAGAGTATTACAAAAATTTTATAAAACAAATTGTGCTTTATTTGTGAAGGTTCTTGTTCTGAATGACATAATTTAGATTTAGCTAAATGTTTTATTGCTACTGTTTTGGTTTTTACTTTAGGTTTTGGATATTGTTAATAACTTAGGGTATAATCTCTTTTTTTAAAAGTAGATCTACTTTTAAACAATAATTGCTACCTGCAGGTTTTATACGAGGTTCAATTAGGCTTTCATTTCATGTCTGCTTATTACTTACAGGGAAGGAAATAGACTTTATTTGCAATTACGAACACTGTAATTAATGCAATCTTCTCCTCTCCTATCATTTAGATAAAAAATTTTGATATTTCCTCTTACAACTTACCAGAAGATATTAATTCAAATATCAGTAAATATTTTGTGCATATTTTTGGTTTGTTACAGCATGTAAAATAGTAGTCAGTGCGTTTTCCTTTTTTTTTTCCCTTCTGCCTTGTTAATGTTAGCAGCCATAGGCACTTTTTGTTTGTCAGATGTGCATGATGATGCCCGGAGCATGATGTTGCTGCATGCAGACTGATTACAATTTTTCAAGCATGTAAACATATTCAAGAAGTAAGATATTTGCCATAAAAGACTTAAATTTATACTAGAACATGTAACGGGGGGGGTGGGAGGGGAATCTACTTTCTAATCATCTTTTATGACGATAAAACATGGAACCTGTGCCAAAGATTCTGTTAGGAGGACCCGGCCCTGCCGGTCAGTAGCCAGGTGGACGGGTTTGACTCACGGGGGTGACCCGTGCTGGAGTGGGACAGGTTTTGAGTGAAACACGATTGGAAGCAAACGGCAATGGTGCCGTGCTTCTGCACCCGTGGTGCCCTCAGAAGCCGTATTTTTGGTGCCTGGAAGGCGCAATTTGCAACACTCCAGCGGTTCTGATTTCTCCCCACTCCTAGTCCTCCCGCAGCCCCAGCTCTGAGCAAGGAGCATCTCCCGGGTAAGAGAGAGCAGGCTTTAATGGGCAAACTGGTCCCTTCTGAAGTGTGGGAAAACACACCACTAACGAGGGCATTGACCAGCTAACGAGAACTCAGATTGTTGCCTGAATAAACAGAACTCACAGTTTTTAAAACGTTTTAAGAGTAAAATTTTTAAACCATTCTGTGTCAAATATATTATCAGCCAAGTCCAGGAGTTCATTTTCTTATTTGTATATTATATACTTTAAAAATTGTGGTATTCACCTAAAGCGTGTGGACTAGTGCAGCATTCATGGCTATTTATGTTTTTTCTGAATATTATTGGCCTGCGATAGTGCAGGAGAATCTGAGCATCATGCGTAATAGATTAATTCAACAGATTTCTGAGGCTCACATGTTGGATCAATAAGGGGCTCTCAAGTAAGTCAGTCTGCCGAGAGGCGGCATTACATGTGCTTTAAGAATGTGAAGTGAAAAAGAGACTTGAAAAAGGAAAATAGAGGGAGAAATACCAGCATGCAAGGTTTTGACGTAAGAAAAGCGGTGCAGGGGCAGAGCGGAACCAAGGCAGAAGCAGGCGGGAGGTCCCACGGGCAGGCGTTCCCAAGCAGTTCTGGTTCTCCTGATGAAATACGAATCGTACAGGGAAGTCCCGTTGTGAGCGGCTGTTGCTGGCACAGCTGTGACGGTCAGTACTGTTCACACCAGAGCGCGGCATTAAAGAGCTGGTCCGACATCTGGACAGAGCTGCTCGTTTTCTGGCTGCCTCTCACAATGAGTTTCTTGGGCACTTGCCTTTGCCCCCCAGTTTTTCTGACATAGAAGCAGAAATTCCTCTTTAACGTTGTTACCTCAAATTCCTGGGCTTGCGACACCTCGCGTCATCTCCTCTTGGTGTCTGTCACTCGTACAAAAAAGTACTGATGGATCCTGCAGGAGCAAGGCAGGGCTGTATAAAGCAGGGGTTGAATATTTGTGCTGCTCCTCACTGCTCTGCCAGGCGCACGCGCACATGAACGCTCGCGCTTGGCCCGTCCCTTTAATGAGAACTCCAGGTGGCTTGTTTGTCATCCAGAAATTTATAATGGCAATTAAAACCTTAAGTATCCAGCAAGCATTTTAATACCTTTTTAAATACAGATGTTATTTATATAATATTTTTCACAAGATTTTGTTTTCTAGAGAACATGTATCAACAGAGGGAGGGGCATTAGAACTGCTTTTCTTTCCCTTGTGTTCAATAGCAACCATAATCTGGACACTCACATTACCACAAAGATTTCTAAAATATTGAAAATTACAGTGCGCTGAAGCTGGGGCAGAAGTTCTGGGAGCCGTGTTTCCATCCCACGTGCACCTGAGTCCCGAGGGGCTCTGGTGCAGCCCCGTTCCTGCTGCGGGAAGCACAGGTTTGCCACGTAAAGCTTCTAAGCTGTTTTCAGGGATTAAATGGGACTTAACTGGCTCCTAGGCAAATTTCTTCATTATTTGGGCATCTTTATTCACCTTCAAGTCCCCACAGCGGGGTGGTGGGTTTCCAGGACAGCCACTTCGCCCGCCAGCCGGTCCCGGTGCTCCTAGCAAGGATTGCACGTTCCCGTAATAAAATGCTCTCCCTTAATCCAATTTAGAGGAGAAATGCAATTTAGCTTTCTGATCCTTCATTCTTTCCAGAAATACAATTGCATTTCCTTTTACAAACTGAAGAAAGTTCTTCTGGAAATCAGCTGTTAGCTTAAAAGAAACTCATCGTATCTAAATGCTGGTGGCCTTTGAAATCCATTCTGTCTTTTGAGGTGAATTCAATTGAATAATGCTGTGCTCCTGTGAAGTTAATAAGGTCAAGTAAGAGAAGAATTTGTCTTCTAGCCAGAAAGACGATGTATCCAAGGCATTGAGGGGTGCCGCTTGCAAAGTCTGTTTTCCCAGCCTGTGCATCCAGATGCAATCCCAGTTAAATGCCACAGGAGACACAGGCAGTTGGCAGAGGGGGAAGAGGCTCCTTATTAAGCAAAACACAATATTGGAAATAAGAATAATCCAGTGATAAAGTAGATATGAGTAGAAGGCATATTTACAGTATTGAGTTTACAGTGGGCTTTCGGACCTGCCACAAAACTTCTGGAATTATTTAATGTGATTTTCAGTTCTTTTAGTCATTAGCATTAATTGTTTTACATAGGTTTTTTCTCTGCTGACGTGAGCGTCGGCTGTAGGCGACGTGTTGTCCGTGCACTGTTCAGTAGGCAGGCACTGAGCTGCAAAGCCGCAGACAAGCTAAAGCACTTTTTTCCTCAGCTCCACACTCGTAGATGGGATCTGAAATAGTTCAAAATAAATAAGAATTGACTCCATAAATATGTATGATTTCATACCAGCCAGTAACCGTGCCAGTAACGACTGGTAATTAAATAGCCTTATAATGAATAATCACCGTGCACTGTAGCCCTCCTGTTCCTAGGAAAACCTTGAGAGAGAGGGCGAGTTCTTAACCTCTCTGCCTCAGTTACCTCATCTGTAAAATGGGGATAATAATACTTACTGACCTCACGGGGAGGTGTGAGGACTTCTTAGTTAATGTTTCTAATACACTTTTAACCTGAAAAGTGTTGTGTAAGTATTATTATAATTTTTAATATTAAATCAGCTTATTCGATTCCCGTGGTATTGCTGGATATACCATGCTATTTCTACTTTTTTATAGAACTTTAGTAATTCTGCTGAAACCGTTTAAAGAGGAAATAAAATCAGATCTGATACGTTTCTTACAGAATCTGTATCCAGCTTTTGTTAACTGGAGTCGGGGTGTGGTGGGGAGTGATGCTTGCTGGTTGTGCAGGTCAGCCGCACTTACCTCTTTTCCTGAGATTTCTGTGTGCAATTAAAAATTCCATGTAAATGGAAGTCTTAGCAGAACTGATTATTGTAGGGTGGGATTCCCTATGGGTAAATAAAGTCAGCACAGCTATTTTCTAGCAATGTTTATACTGACTCCTGCTGAAGGGGAGGCGATGTTCTTTATGCAGCTGGTCCGTCCACAGCAGGTTTATCGCGCTGATATTTTAATGTGTTCCTGTGTCGTGTATCTTCATGCTTTGCTTTTCCTTGTGTGTGATGCCATAGTTCAAATTTATAAGAAAACTGCCCTAGCAGCTATGATTTTTCTTCCATTGATGTCAGTTGACTGAAAAAAAAAAAAAGAGCAGTCTATTAATTTTAAGCAGTGACGTGCAGGAGGAGCAGCAGCAGCGCTGAGAGCTGGCCCTGGCCCGCTCCCATCGCGGCTCGTTCCTCACTGCGGGATTCATGGGAGGGTCTACAGGTGATGTGACATTCATTTGATACTCGTAAATTAGTGACAGGAACGTTCTAACAGAAAGCGAAATTATATTTCTGATCTTTACAAACCTTTTGCTGAGAACTCTTTGAATTGTTTTTATTTTCCTTCTGGTCGAACCCTGAGAAGCAACGCTGCCGATGGCTCCGTCCTTCCAGCGGTTTGGCCTTCCCGCGCGCCCGCTGCGTGCTCAGAGCTCACCGAGTGCTTGGCTTTACTGGGGCCGATGCTGCGGCATCCGGCACCCGGCCGCACCGAGCCCGTAAGCCCCAGTTCAGCAACAGCATCGAGTTGGTGCTCGCGCCGCTGCCGTTCAGCAGAGCATGGACCCTGGGTTTCCAGCATCCCGGAGTGGTCCGGAGAGCTTGCACACTCGCATGCCTTGCTGACTTGGGGTGGAACAGAACATTCTTGCCAGTCATAACCCAGATTTAATTGGCGGCTTGTTCCCAATGAAGCCTTTCGTTTGTTCTCTCATTAAAATGAATATAAGAAAAATAATTTCAACAAAATGAAGCTTGTTGGCTCTTTAAAAAACATGCGATACCCAACACACATATGATTTTGCATGACAATACAGAGCACACCTGAAACTTTCTAAATTATTGCATGTTACTTTAATGTTATCTTTTTTAAAACAAGAAGTAATCCCACCTTGAACTCATTCATATTTTTAATATTATTTTAACTCCCAAATTTTATATTTATAAAGAGGAGAACATTATTTATTTTCTTATCATTTATCTGCAAGATGCTACCAGAAAATTTGGAGAGGCCATCCATTAAAAAAAAAAGGAAAAAAAAATTCATTGGAAGTATAGTGGGCAAGACTGATGTATAAATTACAGCATCTTTTTTTTTCTTAATTCTCAATATCTTCAGTCTTTGTTTGCATGAAATGCTTTTGTTAAATATTAATTGTAGTTTCACAGCCAGTGTGTATGAATAAAAATTACTGATCATTACCTTTGTGAGAGTTGGGTCTGCCTCTATGAAATTCCGTTTTAAAATTCGCTCTGCAAAGCCCGGAGGCTGCAGAGATTACGGCGTGGTCGGCCGCAGAGGTGGCCCGGATCCAGACCTTGATTCGCCGTTCAAACACAGCATTTTAACCTGGGCCCTTTTTAAATTCCTGTTAGTAAATCAAGATAAAAAAGAGGCTTAACTGGGGAAAGGAGATGCGTGTAAGAGGATTTTTGCATGCCGATGGGTGAGCGGGCGGCTCTTGGAGCCAGGAGGTCCCTCACTCGCTGGGCTCAGCAGCTCTGAGCTGCTGCAGGCCTGGACGCCACGGGGAAAAACAGCCCCGGCGCGAAGCCAGGTCTCAGGTTGGAGGGTCTGCTTCAGAGCTTGAGATGAGGCTTGCTGGTGGAGGGATGTGCCCTCGTTCTTAGCTGTTAGACCCCAAGAAAACTCAAAACTTCACTTTTTCACATCCCTGGGTATGTGAGCCCCGCGTGATTCATTCCACTCGCTGCTACTTCTTCCTAGGAAGGGTGTTTGCTTTGTGGTGATTAATGATGCTCGGACCCAACTTTGTCATGAAAAACTTGTTTTAGTTCTCCTGGAGAAGAGGACACGGCCTCCCAGTCCCACCAGCCGTACTCACCCCGAGTCCAGGCACTTGCCTCACTTAGGCTGACATTGTTTAGTTTTCAAAATGTGAAAGCGATGTATAAATATTGTGACAACTTGACAGACAACTTCTTTTTCTGCTTGCTCTCAAATGTATTGAATCTCATGCTAATTCAATAATTGGGTTAGCTTAATTTGCAGAAAAGTCTGGCTGAGTTTGCCCACGGGAATGGTTGAAATTCTTTTTTTTTTCATAGAGACAGCGTTTCCAGGCCACTACATGCTACTTAGCCTTCATAATATGCTTGGCTTCTTCTGCAGCCCGTGGACACATCTCTTCTCAGGCCTTGAGAGCTTCCTGCAGCGCAGAAGAGGGAGGTGGTGGAGCCGCCACTGCCCTGAGCTGGTGCACGCGCAGCGTCGGCACATCCAGGGCGAGGGGAGAGGGGCCCGCAGAGCTCAGGGCAGCCAGGCCTGCGTCAACCGGGGTTCAGACAGGGGCTGGGGGGGATTTCATTCCTTGTCGTGGCCTCCATGGACTTGGGAGTCGGCCCTGCTGCGAGGGCAGCGCTCAGCTCCCCAGAGATACAGTATTGGGATGTCTGGACCTGTTAAGGCTCCTGATGCTCCAGATGATCGTTATCGACCCCTATGCACAACACAGCCTTTAGACTGCCCGGAAATACTGTCCCAACTGTAAACGAGCTATTTGCAGGCTCAATACCAAGAGGAAAAAAAATTAAGAACAAATGAAGAAAAATCCCCACTCTTTCATAGCTCAGCTCTGCTTCCTATGCCAGTGAAGCACCGAGGTGATGGACGCACCATCTCCAGCTATGGCTTAACCAAACCCTTGGCTCACGGGGTCATTGGCTTTTTGGGTGAGACAGAGCTCCTAGACGGGGGTCTCCAAACACCAAGGAAAGGCCAGTCTGCGCCGGCGTGCCTGGGCACGTACCAGCTCCAGCCTGACACCAGTACCGGTAACGGGCGGCTGAGGAGCTGATGCTTTCGGTGCAAAATGGCTGCAGGCAGGTCCTGCTCCGCTGCTGCCCCGGCCAGGGGTCGAGATGGACTCCGGGGCGGAAGGGAGGGAGTTTGTACAAACTGTGCATTTCTGACTTTTTCTACGTAAGCAAGATTAGGCCTGTGGTCCTGGTGAAAATTAAGAGTTAAAGACTTCTGCAGGAGAGGCTGAATCTCTCCATGCCGGCCCCATCCCGTACACGAAAGTGTCTCTGTCAGGAAGCGCTTCCAGCACCAGGC
The DNA here is from genome assembly GCF_036417535.1 of Chlamydotis macqueenii. Classification (NCBI taxonomy): domain Eukaryota; kingdom Metazoa; phylum Chordata; class Aves; order Otidiformes; family Otididae; genus Chlamydotis; species Chlamydotis macqueenii. The sequence goes on from NC_141573.1 coordinate 3,633,866, forward strand.
ACTCGATAAATCACAGCGATTACTCGCAGCCACCACCCCAGCCAAAGGCACATCCTCCCTCTCCCAGCCCCAGCTTCCCTTAGAGATTTGAGTATTTAACTTAGAAATCTCAGAATATTTTTACAGAGCTGGTACATGAGTTGCAAATAGAACCGTCTCCTCTGAGAGCTGCTAGGGTAGCTAAAATGGTGACTGCTTTAATTACCGCAAAGTAATTATAATTCCACCTGCTTCGCCAAAGGCAACCTTTGCTGCTCGGCCGAAAAAACCCCAAGTAAGCCCTGGGGAGCGATGGTGGAGCAAAGACGAATCAATGAGGGGCCTGAATCAGGAAAGCTCTTGCCACGTGTGGCTGGGTTGTCCTCAGAGGGATTTTTTTCCCCAACTGCTTTTGTCACATGTCACCTTCCCAAAGTGATGCTAAACCGAAAAAAAAAATGAGGATCTGACCAGGAGAACAGTCAGTGGCAAGCCTGGACACACAGAGTTACCTGCAAGGGTTTCTTTTCTTGCTTTTTTTTCCCTGCTTTTCCCAAAGGAGGAGTGTGAAATGAGGCAGGTCTCACGGGAAATGAATCAACGCTGTCTCCTCCTCAAGGGACTTGCCGTGCTCGCTGCCGGGGTGATGGTGTCAGACACCAGCTGCCACTTCCAGTGTTCGTTACTGGTCCCTGAGTCAGCGCCTGACATCCCACCTCAGGAGCTGTTGTTGCAGAATCTGATGAAGGGGAGGAAAATTTTTCCAAAACCAATTTAAAGCGCAATATCTGAGTGAGAAAAAAAAAAAAAAAAAAAAGACCACACAACCCTGCAATGGAAGTTTGCTTAGAAGTGTTTTAAATCTTATTCGCGCCCAACAAGGCTGGCAAAATCACCCGTCTCTTTCTCTGCCGCAGCAGAGCCTGCGATTCACGTGCTGGGAATGGGTCCCCCTTCCCTCGGAGGGCTCAGGGCCCTCGCCATCAGCCGGGAGCGAAAGGGATCCGGCTGCCCCGCAGAGGCAGTGGCCGCACGGCCGCTTGCTGGGCTGGTGACGGGGCTTTAGTGCCGCGTAAAGAATTTGACCCATGTGGGTGGATGTTGCGGCAGATGTGACGAAGGGCCTGACTGCCACTCCGGAGCACGGGGTGCACCTGCTGAGCTACTGGTGGTATTTGGGGGACTGCAAATTTCCTGTTAAAACTGTTTTTGAAAGGAGCTGCGTTTGGGGATTGGCCTTTTAGTGATCCTGTGCTTATTCCCTACTCACCGCTCGCGTGCGGCTCCGGGAAGCACAGGAACCTGAGCAGCCCGGACACAAACCAGTTGTTCCTCAATTTACAAACCAATGTTTATTCCGTATCTGTGTTATTTTTCTTTCAGCCCCGGGGACTTGATCCACCTTGCCTTATCTCCCTCCTCTGTTCAGAGCAATTAATAAAACTTGGCGCCCATAACAGAGACCTTCTGAATCCGTATGAAACACTCCACAGCAATCCATATAAATCTTCGTTAAACCTTCAACATTTTCAGTGACACTCCAGATATACTCTTTTTTTTTTTTTAACAGAAGTCATTTGCTACCATGTGTACCGTGTCTGAGGCACTGATTGGGTGTGATTTCAGGAAAAATCCATCAGAAATGGTTAGAAAAGCAACCAGTAATGAGTGCAAGGGCAGAAGGAGGGAAAGAGCACAGGCCAGCGATGACAGTGTCCCAAAACTTGTTGGATCAGTTCCTGGTCCTTTTGGGACAAGTAATTTAGCATTCTTGTGCCTGATTGACCCTGACATCGTTAAAAGATTGATAATGAATTTCAGTGCTATATAAATCATATGGAAAACTATTACCCTGTATACAGGCGTTACGAGGCTTTAATAATTAATGACATCTAAACTGCTTTCTCAAACATGACCTTTTCAATCCAATTGCTGCGGCCAGAGCCATCCCTCACCCTGCCAGCAGCCCGTTTTCCAGCCAGCCTGGATGGCTCCGATGGGGTTGGGCTGGGCATCCTGGACAGGTCCCGGCCCCACAGACCTGATGCGAAAGGGGGTTTATTGCCAGTACCTCCGGTCTTTTTGGGAGGGTTAACAGAAAATCCCAACAGTGAGAGCAAACGCTCTCTGTTTGCCGAGCTGCCGGGGCAAAACTCCTGAACTGGCAGATCCTCAGCTTTTATTAAATCAACTTAGACCCATATGATTACAGAGAGTATTTTATTTTAAATAAAGTATATAACTTCCGTTCACACGTGTGCCTTTGTTATTCTGTGAGTCAGAGCCTCTCGGGGAGGCTGGCTGCGAAAGGCTCTGCACTTTTTTTTTTCTCAAGCTTTTGCACAGCATGTGGGTGCAGAGATAAAAATAATGTTGCACCTCTCCTTGCGCTTCCTCCTGAGCAGCCACTCCGGGCGGAAGGATGTGCCGGAGGAACGGCAAACGGAGCTTCAGCTCCAACAGCCCACAGGAGTTAATTCCTTTAAAAAGGAAAAAAACCCTCCCCAGAGAGGGGAGAGCGGACGGTGCTCTTTGGTGCCATGAGTTTTCCTCTTTTCCTACTTCTAGTGTTTGAAAGCTAAAGAAATAATAATGTCTCTGCTGTGCAGGAGCCGTGGGTGCCGTGGCTGCGGATCCCAAACCCAGGCTGCTGCCGGCAGTTTTGCTATCCAGTGCCAAATCTGCCCCACAAACACCCTTTCATGGAAAGAGAAAAATCTCAGAACTCTCTCTAGCAAGTGGTTCCCAGCCTTCGGAAGCTGCACAGGGACGGCAGCGGGGCGGCAGCGGGTTCCCCAGGGTTGTGCCGGGGCTGCTGCCCATCTCCACTGTGCTCCAGCGTCTCCCCAACCCCACCATGCTGCCCACGAAACGACAAAAAATAGCAAGCACTGAGGCAGCTGGCACGGAGCATCCGTCGCCTCCCACACAAGTCACAGCAGCTTCAGCATCGCGTCGCCAGTGCGTCGCATCTACCTGCTCTCTCTTCTCTTTCCTCGGGCAAACGCCACAATTTCTGGCTGGTGCAGACTTTCCCTTCCCGTGCCCAAAATACTCCGTACAGCCTGGTGTGCAATTAAAGTCGGTCGATAGCTGCAGCGCGACGCCGGACCAGAGCCGCGCGTGGGCTCGAGGGGAGGCTGCCCACAGCGCGACTCGTCCCAGGCTGTCAGCTGGGCGGATTGGGGTCTGAATAATTCAGCACAGAGCAAATCAGAGGGAGGGGAGGCAAACCTGGGGCTATCGGTTCGTGGCCCAAGTTGACAGGACCAGGCCTTTCATTGTATAATGTCCTGAGTGCCTTCGAGATGACTTCTGCTGGAAGGGAAAAGAGCAGGGAACAGGTTCACTGTTCCCTGCAGATGTCACCTGCAGGAACCCAGCACTTGTCGCTAAAAGGAGACGGGACCTCGGCACCCTGCTGCATCGCTGACAACCCAGGGAGAGCTGCTGTAAGGAATTGCTTCTGGTCTGTGCCATTAATGAAGCTTAAACCCCTCCTCACTAATAAGATTTGGCCTTGGGTGCAACTTAAAAGCTGGCAGCTCAGGTGTCCCTGGAGCTTCGTGCTTCCAGATCGATTTTGAACACAGCACAAAAGGCTGCTCCACTGGCACGAGGGCTGCAGAGCTGCTCCGGCTGGGTCAGGCTCCAGCCCTGCAAAGACTGGCACAGCTGAATAACATCTTGTAACGGGCAAGATCCCACCTGGCTTAACTGGTCCCACATGTCCTGTGGTGGAGGATCCTCCCTCCCGGGGAGGAGAGAGCTCAGCAGAAAATAGTGAAAAGTGGGGAGGTTGAGGTGATGCTGCTTTAGAGATGTTGAGATGGCACTAGATGGTGTTACATTAAACAGCAGCAACAACAACAAAAAAATCTAGTTGGCTCAGGATTTGGTGAAGTCCTGTCCCAAGTTTTTGAGGATGCTGAAAAGATGCAAAGTGCTAATTGTCCTGCCTGGGACAGTTGTGCAGAGCTCCTGGCCAGGAGAAGGAGTTTCCACTTCATCTTCACCATCTTTGGCCATCAGCAAGGAGGTGGGTGTTACAGGGAAGGAATTACGGGGAGCTGCTGGGGAGGTAGGAGAGCTTGGCTGTGTTTCTGGGGCCGTGCAGGGTGTGTGGGCATCACCGGTGCCCTCTCACAGCCCAGCCCCATGTGCCAGTGGGAAACGCTCCTGGTGTGAGCGCTGGCGTTGTGCACGCACTTCACCGCGGCAGAAGTTGCTGTATGAGACAAACAGCAGCGGAAAATCCATCTGAGTGTTTTAGCCCAAGTACATTTGCATAGAAGCAGAGGGGGTGGGTGGGGGAAAAGAGACTGGAGCCCAAAATGTGTGTTTCAAATCGATTATATGCATGGCTGCTGGGGGCTTCTTACACTGTAATGGTTAATTGTGTCACTGGCTGATGTACTGCAGCCTTCATTCATGTTGTATTCAAACAATCCTGCACGGTGCCCAGGCAGCAGAGTGCCTCTCTGGAGAAAAATGAAGGTCTACTTTGGTTTGGGAATTTTTTTTAACAATACAGAGAAAAGAAAAGTGATGAACAGCCAATTAGTGTGTTAAAATAATGTACCCTGACAGAACATGATGAACATCCAGGTCTAACCTGCTTCTTGTAACTTTTTGTCTTTATTGGTAATTCCCTGCTGATTAGCTCCATCCCAGGGAAGCCACTTCCTCCCTGGGGCCATGTGGGGCTGGGGTCCTGTAGGGCATCGCCTCTTCTATTGCCTTTTTCCAGTGAAGAATCCGTTCTGCCAACCAAATCCCTGCCCTCTCCTTACTGTCCATCTCCTGGTGGATTTTCTGCCTTCGAATCTTCCTCATGGAAGGTGCTTGAGAGGTACTAAGTACCTTTGGGGGTTGTTCTGAGAGCTCCAGCTGCAAGGAATAATACTCTGAAAGATGCATCTTTACAATGCCAGCCAGTTCTTCCTTAGGGGGCTGAGAGATGAGCCAAGGAAAACATGCTGAATTCACTATAATTTACGTATCGCTGTAATTTTGCGTGAAATAACACATGCAGCGGTGCAGTCCCACAAAGACGCATAACCAGGAGGCTCTGGCTGCCAGCTGGGGCCCTACTGGGAGGGGCAGGTTTCCACCAGCCTGGATCTCGCTGGGACTTCGCTGTATTCGGCCCCACCATGTTCTGGCCGAACACATCTGCATCGGCTTCTGTCATTTCTATAAATCAAAAAGAGCTCAACCAGCCAGAGCACATGGCTCCATTGGCTTCAAACAAACCAGCTAACCGATGCCTCCTCCACATCTCAGTTCTCACTTTATTGTGAGTGATTCTGGTTCAGCTGTTCCTGGTTTGCTAGCTGAGGGTGTCTTGGGCAGAGACAGGGCACGTTTTGGCCAGAGCACTGGGAATCACTGAAGTAATGTTGCGGTAAGTGTAATGCCTGAGTGAAATTGTGTAGAAACTGTGACCCGGTACTTACGAGAGACTGAATTTATTAGAAGTAATTAATAAATCACTTGTGGTGTTTTCCTGCTGGAGGATCTCAGCAGTGCCTTCCCTCAGAGCCAGCCTGCTCTTCTGCACCACTGCTGCCCGGCTCCCTGCTGCTGGGACCCGGCTGGAGGAGCGACCCTCCCACGTGCAAAGCCCTTGCACGGCACAAGCTCTTGCTGTGGAAGCTGCTGTACAAATCTGAGCCTCGGGCGCTGCGACGGTGGCCGTGAGCCGCCCTTGGCCCTGCTGCCTGGGCTGCCAGCTCGCACGGTGTGGACTCCCCTCTTGTCCTTCCAGGAAGTGTCCTGTTGCTGGACACCCTGATGGAGCTGCGTTCTTATTCTTGGCTCTGCTGCTAATTTTCTGTGTGTTTTGGCTGAATCACTCATTCTGGCAGTAGTTTCCAGAGACATCTGCCCCTGTGTCCCTCTCTCCTTTAGCCCTGGCTGTGTCCCTGCCCTGGTCCCAGCCTTGCCAAGTTGGCTTTCTCCAGCACGCTGGCTTGCTGCCCTCCAATCCTCCCCGTTGTCTGCTGTGTCCTTAGCCGGGGATTTGTTCAACGCTGGTGGCCGAAGCCAATTTTCCCTTCTCCAGCTCCCAAATGAGTCGTATCCCAGGGAGTGCAGCCCACCCAGCGCTGCCAGCCCCAGCCAGATCCCACCCCAGAGGGGACCATGGGGGGCACAGAGGGGCAGGGGCTCCGTAATGAGCTGCAGCCACAGCGGAGGGACTGGGGACAGATGGAGGGAAGCAGGGAAAAAGGGATGGATGGAGGGAAAGGAGGGGACTAGAGGAAAAGGGAGAGCAATAGAGCGAAAGAGAGGGAATAAAGAGAAAGGGTGAAAGGGGAGGGAGGAATGGGGAAGGAGGGGTGGGTGGAGAAAGGAGGAGGAGGGGAGGATGGAGAAAAGGAAGGAGGGATGAGAAGGAGGGAGGAGAAGGGGGTACGGCGGGAGGGGGAGGTGGGCTGGCCCCGGCAGCGCCATGTGATGCCCTCTCCTCCCCGGCGCGGAGCATCCGCGTCCCGCAGCCCGAGCAGCGCCCGGTGAGTGGAGGGGGACAGAGGCCAGGCTGCCCCGGTGGGTGGGGAGCACACTCCTGAAATTGGCTTCGTGGGGTGTTGGGGGGGGGGGTCCCGATTTGGATGCAAAAACCCGAAAGTTTAAAGGAGGGGCAGGGGGGTCTGGGAGGTGCCGCCCTGGTGTGGAGCGGCAGGGCTTGGCGCCGGTATTTCTGTATTTTCCATCGGATTCGGAGCCGGCCAGGCTCTTGGTAGCTCCCCCGGGGTGGGGGTTACCTGTCCCTGGAGCCCCGCCCCGGGCCGGAGCCGCCGCCGGGGCTGAGCCCGGGGTACCGGTACGCGGGGCCGCGGGCGGTTTGCGGTGCCTGACCGGTTGCATCGTCTCCGCTCTCCCGGCACCGCTCAAACGACGGTAGTTCGGATTTACCGGAGCCCCGTCCAAAATCCCAGGGCGGACCTAGCACACGGGGAGCCGGTAAATCCCGGCTTTTCATCCCTTTTCTCCTCCAGACCGCTCAGGGACACAGCGGTCTCCTGGGCGCCGTGAGCATCCCTCTCTAGCCCGTGACTTCTGAACGCTGAGCTGAGGAGAAGAGGTGTATTTTCACAGGGAATGTAAAATCCGCTGGAAGTCAGGGCCGCCAGTGCTTTCCAGTGTAGTAAACCTCTTGGAGAGGGGAGCGTGAATGCAAGTGAGGCTATCTGAGAAAAACCTGACCTGGTTGTTATGTGAAATAAAGTAGAAGGGGAAAAAAACTCCCCCCCCAAAAAGCTGGATCATGTGTTACCATATGAACAGAAGAACGGGGACATGGAGCCTGTCTTCACTTCTCCACGTGCCGCTTATTCCTACCCTGTGGAAGGTGGGGACACGTGAAATGTGCTGAAATGTGAAATGTGGCACCGCAGCCACCACGGCAGCGAGCAGGGTGGGTTTCCGACACGCTGTTCGGCTGTTGAATAATCGCTTGGCATTTTGCAAAACTTCATCAGCCCCTGACGCGTGGTGATTTTTGCAGCTTTTTAGGGCCGGGTCTTCCAGGCACAAATCAGTGGGAGGCTCCTCGGTGGTGTTCGGAGCGCGGGTCTGGCCTGCAGCACTGGCATCCCCACCCGTGTCCTCATTGTGTCCCTCACACCCCCCGAACCCCAAACCGAGGAAGAGGAGGCCTTGCTGGAGCTGGTAGGTGGCCTGCATGGTGCAGGTGAGCCTTTGGGAAGGGCAGCAAGGGTCTGGCGTCCACTGAAAATAGCACTACTTCAGTAAGAACGCTAAAAAGGAGGGTTTCAGCTAAAAAAGGAGGATTTTTGCTGAGTTTTGTGCAGTAGCAGCGGGTGCTGGTGGCATGACCTGGGCAGGCAGCTTTGCTGGAGGAGCGTGCCCACGTTTCCATCGCTGCTGCCCGCTGCCATCACGCCTTGCCCTTGGCTGCCGTGCGGCTGCTCCACGTGGCATCCAGGGGACAGAAATGCTTCTGTGTCTTTATTTCTCCAGTCCCTCGCTGTATTATTGTAGCTGTTGAATATGTTCATTGAGCTGAACGAATCCCCACCTGGCAGCAGCCATACCCCAGCATTTGCAGCTTCAGCTTCATTTATGGAGAGGGAAGGGAATATAAAATACCAAAGGGAAATAATGCACAAGCCCACAGAGGCTTCAGCAGCAACGGCAAGCTGCGAGCTGCACAAGTGTGCGGCTGGAGCGAGCGCCGGGAGCTTTCCGTTAGTCAGCTGGGAAGATTTAAAGCCCTGATTTCAAGGTGGCATTTTTAAAATAACTAGATGATGGAGTCTAGGACAAAAGTTGTCTGGGAGTCTTAATCTCACTGAAATTAAATGGGGTTTGGGTTGTAGGTGTGCTTTAGAAAGAGTATTTGGAATCAAAGTCACACCGATTTTAGCACTGTGCAGCCGCACACTTCTGACAGTTGTAGTAAAATATTTACTGGGAAAATGGATTTGTCGAAGGGCCACACTGATGCTTCGTCATGCTCGGAACACGGGCTGTCACAGATGAGTGGGGTTTGTGCTGGTCCCTTTGGAGGATGGGACTTGCAGCTTTTCCTTTATTATGAGGGAGGTACTATTGCTCATCAGTGAAAAACCTCATTAGAGCGGTGCTCACAGCTGTGCTGAGGGGGGGATTCTTTGAGCAGCACAGCTACAGCATCCACTGACCCAAGACAACTTGCAGATAATTAATTTTCCCACTTGGTGCCCATCCGGCGCTGCTGTGTGACATCCCTGTCCGCAGGGCACAGAGGCTCAGGGCTGCCAGGGCAGGACCTCACCCAGCCTCCGAGCCCTACAAGTGGGCAGCCCCATGGCCCTGCCTTCTTCTCGGGAGATGTGAGACGCTTGGTTACAACAGCTCTCACTTTTCTCCACGGCTGGGGATACCTCTGCTCGCTTGGAGAAGTGCCGTGGGTTATACATGGTAGAGGTGGCCCAAGCACGGGTGCGCAGTGGGGTCCCAGGTAGGCATCCGTGTCCCCCTGCCTTCTCCAGCTCTCCAGGCGAGCGGGGACAGCAGAGCTGTGAGCACGGTGGGTGGGAACCTCCCCTTGGCAACAGTCATAAAGTCGGGTATAGATGGGAGGAGAGTCTCTGTATGGGCTTGGTTATTAAAAATTCAGCAGCAGAGGTTGATACCATAATGTAAGGCTAGCTGAGACATTCCAACCATTGCTTAGACACATGCGATCGAAAGAGTTTTCCAGTCCTCCCTTTCCTAGGACAAAGTCACTCCCTGGGTGCCATGTCCCATGCAAAAGCTGAGCCACCTCTTCTGTAAGGATTAGCACTTCAGACACTGAGATACAATCAAAGAAGAAAAAAAATTGAACTATTTGGGAAATACCCAACCAAGGTGATGCTCAAGTTGGATGCCGCAGACAGTACTGGAGCCAGGTGAAAGGCGCCAACGTGGGGGCACAGGGCAGGTGCTGGCACAGGGTGGGAGGGGAAATCCTGGAGCATCCTCCATCAGCTTTCATGGAGGGATGGGCCATGAACTTCCCACCCGTCTCACAGATAAAAGCCGGACTCAAAGCCTGTTACCCGAGAGCCCTTCCCAAGACCATGGCAGGGTCTGGGTGGAGCCATGGTGGGGCTGGCGGCTGCTCTGCCTTCATCTCCTCCCGCCGTGCATTTTACCTGAGTGAGGGTGGATGCCATCGCTTTTTACAGGAATTAAAGCTTTGCCTTTGGCATTGCCAAAATACCTGACCTGAGCTGGGGCTCTGCTTTCATTTCTCACCATCCCCACCTTCCCTCGTGTCGGTTTTCCCCCATTCCTGCTGCCGTGACGGCTCTTGGGGCGATGCTCGGAGCCACACTGGCTTTGTATCCAACAGAAAATGGTCCTCTCCTGGATGCTGTTGGGCAGCCCTGGAAGCTGCAGACGGCCAGAAGCAACACAACAAACACGACCTAGAGAACTGGGTGATTTGGAAAGTTGTGTTAAGTGCTTCTGTTGCTGGGGTTGCTGTTTGGGAAGCAGCACATCTCTGCTGAAGCACAGAAAAGGTGAGATACAGGCGAGAAAGAAATTGGGACAAAATTGCCCTTTTCTGTACAACAACTGAAGGAAGGTGGGGATGGCTGAAGAGGAAAGCAATGTCAGCATCACGTGTGGCAACTGTTTCACAGTTCTTGCTGTAAGATATCTCACAGGCTGCACGGAGAAGAAAACAGCAGGTTGTTATACAGGTGGTAGGAGAGGTAGTGCTGGGTGCTGCCGCAGGGACAAGCCCGTGATGGTGTAAGGGGACAGTGTGACCAGGAGAGGGGTGCGCGTTAAGACCAGCTACACGCAGTCAGACCAAGTTCCCCTGGTAATGGGGGCTGGCCTGGGGGAAGGACGGGGAAAGAGTGAGGCCGAGTCTGTTCCCTGCCTCTTCCCACAGACATTCCCAGGACATGGCTGCGCTTCCCTGTGCTGAGCAGGGCAGGCAGCCCGTGTCCTCCCAAGGCTGGGCTTGGTACCGAGCCGTGCTCCTCCGACCGGGTTGTGCCGCCTGTGCCTTGGGTCGTGCTGCTCCGTGCCCTGTACGGTTTCTCTTACCCTGCCTGCTGGGACATTTATGGTTAAATCCTGGAAATGGCAATGAATCTTGCTAAAATCAGGGTGGTAGAAAGTTTAATATCCCAATTATGTGTAAATGCTTATTACGTACTTTAAGATCACATAACCTGATTAAATCCATGAAGCTACACAAAGCAAAGACCTTTCCTGTGTGAAGATGGAAGCAAACTTCTGCAGCTGCTCAGCCTCAGACCCGGAGAGCTCGTACACAAGGACACCGCCACCGGCATCCGAGGAGCTGAGTGCCAAACCGCTGAAGCAAAGCTGGATGGAGCAGCTCTTGCACCTGGCAACTGGGATTAATGGTGGCCACGAATGGCACTTGGGTCATTAAGATGTTTGCCCAAGGTGTGGATGATACAGCCCTTCTCTGCTTTCTTTACGCCATCGTTTCAGTACCCAAAGGCTTTGCGGTAAAGATGGTTTCTAAGCAGGGAAGGAGGAAGGCAATCTCCTGGCTAACGAGGCATCTGCTTCATGCTGGCGACCATGTTTAATCATGCCGAGGGGACGGAGTTCTCAGTGGCCGTGGCCGGCACGTGCAGCCTGCCCAGCGTGCTGCTTGCCTGCAGCCTCCGGCGGTCGGAGACTCCAACAGCGCTCGGGGGATTTCTTGCTTTCTCTCATTTATTGCACTGGAAGTGTTCATAAAAACACTCCAGCTGCCAGCGCTGGCGAGACGAGCTGCGGCGGCGAGGGACGAGCGGCGGCGGGCTGCCCTGCCTCCGCAGCACGGGTACCCGGGGCTGCCCTCTCCTCACGCCGACACGGGGGAGGTGGAAGAGTTTTTATTAGCTCTCGATGCTATTTTTTACCTCCCAGCGCTGCTTAATTTAGCTCACGCTGTCATGCACTGATGGTTCAGGGGAAAGAAGGAAACGGGGGTGTTGGCCCCTCTCTGCTGAGCAGCCACGTCTCCTGAAACCTGGGCTGGTAACTGGGGCTTCTCTTAGATCTTCTGTAGCAGAAAAAGTTTATAGCCCAGGGAAATTTTGTGTGCGATGTTCATAATACACGGCTTCTGCAGGGCTTAGGCAGAAGTGGGTTCTGCCCATACCCACTTCAATTTAAAACAAGATAAATATTTTATGGAAAAGACGGCTGAGATCTTCAATCATGCTGTGACCTGCCTTGCCGCTGGAAGGACACAGAGACCTTGAAAAGCTGTCATTGCTCAAGGAAGAGGCTTATTCTCCTTTTTATAACACCCAAGGGCGCTGCAGGACTTTGTGCCATCTTAAATGACACGTGGAAGTGAACAAGAACCAACTGTTAAAGATTTCATATTCCACCAGACCAGCCTAGCCCTGGTCCTGGTGTGAAGAGGATACGGGCGGCTGAGCCGGCTGCTCTCCTGCGGCCACGGCGTGGGCAGTGAGATCGCATTGCCTTCGCTCGTCCCCGCTCAGGATTTTCTCCAGCTCCCTCTGCGCCAGCTGAGCTGAGCAGAGGGACGCACTACGCCGAAGCCAGAAGAGGGTCACTGGATCGCCGGGTTACTGGCGTTTATGTATTTCGGATGTAAAGCGCAGCCCGTAACGTACAGCACGCAGAGGTTAACGGGCAGCCACCGCACAGCCCAGGCGATGAGGTTGCTGCAGCGCAAAGTCCCCACTGGTTTGCTTTGCAGCACTAGATATTCCCCCTTTTGTCCTGCTTTCGTAGCTCTTTGCGGAGTATTGAAACCAGCAGCTTGGCTCGCGTCCCTGACAGCGAGCACTGACACACTGCAAGTAGGTGAATGTTGTAGGTTGGCTTTGGTGTGCAGAGAGCGAGAGGGCGTTGGGAAGGGCTCTGCGAGGGAAAGGGCTCAGCTATTGTCAGTGACAGCAAACTTTGAATATATATACACACACACACACTCTCTCTCTCTCTGTAACTATATATAACCACATATATATATAAAAAAATATATATATACACACTTATATAGTTTGAACCTGGAGAACCGGACTTGGGTGTATGTACATAGTTTAGACCCGGAGAAGTGGACTTTAGTCTCTGCTTCCCTCCTGAGAACACACTTCGTGTCATGTTTTTCTACAAACCCACAGGGTAGGAGCTGCCGGCGCATGGACGCAGAGCCGTGCTTGCTACCCACCTGTCCCCGTGTCCTGGCCTCGCATGTCCCTTGTGGGAGTTGGTGGGAGGCGGAGAGCCAAGGCTGCACCCTCTCCTTCGGTCCAGGTCCTCTCCCCTGCCCGCTGCTGAAGCCACCTAGCTCCTCCCAGAGCCGCTCAGCAGCTGAAGCATCTACCGAGGATCCTCCTTGCTGTGACGCTCACCTCTCAGTCGGTCTGCCAGAACCTGAGCTTCCCACCTTCACAGCCAGCGGCGGCGGTTTTCCGCTTGCCAAAGCATTGCTTCAGCTGGGGTTAAAAGAGGTAAGAGCCTCAAACGCCAAGGAGAAAGGCGGGACGTGCTCTATATGAGGTTTTGGGGGGATATTTGCGGATCCAGAAAGACCATGTGAATGAGGACTAGCTGTACGCACACGGGCTGTGCTGGCAGCGTGTGAGCCAGGACCGGGGGGATGTTCGGTCGATGATTTTGTTTGTTGAAAGTTGCTGGCATCATTCGAAGCCATTAGCGTGAGTGAGCTGGAGCGGAGCCATCGCCCCGGCGAGCGCGGTGATGCGGGCACGGCAAAGGCGGCCAGTTTGGGAAAGCGGCTGGTTAGAGGGCTGGGCTGGGGAAACGAATCTCAGCTGCTGCTCCTTTGACCTTGGGAATATAATTTAATCTCCTTGTATTTGGTGCTGGAGCTGAAGGTGGGCTCAATAACAACCACCCTTGCAATCCCACCCCAGGCAAAAAGGGCGGATTTCGAGCAGTTTGTAGCAAAAAGGGGAGGTTCTGAGCAGTTTTTAGCAAAAAGGCTGGTGCATGGTAAAGAAGGAGAGGGAAGAGCAGCCGTGGGTCAGCCTTGGGGCAGAAAAATATGGTACTTTCTATACAGCGTTTCCTTCACTCTTGTACTGCCATGAAAGGATTTTTTGATCGAGCTTAAAAAAGTAACTTGGCCCAGAAACGAAGCACAGGAAGTGCTGGAGAAAAGGAGTATTTCTCAGAAAAATTATGCCAGTCAAGTTTAAGAGAAAAATCCCAAGTTATCCCACCCATAAAATTAGTGGTGAGCATTACAGTGTGTAGCAGTGGCACATCGCTTCTTCTGATTATTTTTCAGGCATTGCTTGTGTCTGATGACAAGCAGAAAATTAATAGGTTTGTGATTGCTGTGGCTCAATCTAGGTTTAAATAAGTCATAACCAGCCTTTTTTTTAAAAAAAAAAAGAAAAAACAAACAACCACCCTTTCTGGAGAGCCTGTGAGCCCCATGCACTCGATTGACTCAATGCTGCTGTCTCTGCCGGGCTGTAATGGCAGTGCTGCGTGCGGGGCCGGCCGCGCAGCACCGCTGTTAGCAGCCAAGGGGAAGCTTTCAAGTCCAGTATTGATCATTTTGAAGTTTATGGCTGCTGGTAGTCGCCGTTACTACTGCTTGTTCAAACTGCCATGAGATGGACTGTTTCATTTCTTAATATCAGGCTAAACCTCTTCCACATCAAAAAAGATTTATTTCTGTACTTAATTTTTCCAATACATAATTTCTCCCTCAGAAACTGAGCTGCCATTTCTCTGTGTGACACTAATGCAGCTCTGTAAAGCTGCCTTACGTGTTTCTGTCTTCCCATGTACCACATGAGGTGGTGGGTGCTGGCCGCCTGGGACAGGGCTCCTGGGAACCCTGCGGCCCCGTGCCAGCCCACGTCCCCTTCAGCCGTTTCCCTCTCAGTGTACCAGCCCCAGAGACGGGGCTTCTCTCTGCAGCCATCCCTGCTCTCCTTCAGCGATTACATGGGAAAAGAGCAGGCTTGTCATTCTCTTCTGCTTGCAGGACACCTTTTCCAAACTTCAGGAATGACCTGTTGCTTCCCAGGCGGTAATTCCAGACCCAAAGCTTTCTTTCCCATTCCCCTAGTTTTCCAGGTCAGGTTTGTGGAGCTGCTTCTGCTCAGTCCCAGACGGAGCAGCGGGCGCTGCCCACACCACCTCCTTCTCTTCCTCTTCTCTGCTGAGCTGCACACTCGCAGCAGTGGCTGAAGTCATCTCACAGCGTGCTCCTCACACCAGCAAAACCTCCACAGACCAACAGAGCGTCAGTTCGAGTCAGCTGGGTGTGTGCACTGTTTTAGGACCAAAGCCTTTGCACCCCTTGGGTGTTCCGTAAGCTCAGGGGAACCGCTATGCCCTTCTGCGGCGGCCTTTCTATTCCATTCTGGTTATCCGTGACCAAATTGGGCTTTTCTGGGTTTGCCCACGGAGGAGCCAGGGTGATGCTGTGCCGTCTGAAGGAGGGTGATGATGTGGCCGTGGTCCCTGCCAGCCCCCCAGCACGGTCCTGCCTGCCCCAGCGCTGCCGGCTTCAGAAAGTTTAGTTCTGAAAGAGCCACTCTCCTTGACCTATTTATTTTTGCCCATGTTTGCGGCCTGTGTTGTGTCCTGAGGAAGAGATCATGCTGCTTGAAGGCCCTTTATTTTTAGCCAGCCCAATTTTCTTGTTGCAGCTTAGTGGGAGCTGGTCCCTTCAGTTCAGCTCCATCCCAGCTCACGCTCTCCTGCGTTTGCCAGCTCTTACCCAAGTCCCTGATGTTCTTTGTACATCGATCACTCACTCAGTGGGTTTCCTACTCCCGCTTCCACCAGGTTTCTTTCCTCCTCCTCTGTGTTCTGCTTAGCCTCTCCCACCGCCCCACGTCCACAGCTTCACCTCCGACTCCCCTCTGCCCTTGGCTTTCAGCGGGGACCAGGCTTTCACAACCTCAGAGGCAGGTTGCCAGGCTCGTCCTGGATCCCAGCACCCCTCCACAAACCAAACCTGCCCTCCTGTCTGCTCCAATAACCTTGGCTGCGCTTCCCCTCCTCACAAATGTCAGGAAATTGGAAATGATGCTCTAGCCACATAAAAATCAATAGCTGCCTCCTTGGCCTGGCTTGGCCCTGCTCTTTTTACCTTTACCCAGGGCAGGAGTGAGCGTTGTTTTCCAGTGAGCTTGGAGCAGTGATTTATTGACATGACCCATCCTGTCCAGGCAGTTGACCAGCAATACATTTATTTTCCCCAGTCCATAGCAGTGGCTTGTGGCTGGCATTAGGTCAGGGAGGGGTGGGCTCAGAAACCAGGACCAGGATAATGTTTTCTTTTTGTGACCATGGAGCAGTAGGTAAGGACTTTGACTAATTCCTACACCTGGGCAAAGTGCGTTAGGAACAACGCCAATATTCATTTCATTTTCTGAAGGGGTCAGTCCCAGTGAGGGCTTTGTGCGGTTTCCATCAGAAGCTGTGGCTCCAAGACAAAAAGAAATTCATTATGAGAGCTGCAAATTACATTGCAGACTGCCTTTATTATTCCCTGGACTACTACCAGGAGGCACGGTGTGACCAAAGGAGCAGGAGTAGCTCTAAGGTTCTATTTCTTGGAAATCTTTGGGGCTATATTCATTTAATTTAAAATACAGCTCCTGTTGGAGACCAAACAGCATCAGCTTTTCAGAGGCAGGAAGCATAACACCATTGGTAAAGGTTACAGGGGACTAAATCCTAGCTGAAAACCAAGCCAGCTCCTGTTTTTGTCCTTGAAAAATCTTTCTCTTGGGAGCCCTGCTGATTCTCCAGGTGCTGGACGTGGGGGAATGAGCGGCTGCTCCGCACCATCCCTGCCTCCCGTCCCCCACCGCACCCAGCTCGATTTTATGTGCCAGCAAGACAGTAACAGGGATCACTCTCTAATGCATCCTTCTTGCCGTGGAAATTGAAGTGTGAGAGAGAAAAGAAATGAGGCAATTGAGAGGCGTGACTGACACCGACCCCGCTCCCTGCTGCTAGCGTCGCCCCAATGACCAATATAAATGATGCCAAATGGGTCTATTTTCCACTGCCTGGTGTTGATGAATAATAAATCACAGGAGATACTTAGCTGTTTGCCTCTGAATGGCTTTATCTGGACCTTCACATACTCACTACTTTGATTTTTGGCTCCTTATTAACGAAGAATGTGCAGGGAGGAGGCTTGTTGCTGATACATGAGCCAAGAATATATTCCAGCGCCTTTTACCGTTTTGGCACCAAAATGCCCAGAAGGATGAGACATCCTGTAGTAAACGCTGTTCATTTTGACGTCGCAACCAGAAAATATGACTTTGAGTGAGTTAGGGAGAAGAATGGATGAGCCAGAAGATTTCTGCTTGGCCTGCCCGTATTGGTGGATCAAAGGGGATCTATGAAGAGCTGGGAAACAGCATATTCCCATCCAGTGAGGAACGTGGGAAGAGCCAAATCCTTCATTTTATATGGGAGAGAATTGTCAGCACTGTTGCGGCACTTGAGTGTGCAAGTACATCTGCTTCCTACCAGGATGCACTCGTCTGCTTCGGACTCAGGCAGGATGCAATATTAAAAGTCTCTCACTCACTTTCTTTTGCTCAAGAATTTGCGCCTCTTCCAGCAGCATTCCCTGCTTTTCTCTGTCAGACCTGCCCAGAGCGGCGAGCGGGAGGTGCAGACAGGCCTTGGGTGTTGCAGCTGGTCAGTGAACGCAGCTACTTGGGCTCTGCAGGAACTGCAAGGCTCCTTCACATGATTCTTGTACGAAACCTCCTGCGAGCCCAGCCCAGGCCAGGGCTGTCGGGGAGCTCGGTGCTGGGTGATTCTGCTGGGGATGGGCACGGCAAGAGCACAGAGCTGCCTGCGAGAGCGTGGCTGGCAGGCCGTTCGGCAGCAAGAAATAGCTACCAGCATCGTCTGCTTGTATTAATCGTGAGGGAACTTCGGCAGAACATTATCTTTAGAGGCTTTCGAGTGTAAAAATGCAAGCTGTGAGGAATCATGGCATCTCTGAGTGTCACTGTAAGCAAGTAACTATTAATATGTGCACATCAGAGGTGCAAGAAGTAAAGCCCTGCTCCGGTCTGCTCGCCTGCCCGGACGTGTCAGAACAGCAAGCCATCGTCTCCTGGCCCAGGCAGGAGCCACATCTCCTGATTTAATTCCTAAATCCCACCACCTTTGCCGCAGCGATAACAGCAACAAGACTTCTTTGCCGAAGAGCCGGGTCGCCAACGCGTGCCACGACGGCAAACGCCGGCTGTGAGGGCAGGTGTGATGGAGCTGTTCCTGCAGCGGTTCAAAAGCTGGCGCCCAGGGTGACGTTAAATACGTACCCCGGCTCTATTGCTTCCCGGCATTATCTGGGGAACAGAGGCTTCAAACAACACGTGCGTTTAGGAGGGCTGTGCCCTCCCTCCCGGGCAGCGGGGGAACGCCGTGCTCTGCCTCCAGCCCTCTCCCATCTGTTGTCTCTCGAAACTTCACGCGGCGTGAATGAGCCTTGCGCAGTTTTAAAGGGAGCCCAAGGAAGATGCCCCCCACTGCTCCTGTGTTAAATTGGGCAGCTTTTGTTGTCTAGCTGGATTTATTTTTTTTTTCCTTATTGTTTGCAGTGCTGAACAACAGCAAAATGTGCCTTGGAAAATATACATGACATGGCACTTATCTGTGATTCATACCGCCTTTGTAGAAGCAGTCGATAGTGCTACTGCCTCGTTCCCACTCCCCAGAAGACCGTCTCTCGCTCGTATCTTTTCCTTCTTGCTCTTATTCCTCTCATCTTTCATTTCTGTGGCTTTTATTTCCCCCCATATTAATGGCACTTTTTCTCTGCTGCACCAAGAACTCTGATGTCTGGTGATGTTTTATCAGTCTGCAGGGCACCAGGAGAACTGCTACATCCCACAAATTAGCAAAAATAAAAGAAAAAAAAAAAAAATGAAGATTCCATCCATAAGCAACATGGGGACGAGGGAAGTTTTTTGCCTCCTTCTGTAATGTTTGCCCAGGGCCTGACCACAGCTCTCTGCCCCTGTTTCCCTGCCTCCCCCTGAAGGACAAGCCCAGTTTGGACCAGTTCAGCCTATGTTCAGCTGACATCAGTGCTGGCAGATCTGATCCAGCAAGCACAATAAAAAGCAGAAAATGCAGGCTATTCTGTCACACTGCTCTGCTTTCAGGCACTTGGTGATGTCGTTCAGCGTGCATAAATGTAGCATGGTTTTTGCAAAATGAGGATCTTGATACTCCGGTGGGTAAATCTACCCTGGGAAAGGAGAAATGGCAAAACTGGGGGGAGCAGGGTGGTGACTGGAGCTGTTTGCGACAAGGTTTTGGTCCAGCAGATAAAAATATTTTTCTTGACCTGTCAATACGGTGTCCGTGAGCCTCAACAGGCTCCTGTGCCGAGGAGATACGGCTGGCACTGCCGCCCTTCATGGGAACGTCAGATAAGGCTCCAAGCACGGCAGATGCTGCAGTTTGGCTACGTCCTCGGGGAGACGAGCGCCGGGTTTGGCTGGAGCGGCAGGAATTCACCTGCAGCAAACAAACTGGGAGCCGAAAAGCTGGTCCCCACCAGCCCATCCCACGCCGCTCCCTCCCCGGCACTCGGCCTTCAACGCATCCGCGAGCCCTGGGCGGGCGCGGGGCAGCAGTCGGGTGGGATTTGGTTCAAACTCTCCATCTGTCAGTGCCTGCTGTGATTGTTTTAATGGCTTGTTTCAGCTCGACCTAAATAAGCAATTAAGGGCAGAGGGTGAAGCTTTGACACATCTGTTCCCCCAAAAAGTGGGAGATGGCTCCGTGCTGATGGCCGTGTCCCCTCTCCCGGCAGCTGTCCTCGCCGCCTCGGCCCCCCCATGCTTTTGGGAATGAGTGCCTGTGGCAGGAAGGCGCTGACCCTGCTCAGCAGCGTGTTCGCCGTGTGCGGCCTTGGCCTCCTGGGCATCTCCGTCAGCACCGACTACTGGCTCTACCTGGAGGAGGGCATCGTCCAGCCCCAAAACCAGACAGCCGAAATCAAGCTGTCGCTGCACTCGGGGCTCTGGAGGGTCTGCTTTCTGGCAGGTATGGCCTCCCTCCTAAAAACTGCCCATCTAAGGTAACGTTTGCTGTGTATCAGTGCCGTACCGTGGGGCAGGGTGGGGGAAAACGGGATTTTTAGAGGCTGTGCCCATCTTTGCTTCCAAACTTAGGCACAACCCCAGTCATGCCATCACCCCATGCCCAGCTTTAACAGCTGGATAAACGTGCCTTTGCACATAGGCTTTGGGTGGGTTTGCTGCTGCCGTGCCAGACCCCACCACCCGCCGTCCTGCTCTGTCCCAGCGCCGTGGACGCAGCGCCTTGGGCAGCAGCTGAAACTTTCCATTTTGTCCCTGCACCATTTAGATTCAGGTCAGCTGGACCATTCCCTCCGTCCACGCCAAGTTTGATGAAGCGATTTGGCTGCGGGGACGGAGTTGAATAGAACCCGAGGGAACGGGAATCTCAAAGTGACCGATCTGAAATGTCACAAAGTTTCAATTGCTGCCTTGAAAAAGCTGTGGAGGCAAGGAGATCTGATGCGGCCCCTGGGGTGACATTAAAGCCTCTGGCTTCAGAGGTCACATTTTCACGTACAAGGGAACCCTTTTGCACGAGGGAGGTGGTATTGAAGAGATGTCTGTCTTCAGCCCCAGACATTGACACCCAAGATGGAAGCAGCACTAAAAAGCAGGATTGTTTTTACGTATACACCAAAATTAATTTTAAAGCCACTCTGCTCCCCTCACCAAAAACAAACAGACAAACACACCGCAGGTGTAACTCAGTCTCTGTTTGCCGCAGGGGAAGAGCGTGGCCGGTGCTTCACCATCGAATACGTCATGCCCATGAACATCCAGCTGACGTCTGAATCCACAGTCAACGTCCTGAGTAAGTGGTTTGGTGGGGTCCTGCACCAAAGGGGCACTGGGGATCCCCCCAAGAAATCCTTTTTGTGTCCATGCCAAAGAAGCTCCTAGTTCCTTGATGGTGTTACCATGTGAGGATGCAACTACAGCTTTTACTATGTGGATTTTCCAACATGCTCCTAAGCTTTTGGGGACACCCATTTCTAACGGCCAGATGCTCACAGAGGCTCTAAGCCATACAGTTTTTCATCTCTGGCTATTTAGCACTGATGGTTACAGGAGTGTTTGGCTTTAATAGTCTCCTCTTTGTAATTTGCAGCTGTATTTATTCTGTCGAGTCAATTTTACCTATTACATAGTGGGACAAATTAAGGATGGAGTGTTGCAGCTCTCACGATGAATTCTGCAGTCATTTCTGATTTAATAAACACAAGTGTTCAGCAAACAGTTTTGCAGCGAAGCTAGGGAAAAATGCGGGTTCCGATGTTGTTTTCCCATGCAACACTGCACACAGAAACCCTCAGAAACATGAACGTTGGCAGCCGTTTCCGCAGCCAGCCAGAGTCACCTCAGCTCGTTAGCAAAGACGGGAAGCCCTGCCAGGGGCGGGGGAGCAGCGCAGGGGCACCCACATCAACCAGGAGCGAGGAAGGACACAAGGTGGTCAGAGAGCAGCAGGGCTGGAGCCGTCCCACCCGGCCGAGCCTGCTGCTCTTGCTGTGTAGGGAGGATTGACCTGGCTTCTCTTTCCTCTGCTCCTCTCCCCCCAGAGATGATCCGCTCCGCCACCCCGTTCCCTCTGGTCAGCCTCTTCTTCATGTTCATCGGCTTCATCCTGAGCAACATTGGCCACATTCGGCCTCACAGGACCATCCTCGCCTTCGTCTCTGGGATATTCTTCATCCTCTCGGGTGAGTTTTGCCAGCCAGCTTTTCTCCTTAAAATCCGTGAGCACGGAGCACGCTTGCTGTTGTAGCTGCCGGTGCTCTCCCAACCCGCTCTGTTGGCTCCTCGTTGGAGTCATCACGCACAAGGGCTCCCGGCTCGGCCCCGCCGCCTGCTCAGGCTTTGCGGGATGGAAAATCAGCCGGTGTGAGACTCGTTTGTGGCAGCGGCAAGGAGATGCGGGGGAAAGCACCCAGCACGCGTGCAGGAGCAGCTGCTGCGGGAGAGGATGCCTCTCATGGCACGTCGGTCACAGGAGAGATCTGAAACTTCAAACTGCTCAACCGGGATGTTTCTACATGAGACAAGTGAATGTTTTATTCATGGTGTTGTGCTGGTGTTGAACAAATAGCTGTGACAGCTGAGCTTTGAAGCCAGCTCCTGCTCGATGCACACAGCCTTGCTTGAGCAGGTACCGGTTTGAGTAAAATGAGAGGAGAGCCCCGCGTTAGCTCAGCAGGAAAGCAGCCTCTTTCCCCAGTTATTTCAAGCACATTTTCACAGTTCCACACTTTCACCCACAAGTCAAGTCTTGAAGGAAGTGCCTCTTCAGTGGCTTCATCCCTGAAGCTTTTCCCACTGGCTTTCTCCTTGCTTTCTCCCCAGGTCTGTCCTTGGTGGTGGGGCTGGTCCTCTACATATCCAGCATTAACGACGAGATGCTGAACAGGACCAAGGACTCGGAAACGTTCTTCAATTACAAATACGGATGGTCGTTTGCCTTCTCTGCCATCTCCTTCCTTCTCACGGAGGTACCTGGGAGCTGTCACATCCCTGTAACGAGTATAGCCTGTTCTCGTTGGGAGGGGCATTGAGGCTGTCCGCAAAAAGAGGCCTCAGTTGGGGTAGGTATGGGAGCAGAGATATAGTATGGTGGGAAGCATACACAGCGGGGACAGACCCCAAGCCTGGAGCACTGATGGGGCGTTTGATCACAATTTGATGCTGAGCATGGATGCGGAGGAGAAGACGTGGTCGTGCCACATTATTTACCGCAGGAACTCGAGGCACAGGGCAGGGAAGTGACTGTCATTGGGAACCCCTCTGCATCGTCAGCAGAGCAAAACAAAGGCATTTATAGTTTTGTTCTGTTTTGTTGGTGGTGGGGAAGGCAGCCGTTAGCAGGGTGAGTGTCAGGCCGTGTCTCTCTCCCCTGCAGAGCGCTGGGGTGATGTCCGTTTACCTGTTCATGAAGCGCTACACGGCTGAGGACATCTACCGACCTCACCCCGGCTTCTACCGTCCCCGCCTGAGCAACTGCTCCGACTACTCGGGGCAGTTCTTGCACCCGGACGCGTGGGCCCGGGGACGCAGCCCTTCGGATATCTCCAGCGAGGCGTCCCTGCAGATGAACAGTAACTACCCGGCTCTGCTCAAGTGTCCCGACTATGACCAGATGTCCTCGTCCCCGTGCTGAGCCCCACCACCCCTGCACGCTCCCACCCAGCGCCGACAGTTGCCACATCCTGACTCCGTTTGTCTTTTTTTTTTTTTTTTTTTTAGGCCACCCTTTCAGGGCAATTCTCTATTTATAAGAGCGTAAATATAACCAGAGAGATTGGTTATATAACCTAGAGAATTGGGATATTTTCCTTTCTTTGTTTTTTTTTTAATTCTTCCCTGCATAACTAAAAATCTCTCCAAAGTCCTCTTCTTTCAGCTCATCCCGCTGAGCAAACAGCAGTTCTGCCTAGGGGATAAATCCAGGGCTGGACTGGAGAGCAGAAAAGAGAAAATAGAATAGAACTAATGAAAAAAAAAAAAAAGTGTATTTTTGGTTTAGGTAGGCTGCAAAATTTGTGCATTTGACTGTGTCATTTAATTATAGATTTACTGGCCTAAACGCCAGCAGACGTAAAAGATTTGTGTAAATTTCCAAGAAATAGCCATCATTAGAAAAATATAAACCTTGTCTTGATTCAATATTTACTGATTGATATCATTCGTTGCCTGATATCACTTTTAACCACGCTGTAATGGGAAATAGCCATCTTTCTCGACTATACCTCAGCAGGCTTAGATGCAAGCAGGTTGTTATTTCTCTGTGGCCACTTGCAAACTGTTCCTTAAATATCCCATGTTAGATGGGAGGCACTGTGGGCCTGGGGTGTCCGGGCTGTTGGGGTGGCTCAGGCACACACCTTTCCTCCTCCATCCTGTAGACTGGAGGTCTGAAGAGTGGCTGGGAGAAATTCAGTGCAGCATCGAGTGGAAAACTACATAAACATTCCTGTAGGAAACCTTGGGCATAGGATTTAGGGGAAATTGTGGCCAGAAGTGCGAGTTATTTTGGTGGAAGTTGAGATCCCAAACCGGTGCAAAGTGATGTAGCTGAAGTTAACGGCACTAGTCCATCATAGCAGAGTAGTTGGCTTATATTTCATTTTGGCAAGAAAAAAGATGTCCTAGCTGCTTTTTGTGTATGTGTATAAATCTTATTTTGAGGTTTTAAGTTAAAATTTCATATGATGCTTTGGCGTTTTGGTCACAGAGAGCTGCCAGGGTGAGAGCATCACTCTGAAAATGAAGGGCAGGGAAGGAACAGGCCGTGCTCCCTGGCAGGCTCCTGGGCCAGCTGCGAGCTTGTCACCTCACAGGAGAAAGAGCTTCTTCCAAACTTTATTTCTCTTATTATTATTTTAAACCTTTCTGAAAAACAAAAACTTTGAGGAACTCTTGGTATATTTGAGCTTGTTTTGTCTCACTGTAATTAGAACAAACAGAATATATGCGCTTTTAACCTCATTTGTAGCATACCGTGTAATGAATGTTGCACCTGTTTGATATTATTTATTATTTAATATCTATTATTTTTATTGTTTACTGTTTATTATTCATTATTTACAAACTACTCCAAAGTAGGTCCAAGTCCTGGCACAGCACTATTTGCATCGACTCTGACGCCCGTCCCATGGGACCTCACTGCGGGTGTATATCCAGCCACCCCTTGAATGGGATCATTTCCTCTCCACTTCCTTCAGATAAGCAAATAACGTCTAGCTCGTGTATATCTAGTGTCACTGACTCCTAATTTGCGAAGTTTTAAAACTAGGGCATCTTTTTGTAGATACAATTCTATTTACTCTTAGTTTTTCTATCACCCTCAGGCATCTGTTTTCTCATCTTAAAACCCAGTTTGCCAGTGCTACACGACAGGTTTGCTGCTGGGAATGTTCAAGCATTAAAGCACAGCCCCACCATCCAGCCACAAAGCTTGCTGGTCCTCATCTGTTTGCCGCACCCAGACAAACCCTCCGTTTTCCGCTGGGATCTCTGTGTTCAGAATTGGGCTCCAAGAAAGCGCTGGAGTTCGCAGGCGATGACCTTGCATTTCCTAGAGCCCGATCTCGATTGCTGGGCTTGAAATTAGCGGTTTCTGCTGGCTCAAAGACAGTTGCCTTTGTATCTTCCCCTTGGTGGATCCTCTATATTCTTAGTCCTTCTTGGAAGGGAGACCTTCCAGATCACCAAAACCGCCGATGCTCAGAGGCACGGGGCTGTCCCACACGGCTACGTTCCTCCTCACCGGGGAGT
This sequence comes from Chlamydotis macqueenii, assembly GCF_036417535.1. Taxonomy (NCBI): domain Eukaryota; kingdom Metazoa; phylum Chordata; class Aves; order Otidiformes; family Otididae; genus Chlamydotis; species Chlamydotis macqueenii. The sequence continues at coordinate 3,658,690 of NC_141573.1, forward strand.
TGTTTAGTGCAGTTAATCCTGTGCCGCATCGTGAGACGTCCCTGTCCCCGAGTGGAATTTTCCTTTGTACTGATTGAATACAGAATTATTCATTTTATAAATTAAAATGTCTGCCTACATAAACAGAAGATGTGAAAAAAACTTCACGCCTTCCTCAAGGCCCCAGAAGGTTTAGCAGAGTCTAGGGGCGAATTAGAAAAGTAATTATTTTAATTCATTGGAGAGATTGTCATCATGTGGTGGCTGCATTTGTGAGCCCAGGAGTTTGCACGTTCACCCAGTGAGCACAAGCCCTTTGTGAGCTGGGGGGCTGCCAAAAGAAATCTGTCAAGATAAGTGTTTGCTGTTGGTTCAGTAAACGCTGGTTTTGAGTAGGAAAATATGGTGACTGTAAACTTCTCCAGAGCCTCTGAGGCACAGAGACACGAGCATGGCATGGGCAAGGTGGTGGGGTGGGCTGCGAAGCCCACCCCTGTGAGGTCCTTCTCCCCCAAGCATCATCCCACGGCTGGTGTTCTCCACAGCACCAAGTGCTCAGTAAATAGCTGTAGTACCCCCTGAGGACCCCTACTCATTTAAACACCTCTCCTAGCCCTCTGGAATGGTTTCACCCCACCTTAATCTGTCATGCTACACCTTTAGGTCCCTGAATAACACCGCTCGGTTACCTCCTTTGGTCTCTCTCCCACCCTTATTTCAGTGCTGGCCTCGCACTCTGTCCTTGCTGCGTCTGTCGCTTGGATTGCAATAAACGAAAACTGGAGTGTGAGGACAAACTACATTTCAGTTTAAACTAAACTAAGACTAAAATAAGAACTAGAGGTTTAACCTCTACAAGAATGAAGTCTTTAAACTCACCACCTCTGTGATGGGACGCGTCAAGCCGCTCACGAGCCCGTAGGAAGGTAATTGCTCGTCTGACGCCCCACAGAAAATTGTACATACTTAGAAGCCAAAAAATGCCTCATTTCGCAAGAATGACTAATTGATATCAGACCCTTCGTGCAGGTGGCTGTGTCTGCTTGAACTGTAGTGTTAGAGCAAATTACTGGAATTAAGGTTTAGATAAAAACCCAGCGCTGCCTGATCCACGCACGGTTCGCTGCTCCCTGGTGCTGCTCAGGACTGCAGCGGGCTGAAGCTTCTTCTGTCCCTGCCATCGGCTTCCCACGTGGCACACGCACCCATCCCGCAGCCTGGGTGCCATATGGAGTTCACAGCACCAGGGGGGATGGATGGTAACTGAAGAAACTGCACATGGGAGGCAAGCGAGCCCCCAGCCCGCATAGCTCAGGGGAGGCTGGTCGGGAGCTCTGAGAACTTCTCCAGGAACTCCTGGGAGCCACCCTCCCACTGCGTGTTTGGGTTTTTTTTTAATTAAATACCCATTCTGTAAGCCCAGGGAGGCATTCTGTGGCATAAAAGCTCCTCTCTGCCAGCATCTCCCCTCTCACACCCAGGACATGCTCTCCTTCTTGCACCATTCCACATCATTCCCGTTGCCCCAGGTTCTCAGTGGGAACGAGCTCCATTTGCCCATTAGTTAGGAGTCTTCTGAAAATCCTTATTGAATCATGAGGTACAGATGCAAGAGGTTTGTTAGAGACCAATCGTGAGCAGTAATTAAATAGCCGGGAATAATGAGGCTGTGCTGGGTCGTGTTGTCCCTCAGTTGTTGACGGAGCAGCTCATGGCTCCAGAGCTCTTTCCTGCACAGTGAAAAGAAATATCTCTGTCTATATAAATCCATGTACAGATATAGCTGAAATGTCCTCGAGTTCTGCTCCCTTTGCACCTATGTTGCTGCTGGACATGAGGGGCCATGGGGAAGCTCACAGTGAGACAAGAGTTCCCCTGGGCAGTAACCCCCTCGCGGAAGGGATGCAGACCAAGAGCACTGCTGAGATGTTTTGGTTGCTGGTGAATCTGCTGCTGTGATGAGGTGAGGTTTGGGCAGGTGTTTTTGAGCAACCAAATTTTGTACAATGAGGGTGGTGGAACACTGGTACAGGTTGCCCAGAGAGGTGGTGGATGCCCCATCCCTGGAAACGTTCAAGGCCAGGCTGGACAGGGCTCTGAGCAACCTGGTCTGGTTGGAGATGTCCCTGCTCCTTGCAGGAGGGTTGACTGGATGGCCTTTAAAGATCCCTTCCAACCCAAACCATTCCATAACTCTAACCTGGTCCTGCTCTTGCCCAGGAGGATGGCATAGAGCTGCTGATCAGGTGGGCAGGGGGAGAATATATCCCTACAGCTGGGGAAGCCCCAGATGAACCTTGCTGTTGCTTCCTCTGGATGCAGGACTGAAGACCTGTGCCCTTTCACCAGCTTTGAGCAGGCAAAACACAAAGGTATGTTATTAGGGTGTGTTTCAGCCACATATCACCATGGCAGGGTGAAGAGCTGACTTGGGCACGGTGAAGGCAGTTTGGGGGTTTCTAGTACAGTGCTCTGCTCACGGGTCCCTGTGTTGCATTATTAATACCATTTGTCAGGCTTGTGTATTTGTTTTCCCAAATGTGAGTTATCCTCAGGGGCTATTCAAGGTGTGCTAAGAAATTAAATAATCTTATTCCTCCCTGCTGATAGCTTGTTAGCTGTGCAGAACCGGCATGTCCGCGGTGGGGATGCTGTGTGAGCAGGCAAAATAATCACCCGAGTAAATACTCCTCCACTAATGAGAAGTAGCTGAGAGATATTTATTTTTTCTTCTTCTTTTTCCTTCCTTATGGGATTTATTTATTTACTTCCACATTCATACCTAACTAGAAAAAAACCCCAGCATTTTCCCTCCTTGCTTTTCTCGTCCAGTTTTAGGGCCTCTTGGTGGGGTCTCCTTCACCCTGCTGCAGCATCCCTTGCTGTATGGGTTGGGTTGTAACCTGTTCTGGTGGATACAGTACAGTATAAAAAGGGAAGAGCTGCTGCTCTGTTTTATCTTTATGTACGGATTTATGTACCTTGGAGTTTGGGTGGTGGTGACCTCGGTGGGCAGTGGTTATGATGGGCAGGTGATGGCTGCAGTGATTATCCTGTGTATCTCTAATTGCAAATATGTAACCCTTGAAAGGAAAGGAGAGGTGGCTCTGGACGGCATGGGGCTGCCCCACGCCTGGCCCTCCCCATGGCTGCAAAATACCTGATCAGCAAAATATGTGCCCAGGTCACACTGATTTCGGTGATGGGCACTGCAGTGTTGCGGACACCGATAAGCTGTGCCCACCACGTCCCTATGGGTGACACAAGGAAGGGCCTTTAGCCAGGTAGTCGTGCTGGCTTGTGCCACAAATGAATCCAGTGAAAACGAGGATGAAGAGGAGATGATGGCGTCAGCATTGCTGTCCTGCAGCCTGGTGCCCATCACTGCAGCAGCTGCGGTCAGTGCGTAGCATCGCTGTGCCACCCTCCTTGTTCTTGCATCACTTCATTTCTGAGTCTCTGGCCAATTCTGTCTTCAGTAGACTCTTTTTTTAAATTATTATTATTACGATTTGCAACACATGAAAGCAGTATTTCAACCAAAACATTAGCTCCACTCGACTGTGTTGCCAGGCTCCTGTCCCAAGGGCTGCGTTTGAGGAATACATTGGCTCTCACTGGATGTTTTCAAGCCCCGAGCAGTTAGTACCATGGTGTTCCACAGGCTCTGTCCAGCATTTTTAACCAAACTACCTCAGAAATCCCCAAGCCTCACCCCTCTCTCCATTTCCAGTGAAAGGAGAAGTATTCACACATAAATTGTGATTAAATACGCCTTGAAAATACGCAGCACCAGTACTCAAGGTTATTCCCCAATAAGCCATAATTTTTGTCATTGGCTCCCAACAAATCTTCCGGCTGTGGTGAGATGCAGCTGCTTTTGAACTTTAATGTTAAGGCAGTGTGAATTCATTTTTTTGTAAGAGGAAAAACCCTGTGTGAGTGGGGTGCGGAGAAGGTGCTTGATGGCTGTAGCCCGTGCAGATTTGCAGCCGCTTGAGCGGAGCCCAGTGCAGCTCGGTTTGCTGGAAGGGCTGCGTGAGCCAGCGCGTTTGGGTTCTAAATCACTCGTTTTGGAACAAAATCTGTATTACCCAAATTACTCCAAACAACCATCAAGCACCTGTAAATCCACATGCAGATACACCCCCAGACCTGAGCTTCAGCGCTCTGTTGCTAATCAACAAAGTGCGTAGGCACTTGCTGAAATTCCTTGGACTCCAGCAGGATCCGTGTCGGAGCCAAAACTCAGCCCAAGTGAAGCTCTGCTGAGCAAGAGCTGGTTTTGTGGGCATGTTTAAAAGCACCTGGTAGTGGGCTCCTACAGTAAAGAGACAGTAAAAAGACACGACCATAAATTTCTTATTTTCCCGTAGTGATAACGTCTTTAATGAGGTGCGCGTTCATGAAAACATTACGGAGGTTTTCACATCTGCCTGGCATCTTGACACACGCCAGCTTCCTGCTGCAACTTCGGGGGGAGAATCTTCCGAGAAAGCTGAAGGGTGTTATTTAATTAATAACAGCTAATTTGAATAGGGACCGAAATGTCACTCAGCTTGGTGAGTTTGCCTCCGTGGGGAAAGGGGACGTTTCTGAGGGCCGGGGACACCGTGGGTGTCACACAGATGAGCGGGGAGCAGCAGTGCCTTCACTCTCAGCGTGCTGTCATGACAGCGCAGTCAGACCCTGCTCATTTCTCTGTATTTAATAAGTTAATCTACGGTGTTTAGATTTAGCGTAACTGAGTGTTGCGTGGGCCTCCATGCTGGTTTAACCCACCTCCAGCTCGGCTCATCGCCGGCTGCCGTAAGCGAGGGGATAAGTGCGGCATCCCGTGGCGCTTGTGGGGCTGCGTTGTGCCCAGCCAACATCTTATACCGAAATAATTTGGCTTTTAAAGCTGCCTTGCTTCAATACCAGACAAGTTCAAAGATCTGAGAGAAAGCTCATCTCTACCCTTGAAAAGCCACTTGTGTTTTATTTTAGCAGGAACTACGGGGTCTGTTTCTTGAGAGAGCATCCCCAGATCCTGCCATGCTTAACGAACTTCGGAATGACCATGTTTGTCCAGGACAATAGGATCATGTATTATTTAGTAATATTATTCATAATTTGGATAAACAGAGAAGGTCTTTCTAGCAGTGCAGAACATGTACCTGTAAAATCCCTGTCAAATTATTTATTTCCATATAAATTATGTACTGTCAAAACTCGTCTACTGATCTGAAGGTTAAAGGCTTCATCACAGAGATGCAGCAGCCCCCCATCATTTCAGTCAGAATTTGATTATTTACAGGAAAAAAGCCGCCCGGCGATTGTGGATCTCCTATTGATCTGCTTCAGCATTTCTGGCTGCCTTAGAACAATTGAAATAAATGAAATAAAAATACAAACCTATGCTCGTTTTATCTTGCCATTAAAAGTAGGTCATATCCCCAACTGAGCTGTATTTTATTCATGGAAATACATTTCTACAATTAAAAATGCAACAAAAACTAAGCTTATGTCAACAGAGCTGAGACCAGTGATACTGGGATGGGGCTGGAGACTGGGTTTCCTCAGGGCACGGCCCCTGCCAAGGACTGGGACCCCCGAGCACCAGTTTGGGAGCAGGAAAGCCGAGCAAAGTGGGAGAGGAGTGCAGGCGCTTAAAGCTCTCCAGATTGAGCTCCATACAGGAATAATTACAGCTGCTATTTTAGGAAGTTGTTTAATAACGTTAAACAGATGACAGCCTGAGATTATAACACTGCCACCTCCACACTCCTGGGGACTTTTTCTTTTCTTTTTCCCCTCCCTCTATCAGTTCTAGTATATTTGTGTTTTTTCAAGCCCGTGTTACCAATTATCCTTCTCAAAAGGCTTCTGAGCAAGCTGGGAATCGCCCTGCACGCGGGGAGAAGATGAGGCGTTGAAGTACCACAGCCCTACACGGTGTGTACCTAGAAAGTGTGTGCCAGTGTGTTCAGGAGCAACATCTCCATTTTCACTTGGTCCAGTAAAATATTTTGGGGCACATCAGAGCTGCTTCCGATGGGGCTGAGAGGTCACCCACAGGTACTACCCGCGGCGTGCGTGGGGCTGCAGCCCACGGGAAAACACACCTCTGCCTTAAATACGGTTTGGCTGTCTCAGTTTCCCCGTTTATAAAGCAGAAGCGATATTATTGACTGGCATGTTGGTACTTCGGGAACTTTGGATTAAATATGTTGCCCTTAGTATGCACACAGATAATTAATAATGTTTTTTCAGGAGGTTTAATGCCTCATTTGTGCTGCATGGTGATGAGCACTGAGCTCCTCTTGGCAGGATGCTCCCTCCCTGGTGAGGGGCTGTGTGTAACCACTGCAACAGAGACTGGAGCTGCTTATAGAAACGGCTGTAAGAGGGATGCAAGGGCTGTCTTAGGGACATGCACCGCCAGAAAAATGAGAAGCCTGAAACAGAGAGAGAAGGAAAAAATGAGCTAGAAAGAATGGGGCACTTTATCCTATTTTTCTGGTGCTTCACTTTTAATAAGAAAAAGAAAATGGGGTTAGGTCCAGCTGGTCTTTGTTTGAGAAGGAAGGTGGAAAGGTGACTCCCCAAAGCTCCCAAAGAGGGGTGTGCCAGGAGGACTTCACAGTGCCAAACCCAGTCCGAGCTGCGCTGAGGCTCGGCCCTGGCCAGCACCTCCATCGCAGGCATCAGGGGGTCGTTAATGGGGGGTAAGAAGCTCTATTCCCTCTCTTTGACCAGGTCTGCCCTTGTTCCAGGTGATGCCAATGAGCTCCTGTGTACCGGGGTTTGGTTTGGTTGGTTATTTCTTGTTGTTGTTGGGGGCAGGATTGTCCTTTCCGTGCACAACATCGTTTTCCAGCCGGTGAGGGCCGGCTCTCTTCCTGCTCCATGCTGGAGCTGTACAGGAGACAAGGCTGGGAAGGTTAAAATGCAATTTAAAGTACTGTAGAAACAGATCTGTCAACCTGTCCCATTTGCTTCAGGGTCTTTGGGATTTGTTCGGTTGGGTTTTTGAAGATGTCAGGAAAGATGCTTGAAAGTAAATTAGGTTTCATTTAGCTCAGAGTAACAATTAAAACTTGGAATGGTCAGGGCCTGCTTAGGCAAATCAATTAAAAGATTGGCACACAAATGATGTGTACCTTTGTCTTTCACTGTCCTAGCAAGGCTGGGAGACCTTCAGACTGGGACGTTGGAAGGTGAGGCCATTAACCCAACACATATTCCCATCGGCCATCCCTATGACTGTCCTTTATGACCTTCTGGCTGGTCCCTAACCCGCGATATTGTGTACTTCTCCCTGAGGAGGTTTTCTCCATCATCGCCTCTTCCAGCCTATTTAATTTAAAGCAATTTCATTCTGCATCTTCAAATTCATCCCCAGGAGTTTGAAGGAGCAGGCAGATCTCTCCATCTGCTGATCGCGCTCCTGTGTGTGAAGGCATCCGCACATCCCACCCCAAGGGCAATGGCCTTCCATCAGTGGGGCAACCCATGGGAAGAGCGGAAGGGTAAGAAACCCTTAGGAAGTGCAGTCCCTATTTCACACTCCCTCAGCAATGGAGTTAACGTTTTTCACAATTTACAATGAAACTGAGACAAAGCACCAGCTATTTAAAACATCAGAGGGATGCTGGGAAGACCATGGGTCACAGCACGGAAGACATCAGACACAAGAGGACGCTTCAGTCCAGCAGATGAAAACACTGATGGGCCGGAGGCTGGAATAGGACAAAATTCAACCAAAACTTGCAACTATTAGAGAAGCTCCTGGTCTGAGCTCGGCCCTGCAGCAGTGCGGGTGTTGGGGCTCTCAGGCTGCTCTCCATGTTCTGGGCGTGCAGCGAGGCTCGGCAGCAGGCGCGGGAAGACGGGCGGCTTCTGCGGCATCCCAGCTGCAGCGCTCATCGCATCAAACATTCATGATCCAAATGGATGTGGAGAGCTCCCCCAGCCCGCAGACCGCCTCGCCGGCAGGTCGCACTCCTGACAGCCGGCATTGGATCTGTGCCGGCTGCGAGCATTCATTGGCAGTGACTTGAGGGACCTTCACGAACAAGGCTGAGGGAAGCTGCACAGATTGAAATATTTAAGTGTAGCCAGGTCAATTCCCCAGTAACTACCCCAAGGAGACCAGTCCTGCACTGGTGGCTCTGTCTGTGCTCGCATCCGTGGCTGCAGGAAAGCAGCCTCCTAAAAGCAGCTCAGCAGCTCTAAACGGCGATGGGAAACACTGGTTCAACAATTTCCAGTGCAGGCACCAAACAGGGCTGTGTGACAAGCACCCAGCGTCGCTAAACCGCTACCAGTGGGGCCTCCCTCCCCTAACACCCCAAAGGATTTCTTGCTCCAGACAGGTTCTGTGCAAGGAGCTACAGCGAAAGCTGGGGGAAAAAAATCCGCTTCTCCACCGGTTTCAGGGCACAAAGTCTCCTGCCTGCCCCTGCCCAATGCATCTCACTGCCCATGGGCTCGCCAGCAGCCGGGTTCCGTGGACAAAACAGGGTGTCAGCACCATCCCTGTGCTCCCTGCCCAGGTTATGCTGCTTTTCAGTGCTGAGAATTTGTGATGTTTGTTTTCCCTTTGCAAACTGCACCAGGGTACCTGGATGCCAAGTGCCCAGCTGAGAGGTGCTGTTACTGCTGGGACGAGGGGGAAGGCACAGCCATCACCTGGCAGCAGCCAGCCCTTGCATTTGGTCCAGGCAGCGACCGATAATTAAATAACAGGTACAAGTACCCACGCACCCTTCCTTTATATATTTTATAATAAAGTTAATCATTAATCCCAGAGACAGAAAAACTGAAAACCAGGGGATTTAGAAGGTGGTTTTATGAATATTTTCATCTTTCTTTTTTTCTTTGTGTTAAAAATCATAGAATCACAGAATGGTCTGGGTTGGAAGGGACCTGAAAGCTCCTCCTATTCTGACCCCCCCAGCCCTGCGCAGGGACACCTTCCACTGGACCAGGGCACTCAGAGCCCCGTCCAACCTGACCCTGAACACTGCCAGGGATGGGGCATCCACAGCTTCTCTGGGCAGCCTGTGCCAGCACCCCACCACCCTCACAGGGAAGAATTTCTTCCTTATGTCTGATCTACTCCTGCCCTCTGCCAGTTTAAAGCCGTTATCCCCTGTCCTCTCACTACGTGCCCTTGTCAAAAGCCCCTCCCCAGCTTTCTTACAGGGCCACTTAGGTACCGGACGGCTGCTGTACGGTCTCCCCGGAGCAGAAAAAAAAATTGCAGAGAACAAATGCGGAGAAAAATCCCGCACAGCGAGCGTGTGGAGCGGCTTCTGCCCTGAACTGCTCACCACGGGGATGCTGCAACGCTTTGCTACAGAGAGACTTTTTAACCCCCCCCCCTTAGGAGAAAACGGCTCTTTAGGGAGCCCATGGCTCTTTGGGAGCTGGGGGGGGGGCGGCGTCCCGCAGCCCCGCCGCCGGGTTCGCAGCTCCCCCTCCCGCTCCCCGGGCGGAACGGCAGCCCCGGCAGCGCGGCCCGAGAACGGCCCCTCCGCTCCGGCCCAGCCGTGGGGGCTGCCCGCCCACCCCGGGCCGCTTCTGGAACGGCAAGCTGTCGGAAAAGCAGCCGAAACCCCTTCTGGAGAGGCAGCGCTGGGGCCGTCCGCTAGAAGAGGGTTTTTTCGAATGGTAAAAGCAGAGCTCAGAGTCCTCACGCAGGAGTGACTCCCACAGACTCGCCAGATTTTGCCAGAGCAAAAGTATTTAAAAAAAAAAAAACCAAAACAACAAAGACTGGGGTATGCTCAGCTAAAAAAATATGTATATATAATACCCTTTAAGCGCAGAAAGGAATTAACGTAACGCATATGACACCAGGGAAACCTGCTCCCGTAGCGGCATGCGAGTGTGCGGCTGGAGCAATTACTATGGGCAAAGAAGTGTAAAGGCACCCAACCAGTGACAAAAAAAACTGTTGCTCTGGGACCAAGCAGCGGCCGAAGAGGCTGGCAGTAACACCATCCCCATCCTCGCAGAGCATCCGCTTTGGTCCTGCGCCATCACAGTCATGGCGCGACCTCTCGCAGGTGCTCCTGCTCTGGTGTGCACCGCTCTGCTGAATCACCAGAAAACCTGGGGCTGCTGGAGGGATGTGAAAAATTTTGTTAGAGAAAAAAAATTCTTTCACAAGCAGTGAAACAACAACCAGAGCCTGGTTTCTGATGGACCTGTGCATGGATTCTCTGATGTCTGGTGAAGATGCATTCCCCCCAGGAAGGGCATTGGCATCCCCATCTTCTTCCATCCAGCTATGTCCAGTGGCTTTGGAGCTCTCTGATACCCTGCCAGCTTGTGTCCTACGTCAAACTGAAACAGCTCAAAGGTTCAAAAGGGATGGAGAGAGGCTGGCAGGTCAACGATCCTGCAAAGTTACAGATACACAAACAGCACACAGTCAGCATCACGGGCTGACCACTCAAATCCCATTTCCTCAGGAGGGAAGAGTTAGAAAAAAAAAAAGCTGGAAGTTTTATGAATTCTTAGCAGACAGGAAAAATGCTGTGAATGGGAATACAATATAAAAGGGTTTCAGGGCAGAATGAAGGACCTCTGAAGTGCCACTTAAGTAGTACCGTGATGGGGGAAATGCAGCGCCCGCAAGGAGATAAAGCCAAACGAGAGCCTGCGCTTGGAAAAAGGAAGCTGAAAGCGGAAAAGCAAAGGAGCCACTTGAACCAGCACAGAGGATCGGAGTGGGGGGGACAGGCAGAGCACCGAGTCCTGTGCTGGGGATGGCAGAAAAGAGGAATTGGGAACTTTCTAGAAAACAGCAGCAAAAACATAGCAGCAACTATCCAGTTAAAAGCTTTCCCGCAGGCCTGAGAACCGCTGCATGCGTGGTCTCACCAACTCCAGAGCATCTCCCCAGCCCCACACATTGCGGAGGGTGTCTTGGAGCAGAGTAATTGATTTTGTTCTGTGTTTTCCACTCATGGGTGGCTCCGAGTCTGGCACACACCCCGGATGACATGCTGACTGCAGGTGTCAGGCTCCAGTTGCCAGATGCTGTCACATGCGATTACAGAAAACTTCACTGTACCCAGACTTTCTGCTTTTAGGACATTCGAGAAAAATGTATCGCACTCCCGCATTTGCTTGGACGCTGAGGATACTCAGTGTTTACACTGTTGGATACGGGAGAGCACAATGGGAGCAAATGCCCCGAAGGACGAAGAGCCTGCCACGGGGAGTATCCTGCCCTTCTCTGGGTCCATGGCTCCAGGACAGGAATTTTGTCATATAATAATGGAGCAGTTTTTATTCTGGCAAAAGAGATGTGTCAATAAACACCTCTTTGGTGCAATTTCCAGCAGCGGAACTTTGATTTGCATGGCCTCTGCAACTACCTCGGGGATACAGCTGCACGTAGCACATGGATTTTTGCTGATAAGAATTGAATGCCTCGGTGTGGACAGAATTGACCCCTTGGTAAATAATGTCCTAATAAAAGCTGCCTTGCATCAGCCAGGCTGCAACACTGGGCAGCTAAAGGTGGGCTGTGCTGCTTAAATGGGGACAGCCTGGGACAGGAGGGTCAAGGGCAACAACTTGCCCAAGTTCCCTGACAAAGGCTGGAGCAGGGGAGATGGGACAGAAAATGTCCATCACGTACAACGGCTGGGGGAGTGCGTCCTCCCGCATCCCACAGTGGCTCACTGAGGACCAGAGCGTGGCAGGAGAAGAGAGCTCAAAAAATTCCTTATATACTAAGGATGAGCCAAGACCAAGAATCCCCCTGGGTTTCCCTGTTATTATTTTGAAAAGAAAATAAAGGAAAATGGTTTTTATTATTAAAGAGCCTATCTCAGGAAGCTGAAGACCTCGTCGATATCTGTTTGCATTATTAAAGGGAATGAATCATTAAATGCACCTTGAGATGCAGTCATAGCTATCAGGATAAATCAATCCCCAGAAAAGAGAAGCATCAGCTGAGGGTCTTCTTTGCAACTCTTCTTCAGAGCAATTTCAAGGCGCTCAGGCCCTTGCTCCAAGAGGGCACCTGGTTCCTTCAGTATTCATAACCCCCCAGCAGTGCTCACAGCACCCAGCTCTGGGGCAACTGGGAAAGCTGGTGTTTTCTCTGTGGAAACCATCACCCATGGAGGAGCCCAGGGCTGGGTTTGGGTTTGGGTTTGGGTTTGCGCTCCCTCTTTGTCATGGTGCTACAGGAAAAAAACAAGCATCGACTCTCAGCAACAGGATACATTAGCATGACAGATGGCTTGCAGAAAAAGAAAAACTATCTCGGGTTTTGAGATTTGTGCTGACTGCGCCACAGAAAGGAACTATTCCAATTAGCATTTGCACAGACTAATTGAGGAGCATTGAGAGTATCAACCCAATTTGCCACCATTGTCAAGCAGCCATTGTTCTTGATTATTTTTCTCAATTATCCCCTCAGTCACAAGTCTGGGGACAGAGAAAGTGCCACTTTGGTTTTTGCCTTCCTGTGCCTGTATCCGCTCTCCCCGCTCCCTTCCTGGGAGGGCAGGCGCAGCCGTGCCAAGCAGCTTTCCGGGCTGCAGCTCGCATCCCGTCGGCCAAGGTAGCACAGCCTTCCTGGGTACCCGGCGTTATTCCTGCCTGGTTGAGTGAGTCCATCACGAAGCAAATGTGATTCATCAATATGGCTAAAGGCAACCCAGTTTTTAGCAGTGCGGCCACGTGCAGCTGTCATTTTGCATTGCCGTAATGCAAAACCAGCCCAGGCTGGGCTCTCTCTGGAAGGAAATTCCTGTCACCGTGGAACGTACCTGGGGCAAAAGCCTCTCAGGATGCGTGCTGGAAGCCACGGCCCTGGCACCCATCATAGAATCATAGAATCATAGAATGGTTAGAGTTGGAAGGGACCTTCAAAGGTCATCTAGTCCAACCCCCCTGCAAGGAGCAGGGACATCCCTGACTAGATCACTTATCTGTCTCCTTCTGTTTGTAAATTAGCCTTGAAATGCAAGTGTTTTTTCTCCTTACCGTGTTTACGTGCTGTGGCTGGGCCGAGGCTTCGGTGCAGGGCGTGCGGGAGCCAGAAACCAGCCCCTAACTGCAAAAATCCCCCTCACCCATCCCTCCCTGCCAAATCTGCCCAAAGAAAAACTGGACAATACTCTTCCATGGGAGCTATATCCTTTCAGGAACAGAAGATGGCAGACGAGTTTGCTCAGAGTGCCTGGTAGCTGCAATATTACTCAAAAGTTCAAAAGCGTTTAATTTCTCGGTGCGCAGCGTGGCAGCAGCGCACCTGCCCCGAGCCCAGGGCAGCGGCGAGCCATGAGCTCTCGAGTTTACAGGATCTGTTATGGCAATGCTGGAAGGCCAGCACCTTCCCCATGGATGTGCTCACCTTGGAAACAGGCCTGTGCTTGTCAAAGTCTGGGAATATGTATTATTAAAAAAAAAAATGTACATTTGCTCTTTGTTAGCTTTTAGTGTTCAAGCTACAGGCACAGCAAATCATGGTAAAAACCTTTCAATTTATGTCATTTTTCTCCATCATTGCTTTTTTTTGTAAGATGCTCGCGTAGACAACATCTACTATACATCAGAGAGCAGAGTGATGGAACCAGTCCTGACGTGGTCCACGCAGGAGGCAGCAGTCACTCCAACGCAGGCAGAAGGAAACTGCCAGCCACGGGCAGCTGGGTTCACCTCCAGGCTCCAGTGGGTTTTGGCCCCTTTAATTTGTGGTGAGGAGGTGGGACCTGGGGGGCTATAAAAGGTCTGCAGTGATCAGTGAGGCACTTGGGAGGGGTTTCTGCTCTGTCTTGCTGGGTGGAGGACAACAGTTCAGGTAAGAGTCCTCCTCTCTGCTGTAGCATTGCTGCTTTGTGATGGGGATTTATCTCATCTTGTTCTGAAACCTGATTTTCTCAGGAGCTCCTGCAGGCGGTAGCTAAGCCCAGTGCCCCTGGAGAACCTGCTGGGGCTGTGGTTTGAGCCCCCACAGGTGGGCTTCTTGCCTGGGAGAGGACAGGCTAAACTGGGGCCAGCCAGCCCTGTGTCTCTGGTCTTTGAGGTCCAGGCCTGTTTGGGCACCTGGGGACCTCTGTGCTGGACTGGGTCATGGGCCTGATGGCAAGGAAGAGGGTTTGTTGATGGGAAGGGTTTTAAGTGAAATAAAAGGTATTTTGTGTTTTAAAAGACATATTTTTATCTTCCTATCTTCACAATTTTTTTTTTAAAAAAAAAACAAAAACAACTCTCCTGATAGGTGGGTGAAAATGGGAGATGTTGCCTCTTAAGCAGGAGCAGGACTGGGGAGATGGGCCAGAGAAAATAATTATGGTCCTGGTGAGAAATGCTTTGATTAACAATACTAACGAGTTCCTCCAGCTCTCAGTCAGAGAATACTGTCATCAGGTGGTAAACCCTGAGTGGATAAACCACGCTGCTGATCCCGCGATCCACTTTCTGCTGCAGCAAAGCTTGTGTTACCAGGAATTTCATGCTTCTAGGTGATGACGGCAAACTTGGTTTGTCCATACCAGGATGCTTTTTAAAAAAAAAAAAAAAAATTTTTATCTATGACTCTGTCTAAGTTCAGATGAAAGCCTTGGACCTAGCATAGAGCTGGATCCTTTGGGATCCCTGATGGAGATTTTTGACCAAAACTCTTATTTCTTGAACGCTTGATCTTCATAACACGCATTGATGTTACGAACAAATAAAGGTAAATAACAAGGCTTCCCTACCCAAGTTAAACTAATTATTGGTTGTTCAGAGCTTTACAATGGCAGATAACTTTCCTACCCTGCATCTTTGGAAAACTGGTAGGCCGTGCTCCATCTAGAGACAAACACGACAGCAGTAGGGGTGTATCTTCTGCTCGGCTCCCTGCTAACATCCAATTTATAAGGAACATCTTCAGCTGAGAATTGCTTTCAACAACTGGCAAAATGAACTGTAATGCATTAATGTTGTCTTAAAGATTCAAAAATGTTACGCAACCAAAAATTGGCAATTCATGCCTCTTCTTAATAGATTTTTCTAATGTATACTTTAAAAAAATAAAAAAAAGCCTGGGTTGCAGAGTTTTCATCTTGAGCTGTCTAGGCTTGCTATCAGGAGCAGCTTCAAAGCCATTTTTCTTTTCATATGCTTGTCTGGTGTGTCTAACTGAGCATGATTGCTTTTTCCTAAATGAATAGATAATTTTGCCTCATAAATAAGTAGAACACCAGGACTTCTTGTGTTTGACACTATTGGGCTGAGTCTCAGGATGGCTTAGTGTAGTGTGTGTTCATTATTTAATGAAATTTGTTTTGTGGGATTTTTTTCCTTCTACCTGAATTTGTTTCCAAGTGATATACTTTTGTGGTAGTGCATTCAAGCACTCCTGAAATATTAATAAGGCAAGAAATGACCCATTTCAATTGAAGTTTGCCATAATATGCAAGTAATCCTTCACAGGTCTCTGTTTTAGTAATGATGACGATGGAGATGTCTAATTTTCTCCCAAGCCAAGCATTCTGGTTGGGTTTTGGTGTGTGAGAGTCATTAGCTATGCAGTGGCTGAACTCGTTACAACAACTGTGGGGAAAAGGACTCTTGCTGGTGCGTGGGTTCTTGAGGTAAAACTGCTTTTCGGGCCATGTGCTCACTTTTGGTCAAAATTCCACATCCCTCGTTAAACAGGTTGGCTGTGAGAAAAAAAAAAAACAGACAAACTCTTAAGATGGTGAAATGCTTTTATAGCCATAATGACTTCTGGTCCAAAGCTTGAGGTTTTGCCACCTCAACTTGGGCAGATCTCTGAGCTTTTCCTGGGGCTAGCAGGGAGTTAAGGGCTGGATGGAAGATGAGACTTTGACTCGACTTGCCAAAAGGCTGCTGGGGGGATGTGCCAACCTCCCCATCCCACCATGCATTGCCTAGTCCAGCTGCTGGCAGCTTGATGTTGTTAGTAGAAGGCCTTGAGATGAAGTTGCCTTTGGAGAACTTGCCTGAAGGGTCAAGATGGGAAAAAACAGAGCATAAAAGCTGCCCATGGAGTTCAGCATCACTGGTGGGGATCGCTCCGCACTACAATGGCCAGCCTAGAAACAAGGGCAAGTGTCTGAAAGGAGGATGAACGCACTATGAAGACCCCAATCTCCTGGTTTTACAAGCTGTTGTGGCAGGACCTTTGCTGATGTCATAGCTTTCCTGGAGTCTCAAACCTCTCAAAGCTGCCTTCCAGGAAACGCAGCCTCCTTTGTGACCTCAGAGGAGAAAATATGTTTTGAAGACGTTAAGAGGCTCAGCAGCTTCAGAGTGAATCTGCGAGAGCTTTGCATCACCTACAAACCCATTTTCCTTAGACTGCTGACTTCTTTCAGGAGTGTCAGCCTGTTTTGTGCTTAAGCTTTCTTCAGATCTTGCAATGAGAGATCCCGGTGTCTGGGTGTGTGGCTGTGAACTTGGAGTAAAAGCTGTTTGTGCTGGGCTGGGATGGCAGCGCGTACATGAGCCCTCTGCAGCCCTGCCCATGGGTTTGGTCTGGCAAAAGCCACAGTGAGGGGTGTCCCAGCCAGTGTGGGGTGATCCATTGGCACCATTGAATGAGGAGTAAATTGGATTGACTGTAGGCTGCAAATAAAGATGCCGACAGCCTGAGCTGTTTGGGCTGCTTGAATTATATATAAGGCCAGAGTCGTTCTGTGTTTGTGCAAGTTTTGTGACCGCAGCAACCCGTCTGGGATCAAGGTGTGTGGCTGGGGGAGCGCTGCTCTTCTGCACCGAACACCCAGACCCCTCCCCTGCTCTCCGTGCAGGGATGGAAAGCAAAAGGCAGGACGTGGATATCCCTGCTCCATTGGGGAAACTGGCTCTGAAAGTAAACAGCTGCCCCAGGGAGGTGGGAATGTGCCCAAATCCTGGAAACATGGATCACTCTGCAGCAAGTGCTTATCTGTAAGCTGTGCTGGGGAGAGCCACACACCTCTCCTGACTCCCAGCTCTGCTGCTGGCTTCCAAAGAAAACTTGAGCCTCAAGAGGTTACCCAGAGAGGCACATTTATGGGACAGGGCCCAGAGCTGTGGGGTCTGCCAGAGTAGTTGGAAACCTCATATCCTTACTCCAGAGATCGGCAGCCATCCTTTCTTCTTTCCAGAGCCAGCAGTCTCTGGGTCAAGTGAGCTGCTGTTATTTCTTTTGTTCTTTTGTGTGTGTGTGTGTGTTTTTGTTTTCCATTTGTCACTGCTGGCTGACTATTGTGGAAATCATCATGGTCCCGTTAGTGCTGGGACTGCATGGCACATGCATCGCTGGGTTTGCAGAATTACTGCAGGGATGGGCTGGCTAGTCATTAGGGTGTTGGAGCTGGTAATCTGGCTCCAAAATTCTTGTTGTTTCTTAAGCTGCTGTATAAGAGAGGGTCTGAATGTATTCCTGGCAGAGATGCAAACACTTCACCTCCTTTCTCAGAAAACCATACACATGGACCCCGTTAATTGATGTTTCTATATTTTCTTATACAAAGCCAGCTTTGTCTTTCTGCTGGTGGGCATGGGTCTTATTCTAGTCTCGTTTACATGGCTGTCAACTGAAAGTAACCCCTCTGAAGCCAGAATATAAAATGAAGCTCCTTGCCACGTTTACATATTCTGCTCCTTACAGCGTAATTTGTCCTAGTTTTTAAGTACTGAATGCCTTCGTAGGAATTTCATTATAGAGCGCGAGTTTTGTCAAGTGCATTCTGCTAGCTTTGCTGGAGGTTGCTAAGCATAGTCTTTTTTTTTTTTTCTGAATCCTTTGTACTGATAAGTATATTTGCCCATGCCACAAAAAAAAAAATTAAAATACAACATCGAAGGAAAATAGAGCTTTGTGTCACATTCCTGGAAAAAAAAGGCAGGTTGTTCTTGTAAGGGAAGGGCTCTCTGTACCAGGCAAGCTCTCTCCAGTGGCTCTTTGGATGCAAATATGGACACTCTGAGGGTACTCTGGAGGATCTCAGACTTCTGCAATGGTGCAGCGTCAGTGCTGATGGTTGATTTCAACCCACCTGCAAGATGAACACCTGCTGTGCAATATGGCTCTGCTAGGGTTCCTCCTCCCGCATAGCTGGAGTGAAATCTGCATCGTTGACCACAGGATTTGGGGCGTATTTGCTAAAATCAGGATCACATCCTGGTGCAATGTTAGCAGTTCTGTTGCAGTATGTTTTAAACACATTGCCTTGACACTTACACATTTTTGTGGGTTTTAATGGGCTTCTTCCCTTCTAAGCAAACTTAATTCCATTACTAAATAATGCATTTGGCCTCCAACCTGACTTGTGCTAATTACTCACGTGCTGAATGGGTTTTAAATCTTGTTTGCAAACACAATAGAGTTTATTGTATTATTAAAAGCACCTAATGTGAGTTTTTCTTTCTTTTTTTTTTTAAAGACTGCAATTGGTCTCTAGTGAAACCAAACAGATAATGCAATAATTTTTCACTAAACTAATTATCAGAGCGGAAGATGCTAATGTGCCTTGCCAACTGTGTCTCACGTCTCCTCGGTTAATGTGCAGCGTGGTCACGGCTGTTCAGCAAGACTTTACATCTCTGGAAGCAGAAAAGGAAGGCTGAATTAAGCTCATCCCTTGCTCACTCTCTTCTGCAGCCATGTTAACATATTCAAGCTCTACTGCCTCTGCACTTACAGCATTATCCAAATGTTTTTCTCCTACAGAGGACTTGCAGGGACTTGATTTACCCAAATTCCTAAGGGTATTGGGTTTCTGGGTTTCCTGCTTGCAAAGGTCCCAAGTACCCAATCTTCAAAAATAGCACTTCTTCAGCTGTGTTGGAAATAGAGGTACCCAAAGTCAAAGATGTCTTTTGAAAACATTCATTAAATGTTTCTTCAAACAACGAAATGGGTCTCTGTGCACAAATACGTGTGAGCCTGACCACATACGTGTGCTGGAGCTGACATATTACCAAGAACGACTTCTCATTGTCAATTAACTGCAGCATGCAGTAAGAGTGGGCTTTAAAAAGTGACAAAACAAATTTAAGGGTTGGAGAAATCCCGCCCCAGAGGCACAAAGCTTGCAAAAAGCCCTGGGTGCTGAGAAAAATGTCCTTTTATTGGAAGAAGGGGAAAAAAAAAAACCTAAGAGTGAAAGAAGAAAAGTGAGGTTTCACCTTGAGCAAATCCAACGTGTGCTTCTCTAGCTCTCCTCAGAGCAGGCTGCATTCAAAAAGAGAATTGCAGCTTTGGTAAGGACTGGGATTTGCCTGTCTGATCACTGTTACTCTCCAAACCAAATAAACAAAACGCAATTATCTTTGAATGTTACCCAGGCTAATGTGTAGAACCGGCACTGGGGAGTAAAGAGAGTGGAGGACATCAGGCTGAACTCATTAATTGGTAATGGAGTTTGTGTATTTGTCAACAAGACACTCAGCTTGGAGAGCTGAACAAAAAGAAAGCAAGCTGCGGAAAAACAAATGCATACTAAGCCTTGTCACTGATATTTATTTAGCAGCCTGTCAGCAGCAGAAAATGTAGATCAAAGGTAGGAAAGGCACGGAAGGAACAGCTTCAGTCCAAGGCATCTGTTCTGCATTGCATCAGGACTCAGCCCTGGACCAGGGCGCGTTCTGCCACATCGCGTTACATCAGGCGGGCTGTGAAATGATGGAGCCTAACGTGGAGTGAGTGCTGGGGAGGGGAAGCAAAACAACAGCTCGCTTTCTTATTCATTACTCACCATGGGTTTGGGGGTTATCCACAACGGAGACGCTGTTTTAAGTAAGGCAAGGAGTTATTTTGCCAGACTGCGCTTGGTAAGGCAGCGCAGCAAATTGCTTATGGGATTTGATGTTGTCCTATCCTGCCTCCAGAACAAATAGCCCTGGTAGGGGCTCAGGGTTTTCCTGTTTTAATAATTGGAAAAACCTTTACAAAAGAATCATTCACTCCCTCTGTGTGAAGGCACAGGGAAAGGCTCGTTGATTGTGGTGATGGAGGCTGCGGCATCTCCTCCGGGGATGCTGCTGGAGGGATGCACATTTCCCCCTTGGGCTGCCGGAGCAGAGGTGACTGCTGGCCCAAGGGGACCTGCGGAGGTCACTGCCCTGGGGTGTGCTTCCTGCCAAGCGATCTGCAAAGAAAGCTTGACCCGATCAGGAGAAGAGATGGAAAAAGATGGTGGGGTAAGAACTGAGGGTGCAGAAGGAGACAAAATGCCGTCTGAAAAATAAGCGTTGTTCAGTTATCAAAGAACAAAATGAACTTGAAATTCAACTAATAATTTTCATGTCTTTGCATCAGAAGATAATTTGGAAGGGGAATTGAATTAAATTATTGGAGTTTTTCTAAAAAACTTAAATGGCAAATGCTATTCTACCTTTCTAGCTGACCCCAGTGCTAAGAAGACAAATGATCAGTTAGAGAAATTGCAGCAAATAATGGAAACAACTGATTTATGATATTTCTTGTTGTAGTCTGTGAAACAAAAACACTTTGTATACTGAGAAACTTCTGAACATTGTTCCTTAAATCTAGCTCACCTGCCTCCACTGCAGATGACTGTGCAGGTCTGTGTCCGGCAGCAATGACCTGGCTCGGTGACTTTCCACTTCCATCTGCGGTGCTGGTGGAAGCACCGGCCACCTTGGCCACCAAAGCTGTGGTTATTAATCACATCCTCCAGCTGCAGAACGTGGATCTCCTGGCCACGCTCGTGTGCAGGAGATGTCACCTCCAGGATTAAGTGGTATCAATGAACTTGCTGAGCAACCACACCAAGCAGTCCCAATCCCTGGGGATGTGCATCCTCCCCATCCTTGGCCAAAAAAGATTGACCGTGATGAGTGTTGGGGGACAAGAGGCAAACCGGGATGGGTTTGTACCAGCTCCTCCATGGCTACTGCTGCATGGTACTGGCAACGTGGGCAGCAGCAATGCTGTGTTTTACACTTGAACCCTGTTTGCCCTCTGTCTAAGCCTAGACTGGCAGCTCTGATATCCAGCTGCTGGCCAACCAGAGCCAGCACCTTTTGGTTTCAAAAATGTTTCTCATGTTTTGTTAAACTGCTGGCTTTGGATGGGAGTTGCAGCAGTAGGATAATCCACGTGTTGACAGGGCCCCTGGAGACTCAGGCTGGGGATAATCCCATCCTTTTTATACTGTTAATAATTAACTATTAAAACAATTTACTAATGCATGTAGTGGCTTCTCTAATGATGAATTGATATGGTTTAGCACATCTATGAGATATAGGCTTGATGCAAATATTACTGAGTGCAAAGCCAGCCTGCATTATAGCCTGTTGATGTCAGAATCTATTAGCTGTAATTCCTCTTAGCCTAAGTTCTCTTCCTCTATGGAATAAGTTTTTCCTACAGAAATTATTATAAAACCTTCAAACACAGAGCTGCATGTGCTCTATCGTATGGGCCTCATTCACCAAGTGGAGGAGAGAGGTGTTCATACAAACTCCAGCCAAAATACAGCACTATTGCCAAACATAGTAAGTTTATCAAATATTTTACTTTAAGGTGGATTAATTTTGTGTGCATGAATAGATGAAATCATATTTACTGGCATGAATTGAATGGGTCTAATCAGAGTAATGGCTGTTGAATGGGTGTAACATCTTTTAATTAGATATGGAAACTAGTTTTACCTGATTCTTTATTTTAATAGGTTTCCAGTATTTACACAATATAACTCCCAGGTCTTGTCAAACTCATTTCTGAACTCTTGACATTTCTGCGATAATACTGTCCTAATTCTTCTTGTAGCATTTTCTTAAGACGACTCTAATAACTAACAGTTATGTCTGACAAAATAAAGATAAGCTGTTATTTCTCTCAGAGAGATGACAGTTCCATTTTTCAAAAGAGAAGGGAAGGTTGCTCACAGTTTTACTTCCTGCAGCAGCAAAATTTGCAGGCGTGGGACTGGCAAAACAAAGAGTTACTGGCTGTAGGTAAAGGCGTTTTTTTGCATCTAACCGTTGTGCTTGGATGGAAAGGTCAGGTGCGTCAGAGACGGTTAAGGCTTTGAAGAAGACAGATGTGTGTATGCAGAAAGAACATAAAGGGGATTGGAATAGCTTAAAGGAATAAGCAGAATTGGAAAGATCTGGGCTTTAAACTTCTTTCTGCTATTGCAGTCATTGTTAGCGCTCTCCCCTACTGAGGAAAAAAAAGTCTTGGGTAGGGGGGGAAAAGCAGCCAGAAAAATATATTAAATATTTCTTCTTATCTCAACTGCTGGAATTTCAACAGTGCAAATTACTCCAAGCTTTTAGCAACTGCGTAGAATCCACCTCACCTTTCTTTCCTCCCATGAAGCAGGATGCTGTTTCTTCTCTAGCCCTGGGTTGGGGTTGTGGGGACAAATGCTGGCTTTGCTACAGAACTGGGGGGGAAAAAAAAGGTACCCTGCAGGCTAGGAGCCCAGCGAAGGCAGGAGTACGCATGTGTGCAGCCCAGGCCTGGCTGTTCTTATTCTCAGCAAGAGAGATTTTTATACCATAATTAAACTGGTTTTGCTTAGATGTTCAGTAACCAAAATCTGTCGTTAGCCTCCTGCCCATCAAAGACAGAGGGAGCCCCTGTGGTCCCCACAACCGTGGCACTGGGATGTTCTTGCAGGATGGCAAAAGCCTGTGCGTCCCCAGCCCTCTATGCGCAGTATTTTCGGGAGCCTTTAAAGCATTGTCTTGAGAGGACGGTGTTGGATGGCTCAGCTTAGCCTATCACCAAAGCCCGCGAGGTCTGTATGGTGTTTGCTATGTTTAAGACCCTCTCATACAGTGGGCATCGCCCAGTGCTCTCCAGGGTCTTGTGGCTGATGTCTGGGGAACCCACACCCCCTCTCCTGCTTCCACGAGGCTGCAAACGTGCAGAGAACTGTAAATAACACAGTACAGTTTGTCTGAACAAGATGAAAATCCCCGACATGTTAATTAGTTTATTGCAAATGGAAACGGCTCCTGGCATTTTCCTTCACAAGGCCACAGTCTGAGGTGTCCGTGGGTGTCTCGCGTCAGCCCATGCTCGTTAAATAACCCTCCCCACCCGTCGGCTTCGTCTGCCTCGATGATGTTTCATGAGGGACTGATTTGGGAGATTGAAAAGCTTCTGCATCTTATTACCCCTGCAATGTCCCCTCTGAGAGGGGATTGAATTTCTGGTCCCTCACATGTAATCTGTGACATGCCATATTCACCACTTCTATTTATTTTCTATTTTAATGCTTGTAAGGTTGGAATGTTCCTTTTTATAGAAGCATTATGGTTATATGTAAAAAGTCAACATCTGCCAGCTTTTTCAGTAGAGATGCTGTGGGGTTTTTTCCTTGCTACCTAGAAACTGCTGTATTAATAGAGATCTTATTGGAATGCTTTCCTGTGAAAAATGGAGAAAATCTGGTAAAAAGGCAAAAACTTTTTTGCTGGAATCAAAAATGAAAATGAAGAAAAAAAAAAAAGGGACCTGAAGAAGAATGAGGTGGGGAAGGATCAGGCATTCATATTTTGGATTTTCGAGTTCCCAGTACGAACGTGTACACATTTCAAGAAAAGCAGGCACTTTCTGAAGAAGGGAAAAAATAAAATAAAATCAACAGGACAGTTTTAATGAGCCTAATCATTAAGTTTGACAGTAGATGTTGACTTTGTAATAAGTCTCTGCTATGAGAAAAGAGGTTATTTAGAATCAGAATAGCTGCTGTTATTTTTCATTCCACTAAGTAAATGGTAGTAGAATTACTCACATGATACTGTTGTTGTGTGGAGCACTAATTCCTTTCAGGTTTTTTGAAATCTCATCCTTTGATTGTTTCCTTATAGATGAAAAAAAAATCCAGTTGGATCAACACATGTGTGATGAACCTAAAATAGTATCTAGAGATTTATCTATTGAATTTCCTAGGCATATATTTACTGGATCCATCACAAAACAGCACATTACTTATTTGTTAATGGGATTGAATAATTATTCAATTGCATCTTATATGAGAGGAATTTTTTTTTTCTCCATTAGCAGAGCTAAAAGCACATGGAAAACCTGTGGGTGTGTTCCAGCCCTTCTTTGCGTAGATCACTCAGAAAATCATGTCTTTTTAATAGCAGTGGCAGTAACCATCTAATAACCTGAATTAGGAAGCCTCTAGATACTGGAAGCATTCTCTTTTTCTCCGTGTTAAATATTTTGTCAAGGCTTTTCACAACTCTGGCTCCTGTAATTTCTCCAGAAGCTGTTTCTCTTTCGAGCCAGTGAGACTCGAGCTCTCCTGGGCAAAACCTCCTCAGATAACCCCTCCCTACCTATTCCTCCACTTCCCAAACTGATGACGAGCATCAGCCGCTGGGATAAGGGAAGCGTTTGGCTGGGCTCCTCCCAGCTGTGGCACAGCCCAGCCATTGTGGCAGGGATGCTGGTGGCACCGGTGCTGCCCACCTCAGCACAAAGACCACTGATGGCCTGCAAAGTCCCACCAGACTGTCTGGTATCTTGTTGATCTCTTCTGTGTTCTTCTAATCGTCCTTCTGAGAAGAGTTTCTTGGTGGGTGGACAGAGGAGGTCGTGTTGGTTTGTGAATTTATTCTTTCAAGGTGTTTCTGACTTATTTTTTGACAATTTCAAGTACAAGGGCTTTGAGGTTTTTCCTTTGTATTGCTTTTGATTTGGTTAATACTTGCAGTAGATTGGCTCTAGCAAAAGCCCTCTTACAAAATTTCCTGTATTTACAGTTTACTGCTAGATGTCTATTGTACAGCTATTTGCCCCCCCCCCAAAAAAAATCCACCCCACCACAGGAGAAGCATTTAAACATACCCTGCAGATGTTACCAGCTGGATGTATTTAATCACAGCATTGAGCATAGAAACTTCAGCTTAAACTGTACCAAGCTCAAACAATTTTTTACGTGGCACTAATAGGGTGGAAGGCGTTACTGGTCCTACCAGCTTTCCCTCCAGAGCTCTGTGTTACACTGGGGTCACCACTGGGTCTCTCTGGAAAAAGAAGAGGGGACGGGCAGACCTTTGGGACCTTATGCTGATTAAAGGTACTGTCTTTGTCCCAAAGAGTTTACAGTTTAGCCATGGAGTGGGTGTTTGCTGAATAAATAAATAAGTGTGCTCTGACCTGGCCTTGCGCAGACAGGCAGCGTTTGAGGTGTGAAGAGGGATAAAAATCAATAAATACACCATTTGCCATTTACTCAGCCCAAACAAAATACTTCATCGAGACACCGGTGTAGCTTTAAAAAGTCATAGCACAAATTATGGTTCAACTGCAAGGTGTGTGGCGAGGTTTGATGGCATTCTGCTGGCCGTACTTACAGCTCATTTAAAACGCTGCGTCAGGGTGGTTTGTTGTTATTGCTGCTGCTCCTCTTCCCCTCCTCACTGCTGCCATCACACAACAGGCTGGGGAAAGGGGGGTCTGCCACTCCCTGGACAGTTGTGAAGTGAGGAAGAGGTGCATGGACTCTTCAGCATTTTTTCCACCCCAATAAGCTCGTAAATTGGGATTGGATTTAAAGTTCTGCTCCTCCTCTTGACAAAACTCTGCCTTAGGCTCCCCCGGTTCTCACCTGCCGTCTCCCCTCGCTTGCTGGTCTCTCCATCTGAAAAACTGATTGCACTGAAAGTGGGGAAGAGCAATGAAATGAGAAACCCTTGACGGAGACAGGCTTAGAGCCTCTTGGTTTAGATAATCTCAGGCCAGTGGAATTAGGAGCCTTAGGGTAAAGCCTTGACCACTGGTTCAGTATCCATCTCACAGGTGCAATTCTATAGAAAAATGCCCTTTGGACCCGTAAGTGTTACAAACATCTGATCAAGATCATTTTTTGGGTAACTTCTGCTCAGCACCAGAGACCGCAGTCCCAGCTGTTGCAGCAGGCTGATCTAAAAGGATTTCCTGGTCTCTTGTGTAGAAATAAAAGAGCTGGAGCAGAGGGAAGATCAGATAAACCTTGTTTTGGTTGCTCATTCCATCACTGACCTCTCAGCAGTAATGGCTAGCTTTAATTTTCACCTTCCAATTTCCTTTCTTAGTAGACTGAGTGTTTATAAAACTTTTTTTCCAAGTGAGCTGCCAGGGTGGGAGCTCGGAAGACCAGCTCTCTGGTGAATAATCGGCTGAAATTCTAATGAGAAAATCCTTCTGCTGGGCAGCAGCCTTCCTACTCGAGTGCCGCATTATCAGCTCAGAATTATTCAGACAGATCTGAGGAATTTACTTTAGGCAGCTTAGGAGATAAATTCAGTGCAGCAAGTTATCATGATTGATTTAAGTATTTAAGACTTATCCTAAAAACCTGTTCCACTCAATCCGCCTCCTAACACATTCCTGTTGAAGCCCTTCTTCCCAGGTTAAAGCGCAATCTGAGCGCAGTCAGCAATTTCCCTTGGCTGGCCGGGGGTAATTCTCCTCCATCCTTGGGGTGCGCGGGGGATGCAGTGTTTCAGAGGCAACAACCTCCCCGACAGATTGCCTCATTTTACAATTGATGCGACTTCAGCGAGCCTCGCCGTGCCGCTCTGCTAGACCTTCTCCCCTGGGTCTGAGGAGGAGCATTTGTCTGAAAGAGGGATTCTTTCTTTTCTTTTTTTTTTTTTTTTTAAAAAAAAAGGACATTAGAGAGATTAATGTTTCTTTGTTTGTGGAGTGATTAGGAATCGGTGCTCAGGACTCCTGGCAGCGATCAGTAGGATGCGCACGAGCGGGCTTGGAGAGAGCCCTCAGAAGTGCAATCCATCACGGCGACATCCGACTCCCTGTTTCATCTTCTTGTCTGTCTGAAGTTCGCGTAGGGTGGAGTGCGTTGTGTGGAGCAGCTGTGTGTGTGTGCTTGCATGGCATAACTAGCCTGTTGCTGGGCTGTTTACAGGTCCATAATTATTCCTTAGAACTGATAATGGGGAATGAGAGAACCTCATAGGCATTTTTTTTTCCTTCCCCCTCCTCCCCATTGCACCATGTTCCCCACTGTATTCCCAAAAAGAATTTGTATTTCCCTCTGGGTGCTGCCCTGAGAACAAACACAGCTCGTTCCAGTAGTGCCTTGTCTGGATGAACCTTTGGTCAGCACATCCGTTTCTCCACCACCAAAAAGATTGAGTTTTTTCACTGCACTTCAGGCAGGTCTCTTGTGCTAGAAACTTCCTGTAGCTCTCATCATGATACTGATACTGCCTCTCTAAATCCTTTCACATGTGATGCACAATCGAGGCTCTAGTCCTATTAACCCCTCCTTCTTTCTCCCACTCCCTTTTTAACACTTCAGACTCATAAGTAACCCCCACTCACAATTTTAACTGGTACTCCAGATAATCTTTAACGTGGCATTTAGCACTGCCGTGAATTTCCCAGTTAGTAGGACATGGACAAGAGGTAGGACTTGAGAGATGAAATCGCATGACAGGTAATGGGCACGGTGAACTTTAGATCTGTGAGATGTGTGCAATATTAGTTCATTCTGTAGCTGAATGTGAACGCTACTGATATTTAATATCTTACCAGGAGGGATGAGTGTTTGAAGGACAAGCGTTCATAATTTGCTTTGACATTTGACATGATCAAGCAAGTAAAGGAATAATATTCCGTTTCTCTATTGTGAAAGAGATAATGAGTTTCATAACTATTGGTGTTATGGGAAAAATACAGCCTGTGTAGTGTAAAATGTGCGAGAGCTGCTATATATTCTTCTATAAATTGTGTATATCATGTTCTTTTGACGGCCCTATTCAAACACAGCATGCGTATCCTTTCTAATTTTCTGGTTTGCTGTGCAAGTCTCTAGCAAAAGAGACTTTTTCTCTGAAATGAAAAAATGTTTTCTTCAAATTATTTATAGAAAGAGCAGTGCTGTCATCGAGTCTGTCTCATCATATCATTCTTGGGTATCAATTCCTAGGCTCGGATGACAAACCATCGCAGCTACTTTTCCAATAGCAGCATCTGGCTTCCTGGCAAACTCGAAATACAGTTATCTGGAAAGCTTCAGAGTTACTTCTGAGCACATTTTATTTATTAGAAAGCAGTTGTGTTGCTTTGCTTCCCATGACTAAGCCAAAGAATATTTAATATATTAAAAGGCGTAATAGAATTGAGGCCAAGCTGTTGCCCCTCAAGCGGCAAGACGATGACAATATTTTTACTTTAAGACGACCATTTCTTCAGCTCTGAAGAACAATGTGAAACTATTCATGCCGACTTCAGATTATCTTTTATGGGACTGAAAAAGAAACTGACCCTTAACAACTTAAACAAAATTCAAGTTCACCTTCTTCTAGACTCAACTCTCTGAAGTGTGATGGAGACTTCTCTGCCAGCCTTCCTTTGCTGGAGGAAGCAGACCCTCCGCACAGAGTGGGGTCTTCAGAGGTGAAAGACACTGTGTCCTTGCAAGATATGATGGATAGAAGGAATACGTGGGTCAGTGGGTGGGGTACCAGCCCTCAGAAGAAGTGAATTCAGCCTTTGTTTTGCCACAGAATTTACAAGCTTGGCAAGTCATTTGGATCCAGCTCTGCAAAGGTCTCCTAATGCAGTTCGGTAGGCATCATGCTAATCTGCAAGATCTGATCCAAGGTCTATGAAAATATAGCTCCATGAACAGCTTTAATATTACCCCTTCTTAAATATGCCTGTGACATAACTGATACCTTCTGCCACATCCCATATTCCTACAAGGTTCTTTGCTCGGGCTGCAGACCTTTGAGCTTCTGAAGCTCTGCTACTCACCATCCAAGCTGAATCAAATCCCACCACTGCCCTGTACGTAAAAGGAGATCATCTGACACTGCACAGAACACCTGAAACACTTCCCCAGTTCTTCATACGTAGCATGATCTGAATGAAACCACGAAGGATAATTTTTTCCTAATATCAGCATAGAATTAGATAGGAAAGATATCAAGACCCAAAGGAGATGACAATTACACGGAGGTCCTTATAGCTTTAGGACATTCCTAGATGCTAAAATTCATTCTCACATGCATAGAGCTAAAAGCAGAGAAAGGACAAGGGAGGATGAAAAATCTGTTCCAGGCTTTGATGATGGTTAGACTGTATCTACATCAAAAGCTCTATTTAATTGAAGTGATTATTTTCGTTCGGAGAAAGAACTCTCTTGAGTTTTTCTCAAGCAATTTCCAAAAGTTTCTTTTAGTGAAATTCTAGTGTTATTTTTTTAGATGATAGATTAAAAAAAAAAAAAAGCCTAATCTATTCAAGTCAATGTGTTTGACACTTAGCAGCAGAAGCAGTAACGCGAAGCGGTAACATCTTGCCGTTTTCTTCTGATACCAGTGGTGTCTCTGGGGCAGGATTTTATTAGTGACAGCTCTCACTGACTTCAGTTGAAGCCAAAGTTTCATCGCCAAAGTAACTGTTATTCAGTTCAGAAATAAAATGATCAGGCATGGGATTACATTTAAAGCTTTGAACATCAGCATCAAGGCATCAAAACAATTCTGTTTCAAGTTTCTTTTTCTTCAGTGTGAAAAATATTTCTGTGTTTGGACACTTGCCCTTGCTCTGTGACGTCTGGGGCAGGGGGCTGAATTACACGGAGAAGCCGTGGGGCTTTCTCTTCTTGCTGTGAGCCTCTGTCTCTGGTTTGAGCTTGGAACAACTGGGTCTTATTTTTGACTGAGGATGGAGGGTGCTGCTGCAGTGCAAAACACCCTGCCAAGGCTGCTTCACGGCTCCATTCAGCAGCAGTATGATAGGGCTGGATCACAAGCAAAGTCTGCAAATCAAAGGTTACACGATGGGCAACCTTTGCTACACAGAGTGGGTCAGATAGCTCTCGTGTTTAAGAAAAGACTACATGTTTTTTTTGCTATTGAGGAGCATAAGCACTTTCGCCTTCCTTCCGCCACAAATGGAGATTATTCAATGGTTGGATTTAATGAATTCAAAATCCTTAGAAAATCACTAGAGCCAGACATCAATGTAAAATACTCCACCAGCTTTCAGTAGTGGAATATAATATTAGCTCTCCCACAATCTACTTCATGCATTTCAAAAGAACAGAGAACATTTTTAAACTAAAGAAGATAGCTTGGGCAGAAAATGATTGTCTGCCTTGGATGCTTCTCTGTAACCCTTTAGGAGCCCGAGTTGTTTCTCACAGGGCAGTGGAAACAGAAACAGCCATTTTCTTTGCAAAAACACAGGGGGAGGAAGAGGAGCAAGAGGTTTTATTAATAAATTCTGTAAATGCACTGTTACCTTGCACAATCAATAGGGCTGCGCGGGAGGGCTGCCGCAGGGCTGGTGGCTCTCAGACCTACGGTTGCATTTCCCCTCTCTGCTGGCGGAGGCTGCGGAGAGCAACCAGAGCAACCACGATCCATCCCATCCCGTGTGGCACATCAGGACTGGGAGCGCTTGAGGAGGGTATCTCTGTGCCCAGCGGGAGCCTGCGCTGGTTACAGCCCGCTCAGCCCTTCCCTGCACCTCATGGTGGAGAGCCAGCCATAAGCAGCTCTCTCAGGCAATACAGTAATACAAATAAATAATATTAATTAAGGCTCGATAGGTTTAAAAAGCTATGGAAATAGCTTCTCTCCTGCTGTTTCAGTGTCTCATTTTCCCTCTCTGTCCAAACCCCCAAAGCCCAGAGGTACAAACATATATTTTAAATGAGAACTTTGTTGAACCTCATTAAACTTAAATGCTCGATCCAGTTTTTCTGAACGAGGCTTCACTCTGCTTTTGAGTTTACCTGACTTCACTCTTCCATCCCTAATGGGGCCATTCACTTAGAAGGTGATTTTGCAAAGGCATCGATAGACCTACAAACCATAATTGAATACAGGAGTGTGATTTACATGCCTAAGCCAAGTATCTAACTTTGGAGCTCTTCTGTGCTTACAGGCTTCACGTCTGAGCAATTTGCTGAGGTCTCTGTGAAATACAGACCAGCTTTTAATATGTATTTGCTTTTTGCTTTCCCAGTTTCTATGGAAAGGCCGAGCAGCTGAAAAGCATCTCTGCGTTGGTATGCCGAGCCACGGAGTCACAGAAGCACCTGCAGCCATCCACGCACTCCTCGGGAAGCGCGCTGTCTTTCTCGAGGTTTGTAGCTCTTGTCCTCCCACTCCCTAATTCATATACATAAAACTGGTGTGCTGCCACGTTCCCTCCGCACAAGTGCATTAGCTGATCAGGAAGGCTTCCCATTCATCTGGCTTGTCACTTGGATGAGGTGGAGGCAGGACCGACTTGTCAACTCGCAGCGATGAGAGTCAGGGGTGGAAGGCAGGATAACACGATAAAAAACGACGTAGATATTTCTCCCCTTGGTTTTCCAAAGGGAAATATTTTCGGGTGCTGGATTCTCTCCATGCCTTTCCAAACAGGAGAAAGGCAGCAGCCCAAACACTTGCCTACAGCCTCCTTGCGTAACTGATAGTGGAGCGAGGCTGCAGGTGGAAACCGCGGCCAAACCCCTGCCTTGGCTCTGCTGGGGCTCCCTGGTAGCATGGGCCCCCTCCTTGGGATCGCAACGCTTCTTCCCCGCTGCGCTGGGCACCATTGCTGCCATGCTTTCCAGGGCAGCCCCTGCACAGGAAGGTGTGCGTAACCCACCCGAGCTTTGCACCCATCGGGTGGGCAACGCCTCCCTGCCCCCCAGCCACGTTCTGACCGGGCTCTGTGGCGTGCGTGGGGTGGACACCGGACTCGCACACCCTCGCACCTTCATCCCCCGTGGAGCTGCCACTTCGGAGCCCACCGAGGGCAAACAAAGCCATGCTCCAGCCCCCGCCAACGGGATGCGGGTTGCGGGCTGCGGGCCGGGCTCTCCCCGTCGGGGACCGACCGGTTCTGTCCCCCACCCCGGGGGTCCGCGGCCGGCCGGCCCCTCCCTCCCTCCTACGATAGGGGCGGGGCGGCGGAGCCCGGCCCCACGGCGGCGGCGGGCGGCTCCCCGCTCTCCCCGCATCCCCTCCCCACCCCACCGCCTCCCCCGCCCCCCTCCCCGTGACTCGGCCGCCTCCCGCGGGCGGCGGCGGCTGCCGGGCGGTGTCGTGCGGCCCCCCGCGCCCGTGCGGGGACTATGAAGCACCATGGTGTGGTGTGACCGTGGCGTCCAGATGCTGCTGACCACGGTGGGTGCCTTCGCCGCCTTCAGCCTCATGGCCATCGCCATCGGCACCGATTACTGGCTCTACTCCAGCGCCCACATCTGCAACGGCACCAACATCACGGCGGACGAGGCGCAGGGGCCGCCGCGGCGGGCGCGGGGCGATCTCACGCACTCGGGGCTCTGGAGGATTTGCTGCCTCGAAGGTACCGGGGACCGGGGAGGGCGGGGGAGAAGCAACTTCCCGGGGGAAGAGCCCAGCCGGAGCCTCGGACACGGCCGAGGAGGAGGATGGCGTTACCGTGGCAACCGGCATCTCCGAGATTGCCATGGGAACCGGGCGGCGGGATGCGGAGCTCTGCCCCGGGGGAGCTCTGCCCGGGTGATGGGGGGTGGGTGACCTCGCTTCGCAGCCCCCTCCCCTCCCTTCAGGGTTTTGGGGTCGGGGAGGGTCCTGGCGAGTTCGGGGCTTTTCGGGGTGCACCTGAGCCCTCCAGCCTTGGGGGGGTGGGGACCCACAGGGGCTGTGGCCCTAGGGGCTTTGGGGCTGAGCCGCAGGTCTCGGGCAGGACAGCAGAAAGCCAAGTTCCTCCACCCTCAGAGAAGGGGGAATCTGGTCGGAGATGTTGCTACTGTTCAAGTGCTTCAGTGCAAACTTGGGGTTACTTCATACAGCCCAAGGGTCAGGCTGAATAACATTGACAAATAAAAAGATCGGTGTTTTGGTGGCTGGGATGGGGAGCGGGACACCCCATTCCCCGCAGAGGCCAAACATGTGGCTCCCTCTTTGAAAATGGAGTTGTAAAGAAGGCGCGGTGGGTAACTACCGGGACAAAGAAACACATGGGTGTTCAGAGGATTTGGCGGAGCGGATCGGAAAGCCCAGATGGGAAACAACATCTGTCAGCCAAGTGCACAGAGCTCTGACCGTGGGAAACCAGCACGTCCCTGGGAAAAGGGACGCGCATCCCACGGGCAGGTGCTGGCAGCAGGGAGCAGGGCCAAGGTGACTCGGAACCCCTCACCTGCTGGGTCCATTCCCTCTGCACCAAGAGCTAACAGAGCCTCAGCGATGCCGGATGAAAGGGAGAGCGTAGCGGGAAGCTGGTGACTTTTGCCGAGCTGCCTTGGGGCTCGTAGGGGTGGGACGACGCTGGAGTCTCCGGTCCCAGAGTCGTGCACTTGGCAGGGCGGCTGCAGTGCACCGAATCCCATCGGTGCAACTTGTCACACGCGAACTTTGCGAACCTGGCTTTCTGGGTGATTCTAACGGGCAGGCAGCTCAGCCCCGACGAGCCCGGCTGTCATTCAGAGTCTAGCAGCTGTATTTGGAGGCTTTTTTCCTCCTCCGAAAAGGCTGCAGCGTGGTAGGAGCACCTCATCCTCACGTCTGTTCTCATCTTCTGCTTCTGCTAACAATTTAAGGCTACAGTGTAACATCATTTTTCTCTTAAAATACCGGATTTGCTACCTTGTTACATACCTAGAATAGCTGTCGGACAAGAAAATATCTTTAGACAACAAAGGAAGAAAGAATTACTGAAAGGTGAAGGTTTATGGGTAATAATAATGCTTGGCTTTATAACTCCTAAAGGAAACGACTCTCGGTGTGGGCTTTTGTGACACCTGGGAAATAGGG
This sequence comes from Chlamydotis macqueenii, assembly GCF_036417535.1. Taxonomy (NCBI): domain Eukaryota; kingdom Metazoa; phylum Chordata; class Aves; order Otidiformes; family Otididae; genus Chlamydotis; species Chlamydotis macqueenii. Next base: position 3,692,380 of record NC_141573.1, read on the forward strand.
GCTTGTGTCTGAGAGCTCCTGAGTTGGCCTGAGAGATGCTGAGCATCCTCTGCTTGAACTGAATTTTCTGATCTTGGCTGAGCTTGTTCTAGTGTCTCCAGTCTCTGTTTTCCATGGAAAATAAGTTTGTTTGCATCTTGTGGGAGTTGCTGAGCATGCTCTGCGAGACCTGGCCTGTCATCTCCGGGAGAAATCCCCGAGTTTCCCAAAGTCAGGATTTCTGCATGGTCTTCCAGGAATCTCATTCACAGAAATGAAGCGCAGCTTTGAGTGAAACTGGTGGAATTTTTCCCTTGATTTAAATTGGGCTTAAGTAAGAACTTTGTTTAAAAAAAAAAAGTAGCCAGTGAAATCGTGAGCGATGGGCAGCGCAGCAAACAGCGCCTGGTAACGCCGGCTGCTCTCCGCTCTCGTTGCATCGCCGGGGCAGTGCCCGTGCCTTCCTGAGCACATTTTATTTGCAGGGGTATTTACTGAAAAATCGCACCCAGCAGTTGCATGCAGGTGAACCTTGCATCCTCATCAGTTCAGGGAACAAAACCAGCGTTTTATGTGACCTAGCTATCCAGCACTTGAGCTTTTCTGCTCAAAATTCAAATGCTCATAATTAAATTACAAAGTTACAAAATGTAAAGTTGTCAAATATGTGCTAAGAATGGACAATTTGAGAAAACTGTCATCTGTTCACAGATAGGAGGAACAGAGACTACATTCTCTCCTACATTCGCAGTATGTTCTGTCTTTGTAAGATAAAATCTATAGATAAATTAAAATATTCCTGTTTTAAATCATGTCACGGGACTTTGATTTCGACGTGGAGAGGTTCCTTTGTTTCATAAAATAATAAAACCGTTTCTAGAAGCTGATTTAAAACAACATCCCCGTTGATTGTTTCAGAGCATCACTCGTTCGAGGTGGCTGGGTCTTTCAGTAAAAGCAACATAGTAGTTGCAACTCCGAGGAGATACACAGCAAGAAAATAATTCCAGTTATAGATTTTTATATGTGATTAAATGGCCTGTCTTTAAACCTATTTTTAGAACTCTTTGTGTTTGGAGTAATTATAAAAATGGACTTAATTTATTTTAGTGGTCTTAAGCACCATTTCACTGGTATCTCAAAAAGACGAATCTAAGAGGCAAATGTGCAAAAGCTGAAAATACCTTGAACAGCCTCTTAGATAGCTTGTGACATAAATAAAGCATTTTGCAGAGTAAATTTTGGTCAATTGACATTTTACATTAAAATATTTCTTAACTATATCCATAAAGCAACCTGTATGCTGGATTTTGAGCAGTCACATGTTCAGTATCCCCAGTTCCAATATTTCAAACAAAATTCTTGAAACAGAATGGAAAAGAACGACTTTCTAACCAAATTATTAGGTGTTCCTCAGTGTTTTCCTGGTTTTCTTCTTCAGGACAACATTTTGCAACAAATTAGCATCATAATGATAACAGGAGCGGTACAGTTTAGGGATCCAGCATATTATCTTTTTTTGGAGCTGCAGTTGTCTTGGGGATGAAATCATGTTTCAGTACAAGTAGTCAATACTACTATGGAGCTTAGTCACTCAAGGAGCGGCGTTAATGATAAATCAGTCAAACTCTTGCCTGTATAATCCCAATTCTGTTCTTTTAGTGTGTTTGTCAAAGGTGGAGGTAGGAGGCTCATTGAGTAGATTTTAAATAATAGCAGTATTTCTGCATGGATTTTTAAATCTTACATCCAAGGTAATTGCCTTAGGTGGGAAACTGTTTAAAATAAGTGTTGGTATGGATGTGCGTATGGCACGGGTGGGTGCCGTTCAACTGAGCCTCTGCAGTACAGTGGCCCAGGGCTCCCTGGCAAAGCTGGTTTTTGGTTTTCTGGGGCCACGGCATCTATGATAACTGGGGTTTTGACAGCTGCATTTAAGCTGCCACTGGAGCAAGAAGTTTCTGATGAAGCCCCCATGCAGCCATCCGCAGCCCAACCCATACATCAACAATAAGAGCAAATCCACCCCATTTCAAGTGGCTGCTGTTACGTCCCCTGTCCACAGTACTTGCCACAAGCTGTGGATCCCTGTCAAGATGGTGAAGACCAGAGTCTTGCACACATAGCAAGTGCCGTGTCTTAGGGAGAATCCTTTCGTGGTCAAGCTAACCTGAGAGAAATTAAACCACCCTGATTTTCCAGCAGCCCCTATTCCTGTGGTAAATGTGCCGCACAAGAGCGTAAGCCTTGCACAGTCTTAGTCACAAGGAAGATCTGCTGTTAAAATATTTGCCTAGAATTAAAAAAAAAATACTCTAAAAACACCACTTTATCCACTGAAACTGCTTATCTTTGTCAACAATCGTGCTGAAGTCAATGGGACGGCTTACAATAGAGAGCTCTGCAGGCCCTGTGACATCAAGATAGGAAATCAAGTAATGTACTTGTAATTTAAATTTATTCAAAGAGTATTTTATTAAACACTTCAGCGTGTGAAAGTCTTTGAACCCATTGTGTCTACTGCTTTCAATATTCCGTTTTCCATTTACTTTTCAAGTGGTGCAATTGGTTATTTAATTCACGTGGAACCATGTGTCCCTCCTGACTGGGTGGCTGGAACATTTATAACTGGCAGGAAGGATAGAGTAAATAATTAGTGACTTGAAAACTTGCATAAAAACACATTTGCACAATTATTTGCAAGTCTTCCAGCTGGGATGAATGAGCACAAACATGGGAACTGCAGCACGCGCATGCGCTGCTTCCATGGATACTCATGAAAACAAAATAAAAATGCTTATACAAATGTTTGAGGCAAGCAAATAAAGGAAGGCTGCCGTCCATCAATACTGCAAATTCATGGCTCATCCAAAAAGAAAGAATATTCTTTAGTATTCTCAAAGCAACACTACAAAGTCCTAGCACCACCGCTGTTTGTAAGAAACAAAATACAATGCAGGCTTTATATTCAAATGCTATTGCCAAAGTTTTATTTGTCGAAGAGCAAATGTTGTACCACTTTAATATCAGATGTGATCTGCCTTGGAGGTTACATCCGCAGGCACAAGGAGGTGGGTTAAGGGATGGTTGGGCTTCTCAGTCTTTACAGAAGGTAGCTGCAAGTGGAGAATACACAAATGGATGTCTCTGCTGTGAACAACTCACTCTGTGTGCCGTAGCCTACTTCTTGGACAATGGATGCGTATTTTGTCCAGGGATTATAGGTCCTGCAGAGTGAACTTCCATCCGTGAATTTTTGCAAGAAATGTAAACGCGCCAGAGAAGGGCTTTTCTGAGATTCACCCCATGTTTTCATTCTTTCTTTCCATACATCCTGCTCACACCGTCTCCGTTTCCTTGGTAAAACATGTGCTGTTGAGAAGATGCCTGTGCTGCACTCATTGTTTTTAAAAGCAATTCTTAGAGCTCCAATGTCATCCTTGCAACAGCGTTTGAAGCGGTGCGGATTTGTCAGCAATTGATGGAGTGATTTTTGACAGCCTTTTTAGGTTAATTTTTTTCAAGAGCATTCCATTTCCGAGCAAGACTTTCTGACTTTGGAGCAATCTTTAGGGATCTCTGGTTCAATCTCTTCGAAACATTGCCCGTAGTAAAACATCTTTTAAAATACTGAGAAATTTTGTACTGGGGGAACTGTCAGCAGAAGACGGGCTAAGGCATTATCTATTCTCGTCTCAAATAAAAAAGCACAGATCTCCTAAATGCACTTCTTTGAACATGTCTAACAGAGGTTCTCAAATGACTGTACTGATGTAACAAAACATCCATTCTTCCTGAAACGCTCTATGAAACAGGGATCTGGGGCTAATTGACTGAATATATGTCGCTTTAATGAATTAATTTGCTTTCTTGAACTCAATCTACTATATAGCCAGTAGGGAGCTATCAGGCTACACAAGGCTTTGGGTTTTTTCTCCGTGGCTCTCAGCGTGTCAGATATCCCAATGCAAAACTTAGAACCCACAGACTTCCTGTGTGTTAGAGAGACTCCCCAAAGGCTGTAAACCAGTGAAAGCACATTTGTAATCCAGCCGTAAAGCCGCTTCGTCTGTATGAGATGTAACGAGGATAACATTAATCGTACCTGGGTTTCAGAGATGTTATGTGAAGAGTCAAGGATGCATCGGGTTATACAAATCGGATACCTGTGCCTGTGCTGTACTTATTTTTTTATTCTCTATATAATTTTACTGCACATTGTAGGTGGCTGACAGATGGCATTTGTGCTAGTAGCTGTCAGAGCCATAGTAAGTCATTTTGGGGTTCTCGGGGACTTTTGCAGTGTAATCTTTGGACTTCTTCCAGCTGCCATTGCCTGTACCTGACCCTCTGCCATGGGCTTTTAGGACTGTTTTTAGATACTGGCAGGAGCTCGTAGCCATTGCACCTCGCCAGGGCTTGCCCTGCCTTCTGCTACTCTGCTAACCCTAGCCAGTGTAAACTGGTAATAGACGCAAATAGCACAATGTATTTTTTTGTTCCTGTGAAATTTCAATGCAGTAATTATTTCGCTGGTGGATCCTGTCCCATTCGCTGGGTCGCTCTGCGTTTACTCTGCCCATATCGTGCTGTCCAACCTGTGGTTTTGGCCAGAGTCTTGCCAGATGCAAACCACATGGATCTTCTTAAACAGCTGGAGGAGAAGGAGTCTGTCTCTGATGTCTCCATTCTGTAACCTTGTGCATCTTTACAGCCACAGAAAAAAAAAAAAAAAAAAAGAGAAAATTATTATTTTATATTAGGAGGAGTGGCTAGTGCTTTCATCTCATTTTTGATTCTTTTGATGCAGTAGGAGTACTTAGGTACTGAGTATAATCTGAAGTCTGTTATTAACACCTCTCGGCACCCAGATATTTCGTTGGTGTCTGTGTGGTTTGTGTGTCAAAGGGATGAGCAGTAACTTCTGCATCCCCCACACTGGAAATGGAGACGGAGGAGGAGGAGGATGGGCTTGTCGGTCTGGCTTTCGCTAAGCTTCCTGCCTGATTTGGGACCAGTTACTTTATCTTTCTGCCCCTGACTAGAAGATAACAGATAACTGTGCTTCCTTCCCACCCACTTTCCTCCTGTACTAGCAATAAAAGGGAAAAAACTGGAAAAACTGGGACATGGCGATAGGGCTGCCCAGCTCCGAGGAGGTGTATGAACACTGCTTTAACTGGGTTTGAAGCATTTTGCTTGCAACTGATGTTTTATACATGCAATATTTTGGTTTTAAGCATGTCTTCCTTGAGGGACAGGATTAAGTCTGATTCTCCACCTACATAAATTTAACCGCTTTCTAGGAAGGCGGTGGAGTGATGCCAATATGAAGCCAATATAAGAGAAGGGATCGTAGATCTGTCCCTTCTACTGGACCTTTTCCTGCTGATCCTTCTTTTCTCAGCCGAGACTCATCTCGGGAAATAAATCATACTATCAAACTGAAAAACTGGTCCTGCTTCCAAACACTACTTCGTGCTTATCTTCATTTTAGATTTCTGTTTACTGGTATTTATTATGTCGCAGACTTATGGTGCAGCATCCAAATTCTCACCAACAGATGGCAAGGCAGGATGCACAGGAGCAGTAAAATAAACAGGATAAATGCACAACTGCCTGTATGTCTGAGAGGCTGGTACACGTTGATGACTTCAGAACAAAAGGATGTTTTCCTTAGCCAGCTCTAGTGCTGCGCAGGGCTTCTCGCTCTTCTCTGCCTTGCCCTAAAGTCTTTCACTTCTTCAGCATATTTGGGTTAGTTAAATTACAATATATTTTGCCCTCTCTCTTCTATTCCCAGGTAGTTGTTTCCTTTGGTTATTTGTCTCTACTCCCAGACTACATCAGTTCATTTTACCTTCAAAATTCTAGAATGGAAGGTGGCTCTTTCCTGGGCTTCAGCTCGTGGGGTTTTTTTCCAGAGTGGTTGTTTGGGCTATTTGGAGGGGCACACAGGGGTGCTGGGGACCACAGCAACATTTGAGATGATGCCTTTCTCTATATTGGGATTTATTGTAATATTAATGATATGTGGCCTCTCTAATCTCTCGAAATAGCAAGCCCCAGGGCAAGCTGCCTGCAGGATGGATGGCCCCGCCTGGACAGATTTAGCTCGATTTCCTTCAAATCTGGGGGCATTTTTGCCAGTTGTTGCTTGCTGTGGGTCATAAGCAGTGAAAGCATTGAAGCAGCTCTTGATTTAGCCTGGCAGATCATCCAGCCCCTCTTTCTCCTCCTTCTTGTGGCATCCTGTCATCTGAGCATCTTTGTTCTCATTCCCTTTTTGCCCCTCCTGGCTGAAATGTTATAACTTTCCTTCTGCTCAAAAGATACCTTCTAAATTAGCTTTTCCGTGATGGTGCAGGAGTGTTTCTGTAGAAAACTGGTCAATATAGCCCCAGGAGAAATTTAGGATTTTTAGTTTCTCTTCTTAACTCTTGAGCATCTCTGTGCCCTCCTGCCAAGGAAAAATGTATGCTCATATGTTTGTCAAAAGGTTGGGGGTTTGGGTTTTCTTTTCTCTACCTGTTTTGCTTTGTTTCCCGTGTGTTTATCCAGGCTCCTGCTTACTTTACAAACATCACAGTAAGTTCTTCTTCAATAGAATTGAGTCATTTTTTTGTCAGACGTTGTATGTGAAGGAATGCTAAATTATAAACACGCAGTCATTACACAGAGAGACGGAGGATGGGAGAGCACGTTATGGAATTACAGTATTTCCTGTGCAGATTGCCAGACCCTGATACGAATTAACCTCTTTTATTGTTCTTTTTTCAAGCATTCCGCCTTTTAATTGCTGTTTTGGAATTGTGCCACTTCGTTATGCCCTTTGAATGCTTCTCACTTAGCTAGTCCCATTAGCTGGATAATGCCAAATATTTCAAAGATGTTCAGAAGCAACAGGCGTCCCCTGTTCCAGTGGGAGAGGTACCCAGTTCAGGGACAAAGTGCCACCCTCGTTTAGCTGCCAGATTTTTTTTTTCAGATGTGGTTAATAACAATTTTTAAAGTCACTGCCAATTCTCTATCGGAGGCTTCAGATCGGTTTTCTCCAGTTTATACATTTTTAACAAATGCAATTTTCTGTAGAATATGGATGACTGAATATTTTCTCCTGTCCAAATATATAGCATTCAATAACGCTGGGATTGTTGTTGTGTCTTACTTGCATCCCAGAGGCATGGCTTATCTATTGTTGCTGCAAGGCATTAAAAAGGAACCATGACATGTCACAATTATGACTTGAAATAAGATCTTGCCAGAGGTACATTGCCTAAATATAATCAAATCTAAAACACAGCTTATTGCATATACCTATCTTAGAGCTGTGCGTACCTATCTCATGGCTCACCGAGTATCAGTGACGGCTATTAGCACGACACTGGGTCAGTTTGTTGTAGGAACTGCCGTGCTGTTGGGTTGGTTTTTTTTAAAGCTCAGCCCCCAGCGTTCAGCTGCCCGCAAGCAGATGAGACTTTGGGACTATTTAGGCTGAGTTTTCAAAGGTAGCCAGATAGGAAAGTTAATAATATTCCTTTGCCTGTGACTCACTAATGGCAACAGTGAGCTTGAATCATCTTAGTCCAGCGGATCTTCTGGAGTCAGGTAAAACACAGCAGTGCTCCTTTACGTACTTTATTTTACATACTTACATTTTAACACAAAATTGGCTAGAGTTGGTTTCTTTCTGTCTTGGTTTGCTTTTTAGCAGACTGATGAAACAGCAAGTTGAATAATGTCGCATCCCATTTTTATCCACATGGATCACGAGCAGGGTCGAAGCCCTCAGCTTCTCTGAGCAGAGAGCTCTGTTACTTCAGCCAGTGGAGTAAATAGCCCAAACCAGACTTATTCTCCAGATACGCCTCTGCTGATGGTGGGTAGGTTATTTATTGGCAATTTTGAACTGCTAAAACTTCAGGAACTTGGTTTCCAGTGCAGGATGCAGAAGGAGAGCCCCAGACTCTTCATCTATTTCCTCCCAAATTTCACCTTCCCTTGGTGAAGGTGAAATTCTCTCTCTGCCGCCTGACACACACCCGGCTAAGCGTGGTTTATTCTGCGCAATTAGAGCTCGGCAACATTATTAACAATTTGGATTGAGTTTTATTAGGGGAGCTGTTGGAAGATGTCAGTATCAAGCAGAGCTATCCTAGACATAATAAAATAGCAATTAATAAGTTGAGGAGCTAAGTAGCAGTTTGGAAATGACTTCTTAAAACTCAAGTTGCTAGCCCTGACCAGCTGGGTGCTTATCCTCATCCTCCCGCCGTCGGGCAGCAGAGCGTCGGTTATTTGCCATTACAGCAATTTTGGGTTCAGCAATGTGCTCTTTGCAGACAGACCAACCTCTTCCAGACGGACCGGTAGGACGCAGGCAGCCCCGATCCAAAAGCCCCTCTACATTTATGCGTGTGCTGAAGCCGGGCCAATAAACCTGGCAAAAGGCTGAGTTTCTTGGCTCGGGCTTCACGCTGCTTGGATCTGCCCACCCTGCGTCTGGATCAGAGCTGGTCCACGTCCCCCCAGCTCTGCCTGCTGCGAGAACACATTTTTGTCTGTCAACAAAAGATCCTCCAAGATGATGAGTAATCTTTTCAAAGAGCGTGGCTGATGAATTCTAACCGTATTTCCAGTAAAAGTTAATGGCTTTGAAGCTTACGTTGCATTGGGTGTCAACAGGATTCTGTTTTTTTAAGTTACTTAGGTGTTTCCAAAAATATTTATCGCAGACTATGCCGCTATCTGCTGATCATGAGATTAAACGTCCTGTGGTTCTTCTCAGCAGACTGAAGGTTTGCTTCAGAGCGTGGTAAGCGTTTCTCCTGTGCTCTGCACTTTTCACTGTACTCTTGTCCTTGCCTTTAGCGCTGGCAAATGCAGCCAGCTTTGGAGATGCTTTGGGATCCTTAAAGATGCAAGACCTGAAATAAAACATGTAGCATTTAGGAATGATGCTAGGGCTGTATTCACAGTATCACTTGTAACGGTAGTCAGTCGAACAATTCATTTGCAGTGTCCTGCTACGGTAGTGCTTATTAAAATAGAATCCTCTTTATAGTTTAGTAGCAAATTAAGAGGGGAAAAAATAGCTCTCCCATACCATCCAATGCCTTTGACAGAGGTTTACCCTCATAACTTGCTTTCTAGGACTGTTCTCTTTACTTTTACTTGTACTCCTGGTCTGATTTTTAATGACTGACTTTGTATCTCTTGGTAGTCAATTCCCAGTGACCTTTTCCTCATTTTATTTTAATTTCTATATATAAAATGGCAGCGTTCAAGCTGGAGACAGTCTTTGGACACAGCAGCAAAACCCCATAGAGAAGGAAAAACAGGCCAGAAATTTTCCACCTGAATTCTAAGTCTTACCCAGGGCTTTGGCCACGCCAAGAGCCAACGCGCTCGACTTTGCAGGGTCAAAGCAGAAGCTGCATGAAGGGCAAACAGTTCAGGATCAGGGCCAGACCTGGGCAGCCAGGACCTCGCCGTCGGCATCTCCAGGCATCAGCGCTGGATGCAGCTACTCCCACAGGTTATCCCTGTTTCTGGCATGACTGCTCTGCCCCGGGAGGACCGAGCAAGTGGTTGCAGCTGGCCAGAATATGGGTACGCAGCTCCTAATGCTGATTTTATAGCATGAATGTGCACCTGTTTTGGTAGCCAACTGGCATCGTGTTCAGCCTAAAATGTGTGTGTAAGCCCTGTATTAAAAGAGGCATAAGAATTAGCGTGTATCAAACATGTCATTAGACACGTGCCTGCTAGACATAATGTAGGATAATGAATATGATCACAAGAATAAATTAATAACTGAAAATATTTTTTGTACGTATGCCCACTTAAAACAGGATAAGAACCAAGTGACACTTGTGTCACCAGTTTATAATTAAAATGCAGTGCTTGAATGAAAATGTAAGCTTCAATTAGCCAGCACGACCCCGCTTCCGGCTTTACTTCCCACTGAAAAGCAACGATAACAAGCTCACATTTATTATCAGAGTTTTTCCTGGAGCTGTGCACTGAAACATGCTCACATCTGAGCCCTTTCACTGAAGACATTTTTTCGCTTCAGCAGTTTGGCATGCCATACAAAGGCTCTCTGATTTTTAGTGATGTTCACCTCCTCTTACATAAAAATGTTTTCTGTGCATATTATTTGATTTTAGTTAAAGTCCAGGTGCACGGGTTGCTGAAGAACCAAAAGGACGGCTCATCACATAGCACAATGGGTAATTATTGCTGAGCTTCACTGTATCGCACAGACAAATCCTTTCTTGGAGCTCAGCATTGTGGCTGTGAGAGGGAGAAAATACCTACGATCCTGCCCAAAGTCCTGCAAGGGTGAGAATAGATCCTCTGGTATCGGCTTTGCCCATTTAATTTTTAACTATCTCAGGGGATAGAGCTTCACAATTTTGTTTAGAGATTCTATTTTGCATTTTAATTTCACCAGTGGGAATTTAATAGCTTATGAGGGCTCATGTGTTCCTGTTTTCATCCCGAGAGTTTTCCTAGTTAGGCTTTTTGTAAAATGGTTAAATAATTTTCTGGGTCTGGCCACCATTTAAGCCAAGATTTATCTTGATTTATGCATGATCCAGACAAAGTTCAGTGCTGTATTGCTTAAGATTTGAGCTTCTGATTTCTGCAAGATGGGGCAGGGTCCTTGGCCAGACAGCTGAGCTCCCTGTGTGGGCAGGAGGAAAAACCCAGGTGCCTTGAAAGAGCAATTCTGGAAATGGGTGTGCTGCGTGGGGACCTGCCTCTGTCAACTCGCAGGAAGGGTAATGCCGTGCAAAGGCTTGGCTCCTGCCCATCTGTGCAATTTGGGTACCTGGCTCAGCACTCCGGGTGCGGGGCGATGCCATCCATATTCCGGAGGTGCCTTCTGAGAGCCACTGACAGCCACGGTGACTTCCCAGACACTGATTTTGCCAATGCTGAAAAAATAGGAACCTTTTAGTCTAGGACTTATTCAGCCTGAAGGTGTCTGTCATGACTTGAGGACATGCAGTAGGTGTTCAGTTTTTGCACCCTTCAAATTAGTCCATGTGCAGACAAGGCTACAGGAACCAGAGTCCAAAATAAAAATAAAGGGGCTAGGGCTCAGCCAGTGCTTCGGACAGCTGGGGAAAGGGACACAACCCCTAACCAGCCCCAAAAATGTCACCAGAGAGCAGCTGAGCCTCAGGAAGTGTGCTTAAGGGATACATCCTCTCTGACAGAGACGGGACCAAGCGCCCACACGGGCAGCTTTTGCAATGCCCCCTCCAATATTTTAAGCAAGTTCTATGGGCAGAATTCTTGTGATGTAGGCGTGGATGGCGAGCCAGGGTATCTCAGCTCAGAACAGGTACGTGCCCTTAGCTCTGGGTCAGGCAGCGGTGTGTGGTGTAGTTAGAGCCCCCAGGGATTCTTCAAGTTGTAAAAACTACAAAACCTTCTGGTTTTTCACTGGTGCTATTCACATGGGACAGAGTGACCTCTCCAGAAAGCCTTTCCAACAGCAGCAGCAATCTCTCTCAATAGCGTTTAATAACTACCCATGGAGAAAATTACACTCTATTTAAAAGGCCAGAAAAATCATCCTCAGTTTAACTCTGCTGACTTTGGTAGAATTACACCAAAAATGAGTTTTGTCTGATACCCTTTCCCATACTAATGTTCAGTAGCTGGGCTGAAAAAGCCTTTCGAAGGCAGATTAAACAAGTCTGAATGGTGAAATATTCTTTTAATTTTCCTTTGCACACGTTATTTTAGGTATAGCTTGGAACGCTGCCCTTACGAGAGGCATCCCTTTAAATATTTATACAGCATCAATATGTAGCCACCTTCATACGTTTTTAATGGTATGTTCTTTTCTAAATTAACCATTGGGTAACCCTGTTCTATAGCGTTCCACATTTTGCGCTGCCTTCACAGTACCTTTGGATTTTTATTTATTTATTTTGCTGTGAAACAATGAAGATGTCAAGGCAAGGCCCAGGGGCACCGTGGAAATCGAATTCTTGGAGCACCACTGCCGTTGCCATGGCGGACGCGCACTCAATAGTGCACTGTGCTGCTCTGCACGCCAAGGGGATTAAAACCCCGGCTCCGCTGCTGGGCCATGTCAGTTACAACAGGGGCTCTTCGTTTCCGTAATTATGGTTCCCAGGATGAGGGGAAAAAAAATATTGAAGCAAACCGAAGCAAAGAGGTGAAGGTGCTGCAAAGGGGCAGGGAGATCTCCATTCTGAGGTTCTCTCTGGGAACCACAGTTGTGTCTGGCAGGTTTCTGGATTTTCCAGAGGCTTTTCTCTTTCATCTTCTCATTTTGTCTAAGTTAGTAAGATGCCACGGTACTCCGCGGTGAATAGGACAAAGCCCAATGCTGTCAGCTGAGTCAAAGATCTTTACTATTTCCTCAGCCCTGGTTCAGGCTGAAGACCCACAGATGAGTACAAGTGTTGGCACAAGCCATGAGGTTTTAGAAAGATGGAATTTTTTACTCCTGTTTAATTTTACCCTATTATCATAGCAAAACGATTTCTGCAGAGCTGCTCATGGCTTGTTTCTGTTCTGTTTTCCCTCTCTCCTAAGGGGACCATAGGAGATGGCTGCACCCAGAGATGATAGCTGCGTAACCAAAAACTTAGTAAAGCCTCAGCAGGTTGACAGAGGGCACACACGTCCCAGGTTTGGTAGGGAGATTATTCCCCTGACAAAAAAAAAAAAAAAAAAAAAAAAGATACGTCAGAACTTGTCCTAAGCCCTGTTAGACTGAAAGCAAGAGCACAGTATTCCTGCACACTGCTTCGTAAAGAAGAGTTGTACCCTCTCGCGCTGAAATCCAACCTCTTGTCCTCTTGCCTGCTGAAGGGGCCTTATCCTGTACTTGTTTTGTAAGTAAGAGCTTCGGTTAAGTCAGTAAAGATTTTGTCTGAGGATGATGGGGTCAACGAAATACCAAAATGCAATTTCCCTGGGTTGCAGTGTATTGAAGAAAGAGACTGAGTCACAAGCAATCCCCTTCCAGCAGCGGAGCTGGGTTGCTGCTGTACACAGGGCTGAATCGGTCCCAGTAAGGATGTCACTGTCTCCTACGTGGGCAGATAAGATACTTTACAGAAAGCATAGGGGTATTTTCATCTCTTCTCTCCTATGCACCAAGTCTGGCATGGTTTGGCTCCAGCAGCGGGTTGGTTTGCTGGGTTTTCACGTGTACTGGTAAAGGGACATTATTTGCTCCAAACAAAAGCCATCTGGGCTTGGTTCCCTGACGATGTGTGCCTCAGTAAAAGAAGCCAGGCAGCGGCTGAAATACAATGAACGGCTCTCTTCCACCACGGGAGAGGCAAGGTATGGCCAAGCTTAAATCGTGCTATTATTTGAGGCTCTTCTTTGGGTTGCAGAGGCAATTTTTTCCCAGTGTTTGCTGCAAATATGTTTAAATTTGCTCTGTTTTGGAGGCAAGTAGTCAATGCATCTGAAGTGCATACTTGACATATGCTTCTTTTCACATGCTGTCCTCCATTCGTTTCATGTAGCAGATGCTCAGTTTACCACTTTAAATGTATTCTTATTTACTAGAAATTATTTTAGAAAATAGCTATTTGGAACTAAACATTTCCAGCCCTTCTTCTGGGTGCTGGGAGCGCCTTTTTGCAGCTGTCCTGTGTGGCTGCATGCAGATGTTGACAGGTTAATTTGCATTTGAAGAGCTGGATGCAGTCAGATAAGCAAGGGTTTTTCTTCCCTGCCTCTGAAGGCAGTCACTTCAACACTCCCTGCCAAATTTAGCCCTGATGTGACTCTTCTTAATTAACCAGAGCGGCATCCAAGCTGAGTTTGGCCCGTTGTTAGCTGCCCATTTATTCCGGGGTTGAATTAACCCCCTGACCATGTAAAAGAAAGACTCTGATTCCAAAAATTGATTGTACAGCAGTGAAACGCAAGGACAGGCCTAATTCACAGCAAGGTGGGATGTACGAGCTGGTTTATCTGATTTCCACTATATTGTCCCATGGCCAGAAACTGCAGGTCCAAACCTTCCAGCTGAGGTTTCTGGTTTACCTGCCTGCTGCGTACTACTGGGTCAGAAATGATTTAGTAAAAAGGAAATCCTGCTTTCAAGAAAAAAGTGCAGCTTGCACTGCTTGGTCCCCCTTCCTGGAGAGGGCTCTTTGTTGTTGTTATGTGGGGGTTTTTTTCCCCCTTAAAATAAGATTGCATAAAGACTTTCAGCACAAAGACCCAAACTTAGACTTCAGTGCCTCCCATCGATAAAGAAAAAGGCAGAGGTCTTGATGCACAGCCATGCTGTCAGCCTCTAGAAAGCCTTGCTCCTGATCTTTCATGTACGTGATCCATCCACATTGACTCAAAGCAGGATTTAGCAGCGACCAAAAACTTTCATGCTGTAGTGGAGAGAAAAACTAACACTCAAAGAGCTGTAGCCCTGTCATGATCAAGGCCCGTACACTTTGCTTCCTCTTAATTTTCCTTTCTTTCCTTTAGATGTTACAAAACTGTCAAGGAAAGCTACATCCAGCAGGTAGTAGGGCAGAAACATGGGAAGGCATAATTAAGGTTGTCTTCTTTTTTTTTCACCTTCATTTCACCGCACTTCTGTACTTCCCTGCCATGTCGCTGCCATGACCAGCTGTGGCCAGATGCTGATCTCACTTCTCCCCCATAATCTGGATTTCAGCAGTTTTCCAGTTGCCTCATGCTGGGCTAACACAAGTTACGGCTGCAGCTGAGTTTGCTGCGCATCCCCGGGTCACAGGGGTCACAGCTTCTGAACGGCTGAACTTCGGCAGTTTTGATGTCTTCACGTAGGCATTAAAATGACACTAATAAGACCCTGGACTTTGCTTTTTGGAGCATTCATGGCAAAATTCTTACTGATCACAGCCAAGTACGAACTCATTCATCACCCCGACTGTGCATGGGTGCAGTACGAGAGACCGCTGGCACAGTGCGCTTTCTTAAAGAAAAGCGTTTCCTCCAGTTCATCATTTGCATCATGCATGAAATTTTTCTTATAGATATCTCTTTTTTTTCTATGTATGTATGTAAGAACTTAAGGGGAGAGGATGGGAATGGGGAAAGCTGCTGCTGGCCAGCCACGATTCAGGTACCCGTGGCACCATGCGGTCACTCAGCATTGTCACCAACACAGGAAGATTACCTTATACAGGAGTAACTAAGGACAGAGATTTTGACCTTCAAGATTTTCTTATCTGTAAACATTATAACTGGATAGCAATGCAGCCCAACTTGTCAACAGTAAGTAATAAAAGAAAAATAAAACCAATTTAAAACCCCACAGTGGCAGTGGAATAAATTCATACATTTATCATTTCAGAGGTTCCCATCACTCTTGCCTCTTTTCCAGTAAGGTTTAAATTATTAGAATTTTTTTTTTTTACATTATGTTTACTCTCCTAAGAATAGAATACAATTTACAGAGGCTCATATGGATGAAAAAGTCTTTTCCTTTTGTGCTGTTGCTCACACAGTTAACATACACAAACCTGCAGCTTCCAGCTTTCCGAAACCTCAGTTCATTCCGTCAGATAAATTAATTCAATATTTGGAAATTTATTTTGAAATCCATAAAAGAAGAAGGTTTATTACTTGAACTTTCACTTAAGAAATACCATGCATTTCAGATTTTGGTGCAAGGCTTTATCTGGTCCAGGTAAAGCAGCTTCTTCCCAACGCTTACATGTGCGGCTGCTCCTGCCAGCGCTCCAATCGGAGATATTTGCATGAGAAAGTGAAGAAATGCAGGATGAGGATCTAAGCTTGCCGTAACAGCTGGAAAGAGCCTAGTAAAATGAAATTCAATATCTGCTACTGTAGATCTCCCAGGTTTCAAGCTTCTGAGGCAGAGAGTGATTTTTAAGCAGAATTTTAACTCGCACATACATGAATTATTTCTAGTGACTTGCTCAAAAATAGCGATCTGAGCCTGACTCGCAGTGTGCTGGATTGGAACCAGGCAGCCTGCCCCTGCCTGGGAACACCAAACTTCTGCACCCATCTGAACCAAATACCCACCTTGGGGCTGGGGCTGCGCTGTCAGAGCCCCTTGTCCCTCCCCTGCCACCGGTCAGTGAGGACTGGCCAGAGATCAGGGCCCAGGCACCTCGCCCAGGTCTGAACCAGTGAGGGAGAGCTGTAGTTCGTTAGCGATGGAGGCTAACGGCAAAGTGCCGTCCCCGGAGAGCATCGTGCTGCATGAGTCAGAGGTGCAGCTGAGTCACAGCCTCCCGTGGCTTCTCCTCTGATGGGAATGGGTTAGACATTGTATTCAAGATTGTGCTTGAAGTCACGATCCAAATCATTGTGTTCGGGCTCCTCATTTGCTTCACGGGGAGAACGTACGTTGCACTTCTTAGAGGAAAAAAAAGAGTCTGTGGTGAGGGAAAAACAGCTCCTGGATTCTAACTCATGAGACTGCTGGGGGGAGGGGGGGTGGGGGGGAAGGACGGGGAAATCCATCAAAAAAACACCTTCGAGCACAGGAGATGACAGTATCTCTGCTGGAGCCCCTCAGCACTCAATGAGGGTGCACCTGGCATAGCGAGTACTTGCCGGCTGGCAGGACGCATCAACTAAAGTCACCTGAGGCGTGTGGAGCTGCTGTGGAAAAGCCTTGACATCTCGCAGGGGTACGGCTCTTCTACTTGAGAGTGCTCAGGAGCAGATCCACAGAGGGGTTTAGGTGCTGCTGTGCCTAAAAAAATAGAAACTTGGCTTACAAACCCAGCACCCTGGACAATAAATGACACTTGAGAGCCAGACCCTAATGATGAGCAGGCTGACCTCAGCTTCACAAACCCACAGGGCTGGTGTTTCGGGCTGTGCTCATCTTGGGGATGGGACTTCACACCAATGAGTCCCCTGGATGGGGCCGCAGCAGAGCGGGCCCGCATCAGTGCATCCCCCTCGGATGCTGGCGCTTCCCTCAGCACGGTTAAGAGTTAAACGGCTCGGCGGAGCCTCACTCTCCAGTAGGTACTTGCTGGCGCACAGCCCAGTGCATCCAGTCTCTAGAGCATGAGTGATCTATAGTCACTAGGAAAACTTCCTCAGGAGCTTATTTAGAAGAGAAAGCCCTGATGCATCGGTAGCGCCGGGTGCAGGGGAGCTGCTGGAGCCGGTTGATATTTCGACGTGACTGAGTATTTTTAGAGCCATCCTATGGTGCAGGATTTTTACCTTCCATTCCACAGCCCTTGAAGCCTGGCAAACTTTCATTAACATTTGATGCCTTGAAGTCATGCGAGGTCCGGGGGAAAAGAAAGTGGAAGAAGAAAAAATAAATACACCTTTTTGGAGCGTACAGTCTGCAAAGTTGCTGTACGCAACTTTGCTTTTCTAAGAAAAAAAGCCTCCAATCCCTCCGTTTCGTACCAAGTGCTTTTAAAGTAGCCGAACCATTCAGAGAGCATAGCTAGAATCCCAAATCAAGGCTGTGTGGGGGAGTCTTGCCTAATTAAAAGATAGCTTAAGTTAACATGTTAAATACCTGGAGTCTCACTGGCCCTTGGGGAAAGTCAAGCACTTTTTAAGCAGAAAGCTCCCCACCTTAGAAGGATTATGCCTCTCTTCTTTATCCATGATCAGGCGACTCTGCTAATATAGAGCTCTTTAACCCGTAAATCCTCAAATTGTTTGTAAGCCACCGTGTCTCCGTCCTAGAGAGGAGAACCCGGGGCATGGAGCGGTTGAAGGCTTTGCTCCCAGGTCCCACTGCATGAGCTGCCATGTCTGCTCAGCACAAAGTAAGGCTTTCCTACCCAGATTTATCCATGGCAAAGAGAGTCCTTCCCTGGCTACAAGGCAGACTTTCAACTGGAAAATAAATAAACAGAAACTTTATTTTCCCCCTCAAATACACACACACACACACAGAACCTTTTTGCACACAACTGAGATTTCTTCGTAGGCTGAGGGAGGAGGAAGAAGAGACGTATTTTGTCTCCTTGGCAAAAATATATTGGCAGCATATCACTGAGTTGTAAAGACTGAGTAAGTACCAGAGTGTGGCCCCGTTAAGAGGAGCGCACTTTGGAAAGCTGCCCTCCACCTGCCTGCCCCCCTCTGCCAGGACCATCGCAGGGATGGGGGGGTGCTCAGTGTGTGGGACCCCCGACAGCCTGCACAGACTCCTGTGGAGGAGCAGGACATTGTAATACCTGGAAACGAGGAGCTGTCAGCCCTGCATCACGCTGGATGAAGTGTCTGAAGGGGAGAGGAGCTGTAAATCTCCCCCTGTGCATGGCACCGTTCCCGGGCGGTCAGAGCTGCTGCCTACCTCTCAGGAGGTCTCGCCAAGGTGGTGACAAACTGGTCCTCTCCTGCTTTCAAAGCTCAGGAGGAAAGATGGTCCCTGAGATGCTGTTATACAAGGGCAGGGAGAGAGATGAAGGACTGAAGAGGAAGGGCTGTGAGGGAGTCGATGGCACAACAGCCTGCGCAGCCAGGCTCGGGGGCACCTGCCTCCTGTCCAGGCTTCCCAGCAAAAGGAAAATGTCTTGCTTTTCTCCTCCCAGCTGTAAACCTTGCCAGACACTTCTATGTCATCCTAGGACAGCAAAAAGCAATAAGCATTTCTGGTTACTCTGGAAGATGTGCCTGATGCCGGTAAGGGCTGGGACTCTCAGATACATTATTTACATCCAGTTCTGAGATCCCAGCTTGGATTGCCCAAAGCTGCCACCACTATTATCCTTCCCCAGTTCAGACTGAGACATTTCGTAGTAAAATGCAGTTCTGAAATACTGAAAGGAAACTCAGAAATCTTGACAATAAAATATTTATGCATCTCTGCTTTAGTGCATTGTAATTTTGTGTGATACACTGTGCTTTTCAAGACTGACTAAATTAAGGCACCTCTGATTCATTAAGCACATTTTCCCAAATGCTGTTTCTACAAATATTGTTGGGCTGTTGTGTTTAGTTGTATTTATTAGCTGGTGTAACAAGGAAGTTACATCTTCCATAAACCTGAGAGGAACCCGCTTAAATGTGTTGCTCTGAATCTCAGCAGAGAAGAAAACAGTTCTAATGAATAATTAAAGCTTAGAGAGGTCATGCTGCTTTTGCAGTCTCATTTTTAGTTGTCACTGCTTGGTTTGCATTAGGAAATAGAAAGTTTCAGGTGCAGGAGCCAAATGAAATCTCTTCTGCATGTGTTCATTTAAACAGATGCCTTTGGTAGCCGTCTCCATCTTTATGTATTAGGTCATTTGTTAACTGTAACTGTTTAAATCAATCCTGGGAATTATAAGTTTCAGGCTTTTAATTTTCATCAGGGAGCAGCTTTGTGCATCCCCTCGCCTTCTGTCAGCAGTATGAGCACCGGCTCTTCGGCAGAGCGGTGAGTGCATCGAGCCGGGCAGGGCTGGGGATGCAGGCAGAGCTGCTCAGGGAGGACCCAGGTCGCCATCTGGTCCCCGTCTCCACAGGCACCACCAATCTGCCAAGCTCCTGCTCTCCTCCTAGGCCCTTTCCTCCCCTCCGGCCACCCACTGCACACTCTGCCCGTCTCCTCCTCCTCAGCTCTCCCTCCCTCCCACTTTCTTCCAGCTTCCTTTCCTCCTCCCCTGCAAACCATCTCCTATTTCCTCCCCACTCTGCCCCAAAGTGCTCCGTTTCCTCCTCCTTTTTCAACTCGCTCTCTACCTTCCTCCTCCAGGCCGTTACTCCCCCAGAGCTGCTCATCATTTTCCTTCCCCTCTCAACACGTCCCAGAGCGACCAGCCTGCCCCATGTCCTAGGTGAGGCTGGCTGCAGCCGGGGACACACCATCCCAGCTGCTGAGGGACCTTCTACCACCAAATGCCCAAGAAACCCAAGCCTGGTATGGCACCTTACAGGTTGCACATACTGCTGAGAGTCCGGAATAACCAAATTGGTAATAACTCTAATTCAAGGTAAAGTGCTTCATATTTCCTTTATATTGTCTTCCAGGATATATTACAGTTGCAAAATATTTGTGTTCCTTTTGTTTTTTCACACTGGAACCTATTCTTTCTAACCAGAAGCTCTGATATTTGTTCCCAAGGTTAGATATTAGCCCCAGGTATTCAAACTAGACAACACGGTCTCTTGGATGCACCGCACTAATCTCTCCTCGTGGGGTGTCTCTTCCACTAATACATCATGCAGATGATTTTTGAAACCTTTGCCTTGCATTTCTCAAATCCAGCCATCAGCAGGGTTTGGCAGTTAGGCCCTTTTCTCCTAACCTTTAGATTCGCTGTTGTCATCTGCCTCGTTTCAGTCCCGCATCACTGGTTGTGCATGATCAATCTCTAGAGGTTTGGCTTCTATGTATAACTCAACAAGCTGGCATAGAAATGATGAAGACATGCTCCAAAACGAATGCAGATCCAACGCAAGGTCACTGCGTTATGAAGACAGGCATATTGCAAGCATTTCCTTCAATTAAGATGATTTATGGAGTGAAATTTCCCTATTGTTTCTTCAATATCCAACTGTTTTTCTAAATGCCATCATCTTGTGATCAATCATTATGGATTGAAGAGACATGGAAACATTACAGGATTCCAGTAGTGTCCAAATATCTTGCATATTCCTCATCAATTAACTAGAGAGCTCCTACATCACTACTTTCCAATGTAATCCTCTGTTTTTTTTCATTAAAAAAACTTTGTAGTGCATGAATAAGCCAAAAGAAGGTTTGTAAAGAAAGATTTCAGTTCTAGATGTCAGGTTAGAAACTTTCCCTGCTATTAGAGCAGACAATAATTCATTTTACGCAGAGTGGTAATTACATGATGCCTTGTAAGCTTCCGCTACATTGAGAGATCTCACAAGGAGTGTCAAGAATATGTACCATTTTTCTACTGACTAGATCTGGAGGGTTTTTCCATTGCAGAAGTATCCTGTGCGTGCTACCCCAAACATCCCCAAGGATTACCCAGGCCCTCAGTCTGGAGAGTTGTGTCTTAAATTTTAGACTGCTGTATGACTGCTGCAAACCTTGCCTCTCGTAAATAGAAATTAACAATAAGGCGGCAATAGCTCAAGACTGCACATGTATGAAAGTTGAGGTGGCAGAAGATACTGGGGACAAAACATCACACATTTGACTATGTTTCATCTCGTTCAAGAGCAGTATTCACTCCCCAGACATGACCATGACTATGTCTCAAATTACAAATTCAGCAGGGACCTTTAAGAGACATGAGTGTCCATTTCCTTAAATCTCCTCCCCCAGGTAGTGGCAGGCTTTATAGACATGCTGTGATCGTAAGAGGTGAAACCATCAAGCCCCGGTTGATCACCATGTTAATGAAGGAGAACTGATGACTTACTGAAGTAAGGGAAACCAGATGGATAAAAACCAAACTTCCCTTAAGGGAAACTCGATTCCAGTTGTGCCAACACAGGAAAAAAGCACAGTTTGACAATGTGAAAATAAACACGATTTGTCATTTTGCAGCATATGAACGCTTCATCAGACAAAACGACTATCTGTTCTCAAAATTGCATCCGGTAAAATTTGGCATTTCAGCCCGCTCATAATGATAGATGGACTGGCAGCAATCTGCCTGAATGAGCAGTCTTTGTACTGGTGAATGTATGGCAGGGTCAAGAGTATTGGGGGGGAAAAAAGTGGATTTTCATCCAAATCAAGATATATCTGAACTGTATCTATCACACAGGCCACTGCAGCTGATTTCCCACTGCTCTCTGAGGTGTTGGAGCTATGAAGAGTTGGCCACTGTGTAGGTACAGCTGTAAATAGTTAGTCTCTGGCACATTGAACCAAAAGCACTGCTAGTTACTAAAGTAACTCTTTAAATTAAGGCATTTTGGACCAGAATATAAGTATTTGTTGGAGAGTGACTTTCAGTTTGAAGCTGTGATGGGTGAAGGTTCTCACTGAAGAAGCCAACACCAACTCCTCGAGAGTTAGACCAATTATAGCTAAGGGAGAAAAGTCAACTACAAAACTCTAATGGAAGTTTCTATCCAAGCTCCAAATTCATTTTTTAAATTATTATTTCAGTATGGAAATGAGTGGTGAGACAAACTTCTGCACTGCTGGGATAAAAGACTGCGGCATGAGCTGCAGGACAAAATGAGGTGTGAAGGCAGAACACAGCAAGTGTGGGCTGTGGTGGTAGATAGAAAAGCAGACACGGCAAAGTGAGCTAACAACCCCATGACAACTTAGAAACGTTGACAGTCTCTTGGGACTGAGCCAGGCACGAGAACGCTCACCATGGCAGGGCAAACTTAGCTCTGGCTTGAAAAAGTTCCTCAAGCAGCATCACCAACATTGGCCCAAAAAAAGGTGTCATACCCAAGTTGAGGAATTGCCCCTGTTTTCCTGTGCAGATGATTTACAAAATGCAAATGGAATGTTGGGGCTGAAAGCACGTCAGTGTTTCTTCCTAGAAAACAGAAAATCATTCTCTCAGTAAGCTCCATAAAAAGCAGCAACAAGAAAGACTAAAATAAGCCACAGAATCCCCCCGAATTTCCCCCACTTCGCCATCCAAGAAGCAGCACAAAAGGACAGGGAGCAAATTACAAACGATAGTGGGAAGACCATCAGCAAGGCACGGAGGGGCTGCTGGGGATGCCTGAGCAGTGGCAGTGGAATAATGCAGCGCGCAGTTTTATCTGCTGCTTGACTAAGAAAAGGCCACTGGGAAAGGGATGGGAGCGTTGTTGAATAACCTTAGTCGTGACTTCTGTGGCCAAACTGCTGGTTTATGAGAGGAACCCTCAAAGAAAATAGAAATTAAGTCACTCAAAACAACACAACGTGTAACATACAATCAACTCATCTGCTTTGCTGCTGTCCTACATTTCCCCAGTGTTGCTGGTGTTCACTGTGGTAGCACAAGGACACTGAGTACTTTTGGCAGCAGTTTTGTAATGACTGAAGAGAATTCAAAGGATAGCAGCCAGACTCTGGGATGTGTTTTATTAGCTCCCAGATGTGCAGGTGAGGTGAATCTTTGGGAAATGAGCTCCGCTGCCTCGGATTTTCTAACATCACTCAAGGTCTCAAATAAAATCTTATAATGGAACAAAAGGCTGTCACAGAATTTTGAAGTCGTCTTTGGCAAAGTGTCTTTTCTGCATGTTTGTTTCTTACACAGAAGTACAAAAGCACAACATCTTTGATGATATTTGCCTAGCTGAAAACAGAAGGTCGGCTGGTGAAGCTCTATATACTCACATGAATTAAAACTGACTGAGCCTCTGTAGGCATTTCCCTGGATGCCTTCTGATGTAGGTGATCCAGAATCTGGAGATGGTTTACCAGTTGCATTCAGGTGTTACCTTCTGGATTGCAACTTGCCAAAATAATACTGCTCAAAGAGTAAAATTGTTCATGCCAGAATGAGAAGTCACCACCCAACAGCAGACATCTTCACCACCTAAGCGAGATGCATGTTCTCCTACGTGGCCGACTTCTTCAGGCAATGGTGAGCGTTCTTGCCTGGAGGAGGTCAGCTAAGGCAGCACATCTGGGCCTTGAGAAACTCAAGAGTGTTAGAAGAGAAGAGGGTGGGTCGTGACATGAAGGTCAAACTGCCAAGTTTGGAACCTTCCCAGTTGCTATTTACGGCTGTGAAATTGGCTCTCGGGTCAGTAGAGATGGCTCTTCTGCAATGCAGAGCGTGAGCTCCTCTACATTTTGAGACGGCTATAGAAAAAAAGCAATGCAAGGAATAGAGCAACACGCCCTTCGTTCTGCGGGGCTAGGGTGAAAGGAGAAGCTGTGAACTGCCTCTGCTTCCAACAGAGAGGGCTGTAGATCGGCTCTGTAGAGGAGCACCAAGGAGAGGCTGCAGATGGCAACAGGCACCCGGATCAGACACTGCGACAGCGCAAAGTGGGTGAAAGCAGATTATAATATCCTAGAGTAGCTACTTGAGAGTGGTGGTATAAGACAGTCTCTTCTCTCATAGAAAGTGTGTGATAAATACAGGGGAAGCATTAGCTACCATACAAAGGTAAGAGAAGTGGAATGAGGTTAATGGTGGGACTGAGCAGGTCAAATGGCAAGATAAACTGAGACCTAGAGAAAACATGCTTTTGCCAGACCTGAGGGGAATGGCGAGCACAGAGAACAAAGGCCGGAGTGAGAGTGGAGCGCCATCCCAGCCAACATCAGCTCATTTGCAAGTGCGTAGGCAGAAGCAGCTGCGAGCTGCTCAGTGCGCATCTCCTCCAGCGCCGCCACTGCCAGAGCGGTCCGAGCCCTCGCGAGGTGTTAACCACAACAGGAGGGTGTTCTGCGTTTAAAAACGCTCAAGAGGAGTGAGATGGAGCAGGCAGCAAAAGCGACAGGTAGTCATTCACACGGCACTGAGGGGATGGATGAAAAGCTCTGAGCAGCGGAGGGTCTGCAGGCAGGGGAGGGGGAGGACTGGAAAAGGGGAAATTCATGTCACAGCAGAAGATAAGGAAATAAGAGACTCAAGGAGGAGTTTTGCTTTGCCCACCAGACAATTGAAAATAGATCAAAAGAGGAACCCAAAGGGTTTGTTAGAGCTGACAGCTCCTAAGGAAGAAAGTGGGGCAAATTTCATACATTTCAACATTTTACTTCCTGGGCAGAAAGAAAATTATTTTTAGAGCAAGAGCCAACAAAGGGAGAAGACCAGATTCTGATATCACTGTTACTGGGTGAAATAGATTTGAGTCCACTACACTGAAATCAGAATCTGGCCCTAAATCTCTGCTCCTTGAGAGCAAGCTGTTCAGCTCCCCTCAATGAGAAACAAGTGAATTCTGAGTTATGGGACAAAAGACAGAGAAAGAAGGAAAGGACTTTCATGAGGAAAAATAGATTATTTTTATTCCACTGTCTCAACACCTGTAGAGAAATATGGTTAAGATTCAGGATAAATTCCTTTAAAAGACTCAGCTGAGCTGAGTTTGCTTTAGCCTGAACATGGCAGGCACGGACAGCGAGTGATGGTCAGCTGGTACCACAATAGCCCACAGTTATGGGAATGGACGGCTCATCTTTTTATGTCCTAAGCATTTTCTGAAAACAAGACCTACGCTGGCAAAAATATGAGAATAACCCCAGGTACAAGCAGCGCTCTTCATCAAATTCACCATCAGGATGAAACAAAAATACAAACTGTCGTATGGACAAATATTTCCCAGACTGGCAGGACTCAGGGGGTGTCAGACAGCATCTGTCTCAAAAACAACCTATGCTTTGAAGTTTCCAGCTTCGTGAGACTCTTGCAACAGCCAAAGTTTTCTCAAAGGCTGACGCCCAATTAATGTGTATTTAACCTCCCGAGGCTTCCTTCTCTGCTGGCTCCATCCTCCACAGCGATGAGGACAGCGGTACAGCAGCAATATGGGGTAGCAAACTCACAGGGGTGTGTTTTGCACACAACCTGCAGCAATACTTCATGATTTCTTTTATAATGACAGCATTAAACATTCTCTGGCAGAGGCTCACAGGACCTGTGCTCATTCAAGTAACTTAAGGACAGGGCTATGAAACTCTCAGCAAACAGCAGGAGACAAATAATCAAACGTGGGACAGTTTACCACAGAAAGTGCCAGGTTACAGAAAAATAGCTGATGCTCTTCCTTGTGGCCTGAGTGGAGAGACCATAATAGTCCCTGTTTGAGCATCAGCACCACAAAGCAGGTTTTGAAAGTAAAAGGAGGTGCATCACGCGCATTCCTCTTTTCAAGGGTGATTTTATGATGAGAGGAATGAAGAGAAAAGAAAGTTAACTTGGCGGCTGCATTTGCCGTTGTGTGTCAATCCAGTGAGACAGGGGAGTTGTACTGGTGGAAAATCAAAGAAATGAACACAGGGCACAGATAGACTCCACGCCGTAAATTTTGCGGCGAGGAACATTTTTTGGCATGTGTGATCTCCTTTGCTCACTATTGCTCAAATCACACTGCAAAGGATTTCAGAACTTGTCAGCAGAGAAATCTTACTAAGGAAAAAAATACAGAACTGTTTCTCTCCTCCCCTGGCAGAGGCCAGCGCTGACACACTCTCACTCACTATAAATAGAGGTTCTCCGCTGTTGTCCAGGGGAAGTGCAAAGCCATGCCATTAAGGAAACCCAGTCCCATGCGGCAAGCTCAGGTGGACCCTGCATTCAGGCAGGTGCTGGTACAACAGCCGCACTCTGCATGTCACGCTTTCCTTCTTGTCTGCGATGTTAGCTGTCAGTCAGCCTCCTCTCTGCTGGTATATTCAGGAAATCTGTCATTTAAACATTCAGCTCTTCGAGTGTTGCAGGAAATCAGGCTAATGGTTGGCTTTGGAACTGAGCACAGGACTTAATCATGGAATGGATGTAACAAGCAGAACCATGGGGCCAAATTTCCCCTGGTCCCTTACTAATTGCTTTTTTTTTTAATATACAGTCAGCTCCTTGCAACTTGTATTCCTTGTATCTGGAAGCACTTGCTGTCAAATGATCTTGAAAATCATTTCTTTCCACGTCTTTAAACCATTCCTGAAGAACCAAATTTGCCAGAAAGAAATCAGCTGGGTAGTGGGATTTTAGGCTGGACAATTATGGGGTGTATTTACCTGCCCGCAGGTAATTGCTGTAGCCGTGCCACCACTCCTGCAGCTGACATTCACAGCGCCCATTCCATCGGTGTAACCCCCCTCAGGAGAAAACCCTGCTAACGCTATTAATAGTGCGCACGTGTGCGCTAAGTATCCGTAGCTGCTCAAGAGCTACAAGAATGTGCCGTGTTGGCAGGGACAGCTTGAGCCAAGGAGGTCGCAAATTTCTGGTGTTCCATGAGAAAACCAGAAAGGTTTCTCAACCACACCTCAAACCCAACATTTTACTGCCTAGTCTCCCCAACAAGGGCTGGTAGATGAAATAGTTAACCAGGCAATAGCTCTGTAGAAGCTGTTGGTGGAGAAGGAGGCGGCAGCTCGACCCATCTATCTTCATGTGTCTCCCACTGCTATCAGATATCGCCTCCCGTAAGCTTGTGCTCAGAGCAAGGAGACGAAAATTGCTATTGACAGAAGTACCCCGCAGACAAGGTCCTCTGCTGCAAAGCTGCTAGAATCTTGCTGGGTGGAAACCTATTTTAAATGATGACAGAACACTAATGTTATGGGAAGATCTTGTTGTGTATGGTTTTCAGAATTAGAGGGGGAAGAAAACAAAAGTGCGGCCTGCCTTGACAATATTGTCAGACATTTAAGTGCTCTATCTTCCAGTGCCAATTTGTGCAAACACTTCGAGGGCATCAGGGAATGCTATTGGTAAATACTAACCACGGGAAATGGGCGTTACAGAGACATGGCTGATGGGGTGGTCAACAACAATGGGATCCTGTAATGCATCGCCAGAAAGTTAATAAGCATTTGCATCCTCTAGCATTAACCATCGCTCTCAGTCGTCAAAAAAAACCCCAAGTGAACAATTCTGCAATGGTACAGGCAGGACTATTAAAGGATTATTTGAGAAAGAGCAAGGAGAAGGTAGTATGTCATCAGAATTTGGGATCACTGCTTTGATTTACTGTTGAAACGCTATGTACTTTGAGATCTCAAACCCCAAAACAAAGCTTAATCTTCACTTAGGCACTACAATTCCCTCCCTTATCACATTATCTGAGTACATCACACTCTAATTATAGTTATCTGAACAACACTTAGTGAGATTGGGAGGTACTAACCTTGTCGGAGAAGCCCTTGAACACAGAGTAAAACCAAGTCAGAAATAATTTTTTATTTTTTAAATGCCAGCTAAGTACACTGCAACCAGTGGAAAAAAATATTCTTATACCATCAGCAACACTTCAGAAGATTTGCCTCTTCATTATCATTAACCCAGATCCTGAAGTCCTGGTTCAAAATTCAGAACAAAGTTGTTATTATTATGAGGAAAAAAATGCATTATAATATTTGTATTTCTAAAAGCACCATTTAAAATGTATCAGTAATCATTCAAAGAAAGGAGTAATACTCAGAGCATCCCAGTGGCATATTATATCTTACTCTCAAGAGGTATCCAGAAGTGCTTCTCAATATTTTAGTATCTGTTAGGCAGTGATTGCACTTTATTTATCTCTCTCTAGTGGGTACAGAAGTAGAAGTTAAATATTCCATCTTCCTCTCCAAAGCATATAAGGGACTGTACCCTCATACTCAAGCAAAGAAAAAAAAATCTCTCTTCCACGTCACATCCTGGTGTGGAAAACAGCCTATGTGTGCCTTACTGAGTGTGGACCGGGGCCACATCTGTCTACGCGTTTCTTCCAGGCATCCTCTGTGAAGCCTTTGAGAAGAACTCCAAAGAGTTCAGGCCTTGTGCAGATCCTGCAGACTGGTTGTTACTGAATTCAACTGAGGTGTTTCTTTTTCTGCCACCTCTTCTATTTCATGGCTTTTATTCTTTTGCATTAGGGGCACGGAGCCAGGTATTTTACCAAATCTCAGTTTTGTTTTGGTTTGTTTGTTTTGAAGAACAAGTCACACTCTGTCGTTGTGCTTTTAAAGCTGACCACTGCTTCAGTAGCTTCCACCCATCTGGTTTTAACTTTTCCCAAATCTGAGCTTCAAAGTCCATCATTATGAAAAAATGTATTGTTACTTTTCCTAGCAAAACTTTGGTCCTTTGTGGATTAAAAGAGCCCTCAGTATCCTGTAGATCACCAGAGCTCTTGACAGCAACTTCAGGCCTCACTGGGGGTTTAATAAGCTGCTGCTGAGTTATATGACACCTATTAAGTTTATGGAAAAAATTTATCCAGTCTGCTGCTGTTATTAGCTATCAAATACCATAGACACTAGAGAGGACCCCAAACTGATATCCATGATCTGAAGTATAGCAAGAACATCGGGAAGAATGTTTTAGATTCTCAGGCTTTGATACAGGTCCAAATTTCACAGCCATTTGCTATTTCTATAAAAAGCTGGCCAGAATGACCAATCTCTGTATCCCTAAGAACTGGAAATAGAGAGGAACTCTCAAGTTCAGCTAGAATTTTCTGTTTGGGGCTAATTATCCTCTTTTTTCACCTCTGCTAGGCTTGATAATACTCTTTCATGTGACAGGCTCCAGATAGAAGCACAAGGAAATTAAGGTCTCCAAACATAAAAGAGACAACTGCTAATACCCACCCATCCTGTCCTGCTGATGTGTTTCAGTCCTGAGGTGGAAGAGATGGCTTCATGGTCTCTGCGTAAAAGAAGGTTCTGCTAAGGGGCCATTTCATTCAGAAGTTTGATAGCCTGAGGCCATTTTACAGACACCAAAACTCTCCATCAATCTATCAGTGCTGCAAACACAAGAAGCTTGGGGAACATTTCAGTCTTGCAGACTTCTTGTCTCTTAGCTGAGTTTCTGGAGGTGGGACATTTGTTTGGGCTGTTGCCCATGTCCATGCCCTGTGAACGTGCAAGTTCACAAAGCAGCCTTAGGTGGACAGAGCTCTCTCCTTCATGCATCTGTATCTGTTGGCGTGGAAGTTGTGTGAGCTCAGTTACCTGTGATACTTCTGCTTTTGTATCAGCTCTGGATAAATTCAACCAACTACCGTAAAAGTTATTGGAGAAGTACATACAGATGGAGAGATGGCCCCACCTAGACACACATAAGCACAGAGTCATTGAAAAGCCTATTTCCATAGCAAATTAGAGGGAGCAGATGATTTATATTTTTTCCTTAATGAATAGGAGAGGAAAAAAAATCATACTCTGGATGTATTTCCTCTCAATTGGCACACCATAATGAAGAGGCTCAAAGAAATGACCATCCAGTCTCAGAGGCCCTGTTATGCTGGGAGTGATTTCGTTTCACTGCATGAACTGCCATAAAAATAAGCGCTGGGATCTTTAAAATCGGGATTTTTGGATTGCCTTGCTGAAGAGCCATCAAGAGCAACAAACCAGCTGATGGCAAACAGAGGGATGCCCGGGCAGACATGCTTAGGAAGAGCAGGCCCAGCTGAAGGGCTCTTGTCCTGGCAGACAGGACACGTGTGTCACCTCCAGATGTGACGGGAGCCACTCACTTCTTGTTCCCAGCTCTGAAGTGCTGTGCAGAGAAAGCCTGAGCCGTTACCGCAATTAGAGTAGATACATCA
This sequence comes from Chlamydotis macqueenii, assembly GCF_036417535.1. NCBI lineage: Eukaryota > Metazoa > Chordata > Aves > Otidiformes > Otididae > Chlamydotis > Chlamydotis macqueenii. Next base: position 3,722,473 of record NC_141573.1, read on the forward strand.
TTTACTGGAAGAATTAAATGCACTGTAGTAGCAAACCTGCAGTTGACACTCACAGGGAGCAATAGAAATCATCCAGATTAGTAATTCTTTTGAGATCTTTGTAATCATTGGTAATAGGTAGTGAAATAAATCCACATTTATATTCTACAGACTGCAGCTGTGCTTCTGTTAAAGTAGTATTAAGTGCTGGTTTTTAAATCCTTCTGCCAGCTCGAGCTGTAAGCACCGACACTCCTGTGCGGAGGATAACTCATCCTGGGTGATGTATGCTCCTGAGCGCGAAGGCGCTGGTTAATGAATAATGGAAGCACCACGGCAGAATCGCACCTCAGGGCTCCGCTCCTGCAGTCAGCTCTCTGGGGAGACGTCCCCGCGCGCAACAGCGGGCTCAGCTACCCGACTGCAGCTCGGGCTGGACGTGGCTGTGGATAACCGTGATAGAAAATCATACAAAATCCTAATGTAAAGCCTTACCTAGATGGGGAAAGTGCTGCACCTCATCTTGTTCAGTCGAGCGAGGGGTTCGTCTGGACAACGCTGGCGTTGTTACTTCAGGTGTCAGGAGCGCGCGCTCGCACCCTGACTTACTGCACAGGCTCCCAGTTAGCTAAACAAATATGCCATTAAAAGCTGAGCCAACCTTGAGGGAGACATACAGCTTTAAATTGGAGCAGGAAGAGATTTATAGATTTGTTTTCCAAGCCTAGAGAGTAATTGAAGAGGCCTCAGGTGGTTCACCGTTTACCAGGTCTGATAAGGGGAGCCAGCACCTTGCTGGGGATGAGGCCAGAGGGGTGGTGGGCGCTGGATGGGCACTCAGCTTTGCTGTGGAGCCCCGGCCGTGGAGCAGGGCTCGGAGTGACAGTCACTCTGGGAATAAAAAGCAGCTTTGCAGACTCGCTATGCTTGTAAGATAAGTGTGGCGCTGATAAAGTAAAGCAAAGAGAGATTAAAAAACTCAAGAGAATGATATAAGTGGAAGACGGAAGAAAAGAGCCCAGGCATCCTGGCTCTCCCTTCCTTCAGCTAGACTTCAGCCCAATCTGCCCAAAATTTGTGACTGTAGAGATGATTTCTTGAAAAAATCAGTGACCAATCTAGAGGAGAATAATTATACAATCTAGGAGAAAAGGAAATAAAACAGAGCTGGCAGAAGCACATTACCTGGTTCTCTTCCTTACGTGTTATGTTTGCTTTTTCATTTAGGAATCTACAAAGGACATTGCTTCCGAATCAATCACTTCCCTGAAGACAATGACTATGACCATGACAGCTCAGAATACCTTCTCCGTAAGTGACAAGTAACAGTAACACACAGCGTTAACAGACTTGGCCAGAGAGACTTTCCTGGGTTCCTCTTCTGTAGAGCGCAACCCAAGTCTTATTCATTGCAAGAGACTGGTCCAAACTGGGTGGCACAGAGCAGCAGTGACGTATGTGCAGTTCACGCTGCAGCTGACACAACCATGACCCTTGGGGACCCCCATTCCAAGGGCTTCCTTCAGCCAGGGGAACGCTCACGATTGTGGTGCCCATTCTCTAAACATCATATGGAAAGTTTTAAAATGAAAACTACAGCTCTCATTCCCGGATTGGTGAGGATATTTTACAGAGAGAGTATTTATGTGATTAGCGTATCAATACGGGTTTGAGGAGTGGGTTCCAGCCCATTAGGAAGCTTTTCCTAATGCTGAAACCCAACCCTTATGCAAGCCTCATCCTTTGCAGCTGCTGAGCCACCTCCCCCTGCAGTGAAATTACTGCATTGTAGGAAGGAAGCTGAAATTTCTGCAGCTAACAGCAAAATCTCAGCATGAACATGGGCTGAGGCTTCCCTGCATGGACAGCCAGCCGTTGCTGCTCCGTGCTCATGCGTAATCTGCCACAGAAGTAATTTCATCCACCAACCTGGGGCTGGCAATCAGGGCAATCGTTTCATCTCCTCCGGACAGCCATTCGCGCGGCTGATAGGAAGTCTTGGAACCGGAGTGTGAAACTTCATCAGTCCTGTAAAGTTTGAGTTAGATTTCCCTGTCCCCAGAGGACGCCCTGCCTGGTTGTTCCTTTTGAACAAAAGAGCTGACCAGCCAAGCTGAAAGCATTGCCCTTTACTGGAGAAAAGAACTGCAGTTCACAAGGTGTTGGGAAAGCTTCTGGGAGCAATGAATGATGCTGCTGGCTGATACACCCAGCAAGCAAAACACTCTGCAATTACACTGCTATTAATTACCTGAAACACCACTTAGAGAACCACTCTGCCCTTCTGCTCACCTGTGGGAAGCAACTTCTGGTTGCTGGGACAAGAAGAAAAAAATAAAAATCTCCAAAAAGTACACTTTACCAGAAAACCTGGATATATTTTTCTTCTTTAGTCTTGTGAATTTAGATCAGTTGTAGTGCTTGGGTAACATGCTTTCAGTGCTTAGACAAAGGCAGACGAGCAGAATGTGAGCATGGCTGCATTTATCTTTCATATAAAGCTTTGGAACTAATGTTAAACTGATGCCAAGTCAGCTTTAGGAAAGAAACATCATTAGTAAAAGGACTGTAAAGGAAAGAATTAAGTAGCATCTTGATAAAAGTGTAATTTGCCTCGGTTATTTGGAGAAAAGATAGAACTGGGAAAAACAACCTACAGCTCCTCAGTATGACCTGAGATTGCTAAATTGTTTGTAAGTGTACTTGTGACAGGTGTTCCTAAAAGCTGTTTTCCAAAGTGACTAAGTACAGACCTTAAAAACAGGCGGGTCCAACCCTTTATATGTCTTCTGCAAAGCCAGGCTTCAGCTGCTTCCCCCGCGGAGCAGAGCTCGTCCTGGCCCGGTCTCACGGATAGCAGGGCTCCTCTGCGTTACCTCCTGCGAGAAACACTGCAGCTCCACTTAAAATGCATACGGTTGATTTAGAGATTACTGAAAGGTTATGTAGCTAAATCCAGAAGGGATGAGCTCATACGTATATGTAATAGGGACCAAATCATTGTCTAACTAGACACAGGCAAGAGGACATTTGCATCCTGTTTCAAAGAAGACGTGAGATCTTCCGTCCCGTTTTTGCCCTCTGTGCAACACCTCTGCAATCCGCTGCGTCCATATCGTTCCCCAAGTTTGTTTCGCTGTTTCTTAGCACAAGCGTCCCAGAGGGCCATTTTGGGGGTAACTATTATTTTTTCCTGTCTGGCTTAGACGAAGGCACCAGCACTGCCTGCATCTTGTGCTCCTGACAGAGCAGCACCAGGGGCCTCGGCCTGCTCCACAGCAACCAGTCCGATATGGGCTTCAGATACCTGTAAACGTTGTGGTGCTAGCAGAATTGAGCCCTGGTTCAAAACTCTATTGAAATCATTAAAAGAAAAATTACCAATTTTAGGGGACTTTGGTCCAGGGTGTGGGTAGGAGCACGAGTTTGGATGTTGCCCTTTGCCGTTCAGGCTGCTCCCTGCAAAACCAAGCAAACAACAGCCACGCTGACGATTAACACAAATTCAAACAGGACCCCTCCTATTCAACTTTCTGTGTGACAACACACAGATCTGTCCATCTAAAAAAAAAATCCCCTCCACATGTCCGTGCAGAGCCCCAGCAGCTGCCGTGCACAGAAAGCCCACGCCACCCACATCACCCAACCGCACACGTCTGCTCCGGCTTCCCCTTCTCCTCCATTTCTGCAAGCGCATGGAAGCCAAGCTGCTCCGATCCATCACTGCGTGAAGCACACGCGCCTCTCCCTCTGCAGAAGAGAGGATTCCAGCTGGCCCCATCCCTGCTGTGCACGCGAGGATGCCGGAGCTCTGCTGTGGTGTGAAAGTGAGGAGGGGGACTGGGGACCTCATTTCAGAGACATGTCTACGCGTTCATGGACGACTTCCCCGTGTGCTGTAGCATCCTCTTTTTAAAGCTGGCTGCTTGGCTCCTGCCTTTTGGAGGAGAATAAAAGCAGGAGCAGAGGCCGGGGCTCGCAGCCCCGTGGGGAGGAGCAGCACGGCACGCTGCGGTGCTTCACCGAAGGAGGTGTCACAACGCATAGCGGTGCAGAACTGTCGATGCAAACAGACAGGACGGTAAACAAGAAAAAAAAAAAAAAAAAAAGCAGGGGAGAAAGCAAAATCTGGATTGCCTTGATTTTTTTTGATGTGCTGTCATTTTATTACCAGTATTGGGAGATGTATGTAAATTCTACATGGTACCTATGAGCTTCCTTTTAAATTTCAGGGTTAAAATACACATTGTAGGAAAAAATAGACTGTAGGGTTTAACAGGAAGAGAACACTGTGTATTTGGTTTCTCTTCACATTAATTACCTAATGTAGAAAAATTCTCTCTGGAGATTATTGCCACAAGTAGACAACCCACCCCCTATATTTGGCATGTCTGGCAAGTTCCTTCTGATGATATCACTGAAGCAATTTAGGAAAGCTCTTTGATTTAATTGAAATCATGATAAACAACATGAACATAAACTGTAGAAAATAACAACCAGAAAGGGTGAGAGCCACAGTAGATTTTAAGGCTATGCTGCCTTTTGTCAGGACTCTGACAGACAGTGATTTGGGGCACTTTCACTTCCACCAGCACAAACAGACCCTGACATTGAATATTTTTCTAATAATTGAATCTAAAAACTGACCCAAAAGTCAAAGCCCTGTTACCTCATACCACACACGCGGGGATCTGCCCAGGACAACAGAACGGCCTCTCAGCACTCAACAGGCTTTGATTTGAGACCTTGCGCTCTCGTTACTCGGCTTTGCACATTATTGCAAGACGCTGTCGGAATAGCAATGCATCCGACTGAATTGGTTTAGATCCGGTTGGAAGATGCCCTGTCTGTAAAGGACACGTGCAGTGACAGTGCCAGTTTTGGTAGGAGACGGATTTTTCTCGCTGTTGCAGATCAATACAGGCATGAGCTTGCCAGGCAGGGACGGTCTTTTTGGTTTTAGGTTTGCACCATCCTAACAAGGGCTGGGCCCGTAGCTGGGGCTGCCAGGGTTGTGCAGCGCACGCGAAAGCAAGGCTGTTATTAAATGCCCAGCCCCGTCCCTCTTGCAGTCCGTGGGAGTTTTGCCACCAGTTACCAGAGGAATCGTTAGGAAGCAATTCGCTAAACTGGGAACGCCACGGCCATCAAAAGTGAAATGAGAAAGCATCAGCTGTAACATCTGGCCGTTTCTCCTTGGGAAACGGGCGCCGCTCGCTGTGCATGTCAGCCAGGACGATGGCACCCGGGAGAGACCGCGTGGCGAACGGCACAGCATCAGCACATTGGGCCAGATGGCGATTGTCTCCTCTCCGTGCGCTCAGCCCTGTGGGTGCCCGTCCCCTCCTGGAGTGCTGTGGGGTTTCCACCCCCTGTCACAGCAACCTCTGACCCCCACCCACCTTGGGCATCCTGGCAGCCCGGCCCACTCACCTTGCTGGGACTCCCCTCTGTGCTTTTGCCTTTCCACAGTCCTCAGCTTTGGGACAATCCCGGTTTCCACAGTAGTATTCAGCACCTTATCTCCCCTTCAAAAAAAAATCCTCTAAGATAATAATTATATAATTTCATATATATTATATAATAATATATATAATTCACTCTGTAACAACATAAGTCAGTTCCTCGCTCTGCCTTTCAGGACTCCCTACCAGGTTTTACCCCTTTGGTTTTTACAGTACAGACTTCTCTCTTCTTGTGCCTGTTTATTTTTTCTCAGCCCTTTTCTTCCCTCCCTGCCGCTCCCCTTTCAATTGCTACTTAGTCTTGTAGTGACCTGACTTTGAAAGCTGGCTTAAAGTAGTGTTTTAATTTTTTTTTTTTCCCAGGGATTTTATATCCCATACCGGTGAATGGGCTGAAGCACGCAGAATTTTAAAATACGCTACTTAGCTGTCAGGAAACTAAACACAAACATCTGAGACACACTTGTTAGAATTTCTTCCTTAGAAATCTGAAAGGTTTCAATGTTCTTAATATTCAACAAAAGAAAAAGGGGTCATTAGCTGGGCTCGCTGGTAGGGCGAATGCTGCAGCCTTCAAGAGCTGTAATTTGCCCACCTTGTGCCCGTTCCGAGGAACAGATCCCTCTGCTCAAGCCATCCCCAAACGCTGTGGCGTGAATGGGCAGCTGATGAATTTTTCAGTGCTGCTCCCTGCATGATGCCGGGTCTTACTGTAGCTTACTTCATGCTTTGTCAGAAACGTTCTGTTCACAGTGGCAGCAGATAATGGAGATAATGCTGGACTTTGTAGGAGAACTCTCAGATTTAAACTGTACTCGCTTGAGAGTGTCTCTGCCACATTGGCCACCTACCTGTGGCCTTGGCTCCCAAAAATGTGCCCAGAAATACAGAATCAGTAATAATTCCAGCAAAAGCCAGGGGGTTTGAGACTTTGCAATCTCCACGCTTGCACCCAAGGAGGCATCTGAAATGCTCACTGTCTGTCTGGGTTTTCTACCTGTTTCCCCTCCAGGCATCGTCCGTGCCTCCAGCGTGTTCCCCATCCTAAGCACAATATTGCTGTTGCTGGGAGGACTCTGTGTCGGAGCAGGAAGGATTTACAACAGCAAAAACAACATTATTCTCAGCGCTGGGATTCTCTTTGTTGCAGCAGGTATGTTCTCCTTCAACTGAGTCCTACAGAAGCGCTGCCTTTTTACAGCGAAAAGGACTAGGGAAATGCTAGCACCCCTTTCCTGGATCGAGGGCACTACCAACATCACCCTAGGCAAATTTCTTAAGATAAAAATATGGTTTTGAAGCTCTACAAAAAGTATATTCTAGAAAAGCCTTTAGTTTTCCTGAAAAACAAAGCTAAATCCAGTAATGTGCAATTTTTACGCTACTTTAAAAGTATTAAACATTAAATGAATCAGACGTCTCTTATATCCATGGTCTTTTTTCTTTCCCTTTCATATGATGGCAGAAAAATTTCACCTATGATAGGTGAGCCCATTTTTCACACTAGAAACATCCGAGAGAGCCAGCCACATTGTTAATAGCTTTCCCCGGAGCTCGGATTAAGCATGCTGCATTTAGATGAAAATTCAGCAAGGTGGAAGAGAACTTATCTTGATCAAGGTGAACAGCCATAGCCCTGAGCTCGAAACGTATTTTTATTATTATTCTGAATGTTAGAATCCCACTAACAATATTAGTGAGCTCCCATGAGCTGCTGCTTTCCCATCGTGACAATGAAGAGATGGGAACAAATCCTGCTGGATATTTTGGGATCCGTGCAAGCGTATGTGACCCAGATGTGGATCTGTGCTTTGTTTTTCCAGAATAAATGAAACAAGATAAACAAAAGAGTAAATAAATGTAATAAAATTTCCTGGTCATAATCCTTGAACCATTCAGGTCCAGAAAGTAATGTGGCTTAAATTTTATCTTCCCAGCCACATAACCGCTGATTTCTGTTTTTCTCTCTCTAGGACTAAGTAATATCATAGGGATTATTGTCTACATATCAAGCAATGCAGGTGACCCAAGTGACAAGCGAGATGAGGACAAAAAGAACCATTACAACTATGGTTGGTCTTTTTATTTTGGAGCCTTGTCTTTTATTGTGGCCGAAACCATAGGTGTTCTGGCTGTGAACATTTATATTGAGAAGAACAAAGAGCTGAGGTTTAAGACCAAGAGGGAATTCCTTAAGACTTCTTCCAGTTCTCCTTATGCCAGGATGCCAAGTTATAGGTACAGAAGGCGGAGGTCCAGATCCAGTTCTCGATCTACAGAGCCTTCTCCATCTAGAGACATTTCTCCAGTTGGCATGAAGATAGCAAGCACCATTCCCATGAACGAAATTTCCATGTACACCCTTTCCAGAGAGCCTTTGAAGGTTACCACGGCTGCCAGCTACAACGCAGACCAAGAAGCCAGTTTTCTGCAGGTTCACAACTTCCTTCAGAAGGAATTTAAGGAAGGACTCCATGTCAACATGGTCAACAGGAGAACGACGCCTGTTTGAAACACCTTCCTTCCTTGCGCTTTTTGAAGAAATGTCGAAACAGAATGGATCTGTCATGAAAGAGAAGGAGCGATGTTAAAATACCCCCTCACCTCTTTAATTGTGGCATGTGTTGAGGTAGCAAGTGGAGAACCTCTGGACCAACATAAAGATATTACACAATCATAGCTTTTTTTGAAGCTATTCAGAGTTTGTTTCTTTCCGTTCTTGGTGTTATGAGATGAAGGCGGTTCGTGTTCCTGCACTTTTGTAGTGTGTACAAAGTCTTGGAGAAACTGCAAAGAACTTGCCACCAGTGTGTTTTAAAGGATTACAGAAAAATTGTTGTATGACTTTTTTTTTTCTAATATCGAGATCCTTTAATACAAACTTGCAAATCTAATTTATAACCAAGCCCAAGGATGAATACGAACTACTCAAGTGAGCCACTTTCCTTTAACACAGCATAAGCTTTGCCTCTTTCAAAAAAAAATTTAAAAAGAAAAAAAGATAGTATTTTTGAAGGCAACACTTTCTACAACTGACTTGTGCTACTGAAACGGCAGAGCACCCGCATACCGAGCATTACAGACTCCCTGACGGAGTGGTAAGGGGGTCTCCCATTTCTGGGTGCAAGGCATCCCTCGGGGCAATGCAGGTGGGGGAGAAGAGGGCGGGTGCATCTTGAAACGCCTAGAAAGGGAAGGATTAAAGTAGGTGGGACTTGAGCATATTTGAAAATATCATTTCTTGCCTAACATTTAGAAAACTTGAATTCTCATTTCGACTAGCCCTAGTGCCTGATCCGGCAAGGTGCTGAGTGCTGTCTGTCAGGAGCCCCTATAGACTACGTATAGCAAGAGCGAGAAGCAGAGCTGAGCTGGGGTGGCCCGCGCAGGCGAAGCCACCGATTCCCTGCGACTGCATTCCTGTTTTCCTTACTGCTTCACAAGTGCAACACTAACGCTACTGGAAACTGAAGATACCTAAGCAATGCGCGTAAGAAAACGAGAAGCTAATGCGTTTGGACTAGCAAACCTTCCTGCAGCGACGGGACCTGAGCGTTAACAGAACAGATGACAACTTTGTATTTTTTAAAATAGAACAAAAATAATCACCGTTTATGAGATATTTATTAAACTCTTTTTATTATGAATAAGTGCCGCATGGTGCAAGGTATAGTTGCTTTTAGATGGAAATGATGGTTCAACCTAATTTAATTTATTTTGTAATGGTGAATCTACTTACATGCAGAGAGCTCACAGAAAACTCTATGCATCACCTAAGGGGGGGACTAATTCGTACCCTTTGCTTCTGTATGTTTCTAAAAAAAGTCTGGATTTTTTTTTTCTTTTAAATTTGTGCTTTCATTTTTTACACTTAGGCTTGGAATCTCAAAGCTCGAGAGCCTGGCTCAAAGGTAATATAATTTAATAGTACTCATGTTGATTTTAGTGACCACTCAGCCAAGCCATGTAAGAATGAGAGGCCAATTCCCATGGGATTCATTAGGTGCAGTGAGAAAAGAGCATCTAATTCCTGAACATTCCTTTGAACATACTCATCATCTTTGCCCATAAAATCTTTGCTACCAGAAGACTAGAGAAGTGATGACAAGAAAAAAAAAAAAAAAAAAAAAATCATTATTTGGAAAGCCTGGCTCACTGATGGTGGGAGATCTCAGTCAAACCGTTAAGATCTTTTTAGTCTTAATTTACCCTGCGATGGCTGCAGCGTCAGTAACTCGGCGGTGTTTTGGATACGAGGCTTTCAGCCAGTGGAACCAAGTTCTCCAGGGAAATCCCGGAGGACCTGCCTTAACATCCCAAAAAGCAAGTTGAACCCCCTCTGCCCCCCAGGTAAACCCTGCTTAAGCCTCTCTCCTTGCAAGAACCAAGCTACAATTCTCAATTTTAAGCAAAAGTCTTCCCCTAGTCACTGTTAAGCTCTGCCTAGCCCTCAGCCTGGCAGAGCGACATCGTTATTTTGGCAGAGGTGGGTTGGAGCCTTCATCCCTGCTTATTAAGAGTTTCCATTCAGGTTAAAACTCTGCTGGGATCCTTTTTCAAACCTCTGAACTCTGAGAGCTAAAGTGAATGGAGCAATGGGAACGATTTAAAAGTAGAAAATGTTGTGCTACTTTCTGTATCAACACACTATGGAGAAAGATGTTACACAAGCTTTTTAGAAAAATTCGAACAGAGGCAGACAAGAAAACTTTTTTACCTACTTTTCGGCTAGGACAACATAAAAGAGTTCTAAAATTATTAAAGTTCTTGATGAAAGGTTTTTTTTACAAGAATCTTTATGCTTTCAAACAATAAATTATTTCCTACTTTTTGAGACTTCGTAATATTAAAATACTTTGATTAGCTATGATAGAAGTAGAAGTTTGCAATGAAAAAAAAAACCTTCTGTCTCATTAGTGTGTCATACTAAGTGCTAATTAATTTACATCTAATTATAGTCGATGTATTTTTCAAGTGCAATTTCCCAGAACTATTTGTTTCCCACTGTGTTAATAAACTAATAGTTAGAAATAAGTCCTCATCCGTGTTTACTGTAATTAAGAATAAATCCATTCCCTTTAAACCCAGGAGTTAGATATAGGCTGTTTTTCTGAACTCACGTACATGGAACTGGAAGTTGACAGTGTGAGGTTTGCTTCGCGCATTGGTTTTGTTCTTTTCATTGTCATTCTCCAGCGAGTGTGTTTAAACCAACCATCTGATTCCAGCCTAAGTCTCAGGCTTTGCTAGAGCCCAGCTCAGACCCGCAAAGGCACGTGCAGTATTTTTGCATCACATCAGGAAAAAAAATAGTCTTGCTGAGTGTTTTGGGATGTTCCGCTTTGCCAGAGCCTCCTCCCCAAGGGCTGGGCTGGTTTGCAGCTCCCCAAGCACGATGCCCTGCTTCCGTCCAAGCCGGAGCATCTGCTCCTCCTCCAGCGGCCGCCTTTGGAAAATGGAGCTGGAGCGGGGAGATATTCACGGGATGCTCGTGGGATACAGGGTCTGGACAAGGAACAAAGGCACGGGGAGACAACAGGGACCAGAGTTTTCATCCTGTGGGAGAATGGGGGCTGCAATTTAGAACTCATGCTCTGTGTCAAATTGCAGCACAGTAATTTGTTCAACAACACAAGAAAAAAAAGTGTTGTTTCATTTGACAATTCCAGGAAAAAAAAAAATCTCAAAGAATCAGTCTTTTCCTGTCGAAAACTTTGATTTCACAAAACTGAAAGATTTGCAGCATTCCTGCCCACGAACAATGTCTTGCTCCATGGCTGACCCATCTGAACAGAATTAGATTGTGCTCGGACTTTGAAACCACTCAGTGACAGTTCAAAAAAAAAAGGAAATCATCTGTTTTTCCACATCTCTCTGGTGTCCCTGGACAGTATCGAACACAAATTAGCCCCTATTTCTCAACAAGGCCTGCAGATATTTTCATCATATCATTAACAATAATCTGTCCTTTGGTATTATCCTGTAACATACTGTAACAGCAGACCGGAAAAAAAAATGCTATTGGATCAGATTTGATTTTCTGAGAAACAAAGTTCAGGTCCATCATCAGCGCTCTCTTCCTAGTTTCTCATACACAATAGGAGCAAAAGGAGAAATCACTTCATAAGCCCGTACATCGAACAATAGATTATTTTTATATTTCCTTTTCTTTCTGTATGGATCACATATCCACAAGGGCTAATCTCTCACGTCCCTTGAGGTTACATTTCTGTCTGCAGTTCTAAAGTGTTATTTCCACTGTGCTTCAGTTCTGCTGGTATAACCACAACCATGTATAATGTACTTAATCCTTACTTTTTAAATAAACCATTTTAAATGTATTCATTTTTGTGTGGAGAAAGGTATATAGATTTTTAACTTCCAGATTTGCTGAGCTGAGATTTCTGTGTTTATTTTTTTCACATTTCTACCTGTTTTGATTGCAGCTGGGAATGCTACTGGAAGTCAATATATCAGAGGAGAAAAAACTGTTCTTGTGGTCCCACGGGCCACAAAATCTCCAAGATAAGCAATCTTCACAATATTTCCAGTCATTTGGGTTGGAAACAAAGAAAAACCTTGTTCCTAGCTTAAATTTGGCCCATGTGAGACACGCTCTGGTTTCAGTGCCTGGTTTGAGACCGGTGTGGTGGCCAGGGGCACTTGAAACCACCATCAAGAAAAATAAGCCAGTGTCTTCTGAAGTGCTAACCCCAAGCCTGTGCTTTGCCTCCACCTTTCAAGGTTTCATGTGAATTTGCTTCCAAGCATCCTCCCCTCCGTGATCTTGTCCGTTTTGCCTAAACAAAGCTCGACCCCACATGCTGAAGCTCCACGAAATCTTTGCTCTGATCTCTGCTGTAGAATCACAGCGGTACGAGCAGCACCAAACATGGGTTGGCAGTTCAGGAGCATCTCAGTCCCTGACATCCCGAACCATCCCTGTATCAGAAACAATATTTCTTCTTCAAATACTTCTTTTAACTCTACCTTCCCAGTTTCCAAGCCTCCAAATTGTCTTTAAAGATGAAGACTGCCTGCATATCTCTAGCTGCCTGCCTCTGCCCGTACATGTGATCAATGGGCACGTCTGGAAGGAGGCAGGTGATTCATCATTTCAAATGCCTCCCACACCCGGTAGCGGGACCATTTAAAGCTCAAGCCCAAAGCTGGTTCCCTTAAAGTAAAATAAATAACGGCTCTTCCCATATTGCTGAGCAAGTCTGTGGGTCCATAGTGACCTCAAGAGCTGTGGCTGTCCTGCTGTGAACAGGGACGCATCCAAAAATGATAATGTTCAAGGGGGAAGCAAAGACAGAATCATTGAGGCTTCAGCAAGTGGAAAAAGAGCCCAGCGAGGAGGATGCGGCCTTTCCTTGGAGTGAGAAAACTAACAGACATGGGAGGTGCCGAAAATAAAAGGGAATGAGGAGTTCTCTGCACCTGTCTGCAAAAGGGCTCATCTTACAGCCGACGCCGCCTCGCTTCGCCAGAGCTAAAAGGATTGCTTACCGAAACGGCACACCCAGCACGGCGGTCGGTATTTTAAGAGAACGAAGCTGCGGATCAGATGCGATGGCCAGCCCTGCTGCGACTCCATGGGGCTGGAGTCGCGAAGAGGCTGGGCTGCGTCCGGCAGTGCGGAGTCGTATCTCCTTCTTTGTGCCCATAGGAGTCTATTCTAAAAAATTTTAAAAAACAACACACACACATTTTGCTCTTGCCTTGCAATCCTTGCAGGATTTCCGCCCCAGAATTAGGGAGCTTTTGGAAGAGTGGTTGGCGATACTCCCAGGTGTCAGCCATGCGGAGCCAACCATGATCATGGTGGTCTCACCGCAGGGGCAGCGCAGGTTCAGGAGCTCGGATATTGTTAAGGAACAATGTTTGAAGAAAGCTGTTTGCTGAAAAAGCGTTCGAGCTGAGAGCAGGTCAGGCACAATCTCTTCCACCCTGGGTTATTCTCACCTGGGAGGGGTCTTCCGCAGAACATCGTTCTGCAAGAAGGGAGCCACAGAATTTGGTTGATCTGGTTGTCATAAATACTGAGGCTGGTCTGGAAGAAATACAGAAAAGTGCAAGTGCTGGGGAGCAGAGCCAAGCCAACACCTCTGCTACGGAAAAGATAACGCAATAGTTGGTCTTGAGACACCTCCTTCAGCGTTTTCCCCAGCAGAGAAGCATAATTGTGTCTCTCACTCACTGCTGCTAAAGTGCAACCAATTACAGCTCTCCCTGCTTCCCAACAGGTCCTCATTAATAATCTGTTTATATTTCATGTGATATTGATTTTTAAAAAGTGAATGCTTGCCAGCTGACACAGGGAGACTGCAGGAACCATTCCCAGAGGATTAGGTATCGTGGTCTCCTGGATGTGCAGAAAACTTTTGGGGGTTTCCCTTAGTCCTTTGCTCCTCTACAAATCAGGTTTGATTCTGCATTTGTCAGGTGCCCACCTGAGCCATGGAGCCCACCGGCCCCCCAGGGAGGGCAGCTTCACCTCCACGCTGGGACACAATTTCCCAGGCTGGGAACAGAAGCCCGGCCCATGGGCAGCAAAGCCTTTGGCTCTCGCCACGGCAGTTGCAGAGGCCACAAGCAGTGATCACCAAATACCTGCCAGCAGTCCCCCAAAACACACCAAGCTGTGCTGGGAGGAGGAGGCAGCAGCACCCTGGCAATGCGGCTACATCAGCTCTTGTAACAAACCCACGGAGCTTGGGGAGCAATAACCACACTAAATAGTTTCCTTCCTGTGGACCGGTGGCTCTAGGTCACTTTTATTGGGCTGGGGACAATATTTCACCTCAGCTGCATCAATGTGACTTTTCAGTCTCCAGGGAAGCCACTGCCACTCATGGAAGCTCATTCATACCCTCAGCTCCGCTCCGGAGGGGAAGGGAGGGTGAATTTTTCCCTTCTGATTTCACTTTAGTAGTTTCCTGGATATTATTAGGAAACTCAAAACAAAACCAAACCCTGAGGAACTTATCCAGATCGGAGGACCTAAATGAGAACAAAAAGCATAATTCCTGCCAACACTGGAAGAGACACAAAGACCAACACCAACAAAAAAATTAATGAGTTCCCACCCCTGCAGTCCTTGTAGGCTGTAATTAGTCTAACGCACGATCATTAGCATGGCTTCCTCAGCAACCAGAACCTTGCTTTGTGCCCACGTTTGCAAACACGTACTCACTCTCTTACGCATCACTTGCAGACGACCTGTGGAGTCTGTAGCATCAGGGAAGCCAAGTCAGGGTGCAGCTCCTAAGATCGACTGATGTTTAGTGAAATTTAACAGGAGACTACTTCAAAAGAAAAGGCATTACGTGCTTAATGCATTCATTTTCTGGTTTAAAGTCTGTTCCCTTTAGGATTTTCCACTTTCATGAGAACTCTCAGTTCTGGTTTAAATGTAAGCCTCTGATATTCCTCCAGGCCCAGCCCAGCGCATCACGGTCCTGTGCAGAGCATCTTCCTACAGAGGTGCCCGTGGTCTCCGGTCCCTGCCTTGCCCCACGTCCCGGGCACCCTCCCCAGTTCCCTTCCCGTCAGATTTAACACCACAAACCCTCACTCCTTCCTGCAAGGCCCAGAGCATCAGATGCCCACACCAGGTTCAGACATGTCACCCAGCTCCCCAGGGGTGTCTATCCAGCCCAGTCACACCTCAAGCAGAGCAATGCTAATCCCTTTAACTCATATTTCAGTTGCAGTTATTTTGGATCAATATTTTTTACCTTTTTATTTTCTCTCCCTTTCCTACGCTCCCCTTTCACCGTAACTCATTGCTTCAGGGTGTCTTCATTAATTCGAGCTGACACCTCTGCACCTTTGTGTTGACATCAATTCGGGGTGTTCAGAAAACAAGACTGGAGTAGCTCTGACATTATCTTGACACGATAACATGATATTTGCAGCTTTCCACTGACATTTTTTTAGCCATTGTTTTAAAATTCAGGTGCTGTTACCCTCCTCAGTTTGACATCGCAATTTTAATGTCATCGCCACAGTGGCCTCTGCATTGACATTATTATCGAATTGGCTTTACGATCAGCTGAAACATCTAAGGGAAGGAGAGACGTGGCCCCAGCCCAAGCAATCTGGGTTCAGGCCAACAGAAGTAACTTCTGAAAGAAGGGATGTGGACTAACACATTGAGGAAAACCTGGATGGTGGGAAAGAAAGCGAGCACTTGACAGGTTTTGCAGAAAAAAATAGGCAAAAGGCACCAAAAAAAAAAAAAAGACTACTCAGAATACTTCAGGTTAATTAAAAAATAATTATAATAAAAATAAACAGTACAATAAATAAGTCTGCTTGTTTTGCCACTGTCCTTCCGCCGCAGCGCTTGGCTCGGGAGGGACGTCCAGCTCTGAACGCCTTGCAGAGGCTGTGGCGAGCTGAAGGCATGGGCGTGCAGTTAGCGGGCTCCGGGGCTATTAAACTATTTAGGATCAGGCTGAACTCAGGCCCGCCGCTATTATAAACACAGATGTTTGTATAAGCTAGCTGAAAAGTTAATCATCCTATTAATGCCTATTTCTGGGCATGTCGCTAGTCAAGAGCTTACAGCCTTCGAACGGCGGCTGTAGCCGCTCTGAGCGAGCGCCCACCCGGTCGGCTCGTGGGAATCCAAAACAAACCCACTGGGACGGGGCGGAAAGCTGAGCTCTGCCGGGCGCTGCTCTCGTTACGTGCATTAATAGCCTCCTCGCTGCGCTGGCTGACACAGCCCAGCAGCTGTCTGCGGCCGCCCCGCTCTGCGCGGGGCTGACATTTGGAAACGTTCAGATGCGCCAGGATTTCGGGAGGCCTCGTGAATCACCCGTGGCGCTCCGTCGGGAGCACCGATCCGGAGCGGGATGGACGAGAGCAAGCCCCTAAAGGTCCGGCTGACGTTCTCCGTGATCCTGGTTGGCGTCTCGCTCCTGTTTGCAGCCGTAGTGACTGACCACTGGGCCGTGCTGAGCCCCAAAGTGGAGGAATATAACGCTACCTGCGAGGCAGCTCATTTTGGGCTATGGCGGCTCTGTACAAAGCGGATTTTTATGCGGGAGCAAGGTCCCAAAGAGAAGGGCTGTGGGCCGATAAGCCTGCCAGGAGGTAGGTGACCACTCACCACTGCACGGAAGAAAGCACCAGGCGGTCATGCCGGGCTTTGCTTAGGAGGTTGCAGGATGTGGCAGAAGGAGAACAGAGTCCATGTTCCCGTGGCACTAAATTTGGCATGGGGCTGCATGGGGCTGCTTTCATGCTGGTCCGCAAACTCCTCGCTGTCATCCCTCTTGCTGTAAGCGTGCACTGGGTTGCCTTGCGCGTCTGTTTGTGGCCGTATTTGAGTCTCCTGTGCAACCACAACTGTGGCAGGGAGAAAGGGAGGAGGATCAGACACAGTGGGAATCACAGAGTAGAACTGGGATACAGGAAATTTTGGTGACATCAGCCAAGCGTCCCGCAGCACCCAGGCATGCTGACGGCAGCCAAGAAAGAGGATTTATGGGTCCGCCATTTGTGGCTGGATCTTTAGGGTTTCCAGACCCATATAGCTAAGAAGGAATAGCCTGTTAGGCTAGCCTAGCACTAGGTTATGTCGGAGGTATTTCAATAATAACATTCCTCGGGGCAGGGAGGAAGAGGAACCTGCAGTGTGTTTTGCCAACTTCCATTAAAAAGTGATAAACCGAGATTGAAACAATTTCTCAGCAACACACGGAGCCTCCTCACCTCCCAGCGGAGGCAGCCGGTCCCACGCACACCTCCATCACGGGCTCCTCCAGTGCAATCGATAGGAAGGGCGGCAGGGGAATGAGCTTTCCGGGAAGACCGTTAATTCCCATGGTAAAAGGAGCTCATTATGTTTTTGCTGATCGCAAAGTCAGCAACATTCGCACCGCCTGCGCTAATACACTCCCTCCGTGACTGAGCTACGCTGCTTTTTTAGAAGGCTCATAGGGTACTGGATGCTTTCCAGAACAGAAATAACAGGATTGCTTTCATGTTAGACTCGCTGCTTGAAATGAAATATATATGTTAACACATATTTGAAAATTTCCTGTGAAAAATCTTACTGCCTGAGCTTACTGTATGTTCCCTATATTGCTGCAATTCTTTATCTCTTTGGCCAAATTACTTGTTCTGAGGAGAGGAGCTGAGCCACAGCGCTCGGTTCTGCCTCTAACCAAATTTGGGAGCCTGTCATCCGTATGCTTAATGTCTCTCGCAAAGGTACTTACGTGCCTAGAAACCTACTCCTCACTCTATGCCTTTCCTCGCACGCGGAGGAAAACTCCCACAGAAGGAAAAACAATAGAAAATGGTGGATAAACAGCAAAATTGCACAACTGTGGGGTAAATATAAAGCTCATAAATATCCAGCTGTCTGCAAAAAGCAGATTCGCAGGCAGGGCAGCACGAAAGCAGCTACTGTCTTTGACAGACATCAGCATGTGCTCGCACGGATGTTGAACCACGGCCCAGCGCTGCCGTTCCGCCGCGCACAGCGAACAACTGGGTGGTGATGGAGGGGCCGAGCTACCCGCCCCACCTCAGAGGTGGTTTCCCAATTTTTAAAGGTAATAGAGAATTTAGATGATATCCTGTGTTGTAATCGGCACTCGAGGTTTCACAGGGCGAAATTTACACCTCAGTTACAATATAAATATTTTAATCCCCATTTTACTCACGCAGGGAACACAGCGTGGGGCGGAGGGGAAAAGCGCGGCCCCCGCGGATCCGGGCTGCTAAACGCTGCTGCGTCCACACGGCTCGCGTTAGATTGATTTCACACTTCTGGGAAGAGATGTCGGCAGGGAAACACCAGGGTTGTGAAACCTGCAGCAGGCGAGAAAATGTGAATGAACAAATGTGCAGTAAAAGCGCAGATGTGGGCACTGGTTTTCCTGAAAATGGTGAGACATAACCAGACGTTACTGCCAGGACTGGAAAAGAAACATAAGAATTTATCGCTGCATTAATAACCATTTACCAGTCGCTCCCTGAGGAGGAAATGCGTGGCACGATTAACATTATTTATTAGGTTTTGAGCTCAGCACAGTGCAAAATGGGGAGGATGACTTGGCTCGCAGTCCGCAAAGCAGGGCTGTGATTTAGGCAGAGCTTTAAAATTTTACAGCGCTCTTCCAAGGATGTTGACAAATTGGAAAGGGTTCAGCAACCTGCTTTAAGAAATAAAAAGACTGGGGATGTGGCTGTTAAAACCAGGCAAACGCAGGTTAATACGGAGCCGTGTTTAACTGTGGTCAGTGGGCACCAGAGCAGTGCATTACTGGCTGTAAACCGAGCTCGCCTTCGCCGCCGGTAACTCCGGTGTAGGTGTTGTCCTACTAAGCTGGGTCTCGTGAGCCTGCACACCGGGCAGCAGCGGGGACAGCCGCAGCCTGTGCGTGCTGCCGGCAGGTTAAACAGGTCCTGTAAATGTGGGAGCATGAGCTCGGGCAACAGGAGGGGAAAAGCGCTGGAGCAAATGGGCCATCAGCAGGGCTGTCTTGTTCCCTGTGTCCGTACAAGACACTCACTCTACAAGACTGGTATGAAATTAAACTGTTCGGAGTTCCCATCTCCAAAACGCAGGGTGTGTCAAAGGCCTTCCCCTGGCTTGTTGGCCAGGCCAGAGCCCTCGGCCTGGCCCCCTTCACCGCTCAGCCCTCACCTTAACACCTCCTCTGCTCACAGCAGCAGGTCCTGTCTCACAAGCTTAACGTGAGTGGAAAACTCACATACGATCCAGGTTTTCCTAACTATCCAGCCTGCCACAAAACCCCACGTGCTAGTGTCTGTCTGAGGTTCAAGAGCAAGGTGGGCTCCAGCCCCTTCCCAGTCATGGGTGACTGCTGCCACCTGAAACTCTGGACAGCCCAAACATCTCGTGGCCTTTCTGCCCTTTCTTCTCCCGTGAGGTGTCCATATTGCAGATCTCCGAGGTTCAACCATAGCTCGATGCGATTGCATTTTGGCTACATCCCACAGCTGCGGTAGCGGCAGGGTGAGGTGCAGGAGAGGCTGGCTCTGCATGAGTAGGAAAGATGAATTGGCCCATTTGTCCACCCACAGCGGTCATCCACAAATGGTGGGTCTGAAGGAAAGGCTGTGAGGGTGTGTGATCTGGAAGGGGAAGGATGCTGTGTGATAAACCCCATGTTACCACCCTGGGGTTCACGTGAGCCTTAATGGTCACAGAGCCCCCAGGCTGTTCCCATCAGCACACCGTGGTGACCTCGCGGCAGAGATAATGTGATCAGGGGTGGAGAGAAACAAAGATTGCCACACAGTTTTCATCCATTATAAAATCTGTTTTAAATCCTATCCATTATGTAAATGTGGTGTGACACAAATGGGATCTTCTCTTATTCATGATGGCACCAGAGAGGCATTGAAGTGCCTCAGTTCTCTTGAATAACAGGGAGCCTTGTTGAAACAGATAGTCCCAGCTCAGCAGAGCACCGAAGCACCTTTAAACTGAAAACAATATATCACTTTACCAAAAACAACCTAGTTATATTTTCCCAGCATAAATGCATTTTCCAAAATCACCTCCCTTACAGCTAACCGACTTCTGTGACAAGCCCATTTGTTGTACCTTGGCAGAGCCTTGCCATAAGCCAAAAACACAGAGGCAGCTCCTTTTCCTGCAGACAAGCCCATCTCCAAAAGCAGGTTTTGTGTGCTCCCCCTCTGCTGAGCCTTCGCAGGCTGGAGGGTGGACTGGGCTGGTTTGGTTCACCTGCAGTGGATCCCCAAACTGGGATCACCAGACTGGATGCTCAGCCGCCGCCACCTCTCAGTCGCTGGCAGAAGCATGCAAGCTCCGCTCTGGGGATCAAAATTTGCAGTTTCAGTCATAGAGGGCTGAGTTCAAATATGTTTTCCTCCAGTCGTTTGCAGGGATAATAAAGAACAGGTCAGGAGATGCCAGAGCTGAACATTAACCTCGTCTCCAGAAAGGAGAAGTTGCAGGTGAAATAAAAGACAGCTTAGAAAATTAACTAGGTAAGAGCGTCTCTAAGGAATCTTCTACTAATGGGCTCAAAAAAGCTGCTTTACAACTGCCTGTCTCATGACAGAGAGAAAATAAATCCTTCTTGAATCAGTAACTCCAAATTCTGCCATTTACTTGTCAGAAAAAAAACCCACAAGAACCAACAGGTAACATATAGTACTCTGGTATACTCTTGCTACTCAAAATTAATGCTGTAAATAGCCACTGGAACGCAGCACGTGTCCCTGGGCAGAAAGTCTGCGTGGTCCTGCACCCAGGACCTGCCTCAGGCTTCACCCCACCACCTGCCCTGGAGCAGCACGTCCTGGCCCAGGCGCTGGAGAGGACCACACAATCCTGTCAGACTTTCTCCCAGCACCTCCTGGACAGTGGTGCTAACTCCGTTACTTAATGGACAAGAGCTGCTGGTGTTAACCAGGCGGGCCCTCGCCGCGGGCAGTGCCTGTATTTCGTGCAATCTTGGCGTGGTTTCACAGTCTGATGGGAGCCCAACGTGGGGTGCAGGAGGGTGCCGGGGCAGGCACTGAGCGTGTCCTCTCCAGCCCAGCTCCGCAGAATAGAGCAATCAGAGCTGGCGCCACTCCTTGCGTCCCCGCAATCGCGCCCTTCCAGCCAAATTCCTGGCGAGCAACTGTTCTGCCAGCTCCACACCCCTTCGAACCCTCAATTAAATCATTTATAAATAGCAAGAACACCCTCCACCCTAACCCTGCTCCTGCCAAAGCTTTGAGTCAGCAGGTCCTCAGCAGCCCCTGCCCCTTCGCCATCCCCCTGAGGTGCTGAGGCTGGCAGGCCCGTGTGTCTGACAGCAACGATGCCTCTTCGCTGGCTGCCTCTCACTAGGATGAGTATGAAAAAATATCATGGTCTCTGAGAGACTCGGTACCAACTTCCCTCCTCCCGCTATCCCCCTGCCCCACAGTCTTGATCGGGTTCACTTAATAATCCCTCTATAGATCCCCCACGTACCTGGCAGCATGCTCACGTGAAGTCCAGATGCAGGAACCTCACGAAGCTCACGCTGGCTAACTCTGCTGCCTTGGCACGTTAACTGAGCCGGCCGCTCTGACGGGAGCGAAACGCAGTGAAGTCAGGTTGCACGAGAGCCTCTTTGCCCTTGACTCGCACGGCTTTGATCAGCTCTCCCTTCCCCGGACAACCGTTTGCAGCTTCAGACAGCTTTTGTCTTTTTGGTTTGACAGCAAAAGAAAAAAAAAAAAGCCCTCAGTGTCCCTGTTGTAGTAAAACACCATGTGCTTTGCCGCATTGCCGCAGCCTCATCTCTGGGACCCCCGTAACGCAGTGGCATTCCCCACCCGTGTACTAAACTCCCCTGCCACCCGCTGCCGTGCGAGGGTCTATGAGCTGGAGGGGGGAAGAGCTGGGAGGGAGAAGGAGGATGAGGACACTCCATCGTCCCTTTTAGGAGCAGTGACCCTCCTGTGGCCAGGGGGGTGACACCGCCATGGAGTGGGTTGGCAGTGGGGAGGGGAGCTGAGGTGCCAGCTCAGCTGCGGGTACAGCAGGTCTCATCACCAGGAAATACAGCTACACAGAGGCAGAAACGTGTGACGGCCAAAGACAGAATGAGAAAAATTATCTGTAATTCATATTTTAAATAGATGAGCAATCAGTGCGCAAAGCTCTCGGCGGGAGCAGCCCACAAAAGGTTTCGGGGGGCTTCGGCCTTGTCCATGCTGGAGCTGGTGGCCTGGGACATGGCGTGCCACTCATCTGCCTCCAAAGAAACACAGCCAACTCCAGTTTCTCAGGACCACCAATAGCAGAGAACCTTAAAAACACTGCAAGTTTGATACATCAATAAAAAGCAAATTCAGTTTTACTACATTTTTTCAGTGGTTTCCAAGCGCACAAAATTAAACGTCCTTTTCTCTTTCAGAACACAACTGCTCCTACTTCAAGCACTTCACTCCGGGACAGAGCTCGGAGATATTTGAAGTAACCACCCAGAAAGGTAAGGATGGTCCCCAAAAATAGTTTCCTAACATTGTATGAACTGAGGCGCACACAAAGTCTAAGGTAAAGGGGTCCTGAAAATGAGGGTTCAACCTTGGTTCCACGGAAAGCAGAAGAGGAGTTTCTATCAGATACCATCAGCTGGGAAAAATGTGAAAAATGCTTTGAATAAGGCCAAACGCCAGCTCCCTGGGAAGAATAATTTTTATATATGATCGCACTCCTAAGTGTGATTTTACTTAAAGTAGTCCCACAAATACATAACAATGTCAACACACACAAAAACTACAAAAAGTCTTTTCAGTACGGAAATGACTCTGCAGCATTGGCGTTACCCACGACCCTCTGAGCCTTCGCCATCGAAGGGAGAAGACAGTAGTAAAGTCTAAATGAATAAATCACACCCCAAGCAGAGTCTTGACCCTGAAATGAAGTACAGAGACCCTGTGAAGGCCATTAGGAATTTTATGCTTCATATTGATTTTATATGACAGTGACGTAAAAACCAGAGCAATCCGTGGCAGGAAGGAGCGGAGACCCTACAGAGACACCCACAGTCGGTGTTTGCAGAGCACGGATCTTCAAAACAGTCTTTCACAGACAGATTTCACGTTTCTAATAAGTCCCTGATAAACCCAAATATTTTGAGCCCTCATCTAACATGCTCCTCTCTCTTTCTTGCCCTCTCATTAAGGACAAATTCCTTTCTAGTGTGCCACACAACATATTTTCCTGTGGAGTAAATGAGCTGGTGGTGACATTACACATAGGAGACAATTTGCTTTGCTTCCAGTAGAAATCATAATGGTGGAAAAACCTGCGGACAGGTTTTCTAAAAAAAAAAAAAAAAAAAAAAAAAAGATGGGAAAGACTGGGAATTTTAAATGGACAGAAGACCATTTATCTGAGCTACCTGCTTTTGCTCACGTCTATACTGTCAGATCCAACCACCTGATCTTAAAAATGCACCGAATGCCTTCTTAGTAATTTCAGAAAAAAAAAATCAAGAACTTCTTTTCTTTGAAGCAAAAGAAAAAGCTTAAGCCCCAGCAAAAGATTTTACATCAAAACGAACTCTTCCAGGCAGTTCCAGCACATAGTAAAGAGAAACATTAAGGAAATGATAATAAAACAGTGGTATGAGAAGCAATGAGAACAAAGAGTGATCTGCTGTTCCCTTTCGCAGAAATAGCTGCATTTTGATGGGAATTAATTAGTAACAGGCAAAAAAAATTCTTCATGATTTTGCCTGGGAGATATTTTTTTTTTAATGGCTTGAAAGGCAAATATCATCAGGCACTGTGATGTTCACGCATGGCTACATGTGTTAAATATTAAACTAATCTGAAAACGAATGCAATATGTAAATGGCGGCCTGAGTTATTCAATTAGCGACTCTTCCCCGCGTTCAGGCACTGCAGTGTGCTTTGGCTGGGGGACGCGTCCAGCGCACGTCTGAGCTGGCTGAGCAGAAACCAGGACATTTTATGGAGGGTTTCACCCTGTGCCCTGAAGAAGCTATGTTTTCACAGAGCTGGAAATCTTTGTCTTAAAGGAAAAAAAAAAAAAAAAAAGAAAAAAGATGCTATGCAAATACTTCACCTCTGGCCTCCTGCCTGCTTTGCCTGCTCGGATCTTGCGCCCTGCGGAGCGCACAGCTGCCCTCCTGCATCCGTACAGCATCGGCACCGCGCACCCAGGCCTTGTCAGCGCTCTGCCGTACAGATCTGGAATAAAAATAGCGTAGAGCCGTCTATTTACTCTGGGAGCAGAGTGTGGAGTGATGAAAGAAATGAGAGCATGGAGCCCAGTAAGGCTTCAACAATAACATCTACGCAGCAGAGCTAAAGCGACTCCGGCCCAGGCCTTCCCCAGGCCAACACAGGTGCTGTTTGCTCCTGCAGTAAGTGTTCAGAAAGTGTTTACCCCTCCTGCTCTGTTTTTATGCCCTTTGCATTCAAAATATACATGGCAAATCCTTGTCCCTGCTTCATTTGACGAAAATATTCAATTCACCAGAGCCACCTCTCCACAGCAGCAGGAGGATAAGTATTTCTCGGCGTGACCTACCGCAAAGTCACTACAGCTGACAGGAGCATGCTCAAAATTTGCCTACATTCGTATTTTTGGTGTTTGTTTTGCTTTGGCAGAATACAGTATTTCAGCTGCAGCCATTGCCATCTTCAGCGTTGGCTTTGCAATCATCGGAACAATCTGCGTCCTCTTATCCTTCAGGAAGAAGAGGGATTATTTGCTGAAGCCAGCATCCATGTTCTACACCTTCGCAGGTAGGAAGTTCGGTGCTCACAGACTTGCACACGTAGAGAAACTTAGATAGATCCAGGGAGGACGGGGACACTTCTAAAAATGCCCTCAAAGTGGCATTTTCTTCCTAGCCGCAGTCAGACTGCCAAGTCCCTGTGCGGTGCTCCAGCTCTGAAGATGCCCTGCTCAGCAAGCCGGGCAATCCAGCCACTTGTCTGTGTTGTCTCCAATGACTTTTAAAAGGGATTTCTAACATAGCCAGTTCTGCCCCCAGTCTAAACCAGGATGTACACTATTCTCTCTCATTTATTAAGATTCAAAGTAAGAATCAGCTGATCCAGGCCCAAAATAGACAGCTGTCTCCCAGAAACATGAAGACCATTTTTACACAAGCTAGTAACGAGCTCTTACATGAGCTTGACAGGCCACAGTGACTGAAAGACAGAGGTGCAAATTGCCACCTCGATAAAACTCTTATTCAACCTCTGCAAAAGCTCCCTAGGGAATGCAATTATTCCTCCAGCACTTTGGGTTTCCCATCCAAGCCTGCCTAAAAGCTCACACTCACCACGTCACCGGCTGACACGGATGGCCTGGGTTAGAGCAGAGCTCCAAGCAGTTGCAAGCGTTGGTTCCTTCAAACATTGAAGTCAATGCCTCACCTTTGAATCCCACTGCAATTCTTGTGTGCAAAAAGACAGATGAGGTGGTTAATTACGGATGAAAAAATGACAGCCAGTTATTCAGCCCACCGCTCCTGTCTTCCTTCAGGTCTCTGCATCATCATCTCTGTGGAAGTCATGAGACAATCCGTGAAGAGGATGATCGACAGCAAGGAGACAGTCTGGATCGAGTACAGTTACTCCTGGTCCTTCGCCTGTGCCTGCGCCTCCTTCGTCCTGCTCTTCATCTGCGGCATCACCCTCCTCCTGATCGCGCTGCCTCGCTTCCCCCAGAACCCCTGGGAGACCTGCATGGATGCAGAGCCAGAGCACTGATGTTCCCAGCACCCGCGAAAAAATCCAGAGAGTTTTCTGAAAAGATTTGTATTTTTAAAAACATCTGAGTCTCACCATGCAATGTGCACTCATTATCTAAGTCATTACTGAACAAAGGCACGTTCAATTATAATTATTGCTTTGTTACTTTTTTTTTTTCTTTTCTTTTTTTTTTTTTTTAAGAAAGCAGAAAGAGCATTGAGCACCAGTGCGCGTTGTGGGTGAATGGCACTGCTCTGTGCCAATTTGGAGATGTTTGGGGATGACGCAGCTGCGGGAAAATCTCTGTATGAGTCAGCTCACGCCACAGAGAAGACAGCTTTCTTAGGGAGAAGTAGTTTGGTGCAGATCCCTGAGGAATATCGAGCTTTTACACCTCACTTTGTCAGAGAGAGTGAGAAATCCCAGCTCCGTGGGGAGTCCATTTCCCCACTCATGCTGGACTCCTCTACCTCCCCAAGCAGGGTTAGCTCATCGCTCTGGAATAAATTGGAGATCCTTACGCTGTTAGGGTTAAAATTAAAAAATGAATTTAAAAAAATACTTTGCCTAGCATTGGGATAAAAACTTCTACAAATTTATACCCTGCAGTTCCATTCTTTTGAAATAAGCACAAAAGACCGGCAAGATACAGTTTCTGTTCTGCTTAAAAACTTTGATAGCAAAGCCAAGAAGTACGAGTGATATTTTCCTTGAATAAAAAGCATAATCTTCCAGTAGCATGATTTTCTGGAAAAGGATTTTGACAGATGAATCACTTGGCCCATCAAATTCTGCTAGGTCCAGAATGACAGGGTAATTCTGGGTGGTACTTACTGCACGGCGCTCTCGTTTCTCCTTCTGAATGGACTTTTTAAGAATCCCGTGCTTTGCTCTCAGCATACGTATATAAAACCACATTTTAGGAAAAAATCCTTCAAGGTAGCTGCCGAGAAGGAAAGGGCTTAGACTGAAACACCCAGGAGAGCCAGCCCCGAAAATACTACAGAAGGGCGTCGCCGTTTACGCACGCCTGAAGGGATGTACGCCCAAGGCACCGCTGGTGGGGGATGCTGCGGAGGCTGGTTGCGTTGCAGAGCCCCCGCAGCGCTCTGCTGCAGCTGCCTGCAGCACTGGGGGGAACTGGGGGTCCCCCAGCCCCACATACTCACCCAACCCCTCTGGCCAAGTCCTTTACACCATCATGGTCACCTCAGCACCAAGAAGTGGGTGTTGTTTTTTTGGGGTGTTTTTGGTTTTGGTTTTTTTTTTTTTTTTACAGTTTGATTTTCAGAATCTGCCCAGCATTTTCCCCACGAGTAGGAAAAAGCACGTGTCTTACATCGCAGTGTTTTCACCTGATGATTTTAAAAGCAGCAGAAAAGAAAATGGAAGCATCCCTCCCTCCACACTTACCTGTCCACAGTTCCAAAGAAAAACAGAATTCAGAACAGAGAATTTCTGATCATTTTGAAGAGATCTGAAATCACGATATGTTCAAACATTTCCAGAAATTACCCAGCAGTTTGCTGCTGGTGTGAGGGGCTGCCCACAGCCCCGCCGTCAGCCAGACCCCGTCCAGGCACGCCGAGCCCCAGCAGCCCCCCGCCAGACTCAGGCACGTCTCCTTTTTCCCATCAGCAGAGTAGCAGCCAGAACAGAAGCCTTTTGTGAAGTTGCATTAATATTTTTCGAGCTCTTTGAAGTTGAAAAGGACTACAAATAACAGGTATATTATAAAGTTTTGGGATAAAGCATTCATTGGTGCTCAGATCTGTGTGAGCTGGGGAACTCTGCCTGTCTCTGATCACGAGAGACAACTGCATGTCTTCACGTTGTCACTGAACCACTGTGAAATGCTAAATGGTTTTGAAATCTTATTTTTGGGTACAGAGCTGACATTCTTCATTTGCATTTTCATTGTTCAGGAAAACAGAGGCGAGTTTCTAGGGAGATCCTTTCCATCTGACAACAACAGAAAAGAGAGTAGTTGGCGTGACCCCTGCGGTGGCTGACCCCAGGCTGGGATATCCAAACGCACGCAACGTAGATTATCATAGAATCACGGAAGGGTTTGGGTTGGAAGGGACCTTTACAGGCCATCCAGTCCAACCTATCTCCAACCAGATCAGGTTGCTCAGAGCCCCGGCCAACCTGGCCTGGAATGTTTCCAGGGATGGGGCATCCATCACCTCTCTGGGCAACCTGGGCCAGTGTTCCACCACCCTCAGTGTAAAAGATTTTTTCCTAATATCTAGTCTGAACCTACCTCCCTCTATTTTAAAGCCAGCAAAGCAGTTGACAGGCACAAAGGCATTCCCAGCTCAGCCATCATCATCAAAATGACCTCACCTTGGCCATGCAATGGGTTGACACAAGCGAGGTTTGGGGACACGGGTTCATCATCCCATGCGGAATGTTGACATATCCTATGGCTCTCGGAAGCCCCTTGCCCACACCTTCTGAAGCACCATCCCTCTCTTGCAATGCTGCTTCTGTGACAAAGTAATTTCTAGGTGATGACTTCTGATGGGCCAACTTGTTGCCCAGCCAAGGAGCTGCTTACTTCCCTCTGTGATCACCATGAGCAAGAACATACACATTTCGGATAAACAGACCCTGGAAGGTCTCACCCATCCCATGCATGCTCCCACTTGTGTCAGGGCTGAAATGCTTCATCCAAGCTACAGCAAAGGCAATGGAAAGATTCCCAGCGAGTGCTGGGGCTTGTCCAGGATCCAGAGGTTTTACAGCCTCTCGGTGCTCACTGTACACACGGGGCAGAGAAAACGCTCAGCTCACGGCAGCGAGACCCTGCACCCACAGACAGCAACTCACACAGCTGAGCTAGGTGCCTCCTAAAGCTCTTAAACTCACTGAGCTCTGCTCTCTGTCTGCTCTAAGTTGAGGCTTTTTCTTCACTCACTACCTCGTACGGTCCCTGCAAGGCTGAGAAGCCTGTAGATGAGTTCATTTTCTTTTCCCAGATATTAAGAAACACTGACGAGGGACCCGTCCGTTAAATTAGCCATCGGTATTCACAGGGGGAAAGGCACTGCTCTTACCGCAGTGCTCTTACCGTTTGCTCTGCCATGTCCGCAGCTCTGCCAGGGAGCCAGTAATGTGTTTGGAGAGAGTTAATAAAAGTAATTTCCCTTCATAAAGGAAAAAGAATATAACGTTGGGGGGGAGGAAATCTGTAACCAGTTTGAGTTTTCATTCTCTCAGTTGAGAAAATAGCAGCAAACGGCCACCAAAACTTGAGGAACTTAGCATGAAAACGTGACAGAAACGTCCTCGCTGGAGGGAGACATCAGACCAAAAGGGAGTTGGGAACCCGCCGCCACACACGGTTTGGGAGATGGCCTAAGAGCGAGTAGGAAACACACGTTAGGGAGAGGAAGAGGCAAATAAATTCACAGAACAAGGAACAGCCACAGCTGCCGTGAAACCCCAAACACTGGTCCTGCCACTACCAGACCCACGGACACGTTCGGTCACGTCCCCCGGGCACGCGCCGTTTGCCACTCTAAACCACCACCACTGCCCGTCCCCTGCTCCGGGCACCCGCAGCGGTGTGCCCCAGGGCATCGCACGGACACCGCATTGCGAGATTTCGGTTGCTAAAGCCTGCCCACCACGCTGCAGAGCCCAAGTGTTAAATCACAGGCTCAAGGCAACGGAAGACGTGAAGTTTTTTGTTTACGTAAGAGTAAGATTTGCTGTTAAGCACCCAGCGCGGAGAGAATCTGCTTCCCTTAAGCGCTGTGTTGTGTGAATTTAATGTGCAGAAAAGGTGCCAGACTAACAACCCTGAAGAACAGAGCTGCCTGTTTAGCAGAGAGCGAGCTGAGCTCTCGGAACAGCGTTTCTCTGCAAGGAGGTGCCGCAGCAGGAGCCACCCGGCCCCAGCCAGGCAGAGCCTGCCCCCGGCTCGCGCGTCGGCCGGGTTTAAAGCACGCGAGGGTGCAGAGATGGCGGCACGAACTGAGGGAAAGGAACATTCGGAAATCTCGGTACAAACCCCTGCTTTTCCCTTCGTCCATGCCTGAAAAGTGCCAGCATACGCACGATGCTGGGGTGTTTGACCAGCCTGAAATGCAGTTTAGAAAGGCACACGTACACTTCTTTTCCTTCACTGATCCCTTTCCACTCTGTCGCTTCCTTGTGGCCATCACCTCTTTTTTTCTCCTTACTTTGACAGTTGTGGAAATTATTTCCAGAAGGTCTGAAAGAACTGAGAATTTTTGCCCCCCACCGCAATGAGAGGTCCTTGGTCCCGCTGCAGAGGGGCACTTTCTCTCCTGGGCGTGAGAGCTGTTGAGGAACACACCTAAACCAAGAGGTCACCAATGTCAAGAGACAGCTCTTTGCCACGCTGCGCCCTGCCAGCCCCGGGGAGGGCCCTGGAGATTAACACCAAGCCCCTGGGCTTGATCCAGGGGCTCCACTGGGACATCTGCATGCCAGGAACCTGACCAATGTGCAGAAACTGTTTATAGCATAAATCTCCTTTTAAACTTCACTTTAAAAAAGCTTCTGCTTTCCGTGGTGGGACAGCGACCCTTTGAATGCTACATTATTCTTATAACTTAAATACTGGAGCATTAGGCTGCCCTGTACCACAAATTACAACCCTAGCAACAGGAGCTGGTTTAACGGCAGCTACTCAAACTACTTCCCCGTTCCATTACCACCAAGGGGCAAGAAAAGAGCATCACATCTTTGTTTGACTGAAGTAGAGGATGAGATTGTTCTTGCTTTGTCACACCTGATCGATGTTCTGGCTCCAGTGAAGCTATCAAACATAAATCCAAGTCATACAGCCATCACACAGGCACACAGCGAGCCGCTCTTCTGCTTTCCCTTTCTCTGGGGGCAGAGAAGGGAATAAACTCCGACTTCTGGCCTTTCTTTCTAACACAACCAGCAGCACAAGTCTGTTTTGGCAGGGCTGCACCCCAGGGCTCCAGTTCAGTTTTGTGCCCACTGCCACCATCCCACTGGGACACCGGGATGGCTTTGCAGCAGGTCTCCTGCGGAAGTGTTTGTCCTTCAGGAGGGAGGAAGTCTGAAAATGGACTGACAACATCTGACTAGGCTTGGATAACTCAGATCACAGAGCATTTTCTGTAATTTATCAGAAGCATCTATTAACCCTTAATAAGGTAAAAACTTTTTTACATTCTCAACTGAAGCTAAAGTTGCCAAAAACCCCCACCAAACTGACATTTCCACCACATCTGCTGTAAATCCTTCTACTTTTCTTGCATGAAAGAAAACAACTCATTATTCAGTCTTTGCTCTCTGACAAAACTATCAAAAATATACTGGAGCAAATCTTGCTATACCAACAGAAATAGCCTGTATTTCGTGCCAAGGAATATGATGTGCATATTTTTATAGGCACCATAGATCATCACCATCCGTCCTGACACGTTAATTGTCTGCAGTTTTTCTAGGAAAACTAGAAACTTAAAAAACTAACAAAGCACATGAAATAAGTTGAATGATGATACGGACAGAGCACGAAGCGTGATGGGCTTACTGCTCTGGAAATGTGCAGATCCTGATTTGCCCGAGTTCGCTCTAAAAATAAAATGTAGAGTGGTCAAACAGACGGCTCGCGGTGCTACTTACAGCGGAGATATGATATACATAGCAAAAGAACTGCTTATAGAGCACGGTCTCTGCAAAAAAAAACAGCTGAACTTGACAAATCTGGGAACAAAACATTCATTAATCAAAGTAGGGAATAGTACTCACAGTTTGTAAAGCCAGTGGAAGCATCCCCATGCTGCTAGGGGACAGTAACGCCCCAGCCCACACAATAAAGTAAACCAGTACAAACCCTACTGGATGACAACTTCCAGGAGAAAATACGGATGCAAGGGCTTTGGTTGTAAGTGGCCAGCTTTTACGCGTAACAGCTACTTATGAGGAGTACTGTCTTGTGGAAACACTTAAGGCCAGCACTTCAGTAGTATTACAAAGGGTAAAGACTTAGGCTAGACAGAATGGAGAGGGTCATGGTCCCTCTGACGTGCTCTTGGCTACGAGGAGCTCAGACACCGCAGACAGACCCGAGAACGCGTTCCCAGGAGGATCCACTGCACTGAAGCCTCCTGCAGAGAAGGGAGCCCAGCACACAGCAGAAAAGCACAGGGCAGCCAGAGAACCAATGGAGCGAGACAGGGATGAAGCGAGACAGGGACGAAGTGAGACAGGGAGGCAGGAGCCGAGCTCTTCCCAAGACAGGCTGATGACTGCAGGCAGGAAGGGCAGGAGCAAACGGGGCAAGCTGTGGGCAAGCACGTTCACATCCCACACCACCACAGAGTCCACCCAGGGCACCAAAGAAAAGCACCACACCACCAAAAGGTATAAACATCAGTTCAGAGTCCATCACCAGGTTACCTCCGCACTCACAAGAGCGAGCAGCATCTTCTCCAGTTTCTTTTTCTGACTCAGTAAGGACAAGTTTAAAGCTTGCAGTTTCATAAGAATTCAGTCTTCACACACACACAGGGAAACCTACCAGCTGCGCTCAGTACGTAGCTTTTTAAAGGGCAGAAGTTCTATTTAAAATGCAAAAAAATTCAACTTTTTAGAGTTTAAAAAATTTTAAATCTATCTCTCAATTCTTTATTATTTCTTAACACCACACTGACAATCCCCTATGAGACATCCAGATTTTTCTCATGAAAAACTGGAATTGAAAGAGAATAAAACTGGAATTTTTACTTGATATTAAATACAAGCTTTCGATATTTAGGTCTGGATGACCTTGCTATTTAAATTTTCCACAGACAACAATGGGGGTTTATTCCTGGACAAGGAGCACGGGATTTGGGACTAATTGTACTTTTAAGTGTGACATTTTAGCTGTAAGAAAGTCAAGGAGCCAAACACGCGGTTGGTGTATATGCCCAAGCCTCCACTCCCTTCCTCTGAGCTGAGACAACATACACAAACCAAGAATCTAAACTCATAATTCTGAATTTTCACTGTAATTGCAACAGCTCCATATTTACAGTGCAGCCTGCGCCAGTGCCCGCTGGAGCCATCCGTAAGGCTTAACTTGATTTTAATAAGAGTTCAATTAAAGCCCTAGAAGAGTTTACAATACAGTTTTGGGGTTTTTTTAAACAGCTACGACTTCAATAAACATTGGATAATTCGCTCTAGAAACAAAAGATCCCACTCAGGGCTATGTATAATAGCTAGACAAGATATTTCAAAATAAATAATCTTTTGGGAAAATAAATAACTCTAAGAAATGCAACTGATTCACACTAAACATTTCCAAAGCTGATAGTCAGAAGATCCCTACCACACCATCTTCAAACTCCTGGGTGAGAGCACTTATGAAAATTTATAACGAAAACCAGCAGGGATTTTCATAAGGTTATAGAACTGAAACGGTAAGTCAGAGAGAAAATGCTTCTTTATCCGTAATATTTTCCATGTAGATAAAATGCCAGTGTAAAACGGAATAAAATATGGCGAGATGCGACATCTCCCCCTTAACTCATTGACAGATAGCAGTAAATTAACAAGTGATGTTTATTAGTTTAATATTCAAATATGATGAACAGAATCAAAAGACTGCTCCATATAAATGAGTGATTTTGAAACCCCTGAAATTACAATGCCGACTCGGCGAAGTGAAGTGCATTGAACCCTACCTCTCCTCTGTCAGAGTCTTGCACATCTCCTCAAGAACTCCTCACAGACTATAACGTTCAGGCACACAGATTTCTCTCGGAGCAGTGCCAGGCGCTCCGTTGAGGAGAACTGGCACAGCTCCACTGAAATAAAAAGACTGAGGCTAACTTACACCGAGCACACGCCCGGCCCTTGCGAATGAATTTCCCATGGACCTATTTCTGCAGCCGTCAGCTCAGCAAAAACCCGTTTAGCAGTAGTTCTGCTCGATTCAAGGTTGCAGAATTTGGCCTCTACTCATTTTTGGGTCCTCTTGATTTGACGCAGTATGCTGAAGTGCTAAGCATAACTTGGCAGGGGCTTTCCCCTCCCCAGCATCTTTTGTTTGGTATAGACATTAGGAAATAAATTAACGAGTTATGCGTGCTTTTCTTTACAGCAAAAAGAAGGAAAAAGAGTTTTCAGATTAAGTTTCTGAATCATGAACCAGCAAAGATTTATAATTAAAAATTTATACGCAAACCTCTGCAGTGTACTGAGTTTAAATCAACCCCGTTATATAAAGACCCTTGCCTTAAAACATGAAGTCAAATGCAAAAAAAAAAACCTGATTGTAACCAGAGCAAAAATCTGATTGAGTACAGCAGCAGCCACTGCTCATTAGTCAGGTGTCCCAAGGACAGCTGTCAAAAGCGGAAATCACCCCCACACAGCTCTAAAATTTTAATTCTTACATGTAGTAAGTGGAGGAATACTGCAACTACACCCACCTCAGTCCCTGTAAAATATTTCCCAGATTTAAAGTTATTTCAAGTGTTAAAGGAGGACAACTTATCTGGAGAAACTATACAAACACCCTCTGTCTCCCCTGCTGCGAAAGTACGAACAGTGTGCAAGACCAGAAATCTTTATGGACAAAGTTTATCTTCTGAGTTTTCATTCACACTTTTTTCCTTAATTTTTAAATATCTCATTTATTTTTTTTTCAGTTTGTATTCCTAAAGGGCCAGGTTTGTGAAGAACTTAGCAGAACTCATATAGATAAATAACCTGGTAACCATTCTCATCCCCAAAAGATTTAGATTAATTTGGATACAGCTTTGACAAACATTAAATCTCTTCTTTAATGATGTTCCTCAAACAAAACAGTTAGCAAAATATCTGAATTTCCTTGTATAATGTCACATTTTAATGTAAACATCAAATAATGTACCAAAAGTTTTACTGGAAAAAAAAAAAAAAATTAAAGCGGCACAATTCTTTATACCACCGGAGAAGGGGGGAGGAAAAAGCCAGATTACAAACATTTACACATGCATAGTGGAAAAAAAATTAAACAAACAAACAAAAAAGTATTTTACTAAATTCACGCATTTTTTTTAAAATAGTTATTAAATCTACTAAGCACCAACATACCTAAAAATTTATTTTCAGCTTCATGATTCATTTAAAAAACCTATCAAATTAACTTTTCAAACAAGCTTATATTACTAGCTTGTCCAAAAATAAAATGTAGAGTTTTTTTGGGTTTTTTTATTGGGTTTTTTTGTGGTTTTTTTTTGTGGTTTTTGTTTTTTTTTTTAATTGTTTATTTTAAAGTATACCAATACTTTTTATCTGAATGTTTCCAAACAATGGCATAGGTGTCTGCAAAGAATGCCTTTACTTTACCCTACAGTGGATGGAAAATACAATACCACATCATACAGAATCTAAAACTATAAAAGTCTGAGAATGCAGCATCCCTTCACAAAAAAGCTGATAAAACTGAAAGTATTTAGAAGATGCTGCACCTTTATTAAAAAAAAAAAAATTAAATGAATTTAAGCAGAAATAACATACATTTTTACATTAACTGGCCATTTCTGGTACAGAAACCCAGCATAGTATGCTAATGTTATTGAATAAATGTAAATGCTACTTACAATCTTCTTAAATACAATTTAGACAAACTTTTTTTTTTTGCTTTTTTTCTTTTTTCTTTTTTTTTTTTCCTTTTTTAAAGTTGTACAGGTAACCTCTCAGCTGCTAGCTTAATGCAACATATCGTTAACATTACACAAATTAAAAAATAATGTGTGTGTGTTTTCCTACAGA
Source organism: Chlamydotis macqueenii (assembly GCF_036417535.1). NCBI lineage: Eukaryota > Metazoa > Chordata > Aves > Otidiformes > Otididae > Chlamydotis > Chlamydotis macqueenii. The sequence continues at coordinate 3,757,923 of NC_141573.1, forward strand.
AAAGCTTCCAAAAAACCGACCCACATCAAAAAATGCAAAATAATGGAATATAATTAAAAAAAAAAAAAATTAGTTGCAAGTCTAGCAGCAAAGCAATTAAGTGAGGATATATTTACTAATATAAACAAAGGGAATATTTGCAACTACAAGTGAAGCCCCAACTATCTTAGATCTACTGACACAAATAAAAATTAAATTCTCTCTAAAAAAAATAATCTGGTTATTTAAAATAGGAGTAAAAGCCGTTGCTACCTGATGAACTACCTAGGCTAAGTTCCTGAAACAAAGACAAAGGGTCGCTATTCTTTTTTGTCTGCTCAGGAGGAGGTTTGGGCTTTGGCGGAGCCCGCAGAGCACTTGCGTAGGACATGACGGGCTTGCTCCCACCAGCGTTCTGCTGGCTGCTGCTGTTCGACTCCACGATCTGCTTGTTGGGCATGAGGGGTGGGAACTGGCCGAGATGCTGTAGCACGCTGTAGTTGAAGGAGTTGGACAGCTGGATGTTTTCGGCCTTCAGGTGTTCCTCTGGGGGCTTGACTGTCTTCGGTGGAGCTGCGGAAGAAGTAACCAGAGTGAACAGCTCTGACTTGGGAAATCTGTTCATAGTAACCCCAAAGCACGGCCAGGTACTGAAACGACCTCTTCTGGGAACCTTCCCCACCACCACCGCCAGTTTCCCATGGTTAGGCCCTCTTTGTCCGAGCAAATTTCATAATTAAGCTATCTAGCTTCATTTCCAACTACTGGACCTTGTATTATCCTTGTCAGCAATGCCAAGACTGACATTCAACGTGTTCTCCCTGCACGCGTACCTACAGAGCTCGTACCACCGAACCTGCAGCTCTGCACGGGCGAATTTAGCAGATGTGCTGAAGGTAAGCTGCTTCAGAATGTGATATACGCTAATTTAAACACTTTATCCACTGAGACAGCCCAAAGACTGTTTCATTCTTCTTGCTTTATAGCTTAATAGGCTAAAATTAAAATTTACAGCACCATATATAATTCACTCTCAAACAGCAATTCAGAGTCCTGAATGCCAACCGACTAATTATTGATATTTTAGTCTGAATGCATTCCTGCTAATTGATATGTTCTTGCTCCACATTTAACAACTCCTGTAACTATCGGAAAAAATGGTGCTTTAAACCATAGGTATAAAAGTGCTTCCAGGTGAATTTCCTGAATCCTAATGAGGGATCTTAGTTTTGTCTGGAGAATTCTGCTGTCTTACACAGCCAGAGAAACTCTGCACTGAAATGCAGATATAGGGTATATCTACAACAGCCTAGGAGCTGGGCAACAGATATATTTTGTAATTATTTCAGTCTTTAGAGGTACATGTTATTTGTAAAGTCCACATACAAAGACGTACCATCAAATGAGTACAAAAGTAGAAAAATCTGAGTATATCATTAAGTTTCTCACCAGAAGGGTCGCACACAGGCTTTTGGTTTTGATAAAGTACTCAAAAAAAAAAAAAACCAAACCTACAATAAACAATCCAACCCAGAGAAGAATGAATATAGAAAGAACATAAGCAAAACAGTTTTGCTAGGGTTGCTATGATTCCAAAAAGATATCAGAACACAAGGGAAAAAACCTCCCAAAAATAACCACAGCACTCAAGAGAAGACAAGTAACGCCAAGTGGGGCTAGAGGTGAATGCTCTGTGTGGCAGAGGTGTCTAACTGAGTAAGAAATACGAAATAAACATTGAATAATAACTTAAATAATTTTCTATCAACAGAAAAAGCAATGCAAATCAAGCTCTCAAATTGCAATTTTGGAAAGTGCTTGCATATAACACCACTGAGCAATTCAGAGCAGCTCTCCCTGCACTCCATAAATCCACGCGGATATAACCGCGTCCTTGTGCCGCAGCTATTTCTGATGCTCAGGAGACAGAAACTCTTGAACAGTCTGCTATCATGATTGCCCACTCTCAGGCAACAAATACCGGCACAGCACTAGGTCATCTCATTCTCATGGATTGTTATTTCATGAATAAAAATCAATAGTAACCAGAAACACTGCAGTGACTGGTCATTAACCCCTAGCGAAAGAAAACACACCTGGGCTTTAAATACGCCCATCGCAGCCAGAGAGCTGTAAATGCAGAGCAGCCATAAAAATGGAGATTTGTTTGCATGAACATTAGATACAGCGCAATCCTGCATATACATTTATTTACAAAACAGAAACCATGCTTAACTACAATGAAAAGTATTCTTGTAGCAAATGCAGACGCCAGTCAAAGCTTCTCCCTTTTGGTTAGGATTTGTTATTTGGCAGCAAACGTACAGATATGGTACTTTCTACATACTCATATTTCCTCTGAGGATTTTACTCACAAACATGTTATTAATCTTTACATCAAGGGGTAATGGTTTTAAAGTACATGGAGGAAAATTCAGACTGGACATTAGGAAAAAATTTTTGACAGTGAGGGTGATGAGACACTGGCCCAGGTTGCCCAGAGAGGTGGAAACGTTCAAGGCCAGGTTGGCCGGGGCTCTGAGCAACCTGATCTGGTTGGAGATGTCCCTGCTCCCTGCAGGGTTGGACTGGATGGGCTGTAAAGGTCCCTTCCAACCCAAACCGTTCTGTGATTCTAAGATTAAAGCAAGGAAATGTGGTATCAGCTGATCCCAATACAACCAGTATCTATTAGATAACCAGAGAGTCTAGAGAGTAACATCAGAGATGGATGCCACGCTTGATGACACATACTAGCATGCATTCAGCTTCTTGATTTTCAGTAAAAATATAAATAGATTGAAGGCGGTGCCCTGAGCTTGAAGCTTTGAACTTAGCACAAGAGATTCAGTCATAAATATGGTTTTGTAAAATAACATTTTCACACTTTCTAAATGAAAATGCTCATTAGGAACTTAACTCTTGAGTGCTGTCGCTGATGTAAATAGCTTTTTTTCATTCGGTCTGCACTGCATGTTTTTACTTCACAATTACTATACTATGAAATTACAAGATGTTTTAAGTTTATAAAATTTTACCAAAAGCAATTAGATCTTTTAAGGGCAATAAAACTAGCTTATAAAGAATTTTTCACATTATTAAGTGTTTTAATAATCATGCTGGAAAACTGTTCACATTTTTATTAATTTTTTTTTAATTACCATTGGAGATCCTTAAACCAAAATCACAGAGAAGAAACTGTACTATCTTGGTAATTTTGTGTTTCACAAACATTAAAAATACAGAGAACAGAAGAATAGCTGCACTGCTCCAACTCTCTACTTCCAGCTTTTTTTAATCACTGAAAAGTTAATTTACTTTCTCTCTGTTAAATCAATCACCAGGGAAGCCAGGTTCCAGTGTGATTCTTCCACGGTGAGAGTTTAAACTTCACCATTACTTTGATGAAGTATTTACTGGGAAATACCCTGAGAAGCAGAGATCAAGTCTGTACCTACCTAACAACTCCCGGGGTGGAACTGCTCTGTTGGCTCCGTTGCATGGAATGTTTGGGTACGGGGCAGATGAGGAGGAGTTTACCCACAGCTCAGGTGATGAGTAGTTGAAAGATGACTGGTTATTGTGGTCCTGAAGCTCTTTACACTGACCAAGACTGTCTTGAGGAGCGCTTAATTCTTCAGAACAAGCCTGGACTGAACTAGAGGAAATTCTTCTTTGGTACAACGGCCTGCCTGGTCCTCTTGGTTCATACTGTGAAAAACAAAGTAAAACAAAAAAAAAAAAGGTCTTTTGCTCCTTTTACTCAACTGCATGTATCAAATACCATTTTCCCATCCATTTTTTTCCCATCCATTTTTTTTTCCCTGAAATGTGTTACAAAAAAAAAAAAAAAAAAAAAAGTCCTTTGCATTTAGGAAAAAAATTAATACATTTCAAGTTCTATGTTGTATATTGCAGTCCCTGATAATGTATTTTAATCACACCAGGCAGACACAGAATTTTAAAGGAAGTGCAAAGAGTGTCAACTGAGATTCCTAAATTCTTATCAACCTTTACATCTCACACTCCTACGTGGGAGATGTATCACATAGTGAGGAGGAAGATACTCAGCATTTACAAAGGAAGCAAAGGAAGCACAGAAAGATACAAGAGCAAGAGAAAATGTTCAATTACAATGTAGAGAGGAAAAAAATGGCTCTTAGTTTCCAAAGGACAAATGAGTGACCTGTACACCAAGATTTAGGGAAGCAGGATACATTTGTACACTGCATTTTGTGTATGTACACACAGAACAAATGCTCTGGAGGGGTGTGTGCCCTCAGGAGAAATAATGCAGAGAATTTTATCTGAAACCAGAGACAACCTTGGTTGTACAAACCCTGTAGATCACAGAGACGAAAGTGGCAGGAGCTCCATTAATTAACCTGGTGGCTTCAAGAGTTCAGATTTAAGGCCCCTCTAAATTTTCAGCCCTCTCAACTTTCTCAAGATTCAAAGCAAGCCTATTGTATTAGTTTGTTTTAAAAAGATAAGCACAGTATTTGCTTCCTTCTGCACTGCACTGGCTAACAACAGCACAAATAACAGAAGTCACAGAAGTAAATCCATACTTGGTAAAGCAAAAAGTAAACGTCCTAGTAAAATATCATTAAAAAATTAGCTAAATAAACAGCAAATAACTTGCTTGTGGCGTCCCAATATTGTTATTATATCATCCACAAAAAAAAAGAGACAAGGAAAAAAGAGTGCATGAAAGAAAACTAATATCTTGTTCTAGCGACACTATTATGATATACCAAGGGAACAGCACGTAAGATATCCGGTCACTCTACTCTCTTGAGGACACTCTTCAAAACCAACAAACAAAATTTGGAAGTTACTGCCTGAATCACACCCCAAACGTATACTTGTTATTGAGTTTACTGGGGAATTTTGGTAAGCAATCAGGAAATTATAAAAGTTCTGGACACTTGCATACAGGACCAGACAGAAGGTAAGTATTCCCTTTTACACGCGGTTCAAATCTGGTTTGACTGAACATATGCAAAAGCTTTCAAGTATCAAGTCAACGAACAGAAATAGCGATTGAGGAAACACTTTAGTATGTGTATCAAAAGTCAGGACATCCCCTTGACACCTGCCTTCTATGAGGGATCTCTGTTAAAAATACACCTAAACCCGCATTTTTATTTCTTTGTATATTCAGTCCTACTACCAGTTGCACTAGCAGTCTTGGAAACTTCACATGCAAGTCTCTGTCTTGTACCATTTGTACTGCAATTGGCATTCCTGTCACATATTTTGAAAGGATGAAGGAGTAAGAACTAAAACGAATTTACACTAATTACATAAAGGCTCACTCTATTTGTCTTCAGATAGCAGGAGCTGTCACAAACTCTGCAGGAATATTTATTAGTTTATTACTGCTGAAAAGCCATTGTTCCCGTGCCCCGCTGTACTGACGGCATTTACTGTTGTCACAAAGTATTTGATTTTATACAAGGTGGTATGGCTTAATGGACTGAGACAGAGAATTTTTAAATGTCTATAAAACCAAACCTCACTACAGCTTTAGCTGGGCCTGAGGACTCCATTAACCTCTCTGGATCTGTATAAGATAGTAATTTGTAAAAATGCACTGGAATTCAATTTTAGTTATTTTACTCAGGCACGTAAACTTAATATTTTCTATTTTCAGAAGTTGAAAGACAATTAAATATGTTTTATGTGGGATGGTGATGAGCAGGGATATCCCCACAGCTTCTGTAAAAACCTTGACAGAAATGCATCACAGAACAAGGCACTTAACTTTATGCACAAATATTGGATTACATGCAGTCAGTGCAAGATTATCTGAGAATATTAATTCTGACATTCCTGGAATACAACCTGGCTCCAGCATGCTCCATGTCTACATATCACACACTCCGTAGCACTCTGGATTCCAACAGGGATCAAAAACTCCTGTTGAAAACAGGACCTGTCCTAGTTGTATGTGCTTGCATAGTCGGCATCCCATAACACACACTCTTTGAGTGCAGAACAAAAAAAGATCGAGACGGACAGAGCCAGCCCTGGTGTGGCAGGGTTTGTGCTGGACCCACATTCACGCAGCACAGCTGAATATCTCTGCACTGATTTCCAAGATACAAAATACACAGGATGGCCTTACACAGAATTAGCTCAGGCCAGGTGGGATTTACTGAATCAGGTTTTGTACCATGTTGAAACAACTGTACGGCTATGGTCTCAAGTTCGTATGAAAAGTAACTTAACAATATTCACAGTTTAATACTGAGCCAAACTGGCTGGCTGATTCAAGCTGACTTCCCAGAAAGGCATTTCATGAGTATTCACCTAGGCTATGGTAAAATTGCACTCTAAATAAATGACATGCAGATAATTGAGCAACGATTGCAAAAAACCTCTGAGCAACATTCAAAAAACAGTAATATTCAAAAAGCCAAGACCTCCCACTTAGTAGAGAAAATGCTATACCTGCAGTGATGAGAACCACGAATACGCACAGGGTGAACAGAGAAAATGCAGAAAAAATTTTTACCTTACAGAAGTTCCCAGCATGAACTTTTAATATGTGAGGTATTTTGCATTCACGACCACTGCAGAATATAATTTGAAATTAAAATGACATGACAATTGCATACGCAGACTAAAATGCCTACCTCTTCTAAGCTGTGGAGCGAAGAAGCAGATACTGCTCGAGATGTGAGTGGATGAAATGGCTCCTGACCTACCGCATGCGGATGATTCTGTATTTGTATAAAAGGGTTTTGTTGCGACCTATGGGGCAATGGAGGTATACCATAATGAAAGCCTTGCCCCATCAGGTGATTCTGCTGCAGGTTAGCGTAAGTCCATGATCCATCAGGTTGCAGGTATTTCAAGGGAGATGGGGTTATATGTTCAGATGGCATTGAGAAAGGAGGATTGTATATTTGGGGTAAATGCTGCTGAAATGCTGGGTTACTGGGTATTTCAATGTCTCTGTTGTTTTCAGTGAAGTTAGGAAAGTGACCGCTGTGGTTAGAATTGCAGGAAGGAGAAGGGAGTGCTGGTGGGCTTCTGGGCTGAACTTGTCTGTATTGCAACAGTCTTGACTGGGGGGGTGGCATCTCAGCTAAGTCCCGACTTTCACTTTGATCACGGTGTGACAGTTCTCTGAGCAAATCCTGGAATCTGTATTGACAGAATAAATGTATTAAGAAAAAGAAAAAATGTTTTGCTGAAATCCCACTCTTCTTGAGGTTGAGAAAACTCAAAGCACAAAACACTGAATTTAAATACACTCATCTTTGCACTTACTGACCCTAACTTCAAAGGATATGACTGTGAGCAATCAGAAATTAGGCACAAGAGGATTAATTGGATGAAATACCTACCTGAATCGTCTCAAAGTTTTAGTATCTCTTCATATTTCCTTTTCGGTCAGAAGAATCAATTTTTTGTTATCTCTTAAGAGACAACTAAGGTAAGGATTTCCTGCTTTATTATACAAAGTTAAGAACTTCATATAGTTCAAGAAAATTTTAACCCTTTAAAAGGCAAAACCCCAGAACAACCAGGCATTCTCCTCACTTGCACAAATATACTTCCAATCTTCTTGAAAAGGTCAAGAATATTCAATTCAGCACTTCACAGTCAGATAAGAGAGCATTTAGAGACTTTACCACGGCTATAACAAACCAGATGGAAAATAAAGCATAGTGGGAGATGACAGTAAACAGAGGCAATTTAAAAATCCAGCCTTTACAATACACATGATTAAAGCTGATGACCACTGGAACCATTTTTCTGCTTATGCTCAACAGCTTCCTTTCTTGCCCCCTAATGCTCCATCTCAGATATAAGCATTCTTTTCCAGTCTGCTTTTAAAAGCAAAGGCTTTTTGAAAAGGAAGAAAAATTTAGGTTTTACTGGGGAGCAGTGTTTGGGAAGGGGTTGGTTGGTTGTTTTCAAGCACATAAATCTGAGACTGCTAATTCAATTTGAAGAATTTACGACTTAAATAGGCCTTAACTACACTCAGACACCTCTTTTATAAACACAAGGTTGTTACTCTCTATCCATTCCTTATTCCATAAACACAGCACTGAAAAGCTCCATAAAAGTATTTTTTCCACTACAGCTTTACTACCCAATATACTAACAGAATAAAGCATAACACATAATAAAAGCACAGTTGTAAGTCAGCCTGTCAACTGTTTTAACCTTCATAATAACAGCAGCCAAAAGCAATACCTTTAAGTGCCTTGCACTTGATCACAGTGTTACAGATAGGTGCCCACTGCTCAATTTTACACAAGCTCTGATGACTCAGTAAACAAATACCTTGAATATGTTGCCTCTGTTTCATCTTCTGTATTACTGGCAAGTTTCCAGTTTGCCCTAACTTGCTGCTGTTGATGCAATCCAATTGGTTGCTGAGGAAGATGTGGTAGATGAGGATGGTGATGGTGTTGATATGGAATAGTGCCTTGACTGAGATAGGCATTATGTTCATTCCATTGCTGTAACCTGGCTTGTTGTTGCTGCCTTATTGTTTCCAAAGCTACATTTCCATGCATACGATCTACAAAAATAGTTTTAAAAAAATAATTTATCTAATGCCCCTTTTCAAAGATCTTTATGTCAGAAAAAAAAAAAAAAGAATACTTTTTATACAGTATATTCCAGGGCCTAGTATATACTAACTGCATTGCAGTGTATAACCTGGTTATTTAAATCATATGGAAAATCATATAAACATGAATCTTCTAATAAAGTGCTGAATATTCAAACATGCCTCAAGCAGCAAATTATGCTCAATGACATTACTTATGGAAACTAACCCAACAATGACCCAATTCAGAGCAATATGCCTGAAAAGGTAAATACCTCCTTCATTTTCACTTCAATGTAGTTAAAACTGCACGCTCTGAATTTAAATAAAGGAAAGTCACCTACCTAAAGTGTCCCCTAAGGGCATTCCTGATGGATTCTCTTCAATGAAGTTGTTCAAGTGGGTTGGCAGAACAGGGTTGTGCTGTGCAATAGGCCTCAAAGGATTATTGACTTCTTGTAACATAGGTGGGGGGTGTTCTGAAATCACAGCATCTACAGCAGGAGAGTGCGGTCGGTGGGGAATTGGATTATTAAAAAAAGACTGGCTGGGGCCTGCCTGGTAAGCAGGGGAAAGCTGTGAAGGTTGTGGAGGCTGCTGATTCAAATGATTATGCTGCTGAACTACCTGGCTTTGCTGGGGTGGCATTTGGTTTTGTTGTTCAGGCAAATGGTTTTGCTGTTGATTTAAAAGGTTTTGCTGCTGTTGCAGAGGATATGGCTGCCTCGGTATCTGTGACAGGTGCTGGAAGTGGCGATTGGGAACTGCGTACTGGGAGTGGGGTGGGGTGAGATGTAGATTCAGCTGCCTGGGGTTAAGATTATCTTTGCGATGAAATTTAGCGTTAGGATAACCAGCACTGGAACGTGACTCTGGGCTTCTATTCTGAGAATTTGCTTCTAAGTCAACCTAGAAAATAAGAATGAAAAAAACTTTGAAAATTCACATTTAAAAACAAAAACAAACAACCAAACACACCAGTAATTAATAAATTCATTAAAAGAGGGAATATTAAAAAAAAAAAAACAAACAAGACAAACTCACCTGCTTGGATTCCACAGGTTTCTTCTCAGGTGTTCGAATTTTATTTATTTCAGGTCCAGCAGTGTTTTCACTTTTACCTAAAAATATTTTAAAAATTAATTAGTTCGTTTCAATGGAAAAATGATTATTTTGAGAGATTTTTCCAGACAAGGGAAACTTTGACTTATTAGTATCACATTTACAGCATCATAGAGATTCAATATAATTTACTCAAACAACACTTTTCCTCTAATCTCTGCACTTTGTTCATTAGCCATCACCAAGTAGTTCTTCCAACTTAATTGCAAATAACATCAGCAGCAGTTACCACTGGACTGCAGAACAGAGACACCAATTATACCCCCAACACACACTCCCCCCAACTTTGACGACTTCCTGCTCTGAATCTCACAATATCTTAGCAATTCTATTTGTAATGGCAAACCACAGGTTATTTCCCCAACTCTGTGGATCCCTCGATGTCACTTAAGAGAAAAAAAAAAAAAGGAAAAAAAAAATCCTTTCCACAATGCCCTATTTAAAGTACAAACTCCTTCAAAACAATTTGCAACGCAATTTCAACAACTAACCATTTCGACTTTGTTCATGTTGCTCCTTGTCTGGATGCTGAAGCTGCTGCTGCTGTCCTATGCTAACTGGAGAATGGTGTCCCAGGCCATAAGGGATAGGAGACCCACGCCCATGTGCCTGTAACAGGTTCATATTATATGCCATAGCTGCTTGATGAGTAATGATTCGAGGGTCAACTGCAAACCTACCCTGATACCCCGTCCATGGTACCTACATAATTTAAAAAAAATAAAAAAAAAAAAATAAAAAAAAAAAAAAAAGAGATGCAATCTGTTAAGGCACATTAAAGGAAGAAAAGTGACAAGCACACTGATATGACATCGGTAATACCCAGCTCTCCCTGCATCGGATGACCTGACACACTAACACACAGCTACAGCTGGTGCTGCAAAGGGAGAGCCGTACGGGCGGGCCTTGCAGCAAGAGGCAAAGAGCAAAGATGCTGGAGGACTACCCTGGGCAAAACATTTTGTATCAAAACCCATTCTTGTTTTGGTGGTTTCAAAATCCAGAGAGAAAAGACTTACGGACAAATTGTATTTTAATAACCTTTAAATTAATCTCTTCTCTAAATAAATATAAATGGGTGAAGTTCAAAAAATAAAAGTCCTTTCTCCTGGTAGTTAAAAGAGACATTAGGCTCTGTCCCAGGGGGGAAACAGAGCGACATCTCTAAGCAGAGGAATTCTTTGTGGTTCTTTTCCCACCCAGTGTTGTAATCCTGTAACCCAGGATGAGCGGGCACACCATACCTCCGCACCCACAGGGCACTCGGTGAGGTTAACAGGACTATGGTAGCATCGAGAGACTATCCACGTGTTAGGAACGACAGGGCCACTCCAAAGTGTCTACGCTACACGACACATCTACTGCAGACCACCTTCCTAAATATTTCAAGTAAAATCACCTCCTGAAAGCACGTAAAAAAGTCAGGGATTGTTACAACATTTTAAATTTTATTCCTAAAAGGAATGCAAAGGAAGACAGCCTGGATCAAATTAGTTCAATCTTGTCCTTTAGGGAATTTATTAAAAAGAGTAAAGCGTATGAGTAAGAGTGTGCATGAAAAGTAATCATCAACACTCAGATTGAGAAAGCATCCTTTCCTGATGACAGCAGACAACCTCCTCATGTTTTTAGCTTGGATATGGAAACTGCCTTAAACAAAGCAAAGAGATCATTTTATCTTACACGAACATAAACACATTTTACTTCAGTCCCTACTGGCTTTAAGTGTAACAACTTTCATGCAATGCTTTTTTTACATTAGTATTTGCCCTTGAAATGTGCACTTTGAACTTTAGCTTTAGGCTGCTATTGCATCTGTACAATCCCAAATCATCTCCAGGAAGCTTCTTTTCCAAAGCAGCTGTCTCATTAGTACCTCAGTCTTCCCACTTAATTATTTAAAAAAAAAACCCATCCTCAGGGAAGGTGAGCTCAAAACACTTATTTTTAATATATTTCTTTTGATCAGAAAAACATAAAAATATATTAACCTTGGAACAATAAGACAGAACCTTTTTAATTATCTTCGTTTGATATTAATATAATGTGAGCAAGCATGACAAAGATACAGCTGCTGGCCTTCTCATTGCATTTAAATTTATCCATCACATGCAGACTTCTAGTAAGCTAGGAAAAAGGAAAGTTCCTTGACCTAGCAAAGAAAATCAATTTATAGCTGCCAGCTGATCCAAGACATACAACTGAAACTAGAGTTTCTATAGCAAGTCCCCTATAGAGCATCCATGACCTAAATTACAATACAGGACTTATATAATTATTAAAAAATAGATGAACTGTATGCCAGTGTTCAGCATGATGGATGGAGTTAAACACATCTGCATGTGTGGGTTCCATGGCCCTCATGTCTTCAGGAGCTGGGTACAACACGCGCATGTTACTCCACAACACCGCTTCGGCAGCCTTTGTTCTTTCCTCCCCATTCTCCTCCTGGAATATGTGACTGTGGAGGTTAAAAATAACGCAGAGACTATTTCTTTAATTTGTGTAAGTTTTGGTGAGAGAGTTTTATTTCTAATGCAAAATACCATACATAGATGTTGCCTAAAAGATTTGATTAGGGATCTCCATTGTGTTCTCAAATGTCATTAAGGAAAAGGATTGGAGAGGAAACTGGTTTGCTATGAGGTTCTGGAAGGGGAGAACATCCCATTATGCTTATTTTTCTTATCACTTCACTTCAGACACCTTGCGCTGCAGACATCCAAAGCTGGTAATTTAAACTGTATGAAGTCAATAAAGAGAAACAAGCTCTGTCTGAATCGCCTGTGTCTCTCCAATGATTAAGAACCAGACTAGGCCATTAATTCAGAGGCAGGTATCTCAAGTCTGATGGGACAGATCCCACTGGTGTGCCTAAACCTAGAGATGAGAAAATACTCCGAATTACATTAACATGAAATTGCTTTTAGACCGCCTGGAGTTATTTGTGGGAGCAATGTTTTTAAATCCTCATTTTCTGGTGGTCCTCCGCACAGCCACTCCTAGAGCTGGCTAAGCCCACATATTTGAAGTAAAGTGCTGAAAAAGCCTGCAAAAATATTCACTAGCTGATTTTGCCATTCATTTTTGTACACACAGTAATTGAGGGGGATGAAAAAAAATAGAAAATGAATTCTTACAGGCAAAGGCACAGACATGACCATATTTCCTCCATAGACAGCAGGTACGTATAGAATACTTGTCCCAGTGTGTGGATCTATCCTTTGAACAGGACTTGGAGATTTCCCCAGGTTGGGGTGAGGTCCCAGAGGAGGAGGGGGAGGAGTATATGCTCGGATAGGATTTCCGATTAGAACAGAAGGATTGGGTTGAACTGAAAAGAGAGGGGAAAAAAAAAATATATATATATATACAAAAAAAGAAGACATACACAAAAAGAATAAGAAGACCATCTCTTTCTTTTTTTCATCTTAATAGCATCTATCTTTTTAAAACATGTGTGCAACTCTAACAGCGTAGGTCTGATACAATGAGAGAAAGCATTAATCAAATCCTGTATCCCATTTCAAAAATTTGAAGAGGCAGAAAATACGAGTTGAGATACAGAGAAACAAGTAGCTGGTAACTGCACTAATGAAAGAATGTCCCAAACCAATTAAACACGCTGACAGTCAGAGGAGCTGTTAAACACTGCATCAAAAACTAGAACCGTGCTCCTTTCTTTAGCAGGGAAGACGTTTTGAATTAATGCTTTTTCAAATTAATAAAATTATTAAGCTGTTGCATGCTACCTTGCAAAAGTATGATCAGCAATATCTGGCTATATGACAGTACAACGTAAGTTCAGAGTACATCATAAACCAGTGCATGCAATGTAACGTCCTAACTCTCACAGGGTGAATACACTGCTACAGTATTTTACCTTACAAGTTTCAAACACAGTCATTTTTACAAGGCCAACAACAATGCTGTGTTAAGGTCACTGTGCACACCACCTATAAAGGCACAGACTCGTAAATACCTACCCTCCACTTAACAGGCTATCATCTGTTTCCCAAATGCGCACCAGTAAATGGCTTTTAAATAGAAAACAGACCAGATATACTCAATTTATGTCAAATTACTATCAACTTCACTGAAGCCAAATCAGCGTGAGCTCAGAGGAATTCCTTCAGTAACAGCAGAGATACTCACCAATTCCGTCAGGCGGGAAATGGTCATTCTGGTTATGATGGTGGACCTTGCCCTTTAAAGGGAAAAACAATCATAGTAATGCTTTGCATTCTTACGTAAACCAAAGCTTTTTATTTCAAGTGAAGGTTATAATTAAACACAAAATAGAGCTTGAAAGAAATTAGCCCAACATTTTCTTCTCACACATTCAAATGTTCAGCTCCATCACATGACTATGAACTCACAAAGCTGGACATTAAATACCACTCATTCAATTAACCAGTGGGTCATTACCAGTCCCTCTGGGGATACTCTCTCCCAAGACCTGTTTTCAGGTGCAAGAAGAGCTATAGCAAGCTACTTTGAGTTTCCTTTCTTACCATTTCATTCCCCACTGTCTCACTTCTTTTAGGAGCAGCACCCAGTACTAACATAACCCTCGGTGCTCCTCTTCCGCAGCAGCTCTTCGTTTTAGATCAGCACAATACATTTTCTTCTCCAGGTTTCAACTCAAGAACCCTGGAGACGCAGTAGCTGTCACCAGTCTTGCTCAGCTGCTCACCCAGGCTCATGAGAGGTTGCCTCCCTACCCCATCTCACGTATCTCCTTCTGGACTTTGGCCCCTTAGTGATTGCTCCCCCAAAAGTACAACACAGTAGAGTCAAGAACCAGGGTATTCTGGGGAAACTGTTTTTCCTCAGTGAATTGTACATTAGAAAAGGAGCTTAACAGAACGGAGTTATCCCTCCTACACGCTCACGCGTTTATAGCATCAGCTAATCAGTTAATATTCATAAACTGTGAGCACATATTCAAATGCTGGTATGCTCCTAAGTCTTTTGCAGGATAGGAACACCTCACTTAATCTGGACCTAAGTACCTTCACAAATTTTAAATAAATCTAAAAACCCTTTGATTCTGCAAAACTTTTCTTACCCAGGAGATAAGTCCAGGCAGTTTTCCAGCAGTCTGAGCAAATTAGTCAGGGTACAAAGACAGGTTGTTTGACAATGTTGACTCATGCATAAACCAGATTAAAGAATTCGTCTCTGAATTTTCCTCTAGTTTTAAAAATCAATTGTTGAAAAATAAAATAATAATAGCTTTTCATTGAAGTACTTAAACAAAAGAAACCTGTTTATTCACTACAGAGAACAAGATTCAATCTGAAAATGCAGAGGAGCTACGTGCCTTAATCACTCAGGGCCGGTGCAAGGCATTTCTGTATCTGTTATGCTGTCAGCATCGAGCTGCATGTGCAGAGGTCTAACAATCTCTGTTCTACCTACAATATTTGTACTTTATAGATGCTATGTTTTTAAAACTGAAATAGCAAATAATTACATCCATTTGTAAGAACAGCTGTCCCTGTTGAACAGGAGCTTCAGCATGTAACGGTATCAGATTGGTAAATATGAGTCAAATGGGACCATTTTTAAGTTGGGGAAGGGAGGTGCTGCCTTTCTTTCGTCTTTTTCTTTCAATAGTGTTGATGGCTTAATGACTTTAGAATAGTCTATTAATGACTTGACTATTATAATTTCTCAAGGATTTCCAGATCAAGGTTCATTTCCCTACCCACCTACGGAATACCTAAACCTGGTGGCAACTGAGAGCACTGGAGCACAGATACACTCAGTGTCCTCTAAAAACCAGCTACCTTCAGAGTATAAAAATCTGTATTACATAAAGGCACTTAGAGAAAACTCAGACAAAGATTTAGGCAACTTCAGGCAGTTAACAGCCTCCTTACTCCTACGATCCCCCTTTAGTGAACAGACAGGAGAAGAGAGCACTCTCCAGAGAGTTAATCAGACCTATGGTCCTCACTGACTGCATGAAATACCCAGGACTGTGATGCATCCCAACAAAGTGCCTGAATCGAGGCCGGAAAGCTGGAGCACAAGCAGTGAACTGGAGGTAGGCAGAGTTGTAAAATTCAGAGCCTAATTTACAGGACTCTAACCACCCTGCGGGAAGCTCCGAGTTCTGAAAACTTTCCATTTCCACAGCATCGCCTTTAATAAAGGCTGTGCCTGTCCAATTCTGCTGTTCCTCCCGCGCTTCCACCAGCCCCAGCCAAGCTGCACGACTGCAGCTGGAGGCAGATGCCCGCACGGACAGCCAGCCGTTTCCGAATTAGCCATTTTGCTTCTCAGAGAGACAGGACTGAAACTTTTTTCTTCTTTAAAAAATAAACAGCAAAGAGGTTTTTAATGTCCTTACACAAATCAAAGAGCAATCCTGCTGAATAAGAAGGTGCGGTTTTTACAAAATCCCTTTTCACCGCATGTGGGAAACAAGCCCTGAGCTGCAGGGATGTCCATAAACTCACCACAAACACTGCATCAGAGGCTGTTCTCATCTTTTCGCTACAAAATACACTAGCACTAGGTTTTTAATCTTTCATCTTTTAATGTTAAATATTGTACGGAGGAGGTCAAAAATAAGCAAAGCTAACCATCTGCTTTTAAAACTTGAGCAAAGGGAAATGTATCCCTTATCACAGCCATTTTCTGTGTGTGAGAGTATTACCTGCTTGCATTACTTCTGTTACTGCACATGCTAGCTGTCAATTGTATTCAGAGGGAAGAGATTTTCTTATAATTATGATATAGGTAGTTAAAACACTTCAGATCTTAAGCTGAAAATACAGTGCTGGCAGTTTGAAAGCATCTCTTCTGATTTCTACAGCAGGAGTGCTTAGTTTACTAACAAACTCAAAGTAAAATAAACAGAACAGTCTATTCACAGATTCTCAGCTGCCCCAGCCCCCTCCTTTTTTTTAATGTACTATACCTGCATTTCAAATACTTTTCTTTCATTTTAGGAAACAAAAAATACTAATAGTGATGTTCTATTATTAAAGAAAAGGCATTCAAGGCTGAAGCACTCACAAAAAATGAGAGGCCAGCAATGACTTTTGAAAGACAGTAATTTTTTAATGTATGGTTTTCTATAAGCCTAGTGTTTTGACACATGACTAGATGCTTTAGAAATCTGGTATTTGTTTCAGAAAGTAATGCATCTTGATGAAGAAACCAAATGTTCTCACTTACAAACTCTCTTCTGGGAAGGACTGCCAAAGGGAAGGCTTTCGTTTTTGTACTGTTAAAGTTAAAAAACCTGTTGTAAAAATTTCATTTAAATGATACAGCCTGCAACAAAAATGCAAAGCTAAAGGAAATATGGACGTTTCTTCTTTCTTGTACAACAGAATTCATCAGAAAGCTGACAACCTACATTTTAGTTGCATCTCTAAACACAATTTAATTAAATTATAACTCAAATGATTTTGAAATAAACTACAACGATCTTCTAAAATACAACTAATTACTAACATATGACCCCACAAAAATGGGGTCCAAACTTTAGTGTTATTCTTTCTCATCCTAAGGAAGCTCTGTATTTTCATGTCTTCTTTACCTGCTTTTACAAAAACAGCTGAGAAAATTACCACTGAGTAGTAATTTCGCCTCTCTGCCCTCTTGATGCTAATGAAATCTGGCCTTCTGCAGGACATTACCAGCGAGCTAGTCTAAACAATGTACTGTTTTACAACATATTTTTAACCACATCAATTATCTTACATCAGTCCCTGAATTTTAAACGTGATTTTTAGATCAAACTAAATCACTTTTGGCTATTATTTTTCACTTCCTTATACTCCCTGCCACTGTCTATACCAACCTGTTGTTTACTGGGGTACGGTCGGAGCACAGGCTCCTTGGGACAGGGATTGCCTCTTGTTCAGAGGGTTTCATTTGGCTTATCTAAATACTCAGGCCAAGATCCATGCTTGAAGTTTGTCACGGTCATTGCAACGCAGTCAATGCGCACGCCAGCATGACCCAAGGTATACATTTTAGTATGGAAACAAGGCTTGGACGACCCCAAGCTATACTGCTAAATACTGTATGATAATACAGGTCTAGAGCTTTCACTTGAAAATGCTGAGGATCCCTCTGGAATTCGCATTCACATCTAATTGCACTGATGCCATTTTAAAACAACAGCTTGTTCCAGAAACCTTTTATCAAAAGGCATTTCTACAGTCACTTTCACTTTCTGACAAAACTCATCATCAGTAAAACCTTACCTTTGGTGGTGACTGCTGTTGTTTGGTGGCATTCGCCGAATGTTGATGCCGAAGAGCTCGGGGGATGAACTCAGGAGCCAGTGGGTTCAACACGTATGTTTTCTTTAACTCCAAAGCTTCCAACTGAGCTTTGATCTGCTCAAATGTGATACCATGGAGGCTTTCATTCTCATGACATAGGGCAATAAACCTCTCCCAAAATTTCCTATGGAAACAATTTTCAGAAACAATAAAAAGGAGTATGACTCAATGGCAGTTGTTAAAATTAAAACAGATTTAACATAACTGCATGGCATTTTTATTTTTCCCGTACACTGTACACACCAAGCCATCCATCTGCAACCTGATCCATGCACCTGAATCCCCCAGTGTAATGTAAAGCTCCCCACTCATTTAAAAAGGACACATGGGGCTGTCCACGCATACCAGGTCACAGCACTGGGAGGATAACACATTGAATAGTAATGTCACAGACAGGTCTAACTTGGATTTTTTTCCTAGAAGACCAAACAGAGCAAACGCAATGTTTGAAATTCTTGAAAGTAGGTGATCTACGGAATTTATTAAA
Organism: Chlamydotis macqueenii; assembly: GCF_036417535.1. Taxonomy (NCBI): domain Eukaryota; kingdom Metazoa; phylum Chordata; class Aves; order Otidiformes; family Otididae; genus Chlamydotis; species Chlamydotis macqueenii. The sequence goes on from NC_141573.1 coordinate 3,776,407, forward strand.
GCTCAAAGAGTCACAGGGATTATATAGATTCTCAGTCCCAGAAGACGCCAAAAAGATTCTATGAATTTAGGCAGATCATTCAATTCCAGTGTCACAAATACCAAAGCTGAGATACACCCTCAAAGCTACTGTGAAACACTTAAGAGTCACCTGAAGATTAATATGTCAGGAGTATCTAGAGGGCATTTGAGATCCTCTGGTGGAAAACAAATAAAACCATACATTTTATTGTGTGTCAGGTATTTCTGTAACATATAGATGAAATCTCAAGCCAGAAAGACAACCATCAGATGACACATGACTTTCTCTATGAAAATTCTGTATCCAACTTTTTGGAGGGTGGAGGGGTTATTTAAACCATGTCATAAAATAACATTCCTACCTGTGTTCTGCTTTCTCATGCCACGTCTTTCTATTGCTTATAGAAAAAGTCTTTACATTTTTAACATTCACAGCAGGATCTATACAAAAATTTTACACTTATGGTTTTGGGTTTTTTTTTTTAACCTCAAAGGAACTTCTTGGGTGAAGTTCCTTTATCTTAAAAGGCATTTAAATAAGATCTGAAGATGCTATTTAAAAAAGAAAAAAACAAACAAACAGCTGATTGAGCTGTTCTCTTTGAAAAAAATCAAGAGTAAAGAAAGTTATTGAGAAAGAGGATTAAAAGACAATGGTCTTAAAGGTGTGCTTGACTACAGCTCATTCTAGTTCCCCCCTTAGCAATAAGGTCTGGCCTATAAGCAAGCACTGTTATTTCAATGTTGTCTCCCCAAAACCTGTAAAATGAGAGATTGCTGCATACTAACTTTAACAGTAGTGTCACATTTTGCTTAGAGGCTGCCCTTTGTGGAAAAGAATAAATGTCTTTCCTGCAGGAATGCTGTAATGTTACCGACGTATTTAAGAATTCAAAATATTTTTCCCCAAAAGTCGAACTTCTGTTGTGATTTTATACAGGCAAGAAATGCTCTTTTAAAATTCAGGATGCAAGATGGACCTTTTCCTGCATTTCCTTGTACGGCAAATATATCTTGCAAGGTCTTAAGTGAGGATTAAAAACAAAAATGAAATACTTCACAGGGATGCTTTAATGATGGAACTCCCCTTGATTAATCAATTCAGTCACCAAACCTACCGCCACGTACCACAAATCCCCCGAGACCCATCCCCTTTTGCTCAGAATGCCCCAAGCAGTCTCTCTGTACACAGAACACTTGTACTGGGGTGCAAGAAGAGAGAATAAGATACTGCTGCCTCTGTCTTACAGTGTGCTCTGCACTTTAAGGGAGCGTCTGCCAAAGCAGCGCTGCCTGGTCCGATGGCAGCGCACCACAATGCAATGATTACCCTGGGCAGACTTCACAAAGCTCGCTACAACTATCATTACAGAGCCTCGACTCATTTTGACAAGTATTAGAATATTTACAAAATTCAAGTACTCTCTAAACTTTTTTGAGGTCTGTTTTTCCTAACGAAATGTCACTTCTTTCAGCCTTCTACACTCCTGCTGAACTAAAAAAGAGCCATCTTTCCAGCAGCGTGCCTGAGCCCCTCCAGCACTATTTTCAAAGAGTGAATGTTCAATTATTCAGTGAAACAAGACAATGGTGTATTAAAGGGGAAGCTTGAAATACATCTTAATAAAGCTCCACTGCTCCTTGTTTCTTAATTATCTTTTTGGTTTATCATTTTGAACAGCTATACATATATAAACAGCTGCTGGTCTTCAAAAGGCAAACTCAGTCCCTAACTGCCAAGACTGTATCTTGCTCACCATGTTGATAACCTGTACTTTTATTTTAGTAAGTTGTTGCATGCCCTATTTCAGATATTTTGAAGGAATTACACTTGGAGAAACTGCTGAGCATATACAACTGAAAAGTGGGTCCCCTTTGGGTATCTCATGTAAAATCTCAACACTCAGGCTTACATGAAAATTCAAGAGATTATCTTCCCCGCTGGGACTTAGAGAGAATAGGGGACATGGTCACTCTCCAACAAAAGCTGTATTTACAGAGATGGTTAGAGAACTAAAAATGGTCCTAGCTTCTAGCTAGACTAACAAGGATTAACTAACTCTCTTTAGGTAACACTGCACATCCTGAACCCAAATGTAGGGAAGATCTATCAAAGAGTAATTTCTGAACAAGCAGTGAGGGAAATCTCAGTCAGCACAGCAGGGCAACCTCCACAGCTAAGTCACTTGTCTCCGCAGCGTAAGCTGATGAACTGGAGACTGCACCAGCAAACTGTGGCAGACACTCATCAGCTGTGGATGAAGTGCTCGGGAAGCACAGAGCTCTTTCTCATCAGTTAGTTACATAAACCCAATCATGCCTGAAAAACAAGCAGGTAATGGGAAAAGTGAAATCGAACTACAAGCATGATTTCTCTTTCAATAAGATGTTATTAGCAGTTTAGGGTAGGTAACTGTATTAACGTATGGATACTTTTGATATGTCCCCAGCTTATATTTCAGAAATGCAGTAAACAAAGGTTTGCTTTCTATTTGGGTTTGTCACTTCTAATCTTTGAAAACCACATCCATTTTCAAAACAGTAGAAAAATACTGCTCAGGAAAGCAGAATAGAATGTAGATATAACAACTGACTAATACGTATTTTTAGCTATATTATAATAATTTAGTCAGCGCAGTGTTTCCTCTCTTTGAGAAATAAGCCTCAGGGTTTATCTCTGATCATCTCAACATTTCAGTTCTTCCATCAAAAACCAAACCTTTGAAGAACACGAACTTGGTATCCTTAACATCAGTGTTTACATTTCTTAGTATTTTTCACATTTCTTCATTTAGGTCTATAAAAAGTAAATTCTCTCAAATCTTAACAAGTTTTTTCCCAGTGTCATGAAGACATATAGAAACATAAATAGTAGTTTTCACGTCTTCTACCTTCATATGACGGCCATAACATTCAATTTTAAAATACTACATTACATCACAATCTTTAATTCCAAATTATATATTACTTTTATATATAAAATTGTAATAGGCAAACAAAAAAAAAAAACCTCAGTAGAAAATAAAATTAAGCATCTTCAATTGTTACTGTCAAGTGAAAATTAGAGTAACTATAAATACATCAAAAGACAGTTCATCAATGACCAGGCAGTAGACATCCCACACCTCTCCGTAGGTTGCGATAAACGGTGACACTGTGACTCTGGATAAGAAGGTGTGAGGGGACCGAATGGCCCTCGCACAACTGCTGCATCCAGCTCCAGAGGAGACCTGGTAGACAGCATCGCAGGAATCACTGCAGCACAGACCAACACTGCTCAGTCTACACGGGGCTACAGCTGCCTGCTCTGCTCAGGAGCGAGCTTCAGCAGCACACTTTGGACAAGGTGAAATGATGCCTGCAGATTCAAGCCTCTGCAAGGGCTGGGAACACATCTAATGCTTTACCATCTTTCCATTGATATAAACACGAAGAATTTCAATTTCATTATACAGTTATTTTAAGGGTTTAAACACATGGTGTCTTCTTTGGCAACTAAAAGAACACCCATCATTTAGTAAACACATCAGTCACAGATAAACACATTTTCCAGCATCCTTAGCCCTGATGGAACATATCTAAAGTATAAAGTACCTGCATCTTCCAATGGAACATAAAGCAATAGGATCTCCCACCACAGCTACCAAGGATTGTGCTCTTGTAATGGCAGTGTTGAGAAGTTTGTAATTAGACAGAAAACCATAATCCAAGTCTTCTGTTGAATCCTCCAGTAACTGCTCTTTCCTTTTAATCGGTGTTTGCTTATGTTTGCATGTATGCCGTGTTCGTACTGTGCTGAGAAACAAAACTCTGAACTGTTTTCCTAAAACGAAACAAAAAACAAATGTCTGAGGTAAGTGTAGCTATTTCTGCTAGTAACACAATCAGATCACCGCACTTGCCAGCCAGACTTCACACCTAGGTATTGTGAAGAACTGATAGCTACTCTTCAGATCAAGAGCTTTATGCAAGAATAATAAGATTTTAAAGTTTTAAAAGATGCACTATAAATAGCATGGTCTATTACAAGAATATTTCCTCTTTAAAAAACTTATTTTTCAACTTGATATTAATCACCCCAAAACTTTCTGAAATGTTAATTATCTTTACAGTGTTGCCAATCAGCCAATAACAAAATTTGTATTTACTTATTTGAACTTAAAAAGAGAAAGTTCTGGACACTCTTGTTTCACATTTTAAAATTTCTCAAATATCTACCATGAAAAAACACAGCACACCACTCACTGTCACTCAGTTATTTTATCATCTTCTTTTGTTTATTACTGACTGAAAGTGCAACCTAGCAACAAGCAATGCCTACACAGAATTCTTGTTATCAGTGTGATTCCAGGAACAAATACCTACATTTGTGGACCCCTTTTACAGTCTATTCTAGAAATGAAAAAAATCAGTAAAACATTTTGAGCCTAAAGCCTTGTTACATTTTTATTTGTAACTGGTTTTCACCTTACAATAAAAATCCATCAATTTTTACATTCTACACTCAATCAATTTATTTTTTAAATAAGTTTAAACTTAATTTTGAAGAAAAGGTAGATCTCACTTCCTCGAGTTTATTGCTTTGGTATTCAATGTTGGAATAACATCTAATCAGCGTACTTGCCAGTTCCATATTGATATATCAGTTTTTATGGGCTATATCACAGCTCTCCTTTTGTTCTGATCATTTTAAGATTATTTTAGTAAGCCTTACTTAACTTCACCAGTCACATTTTTTACCTCCTTAGCACATTTCTGAGACATGTAACTCTTACTTACCCTGAACATTCAGCACTCTTTCTACGCTGACATCAGACAGTCTCTTTTTCCGAAGTTCAGCCCGAATTCTGAACACTTGATCAGCGTAAGGCGTTACGACACCTATACTGCCATCATCCAACTTGCCCCAGGCAACAGGCCATTTTCTTCTTAATTCTTCAACACGCTCTACTACTTCAAACACCTTAAAAGAAAGTCAGAATTCTTGAAAGTATGCTCCACTGAAGATCATTCTTTGATATGGGAAGGGAATTTGAATTTTAAAGCTTTAAAACATTTCCATGTCACAGTATTCGACAGCATTACTGAACAAGCAATAATATTATTGTATTCTATAGTGATACTCTAAAATACCATGTATTAAAACAATGTATTTACTATATAGTACCTCTTTTGAATCTTGCAATAAAGTTTGCCCACAAAAATGTCACCTTGAAAGTACAAGCTAGGAAATTATATTAATAGCCTTAATTTTCACACTTATGTTCTTATGAAAATGTCAAGTGCAGCAAGACCTTTCTTATCATACTTTATCTAAGTTCTGTAAGTAAATATACTGCCTAAATAGGGATTATTTTTATTCTGGATTTTATATAAGGCATATTAGAGTTTGATAACTCCACAAAGAGAATATACCAGAACACAATCACTTCCCATTCCAAAGGATACCATCAGGAGTTCCAGATTATTCATCACCTTCTAGTTGATCTCTAGAAAATACCATGAAGTGTGCTACCCGAGAAGACTAATGAGTAATAAAAACTGAAAATCTCCTTCTGTGAGGAGACAGGCTCAAAGTTACCCCCTGCCAAAAAGCACCAGGCAGAGCAGCTTCTCTTTCAAGGCACTGAATAGATACTGCACTGTAGAAGGTATTTCGTAGTAACTTCAAGGAAGGTTTGTGGGCTTGTTTCTTTTTTTTTTTTTTTTTTAACATTTACATTCAATATGTCATTTAAGAAATGTCAATATGTCATCCAATAAATATTTATTCAGCTATTTAAAGCATGATAATTGATGAAGATAGTTTTCCTATAGCATCACAAATGCAAGCCGAGCCCTTAATGCAAGCTAGGCAGACAGTCTTTTGTACAAGAACTTCAAGTATTCTTAATTTTCTTCTCTTCCCTATTCATCCAGTTATCTTTGGCTGTGGGAAGGGTGCATTAAAAAAATTGTAATGCTCTTATCTTTCCCATTATCTCGTCTTCAAATCAGTAGGTGGGAATTCTACGAACTTTTACGGACATTTCAGGAACAAAAAAAAAGTTATAGAAATCACAATGGGTATGTACAATAGTATAAAGATAACTTTTTGCAACATAAATTCTTGTATTTAAAAGCTAGTTCTATTGACAAAGTACATTAGAATAAACTTTGTTATATATAAAAACCACAGCACAAACATAATAATCTTTTGCAGGTATCTTGGCAAGCTTCTCTGAAAGCATATAGCTTCTGGATATGTATTTAGAATTAACACCATATAGGGAAAATTTAGAATTAAAACCAAAAAGCAAAAGTGTATTTTCCAGATTAATGCTTAATACAGGCACCAATGAACCATAAGATGCCCCTATGCAAGTGCCCATTAAGGGTCAAATAGCAAAAACCTCCCTCATCATCTGAATTTCAGTTTTTCATGTGGGTGTTCAAGCAGCTGTTGTCCTTCATTTCTGCCTGTAGCTATTAATGACTCACAATTTTCAGACAGTTACTTGGCCACTGAAGGTATTTTTAGGTTTTTTACAACTTTTTTTAAATGGCAAAGCAATCCAAGCAGATTAACGAAAGCAGTCAGGTGCCTTCAGTTTTTTCAGTGATATGTCCAGAAGTCATTGGAGCTTCTTATTTAAGTAGATATTTTAATATATCAAAAGAACACATAACAAGTGCAATATAATAACAACAAAAAGGCTGAAAATTGTGCAGCAGATGAACTGCACCATGATCAACAAGGGGAAACACAGACAGTAGTGCTTTGTAACAGACACTGCTGCTAAACTGCAATCTAATTTCAGTTAAAATTCCCCATGAGTTTAAGAAAATTAGTGATGCTTCTTTGTTTCTCTTTAAATGTCAAGGACATTTCTTAAGATATCTTTCTGGTGGGGAAAAAAAAGGAGTTGGGTCAACTCCTCCCTAACTTGAGGTGACTGGAAAAAGGCATCTTCCACTACAAAAAGTATTACCAAATCAGAGGAAAGAGTGAGGGGTGTTTGGTTTTTGTTTGGTTTTGTGTGTTCTGGGTTTTTTTTAACTCAAGGGAGGGAATAAGAATTAAAGTAATTTTTGAAGAATACAAATAAATCTATGTGAAACAAACATGTTGAGAATAAGTTCTCACAAAAAAAAAAAAAATCTCATCTGTAAATGATCAGTTAGACACTGATCCTAAACATATTAAAGCAAATACGAAATGTTACTCTGGAGGACTCTTATCTGAGTGGGAACATTTCTACAACAGTCAAAGAAATCTAAGTTTTACTTCAAATTGCAGTGACTCTCAGTTGCTAAGATACATTCATCAGACTGTCACAAAAATTATCAGGAAAGACATCCTGAAGAATGAGCCTGAGAACTCTATGCAGCTTGCAATTTGCAAAGAAAACAAAAGAAGAGAAATTAGTGGAAATGTTTACTATAATTGCAATGTTCACTACTTCATGTTTAGCAAACTCCATGTTCCCCTGGCCTAGCAGAGGAGAATTTATGTCTTCCACCTACACTGAATATAAACAAATAAATATGAGGGGAGGGGAGCTTTAAGAAAACAGAACAAAGCCAAAGAAGAGTTACCTCTGCATTATTGTAAAAAGCGGTACTGTTTTTTTCTTGCACATCTTCTCCACGTGCTGTGAAGAAAGTCAAAGGGTAGAAATCTTTGTGTGCTGGTTGCTTTCCACTTGCCATCAATTTGCCCTCATAGAAAAGTTCTGATGTATAACTGTAACAAGACAAAACAGAGTAAAATGTGGAGTCTACATATGAGCTCACTGATAAAATATGCAAATCTCGCAGATAAAACATGCACAAAATACTTCATAAGAAAAACAGAGCGCTGATTATTATTCAGCATCTTCAAGTGATTTCTCTGAACTGATCTTTCCATACTGCAGATGGAGCAGAAGGCACTAAAAATACCCTTTTCCAACACTTGTTCTACAAAGCAGTATTTTCTTCTAATCTAAAGCTTGACAGAGTTACTAACATTCTCACTCATGTTTCACTTAGAGGTTCTGGTGGCTTGAAACTGGACAAAAGGAACACTTGCTGTCTGGCACTGGTTATTCCCCAGGCTTGCTGGAAAATAAGTCTGCTAACATCAGCTGAAAGTTGTTGAACTCGGAAGGTAAATTTACTAAAGATTTCATGCGTACTGAGCACAATGCAGGTCAAGCGTTCAGCTTCCAAGCAAGCTTTTCCTCTGTGACTTCTATTCCAGACCCATCTATGTTGCTAGTCATCAGAAACACAACCAGAGCACAGTTCCTCTGCTAGCAGCAGGCATTACAGAAGCTGGCTGACTGAAAAAGAAATGAGGCAAGAACTACTTTCATGGTGAAGAGCAGGAGGGAAGAAAGCAAACTGAATGGAACAAGACAGAAAGCCAGTAAGAAGATTGCAGATTGCTATCGGTAAGACTGTAAGTACTGCGTACCGCTGTATGCACAATAGAGCTAAACTAACGTATCGCCTTTCATTAATTAGTGAATTCTAGTATAACCTAACTTCTGAATGTTCAACCTCCAACCTTACGTTCTTCAGCTATAGCTCTGTGGATGCAGTAACATGAATGGCAGCCTGACATGAAGACAACAAAAGCAGGAGACTGTACAGTTAGCAGGCCCAACAAGTTCTTCCAAGCTTTCAACCACTGTAGCTTAAGCTAAAGAAGCTAGTCTGCTACCAAATCATCAGCAACAACTGCAGCCCGCTGCTGACCAGAACTGGCTTACACTGGACAATCCTCAAATTACACAACTCTTCTGTGGACTGAGTTGCAGCAATTCAAATTAATTCTTAGTAATGAGTTCTCATTAAACAATAAAACGCCCTTTCTACACAGACTGCTTTTCCAACCACAGCTGCAGAGTCAGGCTGAACTAATGTCTTGTTCTTTCCTTAATGTATTTTGGTCTCTTCACTCAGGTAGGCATGATTAATGAGCCCACCGTGAACCATCTTTCTGCACGTACTTCTATCTTAAGTGCCACGGTCCCACTTGTCAGGGGAAATTCCACATCACAAAAAGAAGCAGACTTAAGACAATCTCCTAAATGGACCACCATTGGCATATTTAGCAGGTTTCACTTCACACAGCAATACTTTCTAGTGGAACTAGGCACATTGGACTTCCACTGGACAACCAACTAGCCCCAGTAGTACTTCTGCAATCCCTACTTTGGTGTTCAACATAGTGCATCTTGCTAGGAACTCACTCTCCAACAGCTGAAGTGAATTTTAATGATCTTTCTGACACAAATTTCATGGAAGCGATCTCTAACCAAAAGCTGGAATGATCCCTTCCTTTTCAGATTCTCTCTCATTTCAAACTTCAAATTTCCAGAAATGTATAAGAAATTTAGCATCACTCAGTCTATAAGTACAAAGTCCATAAAATTAAGACAGACATGTAACAAAATATGTTACATTCTCACTTTTGATTCGCCAGAGCACTTAAATACTTCTGCTTTTGCTTTGAACACAGTGATAACCTAATTAGTACAACTGGATACCAACATAATATTCCTCAGTACATATTTGAGCCAGGATTTAAACTTTAGCATTTTTCCCCATGATTGCACTTATTTTTTCTAGCACAGCTCATGGATGAGCTCATTACACTAGCAGCCATTAGTTTATCATAGCATAAAAATGCAAACCCACTGATTAATGTGTCTTGAAAGTAGTAACAAAAAAAGACAACAGGAAAGAAACATGCACAGAAAAAAATAGGTCAAATTTTGTTCATAGTTGTATATCCATATGTTCCTCACATTGCACATAGCTTACCATTCCAAGATAACCCAGCCCAGTAATTCTAAAATTCTGAGGCAGTTCAAAGAAACACAGACTCTATACAATATACTGCACAATGGATAAAAAGGGAAAGTCAGCTCTTCTTTGGTTTAGTGTGCAAGTCTTGCAGCCAAAGCATCCCCACCTGAATTAGGGGGCTGTAATACAACTGCCCAACTGAACCTCTGGCATCTGTTCCAGGAGACTAAATTTCAACTTCGTAACAAAGAATTACTCTACTAATTAACTTTGAAACAACTAAGATTTCATTACAGAAACATGTAATGCTTCCTTCTTCATTCAGTTGTGCTGCACTCAGAGTTCTTTTGTTCACTCACATCAGCCAAAGGAAAGCGTGATACAGTGAAAAAGTTCACACCTACTTGATGATAGCTTCATGGGAGCGATAGTTCTCACACAGCAAGATCCTGCACGGAAATTCTGCAGGGTAGTGCTCATAGAGCCGGTCAAGCAATGAAACATGAAGGTTTCTTTCCCTGGCAAATTCACTGTAGACAAAAGGACTGAGCTGTAATAGACACACATATACAAAGAAAATGTAACTAAATAAGTGTAATTTCACGCTCCCAACATACGTATTTTCCATCAAAACAAAAAAAAAAACCTTACTTTTACTGTACATTCATAGTTGGAAGACATACACCATTGCTATTCCACAGAAATGGCCATTCCTACTGTAAAAGTCACAAAAGACCAGCATGCTCTTAAGGGAACAATAAAACATTCAGTAACTATGTAAAGAGGAGAGAAGAACCCTTATACTTAAGTTTTTTCTTTGTGGCTTGCACAGATGAGCAACTCAAAGCAGAGAGCAGTTTGACCCAAAAAATAACCCACCCCAAACCAAAACTGTGTTTTGAATGATATTACACCAATACTCTGACAAGCACGTCACAGCTAAGTTACTACCACAAATAGTACAGATCAGAAAATACAGAAATTAGTAACACAATTTTTAAGAGTTCAATAGAAAGTCATTGGAAAAAAAAATAAAAGCCAAGTGGTCTAGTTACTATTACACTGAACTACTACTAGGCTTGTTTAACAATAAAACCATCCTCTATTACAGCAGGAAAAACAGAACTAAGGATGATGAAAAAAGATTTAAAAAATGAAATTTTAAAATGTAAAAGTCAAGTCAATCTATTTTGTCATTCTGAAGACGTATGATTCAGACACCCAGTTTAAGTTTCACTCCAGATAAATATTAGCTTTAGAAATGCAAATACTAGACACCACATAGAGCAGCTTCTGTGAGAACCTGAGCTACAGAACAGTTCTTTATGCACACAGCCTGAGACTCACGGGCCAAGTCAAGACTCCAGCCATCCAGCTGGGCTGATGCAATCTAGCCTGAAGGGGTAAGAATTCCAGTCTCTTAAAAAGCATTTTTGAGACCTGTGTTGAAAAAGCACTATCCCAGTCCTTGGGATTACTATGATCATGATTTGAAATGACCTAGTAGGATTAAATGATAGGTGGCCACACTAAGTTTATTACTGTAACAAAGCAAACGTCAACTCTACTGCCATTGTGAAATGTCAAGACAATTAAAGGCAAATGTATAAAAATAAAGAAATTTGGCCTAAATCAGCAAAGCAAGTAAGGCTGACTTTTCTCATGCCTACAGGCTGCACAATTATATGCATAATCAGGATTTTAAATTCTTCTAAACTCTTTAAGCCAAGCAATTCCTAGGCACATCACAGTAACGTCAAGGCACTGGTCAGTTTCCATTTCCCACTCCTTGCTTGTTCAAATCCTTACCAGATTGTGATTCTTCTAATAATAATAATAAAAAAGTTGTCTAAATCACAATATACATTCTCCATATTCTTTAATTATTTTGGATATCAATAAGGAACACCAGTCATAAAAAGCAGGAGAAACTCCTACCCTGACGGTAATAATAACTATCTCTATATCTTGCGCAAATATCCCCTGAATTTTCCTTGGCTTCCCTGTCTGTTATATGACTGGTAAAATGTATGCATCTCTCTCTGTAAAATGAAATTTTACTTGCACATAGTTCAGGGGTTGGGCAGGCCCAGGTCTGTTCTATCACAGATTTCCTGTGCAACCTCGGACAACTCACCAGCTTTGTGCTTCAATTCCCTTACTGTAAAATAGAGACAACAGCACATTCTCACTCAGCAGAAATAGTGAGTCTATGTTAGAGACCACGAGGTATTTCATACCATAGAAATTTGGAGCAGATAAATACCTTAAATATATAAACAAAAATATTATACATAAACACTTTACATTCAAAAATTCTATAGCTCTTACCTGCATATGGTCTCCAGCCAAGACAATTCTTGTGTTTTTATTAGCTAATGCTAGAGGCATAATAGTTTCGCACTCCATAGCTTGCGCAGCTTCATCTAACAGAATGTGTGTAAAAAAACCTGTAAAACAGAGATATCAGCAAATAAATGAAACTTGAAATATGATAAAATAAACAGTGATAACAATAGAAGAAACTGTACCGAAAGTTCTGTATTCTGATAGTAACCAAACTAGAAAAAATTCAGTACGGCTTATACAAATTACTTTCTAGCAACCACCAGCAACCACATGAACAATTTTCAAACCCATCAAATGACCAACGTCAGTCAACTGATTGCCAGTGACATTAGCAGTACCCACAGATCTGCCTCTCTCTTCTGATATATGTGAAGTTAAACAAGTGTTTTATCTGAGCTCTCCTTACACCAAGAGGAAATGTCTCTTGGCAGACCTGTCTCAGCAGGTTTCTCAAATCTGCAAATCTTTTTATCACCATGAGGCTTGAAGCGCTTTGGACAATGACAATGAAAAGGATTTCTTCATGGATTTGAGTCCTAATAACTATTTTATACACTAAATTTCCCATTAAAATTGCACACATACCTGAGCACTTGGCTGGTTATGGGCTTTAGGGAATGTTGGGGGGAAAAAAGGAACAGAAGGTGAAGGAACACTTAAATTCAGTCTTGTGATAATACTGGACCAAAAAGTTTGTGGGGCGGGAGGGAAATCTATGCACTGAATAACATGCACTTGAAAAAACCGAGCCACAGTAGACTTAAATTTTATGACATGTAAATTCAGGATAAGTATAGAAGAGAAGTGGTTTTATACATTGATATACATTAAGGTTTAAAACAAAGTATTAGAGGACTTGGTGTACCATCCAATTAAGATGATATACACAAAAATGTAGCAATTTTCTTTGCAAAACATGAACTTCATACAGCTGCACACACATTTCTATGGTATGACTGTACACAGCTCATTGTCAAACAAAGCAGTTACTTCCATCTAAAGACCTGAAAATATTTACCATAAATTCCATATCAGTTTTCTCTGTTGCAACACATGTCTAAATGTACCCATAAAAAATTAACTGTAACAACTTCTGTGAAGAAATTCCATGTTCTCCAAAAAGCAGATTGATTTAATTTGGAGATCACGAAAACAATAAACCCTAAGCAGCCTCTGCCCCCCCAAAACACAGTCTAATGTATTTCAGTTTAGAAAACAACCCCAGAAGTATCACATTAACATAGCATGGGTTTGTATGTGTGGGAGTTGTTTGCAAAGCCAAACAAATCACAAAACAAGAAAAAAAGTCTCCGTGTGTATTTATGCTTACATGCTCCACTGAGTAATGACCTTAATAAGCACAATATTCAAAGTCAGAATCTCAAAGAGAATTTTCCCTCTTGGATCTCAGAAATACCAGATCACAGACAGTACTGCTTCTTTATTTGGTTTTGTTTGGGTATTTTTTAATAAGGAAAAAACAGAATAAGCAAAAGGTTACTTTGAATGACAGCAGTTTACAGTTTTGTAATAAACATTTATTCATTAAAAAAAGAGAAAACCATTTTAAGAGTATCATTGTTTATTTTTTTAATGGTTCAAAGAACTACATAAGGAACTGACACTGGTAAGAGGAAGATAATTCTCAAAACATCGACGCTTCTTGTTTAGAAATGATCCTACCTGGTTCAAGATCCAGTTGACATAGATACTGTGATGTATTTAGAGTAACAACTACCACTCGCTGCTTAAGAATGTCTTCTTTCTGTGGCATCTGAAAGGTGGAATGTGTGCTTGAAATCAAACAGTACTGATGCACAACTGGGTGGACAGTCTTTACCCAGCGATTTCTGAAATATACCCTAAAAAAGAAAAAGGGGGCTTATTTTCTCTACAGTTTGAACACAGTGATAGCCTAATATTTCACATGCTAATATTCTGGTTTCCGATAAATAAATCTTCAGGAAGAAAAACACCACAACTGTGCAGAATTACATGCTAAAATGTCTTGGATTTTATCTTCCATCATTCGCTGCAGTGCAATACTACACACACAAACAGTTACCAAGGATTAATGCACATAGGAAAATCTTTAAATTCTTCATACAGTTAAGTTCTGTGACCCTCACACCGATGTCTATTTCATTTTAAACTATCAGTAAACTCATTCTAAAGAAATATTTCCTCAGATGAAATACAAATGTAGCCCACAGTCTGGGAACTGACAGAACTGCAGTGGTCTGCACATTTCATCAACTGCAGCCATACGATCTTTAAAATAAAATTCAAAAGACATTAATAAAATACTGTACTTTCTTTTACACATGCTATATGTCTTGTAAGTTCTAAGACCCAAACAGGAAGTATATTCATCTTTTTATCACGCAGGGCTATAATTATGATACACTGTACAAAAGAATGAGAAAACAGTGCCAGAAAGGATGGCTAGAGTCTAAAACATCAGGACACTGTCAGCAAAGCTCTGGACTTCAAGTACCTTTCCATGACACATAAGAAGGTTTTAATCACCATGTCATGAGATCAATAATGAATTTTTCTTAAAAAGTGATGAAATGTCACAGCCAGTCTAGCTAAGTGGAAGAGGAACCGGGAAGACACAGGAGTGGAGTACAGCAGTAACTCCACAGAGGTACACAGAAATACACCAAACCACACCGGCTGAGGGTCCAGATAAAGATGCCAAAGGGCTTCTCTATGGCGTGTTCCTCAAAAATATCATCTGTACCAAGTAATAACTGTGACTCTACAGTGTAACCTTTAAACTACAGGAAACTTGCACAGATACTACTATTTAGAATTAAAGTTATTTTATTTCCAAAGCAAATTAAGATTAAATCATTTAAACTAATTTCAGTTCTAAATATATTTAATGCTGTTTGGTTTATCTATTCATTATTTATTTTCTTCTGATTAATTTCTCCTGTGCCCATATTACAAATCCCAAATCATTAACAAAGTATGTAGAAAAGTGTAATTATGCACCTAAACGCATATCATGATCCCACTGGCTGGACTTTGGATGTCACGTGTCCAGCCATGTTTGAAAATTACAGCTCAGTTGCATATACCGTGAGAGAAACAATTATTAGGATCATAATAAATTAAGTTTGTGAAAATACAATGTCCATTTTGGTCAATAAGCACAAAATGAATTGCAAAGAGGAGCAAACGCACTGCGGTATTCTGAATGGCTTTTCAATTTGACAACGCAGCCAACCAGCATTGACACTTTGTCACCAAAGGTGACTCCAGTTAAGAACTGGGTTCAGCGCAGGAGCAAACAACGCTCGCCGGAGTCGTTCTCAGAACAAGAACCTTCTAATGTCACCCCAGTACATTTATTTCTTTCTTATCAGCCATCAAACCGATAACCTTTATTTGATAAACTGCTATCACATCAATGTAACAACACACAGTCACGGGCTAACAGCTAGAACAAGGGGCAGGAGCAAGATAAACCCTGCTGTATTTATCTCAGCCGTTCAGTCAGCCTTTCTATGATTCAGTCTCTCAGCCTTAACGGAGGGCAATACTTACCTACCGTCTCACAGGAGTACTGTGAGGGTTAATGAGTTTATTGTGAGTTTATGTTTGTAAAGTACTTTGAGATTCTTGGATGAAAGGTGCTATTGAAATGCAAAATATTATGGTTATTAGACATTATTATACCATGCACTGTCTTTTATTACAAAAATTCAACTATGTGTGACTCATAGATTGGCTGACAGCATTTCAAACCGCATTGCTGCTTACCCATTAATTTATTTTATTTTGATGTGAGATCAAAAAGGTATCCCAAAGCTATTATTCACCACTGGCATAAAAACACCTAACAGATGTGACTACTTCGAAAACGTCGTGATGTAAGTAAGCCACACTGAACAAGGGATTTCTTTCTCAGGTGCAATTTGGGCTGATAAAATCTCCTGTAATTTCATTATTAGGCATTTTTTTTCTTAAAGTTAGAGGAACCCATTAAAAAAATGGGTTTTGCCAGCTTAACACAAATCATAACACTTCACTTTGCAACATACCCTTAACTTCTGATTAAACAAGTGACTAATCTTAATATCTGCACAAGAAAAGTATCTGAATGCCAGCAGTTAGGCAGTTACTAATCAAACATTCATAGCTATCTGCAATACATTCTGTTAGTCTGCAGCTAAAGGCACAAAGATGAGCAAAAACTGCAGCTACAAAACTAAAACCCAGCCATAGGTCCCATGAGAGTGTATTTTCTCACACCGCGCGCTTCACATCAAGACTAATTCTGGAGAAATTAAAACCTTGAACACTAAGGTTTACCCAAACCACTGGCAGTGAAATCATTAGCAAATACATAGAAACCACACTGAAATGGAAATCTCAGAAGATTAGAGATTAGGGACTCAATCTTCTGCAAATAAAAGCATCGAATATATCCACTGTACTTACTAATGCTGGGTTAACATGCACAGAATCTGCATTTTGCGTGGAAATTTATAGCACCTTTATTTTTAAATGTGGCATCTGGATATCCACAACAAAAGCCTTCACTTCTGTGGACCTCTAGGCAATGAGCCAAAGAACGGAACAAACTGTTAGCTAACCTATCTATGCTTCCGTCAACCTTCCAGCCATTACATCAAAAAAGTAATTTCCCCAAATATTTTTATTAAATGTTACTTTTCTTCCATTGATAAATTTCCATTAAAGTATCAATTTGTACAACAGACTATTTGCAAAAGTAATTAATTTATATCAGTAATTAAGATTCACAATCATTTCCTTGTTCGTGTTTCAGGCTGGGATTGCTCTTAAATCACTTAAAACAGACTTCTGAAAGTTAATAAAGGGGGAGTCTAGAGTCAGAACCTCTGAGGGAGTCTAATGAGTTTAATCTGCACTCCTGTCCTACAAAAGCGACTTCTACTTCTCAAGACTCCTTACAGCAGAGTGAATGGTGACAAATTTAAGCTCCTCAAAACTTCTTTTCCCTGAACTGGAAAACAATAACTCCTTCCAGTTCTTGATAAAAAGGCCAGGATTCTCCCTTCAGGCTGTGCTCCAAAGAACTCTTCTTGATTAAACTCCAATCCCAGCTCCTCAGATTTTGTGCAGTTATTTCTCACCTGAAATCCCTCAAGCAAAAAGAACACAGAAGCTTAGGGAAAAAGAATCTAGCAGTCTCCTATCATGCCTCTGTTAAAAGACTATTAAAAAAAAAAAAATAGTCCCAAGAAGCCTAAAAAGAAAACTTGAAAAGCTATTTAAAAACTTTAAAAGCTAAAAAGATTTCCCTCTTCCATGTGTTTTGATCCACCTCCAAAGATCTAAAGAGAGGCTCATTCTCACAAACAAGTGTGTTCCTTGGGATGTAGAAAACACGTGAAGCACCTGTCTTACAACCTGGAAGTTCACTTTTTTAACCAATCTTCCTTTGAGGATGGCATAAGACAGAAGCTAAGAAAAAAAAAAAAACAATTGGCTACAGAGGTATTTATTTTGCAAACCAATATTTGATAAGATATATTAATAACATTTTCAGTATGAGAAATTTAATCCAGGCAACTTGGAAAGAAGGGCAATGGTCCTTTAACATCTACTGGGTTCTTGGTTTTGGTTTTCTTTAATTCAGACTCTGGTCTGCTCCAACTGATTAATTTTTATAGTCTGGGTATCTCCTGAAGCTAGTAGCCACATACTGAAGCTACCTGGTTTCAGGCTACATGCAGTACTTACACACATATGTTATGATCAGAGTATTTTTTAAATGAACCAGAGAGGTTTCAGCTGAGATATTTTAAACAGAATCAACTTATTTTCTAACATTGCTGAACTGCTAGTCAGTAACAACTTGTTTAGGAATAAACAAAAACAAAAATATTTAAAATAGAAATAAAAGTAATATCAATCTGGTTCCTTTCCCCTAGTATTCCATAAAAGCCAGTGTATTGATTCAATTAAATGTGAAATACGCAAGTAAAATAATAGTAATAAACAGTAGATACCTCAACCACTGTATGCCCAGAAACACACAAGCTGCTGCTATCTGCTTCCTAGGTACTGACCGGAGCTTTTAGGAGATGGTGACAATCTGCAGTATCTAGCTAGAGTGGCTACGCCAGCAGCCTACCTCCTGAAGACTCTAGCAGTTGATGAAGAGAGACAAGCACATCCACAGAGTAAAAGGGTACAGAAATTGGGAGCCAATTACTGCCTCGTACCGCTCTGACTCACTGTCTAAAGGTGCCTGCTTCACCACCCTTCAAATCAAGCGTCGTGGTACCTAACAGAAGCACTTAATCGAAGGCTCTTTCCTCCTCACTGTAGGTTAGGGTTGGGTTTTTTTCTTTCAGAAACACTTCTGCATTAATTTACATAAGTATAACAAAATTGTTTCAGTGTCAAGTTCCTTCAGTAACAGTCAGGTTTTGGAGCACGCCCCTAATACCGTTGAATCATCTAAACACAACCAGGGGCTTTTAAAAATTTTTTTTTCTGGGTACGAATTTGTTTACAGGCATCAGGACTTCGAGAATTTGGCCTTCAGGCTTCTTTGGTACTTTATTTAGGTGCAGAACTTCGATCCAGCATAAGTTCTCAGTGTTCATTATGACTTTGCATTTTCCAAAGGGCACAGATAGTTCTTTTGTTAGGAAAATATAAGAATTTATAACATGATATTTAAAGAAAAAAACCCTAAACTCCAGGCTTCAAACTTTTATGTTACATCATAGGGAGGATAATTTGCACATTTTACCCACAGAAATTTACAGAAACATTTACACAGTTCTTAGCACTCAATGTTAAATAATTGAGCTTTCCTTCTTTAAAAACAACAAAAATTATGGTGCTCCCCACTAAGATATGGAAACATTTTTAGCAAGGATACTATTCAGCCAACTCATCACTTGTAGAGTAAATAAGGAAATAAATCGAAAGCAAACTGCTCAGGCATTTAGAAACACATCAACCTCTGCAAGCAGCACATCCAGTTTTCATAATTAACTGCTTGTACTCCACTTGGTGTTTCCTTTAAAATACTGCAAGAGGCTCAGAGCACCCTGTTTAAACTAACAGTAATGATTTTAATTTGAAAATATATCTTGACAACAGTCAATAAGCAAAGTAACAGAGGAGTCTCACATAGCTTTAGCTTTCAGTTCAGATAAACCCACCCGTTAACTCCTGCCAGACCACACTGACACGCAACTGGCTTTCAAACAACACACACTTCTCAGATACATGCAGTATTTTTAAAGTAATTTGCAGACGTACGTACTTGTGTACATACATAAATATATATATACACAACTTGTGGCCACAAATATATATACACAATGCCAGAGATGCCTCCATTTTCTAAAACTTTAACTTTTCACAGAGGTATCGTGACTATTTGAGCAATGTCATACAATGTACAGCAGCACTTTCTGAAGGACTCACAACAAATACTACAACAATTATACTTGAATTCAAACATTCAGTGGCTTTAGAATTATGTGCTGTGTTTTTCTTGGCCAACGTGTGTATATATTTTAATCACACAAAAAACCACACTTTCGTTTAATGTATGTTTTTCCTAAGTATTTCTGCGATTGGACTATATAGGACATAAAAGAAGGTACCAAAAGCCTGGCAACCACAATAAAACTGTATTTAACTTTAACTCCCTCCTCTGTTAAATCACACTTCAATACTCCCAAAACCGTCAATTACACACATTTTTTTCTCACCACGAAACTGAGACACTATTATGCTTTTCACGACAAAGTGCTTTACAAACCAACTTAAGACAACTGGTGTTACAATATAGCCAGACCAAAGGTAACTTTTCAAAAATAAGGTACTGCCTTCTCCCTGGCCAGACCCTCAGTGTCTGTAAAATGTCACATGGCACGAGAGCCAGCAAACCTAAGAGAATTTACACCTTTTGTAAAACCAGCCCTTTCACATAACTTCATTGCCTTTACTGACACTGCATAAAACATCAGCCCAGGATGGCTTTTAACAGCCAACAAGGAAACATACAGAGTCATCTCCTTACTAATGTAATAAACTCACACACCAGCATTCAGCAAATGATTCCTAGAATTTAAAAAATACATGCCAAGCTAGCAGTATACATTATATATTGTGATTACTGCACAGGATACTCCCAGGAGTGGGTTTCTGCCCACAAATACATCCTCCTTAACTATTTCCATGCAAGTTTACCCTCCTTGCTCTTGAAGTTCCCACCTCTTCTTCATTTTTCTTCCTTAACCAATTTCCCCAAAACACCCATGGTAAGTACATTTAACCACATATACAACGACTTCAAACTGACTTAGCAGAAGAGGCCAATCAACTTTCACAGTAATCTCTAAATATGGAGCTCCTATGACATCAAATTTTTTCTTCAAAAAGCCAGGTGGGTAGCCCCAATTTCCAAATTATCATTGTAAGTGTGAATCAAAATTTTCTGGAATCAAAATACAATCAAAGTTCATGTCATTTTATCATAGTAGCTTTTAGACGAGCATATCAAAAGGTTGCTCATTAGGAAAGAGACATTTATCAATAGAATAATAAAAGCTTAAAAAAGGATGTCTTTATTCGTATTTAACAAATGACCCAGAATTACGTTGACAATGTTTCTCGTTCCTTTTAGTCTGTGTTTTTAAAAGCATTGCTGGTAACGCCAATATGCTTTTATGTTTTAAAAGTTCTTTAACCTTTTTTATAGACACCTTTTCTTAAGAATAGTATTTTATAGATACATAATAAGCCTTAAAAAAATACCTGAGAGGTCTTGCCTGGGGATTGCCTGCTTCTACATATGGATGTAAATAATCCTTTATGTAGAGATCAGCAGCACTATTAGAATGGGTGCAAATGAGAATCCTGCTGGAATAAATGGTGCAAATAAAAAAGCAATGAAGAAACAGAAAACAATTCAAAGCAGTAGAATACAAAAAAAAGGAAACAGTGGCCATCTTCCTGGACATTTGTCTTAATGATACTAGTCACTAACCTACCACAGTTTGCATGATTCAGCGCTCTAACTCAAATCCTTCAGTTATGAAAAGATTTAAAATTCAAACAGTTTTTCAATAATTATTTTGTGATTATTAATCTAGACTTGATTTTAAGTAAGGAACAGCTTTCATTATCCAGCATACTGCAAAACTTCCCATGTTGAGCAAATCACAATCATTCTACATACTGTCAATTTTAATTAGTTTTTTTTCTACATGGAAAAGAGGCTAAGACTATAAAATTATTTTATCATTCAAAACAATGACGGATGGCTTGGGTCTTGTTTGTTTTTAAGCTGGATGGAAATTCTGTGTATCTACCTTTCACTTGATTTTAAATTAAAAATTGCATCTTCTCTGCTAATCAGGTATCAGTGTGTATTTAGCGACCCATCTCACCTAGTATCCTGTTGTTGGAGTATGTGCTTGACTGCCTGAGCCAGAGTGAAGGTTTTTCCTGTCCCATAGGGACCGATGATAAGAACAGGAGGCAGTTGTATTGAAAGTGGAGTAGTGATAGCCAGAACAGCTTCTTTCTGCTTAGCATTTAGTCGAGGGTCCAACTGCTCATCCCATTGTCTGTACAAAAGGAGGCAACAGAGTTAAAAACAGAAGCTATGACAACCCAGTGTCAGTCAGAAATGAAACGAGGTAAGATTTCAAAAGCTTTAAAGAAATTAAAGAGTCTACATCCTACTGTATTGATTGTGTCATTCTGAGGCACACGGAAACAAATCAACAAATCTAGCAAAACAATCATATGCTTTAATCACAAAAACTTGACAATATTTGCAATAAATCAGTTGGTTTTTTTTCAAAAGGAGTCTAACTACTTCTCAATTTACACTGTCTCACCTAACAATTATTAATTTGCATAGCACACAATTTAGAAAAAGTAAATGCTGTATCATGACCCAATAACAAAAGCAGACATACAATGATTTTCTAGTACTACTATACAAAATATAACATCAATTATGTTTCTTCCATGCAGTATTTACATTGTCAGCTTTAAAAATCAACAGTTATACAACCCCAGGGCTTGGTAAAAGCTATCTACGATGAAATTAAAAATCAATCCAAAAACTAATGGCTACCAATTAACTACAAACTTCTCTTTACTTTGGAGGTTTTTTTGAGATCATTAAGGCACATACCATGAGAAAGCAGTCCAAAAAAAAAATATTTTTACTGTAAGCAGCCAGTGACACCAGCATTAAGAGGAACATGCTTTCAGAAAATTCCAGTAAGTATAAAGGGTTAAAGATTTGTTTTTAATATTCCCACTGACAGATTTAAAAGTAGACATGCACAGTAAAAAACACCTGTCACTGCGGCACATATGGCCATACTTCAGTAACGCGATCTGCTTTGGTACAAGCACTACGCTGCTTACGGTCTGGGAAAGTTTCTGTTCAGTAGTAGTTAGCAACAGGGAGCAAAATCAAGAGGGAACTGACTGAGTTCCTAACTTTTATGACAGATATGAACAAAGAGCTGGCAGGAGACTCTAGGAAATACTGCAAATTAATACGGATGTAAAACAAAAATAGAAGAAAAGCAGAGGGACAGACAGTTCTCAGTCAGTCAGAAGAACTGAATCTCAAGGTAGGGCAAACCAAGCTATCAGATGGAAAAAAACAGGCTCATTACTTTGTCTTAAACTGAACTACAACCTTTGTACACATCTTTTATGTATATAAAAATATAAAACAATTAAAGAAATCTTAACTACAACTCATACGTAAATTTCTGTAAATATAAATTTCCCAATACAAAACAAAGAAGATAAAGTTCTAGCTTACTTGACATATCTTCTTTTTACTGAAATCATTGCTTACTTCCAAACTATTCCTAAACACTTTTTCCATGTAAGATTCATCCAAAACTTAACTAAGTCAGTGAAGACTGTCACTGCCCTCCATTAGCTTTGTAGTATAACTCTACGCAAAACCCATTCTCTTCTCTGCCTTTGCTGCCAAAGCTTTGATGAACACAGCATCCTCACTCAGAACACAGCTCCCACCTTTTTATCACCTCTCTTCTTCCTACACTTCCAAAGACAAACTAAAATTTTTCCAGTAATTTCTGTCTTACATTATCTCACTGTCTCAGGTTTTTGGCCAGATCACTTCTCTTTTAATCCTTGCGCTATCTTCTGATTTGTACTGCGTCACAATCAGACTCTTAATTCTCACCTGCGAAAACGCCACACGACTCCTCGCATGCTGTACAGGCTCTCAGTTCCACATACCTCTCATTTCCCTGGTTTCTAAGCACAGAAACCTCATGCCTCTTTCATCCTTCCCTATGCAGCAGGAATACTGACCATATTCCCTGTGCCTCATATTTCTCCTCCTCCTCAACACAAACTATTTTCACTGCATCACTGCATCAGCCTTAAGTTTCCTTAAAAGTATTTATATAACATAAGGGTTTATATTTCATAAAGAAAACTGTAAGACATGTATAGAAAGAATCTTAGGACTGCTTGCAAGTGCAATGCTGTTCCTTCCAAGAACCATTCCCACACCTTTCTTAGTCATTCCCTGGGCGCTATGTCCAAATTTGGGCTCACCACATCCAGCTGAAAAGGTACTAAGGGATCGCTCCTCGCAAATGGAAGTCTGCACGCTTGAGACCCTGGCCAGCAAACTCCTAGTAACTGGAATTTACATTCCTGTAAAGTTTCATCCATATTTTCAGTGAACAACAGCAGAACAGTAAATAACAACAGCAGATTTGTTTTCTATAGCTACAACACAACTGCAATGCCTATAAAATCACAGCTCAACCGCAGGGAAAACCAATCAACAGATTCTAGTCCGTCGAGGATCAGTTTCCTTGTTTTATTTAGAACAGTTTCGCTCCCTTCTCTGAACCATCCTCACCATTAACGAGGAGCAAGGAATGTTTCTTGTTCTAGAGCAGATTTCAGCCATCTGTTATGAGAAATTCAGCACTGCATTACCATACAAGCTTTGATATTCAAGTGTTTGTATTCTTGTACCTGTTGGGACTCCAGGGTATGGTGGGAGTCATGCTGACATCTGGAAACAAAATACTGTTGTCCTTGATCCTGTCCAAGGCATAATGCATTTCACAGAGGGGTAAGCGATTTAACTGAAACTGAAGTTCAACCTGCAGTACAAAATGAATGAATAAATTAATAGGTGAACCAAAAATGCTTAATTTAGAAAACACTCATGAGACTTTGCTGCATATGATACATTTTTATCTTCCTGCAAACTACCGACTCTCAGAAGAAAAACAGCGAACACTATTCAATCAAGTGATTTGTGACAAAATTAGCATGCTGCTTTTTTATAACCAAAGATAAATACAGTATTTGCTCTAACGTAATTTTGTTGTTTGACTTTTAAGATTAGATTCCACAATACTTTCAGAAAAAAAAAAAAAAGTTCTTGAAATTATTTTTGGAATACAAAAAACACTCCTGGAAAATATTACTCTAAAACATTGTTTTTTAAAATATAAGCTTCCATTCCTTATTGTAAGAACAACCTTGAAATAGTGACAGACGAGAAATTTTTACAGATCAACAGATGATACATATCAGATGTGTGACCATCAGAGATAAACCCCAAGCATTATTTATTTCTAGTCAAGTATTCTGGAATAATGTAATTTGTCATTTATGTTCAATTAATAGAACTCTCCAGAAGTTAATTTTTAACAATTAGCTGCTCATCAATACACTCTTTTTTTTGTTGTTCTTTCAATGACTTATGTTTTAACGCTAATAAATAAAAGATAATGCCAACAACATTCTGGTACAAAGCCAGAAACAACACGCAGAGCATGTTAGCATCCCTGATTTAATTCAGAATTGAACAATGGATTAGAAAAATTAGTTTATACATACATATATTAAAAGAGCAAAGAGAGAAATAAAGTCTCAGTTTGAATACTGGATAAAGGCAGCTCTTGAGGAAATAAAACAGTTTGCTCAGATTATCATTTACACTTATTTAAATTTGTAATTATTAATCTCTCAAAAAACAAATGAATCTGATCAGAGCACCACGCCAAAGAACCACATGTTAACAATTAACACAGAAGCCTTTACACAAAATCGGACACAGACCTGTGCTAATATAAAACAGCATAGAAACACCCAAAGCTGCTGAAGAACTTCAAGTGACTGACATACATTTTCAGGTTTTTTTTCAAACCACTGCTATCTATTACTAAATATTTATGTAATTACTGTGCTACAACTCTAATGAGGATTTGTGATTAAATACGAGTAAATAAGTACCCAAGATTTACAATGAACTGTGAGCATGCTGACAAACAGCCAGTCAAATTACTGCAACCTGTCTGGAAAAGCAGCCCCCGTTTACGCAGAGAAACGCCACAGAGGTGATGCAGTCATTCTGAATGTACCCCCACACCCAAAGCAAAAATTCGGTCTCAGATCTACTAATCTTTTCCTCTAGCATTCACTGATTCTCTATTAATCAGTCCGGTATTAATTAATCACACTTTAATCCCATGATAATTATTGCTACCAACCAGAAAGTCCAAAAAACACAAAGCAACACTAGACAATATTTTTGTAATTATCTTTTCTGACAACTTACATAAAAACTTTTAAAAGTCCTTGTCAACTAAAAAAGTTTCCTTATATATTATAAAGAAAAAACAATTTGTCTTATTAAAGATCCCCGTGGTTATCAAAATAAGACACCAAACTTGGGGGAAAAAAAATAGCTAGAAAAGCAGACAATCACTTCTCTAAACATGACGTGCCTCATTCAAAGCCACATAAACTTCTCTCACGAGCCTTCTCCTATGGAGAAAAATTCCTCCTATGGAGGAATAATTTAGCCTTCTAGATTTAACTGCTTGTTGGACGTGACGTTCCTTCATCTGCCCACAAAGTCACTTCCTACCAGATCACGCCTGTAAAAACTCTCTTGTGCAACAGAAATGTTTACTACTTGAAGACCATCTCCTTCAAAAAGAATTGCAGAACATTTTTCTAGTATTTAAATGTTACACTGTTCGTATTATGATGTAGCATTTAAAATCAACACTATCTTTGCTGTAAACAAACAATGCTTGCCTGTGCAGAATGTAGCCATTAACTTTCAGTCTCTGGCAGATTTGAAGATATTAAATATTCAGCTTGACTATCACATTTTACAGCAAGATATGTAACCATAACTCTGAAGAAAAGGGCAGTAACAAATCCGCACATTAGTATGGAGTTCACTGAAGTGATTGTAACCGTTGCAATATTTTTTTTAAATAGGACACATGAAAGTTTAAGAATTTTTTTTTCCACGTAGTTTATGTCTATCTACTACCCTAGTAAATACCCTGCTCTTCAAAAGCATTGTGGTCTCGCACTTGTAAAGAACGACAGTGCCAGCTCATCCCGCCCAAGAGGGACCCTGAGCTTCCGTCCACAGCTCTGTCCTACCCGTCCTATCCAGTGACCAGCAACATCTGCCCAGCAACGCCCTGCAGGTGTCTGGGAAAGACTTCACACAAACGGTAATGGTACCAACCTCACAGTTTGATCTATACAGGAAAAACATCTTTGTTCAGACAGATGCAAGGCTAACAAAAGACCACCCAACATAACGATGACAACTTCAATGCAGAAAAACTGTGATGCTCATCTGAGCAACACTGTCACAGCCCCTTCTGGGAAGCCAAGCAAGGTGCCGGGCATTAAATACCTCGTATTATCTACCTGCATTCACCATTTTGTTTAACAGCTTGTGATTTGTTTTATTTTTAATCCCGTTTGGATTGAATCAAATAGTTATATTTGCTGTTGCAGAGTACTGAATGAGGCCATCTGCGAAGGAGAGGCATGTAACCTGCTTTAGTATATATTCCACAATAAGAAAACAGTGGGAAAGGAAGTTAATCCACTGCCAGTTTCACAGAAGAGGACACAGAACAGAGTAATCACTCCAAAAATAAAACAGTCGCATGTTAGTTTGGTCACCAAAAAGAGCAGCAGCCAAGGGGGTTGAAAGCAGCAGCTCACTCCATGAGCGGTGCGCTTGATAAAAGCAGAATTGTGTATTTATTACAGTTAAGCCAGGACAACAAGCAAACAAGTGATCAGGAAGTTTCCAAGACGCATTATTAGAAGAGGAAAGGAAGCAAACCACCTAACATCCAAACCCCACCGAAATAAAAGCAATTTTTAAAATGTTTAAGAATCACATAAGGAATATGAACCACACTGAAGACAACAGCAACATTTACAGGATCTTTAATAAAAGAGGATGACTTTCCAAATTTTCAGTCAATACTTATTCAGAAAAAAAATTTCCTCACAATTAGAATTCATTAAAATGTAGGTAACACTTTAAGGATTTGACCACCAGTTCAGTGATATACACAGGAAGTAGCAAATGATTTTACAAATAACTTTAGGACACAATTTCTAACGCAGAATAGCTTTGCTGCCTCAGGCAAAGTTTTTATAAGACACTCAAAGAAAAATAAGCCAGTTACTGAAGCCCCAGCTCATTTTGCATTCCAGTGGAGTTTCTGATAGAATCAATTAGTAAGTTTAATTATTGTTTTAAGAACACAAACACAAAACCAAGAACCCAGAACAACGTAAGTCTTCCCAGGCCAATTATCCATGTTAAATTAAGACATTAGGATTCTTGCATATGTTTCCCCAAAACAAAATGAATGTGAGGAGATAATCCTTTGGTGAAAGTGCATCCATTTCAAGCAATTCCAGTGCCTTTAATTTGAGGTTATTTCTGTCTGGTAACAAGATCAATCATAAGGTCTGCAGCAGACACACACTGGGGATGAGGGAGGAGTTTAAGTATTTAACTGAACTACAGCTTTGGCTTCCTTCACGTGGATTTACATCTAATGCATCTCGTTTGCAAACGACAATGTATTTTTAAAAAAATGTATCCTGAACCATTTCATGTTTAACTACAAAGTAAACAAAAGCCTGATCTTACTGCCAACAAAATTTTCTCTAGCAAAAGTGTTATAACTCCCCATTTTGTGACTGAATGCCTCCAATATACATAAATATCTGTCTTGGATATAAGTCTCAGCAGCACGAGAGCCACAGAGGCAACTATTATCTTGCTGAAACACAGGATATATATAACAAAAGTATTTCTTGACCTTCCTCATGCCTTCATCTACCAACTCTCAACATCTTCATCATGGAAGTATTTTAAGTTGAAGACTTTTCCACTGAAGGACAATATTCCTTTTGTTCTCACACAGGCACAGAAAGCAGCAGGAGGCCCATCCATAACCTCAGCAGACCTTATTCAAAATTAATCTCACCTCAGGCCTAGGAACAAATAGGGGAATCCACAATGACACAAGCAAAAAGAATGAGAAGATACAAAAAGAATGAGAATATATAAAATACAGAGTCCAAGAGGGAAGTTATCAAAGACCAAGTTCTAGCCGGCTCAGGACCACCAGAGGTTTTGTTTGGTTGGTTTTTTTGTTTTGGTTTAGTTTGGCTTTTTTGAGGAAAAAAAACACAGGAATATAAAACTCCCTCCTTTGACTTCACTAAGAAAAGGTTCCTGAGGCCTCTGGTGAGAATAGCTACGATGGACAGAATGATGGAAGTCAAATCAGAGAGAATGAGCTGAAGAAAAGTCCAGGAAGCAGGAGTAGGCAATATATTCAGTGGTGTTAGAATGAGAGGGGAGAGGGTGGATATGTCCGGTGGAAAAAGGCCCATGAACTACCCACAAACACCTACCTGCAGGAAAACAAAAATAAGACAAAGTTTTCCTTTACAAGTCCATAGAGAGAATGCTTTGTTTTTGAGCCAGAGACGTAAAAACAATGTCCAAGACAACTTACAAGTCACACTCAAAGCTATGAGAGATACCAGCAAAAATGTGCAAGCAATGCCTAATCATCTCAGAACAACTTTGCCAGAAATTAAGTTCATTAAAACATATTTTTACTCTGTAACAGTTCTAAAATATTCATTTATTTTCCAAATAGTAAAACTCATATATACATACAACATACACATATTAACATGTATACTTATCTATAAAAAGATTTCACGTATCTGAAATTCTCATTCATGCTCTGCTTTCTCTGTTTGATGCTAAATAATAAAATTCCTTTTCATATCTTCAAGCAATTATTTTGTGTGCAAACCAGACACAATGCCAACACATCGAAACTAATTCCACTCAGACTTACCTGCATTTCACAATCTGCCCGAAGATTAAGTTCTTCGCAGCATTCCCTGGATACCCTCAAGAAGATATAATCCTTTGTTTTCTCCTCAATAGCTGCTTCATAAACCTTCTCTTTGGTTCCTTGGGTCTGCGCTGACTTCTCTTTAGTGACAGGCAATAAATAAACAGCATTGACTTTGGTCATCACCAGCCGTCCAGCCAAAGTGTCTTCCGAAAGCGTTTCAGTGAGCTTAAAGCGGCCAAAAAGTTGTCCATTTTGGGCATACTTTGCACCTCCAGAAACACCAGTGAGCATGAAACTTGCTACAATCTGCAATTGCACTTTTATGTTGAACCTAAGTAAGAAAGCATCAAGTCAGTGCAGAAAAATGCTTTCAGATTCAGACATTTCATGCATTCCGACTGAAGATTCACTGCCCTACATTCTGGACGTATAACTTTTAAACATAAACAAGTATAGCCAAACTGGCCCTTCCTGAGTATGTAGCTGTCGAATGTTTACACATTTTCCTTTTGATTACGGCCTACAAAACATACATTCAAAAGAACTAACATCTATGACGCTAAAAAAAAAAAACCAGAAACTCTCCAGAGAGAATCAAATACTAGATTTTCTGAGATCAAAATAAGTTTAGGATGAGAGTTTCTGTGCATGTCCCAAAGCAGCAGAAATTTCTATTTAAATAGTTTGCAAGCTTTTGTCCGGTATTCAAGGAGAGACATGCCGGCAAAGAACAGAGTAAGATTCCTATTTATTTCATGCGTCTCTGAGGCTGCACACCAGAGACTGTAATCTACATCTTAAAAGGTAAATGGTATTATACTTATAATTCAGAGGTATTGATTAAAATGTCTCCAAAAAACCAGAATGTAGGCATTAAAATGAGATAATTTTATTTGAAGTGAGGGAATGGCATCACAGGCTCAGCCATAAAACCCATCTATCCACAGAATTCCTATTAGCAGCAAGTTCCTCCTGTGGTCAGAGACGTAACAAATTCATTCTCTGTAGTTACTGCTTTCCAGAAGTCACGTGCACAACACATTAAAGTGACTTACTAGCACACTTCATTGACCTCTCACCAATATACAGTAATCTCTTCCTAGAGTGTTTGAGATTTTTTAAAAAGATTGCTTCAATCTGGTTTTAAAAAGAACAAACAGGGAAACACACTGTCAATATTCAGTTCCCTGCTCATCAACTTTTTCCTGAATTTGCAACAAATTACAGAAAAACAGTAAAAATCAGAAGTTTTCACAAATGAAATAAAATCTCTTGGGAACAAACACATTTTCTTAGAATACTTTCCATACTCATACTGCTTTTACTTGATCTGTTATTCTTCTTCTAATTTCTATTCTAACCTAATAAATTCATAATTTATCATTTAAGCCCTGTAGTGTCAATAATCAGAAGCCAGTAACAGTAAAATCCAATATTCTCGCTTGCTTGGTAATTAATCATCTACCAAACCTACCAAATACGTTTTTTTCATATCTGGCAAACGACGAGAGTTGCACAAAAATTGCCAGTTTGCCCCCTTGTGGGAGCAGTTGCCTCTGTACATAATGCAGGCGCTCAGTCAGATCCTTTCACACCGCGCCACTCTCAAAAAGCAAGAGAAGTCTTCTTACCGAACACGGGTTTATTTGACTCATCAGTAACCACAAAGGCTGCTGCACAAGCACCAGCTAAAGCAACCACTCAAAGGCACACGCTTCAGGGAGCCCACCGGAATTCAGTGTAATCCTGCCAGCTTCCATGCGTGCTAGGAAAACCCAAACCAAAACCAAAACCAAGCTTTCTTCTATGCAAGTGTGGCAGTATTCCAAAGGAGCTAGCAAGTTAGCAACATCTAAAACTGCTCGGATCACGTTCGGATGATTGTTAAAATACTATATAAGACAACACAGGAACCAAGAGCTTGGCACTATTACTAAGACACAATCGCTTGCTCTTGTATATTCATTTTGTTAAAACTTTCCTAAAGTTGAATTCCTATGCTACTGAATATGCATCAGCTCATTCTCAAATCTGAATTTTTAAAAAAATGCTGGAAAACTGTATTGCTGCCATTCTGAGACAAGGCACAAGTTACCATCTTCATAAACGACTAAACTGCTGTGCTGAAAGGAATCTACAATTCAGAGATTATCAAGCAATTTCCATTGAGTAAGACGACACCTTCTGGCAAACGGTTAAACTACAAAATCCTCTAAGGATTAGATTTTAAAACATCACAAGTTGCTTCTTTCATCCATTCCTCACTCTTACTTTGGAGGTTTATACAGAATAAGATTTTCAGTCAGGCTTATACAAATCCACAAACAAAAACCCACATTTCCTCCTAAGCACTGCAAAATCCCAGTCTAATTGCAGTGTTAATGAAACTAGCTTTAAAAAAGCCTGTTATTCATATTTATAAATTAAAGAATGACTTCATAAATCATTACTCCATCCACTACCAACGCAAACAATAAATTCCTAAAAGCATATAAACCCATTCTGAAAAAAAATCAAGTATAACACTTTCTTAAAATTACATTTAGCACGTTTCCTCCTCTATTTATACATGCAGAATTTTGGCAGGGTGTGTAGTGTGACACCTACCTATGTAGTGGTAAATGTGAGATACAGTAATAGCAAAAGCAAACTTATTTTCCATCACAGCCAGTAATTTGAGTTTTCACAGCATTGAGGATAAACCTGCTCTGTAATTCTGGCAGCAGACAGACCCCCTTTAATGTTCATACAAGAAAACACACAGTAAGCGCCAGCCATTCTAATGATTATATGCTGCTTTTCTTTTGAACGTGCAAGAGAGAAAGGAAGAATTTTAAACTTATCAATAAACTTTCCAAAATCAAACTATATCTAGATCAGAACATTGTTCTGCTTTTTCTTATACTGTATGTTTGCATTCGGAAATTAGACACCAGCGGCTCCTTCATTATGCTATTTTGTAATGTCATTACTCACATGGAGTAATTTTTATAAATGTCTTTTGAAATATTAGAATAAACATGATCTAAAAGTAAATCTCACTGAAACTATCCGGAATGACCTCCCTTATAACTGAGTTCAAGACTTTTAAAGCCACCGCAACCTTCATCCAATATTTTCAGTAGTTCCACTCAGGTGATCTCATGTAAAGTCTGAAACAGTGTTTTCCTAGAAAGTGAGAAATTATCAGCACTCTCAAAATCCAACAATTCACTCCAATCTGAACTGCAGACACTCGTGTTATTCCAGTCTTGTCATAAGAGGCCATGTTGACAACCCTACTACTTGCACGATACACAAACCCGTTAGAGAGTAGAAGCTCATCAACATTTTCACTCACAGCATCACTTCAGAGGTATTACAACCCACTTGCATTTGTATTTCTAGCCCCATTTCTAGGCTTGCAACTTCACTAGAGAATACCAAGTGTGTGATCTTAGCCGCAGAGGATCAGGAAAGTGTGCTAGTTTAAGCCTTGTTGCAATAAAGTGGGTCAGCTACAAGATCAAAAGAATATGTCTGTCATCAGCACTATCAAAACAGAAGACTTCAAGAACATTATTAAAACTTACTTTTATTAATCTGCTAGATAGAAAAAGAAGATCAATAACTTATCACTGCACTAAATTGTCCAAAGGGGAAGCATTACACACAGAATACACTTATTTTTCTTTCATTTCTACCGGCATGCTGCTCTTTGGCTTCCTATGAGACATGAGAGTATAATTCTCAATATGAAAACTCACTCCATAAAAATAGTTTACTTTTATATACTATTTCATACTGTTTACTTTAAATACACTTTTGTTTTAAAAAGTGTTAGAAAAATCAACCTGATTAAAAATAGGTATGATGGAGAACATTTCTGTACGCTGAGAACAGTGTTCAGGCATGATTCCTCTGTACGTTAGATTCCAGCTCAAGAGCAGAGCACAGCAGTGGTGAAAGATATGAAGAAAAATAGTTCAAATACACTGCTCTTCATCCGAGATATAAAAAAGGAACCATTTTTTTCTGCTTTAAAAGCATGAGAAATATAACTACTCATATTTTCTTCCTAAATTCTAGAGGGGTGATTCAGCTGAGACTCTATACCTCCAGGAGTGGGTCATCTTAAAAAGTCACTTCTGGTTTGGAACTTAAGTAATTAGAACTAAATTTGCTATCAAATTAGGCTGAAGACAAGTTATTCCTTTTTGACTTTCCATTCTGAATAGTGTAACACTTCAAAACTCTGTACTACCTGAGCGCAAGCAAAATTTTTAACCACAAACTACAGAAAAAAAGGCCCCATGAGAGTCTGTATATGGGAAGCTCATATCTTTTTCCTACCTCTCTATTTGTTCATGCAACTAATCCAGTCGGGTAATATGTACATAATACCTAAAGATATTATATAACAAAACAAACAAAAACGTATACTATACGCCTTTTATTAGAAACTTTTATTCAGAAGCTGGTTTTCAGCTTATTTAGAGAATAAATATAATCAAGTCAGCTGCCACGTTATCATAAGATCAGAGTCTGATCCACCCACAATTCATTCTTTTCCTTAAAGAAAAATTGTAAAAAATTATTGTACACTCCCTTGAGGCCATTTATTCAAAGATTTCATCTGTTACTTTGCTATAACCTAGTTTCACCAAGGAACAAAAATATGACTTCTATTATTAATATCTTATCGTACAGAGCACCAAAAATTATAAACAAAAATAATTATTACCCAGACATTAACAAAACATAGTACAGTAGCTGTTTAGTGCCTCCAGCCATAAGCAGACTGATACATACAATTTGTTTTAAATGCATCTCAGTAAATTACGCTCGTTAAGTGCTAGTGAGCTTTTTCAAAAGTTATTATTTCCAGACCCATATTCAACTTCATTTCCAAGAAACAGGAAGACTTAGTATCTTAAACAATCACATAGGTTTAATGAAAAAAGTTGCCATCCTCATTTTAATATGACAGCAAGAAATATCTAAGAAGTATTTTCATAAAGGTATCACTTACTTGCTAACTTCCTTATACTGTGCTATTTCCTCTATATAAAGGAGGTCGTGTAGCCGCGACTGATAGTTGGTCTTGGTCAATGATTTGTCCAGGACAGATTGTGTAAATAGCTGGTCAGCAGACAGAGGGATTTGGTATCTGGTAAGAAGGCTCTTCTCCAACTCAGTAGTTTCATTAGGCTCAAATTCTACAATAGTCTTAGAAGTAGAATCCCAACGCTTAGCTGTGGTTAGTAGCTGTTGCCGTGCATGCATCAGGTATTCAAGATCTGGATGTAGATACATAACAGGGAAAGGAAGTAAGTGCAGTCTCTATGTGTTTGGTTTTTATTAAAAGAAAACAAAAAACAAAAACCCCAAACGCCCTACAATAAATAATCCCAATAGAGATAACAAACTAAATGCAGGCAAGAATCTCCTCTGCCTACAATAGCTTTAAGTTCACTGCTTGTAACTACCATCCCTACTTTTCAAGTGGACATAGAGAGCAAGTAAGCTCTCAAACAGTATCAGAAAATAAAGTGATCTAAAGATAGCAAATAGAATGAATACAGACAAATAAGGAAAACACTTTTATTTTTAAAATTGCAAGCAACTTTGAAGGACTTGGCGTCGCAATATACTTTCAAAGCCTAACTGCAACATCATCTCATTTCAAAAATATAAAGTAGTGAAGGACCTTACAATGTATAATATAAAATTTAGAAGATAATAAAAACAAATTGATAAGCTACCTGGTAAGAAATCATTACATTTCCACCATTGTAAAAGCCTTAAAAAAAAAATTTCTACAGTACCATAATACTTGTAATTCTGCAGACAGTTACATTATATAGCTAAAATTAGTTTACTAGACAAAACTTTGGAAATGTAAGCTAACATTACATTAAGTTAGAAAATTTAAAGGAAAATAATTTTTCAGTATACCCTAATTTCAGTGAGCACATAGCTTAAATGAGAAAGAGAAGACCAAGCACTGCCTATAGCCACCTAAAAAATATCCAGTAACACCACAAAAACATTATGACAACAGTGCATCAGTTAACAGAATTGCAGTGAAATTGCAGAGCTGAAAATATTTGGCATTTAAAGTGAAGCTATGGTATCTTAATGTATTATCTCTGAGTAAGATTTAAGATAGGTATCTAGGATATACACCAACGCTGAAAAAATGTGCAAAAAAGACATTTTGAAATTCAAATGAAATACTTAACATAATCTTGAGTGTCTTTATTCTAAACAGAAGGAAAACAGCTTTTTAGCAAAAGAAATCTCAGTTCAGCTTGACAATGACTACAGGAACGTAGCCCATCTTACCAGCTAATCTGGTAAGTATGTGCTCGCTAAGAAGCCACAGTGAAGCATCTGCCTCCAACCTGAACCATACTGGTAGCTACAGCTGTATGGCAAGAAAAAGTTTGTGTGGTTTCTGTGTTCAAAATCATCTCAACATAAATGAAGCTTTCTCTGGTAATAACCATACCTCAGATCATAAAAGCTCAGCAATTACGCTGGGATTGAGGCCTTGTTTGCTAGAAAGACAGGCATTTAATTCCCAGCACTAGAGAGGCTTCCATAGCCTGACATAAACAGTTTCTGGCACAGATTGCACATACAGTGATCCTCTCTTAAAGAGCATTTTGTACATTCTCAGCGCACAGAAAACTTCTCTTAGTTCTCTTTTTCCATAGCAAATAAAGATTTCAAAATGCATAATACAGGCTCCTCCATTAAAATATTTTAATGTTGACGTTTCTTTCCTGCCTAGGTACCCAGACAGCACCCTGAATTACATGCAAACATAGAGACCTCGGGCAGCTTTCTGTCTGAAACGCACTTCCATGATATCTCAACCCCTATACACCAAAACTAAAAGAAACAATGGAATTGGACCCACATGGAACATAGTTACCGCTTTCACTCGCCCGCTTACACGCTTCTTAGATCACCCTAGCAAAAAGCCCAGGACTTTGTCCTTACATTTATCTATAAAGCACCTAGCACTCTTTTCATTTGACATAAATATTAGTACCAATCTGCTCGCAGACTTCAGTATCCCACAGACATCTGAAAAGGAACTATCAAGAACTAGAGAGTGCAATCTCAACTTCATCCATCACCACCACGTGGACTGGAATTGGCTGTTCCCTGTATTGCTTTGGTCAGTAGTCAGTTTAAGCAAACAAGGACCCAGACCATAGATTGGTTTGACAATAACTCTGACTTTGCAAATAAGTTATGGCTTAGTTTTCTTGATCTTGAAGAGTTTACAACAAAAGGACACCTGTTCTCCACAAACTCAATGCCCTAGGAAGCCTGTCAGCTGTGATTACCCACATTGTTACAGGGAGATCATATAATAGCTCCTGAAAAGACCACAGCCTTGCTTCCAAGCAGTTTCTTGTTCGCAATGCAATATTCTCTGCTTCAAGAGACATTACAACTTGTACAGTCTTCCTGCTCTTGGCTACAAGTACTTGGGTCAGCTGGAAAGATCAGCTCATGATCTTTGGTATTTGCTGTTTACAGTTTCTTGTTAATGTTGCAAATGTTAACCCGTTACATGAAAACAAAGGCCAGGAATAAACACTGCCGTTTTCTTGCTTTCATCTTTTTTCCTTCTTTTTCATTTGTCTTCTTCTTCCTGCTTACATCCCAGTGCTGCAATTCTGTTTCTTTGGTGTTTGTATCTCTCAAATTTTCACTAAAAAATCACCATACTCTATCCCACTCCCTTGCATGCTGCCAGGTGAAACAGTGACCTATATTTAGCTCTCTTAATTTTCTACCATAAATCAAAGTCCTTCCTTCTTTTTTGCACCTCTTTGAACATCTGTCGATTTGTTGATATATTTCTGGTGCTTGAACAGAGAGGCACAGATCCATTTCACAAACATACGAATACAAGCCTCACAGTAACATGTAGTTGTTGGTGGTTGGTTTTTTGTTTGCTTTTTTTTTTTTACTGGAACAGACACAAAAATATAGTCACACTTTCTTTACATTTTCAAAATTCACGTCAACAGG
This sequence comes from Chlamydotis macqueenii, assembly GCF_036417535.1. NCBI lineage: Eukaryota > Metazoa > Chordata > Aves > Otidiformes > Otididae > Chlamydotis > Chlamydotis macqueenii. Next base: position 3,813,830 of record NC_141573.1, read on the forward strand.
AATTCACTAAGTTACAAGCGTATACTTTCCTCTTGCCTTTGACAACCATAATCAGATATTGCAAGAGGAAAAAAAAAAAAAAAAAACAACACCACTTCTCCAGTAGTCTGCTGTAATTAATGAATGAGTTACCAGGTGTATTCTTATACAGAAACACTTCCTCTATCTGCTGACCTTTTTCTATGTGTTTAACATTTTCATCAATACAAGAACAATTATAAAAACATAAACACACTTCAACTTCCAGTACTGCCTTCGTTCACATACCAAACTAGAAACGCATTTTGACAAGATTTAGGAGCCATATTCCAACACAGAGTAAAAGCCAGATTCCAGTTATCTGCCTTATTTAGACCCTCTGAAGCTTTTGTCCAAAATTTATATTCATGTATCTAATTAACATAACATATACCATAGAAGACGTTCACTAGCTGTTAATACAGATGCTGTCCTGTCCAGAAATTTGAAAAGCAAAGACATGGCAAAGTTACCCACTATTAAAAAAAAAATAATAATAATACATTACCTTCAGTTGAAGCAGCATCAATCATTACTCGTTGCATGAGGACTGGTTCTAATCCAAAATCAAACACAACAGTTTGGCGAAAAGTTCCAAAGATTTCTGTGTTAAAGGCTATACTGACTTTGTATATATAATGATCTATTCCGTTCTGGACCATCTTTCCTCCTATCCACTCCTGACAGTTTTCTGGAACTTCTTGGGATACCTGGGTAGTGCTGTCTCCAGCAGATATTGCAACGATACTAAAATGTGGGCGATGGGCATCATAAAGCAATGCCACTCGATACAGCATTCTTGCAGGCTATAAAAAAAATGCAAAGGTTGAAATGACAGTATGTTGGAAAACTTAAATTATTTCAGCAGTATCTTAATTTGCAATCAGATAATGAGAGCTTATAAGAACTCTCAATTTCTCAGTGCAGGTACAAGTCCTGCCTGCTTTCCAGAAATCTGAGCAGTCCATACACAATTGCCAGAGCTGCTGGGAAAGAGAGAGAAGGGATGGTGCCAGGAAGTTTCTCTATTTTAAGAAGTATGCAATTGAATTCTTAATCACAAAAGGTTATGGGCTGCATTCCAGTTATTACGGACTCACTTTCAAAAGATAAGTAGTCCTACCTTACAAGTGAGAGCAAATGTCCATGTCTGATGAGATTTTTTGGTGGTGACAGTTACTGATAGCTCAGGATTATGTTCTACTCTCACTCCTTCTACACATTCACTAAGCTAGATTAAAAGAAAAAGAAGACAACATTACATTTCTACAGACAGCATCAAAATAAAAATATTCAAGAAAAGATAGCATTTTTTAACAGAAAGTGGAAAGAATGGTTTCCTCGATTGTGCAGGACTGATGCAAGTCCTGCATTGAATTTAAAGAAAATGCGTGCTAATTCAGAGAGACAAGCAAGCCAAATCTACTAGATCATACTGTGTAAGCAGAGAATATAACCATTTAAGAACAATTAACCACAAGATTTTGTTTTCAAAAACCAACTTAATGGTAAATGTTTAAAAGAGAACATTATTTCATTTGGAAAGAAGAACCTGATACAATGAGGCCCAAAGCCTGCATTTCCGGAAGACCCCAGATCTCACTGACGTCAGTGAGACTACTAGGCACACCAGGAAACTAGAATCAGGTTTCCTACTCATTAATGCATTTTGCAGAAAGTCCACTCTTCCCAGATTTTAATCAACAATAGATGGACCGAAAACTCCTTAGGGTCAGTGGTAAGTAGAGCTGGTCGAATGCCGCAAAAACATTATTTGGAATTCCAAACAGCTGCTAAGTTTGATCATAACCATACCCCTTCAGTATTCAAACTTTTTTTAATATTTGGGGGATTGGCTGTTCTTCATACAAGTGCCTGCAGCTGCAGGCAAAGAAAAGGAGCCATGCACAAACATGAGTGTTCTCCACTGAGTTGTGAAAGCTTCGTCATTTATTGTTCTCCAGCTGAAAAAGTTCTGCCATCTAGTCAAGGAACAGGAACAATACCACGAGACTTGGCTGACCCATCCTGCACTGGGAATAGTAAATATGCAAAATGAACAAGCTATGATTAACCCACAAGCTGTAACTCACAAACTCTACTGAATTTCTGAAAAGAGAATGAGTACGCTGTCAGAAATCAGCCTAAGTCTCCAGTATCTTTGCAAGAAGACTTAGGGTAGCATAGGAAAGGGAGCAAATTGGTTGGACAATTTCTTGGCAAGGAGTGATTCGACCAGCTCTGATAGTAAGGGCCAAAAACAGGCTCATCTGTTAGTTTTAAATATGAGCACATAGGGAAGTAGTATATTTTCCTTACCACTTTCTCAGGAGATAACGAATTCATCCATTTCTCAATCAAGGTTTCCATATAACTGCCCGAACATTGTTTGTTTTCCTTCTGCTGTTTTAATCTGATCAAGCGGGAAGCATATCGTTTTTGCCATTCTGTTAGCTCTTCCTGGGAATGTGCTGAAGTACACTGTGCACCGTACCTGCAGATCCCTTGCTCTAAAAATCTACATAAAATAGGAAAAACGATTATGCCTTGAACTTTTCGGTCTCCAATTTAAAAAGGAAATGTATCAAAATTTTACTTTGAAAGCCAGAAGGATATTCTTTAAGTCTCTCACACAGAACTAAAGGCAGTTTAGTCCATGTGAACTAATTTGGAAATATATACATATAAACAGCATTTTGTGAGAAAGGCAGCAGTCTCTCTTACTGCAAAGTCCAGAAAAGTGTATCGAATTTCTTTGAAACACAGGGGGACACAAGAAGAAATTTCCAGCTTCAAAGAACAATGAATCAAGTGTTTGCACACCAATTAACACAATGAGATCACAGACCATCCCTGAAACGACTAGACACTGTATTAATATGAATAAAACACTGTTAATCAGGGCCAAAGGGAAGATATCGCATAATTTCCTCCAATAGTTACGTTGTCAGCTGCTAAAAGACTCATTCAGCAGTTTTTCCTGGAGCAACAGTGACATCACATGGTCCTTTCTACCAAATACACCTGCACAGAAATAGTCTCTCAAGGAAAAGGTTTAATCCTCTTCTTTGTAAAGGGTGTATCAGTTTAAAATGATCTATTTTTGCAAAGGTTAAGGATTCGTTAAAGAAGTACATTTTCCATTTAATGGCATGTGCTGATGCATCAAAATTAATGATATTCCAAACACCTGTATACAATTTAAGCATTCTAGTACTCAGATTTTACTACAAGTGTAGGCAAATGCCTGTGTAACTTGGAAACTATTTTTATGATCAAGCTTTGTATTAAAACTATAAAACATAAGGCAGTAGCTGCACCTTCATCATTCTTAAAAACTGAAGCACTTAAAAAAATAGATGACAAAACAAAGAATAAAATGGGAGGGGGATACGTTCTGAAGGTATTAAGAAAGTATTGGATATACAGAATAAACATCAGGACAGAAGGCTGGCTGGTTTGTTTGTTTTGTGTAAGGAGACTACAAAGAGTTAATGCAAGCATCACAGTTATTATAAATAAAGCCAGGCAGGCTGATCTACTGTCAGGATATTAAGTTTACAGAAACTCTGTAAACATAACTGTATTTTAAGTTCTCGTGGATATCTGTGTATATACTTAAATTAAAAATCTCTTCCTACAGTGAGCAGTTACTGTAAAAAAGTAAAGATGCACCAAGACTAAATTAATACAGCAAGTCAGGACCCCGCATCATTGATGAAGACAGCAGAAGGGGATCAGTGACCGATTAACCTTTCCACAGGAAATGTATTATGTAATGTAACATGAATTAGAATGTCAATTTTGACCTACGTGACAAAAACAAGTAACACCTGACTATAACATGAAAACCTTGCAGCAAAAGTACCTGGCTATCTAGGCCACACTGGTATGGGAGATTATAATTTGATTTAGCATACGCTTTTCCCTTAAGAAAAGTTTAAGCATTTAAAGGTTTGAGTGCCCAAATTGTAAATAAAATAGGCATTATATGTATCACTAAGTTACTAAAGGCATTCTCAAGCTATGTTCCTTAACATATTTTAAATTAAAACACTTCTCTTGGCAGTCAGTTTCAGTATTTCTGTTGTAAATTTTCCAATTCACCATTGCATTAGAATGCTAAAGTACAATTATGATTTTCAGTGCCCAAAGTAAACGGCATGCAAGCATAAAAAATTGTTGACCTGCTCTTATAGCTAAACAGTAGATTTAAAATGAAGTGGTTTTCCTTTCCATTACTTAATAGGAAAGGATATTACTATAAAATTTGTCACCATTATGCAAGTTTTCCAAGTTCTCACTGTTCGTATTTTTAACAGACACTTTTTTTCTCATTTTTATTTTCTTATTTAATACCTCCTGCAATTCCATAGCTTCATTATCTAGAATAAATACGCTGTACTCCTACAGCTTTACAGCACACAGGCAAAATAAACAGGTTCAAAAATATGTATGCAGTACCTGTAAGAGCCTCCTCACAAGGAACTAAAATCTTTAATTCATGGTCAGAATGAAACTGTTTGTATGGATTTGCTGAGTAAGGCACATCCTTCTCACTGTAAGCATTAACAGCGTGCATAAAGCTAATTATAGCTTCCGTGGAAAAATTTTTCAGAGCAATGGTTGGAAACATGGTATAGATGTTACTCAACAGAAAATCATCACGAGCTAAAAACGGTAAATATCTGCTTTTTTAAAATTGCTGAATATGCACTAGGTATAACAAAAGTCAACATGAGTTGCCAAGATTTAGCCTCTCTAGAAAACCATACCAAAAGTAGCCCAAGTTCAGCAATTCCATCATGTCATTTTAAAAGTAAGTCAGATTCCTGCTCATGTTTTTAAAATAATTTATTTGTATTCGCTACATATATGGCAGAATCAAGTGCTAATGTTGGTTCCTCCCCATGTATATTAATACAGTTTTACGTAAGTAATTATGATTAACAACAGAAACTACAGGCAATATTGAGTAGTAGACTGAAAAAGATAGGAGGAGAAACTCCAATACAAGCCATTGTATTACCTTCAGCAAGGTAACTCACCTCTGTGTATTTGAGCTTATGCAAAATGGAAATAATGAGATCTGGAGGGAAATTCTACAAACTATTTTTATCCTAAGACAAAGGCCATCTATCAACAAAGTCCATTTATCTGAAGGCATGCACCCTATCTGCTGTCAAAGCACACTGCACTGTGCCTCGGTTTGCTAACACTGTTGTCTGTGGGAACTCTTCACATCTCCATCATTATACAAATTAGAAAAGGTAGTAGAGGAAAAAGACAGAGGCTGACCTGTCACCCTCAAACAACTCTTTCGTGAAAATGGAGCTAGCTATAAACTGAAGTACTTCTGGATAAACTGATCCTTACAAAAAGCTGTGAACGAATCAACCCCTCTCTAACAGGTACTTTCATTTTCTTGAGCTCTTAATCAGTCTGTCAGCAGCTAAATAGAAGAGGAAACATTACAATCCCTTTGAGAATGCTGACATAAAGCAATCACCTTACCTTTTACATAGCGTATATTCTTCACTGCTTGTGACTCCCCTGGGTGGAGGGCGGAACTGCCAGCCATCCCGGGACCCTGCAGGGCAGCCAAAATTTAGGTTACTTTTCTAATTGTCAAGTATTTCTGAGTCAGACAGTAACTGTCCAGGGAACTGTATCTCTAAACATCACCCCAAAGTGTATTTGTACGCAAGTAAAATTATCCACCAGAAATTAATTTTCAATTCCTAACAAATTAATTTAGAAGAAAGGTCCAAAGGCCTTGAAGGCAAGTTTCAAGCAATTTGCAGAATGGAGCAGGCTCTGATACAGCCCTTTGACCAATAAAGATAAACTTCTGCCTCCAAATTCAGTCAATGATGTGATAATTATACCTCAGTCCCCAGGGCTCATCACGACAGTCAAGACCCTTTTTTTCTTTTTGACTACTATACAGCGCTGAGTGTTCAGCAGAATCCAGGTCTTCTCACTACAAAATGAAGTAGTTTTAGAATTGAGTTACATACCTTCTTCTAAATCTTCTACATGATATCCTGATGGTACTTTACCAGCTGCCTACAGTTATATAAAAAAAACCACAGTTATAAAGGGACACAAAGCAATTTCATCAACAACTGCTTTGGCTTCTTTGCTGTCAAATGTGTTAAATGTGTTTTAGAACAACCAATACAAAAATATTAATCAGAGGTCTAAGATCATTTCCAGTCACAAACATGAATTTCATATTAACCTAAAAACTGGACTGCAGTCATTGATAAAAGGAATTCTGACAGGAACACTGAGCCCACTCATTGTTAAAAGAAAATTTTAGAGATTTTAACAAGACCAAATTGATCTGTTTAATGTGGACTGCAGCAAAGTTTTTAAAAGGCCATCTCAACTCTATTGAGATGTCTTTCAGCTTTGAATCTACATTAAAAATAAAGCCCAAATCAATGGCAAAGCATACAAAGAAAAAAAAACAAGGAAGAAGTGGCAATTCAATCAATAGACATGACAGATTAACCTCTCATACAAAAAAAAAAAAGTGATTGAGAAGGCATTTATATTTGTTAACCAATTTCTTAAGTTACGTTTATTACCTCAGAATAATTTCCAACAGAGGAAAAAGTAATAAATAAATAAATAATACAGATCTAAATGCTTTGGATTCTTTCTACTCCCTGCTTCAAGAAAGTCAACAACTTACTAGCGTCTTTCTCTATTTTTCTCATACAACACACAAGATTGCAACGAAAGGCACCTGAACAGGTAGGTGGTAAAGACTGGCAGACCAGGGGAAACAATAATGTTTGAACTGGTATGTTCATAGTGAGCCTGGATCTCCTGGGACACACGAAAACAAGCCTTTCAGCTGTTTCAGGTATTGCTCATTATTTTCCCAATAATATGCTATTACCTCTGTTTCAGCAAGAAGTGTTTTCAGTCGTGTCAGATCTTTAGTTACCATCCCGTTCTGAGGAGAGAAAGAATATTAAAACATCAAACACAAACCTACCTTCACATGCATTAAATCACAGTAAGAAAGTTCATTTTCCCCCACGCCAACACCAAGGAGAAAGGCAAAGAGGAAAAACGAGTTTGACTTACAATGCACAATTTTAAACGACATACTACATAATACTGAGCAAACATTATGGTGAAAAAGGGAATTTCAAACTGGTCAAAAACAGCACTAGACTTACAGCAAGTATCAATACAGGACAGTGCAGAGAGCAGCATATATAGAACAACTTGGGAAAAAAAAAAATTCTTATGAAGTTTAGCTGCCACTAATGCCATTAATGGCTACAACACTCATTGATTGCTGTCCTCCAGAACAGCACTCTACAGGCACAGTAGCTCTGGCGGCAGGACAGCCCCATGGACAAGGACTCAGGAGATCTACACTCTACTCTCAGCTTGGCTACCGGCCTGCGGGGTGACCTCAGGCAAGTCACTTCACCTCTCCATGCCTCAGTTTCCCATCTGTAACACGGGGACAGTGATTCTGACTGTCTTCACAGAGCACTTCGTAAGCTACTGACGAAAAGGGCTACACATGTGTCACATGCTATGGTTACTGAAACACTTCAGCTCTGACAGAATCGATATCATAAACTGTCACGTGATGGATTCTTTTCTTCTTAAGGATCTACTTTACAGATCACTAATTTCTACAGTTTCATAACTCTTTCTGGTCTGATGTAGACGATCTAATTTTTGGAGTTTTCACTAAAAACTAAAGATTAGCCATGTAACTAAAAATAACTGCATATTCAAGTATATCTGAAGTAAAAATCTGTTGAAGTTGAATTTATCTGAAATATATAGTGAAGTGTAACAAATTTCACACTCATACATGGCAAAACTTTGACCAAAGGAATCCAGACCTATGGTTTTCATTTCAATCATCTCTTGCAGAAATTTAACTATTGCCACTGAAATTTAACTATGTGCTACTACATTTGTTATACTTCTTCAAATTTTGACTGTGCTACTGAGCAACAGAAACTACTCTCTTTGGAGAAAACTTACACACTCAAAAATTCCCACACTTAGGTTTTTTTCAAAGTGATTTTTCACTTCTTTAGCAGAAAGGCTGCAAATTGAACCTGTTGAGCTTAAACGTATTACAGCATTAAAAAGTTACCAAGAAACATTCTCTAAGTCACTAGGGAGGAAGCTGGACAGATTCCAACTCTTCAATAAATTCATTCCAAAACGTTGTTTCATTTCTCCTCTCAGACACTGGCAGGAGTTAGTAAATCAGTTTATTTTAATATAATATTATATTATATATAATGCTGATTTTAATATTTCTACTGAAAACAACTGTGTCTAAAAACCTAAAGCTTGTAAAACCTCTCAAATTATGTTTTGGGACAACACTCTGGATTTATATATGAAGCCACCTTTATTTGCACAATAGCTTAAAATAAAGGCACTGTACATTTCCTGTGATAAGGAGCTTTTGGCTATTTTACTAATTTTTTTTCTGAAGGCAAGTTTCCTTTGACCTCATCAGCAATTTTTCAATTAAACATTTTTCTCATTACAAAACATCAGCTAAACAAAGAAAAAAATCTTTTCTTTATGTAAAAATAGCCAATGGCCAGGGAGGTGGGAAAGAATTCAGGATATATACCAGACAGACAAACAAAACTCCCTCTCAAAAACAACCTACTGATTAAGTTAATCACCAAGACATAGGAGACATGATCCAATTTCAAGGTAATAGGCTCTCCTACAACAGTTTCTGATGTCCCTTACACGTTCCTCATCATCTGACCAGAGCTGCTCTTGTTTGTGCTATGACCATGTTTCTGGATTTAGCATCACCAGCAGTTCATGGTGATGAACTGCATGCTATTTAATATGAATTTCATAAAGAAAAAGGACACTATCCTTTGGAGACTTATATATGTCCTTAATTTTCCCCATATGAGCAGTCACGTAACAGTCAGAACAGCTACTTACATGTATGGAGTTAAAAGCACCTTTACAAGTTCTGACAAATCAAGGGCAAAAGACAAGCTTTGAACTCAAACCTGCATCTTTGTCTTGAAATCCAGAGTTGTTTTTTTTTTCCTGAAAAGCTTTTCATGCTGTCTTACAATTTATCATGGGCCAGTTACTTAAAACTCTTGTCAATAATTTTTCTGCTTGAATGGCTAAAGCTCCTGAAGTACATACAAAATGGCGTCAGATGCAATTTAAAAACAGTAAGTAAAAGTTTGAGATTTACATTATTCTATTCAATCACATTAATATGCAAATTATTTTGCACTCCCTGAGGACTCAGAGCCAACAATGAAAAAATTTTTCAAAACTGTAACAACTCTGAAACACTGGTAACACAACACCCTGATTATCTTGACTACATATGCGTGCCCATATACTTATCTTTGGCTTTTCCATACAAATCATTTTTCATTGCAACCTGCCAGTCAAACCTGTGTTCAGAAGTTTGTTATCAAACACATCCCAAAAAAGGAAATACAAAACTGCTTTTTAAATTATGTAGATAGCAGCAAACCCACTTACCAGTGATTCACCCATCAGTGATTTGGAAAGAACATTAGACACAATTTGCAGCTTCCCTTTAAGATGCATGCAGCAGAGCACTGCACGGAAAGATCCATCTCCCTTGGCCAGCCCCTCTCCCAGCACTGCAACACAAATCAGCAGCTATTAGCTTCAGCACAGTATACATTTAAATAAACTACACACAGGTTTTCTTCACCTTTAACAGGAAAATAATGTCTGAAACTTGGGTTGAATCCATGGCTTCTTGGAAAGACAAGTCTTGGATGTAAAGGAAGCATTACTTGCTCTTGTCTAATATTAACATGATACTTGTCTCTCACCACCTAAGAAATGCTGTACATTAGCTCAAAAAAGGTTTGCAAAGTTTACATGCTAAAATAGACAAAAATTAAATATGGTAACGGTAAATTCAAATATCTGACAGAGACACAAAGGATCTCCTCTTCACAGAAAGGGTAAAAAAAAAAATAGCAACCAACTACCTCTGAGTAACACAAACATGCTCAGGAAGATCCATTCATGCTCGCGAAAAGCATGCTCTGTCGTTTCCAAATATAGCTAACCTCCTCGTGGTCAATTCCTGCTACTTTAAAAGGGCTTTTATTCACTTACACTGTAAAGTGCAGGATATAGGAACGATTGTTTGAGTCTAGAAACTTACAGGCTCCATGTAACAGAAAACTTTCCTAATGCTTTCCAGCACTGGATCAGATCGCTAGCCAAACAGACACTTCCATTGACACTTCCAAGAGTAAAAGGATTTATTTCACGATACTGACGTGCTTCAGACAAGCAGGAATAACACTTAATCATACATATTACCTGTCCAGAAAACGAAACGCCAGAGCGACTAAAAAACTAGTAAGCTAAGTGTCTGAGTTGAAAAGAAGGCTGGCCAGTTGTTTAAAATTATGGAATTGTAATATATATTAATGTTATTGCAGGCAACATCAACATCTGTGCTTATACTGCTACTCATGCAGATGCAAACAGCTCCTGTTAGTGCTAACAGGAATTTCACATTCACCACAACTTCAGGATTACATTTAGAATAATAAATCAAAACTCCTTACTCAACAGAAATTGCATGAAAGACTAAAGAAAAAACAGCCCCACAAAAAAACATTCACATAAAACCAACCAGACATCTCTTCAAAATGAAATGGTAACTAAATCCTGTTTATAAAGTGCCGCAAAGATTAGTCTGAATTCACCACTCTGACGATACTGACCACATTTCCAAAAATAGAGCTCACTTCCCAAATCAGAAGCAGCAGCGTCAGAAATAGCTTTAATGTGTCTGACAGTTTACTATTTTAACCTCAAAGATGAGACGTCCAGTTATGATATTTCATACCATGAAGTGCACACTATTACCACGCTAAAACACACAGCCCCACACAAAAAGTTACAACACATTAACTAGCATCTTTTGTTAAAGATTTGTGGAATCATTTAACAGTCTAAGTTACCATCATTCCTTGTAACAGCGCAAGCAGCACACTATAAAGAACGTACAGTCCTCAGCTATTCCAAAATGTACTTATCATTCAGGTTAAAATAAAACATCATCATAGGTATGCAACATGTCAAGTCTTGTAAAAAGACAGAACAGCAGCTTGAATAAAACTCTGTTTTTAAAAATCGTGAGTATCAAAGAAGTGTGAGTATCAGGTAGTCCATACTAAGGTTGTTTCCTCCCAAGGGTATTCTAAAATTAAAATTAAAACTAAGGCCTTTCAAGATCATAAATGCAGACACTCTAAACTGTCAGATGCTGGACTATAATTGACAACAGCACATTGCAGGGAACCACAACCAAATAGTTCATTTATATATACATAAAATTAAGGGGAGTGTGTGCATACAAATATATATACACACAGTTTTATATACATACACAGATATGGCATTAGTAAGTTGAAAAATGTCCACAGTTTTAAAACTGGAAAGAATATTTGCAGAACATGCTGGCATGAATTAAGGAAATTAACATTAAACTAAACACCATTTCTTTGTTACTAATATACATTTGAAAGCTGTTTTCACTCCTTAATTAAAAGAAAAAGTAGAGATCAGCACTCCTATTCCACCCACTTCTATGCCCGTCCAGTGAGAAAAGAAAAATAGTTAACATGACAGTTTCTTTGAGACATTGCTATCTGACCCACGCAAAGAAAAGGTTTCACAGATCAAAGTCACCCATCTACCCTTATGACAAACCCATCAGAGCTCATCAATGAGAATATTAAACAGCATTCTCTCTCCTACCTGCTTTAACCATCACTCATCTTTCCATAGGTCTCTCTTTTGCTTTTATTTGCCATCATGAAGGACAACTGTGAGGTTTGACAGAATGCTACCTCTTTGGCACATATGAATAGCTAAAAGGAGCAGCTTTAAAAAAAAAAAATCCAGACTAATTTTACGAATGGTACTGATTAAGTGATGTTCAGCCTTTAAAAATTTGTTAAAATTTAAATGTATACCTACAGAAAGCATGTTCACTTTTTTTAGTTATGTTTTTTTGGACCTTCACAAGCAGGCTGCAGCGCCCCAAAAATTCCACAGACTACAACTTGAGTATCAGTGAAGACAAATGCATCTAAAAAACCCCAAACAAACAAAAACCAACAAAGAAAAATGCCCCACACAAAACTAGAAAGGAATGATTTAAAGATTATCACTGCTAGCACAGGAATGTCAGAATAGTATATCACACAGCCTGCGTAACAAAACTGTGGTTTGTGGAAATTTCCTTTAAGAATCAAGAGTAGTTAAGGAACTAAAAACTGAAAGGTGGGATCTACCCACCTTTCCTTTCCAAATCTAGCTGATAAACTCTGATCCAATGCTTACCAAACTCAGCAAAGAGTTCCCAGTGAGTTTCGAATCACTTGCATTTCACTTGAATAACAGAACATCAGCAAGGACGGTTAATTCCTTTAAAAATATCCCGACTGAAGAAGGCAGTGAAACATGAAAGGCTCAACCTCAATGTGACATATGCACATTTGGAAGCTTTAACAAATAGGAATAACTGTAAGTACGTCATCTTGATTTTCTCTGAATCAAGTCCCAAAATACAAACCAAAAAAATCCACCATGTCCCTAGAAAAAAAAGACAGATCAACTGTCTTTATCTTCACAAGACTCCTAACACTATCAATTCATCCTACATTTGTATACTAAAATATCTATTAGTCAAATGGCACCACTGTGCCAAAGACAAGCATTTCAGTTCTGGTACTTGAAGACAAGTCACAAAATAGTGAGATCTCAAAAAAAAAAAAAAAAAAAAAAAAAGAGTAGAAAAAGTACTATAAAATTAATATAAATTTCAACTAGGAAAAAAAAAACATTGTTAGCAAACTAACAAATCTGGGCATCAGTTTTAAAAATTCAGAAAACTGACTGCAATTTATAACACTATGTAATAGAAAAAGAAATGCGCATACCATGCCTACAGTCTTCATCTGCTTGCCCATACTTTTTCTGAAAGGTAAAACATGAGAAGTTTAAAAATAGCATGATTCCAGTTAGCATAAACAACTACATGCTTGAATTACAAGTTTCTTAAAACTTTTAAGAATTCATTACCTCGTCTTTTCCTGGGAGGAACATGTTAAGAACACCATTCACATGTCAAATATAACATAATTCATTCTTAGAATGCTGACTTTTTCTCAAATTGTCAGCAAACGGACATTTTAAAAGAGGGACACGAATGGGCAAAGATACATGTTTATGTATGTGTTTGTAGGTGGCTCACACCACCTATGGAAAATACAAAAACTTAACTTTTTTTTTCTACCCACTGTAATTTTTTTTTAAAACTTGCACTAATATGGTCCTGTTGAAATTTGTATGGTATGTATTTTATTTTACTCTCTCTCATCAGTGGTGATTTTTAAAATCACTTCGTTTAGGAAAACAAGAAGGAAATTTTGGATTTTTTTTTTTTACTTATGAGCCTTCAAGGATTTATATCATTCAAGTCTCTAATACAAAGGTTTTGATTAGAAGCATTTTTCCAAAGCCCCTGAAGACTTACTGCAATAATTTTTACTACGCTGAACATCAGCATAGCTACCTCTTAGGATTTTCAAAGGCATCCAGGTCAGAAATGTATTAAATACTGCTAAGCATCTATCGGCATATGGGACTACATAAACAATTTTGAGAAGTCAAGTCTATAGTAATACAACTTCCATAAAAAAAAAAAAAACCAACCTTAGTTCTTTCTGACTCTCTTCCCCTGAGGAGCCATATGATAGGTCACATATTAATATAAGAAGTTTCTCAATTCTTGTTTTGCACACCAAATAGTCCAATTCAGCTATCTATTTAAGGAATGCTTAAAAACATTCCCTAATCAGATGGGCAAGATTTATCCTAAAGCTGCCCAGCAAAGTCTTACAACTTGGCCAAACTTTTTCCACTTGGGATGAAACTGTTCATACTCAACATATGAAGATTCAGGGTCGATAAGGCCCCTGTAAATCTCTAATAACAGAACAGGAAAAATGTTGGTTCATTAAGCAGCTTGCAGGTTTACTCTTAAGCACTGTAATGCCCTTTCCTTTAAGAAAGTGTAGCTCTCTGATGCTTTAAAGGAAGGATACAAATTTTGCAATGGGATCACCTACAATTCAGGGTTATGCCTCTTGCCTTGCATTTACAAAACTTTACAAACACTCTGGTTTTCACATTTCCATTAAAAATCTACCAGAGTCTAAAAGTTAGACCTTTCACCAGACATGTTCTAGCCTAGCAATGGAAAACCAGCATATTATCAAGTATTAAAAGACTAATGCTAGGTCTACGCAAATGGAGCTAAATTAGGTACAAATTGGCTACCTGAATTCCTGCATTTCTCAATTTTTGGTTTTTGAGTGTTTAGATTTGCAACTTTAATTTCATGCTCTTTAAAGATAAGGTAATTTGGTATGTAACTCAGTGTAACTGTACAAACACAATACCCTAAAACCAGATACTTTGCCTTCCTGGAGTTTATTTATTTATTTATTTATAAGTACTTAATTCTTTTAGAGAACTGTGATTCAGACCCAAACTACTTAGAGGTCTCAATCCTGAAAAATAAATAGATCAGGGAAAACTGCAAGACAGAAATTTTATATACACTTTAGCAAGTGGGATTCTGTGGCAAACCAACATGCCAATCACAGGAAAACACTGAATTTTATTTAAATCTTGACAGTACAAGATGTTTGATTGCTCTTTCCAGTTCACTAGATACTATTAAAGAGTCACACTCACAAGTTGTAAAAAGGAAGCAATTCTATACAGAAGAGTCTCGATTTTGATGCGGTCGATTTCTGCCTGGCATGCCTCCGGGAGGTGAGCTGGGGGGTACTGGCTGAGGGAAAGGAGAGCCTCTGTGCAATGCTTCACTGCCACTTCATAATCCTGCTGCTTAAGAGATTCACATGCTTGTTCACATGACTTCTCTGGTCTTCTGTCTGCCATGACTCAGAGACAGAAATCCTAGAGTGGGGCAGAGGGGATGATAAAATGTTGGTTAGCTGTATAATGGCAGTGACAACTTGCCAACCAACTTCCATTCCCACCTCAAGGTGCTGCGTCACATCCCCTTCGTTTTCTGCCATTCGCATTTCCTACCCCAATCCTTCTCACTAACTAACCTCTTCGCAGTCTTTTTTTCCATTGCTCCCAGCTCTTAGTTTTGATTATAATTCAATAAAGTATGTAAGCCCAA
Organism: Chlamydotis macqueenii; assembly: GCF_036417535.1. Taxonomy (NCBI): domain Eukaryota; kingdom Metazoa; phylum Chordata; class Aves; order Otidiformes; family Otididae; genus Chlamydotis; species Chlamydotis macqueenii. The sequence continues at coordinate 3,829,131 of NC_141573.1, forward strand.
GACTGATTTCAAAACAATATTAAGTAGTGGTTTCAAATTGTAAAGTCAGCATGGAGTTAAGCACTTTGGTACATAGAGGCTTTCGAGTCTTCACTGGCAACATGATCTTTGCTTTGGAAGTAATACAACTCATCCACCAACTGCTCTTTCTCTGAGCCTGCAGCCATTTAACCCAAGACACTTTTCTCCTGAAAGCACTTCTCACCTACTCTCAGGGGAAGGAGCCACTCTGTCCAGCTGGGGAGATGGACAAGGATGAATGAGAAAGAACTGGAGGTCAACAGGAAACCACTTGTCTCTTCCTTCTCACAGTTTATTCCATTTATGTCTGAGAAAGCCTAGATACCCCTGCAACACCAGCACCTTTGTATAAACTTCTTAAATAATTTTAAAGTAATTATTTTTAAAGGGAAAAAAATATTGTAATAAAAATCTGTATACAAGACAGAGATTATCAGCCAATAAACCAAGACAAATGGTTATCCAGAATGCAAATCACCAGGACAAAAGAAAACCACTTCCACAATCTCTATCTACATTCTCCCTTCATTGACATAATATGTAAATATATTATATACATCCCTAGAGACATTGTACTTTAAAAGTGATTTCACAAAAACATGTTCTGATAACTCAAAGAGGATAAAACATAAGAGTTCTCATTTCCTTTTTAGCAAGCAGTATACTATCAATATCTGTGATTATATATCAACTATTACGATTGTCTCAAACAACTATCTGTAGCCCACTTTAAGAATCCACTGCTAAAAACTTACTTCATACTTGATATTTTCAGGTTTTAACCGAAGTAAAGTAAAGTAACTTCAAAAATTAATCTGAAGGTCAAATAAATACATTTTCCTTAAAAGAAAAATAAATCACTATCTCACTTTCCTCATTAACACACGCCTAATCCAACATACAGTAGAAACGTAAATAAGACTTTTCATACATTATATGAGTGTTCTATGTGTTCCCTTCCATTCTTAAATTTTTATTTGCAGTATCGATATAGAAACAAAGAAATACTGATTTTTCAGACAAGTTTAACTTAAACCACCCTCCCTTTACAATATTTATATAAAAATTTCTTAGACACAACAATGTACCTTTCCAAAAATGAAGGAACATGAGCATGAATATTGTGAAGTCATCCTGGTAAGAATCTGTGACATATGCTTCTGTCTTAATAATGACCTTGCAAAATATTACCTCATTCATCCAGGTATTTCTTTTTCTGCTAAAAATAAGTCCCTATTTGCAATCAGAATAGGAACAGGCAAGTAGGTTTTGCATTTCCATACATATGAGTAAATTCATTCATGGAGTAATTCTATTAACATTACAGACACTCAGCGGGATCACTTAAGCACATATTTTCAAATCTATAAATGTTAGGTATTCTTAAGCTGTTTATGCAAGGATCTTTTCTAGAATCAACTAAAAATTACACTGATTTCAATTTAACTAACATTTTAGGCCACACTGAATTTTACAAATCTATGATTTGCTTCAATAGTAATACAATAGTTAATTGATGTTCTTCCCATATGCATTCTGTTTTCCTCCTAAGGGACTGAAAAGAAAGGATTTCATGAACTCTGCTGTACTTTTGATTTCCTCACTTCCTGGCTGACATATAACCAAAATTCCTTTGACCAAAAGTCTTCAGCAGAGCTTCTGTGTGTTTATTCCCGGAGAACTGTTTATACACAGACCTCATCCTAACTGACCTGGCCAGCACAACTGACAGACATTGGAAAGCTATGTTATCCTGCCCTTCTTCTCCAACATGGCACCATGCAAAAGAAAAACATTTTTATTTATCAGTTGTCTTATGCTGGCTGTTTTGATAAATATTGAACTAGTCTGTTTGAGGAGAAGCTGGGTTTTACACGCCCAGCAGTGGTGTACTGTACTGCAAAGGCCACACAACTTCTTTGGTCAACTTGAGGACTTAGAGAGTGTTTCAGAGGACATATCTGACCCTAAGCAAAAACTTGTGGATTAAGTTAAGTGGAGCTAAGAGAAGTCAGGACCAGGCTGTTTGGATGACTGGGCTAAACTGAGTCACATAAGTATTTCAGAGTGTAATTAAAAAACCCGCTGAAGTCACAGTCCATGGCACACAGTGATAGATAAGGAGCTGCTGCAGCGTAACTTGCTTTCAGAAAAATGTAATTGCAACAGAGAAAACCAGTATGCGGACAACATATGGAAAATTATACACACAGGCTCTCAGATTTCACTTCAATTCTATTTATATCCATACACGCAGACACAGGCACATTGAGTGGCTATTTGCACCATCTACTTCAAACTCCAGTCCAGGTGCTCTAAACTGTTCCTTGGAGGCACTCAACTCTTCCTGTTGACTCTTTAAAAACCCGTGCTCCTAGTTCTGCTCCCTTGAGCTGTGCCTAAATTAGCAAACGAGACATGAATGTGAATTGTAACCATGCTTTCTTAAGATGTAGTCTATTGTAGTACCTGACCTACTCATGTTTAAAATTATTTCAGAATACACAAGGAATGGAGACACTTGTCAAAGGAAATTTGAGTTCTATAAATGTTTATTTTCAAAAATTTCAAATGTAAAACTGGAATTTCTATATTAACTCCAAGATCAGAGTTGAAAGCTGAAGTGTCACAAGGTGTGCGCTATATTCCCAACTCTCTTTGCAAACCACCTTTACTTACACACTTCACTACTTCTGTCTGTAAGACTGAGATTAAAATACAAAGCATGTAACAGAACAAATGTCAGGATTATTCATTTTCTAAGGATGGCCTGGAGAACCGCATGCCAGAAGAGTTCTAAATTCAAATTTGAGTAACAATTTATTCTAATAGAAAAGTTCAATACATCTTCAGAATTCTGAGGAACCAGCAAACAGGTATATTCCCACTATGTAAAGTTACACATCTCAAATAGATGGACTTGCCTTACAAATACAGGCACAATGTCTTATCAACAGAGCCTTTATTATCAGTGGTCAATTCAAAGCATTTCTTAGCTTTGAATCATCTCACAGCAGCCCCACTGGCTACAGAAAGGCTCCCGATTTATGCATTTAAGTAAAATATTTAAACACAGCGCCTGTGAATTCCACCTGATATTACATTAAGCATCACGCTGACTCAAGCACACACAGAAGCTTACACAACTCTTCCTCACTGGCTAATCCAGAGGTCTAAACCTTGGCTTTTTACTTTGTACTTTCAAAACACTGCAGTAGAAGAAAACTTACTGATCTTAATTTCTTCGAAGGCCAAGTCGTGCTCAGCTTAACTTGCACAAAGTATCACTTAAAAGATCTGGTTATTCCCAGTGGTGTGCGACTTAAACTTTGGTGGTTTTTTCAATGAACTGTGAGGGTTTTTTTTCTTTTTTCCCTACAAACAACGATTTTCAGATTTAATAATCCTGATGAGTACTTCTCCTTCTTTCCAAAGTGATTTTTGTAAACAAACATGAAAAGAGTAACTAAAATCTAATCTCCCAATAAAACTGCACATTTCCCCTCCAGAACTGCAGAGGGGGCCGGGAGAGGCAGAAGTAACAGCTTGAGGAGGAAGAGCGATAAACAACATGATCTACACGGTCATTTATTTTCAAGTAAACACTACGCCTGCTGGGTGCACAGGAGGCTTTTGAAGAATTATTCCACAGTCTGATGAGTCCAACTTCAAACTAAAAGTCAATGTAGGAGGAAAGAACATCATGAACTAAAATTTTAGTGTTTCACAGCAGTTTAACTCATGACTGTGCACTTTCATGCTTCACAGCTTACTGATGTATTTAGTGGAATCAAAGGGTCCATGCATTAAGATAATGATAAGTGAAAGCATGTGACAGTCCCTAAAAAAATTCAAACAGATGCTTTTTCAATTCACTATAAAGCATCTAGCCAGATAACTCTCGCTGTACTTCATAAACAAACAGATTAGAGGGCACAATGCTGTTCCTATTAATGTTATTGGCAAAATTCCCAATGTCTGCCAAGACAGAAGGATCAGATCCAAGGTCTTGCATGCCAAGCTGACAAACAGTAGACAAGTCAGTAAATATTTGCATATTTTAACCAGACATTAACATCTCTTGTAAAGATTTATGCTAAAGCAGTGATGTTCAACTCACAGTCCTACAGTGAGACTGGTAGGAATTTGCTGTCAGTTGAATATACTTCAAGAGCCACATCCTGGGATTCAGAAACTGAAACAAATGAATGAGACCCATTGCCCTGAGGAACATGGAGGGGAAGAGCCTCTCCAGCTGCCTCCCATTACAATCCATAACCCTTCAAACACTTCTGCTGTGAGAAGTAAGTACCCAAATATTCCTTGCCAGAGCTATTCAGCTGTGTCTTCCTGTTAAGAGCCCACTGTATTGCAGGAAAGGAGAGAAGAAGGGACTGCCGTTCCGTTGCCCACTGCGGTCAAGCTGGCACAGGCTCAGAGAAAGCAGGGCAGGAATTCAACTCATCCTGCCCCTCTCTAAGGAAATGCGTGCAGTGATCACGCTGCGTTTCCTAATCCTTTGTGATTTTTCAGCTCTTCTCACAAATTGGAAAGGCTGGCCACAAGTTTTAAATATGTAATAAATCCAGGTAATATGTCAAGAAAAGACAGCTGTTTTATCATAGCTTCCGAGCAATTCATTTTCAGAGGCAAGAAGAGATCTACTAGATCTATTTTTGAGCATGGTTGCTCTGTCCTTCCTCAGTAACTTTTGCACTTCAGGTCAATTTGTACTGAATTTCACAGAAGTCTAAAGGGTCTCGAAGATGCTGCAAGTTTTACGAAAAACAGGTAACAAGACAGATACGAGAGACCCAGATTTTTAAGTCCACCCAGGGAAAGGAAAAGTTGTAATTCAGTCTCTTATTGATATGAAGGAGTCAGTTACCCTATCAGTTACTGCCATGTGCTGCCATTTACCCAGCAAGAGAGACAGCACTGTACTACAGTATCACTCATCAGTAAAAGAAAAATCTTATTTATTTGTCTTACCCATAATGATAAAAGCCATAAACTGCATTCATTAGCTTAACTGCTCAAGGATCCATCCAGTAGTTTCCAGGTTTCACTAAAGCAGAGTTTCCAAACTTTTTACACTACAGACAGTAACAGTACATACGGCACAGCTTTTTGAAATTTGTTACTGGTAAAATTGAGATGTAAGCAATTCATATATGAATGCCTCAAAAATTTGTTGTGTCCATAATAGAGAAAAGTAATATTTGGAAGTCAGAAAGTTGGTACAGACACAATCCCTGTGACTGAAGAGTCTTCTAGTTCCCTCTCACTCAAAATTATCAGGAAAAGACTGACAAGATACTGTAATTTACATAGGCATGGGAAGATTGGGGTTCATTTAATAATCTGGATTGATTATAATACATTGAGTATACTACACTACAAAATGTTAGCTACTGTGAACATGCCAATGTTACAGTTTAAAATCATAGCTCACTGAAATTCAACTATCAAGACTCTGCAAGCAAACTGCATTCCTCAGTCTGTATACTAAAATAAGAAATAATACATCTATCTACTGTTAAATCATAATATACAGTTGCTCTGGCATCTCTAGTGATCCCATCTTAAGGCACGTTATGTAATTGTTTTTGTATTACTGCAAAATACCACTCAAGTACCTTTAGATTAGTAAAATAAAATGAAGTATCTATTTATTTTCCTTACCTAGAGTGATAAAATAAACTTATCTTTGCCTTAAGAAAAAAAAAAAGCATTTTATTCAAGCCTCCAGGAAGGAATAAAACAAGCTGCACAAAATACAGAAGCCACTTACACACAGAAAAAATGCACTTTCCTAGTGTCATGACATATACATCATAAATAATCCCACACTCAGAAATCATTTAATAAAATGAAAGTAGATAATGATAGTGCACTATACCAATGTGAAAGACTTAACGGAACAGAAGGAAAAAGGCAATGATATGAAAGGTGCTTTTGCTTTTTATTTTAAGAAAGATAGAATAGCAGACATCTTATGCACTCATTTATTGCGGTTATGGCTGAAGTCAGTACTATCAGTTATACAGAGTGCTCAGAAATGTACTGCACACCTTACAGAACAAATACAAAAGTCTCCACCCTTGAGAGAGGACAATCTAATCAGTTTTCTGAAATAACTGAATTACTCTGGTTAATGTTGTACAACTCCAGGCAAAATGACCCTACTTTAAATTCCAAAAATGATGTTAAATATGAAATGGAGCATACAGAACGAGGAAAGCTTATTTCAAGGTTTTATTATATAGCATAACAGCAGCAAGACCTTCTGCTACATGGCCTCTAAGGAACATGACATGCTGGACTTCAGGACGGGGGGAAAAAAGGAATTAACAGATTCATTATGTCCCCTACCATTAAATATTTAGATTATCCTTCCACATTGAAAAACCAAAGAGAGCACCATAAATTAGGAGGACAAGTGATGTCTGGCCATATAAATGGAGCCCTGAGTCTGATCCTGCAAACTTAATGTATAGAATAAACACAGCCACGTTTACTGAAACAGGAACAAGTGCCTGTGGGTGGTTTACCATTCACATAACAGTAGTTACAAAAATATAGCAGCAATTGACATTAAGAGCAAATGTCTTCCACAGATGGTTCCTCTGTGTTCCTTAAATCACTTTATATACATCACAGATAGTAATGAGTTAGATTTTATTGCATGCCAGTAATGATTTCAGTACAGACACTTTATTAAGTAATTATTAACACTTTATTACCTTTACTAATCTCTCTTGTTTTCATTTTGGAAATAGCAGCAGAAAGGACCACCTACACAGCCAGCAGCAGCATTTACACATGGACAAACTGGCTATCTTTGGCTCAAAATCTGAAAATAACTCATGGCCTCAGCACTTGTAACCACCTCATCCACCACGTAAGTATCCCCAATATCTTCATCTCCTGCCTTTTTAAAGATCCTTTTTTCACACGGCTATCTAAAAACATTACCTATCTTGATTAAACTAAGCGAAATAGATGGCAAGTCAAAGCACAGCATCTACCTGGCATGTACTGGCTTTGTCTGAAAGCCATCCATAACTGACAGAGACAAGATTTCTAGTTACACAAAGCCCCTATATATACATATTCCATTCCTTAAAATTACAAATACTAGGTTGTAAAGTTCAATACTCAAAGGCTGTGTAATGACTAAAGTATCTGTACAAGCTCAGGATGGCCCTCCTGCGTGTCTGCGTTACGGTACAGCCTTTAACTGCGTTAGTCACTCCCCTCGTTTTCCAGGGGCTACCTGGCGGAATGAGCAGGCAGATAGAGGCTGCCTGCTTAACGGGCACCTTAAATACTTCAGCATAGGGCCGAAGGCCTTATTTACTGCACGCTACTCAAGTCTGGTTCTCAAGACTGCATTTTAATGTTTTCACTAACTTTTCAATAAAGCTTTCAAATACTGTAGCTGAGCACTTCGTAAGTATTAAGAAAATATCCTTACTCTCCTGACATTATTCCCATTCTACAAAGAATTAAGACGTTAAAACACATTAAAGCCAAAAGTTTCCATAAACTTCTTATATTCAGATTAAGACAACTAAAGGTGATTTTTCCCCATTATGCGCTGCCCTGTACCATATGGCCCTTTGTACGATCCAAGCGGAACACCCAGTGTCTGCAGTGACAGACCAGTATTCAGCATTTCTCTCCATCACAACATGGGAGCGTTCGTTAGAAATACAGAAAATGAAATGTAGCAAAGACAGGGCTTAAGTACAATCTGCCTTTTTTCTTTTTTTGCTATTCCCTACTCCATTTCCTAAACACTTTCTAATTTATGCAAATAGTGAAACTGTATTCCAACAAACAACTGTATTAGCATTATAAAATAAATTAGATGTACCCACACAGCAGAGCCTCCCTTCTATTTCTTTTTAACACTGGTATTTTTCAACCTCAATCTCCTTGTTCAGCCACTCCCATCTCCACATTTATTCTACATATACTGCAAAAATCTGCATTTTGCACCTTCTGTTGAAATCCAGTCACTGCTTCCTCCATGCTGCATGAAGGTAGAGCTGCTAGGAAAGAGGAACTGGCTATTGGGAGTACAGAAGGGTGATTTTCTGTGCTCTCATTCTTGTCCAAAATCAGACCAGGCAGGAACGCAGAAGCCCTAGCCTTCAAACTGCACAGAAATCCCATTTAGCTCAGGCTGACGTATATGCACTGCAGGGATGATCTTTTAGATTTGTACTAAATGCTAATTTGACCAACGCTCAGCAGATTATTCGCAGGGTTGATAACAAGTATATCCCTGGCAGAAACACCATACTATACCACATCTCAACTTTTTAAAAGCAGCACTAGAGGACATAAGATTTTTTTTTCCCTATTTTATTGTGATCATAATATATTTTTTTGCCCACTTTTGAGAAAAGACTGAATTGTGTTTGCAGAACCCCTCACTCGTCCATCACCAAAAAAGTCAGCCTGGGATAGACACCTACCATGGGAAATTTCAACCCAAATAACTGAAATTTGGCAAGTAATAACCAACTGAAACGAGGAGTATGTCACAGTAAGAATCAAGCAACATAATAATAGGTGGTGTCTCTGCCCCACCTAAAGTTCTTTTGGCTCCTTCATAGAAAATCTTCACGTAAACAGTCTTTCATAATAACTAGTTAACAGCTGCAGTTTGTATTTCATATACCTATATGTTCTTACTGCTTTTTGAGAGTAGAGTTTCTCACACTTATCCAAGATGTAGGCATTTTAATTGAAATATTGTCCCATGGTTACCATTTTATCCCCATAACAACATCACCAATTACTTACTTTTAAAAAATGCATTAGAAAAATAATTTAATCTTTGCTTCTCTTAATGAAATTTGCCAGAGAAAAACAAAGGGAAAAATCAGCACTACACGACCAGCCACCTCTCTGTGCAGCAGCACCAACTTACAAGTCTCAAACACACTTTGCAGAAGAATACAGCATTCATATTCTAAAAGCTGGTTTAAACATCACAATCCACAACTTTTAAAACTATAACCCACTTGTGGCAGAGCCTCTCATTTAAACACTTGAATTACTGAACATGGCCTTGTTCCCAAGTGTCTCTGCACATTTCAGATTATAATGTTTAGTAACAATTTTGACCAAAAAAAGTGAACACCATTAATCTTAAGGACATACATAGTCATGCAATTGCCAATATTCTTCTCCACTGAGTCATAAGATAATGCCAAAAGTCCTTTTTGAGAAATGTCTGCTGTATGATATATAGGTACATCTGTCTATATGCAACTAAACATCTGTCACCTAATTTTCAAAATGCCAAGCAAGTACAAAACTGTGGAATGCAAAGGGGAGTCAAAGAAGATTCCCAAGCATCATTTGAACACAAAACACATACCAAGATATTTACAAATGTATTGCAGAATTTTAATGCAACACATGTCACAAAGTTTTCCATTACACTCTTTCAACTTGCCACTCATACAGCACTGTCTTCAGAAAGTACTTGACCACAGTTCATTTGCCAGAGTTCACTGATTTAATCAGTCTTGGAGACAGAATCAAAATCAGCAGATCCTAACTTTCAGTCTTGTATTCAACTTGCAGCTTCCTCTAATATGGCTGTATTTGTATTTCAGCATTGAAAGTATTTTTGAAATTAGGAAACCATTTCTCACAGCATATCCCCTTTTGTAAAACCCCGTGCGAACTCCAAAGCTCAGTGATTCAATCCAAGTTTTGTCTGCTTACAGAGATCAGTGATCCTGAAACAGCCCTTCCTCAAATGTCAAACTTTCGTTTTCACACAAGAACTTTCTCTACTCTTGCCATGTCCCAGTATTGCAAAGCAGCACATCCCTATGACCAGGACATCTGTGTGAAAAACACAGCTTTGATCACCAGTGCAAATGCAGATGCTACAGGTATACATCACAGTTTTACAGTTGGACAAAGAAAAATAAAAAAGCCCTAAGTTAATTTGCTATTTGAGCTACACAATATGAAACACACTTTTAATCCATTCAAGAGGCAAAAGAATGTAAAAATCTTCATGCCGAATATGTTTTAGTGCACAGTTCGCAAATCGAACACAGAAATAAGCCACAGTTGTGACACAAAACAGGAAAATTTTCTTTGGATATACCCCAGTCTTCATTGCAGCATTAAAATGAACTTAAATTTATTGTAGTAGTGAATAATACTGTGACTGAGTTTTTTGTTACACATTTATACAGTGCTTAGCACAAAAGGGTCCTACCATAACAGATTTAGTAACACAATCATGCCACCCACAGATACTCCAAACACATCTTTCCCAAAATCATACCTATTATGTAACTGTGTATGATATTTTCGTGTGCTGTTTTGAAAGTTCAAAGCAACAGCTAAACTCCACCACTAAAAATTGCTATCTTTATTATAAATAATCTTTTAAATTCATTTTTACATGACTGTGCTGCAAATAGTTTGGCATAATATAGCTAAGCCTGGTTTGGGGAGTTGTCTTCTAACTCTGTATTTCAATTGCATTAACTATACCACTTTTATAACATCCCTGTTTCCTCTCCTCAAATGTACAAACATGATACTATCAACAGGTTCCATTTTTACACCTCTCCTGAGAATAGAATACAGATTCCTAAGCTCTCCTCACACAGCAAACCCTATGGGAAACACCATTACTTCTACCCAAAACATCACAAGTTTCCCAGTGACATTCACCCTACTCATTCTTTTTGAAATGAACATTAGAGATTCAGTCACGTATTTTAAACCCCACTCAAAGAACAGACATCAGCAGGAATGAGTAACGATCCTACTGTGGTTAACGGCATAATTCTGACAAAACTTGGGAAGAAGAAAAGCGGTGTGTAGCCTAGCCAAATAAATATAAACAAAACTACAGCCAAGTAATATCAGGCAGTTCAAACGACAAAGCAAATGTCCTGCACCATTCCAAACATGTGAGTGTCTTAAGATATGGTCAGAGTGCAGTTACCTCAAAACCATTAGCACAAACAACTCTAATCAAAAACATCGCTTCAATAAAATACCCACAGCACTCAGCTACGTTAGGGCAAATTCAGAAGCATGCTAAAAAACCATCGCCCTTAACGACCTCCCTGTGTAGACAATAAGAAAAGCCCAACAAATTCTGGCTCCTGAGATGGCAGAGGAGCAGATGCAAGGCCGATATCGTGGCTGGTCAACGGTATTTGGGAATACCAGCCAGCTGATGGGGAATTTAGTTGAGAGCTGCAAAGAAACATTACTTGGGAACAGGAGCACACTGCCTGTCCCCGTCCCTCCCAAAATTAGCTCAGGATAAAATGCAATTTTCACTTACAAAAATACTGATTATCTTACATTAAGTGAGAAGGTATATAAGGAAGAAGCATTATTTTATATGCTGCCAACACCACTATGCTTTTCATTTGTGGCATTCTCCACTTATTTTGTCCACAAAGATTTGCTACTTTCTTGGTTTGCTGAACCGCTAAATATTTTCCAGCAAATTAAACACTCATGCCACGTTACTAACAACCAAGATTCTCAGAAACAGCTCTTGTTGTGTTACGTATTTCCCTTTTTCCATGGTGTCTGAAGAGGTTTGAAAGATCTTCTAAGTATATTTAAGCAGTGTAATTTTTAGTGTCTTGATAAATATAGTATTTTTGCTATATATAACTATGAAAAAAAACCCCTGTGAAATTCACAGACTGTAAGATCATTTCTAAATAACATTTACGCTACTATAAAACCAGCTCAGATGAACCCACGCTGCTCACATTTCTACCCTTCCCTTCCTGTAACTCCAACATTCAAAATTTCATACCTAACACAATTCTATTCCTTTTCTTCCCATGTTTAACCACTGCAACTCTGAGAATTGTTATCCTTCCTACTGCTTACAAACAGAGAAGAGATCACGAAATGTATTTCCCCAGACATACAAAACAAAGATTAAAAACATCTACCTCAGTCAAATCATTCTTCATGCAAGTGGTACTTCCTGAGACCAGCAGAAACAAATCACACAACAGTTTACTGTAACATCTCCAAAACATCTCTTTACATAAAAATCACTTACAAAAACTCTTGCTACCGACTCAGCAGCACTGTGTATCTAGCATTTCTTGGAAAAGCTGTATAGTTCAGTTGTCAATTCTAAATTACCTTCTTGCTAAAGTACGAGCCTCCTAACATCTGACAAAGACTCCATGCCGCTTGGAAAACTTGACAGTTTGTACTCATTCAGAAGTAGGATGAGGCCATAGTAACCACGCAAACTTTTAAGCCATTAAATGGAACCTCTCAGTGTAGCAAAAACTACACTTAAGAAGGAAAAATATTGAAATCTATGATTTCTTATCCGGCTTTCCTGTAATAAGTCTGCAATTTGGTATTTTGGAGGATTCCAAGAAAAGACTGGGTAAATAACCAGTGCATTTCTATTAAATTTATGACAATTAATTTGCATATAAAATTAGAGAAATACTTGGATATTATGTTATAGCCACATTAAGTATCCTTTAACTTCAACTAGCAGTGCAATGGAAATGCAACAGAAAAACAAATTCTCACCCATGGGTAATTACAATCTCCCTGCTTAAATTCCTAAGCATTTCTTTTCCTACAGTAATATTCATTTCTCTGTGTTTCTCAGACATGAGTGATTGCTTCTGGTTGAAGCCTCATGTTGTAAACATTTGTGTGAAGAAAAGATGAAAGCTCAGTAAACAAGACTGTTTTTGAATAAGGAACTTGAGTTACATATCAATACCACCATAATAAAATCACCAGAGGCTGGTCTGTTTCTGTAGAGCGGTCTGACCTTGCAAATTGCAAATTTCACTATCTATAAAGTTTAGTTATTTTCCTCCTTCCTTCACCAAAACAAATACTAGGAGAAAACAAGTGTTTACTTTACAGTCAAAATCTCCAGAAGACCAAGCATTCCTTTTTTTTATTCCATACCAATGCTGTGTGCAAACTTTGGGAAAAGTAGTCTCTTTTTAAATATTCTCTCTCTTTTCGTCCTTGCTGAAAAAAGAATGACAATCACAGAGGTGATCCAAAGGGAGCAAGAAATCAAATATACAAAGAACAATGTCTTTAAATATATGTCATTGATATACATAAACACAAGGGCTGACTACTGCCAAAGGCCACAGAAGAAATAGCAAGACAAACAAGAACAAAAAAAAGGGAAGGTCTTGTTTGTTCTGATAATCTAACCCATAATACTTCCATTTAAAGGGGAAAAATACATATGCCATGTAGTGATAATGGGATCTTGCCTTAGCACCTCAACAAAAGAAGTGAGAAATGATTAAACAGCTATGACAGGTGAGCAGGAGGGAAGACAGGGCATACAAAATTTGCCATTTTCTCCCTCATGATGAGCCACTAGCAACCTTGCACAAAGAGGAACACTGGGGATCTGCTCCCAGGAAGGAGTCTTTAACAATGCTAGGAAAAAGGTAAGGGCAGGATTCATGTTTACCGGGATTCCCGGCCTACTGATCCCCCAAGCAGGAGGAATGCCAACTACTCCATCCCTAAGGTAGAGCAAAATGACACCATCCGTCATTGTCCAAGTCAGCTCCCATGGCCTTCCCTAGTTATTCAGGCTGTACACAGGATTTAAATGATTACAAATATTTTTCTAATTTAGATTTTACTCCTGCTACCAGACCTATCTAGGCACCACTGACCTCAAGAGGGAAGGCCAGTGAGATGGAAGGTTCAAGGGCTTTCAACTAATAATCTGAATTGCTCCAACAATTGCTTCTGCCATTACCAAAATGAAAACACCTACAATAAAGCATGGTAGCAAATGTGAGATGGCAGTCAACAACAAATAAAAAGAGAAAAACACACTGAAAGCCAGAAAGAATATTCAGCTGTAATCGGAAAGGGGATTTTTAGTAACAAAAATAATTGCCAAGGTTGGAGAAAATATTTCATAAGACTACTGAATTAACAGAGTTGGAAAGCATTAGTAACAATATTGCCTAGCTCTTACACAGTGTCTTTCATCCACAGGCGTCAAGACTCTTTACAAGTTGTTAAGATTCACTATTCCTATTTTAAATTCCTTCAAAAGGAAGAATAAACAGGTGAAGTGATTTGCATCAGGCTGTCCTTTCAAGCACTAGGCCTGTACCCTATCCACTTGGAAATATTACCTCTTCAAACCTTCTAGACACTGTTGCTTACATTTTTCGAGATGGGAATTTCTCCATGAATCAAACCTTCCAGCAGAAGTTCTCTCCAAACTACAGCCCTTCTCCTGCGACCAGATCTACTAATACCGACCCCAAAGCCCACAGGCAACTTCCCTGAAATCAATGAGATTTCACAAAGGGAAAGGATCCTCCATTTCAGATGAAGAAGCAGAACTGGGACAAACTACAGATTGAAGTGCTGCTTCCACATCTCCCTTTAATTTGTAGTCTGCTAGGGAGAGACAAAAAATACCCCAAAAAACCCAGGAAAACAAAAAACCTCCCCACTCCCCCCAGTCAGCTATTACAACCTTTCAAGTCCTAAAGCCATGGCTTTAAGAGGCCTCTTCCACGAAAAAAAAAAAGTTTATCTGACTACTTATAAAAGCAGTGGCCATACAAATTAAAGGAGGGGAAATACACCCTCTGCATGTATTATAAGTCAAAAAAATTCACGGAGGTGAGGAGTAATAATAGAAACGTGATTTCAATTAAGAAAAAAAAGCAATTTCTGCTTTCATAAAAAAATACAAAGAGAACTCAATTTTATCAGTAACAACACATAAAATGCTCCTTGACTTGCCAATTAACTGTTCTGCTAATTAAAGTTCAACAAAAAAAGCTTAACTCAGCTTTTGCCACTCACACTTTCTGCACTGTAAAAGCTAAGCCTACCCAAGTCTGATCCATCTAAGAGGGAATCCCTCAGTCTGCATCCCGAGGAGGGGGAGGGAACGTCGATCATTTGTACACTCTGCCCAAGTTTCAACCACATGTTCAAAATCAGCTCCTCACTACAGAGGACCAGTAGCCCCAGACTGTCCCATCAAACAAGCTTTGCCAATTAAAAAAAAAAAAAAAAAGTTAAAAAAGTTTTCATTCACAATCTGCTATGACTCAAAAGTATTGAAACAACTGAATTTAAAACACGTTATTTTAAAACCTCCCTGTTCTACCAATCAGGCTTGGAAAACAATGCGAACTTGCCAAGTATCACTTCACTTCATTTGGGTTTGGTTTTTTTTTCATTTTTACAAAGGAGTGTGCCTTTTCTTAAAATAAAGGGGGGGGGAATACTTTACCCTTTGCCTTGTTTCAGTTAAACTATTTTTTAAGGAGAACATTAGAAGACCCAAACAACTCAAACCATCCTAACAAGACTAGCCATGAGGCACCCAATCTGTCAATGGGGATACTAATTTTAGGACATTTTTGTGTCTTACAACTGAATTATTTTATTTCTTCAATAAAAAGTGAAATATACTATGTTGTTTTAAAACTTCATCTCAAGCTTGCTGTACCCCTGATAATGCAAAAATCCTACTACCTTGCTACCCCTAACTCATTTTGTCATTACTTGGAAAGCAACTTTGCAACTATTTTCCTGCAGTTCTTAATTTCCATCAATGATATGTTTAATTATGCTATTATAATCAAACAACAACAGTTTGACTAACAACACACTGAAGCCAAACAACTTCACTCATTTGGAAATTAACAAAAGTATGTGACCCACCCCAGAAGGGGTAACATGTCCTTCCACTACTTGGGAATTTGCCCTAAAAATATAAATATGTATGGTCTCTGTTGGGAGAACTGTATCACAACCTGCAGTACAAACTCTGCTATTTTCAGTTTCACAGCAGTTGCATGGTTCAAAAGGTGATCTCAGGGTCTGTGTTAGACCTCCCAACTTCTAGCCACCGGGCCCTGACAAAGCCTTCCTGCAGAAAACAAAAATATGAGCTTATCTGCCAAGCTTTCGTTGCTCCGAGGGTTGATTTTACAACAGCTGTTAAATTCTTTCAATTTATTTTTCCATCCTTCAACAAGCCCTACCTAAACCATTTTTTCACTCCTGTTTTATTATTGTTATTTCCTGGCTGTCGCTGGCCGGTCCCTCCCGCCCCACCCGGTACAAAAACAAAGCTGACTCCCACCCCTCTGCATCCCCCCCGCTCCTCCCTCAGGGAGCACCCCCGGAGCCAGGGGAAGCCGGGGTTGTGGAAGGCATCTCCGCCTCTCCAGGCTGGCCCTTCTGCTTGACCCCGCCGCGCCGGGCGCTGGGCCGCGCCGCCCCGACCGCCGGCGGCTGCGGGTTCCCGGGAGAGCGCGGCAGCCCCCGGGGCTCCGGCCCGGCCCGCCCGTAAACAGCCCCCGAGCGGCTGCCGCTGCAGGCCCCTCCGCAGACACAGGGCCCTCTCCAGCCGGCACCGCTCAGCCTCCGGCCCGGCCGGCAGCCCCCGCTCGGCCGCTCAGCCGGTTGCGGGGCACCCAGGGTACCCCGAGGCCTCCTCGAAGCCCCCCTCCAGCCGGGCCCGGCCGCCCTCGGCCCCCGCGGGGGGCGAATGGGGAAGTCCTGACTTACCTGTCATTACTTTCTACGCCATCTTGGATCCACTTGTCAACGTCCCCACAAAGCATTGTGGGAAAGCCCTCCCCCGCCCTCCTCCCGGCCCGGCGGCCAGCGGGGGAAGGCGGAGGGCGGCGGGGGCTGCGGAGGGGACCGGGACCGGGACCGGGACCGGGACCGGGACGTGCGGCCCCGGCTGGCGGCGAGCAAGCCTCGGGCTCCGGCCCCCAGCTCTCCCCTCACGCCGCTGCGTGAGGGGGCACTGCCGCGCCGCTTGGGCTGGAAATCGGCGACCTCGGGGGATTTTTCCCGTTTGTTTTTTGGGGTTTTTTCCTCTTTTTTTTCGCCCGCCCTTTCCCTGGGAGTCGTGTCAGTGCCTCTACGCGCACGCTGGCGCGGCCGCTCCGCCGTGAGGCAGGGGTGAGGTGCGCACACGCGTAGCGAGGGTCCCGCGTGGTAAACGGCAAGACGAAGTCCGCCTGTGCTAAAAATGTTTGTTTTTTTTTTTTTTTCTCGCGGTTACCCTGCTGTTGTGGGTTGTTGTTTTTGTTTTGTTTTGTTTTGTTTTGTTTTTAAAGTTACTGCCCTTAAACTTGCAGAAACCTGGGTCCGGGTGCGAAGGCTGCAGGCAGGTGATAGAACAGCTCACGCTGTACATCGTGTTTTAAAAACCCTGCTTTAAAAATCTGCTTTTGCTGAAGGAGTGTTGGTAACGCGTTTCTGCTGCGCAGGAATCCCAGAAACTGCTTTGCATAACAGTTTTATTTTCACGGAGTAATCTTTCCTGTTAGCTGTGTTTTCAAAATGTTTGGCCATCGGTCCTCAATACCTGCGCTGTTTTGCAAACCGGCTTTTTCAAGGTGTTACTGGCTCAGCTGCCATGGGTGGGTGCCCCTCGCTGCGCAGGGGCCATCGTGCTTTAGGGCAAAGTGGACGAGAAATTGGGGGAAAGCAGCTTACTTCAGGATATTCATAAAGTTTTATCAACAAAACAGGATTGCAGTGTTTTTAAAAAAGCTTTTCCTTCTACTTTAATTAAAATAATTATGAGATCCACATCATTTTAGTATTGGATTTTCCTAAATACATTTATATTTAAATGTACATTTAACGCCTCCTGAGTCTTTGAAGAGTAACCACCAGCCAAGCCTCTGATGCACTGCCACTGCAAGAAGATACTTGTGCCCAAGAATATTTTCAATATTCATCAGCAATGCATTTATAAAGAGAGCTCCTTGCAAAAATGTAAATGCAGAAGGAAATAAATTTAAAGAAATCCTTTGCATTTGCAGCCTCAGACTTAAATCAGTCCACTTTTTAATTCAACTTCATAGAGCTGGGAGTATAGTTAACTGTTTCAGTGCTATACCGGAGGCCTTGCCAGAGGGGAGCGTGGTTGGTCCCAGCCTCCCAGGAGCCATTTCAGGAGGACAAACACTCCCACGGAGCCTGCCCTACGCCATCTCTGCTGGTCCCTGGCCTTGGGCGCCGTCCCCAGTGAGCCTAAAAAGCATGCTGTGACTCTTCAGTGTTTTCCATGGGCACTGGGCAAGGGATGGGGCAGTTATGGTGAATCAGATAAAGGTGAATCCATGTTTAGGATTTAACTTTGTATCTTGTTCAGTCCAGGTTGTGAAGTGGAATTGATGTGCTTTTATTTTGGAGGTTGGTTGTGTTTGGTTCCTAGTGAGCTTTTGTATTACTGATAAATTTTTCTTTTACAAGAAGCAAGGAAGGTTTTCTTTACTGTAAATCATAATTAAAAAAAAAAAAAGGCTGTGGAAAATAGAATGAGTTTTATATGTGTGTATATACCTAAAAATAGGCATACATCCTCTGAAGTTCAGTAGGACACAGAAGTTTGCTGGGTTTATTTTTCACATAAGCTGTCATTACCTTTTGAGTCCATTTGTTCTGACAGTATTTCTTTATACCGTGCTAGTTACTCAGTAACATGGGGAAGGGTTTGTTCAATGATAGACACCATTTTTATTGCTATCTGTCTCTGTTGTTTTAAAGTTCCTAGATTGAAAGTACTGAAAGGCAAAGACTGCTATAAAAAGATGGCAACTCTTGACTGTAGAAACAGCCCAGAAAGGAGCTGGGGAAGGACTATGGCAGCAGGGGAATCCCCAGTCTCTGAAAAAGTGCTGTGTATAAAACACAATATGGAGACTGTGGCCTTACACCCACTGCTTTTTATGATCTTGTTACTTAAATTAAAACTCTTAGCCCCCATATGAAGTAGGTTTTACTCTGTTTTGTAGACTGGTTAATTGTATTGCATAAACCCTAAGTGGACATGCCAGAGGCTACAGAGGGAGCCAGCAGCTCTGAGATGGGGTTGGCTGCCAAGCACTATTTTGTTCAAGTACTGCCACTGAGCCTGCAAGGTTGGAATAACTGTATTGTTTCCATGTGGTGCCCCCTCCAAGCTCTTTCATAGTCTTTTTTTTCACCAGATAGAAAGATGAGGACTGTTGGTCCAAAACCAATTTGGGCTCCAAGCACTCACTAACCTTGGAAATTCTGCTCAAAGCGCAAATCATGTAGCAATCAGCCTAAGGGATGAGATCCCAAATCCAAAGAGCCGTAACAGAACCAAACGTAAGTTTCGGAGCCACGTCTATTATAACAGCACGGAAGGTAGAGTATGCCACTAGCAACTGGTTATACACTACATGGGAAGAAAGAGACAACTTGTGGCTTTGACATGTTTCAATACAGTATTAAAGGATAATTTAAGGAAATAGGACAAGGGGTAATGGCTTTAAACGGGCAGAGGGCAGGTTTAGATCAGACACCAGGAAGAAATTCTTCCCAGTGGGGGTGGTGAGGCACTGGAACAGGTTGCCCAGAGAACTATTCTATGATTCTGTGATGATGAAATAAGCTTATAATATTAGCTGCTGCTGTGGAAGGGACTCCATGAGATACATCTCTCTCCCCTTGATGTGTATTACCCCAGTGGAAGCTGCAGTTTTGGCTTCGAACCTCTACAATCAAACACATCATTCACAACTCTACAGGCTGAGTTGACAAGCCAGGTCTTCACTCAGCATTGGGCTAGGCACAGAAACAGATGTGTTAAGTGCTGACTACTGGCTTGCATTTCCAGAGTTGCTCAGACTTCTCAAGTTCCTGGAATCCCGATGTGCTGTGCTCACTAGTGGGATTTCAGTGTAAGAGGAGAGCTCACAGTCCTAGGCTCCTGCTGAGGAATGAGTTTTTGCACTGGTTGCAGACCACTTTTTCTTCTGCTCAAGGAGACCAGGAGCAGCTGCTCACGTAGAGTCTGAGAGCAGAAGAAAAGCAACAATATATGCTGCAAATGTTAAAAATGCTGCCAAAGGCACAATGTGGAAGCATGAGATAGGAACAAAAACAATGAATCTCTGCTCAGCATCACAAGACTTGACAGGACTCAGGTTCTCAGAAGGCTAACAGTGATAGTTATAGGGACTCAGTATAATGCTAAGATTAAAACAAGAAAAACAAAAACCCTCCAACAAATGCAGCAATACAAAATTCAAATATACTTTTACTTTTTTTTTTTTTTTAAGATTTCAAAATCTCTTCAGATCTGAAAATTGCAATTTCCTGCTGGAAGTTTAGAAAGCCCAGCCTCCCAGGGACCATAACTGCAAGAAAACGGTGTACAGAAGGCGCTAATACATCCAGTCTCCCTACCCTTAAATCAGGATTCTGTAAGTCATGACTGTTCACAGGGCTTCTCCCTGTTTTGTGAAGCTAGGAGCCATGCCCAGGTCCTTGGAGAATCTAGGCTCCTTGCCAAAACCCAGGAGTTTGAAAACCTGGGGCCACTCAGGGCTGCTAGGCTCCCTGCCATGAAGCTAAGATCTGAGCAGAGCTCTGAAAGGTGTGGCACAGATTCTGGAAGAGTTGCAAACTCAGAAACACTCACTTGCTTCAGGGCTAATGGAGAGCTGGTAGCCAAAAAGCCCTAGAGTCCTGGCTCACCCATGAGCTGTGCACTTGGAATCACAACTATAGCCTGGTTTCTACATTTTCAAAACAGAACTATTTTAATTATTTCAGACTTACAGTGCTGCTTTTTTCCTTTCTCCTCAGACTTTTGCTTTCACAGGAAATTCAGAAAATCAATTTCCATTCTATGATAAAGTTCACTCCTGTTTCTGGGAACTGGCATTTCTTGAATTCCAGTACAGAAAACTTGATTTTCCATCAGCTCCACTCATGATGTCTAACTTCAGAATACAGGAAAAACCATTACAATTAACATGTAAAAGTAATAAGCACATAATAGAAGACATTCAGCACCAAATTGCCTCCCTGACCCTGCAGCCTGATATCCCAGCAGGCATCTTGAGCAGTTTTAACCTCTGAGAAACAAAACAACAGGAGGCCTTTCTCAATAGAAGCTCCAGACTGATTGCAGTAATAGAAGCAATGTTTTTATTGTCTTAGCACACTGGACCTTTATAAATTTTTTAACTCCCTCAGAAGTAGCAATCATGGGAAACTACAGAAGTGGTTTACCCTCTGCCACAAACAAGTCAGCGGTAGACCTGAGGTTAGATAGCAACAGTAATTCTTAGTCTTACTAAACAAAGCAAACTGTTTCTATGCAGCCATTAATGTCTGATTATTAGGCTGAAGAGTAGCAATTTTTTATTTTCCAGCATGAAAATTCCCCTGGAATTTCTCTGGGGTCCTCTAATGAACAGATGATCTCAGCTTTAATCTTACTTCATAATTATCGAAGGATAACATTTCTTCAACGTGGACTCTTTAAACACATACAATTTCTAGAGCAAGTAATAGTCAAGCTAATTCTTAGTCATTTTCCCTTTGATCTGCAAAATGAGAGTGTTGAGAGGCAAAGAGCAATAAGGGGATGTTGAGGGTACGTTGAGGAGATTGAAACTACAAAGTTCAGATTCATGCGATGGTTTGATCCCACATTGTCAAGATCAAAGACCTTCAATCTCAGTGCACTTCTTTAAGAAGCCAGCATGCCTTTATGTTGACCTTTAAATTGTTCATGGAGGAGTTATATCTGACATATATCTGCATTCTTGAGATGAACTAGCACCAGAAGTTTACAGCTTGTCTTTTTTCCTAGCAACCTTCATGTGGCAACCTTTTCCAGCGACTCAAGATACACTCCTTTCATTTTCACTAATAGTAGTCTGACCAAAAAAAAAAACCAAAAAAAAATCTCCCCACTCACTTGGGCTTACTGTACACCCTACAATTTTGTTTTAAAACTCCTCTTCTAACCTTGTGATGTGTGGGGAGGCAAACCCCAAGGGATTCTTGCTTCTAGTACTACGTACACAACAGGTGTATCTCGCTCTGAGGACAGAGTTAAGTAGGGAGTTTGCCTTGGGCAGTATATTGTCAAACAAAGATGAAGGTGGTGTAAGTGAACTCAGTGAGGACAAAAAAATATTTTGGAAAAAAAAAAAAAAAGGAAAAAGCTTCTCATTGTGGATCTTTGGTATGAATACAGACCATGAAACTGAACCCTCATCATCTTTCTGAACGGAGTTTTAAGGAGATACCTGGCCTGTTGAAAGAGAATAATGTTTCCATGTTCCTTCCAATGCTGACAGCAAAAAGTAGTTGCGAGGGGAGAGAAACCACCTCCTCCCTCCAACAAACTCATGTTCTAAAGGCAAACAAAGGCAGCAGAGAGGGATATAGCTAGGCCAGAGAGGCAGCAGGATGCACAAGAACCCCAGAAAGTAGGGCCAGGGAACCACTGAACGATTCCGCTCTAGGATAAAAAGGAAAAGAGGGTTGGCTGCGGAACCAGGTCCAGTATCTCTCATCTGGCAGATTTATCAGAGAGTCCATAAGCTTAAATGCTTGGGGTTGAAGATTCCAGACCAGATTTGCAAATAGAATAAAAGGTTTATGATACAAAGAACAGGGAGAGGCAACCTCCCACTTCCCCTGAGGGCCTATTGTTCCTCTTTCTGATACCTCTTGCCTCAGTTTCCAGAAGATTGTTTTTTTTCAATTGACAAGGTCAAAAGTGAGGTAAGTTACTTAGTTCATTATCCTAGCAGCAGCCAGTTTTGCTTATGCTACCCTCACAAAGACCAGTACCTCCCATTCTCAGACATGGCTGTGACAACTCGTACAATTTGGATTATAAGACAATTTAGGAAGTTAGATGGTAAGCATTCTATGCATTCTAAACAGTCTGCTCCTCTTTCTCCCTTTCCTCACAGATAGTTCAGCTGTTTTTCTATTGCTTAAATACAGTGAGCTAGATTAGTATGGCTCGATAGTTACTTGCCTCCAAAATCACATTCCCCAGTTTCCCTTAAGCTATGTCCAAAGTCTACATTTCAAATGCAAATCACTGCTTCAAAGCTTCCATCTTCTCCTGTCCCTTCAGACTTTCCTCACTCAAAATCACTGTCTAAAGTTTCCTGACTTACCGTGTATTCATATGATAATTACCTGCGCTAAGAGTGTTAGTTTGATTGAAGTTCAGTGTGCTTTTAAAGAGATAGGATTTATATACATCTCAAGACATCATTTGCAATTACAGTCTCCACCTAATTAATTACAAACGGAATAGTTATTAATTATTAAAAACCAGAGGAAATACAATAAAATTCCATTGATTCTTGCTATACTATTCGTGCTACTAATTTATTTTCTTAAAAAGCTAGAATAGTGACATGGGGACAGCTTCCCTCCATTACAAGGAGGTTAAAGCAAAAAACAGAACGTTATCTTATCTGAATATAACACATTCAATTATGAGAAGCAGCAGCTTTGAAGTAATGTCTTAGTTAATTCCATAATTGCTACTGTAGCCATTATAAACTGTAACGACAAAACAGTGAAACTTACTGACTTGCACCAAGCAGACAAGATTCAGGTATATTTCTCAGTCAGTTCAGAATTAATTAATAAAGTCTATCTGTAGTCCCAAATTACAAGAAATAGCATTATTCTTTAAGCATGAACCTCCAAAATTTTGTTCTAACAGTATCTTGACATAACAATATTACCATTTTAAGTTACCTCAATGCATGGTACTGTAAAACCCTAGGATTTTATTATTTACAGTATATCCTCTCAATCACAGCCTCAAAAATAGTCCTGTAACAAAATAACTGCAGAATTATGTGTTAGAGAGATAAAGGTATATATGGAAAAGAAGAAATCACAAGAGTACTATTATACAGGCAATACAGTTTTATTATGTTCTTTCACCAATTGTAGCAAAAACATTTAACAACTGAATGAATAATCAAGGGAACTTAACAGGAATTTCAGAATTATGTTCTAAATTTTAGACCAGGAAGGCTTGACAGGGAGAAAACAAACCATATACACACTGTAATAATAGTCTCTATTATGAAGATTTAATGCCTTCTTTAAAAGCACTGATATTACTGAGGCACCTTACTGCAGGTTATGTATCATCTCCTCTTTGGCAATGAGATGCGTGGTTTTGTTAACTAGGGCCATTAGTGAGTTGAGCTTGTGAGACCAGTCATTGAGTATATTGTTTGGGTCCTTAGGCCTCTGAAAATTGATAATTCCTGCCAGCCTGTCTACTTTAGCAAAGATGGTCTTATTAACTACCAGGTTAGACAGGAACTCCTCCGATTCCTGCAAAGACAAACAGCACTAAGTCAAGAAAACAGCATTTTTAGCTACAAAGCATCTGTATTCCTCACAAACAGCATTAAAGCACAGGGAACAAGGTTTTCTTCATACTTCGCAGAAATACAGCTGTAGTAATACTGTACTTAAAAAACCACACAATTCTTTAATACTACACATGTTGGCACTACAAGCTACCAGCACCATCTATTCAAAAACTTATTTTTTCATTTGACCTGTATCTGATTATCTTTCATGAAATTAAGAGTTTAATATATTACAGCAGACTTTTACACATTGGAGTACTTGGCCACAGAGATACCAGAACAAGCCTGCTGACAAGAAAGGCGTAAGAAAATCCATGTAACTTACTGACCACTGTCAAAGGAGGTTTATTCCAAGTTTGTGGAAAAGAGCAGATTTAATTAAAAGACAGTAGGGTAAAGCTTTTCATTTGTACTTGAAATACCAATGTGCCACGATGTATGAATCTCTTTGGAAAGCTTTTGAAAACACAGAGGGGAATGACAGGAAGACTACTCCACCCCATGTTCCCAAAGTGCAACCATCTATAAACAGGGATATTTAAAGGTGAGAAACCCTGTATCTTCAGTCAGTTTTAATCATCCATTGACAAGAGCTTTTTAAGACTGAAACACAACACAAGAAGCTCCAGCATTTAAATGAGATCTTGAATATAAATTAATTTTTAAAAGCAGCTTTTGCCTTGTGGACATATGCGTCACGACATTGAGTTCTGCTTGGATTAAAAAATAGTTTGCTAACTCCCATAAAGGCATGAAAATACACTCAAGTCTCTGTATTGATTAATAAAGTGACAAATATTTGGATTAATACTATTACTCCCAACAGACTTTTAGACTACTTCTCACAAAAAGAACCCAATGAACTGAAGTTCACTTAATCCTCTCTGCTTATCTCTACAGCACACTTTGTTCTTCCTGGCAAGAGCTGAAAAGCCCTAGGAACACAAACAGGGGAATTATACCAAGGATGAAGCTAGGAGAGATGCAAGGATAATACAAAGACAGATATATCAAGATACAATGACAGATCCTATATCCATGAACATTTATAAACACATAAGTGTAAACCCTGAGAACTGTGTTCCCAGTGGTGTATTTCTACAATGCCACATCTTTCTGTATTGTCTGTAGAACAATACAATTATGATCTATGGCATCAGCTACAAAGCTTTTTAAGCTAGAAAGAGAACTTGTTCAAATTAAAAGAGTACGTTAGTCTGCTAAATACTTACATTTCTGCCACAAACACATGCACGCATACACTTCCACGCCCTTTATCAAAGAAGGACAAGCAAAGAAACACTTACATCAACGGACAGATCCAGGAGCTGTGCCATTCTCTTCATTGTAATTCTGGTATAATATTTAGCCATTATTCTAATATTCTGGAATAGAAGTGTTCAGAGTAGAGGGTTATGTGCAAAAAATAATGGAAAGCAGGCTGCAAAAATATAACGGTCAAGGTTAAAAACAGATGAGGAGGTGCAGTGCTCTAACGGCAGTCCGGGATAAGGTACGTGAGGGAGCTCTGAACAAACTGTTCTTTTGCTTTTAAAGGGTATAAAAGTCTCCTCATGACAAATTATTAAGTAATGAAATCAACTGACTAGGAATTTAATAGAAAGCAAGACTTTCAAGTTTCTGCTCTATTGAAATGTGAATGCTAAATCTCACAATTTGAGAGCTTTCCGGCAACTGTGCCGGATACCCATCTAGAATAAAGATACATGAGCAAATAAAATGTTGAAAATATGACACAATGGAAAAGGCAACTTATCTGCTGTTTTACTAGATAGTTTTTTTGTTTCTCTTTGTAACTAAAATACGGCAAGCAAAAAGCATATTTAGTTGAGTCACTGAATACATAGCTAATGCTTAAAGACAGCCATACTTACATGTTCCACAACTCTATTCTTTAAATCTTTCCATCTCTTTTCACCTTCCTCTGTGCAGCCAAAAACATCAGTTGCAGGACTGTCAAGGGATCCTTCTCTCAGTTCTTTCCCGTATTCTTCAACTAGGGCAGTCCATCGCATCAGTTCCATGGTGGTAAATAGTTTTAGGAGGTCTCTAAATGGTTTAGTAAAGTTGATTTACAATCCTGTATTAATAAGGCTCATTTCATACTTAAATAGATCAAATAAATAATTTTGAATGTTTTAATTTTATTACCGTTAATATTCATTGATCTTCATGAATATACCCTAATACTTCATGCTATCAGAAGGCAGCTCAAGTCAGACTGTGTTTCTAATGAAGATCTTTCTCTTATAAAGATACATTTATTTTAATGTAGAACTTGCACAATCATGAAAATTTTGCAGTAGTTTTCATACGGCATTACATTTTGAGATGCTTACAGCAGACTCAATGTAAATAATTTCACTTGCACAACTAGTTGGAGACACTTTGTTTTTAACTAGGAGTGGTTTATTAGAAAGAATACTTACTTATACTTCGGGATTTCTTCTAGCTTTTTGTCACTACTAATTCTGTGCACCAAATCCGACTGTTCATTATCGTAAGGTGAAAGAATAACATAAAGAACAACGCTCTTCAGTGCCTGTTAAAGAGGAAAGAGTGTGGTTTTTTCCCATAACCAAACAGAGGAATTAAAAACACTCCTCGCAGAGCTTAGAGTTTAACATGTTAAAGGCTCAAGTCCAGCATATTAAGAAGTTAAGGTGAAATTGATGTCATCTTGCAGAAATGAATCCTCATTCACAGTGGTACATTTAAATTGATTCAGGTTAACTAAAATTCTAGTATTTAAAATAAATACATGAAAAAAGTATTTTCAAATATGTAAAGTCTGTTCTGCATACACAACTGTATCATTTAGACCACACTTGCACAGCTGTTTGTAATTTCTGCACTTATATAAAGCACACAAGACATTCCAAGCACTTCAAAGACAATATAATGAAGATGTCAGTTAAAAATATTCATTTGAAATCAGCTTTATTGTACCTGTTTTCAACTAATCAATTTGTTGATATAGCTATTAAAAAAAAAAAAAGAACAAAAGAATGATGAGCTATTTAATCTGCTGTAAATTGATCTGGTAATTAAATAGGTATTTGCCACAGGAAGATACAGACATTTTGTAAGCAATGTTTTTTTTTACCTGCTGCCACTTTTCACTTTCAGCCTGGATACATGGAGTGTCATAAATGGCTCTGTAGTGCTTACAGATGGAGAGGTAGGAGCCTTCATGTTGGTCCAGCTGGATCATTAAGTTGTAGTATTTCAACTTTAGTTTCTGAAACAGTATCAAACAGTAAAATTAATACAGCTCCGTGAATGAAATCCAAATGGATCCCAGAAAACAGAGGGATTCAAATACACTTGGACCTGAAGAGAAGTATGTCAGATTAAAATAGGGAGGGGGAGAAATCCTCCAATGACTTACTTCTGTGTTTTCTTCTTGAAAAAATTTTGTATTTATTTTTTTGCTGATAATTTGAGTCCGAATATAGTCTTTTACAGCTAGACAGAGTCTCATCTGCTCCAAGATAAATTCTACACGTTCTTTCTTTTCCATTGAACCATAGGTTTCCACCTAAAATAAAAATGTAACTATTTAACACTGTTATAGTCAAATCAAGTGAAGTCTTAACTGTGCAAGAAGAGTGGGAGGTTGTCGGAGGGAAAAACAAAACAACACAACAGAAAAAACAGCTATTCCAGAGCAAGTGAAAATGGATAAAAGGTTATTCAATTTGAAATTACAGCCCTCACTTACACTGGAGGAATCCGCTAAACTCAGTGCACTACCTAGAGAACTGAACTCTGTTTTCCAAATGGGAAATATTCTATGTTACCTTACCATGAGACTAACAAAAGCAGTTAAAACTGAATTGCACTTTCACTAATAACAGTTAATCTCATTCCAGGCATTTCTGCAGATGTACCCGATGAAGTTTCTGGACAATAATCTAAGAGCAGTCAGAATTAATTTTTATTGCTGACACAATTTTGAGTTACAAGGCATATTACCTGCAATTCTTGCAGAATAGAGGCAGCCTCTTTCACTTCACCATTCTGTTCTTTTATTGTTGCAAGTGTCTTTGTCAGGCGAGCACGTTCAATTTCCACATATATCTGGAATCAGAAGCAGTAGTTTAAACATCAGAATTTTTTAAAGAACAGTGCAAACTCTAAAACCACAACCCTACTAAGACATGTATTTGATGTTTTCATACGATCAGTTAATTCCTTGGGTATCCATACACTATACCGATACTATCCACAACATACACAAATAAAATATGTTGGACAGTTGACAGACCAGAAGTATTTGGACCAAATTAATCTAAAAAATTATGTCTAAATTCATCTACCATTCTTTAAGCACATAGAAGGATGTGCACTGTGAATGAAGTACTAAATACTTTGCTAAAATATATTGAAACAGATATGAAGACTTCAACGGTTAATGTATACTAAGTACTACTATTTGCATTATTTCACTTACTCCTAACCGGCCAGAAATCGTCAATACTTGATTACTAACAATTTACACTACACTTTGAACAGACAAAAGCCATAAAAAAGTAATACAAATTTGCCTTAATTCAGAATTATTTATTTTCTTCAAGCAAAAGGAATATTATGGAAATAATTAACTTGGTATAATTCTTTAATATCACCTTCTGGTTAATGCAACAGTATGTAACACCTTCCTAAGCACAGGAGAAATTAAACTAAACCTGCCCATTTCTCTAACAAATTCAAATACATAACATTTTAACAAGTGAAAAATAAATGACATTTTAGTACTCTGAAATGTATTATTAATTATATTAATAATACAACCAAATATCTACGTCATGGAAATATGACCAGTGTTTCAGCAACTTACTTAAATATGAAATCTGGAAAACATTTGCAGTCTTTTGAAAAGAAATACACTACTTGACTTCTCAGGTTAATTTAAAAATACACTTTTGCTCTTATTTGAACAGGATTAAAAATAACGTTAAGAAGCTATGCTTTTAAAGAAGGTGAACATTTT
Source organism: Chlamydotis macqueenii (assembly GCF_036417535.1). Taxonomy (NCBI): domain Eukaryota; kingdom Metazoa; phylum Chordata; class Aves; order Otidiformes; family Otididae; genus Chlamydotis; species Chlamydotis macqueenii. The sequence goes on from NC_141573.1 coordinate 3,858,423, forward strand.
TATTCTACCTTTTAGATATTCAGTCTTAAAACAAAATCTTACTTTTCCTTCTGTCACCATACGCAACGTGTCAATTAAGCGCAGTTTGACTGGTAAGTCTGTGATGTCTTCAACGTAAGTGCAGCACTGCTGGACCATTTTAGCAACTGCCTAGTACAATAACAGAAAAGAAACAGACACTGTGTTTTTAGATTTCTCAAAAGCATTCAAACTGTAACACTCAGAGATGAGTACTAAATAGTTCAATATCAAACTAAAGAGACCCATTGCAACAAAAAGTGTGCAAGATACATCTAACCACTCTGATTCATTAAAATGTGTAAAATGACGCTAGCGACTGATGCTAGAAGTCAAATGCGATGCTGTTCTATCATTTTCTTCAACTCAGTTTTTCCAATTATATTCCAAATAATTCATCCCATGTGGTTCTCTGTTGAAAACTAGTAGTCCTCTTCTGCCAAATCCACACGACTCTCACGTGGACTGACAAAACTTATTTGTTTGCGCTAAGACCTGCGTGGCCAAAGGGAAGGTACATCTTCTCTTAAGTGCGTGCACTAGCCCTTCTCTTTAGGGCACCTGTAGATTTTTGAGGAAGGGGAGGAAGACGTGTAATTAGTCCTGACTGATGCTTCTCCACCTTTGCATGTTCCCAAAAAGGCACTAATAAGCCAGCATTCTTCAGTGGCAAGCACAGGTATTGGAATATGTTCTTCTGGTAACAACATTGACAAAGCTGTTATTATTAAAATATCTAATTCTAAAAAAAAAAATAAAATAAAATAATAAAAAACACAGAGTGAAACTTCTAGAAACTTCTTAATCAAGAAGAAAATTCAGCTGAAATGATCCAAATCTTCATTCACAGTTTGTGCAAGTTAGAGAACTAAACTGTACTCTACTTGTAGACAAACTTCTAATGTTTCTGCACATTGTAACCTTTTCTTCCTAAAGCAATGATGCCATTAAAATTACCTGTTGCTGACTTCTAATTAAGTCAAACTAAACACAGAGTGCAATAAACTTTGTATCTTCTTAAATGCAAGTGCTTTCAGCTATCCCGACAGCCGATTTCCCACACAAAACTGAATTCCAGAGTATGACAGTTTCAAAAGCAAGCACGTAAAGCATACACCTTATTTGATCGCAATAAATTGCAATAACTGTGTTTAATGTACACCTCACGTGAACACAAAAAATTAAGAATATGTCTACAATACAGACTGTAGAAGAGTGTAAAGATGAACTACCATCCAAAAGCACTGGTACGCACTGAAAGCAGAAAAGTCACAGCTGTGTTGCCAAGAATGGCAAGCTGGACCACATGTTGCTCAGGCACAAGGTGAAGACAGAGTTATTCCAGACATCAGTTTCATTATTGGCCTTCATACGTCTACCAAAAAATGTCAGGAGAAGCTAATAATATGTTCAGGCAGGTGCGACAAAGACAGGAAAGTCCCTACACACAAGAGGGAATCAGATACATAATACAGCTCCAAATATAATTGTATTTTTTGCTTCAAAGGATTAAAGTTACCTGTTTTAACTGACTTCTTCTCTTTGATAGAAGAATAATATTTTCATTAAGAGCATCCCAGTCTTTAGCTTCGTAACACATTTTCACTATAGCTACTAAGATACGGGATGTGGAGACCATGTCAGATGCCTGTAACAAACGAAACAACATATTAATGATGGGAGAAACAACCTGCAGACCTCTATCACTTGCACTTCTGTTATGCAAAGGGAAAAAATTCTAGCATCATTGATTCTCTTTTTAAAGCAAAGAACAACAAAAGACCGATACTCCAATTCCCTTCACGGCTTTAATGCACTGGAACAAGGGGGTGTGTAGGAAAACCCAGCATTAATGTTGCGCCCCATACACTACTTACCGTTCGTGTTTGCTTTTCCAAGGAGAGAAGGTTTTCAATGACCTCTTGCAATCTTCCCTCCTAATGTGACAGGGAAAGAATTATCACCATGAGTGAAGAATACAACTCAGTTTAAATTAAGAGTAGCTCTAATTCTCACCTAAGTAAAAAACAGATTAGCCTCTACACTCATTTTAACTATTTTATTTCTTTAAAAAAGAAACATATATAGCACTAACTTTAAATGCATGGTTCTACACACAGATGAAACTGGAAAGGTACCAGTTCCATTTTTGCCCAATCAGTGCTATAAATTGTCTGTCTTGAGCAAGAAACCTAGCAAATTTCAGACAGGTTTGGTTAGCTCACCTTCACCAAGCTCGACAGAGGACTGATTTCTTTCCTAGCCAAAACAAAGCTGTAAGTGAAAAAGATACATGCTTGGCCAAAAAATTGTTTTGCTGTTATTTTCATTCACATTCATCATAACTTAATTACAGCACATTACAGAAAGCATAAACTACATGCTTTACAATCTAAGCATGGAATTATAATAGTCCTGATTTGGGGGTTTTGAGAACTCTATTTGCCTTTGTTTGGAGGAGTTAAAGATACCGCAATGTACTTTTAGTCCTAGGTCACAATTACTAGCAAATACCTTGTAAAATAAATATTTAAATAGGAGAATTTCTAACAGCCTGTGGCAAATATGGGGCTACAAAAAAAGGTCAGAAACTAGAAAATTAATAGCAAAAAAAAAAAAAAAAAAAGAAAATTGAATCTCTTTCTAAAACATACCTACCCTACTGAAATCTTTTAAACCATATGCAACGGTTTGTTAAGGATGTGCTTTTATTGCTGCAAAATTTACATGCTATGCAGCAATGAGACATGGTCATGGTGTCCATACCTACGCAGAGCTGCGTCCGTGGGACAGAACACCTGTGCCTACTCCCATACAATACAGTGTTCAGCTAGTGTAAGATGCTGTTTACTTATTTTAAGGCTACTGCCTTCAGAATCCGACAACGTGTCTATCACAACAAGACACATGGGTCAAGCAAAGCATTTGCAGCATGTGAAGAATCAGGTGTCATCCTACTGGGAAAGAACAGAACAGCAGATCCAATCTGTCTGTTCTGAGGCGCGTAAGAATCTCTACACTATGGAACAAGCCCATAAAAGAAACCTTAAGATACACCATACACATATTACCTCTGCGATCCCTTCAAGACATTCTGTGGTAGTCTAGGGCTGAGTGCAAGCACAGCTTTGCTCAGCAGATGCCAGGCAGCCTACCAGCCTGCCGTGGCTCCGGCTCTCCAGTCCCCTCTGTTGGGGCCCGGGCATAACTGAGTCAGGAGGATGCAAAGCGCTGCCTGTCTGACCCGACACGGCATCAATTACACCAAGGCAGCTTCGGCGCAAGGAGGAACAAGCGCCTAGGTGTCTGCCCAGCCGCCCTGCCCGCGGAGAGTGGCAGCAAGGAAAAGCCACGTCCCTTCTGGTTGGACTCGGGCCCTCCTGTCCCCTTATCCTCGAGGCTGCACCCTGACATCCCCTCTCGTCCCCCTCGCTCCCCGCCCGCCCCCGCTTCCATACGCCGCCAATGAAATGGCAGAGCAGCCCCTGCTTCTCCCCTTCCCCAACACGACACGGGAGGGCCCGAGCCCCGGACCCCTCAGCACCGGATCGGGTGACAAGAGGTGGCTGCACGTCGCGCCCCACGCCTCCCCGCCACCGGGCCGCCTCCCCGAGCGCGGCCTAGCGCGCCCCACGCCATGACTCAGCCCATCCGCACCGCCGGGCTTTCCCCCCCTCCGCCTCACCTGCGCCAGCCGCTCGCACTCGGGCAGCCGCTGGTCCACCGTCGCGCTGTAATCCACCTCCATTTTCACGATCCGGCCATCGGCCCGCTCCGCGCCGCCCTCCGCCATCTCTCCGGCTCCGCTCCGCGTCCCCCCCCCCCCGGCGAACACACACCGGAAGCAGCCGGGCTCCGAGCGCAGGCACGGCCGGGGCAGCCCCGCGCAAGGCCCCCGCGCTGCGCCAAACAGGCGCTGCTGGAGGCACCTCCGGCCGCTTCAGGACCCAGGGCGGGCCCGGTTCCGCGGGAAGGTGTGGCCGCCTCTCAGGGAAGCGGGCCGGGCCGTGACGCTCGGCGCAACGCCCTGGCCTGGCTTGCTCGGAGCCGTGTCCCGGGCTGAGGGGACCCCCCCACCCCGGCACCCAGGAAGGTGGCAGATGGTGGGGCGGTGACTTCTCATGGAGCCCCGTGACAGCCCTCAGGGTGGCCTCTGGCTTCCCGCCTCCGCGGGAGGCACGGGTTTTCGGCACAGTTGCCATAGCCACGGTGTTACCCGTAGCTTGTGTGTCAAGAGCTTGAGACCTTGGTATGACCATAGGGCGGAGGGGATCAGTAGGATCGTGGTTTTATGCTATTTCCCCACGTTTTGAGAGGCCCACGCCATGTTGACGTGGCAGGCTGTGCCACGGTATGGCCTCAGTGGAGGACGTGCGTGTAGTAGCTGGTGATTTCACCGTGGTGATTTCAATGTATATCAAGTTCCAGCCTTGAGCTGCTTAATCCTGCATTGCTGGAGAGGTGGGAAAAAGGTAGGAGACGTAATGATTTTCAAGAGCACAAGAATCCTGATTTTAGACAGTTGCACCATCCAGATGTTTGATACGTTGTCATGAGATGTTGGTATGACGCTTGTGGTTTGCCATCTTCTCCTGTTCCACTGCAGAATTCCATACACTACAAAAGTTTCATTCACTGGAGAAATTGAGAGAAACTCACACATGCTTGCGAGTAAACAACCCAGAAGGAAATAATGCTCAGTGAATGCCCTATCTTTGGATGGCATTTAGGACTCCCAGAAAAAAAATAAGTTACCATGAAATTACATTTTGTGTTACATTTTGTGACTATACTGCATACGTAACAATGCTTTAATGTGGCAAAGGAGTATTTAGGATAACTGTTTTAAGTCTTTTGTTTACAGAATTAAGGCTGAGTTACTACATCTGCTACGCTGATGTAAATCCAGGGTAATTCAGTTAAGTGAACTCAGAGCTATAATACTGTATTTTGCAATTGCATCCGATACATGCTTTCCAATTAGCACAGCACAAACCATGGACTCTGAGTCACTCTCTGTTTGAACTCAAACTTGATTTTAAAAGTCCAGTAACATAATTTATTCATTACCTTTAATCATTTTTAGCTATTAATTGGCCTAAGTACTGAAAATGCATGCATGTATCATGTGAGAGTTGTTCTTTCCTAACTCTGGCCATCTACAAATTTTTACAGAGCTTTAGCTATTTGTTTTGAATTGTAAAATCTCATTCTTTTAGCTCATTGTAATATTGGTATGATTTTACAGTGGATGGATAGGGAGTGATGACTTTCAGGAAAGTTAAAAGTCGGATACTAATCTAATTGAATGTATTCCCATCCACAGTAATTTTGGTTCAGACAGTGAATGAAAGGAGAAGACAATTAACACATATTGCAACTGGCGTCTTCCTTTACCTACATGGGTATGCGGGGAGATGAGGAGGCAGCTTTTGCCTCCAATGTAGACTTCCAAAATGGCTCAAAAGAAAACCCCTGAATTCTTATTCAAAGTCCTTAGTAAAATAACTGAAGAAATAGCTTGACTCTTACTGTCTCTTATTATAAAGCGCTATTTTGCTGACACAAATCTATCTGGAGTTAATGTTCAGCATGATTTAACATGGGTTTTTTTTTTTCCCCAGATAAAAAATGAAAGACGAGTGGAAAATGTCTTATTTTTACACCTGATCATAGAGAGTGTGTTGCAGGCGTAAGAGTAAGTTTCTGAGAATTCACAGAAAACAAAGAACCAAAATTGAGGAGAGCATGCTTGGCAGAAACTTCCTGCCTAGCTGGAGCTGGAAGTTTTCTCTCTCAGCACGTCCCCTAGAAAGCATTTGATGAGCGTGCTTTGTAGAGAGTCCCGGCACCACAGCCATAGTAGGGACTTGTAAAGAATATTGTTAGGGTCACTTTTTTTTCCTCGTGTATGCAAACAGCAAAAGACCGAGCTATGCCTCTGGCAATGAGTGTGTGGTCACTGAAGAATATTTTGCTGTAGGTATAGGGATTAATTTTGGTTTCCATTTTAAGTAGCTTCTGGATTTGACATGCTGCATAGATCTGCATACTTTGTTATTTTAAACAGAGCTATAAAGTTTGGTTTATGTTGAAAGATAAACTTGTTTAGGTCTTTCTCCTGTTTTTATGGAAATCAATGTCTTTGCCTGTAATTGAGTAGTATCCTATGCAAAGAACTTTTTTTTTTTTTACACTGCTTTTCAGCAGAACTCCTGAGATGTTGTTCCCAATTAATGAAACCACTAGCAAATAACTTAAAATTGAAGTAGATGGTTTAGATCTGAATTTGAATTATCTGTCATCTATAGGTAATATGACAGATATTGCCTTGTCTTGGCTATTTGCGTAGATGCTTCAGGAATATATACTACCAACATTATGAATTATAGCTACAGTTTGGATATTTATAAAAAGCTGTTGTCAGATTTGAGATAGAAGTCTCATTAACCACATTGTTCATACCTCAGCTGAAAACCCAGACTATTAACAGAGCTCCCACATTTTCTGTTTCTTTGTGTAGGTGTCTGCACTTCACTGGAAAGGCAGGGTGTGTGAAATATTGTGCCATTATTGCAATGGAATGGAAAAGTTACGTTGTTAGCTCCAGGAGATGGCACTGTGTCCTCTCTGGGCTAAAAATGATATACATCGCTTTGAAATGTACATTCAGAACCATGAAATTGTGAGGGGTTTTTTTGCTCTTTCTTGTTATGAAACAGACATTTTCATTGTAGACTTGAATTTATCTTTAATTGTCCCAAATATGGTATTTAATCACTTTTATTTTTGCAAATGCGGATGTATGCTTTACCATTAGCTGTACAGTGCCTTGTATTTTCATATGACTGTCACAGTGCTTCTCTGTGCTACATGCTTTAAGCCGTTTGGAAGGCAGGGGAAACAGCACGGGGAACGTTTTGTTTTACCTGAGGTTCTGTAACCGTTTCCCAGCCAGTTTCAGAATTGGGCTCCTGCGCATAGCAAGTTGCAGTTACTAATGTGTCAATTTCTGTGGCAAACGCAAAACCCAAGCATATTAAAAAACGATTTAACTAACAAATGGCCTAGTAAGTAGCAATAATAATAATAATTTTTAAAAGGGCATCCTAAACCGGTTCTGGCTTTATTGTTCCAGTAGGAAGGAGGCACTTTTTCACCGAACTTTCTGTGTGGCATTTGAAAGTGAATAGCCGATACGCAAAAAAAAAAACCCCACAGACTTTTTTATTTGTGTTGCAAAATCTGCTGGCTGATAACGAAGGGCTGACCAGAAGGGAAATGGGCGAGGCCTTCACATCCTGTGTTCTCTCCCGTGCTCGCCGCCCGCTGTCCGGGCTGCTGCCGGGAGCCCCGGGGCCGGCCGGCCTCTCCTTACCCCGGCTTGTAAACGTTTGGCAAGGTGCGTTGTCACACACAGGGCAATAAACTTCCCCCAAATCGAGAAGTCTTCGCGGTACAATTAACTGGAATCGCGGTTTCTCCCGCCTGAGTCCTACCGGTGTCCCCTTCCCGGGTAGCGAAACCCGAGCTCCCCGCACCGGCCACCTCGCTCTGTTTAAAGAGGGCGGCTGTCGCCCCCCCTCCCCTTCCCCTTCCCGCCTCCTCCCCCCTTCCCGCCGCCCCTCTGATGTCAGCCGGGGCCGCCGCTCCGCGCCCGCGGCTGCTCCATCGCGCCCGCGGCTGCGCCGGGGAACCCGCGGCCACCGGATCCCCCCGCCCCCCGAGCGCCAGCGGGAGCCGCGGCGGCCGCAGCCGCGTTGCGGTGGGGAGCTGGGAGCCGCGTCTGGGGAAAAGAAACGTTATTAAAAGGCTTTGTCTTGGAAAGCGGCATCTCGGCTGCCCTGCCGTGCTGCCGGCGGTGGCGAAAGGCACATTTCGGGTTCGTTTGTTCTTTCCGCCGCCCCAGGCATGTCTTGACACAGCGGCGAGAGGCTGCCGGGTTCGTACACTTCCGACGGATGTCTTCGGCTGTGGCGATAGCGTTGGAGGCTCAGTAGCGTTTATCGGTGCGAGCCGGTGTGAAATTCCCGGGATCGCAGGCTGGAGGAGGAAGAACTGGAAGAAAGGAGCAGTTGTGTTGGTTTTTCTTCTTGCTGGCTCAGCCTTCCTGGATGGTTGCGTTACTCTTGTGGAGACATTGTCAAGAGGCTTGATTTTTTTTTTTTTTTTTTCTCCCGTGATTGGTTTTCGTCGTGATCATCGTGCAGAAATAACCACTTTTCTCCCAGTTTGCTGGTCCGCACCGAGGCAGCAGGAATATGCTCATGAAGGAGTACCGGATCTGTATGCCGCTGACAGTTGAAGAGGTAAGCTCCGCCGCTGCTCACGGTGAGGCTCTTACTTACCAAGGGTTTTCTCTTGCAGGGCGAGCTGAGCCTGTGTTTGTTTTACTGAATATTTTTTCTTCGGGTAATGAACTTAGTCGGAGATGATTGGTTAGGGAGGAATGTTTTTATTGGAAAATAAGGGAATCCTGCGGGAAAGAAGGTAACTTAAGTGTATCAAAACCATTGTGTCGTCAAAGTATGGGCTATAAAGATTTTCCAACCAGACTTTTAAGAAGACTCGTAAGCATATTTGCAAGGGAATGCTTTGTGCTGAAATCCTCTGATAAAGCGTTTGTCCAAAACCCAGATTCCAAATATATCTTCACCTTTGCTTAAAATACCCTTGCAGATGACAGTGGCCTGGAACTCTAGCACAGGTAGGGTAGATTGGTGATAATTTATCAGTAAAACTTTTTTTTTTGTCATTTAAATAAGTGATTGAAAGTCAAACTGCTCTTGGTAGGTGTTCTGGACTCTGTGTTAGGAACATTATGTTTTTGTTTATCTTCTTATGTTTTTATCTTACCTGCTCATTGTTGTAAGTAAGAGAGTGATACCTACATGCAATACACGTGCTGTGTAGCTACTTGTGCGTATGGGCAGAGCTGGTTTGTAGGTGCGGGAGGCGCCTGAAGACCCGACGGCGCAGGTAAATGAGATGGGCCTTTCTGGTTAGTAGTGTCTCGCACGTATAAAACAAGGTAGCTGTTGTTTCATTTAGCCCTTTGCGCTATAGAAGAGGACATTGCGGGGGCCGGGGAACAAGCCCTCTCTCGGACGCGCGCCCTACGCGGGGCGGCTGCACTCGCAGCGCGCATCCTGCGCCCAGCCGCCCTCAAAGTTTCCCGTTTCCTGCGGGCGACGCCGCCAGGGGGCGCCCTCCCTCCCCGCGGCCGCTAGGGGGGCGCTCTGCCCGCGGGCGGGGGCTCCGGTCCCGGGGCCGCTCCGGTGCCGGGGGCTGCAGCGCACGCTGCGGGCGGTGGGCGGGAGGGCGTCGTGCTCCCAGGCGGGATGTGCCCCTTCTCCACCCCTCTCCCGCAGGGTTCTAACCAAATACATTTACTTCGCAAACTAATTTACGCAGTTTTTGCTTAAATACAACCAGGTGAGTGTTTTGCTGCACAATTCTGTCGTTTTGGTTTTTTTTTTTTGCAATATGTGTAGTGGAGTCCTCACGAGTTTGGTAGAGTAGTCATTTCAATGGTCTTTTTGTCTGTCTCTTCAGATTTGGCAAATTAACAGTGTTTTAAAACTGAGAATTTAAACTGCCAAATATTTACTCAGGCTGCTCGGGAAATTCCTTCTTCTGGAAGCAGGACCTAAAACCACCACATATGTGTAGGTAAACAGGCACAGGTTTAATTCTGCTCTGTTTCCAACCGAGTTATGTAGTATGCTGTGATACTGGATGGCATTATTATTTTAATACGTAATTTTATTTGTTTATTGTATTATCCTAACATAGGCAACATTTTATCCAAGCCAGTTCCTGATGTCCTCGGACTGCCACACTTAGTTAATAACAGTTCATTATGTCATCAGAAGGGAGCAGATCTAATTTATTTTGAAAAATTATTGTTAAACAAGATTTCCAGGTAGCGAAGAGTTCAAAAATCTCCCAAAACAGAAACGGCTGATGCATGGTGAGGCAGAAGGCAGCGTTGGAAGTATTTTATTCTCTAGAATGTTAAGAGTTAGTCAAGATACTAATGCATTTTATAGTTTCTCTTACGTTGAATCATCCATTATTTAATCCAAGAACTGCATCTGAGATGCCTTAATGAGGGACCTAGAACATGTCTGCTATTTAGCATTAATTTCATTATTCATTATAAAATGAACTAGGATAAAATTATGAAATTAGCAGATATCTTATTTTTGTTATACTGTTTACGTACTGAAAATGTCCTGTACTGTATTTCTCATCGTGGTTCATCTTTGTGACGTTTCCTACTGTGTATGAAGGTGTTGTTACCTTATTTTACATTTAGTTGCACGTTAACTACTGAGAATGCATGATATTTTTGGCATCTATGTAGAATAAGAAGATGATGTGTTACACAGTCATTAGGAGAACATCATCAGGCAATGCTCACCCTTCAAAAACCAAGAGCATTTTGGCTCTAAGAGGCCCAGACTGCCTTCTGCAAGGTGCTAAGTCACTCTGAACTTCGGTGGGCTTTGATGGAAATGACTTTCCAAAGGAGATCCAGTTTCTCACAGGATTGGGATGCTGGGCCCTGATCTACAATGGCACTTGCGTTCAGTTAGGTACCTGACTTGCATTGACATTCCTGGGAGTTAAGCACCTAAGTATTTTTGAGGCTGTAGGATTCAACAGGTATGTGAAAAATGCAGTTGTTCTTACACAGCTGCCTGGCTTCCCTTTTTGTGCTATTTTCCTTACTCAGACTTTACAATTCTGTTTTTTCCACTTTTTGAAACTTCTGGCTTTTGGCCTGTGCACTTTATACATACATTCAAAAGCATGTCCTTGAGCAGTTTTCTTTTTTAGCACTGACTTACAGTTATCCATGCATAGAAATCTCACAACATGAATGAGAAAGAATTCCATCTTCATTTAGTCTGTGGTGGTATGTTGTCTCTAAAACCGGAGGGGCTTCCCATGTTATTCCTGTGAAAATAATCAGGCACAGGAGGCAAAATGAAGTGTTAACTATGTCAGCCAAGCACCTGTACCCAGTCTTCTGTGATCAGATTTTGTGTGTAATGTGAAAAAAATGTGCATTAAAGTGTTGTGTAATGTCCAGTAGTAACTAGAAGTCATTACTTCTGCTGTTAGATAAATATGCACAGCAGTATAGCAATTAGTACCACACTGGCTGACACTGGGACCTAAATTTATCTCTAGAGAAGTGTTAAATTAAAACAGGTAGATGTCCCTGTATAACAGCAATGCTATCTCCAGATTTGAAGAGTTTCTGGCATTGCTGTGGATAGGAGATTCTGCATAGCTGGTCTTCATTAGCTACTGCAGATCGTGTTCTTGAGGCATTCTTTCATTGATTCCCTTATTAGAGAAAATACAAACAAAACTCTCGTAAATATTTGGGTATGCCTATCAGCTTGGAGGCTAAATGCTTTCTTGCAAATAAAACATTTCCTAAGAAATATCGATTGCTGCAGACTTAACTGTTCTTGTGTATTTTGAGCTAGGATGCAGGAGTCAGAGGTGTGCCTTTATTCCTTGTCCATAAGCACCAGGAGAGACAGGTTGTTCCAAGAGTGCTTGCTGAGATGCTGTGGCACCACGCTACAGTTCTTATTCAAGGCTGAGGCTAACTCATTGAACTGAATTTTTATTGGCAGTTATTTAGGACTGTTACATATATGTTGTTGAAAGCTGCCTGATCAGCTGTAAAATAATTTGAGAAAGGGAATATCATGTTAACTTCTAAGCAGAATAATAACAATTGCTGTAAGAACTTTGCAAATTAGATCAGAATATAGCATTGGTTGACGAAGCCAATACGGTTGCCAATTAGAAGTCATTCTTTACCTCATTTGTGGTAATTTTGGGAGGCATGCACGCAAATTCAGTCCTTTTGTTGACACTGAGACCTTATAAATTAGAAAAAGCCATTTATTTTCATTAATACATAAAGCAAGTAAAATCTGTTGCGGTAATTGCTTAGGATATGTTACCGATCTTGATCTCAGCAGCAATTAATGAGTGAGCCTGCCTCTTGGTTATTTTTCCCCTTGCGTTTTCATGCATTAGTTCATCCTTGCAAATAGTTTGTTACATCATATGAGGGAATCTCATAATAGGCTTCATTGTGGCTTTTAAAATATCATCAGTTAAAAAACACATTCCTAAGCAAGTGAAAAGAACACCAAGCAATTGAAAAGAGCGGAGATGCTAAAAAATTCTCAGACTTGGTTCTCATTGCAAATCATAATTGCACCACCCTTCACAGGAAGGATTACATGGTTTTGTGCTTTTGAGATGCCATTATCTGAAAATGTAAAACAAGTCTGATCGGTTAGCGTGTTACTGAACTTTTATCTTGGAAGAGGCGAAGTACAGTGAAGTTTACGATTTGTGTGGAACGTGATTATTCTTTAGGGGAATATGTGGAAAGACATTTTTGCTGGATCCTGTTGAAAATGGGAGTTGTTATAGCTGTAGAATGCTAATAAAGATGTGACGCTAGGTTGTATGTATTTAAAAGCTGAACATCAAATAAAGTACAGTAGTCATAGGGTTTTTTCCCATGGAAACAGGGATGGCCATTAACATTTCTGTTAGTTCTGACCTATACGTGTATGGCCAGTACCTAAAGTCCTACCTAATTTTCTTAATAAAGGAAAGAAAGGTTTTTCTTTCCTTTGTTCTTTATTTTAAGCTCTGCTTAAACATCTCTGCTGATGTTGGTGGAACCGGTCCTATTCTACGCTTTAAATAAAAGCTAAGCTTGATCTGTGGGGAGCGCTGCCTGCATGAGGTGTGTAGGAACAGCTGTATTGTCATGAATACAAACAAGCAGAGACCTGCAAAATGTCCGGAAATGTAGATCCTGATTTTTCAACAACAAAAAAATCCTTTCAACATTAACAAATTTTAGAAGTGTTGTGCTTGTTTCTTTGGAAAAATGTCCAGTGTTCAGCTCTTGTTTCAAACATTATGAATTCTCCCAGGGTGGATTATTTACATAAAATTATTTCAACAACGTGTGTAAACAGTATTTGTATTCTCTGAATCTTGTGTACCTTTCTTCTTTAAAAGATTTCATAGTCTACTATTTTGTGTACAAAGGGTACTTGTTATAACTTGTTTTATTCAGATAGATTTAAAGCTCAATGAAGGCATTTGAGAAAGTGTTTTTGTGCCCTGAGAGTTAGCAGGTGTTATGATATTTAGACATAACTATATGCATGTAGAACAGAAAAGCCTTTAGTAGGGTATAAAGTGTAAAGTACATTTTATTTATTTATTAATTTTTTTAACTACAGTTAATCTACTGCGGGACAAACTACATATACTCATCCTGCAGTTAGTTCAGATAGGTTAAGTAATGATTGATTCTGTATGCTGTTTTCATTTCCCAGCTATAACCACAGAATGTGTTTTCAGGAATCTGTAAATGCATGGAACATTTGAAAAAGCAGTGTGTTGGTTGTAAGGAAGAGGACCATAAGCAAACATAAGGTGGAACAGTCAGCTTTTCAAATTTAATTAAATTTAATTACTTGGAAATAAAATAATAGTTGGACCATGTTATAGCCATGACCTCTGCTGAAAGAGTTTATCTGACAGTTTTGAGCTGAAGTTGTCCGGCAAAAATGGAGGCTTATTGTGCAACTTTGATTTAAACTGTCAACAGCTGTAATGCATCTATGGTCTTACACAGATTCCTTTGCAAGATACTAAAGTGCTATGAGAAGTAAAGGACTTTTTACTCTAGTTAATCATTCCTTCTGGATATGCTTTACGAGAACATCACCAGCCTTACCTGCTTTTTGCAATTAGTACTGCGGAGGCACTGATAGGTTTGTCTGAGGAGTATCCAGAGTTAATTATTGATCTAGAAAAGCTCCTTACACTATAATGAACATCTTTTTACCCTTCAAAAGAGATTATTTTGTAAGACTGTTGTTAGCAAGCAGATCGGATCTGGTCTTTTGTGGGCGGTCATGTCTACTCACATCACAAGGCCTTTGCTACGTACAGTGTGACCTTAAATTGACCTTAAAGCTTATGGGCTGGGAAGAATCATTTTAATGATACAACAGATAAAGTAGGTGAGAGAAAGCCCCGGAAGTTAACTTTTAGTACCAAATAAGATCAGCTGTTTAATGTTCCTTTAACGCACAGTCTAGTTGTAAGAATGAACAGATGCAAGTGAGGGCTGTGTTTTAGCATGGGAAGAAAATAAATACTGTGCTTTAGCTTGACCTTCCTGTACTAGTTGTAGTCACCTAGAGCTATAAAAGCAAAGCAATGCAGAGCAGATGTCAAATCTTTATTCAACTCCACTGCAAATAGAAGACCAAAAATACCCAATTTTCTCCTTTACTTCTGTTCGCACATTTCAGTACAACGCTGTGAAAGAAACAAGACAACCTTTGTTCTTTAAAGTTTCAGTGTAAATCATTAAAAAAATCTTTCAGTGGAAAGGATTAGATTATTACGCAAGCAACTTCAGACTCTGACATACATCTCTCTTCATGGCTCTTGCTCTTTCTCTCCCTGTCAACACTTGTTTTCTCCAAGGTATATATATAGCAAATAATAGTACACGTTTGATTTGAAGGCTTTGTGGGCAAAATACAGGGCCCAGTTTTACATTTCCAAGAGAAGAAAATGCAACTTGTCAGTGTTTTAGGACGTTTTCTAAGCGCTCTACAGAGCTTTGATGCTATCAAGAACTCTACAAAGTGTGTTTGTCTTTGAAGCATAATGTATGTTTGGAAACAAAAGAGAAGGAGAGAGACACAGAACGTCAATACTGGCTTTTAAAAACTTAGCGCTTCCTGTTTTGGTTTTTTTTTTTTTTTAAATTTATTTTTTGGGATGAACTTTGAGTTGCTGAGAGCATGAAGTTCTTGTAAGAGTTGATGTGAATGGTCAGCACTTTTGAAATTGTGGCGACTTTTGTATATGTACCTAATAATGAATGTAGATGCCAGTACGAGCACCTTGAAGTTTGATAACTCTGTGTCACATACATTTTTCCTTGGCCCAGTCTGTTTAATTTCCTCATCTGTCTAATTGCAAGGTTAGAAATAATATAATCGTACCAATTTTCATGTGCTTTTTGCCTGACTGCGCATCTTAAAAAAAAAAAAAGTTAGGTGATTGTTAGCCCTTGAGGTATATAAAGCGCTTTAGAGTATAGGAAGAGAAGGATTTCTTTAATAACTAGGAAAGGCTAAAAGTTGTATTTTCCTTCATGAGCATTCACTTTAGTCTGATAGGCATTTGTATTGTTAAAATCTGTTAGAGGTCATGTTCTTTTGTACAAAAGACTGCCTAGTCAGGTAATGGAAAACCCATAGTATATAACAATGATTCATTCATGATATTCTTCTTTGTGACTAGTGAGCTGACAAATATGCTCCCCAGGCTGTCCTTACAGGACCAAGTCAGTTGTGGATGCTGAAATATAGGCTTTCCATCTTGAATGTCTAACCTAACACACAAACAACCGTTAAATGCGGTAAGGATGGAGATAGATGATGTACACATGCAAACCATTGAAATATCCTCACTTATTGTGAGTGAGGGATAATTCTTTGTATCCTTGCTCATGGAAAACTTATTTGTCAATTAATATTTTTTTTTTCAAATAATTATTATTTTCCTTAGATTTTTATCCTTATCTTCCTTGGTTCTTAGAGCATCTATCATGACCAGCAGTATATATTGTAAGACTTGGTACTTTGATACCAAGATAAAGCAAATAATGACATTTCACGCAGATTGGCTGTGATAGCCCTCCAGTGCAACCTGAAGAGCTTCACGTAGGTGTATTGTGCATGTATTTAAGTGAAATTACCAATGTCTCCATGTGTCTAGAAAACAAAGAGAAAAGTGCTCCCCAGGGTTATTGACTAGGTTTAAAAAGGAGTGAGGAAAAGGGAATTTAGATTTCAAGTTGGGTTAACTGATAGGTTTACAGTCTGTGGGTGGTGGAAACTAGACTGGAACTTAACCTGTGTTTCTGTATAATGCTTTTAGTCTAGCCTCAGTCTTGTTCGTCTCCTTCTCGCTTCATCATTTCTTCCCAATTCTGGTTATAAGTGATCAGCCAACTTTGAATTCTTGGATATGTATTAAAATACTATTTTTATTTTTATAAAGTATAATGCAGGGTGCCGAATTGGGAATGACATTTTAATGGCTTTTCTGGGAAATAAAAAATATCTTCCATCTTTTTCCTGTTTGCAGTCAAAAAATGCTGAAGGAGTTTTGGATTCTGTTAGCTTTGTACTTTAACAGTTCTGAAGCTGGTTTTACAGGGCATACTCTTAGCTTTTGTGTATACTTAACTTGTGCACATACTTAATTTAAAGCACAAATAGTCACATGTCATGAGTCACATGCATGCATGTTTGCAGACTGGATTTAATAAAAGACTTGTTCATATGCTCTCCAGAAAAATCATGGTTTCTATTTAGGAGTTTGTATGTGTCTATTCTAAGATTAGTCTTGCCTAAGTGATTTAGGAATACTTAGCCTCTGTGGGAATTCTTTTCTGTGAGCATGCTGAGTATGCCTTATTTTCCATTTCATCACACTAAGTGTCGTATTAGGTTTAACATGTTGCCCAGTTAATGACTGTGTTTGATTTTTTTTTCAGTAAAAATATTATTACAATGCATGACAAAATAATGATGTGATAATGAAACTCCACTATAGCACATACTGTTGCTCATTTGCTTGATTAACAATCACTCACTGATGACAGCCAAAAGCACAACTAGTTGTTGAACGCATTTTTCAGCTTTTTGCTCTCATTTTATATACAAGTTATTAAAAAAATATAAATTATATAAAAAATATAGCGTCACCAGGTTACTTGGAAGGTTACAGAAATAATGAAGGCTACTGTGAAGGCAAAAATTGTGTTTATCAGAAAGGTAGTATGTATAATCTTACCTTCTGAAAGATGCTTGAGAAATTTATCCAGCTATTCAACCGATTTTGTCGTGTTTTCTTTGAAAGTGCAAATTAGCTGACCTGTAAGTAATACTTTCATTTAATAAATTAATTGTGCGGTGACTTGAAATAAGCCAAATGAAACAGAAGAAATGTACACATGATTATAGTCTCAAGTAACCTGGCTGCTTCTTTTATGGCATAGAATTGATATAAAATTTATTTAAATCTTACTTCAGTGGATCAGCTTTTCTTTTGCTTCGCTCTGTGAAAGGAAAATCGTGCAGTGGAGTTTAGACCGTAGTAATATCAATGAGTTCTGTCACTGATGTCAGATTTCACCAAATATATATGACAGAACACAGCATGTTTTTAGAATAGAAATGTTGGGAATTTAAATTCCGTTTTAGTTGCATGGTGCAAATCTGAAATCATTCCATTGATCTAAGTAAATCCATTCCAGATTTCTATGAGTCTAGTCAAAAGTAGACTTTAACGAATGGCTATAAACAAAGAGAAAATGTAAATTTCTCAAATTTGTTGTTCTTAACAAGAAAGAAACCAAGCTGATGTCTCTACATCTTTAGCATTCTTGCCTAACCTAAAGACATTTTCACATGGTTATATTAAGGCCCCAGATTTGTGTCAAATTTATGATCACATCTTCGAGCCTATGTAGAATTAAATGATTGCTGTCCTCACCCCACAAAACTTGGCAGTAACCTCTTCGCTCTCAGTTTTCAGTCCTAACTTTGTAGAAATTCCGATTCTCTTTTTCTTTCTCCCATTTTTGAGTCCTTGGTCATACTCCCAAATAAGGCAGCCTAGCCAACCACAGCAGGCGTCTGGCCAGCTGGCAAAAAGCTGCTGCTCAGAACAACAGCCTGCTGCTCTTGCTCTGCCTCAGTCTTGCGGAGAATAAGGAACTATACAGCAAGCTGAAACAATTGATAATTCAGCTCCCCTCTGAGTACTGAGCTCGGGCTTGAATCGTGGTATTCCCTCAGTTACCATGGATCTTTGCACATGGACTGAAGCTAAGGAGAGCACCGAGTTCCAAAATCTGTCAAATGTTTTAGAGGGTTGCTAAGTTTATTTGCATTTCCAAACTGTTTGCTACTTAATTAAGGCCAAGTTTTTGGGGTTTTGTTTTGGTTTTTGTTTTGTTTTGTTTTTTCCCCAGGGGTAATTCAGTATAAAAACATGTTTCCATATATTAAGGGGGCTCTTCTACATTTGGGATAGTTTGTAGGGTTTTTTTTACCATTAGCTTCAATGGAAGCACAATAAAGCCTGTTATGGGGGGAGCTGTTAATTTATTTTCCACTGTTTTGCTATAGCTTGTTCTCTCCGCTATCTCTGCTTTTTTCATGTCTGAACATGAACTCACTCAGAGTCAAGTGATGCCGAACTTCTAAATCTATTCTGAGTGGGTTTGAGATGAGGCAAACAACATTTTAGTGGAAATGTTATGTCATAGTAACAAATGCCTATGGATTAGTTGGTTTATTTCCAGGACCTCATGGGCTATACATTGCTATTTATAATTTAACTTTCTCAAGCAGCCACGACTGTGTTTATGTTACCATGGTGTTACTTGCCATACTTGAGACTGGATAGTAAATGCTATAATTGAAAATAGATACTCCCACTGAAATAAGTGTAACAGGTGGTTATGTTTTTATTTAATCGTGCTGGAGCATAATACAAGATAAATGTGGATACCTCTAACCCCTACCTTTTGCCAAGACGTTTTCAGACGTGCTAATTTGTCTTTAGTGGTCAGAACTGGAGTAAACAACAGGAGTGATCTATCTTGTGACAGTCCAAGGAATGTCAGCGGCAATCAACGAGTATTCTCCACGTCAGACTTCAGAATGCAAGTGTTCTTGTTGGGGAGAGAAGGAGATGCTCTGATACAGGGAGGCGGGTCTGTATCCTGTCCTTCTGGGGACCATAGTCAGGATAAAGCTGTAATTCCTGAAGAGCATTTGCTCTTTCCTTGTGATTTCCTCATATTAGCCTTCTTACCTCATCTCATCTTTAATTTCCTTCATTTGTCCACCGTAAGGCATTGTACATCTCTTTTGAGGTCTGCCCTATCTTAATACTCTGTGGCTTAGTTTGTCATTAACTTATACCCACCTTCCTGGTGGTGGCAACACACATCCTACTGGCAAAACTGCTCAAACCATTCCCCTCTCAAAACCAGAAGAATAGCTTTTGGTTAAATTTTGTCAGCTTCCATAAAATCAGTTAATTTTTTTAATATATGTATAATATATAGTACATAAATTAATAATAAATAACTATGTATATGAATCTATAATATTAACATATGTGAATATATTTCTGTTCTTCAGAGTAAAAGGACAGAAACGTTTGGATATTATACTAAATTCTCCTAAATATTTGCGCAGGGGAAAAAAAAGGATTGTAGATTTTTCTCTCAGAAGTATTCTAAAATATGAAAATGAAATAAATCAAAACAGGGTATTGTTTCATACCCTCTGCTTCCTGCAAAAAGTAATATACCTGAGAGCATTAAGTAACCAAGTATGAACACTTCAGTCAAGATAGTATGGTTATTATCAAAGGTATTTGTAAAATACATTTTAATAGAACCATACAAAAGTTACCAACTGGTGCGATTGTATGAACAGTAAAGTGCGGAGTAGAGATTCTTGCATGAGTTCTGCACAGAAGTCTCCTGTGAGGATTTTTGTACCTTTTTTAGAAGTAATTGTCAGACTTCTGTCTTTATTATGTTAAGTCTTGTATCAACCAAAGGCTAATTGAGTCCTCCATTTTTTCCATATAGCTGTAGGATATAAAGTGAATTTTCACCAGCAGGAGATGTGTGCATACAATGATTTTTCTCTTGAACTCAGTTCAAGGTTGTTCCTCAGTTTTCATTTTGCTTTTTGCCCAATGAGTAAAGCAAAGCAGAAAAAAAAATAGTTGTTCATATTTTGGTTTTAAGCTGGTTTACATTGGCTTGAAATGTTCCTGTTATTTAAACCAATATCACTTCCTGTGTACACAACATGGAGAGTCAGAGTTTACGTCTTAAAGCTTTGCAAGGAGATCCTTAAGGCCTTTCACAAGCTAGCAACTGCATTCCTTTCCACAGGTTGTTATACTTAACATCTTTGTTTGTAGGCCTTTTCCACATGTAACAGTTTTGGAAGTTAGACTTGCAAATTAAGTGAGCTACTTTAGCTTTCTAGGCTTACCTTATAGGTAGCAGTTGATTGACTTTATTGTTACAGAAAAGCTGAGGACATTCCCTAGGGCCACTAACAAACTTCCATGAAACAGTAAGCATGCAGTAAAGCATTAGTCTTTGAAGTATTCATGCATATTTAATGGTAAGGAAAGAAGAAAACTCAGCATTGTAGCCAGTCCAAACCTTGAACAAGAACAGTGAGTTAAGGAAAAAAGTGCTGAGTTTGCGAGACGTTTTTGGTCACATGAAATAAAAAATGTGGTACTGAAGGTGATTAGTATAGATTAGAAGATCATGTCTGTTGAGAGTTGTGTCATAGATCCACGCATCCAAATGCATGTTCACTGTCGAGGCTGGGGTTTTAACTGTCTGGCGTTAGTTATCCCTGCTCAGCTGGCCCTCGGCCTGGTCTCTGTCGATGTAGGACCTCTGCTTTCTTTTGATGCTGCTACGGAGTCTGAAAGTCACAGAATCCTTGCTTAAACTTGCCGTGCCCTGGAGCTGCCTAAGTCTTATCTAAAACAGAATGTTGACCTGGGAAATAACTAACCAGCATTTCTAACCAGTGGAGCCCATGTAGGTGCAAGAATAAGAGGCTTGAGTCAGAATACTGTTTTAGCAAAGTCTTCGTCAGTTACAGGCCAGAGTTTTGTCATGATTTTTTTTTTTGAAAGATTTGCCATTGTACTCGACCAGGCCTCATTATGTTGAGTTTCTATTTGGTTATTCCGTGCTTTTCTTAAACAGTTATCTCTTAATATTCATTAACAGTTACACTTCTCTGCGTGAAATTGTAGCATGGATTTTTATGTTAGTGTTGATATTTGGTTCCTGATATTGCCCTCTCTCCCACCCCAAATATTCATCTCTGATATTTTCCTTCTTAACTCTAGGTTAGACAGTGCAGCGCAAATACTCCACGACTATTGGTCTAAAACAATCTTTTAGCCCATTTTGTCAGAAATGAAAGAAAAAAAAGAAAAACAAAAAAAAAGAAAAAAAAAAACAAAAAAAAAAGGAACAAGGATGTGTACAGAAGGCAATTTTCAAAGAAAGGAATTTAATAAATAATAAGGTTGTATAGCAATAGACAGAATGCACTTGCTCCATCGGGTGACAGTTAAAAGCATTCTCCATATATTTTGCAACTGGAGATACAGGAAAGCTATGTAGGAAAAGAAACAGAGTTGTTGATTAATGAAAGTTTTGCCATTCTTTAAATATTTTGTCATGAGGTACATTTTTGCCTTTCTTATTTTGCAAACCCTTATTTTTCTTTGGCACTTTGGACACCTTCCAGTCAAGAGTTTCAAACAAAAAGGACTTTAGTTCCATTTCATCTACATAAGAGTGCATCACCTTGCTGATTTCTGTATGCAAATTATTTACATATGTCAGATTTAAACATATACAGGTTTGGAGGCACAGTAAACTTTGCAAGTTGACATACAAAGTTAGCCTCACGATGTCAGCTGAAGATTTGGTCCCCTGTGTCCTTTCTGCAGCAAATTAGGGCACTGTATCTGCTTATGATATTCTAGAAAACAGGGAAAGAAAAATTATGTTAACAAAGTTTAAAAGATGTGAAGCATCAGTAGACATTTTTACCGTTTCCCATACCTGCATATTGATACTAGTATAAAACTATTTTTCTGAGGCTTCAAATATTTCTTCATCTTTTGCATCTATACTGATGAGATTAAAGGTTCAAAGCTGTTTAAGTAAAGGGTTACTGGATTTGTTCCTGTTAAATCATCAGCATTTTTTATAAACTCCAAAAAGATGTAAACTCTTTTGTGAATGATTTCTTGACAAAAAGCAGTGTTCCAGTTTATCTGTCTAATGAAGTTGCTGAGGAGGTTCACGTTGGAGAGTTGCTGTCACGGAAATGCAAAGACTTGTGGGTGACACAAAGCCATTCTAAGTATGGGATCCTTTCAGGCAGATTTGTAAGCAACTTTACAAATTACTCAATTCCTTAGGGTGGGATGGCACTGTGGTATGGTATGGCATTTTGTGAGAGTGAGAGATAGCCAGCCCAAGACTGAAGGTGCGTGCAGAGTTTTCCTAAGGAACCATACACTAGTAATATGGGAGGTCTTGTTTGCTCTCAGTAGATCTTTTGAGATGTTTTTCTGTGGTTTCACACTGTTAAGTCTTGTGCTCCTGGTAGTACATTACATGTTTTCATAAGTAGAAGCAATAACAGGAGCTGCATGATAGGGACTAACCAGTGGTAAACCGGGGGCTGTTTGGTTCCTCTGTCTGTAGAAGACCGAGGTGAAGCCTCAGTTTTCATCACTGAATTCTTCCATCTGTCATGTGCTGAGGTGACCCTGTGGTGATTCCGAGCTGAAGAATTCTAAGCTGGTGTTCCAGGTGTTCATAGCCACTGGGGTCAAGGAGATAAAGTTACTCAGCTTCTCAGCTAGTCAAGGGTGGCTCTGGAAGCGTTGCAGGCTGCAAGGGATCACTGTAACTCTGTATCCTCTCTGCTCTCTCCTTTTTTTTTCTCTTTGTACTTTCTGTAATATGCCTCCCACTCCCTCTTTAAAATCCTTTTTGTAGGAGGTTAATTACAAAAATGTAGCTTTCCATCCTTGTTAGTTTCAAGTTATCGCTTGTTCTTTTTATATATTGTTCATTGGGGATTTTTTAAAAATATGTGGATGAGTTGCTGCCATCGTTAATGAGTATGTTGAACTCTTCAAGACCTAGCCAAAATCCCGTGGGACTTCACTGGTGTCCTCTCTCCAGTGATAAAAATTACTTGTCCGCTTATTTTACTTTTTTATTGTATCTTTTAAACAACGATTTCTCTGAGGGCCTTTCTTCTTATCTCATGGCAAATTTGTTTCTCTTAGAACATCTGGGGAGTGACCTTGGAAAATGGGCTTTTGGTATTAATTGGCCCATATCCGCTAAGTCTCCTTTATCTGCATACCTGGTGATCCCTTCAGAGACAGATTAAGACATGACTTCTCTTGACTAAAGCTGTGTTAACTTTTGACTCTATATTTATGTATCCAGGCTGTGCTATTCATGCTTTTTTTTGCCTTTTTTTTTCTTTTTTTTTTTTTTTTTTGAGCAATAGGAATCAGCCTCATACCCTCTTTCTCAGTTTTCTCTTCAGTACGTTGAATTGATGATAGCAAATGAAAAGCATGTGAAAAGCAAACGAGTACAACTCCTGTCCTACTTGGTGAAGGTATAGAATTTTAATTTAATGCCAACACAATATATTGAATTAATTGTAAGTGCGGAGACAGAATTGCAAGTAGAGAACCAGCTGATATTTTTTTTAGCAGACTACCTGCTTTACTGCATTTAAGTGCAAAACTTTGGTAGCGGATTTTTGATTAATTTTTTTTTTTTTTCCAATGCTTATTCATTGAAATTGTTGACTATTTGGGGACTAGCTCTTAAAGAGAATGGGAGAGGTAGCAGTAATGATAACAATTAGGATTTCAGGGGGTTTATTAATATTTTTGGCAAGCAATATTTGTTAGTGGTGTGCAACAGTATTTCCACATTATAAATTGTTTTGCCAAGTGCTGGTTGGCAGTATGTCATGTTCCTGAGGGTCCATTTGGAGCTGAGTATTCTTATCTCTGAAAGGAATTATTTACTTTATTTTAGATATGAGCTCTTGTAGAATGCATGTCATTTAAACTAATAGGGTACTGTGTTAGGAGGCATGGTACTTTTGTTTATCTAGGCTTTGTCACTGCCAGTAGCAAACATTGCTCTGCTGCCGTTTCATCACCACAGTCCTAGCTCTGCCCCATGCACACAGAATTGGCAGTCTCGGAAATAGAGATAAATTTCTACGTCCATGTTTAACTCTGATTTGTTCTTACACTTTTGCTATAACCTCCTCCCACTGACTGTAAATCAGTAAGTGAAAAGCACACCGTGTACACTATCTGCAGCCAAGCATCTGATACGGCTGTGCTTAATTGACAGCATGCCTATAGTTTGTTGATAAGCAAGATTAGTGCCCTTCTCAGGCCCACTGCTGCTCACAGTGGAGTCAGTGGGAGTTTCCCTTCCTTTGCATTAAGAATGCAAACATATGACCCCATGAGAGAATTCAATGAATGAAGAGCTGTGTATGAAATACAAGACAAATTCTGTACTGAACTGCACTCTGTAGACCTCCACTGGCTTTAAGTAAAGTGGAAGAAAATCTAGTAATTCATCTATCAGTGGGAAATGAGGATGTGTCTGCAGGCTTGTAAATTCTGAATTAAAGATCTACCTCAATTGTGGTGTCTTTGGATCATAATACATTGAATCAGTTTGCAGTGTAATCAGTGGACCAAGTTAACAGCAACTATGTTAAAAATTATAATTAAATCAGGTAGTTTTGTAGTAAGACGATGCTAACTTGAAAATACATTTTCTAAGGTAAGATCTAGCATTTAAAAGGAAGTAGTATTTCTGTGGACTACCAACTACTGTAGTGTCAAAATCTTGTGGCCTTGGAAAACCAAACACCACTGCAAAGCTTTCTAAGACATATTTCCATCTTTCATACTTGCATAGGAGGTATATCAGTTGGGTCTAATGGTCAGAAGGAAGCAGGATCAGGAAAAATAAAAGTGTGAGATCAAATGCTGATGGCAAGATAATAGCTGACCGGCATCTGAACAGAGCATGAGGCTTGCGTTAAGAAGGCATACTTTTAGGTTACATGTATTTTGTTCCCGGAATGCTCAAGATGTCCCAGTTACTGTTTGTAAAACACAATGCCAGAAAAAAAATCACACCTGGATTCGTGATTCAAGCAAGTGCTCTGCGTCTTACTCTCCCACAAAGTACTACAAGTCATTTTTGCATATGACATTCACATTCATGTGTTCTTTAACTCCGTTCTGTCAGAGGACCAAGTTATGTTAGAAAACTCAAACTATTTCCTAGGCAACTTTAACAAAACTGTGGAACAGATTATTTGATAAATATGGGCAAATTGGCACAAGATCAAGCAAATTTTTGTCCGGTCAGTAGATTTCTAGGAGAGATGAGCATGGCTTGGTAAGCACTAATACATTTTTCTTTTCTGGCACTTGTTACTTTACTGCCTCATCTTCTTTAGTAGGTGAGTTAATAGTAAAAAAAATTCTTCATGTGGACTTCTATTCTGGAATTTAGGCAATTTCATTGTCTTCTGTTGATATAAAATCTTAAAACCTGTCCTCATCAGGAGAAAACTTGTTTGGAGAAAACCTGTTTTCCTCCTGAGAAGATGAAAGCATCCGCTGACCACAAGCGCAAGAGTTCTAGCAGTCTCAGTTAGGCTCCCCAGTCAAATAGGAATGGCATCAATAGATGTTGGGACCTTTTTGTTTGGCTGATCATGCTCTCCTGTGGCTGGAGTCCTGAAACTGATGGCCTGTGGCAGCCTTCGCTGGCAGTAATGGGAAAATATGCCAGTATAATAATCTTCTGAATCATCTTTCATAAGGTGGTACTGTAGTCTGAGACAGAATTACAAGTCACCAAAACATGCAAATCACGTTTGTGTGAGTGATAGAGTGAGGGTGTCCCTGTGCTTAAATAGAGCATTACTCAAAATAGTACTGTACCAGCTTTCCATGGGAAAGTACTTTCTGTTCAGCGAGATGTTTTCTTTCTCTACCTACTCATCAAAACCACCATCAATCCCATTTCCAGTGAGGCAAGCTTCTGTGGAATGTGACGTTTGTTATTACCCTTACCTGATAAGAGCTGTATCCCTAGATTTGTACAGAATGTAACATGCTTTTTTTTTTTTTAGTAATTTTTTAAGCTCGAAAAAAGGGCTTGTTTGGGAAAACTGAGCTCTGAAAAATTTATTTTCTGATTATTTATTTTTCTAGATGCAGGAAAGGTAAATTCACTCTTTCTATTGTTTTCAAGCACATTAACGCAGGGAAGGAAATAAGAGTCTGTTGGAGTAATGAAATAGACTAGTAGACTAGAAGTAACCTCCTGCTAGTATTTTTGCATCTCTAGAAAAAAAAAAAAAAGAACGTTATTATAGTTCCCAACTCTCAGATAAAATTTCAGAATTTATATATTACAGAAATATGATATACTGTGCATATTATAATCATACTACCGAGTTATTGAATGTTTTTGATGGAATTAACAACATAAAATTAAAATCTATATAGGATATAAACATACTCAACCAGCTACCTTCCTGGATCTTCAGGCTTGATCTCTGCACGCATGGAATTTGTACAGGACTCAAGAACTTCGTACTAATACATGGAACTGACTGCCAAACAAGATCCAATGAACGGAGGTGATAAAACTTTCCCCCCTCAGTGTTCAGAAGTATAATTGCATCACAGATATATAATTGCATATCTGGCTATAAAAATAAGCTTTAAAATGGTGTAGAACACAAGAACTAATGTGTCATTTTTATGTTAATTTACATTACTTCATTTTGTCCTGTAAAATAAAATGTTCTTAGGTTTGGTTTCTTTTTTAAAATTTTTTGTTAGCTTAAACAGTTAGGATGATGTACCAATTCAGTTTGAGGTATTAAAGAGGACATATTCGTTGCAATTATTAGTACCAGTGCGTATGTCCTTCTGAACATCAAATTAACAGTTTGAATTGTGGAGGTTAAAAGGAATTTTCAATGCTGCTTTAATGAGAACAGACACTGACATCTTTTGATACTTGTATCGGGTTTAGGTAGTATGCCTATCTGATAGACTGTTATAGTGGTGCCCGCTACTGCTTCCGTAATTATGGGCCTGTCAGCATTTCCATTACGAACCCCTATATTACAGCTGAAAATATCACTCCAGGATGAAGTTTTGTACAAAGGCTTTCAGCCTGAAACGAAGAAGCTTTCAAAATTAATTTTGCTGCTTTTCCAATTTAAAAAATGAGGCTTTGCTGTTGCATACTCTACCTTGTATTAATGTCTTGTTTTCAGGGAAAAAAAACCCACAAGGTCAAAATGCTGATGTTTGTTTCCTGTAGCATGAGTATAAAACATTCAAAGTTAAGAATTGAAAGCTGAATGCCTTTGTGTAACCACAAAAAAAAAAAAGAAAAAGAAAATAAAGCAGCCTGAGCAGGAAAAGATACATCTGCAAGCTGCTGCTCTGAGCTCATACCCACTTCATCTGCATCCTGTCTACAAAGGTTTCAGTAGCCTGTCTCCTTTTTCATAGATTCCAAAACAGCGATGAAATTTTAATTACGTTCTCATCAACATTGGTTTAAAAATCATTATTTAAGGTTTCAAGGACAAGCGCTTAGAATTAGGAGGTGCCAAAATTAACATTGCCCATGCAGTTTTGGTTTGCCTGCTTTTTATATTACATTTTCTGTAAAACTGATTCCTGGAAAGGCTAGGTTGTGCTCAAGTGAGCACCGCTTTTTCATTATATAACTTTTTGTCATCTTTTCCAGTAACTCATTACCCATATCTGAAGTTGGAACCATTGTCTATTGTGGTTTTTAATGATGCTTATCATTAAAGTGCCTGAGTGTTTTACTAAACACTAATCAATTTATTTTCATTACACTTGTGTAAAATGAACAAATTTTCTAGAACATCTGTATTGAGACACGGTAATTGAAAATATTCACTTATTTTGCATATTTAACACTTGGAACTTGAATTTTCAGAATGGAATTATCCAGCCTATTTAAAACACAGTTCTCATTGACTTTAGCTGCTATAGCTATCCGGTACGTATTTAGCATTTCTTTGAATCAGGTCTCTTGTGTCAAGTGGGATATCTGGATGATGAGGAACAAGATAGCCATTGCTTGTGAAGAATTTGAGTTTAAGCGATTTGCCTTATGTTACCTAGGTTTCTTCATTTCTTTAACTTCTCATCGTTACGCATCACAACCGGTACTGTTGCGCTGGCGATGCCCAGAGGGTATATGCTGATGTGGATTCTTCAATTCATATGACCTTGAGCTAGCAGTTTTCCCTTCCCAGTATGTTTTTCAACTCTTCAGCAAATGGAGCAGAAGCCCTATGTAAAATCATCTGCGTTAGTATGCAACTACCTCAGATGGGGAGAAAAGTCGTACGTGATTATTTAATTGCGCCATAGTGTTTACACACACAAGTGCATTCATATCTAATAAGCCATCCATTACTTTTCTGTAACTCTTGAGTGCCTGGCTTTACAAACTTGATAAGATTTCCTTAAATATAGCTTTTGTTTGTAATTATTTTGAAGGCTTTTAAAATATTTTAAGGAGAAAAAGCTTGACTGTATGGCCTCATGCGAGCCGCTGTCTGTATTATTATCAGTGTTGAAACCTTGAGATGCGCTGCACAGACTTCCGTACTTGAGATAATGGAGGGTAATGGATAAAATGATAACTTAAAATGTGCATGATGACATATGATAGAAGAGAAAGAATAAGCAATAGAAAAAACATAACATACAAGGAAAACACAGATCCTATATATAGTAGGATCTGTGAGAGGCTTGAGAGTTTGCAGCAAGCTCATAATATTTTGATAATTCAAAGCTCTAAAAAGCAAAGGCTTAAATTTAAAGGTTTATATTTAGCCAAGGGGCTAAATATGAATAGATTTTTATGTGAACAGCATAAGATAGGTATTTATGCAAAGACTACACCTGTTGAATTTCAAGTCCCTTTTTTAGACTACTCTAGGCGTGAGAGCCTTCCAAAGGAAAAAAATTACAAAATTTATTTCTAGTACAATGAATCTTTTTTGTTTAATAATTACGGTTCTTCTTACCAGCAACTGAAACATTCCTGAGTTATTTTGATTACAGCTTTCTTCGCCTAAAGTAGACACGGTGAAACATCCATGCAACTAAAATTTAGTTGTTACCAACAAGAGAACAATCTCTTCTGCCAGCAAGCTGAATGATAGGTAACCTTTCTCTGCTTACACTTTAAATAGGTGTCTCTTCAATATGAGTGGTTCATTTTCATACTACTATTACTGATGGCATAAGTTTTAAATACAGTTCTGTTAACAGAAAAATACTGCTACTTATTTACACAATATACTGCCTCTGTCAATGTTAGAATAAATAGCTGATGGTAACAGAAACTTGTGTTTTACTTAACTGGCAATGACCTGCTATAGTATCAACATCATTGCTAGCGATATAAACAGTGCAGCTAGTAAATACGTAACACATGCACTGAACTGGCTTCACTGGAATTATTGTCAGAGCAGTATTTCATTAAGTGAAACTTGCAGCTGCTTATGATATTTTAGGCCAGATTTGTCAAGACAGTGGCCATCTTCAAGTCAAATTCAGATCAGTAGGAGCTAAGAATGGTTATTTGACTTCCATTAAAAGCCTCTTTATCTTTTCTCCCCAAAATCGTAATAAAACAAAGTCAAAGTCAGCAAAAGTTAAGAAGGAGCTAAGAGTATAGGTACACTTCTGAGTGCAGTGTTGTGGACACCTGGATTATCTGCAAATGTTAGCCAGCGTGTTGGAAACAATCCAGCCGTGTTTAGCACAGCGCAGTTCAGCCAAAGGAGGTAGCCCACACTGAGCTTGCACTGCAGTAAATGCCTGTATTCTCTTTTATTTTCCTGTTGTTTCATAGATGAATTATTTGCTAGCCCTTAAATTTCATCTTCTTTCAGTATCCTCTTCATAAAATCTTCCAGAAATGCATCTAATCATTCATTTCAAGAAAACTTAAGGTTGTTCCACTTCTTTGAGCTTCTCGCCTAATAGCTCTGCTCATACAGGTCTTTACGCTGATGATGTTCTCTGAGAGGCTAAGATTAATTTCTTCCATGTTTTAATGTATTTCTGAAAGGATAAAATATAACATTTTTGTTCACGGTTTTGTATTCTTGTGGGGGCAGTTGCAATTTTCTGCATTTCCAAGAGGTTTTTGTGACATCTAGAAAATGATTTTGAAGCCAGTATCTGATGGTAACCTGAGAATTCATTTAATGTCACTTTTTCTTTCTGATGTCACTTGGAAGGAGAAAAGTCAGTCAGATGGCTTTAGTGAAACGTTTGATCTACAGACGAGTGCAAGCAAGTCTCTGCAAGTCTCCCTTTGGGATTGCTTGTATTTCTAGACTTGAGAAAGTGCATGTGTGCTCTATTCTTGCCCTGAATGCCTCTCTTCACGGAGATGAAATAGTAATGGTGATATCTTCTAGTTAATCATGTGGCAAATGTACTGTGATGTGGAAAGCTGTTTCACATCATACTGACCTCACAAACATCTTAGCCGCAAAGAAAAAAAGCATCCATTTTGTAAAGGCTGATAGTTTTGTGATAGAAATCTCACCAACAGATAAAAAGGAAAAGAAAATAGTCTAAAAATGGAATGACAAGGAATAGTGTAGTATTTCAGCCCTGTATGATTACCTGTAATAGTAAGTGGAAAACCAACACTAGTTTTATCTTCCTGATGTAATGAAATACTGAATTATCCTTTCATTTCCACAGGTCAAAAAAAATTAGGAAAATTGTTCCTTCATAGGAATACATTCGTATGAATGAGTCTGTAGTCGTTCTGGCTGTCTCTGTGACAGGGAAGCCATTTATCCAATAGATGGAGTTGTCAGGGCTTTGTGGCAGAGCAAAGGAGTAGAATAACTGTTCAAGTAGCAAACTTCAAATTCAAACCTTCTGGCTATAGAAGAGTACGTTGTGTCTCTTTCTGTAGCATACGTTATGGCTTGTAGGAAAAACGTAGTCTTTTTAAGAAAACAGCCTTGCCAAATTAAAGCGGCGTACGGAAGGCTTGATTCTCCGATTTGTGTGAGCTCTGGCACAGAAAATGAAGCGACCTTCCGCTGTTAGCAGGTTCTGAACCCAGTCCTCTTATCAGTGCAACTCAGGAAGTTTCCTAATTTTGTGTAGGAAGCCCCTAAGAGGCCATTAGATCTATAATGCTGTGTAGTCATCCTTTTTCTCTCTACCATATTTTTGTACATAGAAGTTGAGGAAGGTGGAAGACAAATACAAGATCTGCTAGATTTGTACCAATGGGAGAGAACTATGTGAGAGACATTTGCTATATGTGGAATTCTCTGGTGTTTGTTAAGGCAGTAGTATTTACTGATTGTATAATTTAAATTTAAAGAAATAGGTTGCAATCAAAAAAGCAGTTTTGATTTTTTAATTTTTTCCCCTTTTGGCATTAAATATTATTTTCAAGACCACTGCAATATCTATTCTATTTTATTGTAATACCTGGGGTACTTTTTCTGTATAAAGTAACTTCATTCATGTATCTTAGCTGGTTTTTTGATGTGAGTTGTTTGGACATCCAGACTATATCAGGTAGCTGTTGAGCTATTCAGACTCACGATAAGAGAACGGGCGCACGACATGTTTAGTGTTGTCAGCCACAGTATACACTTTCAGTATATAAAGCAGTCAGTGCTTTCATGCAGGCGTGCATCCCACTGGAAATGCCAGATTTCTTCCCACATATTGCCCTACTTGTCAGCATTTGTGCTCACAGCAAGACGACCATTTGGCTCCACCAGAAGTAACACTTCTCACAGAGCCAAACTGATAGCTGGCTCTCGGCGACAGTTGTGACCAGTTAAGACAACAAATTTCTTATTACCATCCTTTCAATCAAAGAGTAGAATTTTATCTGCTAATTTATTTGTTTTTAACTAATTGCATGCAGCCTGGATAGAAGAAAAGATTCAAGAAGTACTGTTTAGCCTGGTTATCCGCGGTGGCAGGGACTGGCTTTGATAATCCGGGATTGGGAAGCAGATGTATCAGATCCTGATGATCAAAGAAGATGCAGCTGAGGAATATGCGAACCCTGCTGTGCCACTGTATATCTTTAATTTGTCTGTCTGAGGTGCTGGATAGCAGTTCAACCATGGCAGCGAGGAATTCAGAGTGCGCTGCCTGCCCAGATGGTTATCTGCTTCTCAGGAGAATTGTGCAGTCCACACCGAGCACAAGGCAAAACAACAACAACAACAACAAAGAGAAATGGAGAATTTAAGTTTCAAAGTTGGATAATTAACCATTAACATTCCTTGTATGTATTCATTCTGTGCAGTGAATGTGAGAGGGAAGAATGGGATATTATAAAGATCAACGAGTGGCTGGAAAGTGACAGTGTGGATTCTGCAGTGACAGTTTGCCATGAGCTCCCGTTAAGCCTATTCTCCGAATTGCCTACCTAAAATATTCCTAGACAAGCTCCAGACCCCAGGCCCTGCTTAAAATACCATGTTCCAGAGTTTTCCCTGTTTTGGAAACACCTAGTAAGTAGTGTGACATCCCCTCCCTCGCTTCCCACCCCAAAACTGTTCGAACATGGAAGAGAGATTTACATTAAACCAAATCTGAGAAACAGTGCGCTAGAGTGCTTAGGTTTCTTAGACCGGAAATTCTTCAACACGCATTTGCCCTAGCCTTTGAGCTGTAGAATAAAGCACTGAGTAGTCACATTAAATTTTAGCATTATCTGGTTAATAAAAGTGATAGTTCATGAAGTTTTTAGAATTAAAAAATTATTTCATAAAAATGTTCCACTGTCACATGCAGGAAAGCATCTAAAACAGTATAAAAGCAATGCTTGAACTTAAAAGTAGTACTGTTACGTACTGTAATGAACGTTTGACTGAACCACATGCATTTACAAGTATGTTAGACTAAAATTTTATTACTGACCGACCTGTGAGACCAGTTTGGGCGTGGACATTTTTAGTGAGATTACTTCTTTTCTCCCCTCCTTTTAGTTAACTATTCTTTTCTGTCTCCGGACGAATAATGTACAGTCACATAGCATATATCAAAGAATTCTATACATTTTTTAAAATTCTTTATTTTTGTGAAAAGTATTAAGTTTATCAAACAAGCAGATAATGAACTAGAGGAAGGTCAAGCTATGTCAGCATGCAACAGGCCTGTGTTCTTGCTGTCTGCTCTTTCTGCATGCTATAAAAAATAAAAAAAGTATTAGGCAAAGAGCTTTCATTGCATTGCCATTGCTACAGCAACCACTTCCTCTCTCTGAGTTTGGAGCAATGACTTGTTGAGAGTTTGTTGTTTGGGTAGTAGGAGGCCGTGGGGTACCAGGAAAGGAAGCAATGATAACTTATAAGCTGTATTTTTAGACTCTGGTGAGGGTTTTTTTTCTTTAGCTTGTGTATGTGTGTGTGGTTTTTTGTTTTTTGTTTCTTTTTTTTCCATATTGAGGTCTACAGCACAATGCCTCTGACTTTTATACAACACCAGCTTTTCCTAATGTGTGTGCATGTAAAGTCTTTCAGCTATATGTTCTCCATTTTAAACGTGTGCCTTTGATAGCAGATTGCAGCTCAGAGTATTTGCATGAACTGTAGTCGCATGACTATTGCAGAGCACTCTGCTGCGGTCTGAAGGACCAGAGGAAGACAATCAGGTTCTCTATAAAGAGATCTTTTCTATTTATATATTTTCTTGTTATGGTTTTCAACTTTATTCCCTGGTGCTACCATTATACCCAGAGGATCCGTTCCAAATGACGCAGCTGGCTCTAACTAATGAGGAAGTGGTTAACTTGGGAGTAGAAAGTGCAGAAAAGCCGTTTGTTCACTTACGTACGAAGCTCTGGAGTCAACAGGAGAGTCTTTCCATTGAACTCAAAGGGATTTGTCCAGCCTACGTTGTCTTTTGGAAACTTCTCTCTAGCAGAAAGTTTGAACACCAAAGAAAATTCTTGGTGGTGGAAAGAAAGATATTCCCACTTACAGGTAAATTGTTTTATCTGTTGCTTGTGGTATACAAGCTACTTCAGAAGAGTGCACAGCCCAGCACACAACCAGGAGCTACTCATCCTTCTGCTGCCACTGATGATCATTACTGCTATTGCTGGTATCCAGCAGAGGTAGGGCAGGAGTATCTGTACTAGAAGAGCCTTTTAGTTCTCTGGTATATTGTCAGGGCTCCATTTGTAGCATTGGATTCTCGTACGTGCTGCATATCGTCACTGATAAATTGCCAGCTACGCCTTACAGCTCCTGTGTGACACAACTGTAGGTATCTCTATGGAATACAGAGAGATTTATTTGCTGTATAAACTTGAGAAATTATGTCCTGTTTAACCCAAACATCACTTTAATTCTGTTAGTAGGGGTCACTTCCTTAGAAAAAGGTAATTACCTTTCTGTGTGTGTGCTTATCATGATGTATTTTGACCATGGACCATTTTGAGGAATTATGTTTGGACCCTTATAAATGTTCGCATTTTCAATGAAATTGTTTTAAGTTGGTTTGCAGTCCTTCAATTTACTGAATTCATCAGAATAATTCTGTTGCATTATTTATAATAAGTTATGGCAGACACTATACATTATTTTGATACCAGCTTTAAAATTTTCGTTGACACTTTGCAGGTATGATAATTAACAGTGCGTGTGATATGGCATTTGAGATTTCAGTCACAGGATTTTAAAAATTCATGCGCTATAAAGACACCACATGTTTTAAAAGATTTTATTTCTATAATCTTCGTAAGTAGGATCAACCCGTGTAATTCTTCTGTACTGGTTAAAATCTGCAGTTTTGTTTTAGTTTTCTGTACCTCCCTCTGTACTGGTTCCAAGCTCTGCTCCAGAGGAGATGCTGGTTGTGTTTGTTACATTCTAGCCTTTCCTTACAGGATTTGTTTGTGACCTAACACTGGTCAGTAAAAACAGATAAGCACTGGTAGAATGCTTAATACTGTGACACCATCTGTCAAAAACATCTGGAGACGATGTAGCCTGACATTTCTGGATTATGGTAAAATAGCATGAAGCCTGTAAAGTCCCTTGGCAGTAATTCTTCGCCTTCCTCCTCCCTTTATTCTCCATGTGGTATTGAAAGAATGTCTGATCTGGAAGCTTTGGAGTCTGTCAGTCAGTCAGGAATGTGGTCCTTCCTGGAAGTTTTACTTATGCTTACGTAAGTGCTTCCGTTCTCTGTTCTGCTGAAAAGCAGCAATTCTACTCATCTGTATATTGTAAAAGTACTTGCACCTTCAAGGTGGGAAAGTGTTGAATTAAAGAGTCTGTGCTCTGTAATTAGTCTAGACAAAGACATTAGATGGCAGGCACATGCTGTCCCCGACATCCTCGCTTCTCCAGCGTGTGTGCTCCACAGATGTCACAGTTGCATTGCGTTCTGCAGCAAACCTGGGTTTCTTGCCCAAGAGTTTGTTTGGCTGCAGTTTTGATTTTCCATAAGTCAATAGCAAGCAAACAGATTTCTCCCCTAAATGTGCTCACTACGTTTATTAGAGACTCCATGCATGTAAAACAAGAGGCATCACTGGAAAGTACTAAGTTGCTACAGTAGTGACTTATTTCAAAGTGGGGGGTTTTGTCACTTGCAGATACGTAGTTTGCAAGTGTTTGTTCTAATGAACTAAAATGGAAACATTCTATCTTCTTTTGGCACGAGTTTGGAGATTTCTGTGTATCTTAAATCTGGGAATGGGGGGGAAAGTATGTCTTCATTTCCTTCTTACATAGTTCAAATCTTGCTCTTACGTACTTCCTTTCGTCAGATGCCTGTAGATAAGCATAATACCATCATCACCCTAATCTCTACGTTACACACAGAGATGCGGGAGTGACCTCAGCAATTTGCAGACACAAAATTGTATCTGTCATTATTTTTATCTTTGGAATGCAGGCGTAAAATGAGTGCATTTTAAAAATCAATTTGAAGTCAGTTTTATTTTAGAAGATCAGAAAGTAAGATGAAGTATTTGTAATAATCCAATGAAGTATTCTGGACTGTTAATATATTTTTGTTTCATTGGAAGTAGCAAACAAAATTTCATTTTCTTCTGAGTAAGATATCAGAAGGCAGGTTGGATTTGTCTTGTTCAGCTTGTCAATAGTAAGTAGTAAATTCTGATGCTTAGGTTTTTTTCATTTTATATTGTGTATCCTAAGAAAGTTCTCCTTTTGTATGTTTATAAGCAGAATTCTATTGTGTAAAATGCTTCATAAGGAACTTGCTTGCCAAAAAAAAAATGTGATTGCAGAATTATTCCCCTCTGTGATTCTGACAAAGTTTATAGATTCCTTTGTGCTCTCTTTGGTGCTTCTAAACTCAAAGTTTACAGGCAATTGTTTTTTTCTGAAAGCATCAAATTCTCTGTACTTGAAAGTTGATGGTTTTGGTATGAGAGAGATTTTTAGAAGTCACAAAAATGAGTAATTACTGAAGAAGACTAATTAGAGAAGAGTAGCCTGAGGGGAAATAAGTTCTACTTAATCATTAAGCAAATATCATTACTCATGCAAAATGAGAAAAATCATTTCTAAATGTGTGAATATCTGCACCCGTGTTTGGTCCATTTATAGTTAAAGATAAACCAAACGCCCAAGTCCATTTCTGCAGTCTACTGAATTTTGAAAGGGTCAAAGGATGTGTGCAACTCTGAATACTACCAGCTTAAACTGAGCTAAATTAAAATAAATATTAAAAAAAAAAAATCCTGCACTTCAGAGAAGTTAATCTTTATGTTCGAACTCAGCTTTGTGGCTCAAGCGCTTTGAAGTATTGCATTGTTTGGCTGCCCACAGCACGCACTTTCTTTAGCCAACAAAAATGCATTCAATATGCGTGGCACACAAGTTTAGCTTCTTCTCTTTCCCCCCTCTACCTCCCAAATCTTGTTTATTTTAATGGAAAAACACGTAAGAGTTTTTACTGTCTGGTTTAATAAAGCAAGCTTCTCAATCGCCATCACTGATCCACAGAGAATGTTACTTTGCACTGGGAGCGCAGTAGATTCCTGTGCCACCCTGTGCGTAGGGCTAGCGCGTGCTGCTGAAGGGAGATCGGTGACGGCGATCAAGAAGGAAGCCTGTGCTGTTCCATTCTGACTTTTCTTGGGGTATCCAAAATGGAAACAGTGTTTTCCGGGAATATCAGGAAAAGAATTTGGGTCACTAAAAAAACCTCAGTAAACTCTACAAAAATTATGTTGAGGTTTTGCTTCATTTTACTGCATTCCAAGTTAAAATTTTAAGAGATTTACTAAACAGCTCTTTGAGCTTCAGCCTTCAAGTTAACGACAGTGTCTCATGAATAAATTGTGGTTAACAAATAAAATACGCTTTTGTATTGACTTGGAAAAACCATCAATAATACTCGATGGTTATCAAACCAGGTTTGCACTGTAAGGCAAAGTAAATTGTGCCTGAAAAACAATTAGCTGCAATTAAAACACAGCATATTTGTGGCTTAATCAGAGGCAGCTACTCATAAATAGGGAACAGTAGATGTGAGGAATCTTCCAGTGTGCGTTACTGACAGACTGGCTGTAAGTGGTCAAGCGGCATAGCAAGTCCCTTTTAGCTCTTCTTTCTGGTTTGGGGAACAGAGGACGTTTTAGACTCTTGAAAATTTATGTGCATCCTTTGTAGGAAATACATGTATCTTCGTAAATCTAAAGAATAGAATGTTACTGGTATTTATGTGAGAAGTACGTAGTGTAAATGGTTGAAAAATTTAACCAGCTGACTCACTGTAAAATATTGTTAATAAAAACTGATTCTTAAAAATTGTATGAGCTTGTACTCTCAGGATAAACAGCTGGCTTTTTTCAATAGCACAGCTGGTGTGGAAACATAAAATTACTACCGTTTGAACAGGACATGAGCTATATTTGGGAAAACATTTGCATGAGAGCTGAAAATTTGCAACTTAATTTTCATTTATTTTAATTTTCATTGTACACTTCTTAACCACAGATCTGGACCTGATCCTGCTGATCAGTGTCATTCATTTTTGGTTGTAAGCCACCGTGTGCCAGGACACTGCAGATTTAGCGCAGGGCATATTTCTTCAGCTGAAAATCCTGGAGGAGGGTACTGTCTTTCTGAATAACCAATAAGTGTTGCTGAACTGTCACTTGTAGAAATTTAAACAGATAAAGTATCTTAAGGATGTAATTTTTTTCCTTGAGAAGGCAAAGGAAACATGAAAGCAGTAAGAACTGCGCTTCACAGCATGCAGAAGTCAACTCCTCCTGCTGCAACTGTTTGTGAGGCTGCAAAAGCGCGTTCCCGTGAATTTGGGCAGTACTGAAGGCGACTACTGATGCAAGTTAGCAGATGTATAGAGCATTGTGAATCACAGGTGCCTGCAGGAATTAATTGAAAGAAAAATGTCAAGTTCAACTCAAACCTGTAACTAGTCAGATCCTCTATGTGTTACTAGGGTAAGGGACGTTTGTACCACTAAATGACTTGTACGGTTTTCTAGGTCCTCAAACCACATCATATTTACATTCCCATTTTAGGACCTAGATGTTTATAGTTGTTATAGCCTTCCTACTAAAGCTGTCTATAGACTTTGTTAATCTGGGCTGGGTTTTTTAAATGAAATTACTTTAAACCATTAGTTGTATGCTAGTTCAGAAAGTATTCTTGCCTTCCTGACAGTTTGTTCTGTGTTTTCCTGTCTCAGCTTTAATGTAGTCTAAGAACTGCTAGACAGGCAAATTACTACACAGGCAAGGTCAGTTCCCTCGTCTCTGCTGTGAGGAAGCAATGGACATCCTGTAACAGGGACAGCGTTTTGCCAGAAATTAATCTTTACTATTCAATTGGTGTAGGAAGTTTTATACAGATTACTGCCCTGAGCAGTAATGGCATTAATCACATAAAATAATCTAGAGACAAAATAACCCTTTGAAATATTTAACATTAATTCTCTTGTAGCTGTTATTTCTCCCACTGGTTGTTAGTGAATATCGTCTTGATTTCTCATATGGCTTCTCTTTATTCTGTGCATATTTTTCTCATTGCTGGGTTTTTCTGTGTTGCCTTGTTGAATTCAGATGCCTCCTACAACTGATTCTCCAGACAAATTACACCTCTAATATGTTTAAAGTCAAGATAAAATGACACTTAGAACTATGGCACTCACTTAACTGTGGCATCTCACTAATAATCTGTAATTAGCTAAGGTCAGTTGTGTAGATTTTTGGTGTTATTCCTTCTTCTAACCAGTCAATCCTCCTGTTGTTTCAGAAGGATTGTTCAGGATTGATCCTGTTGTTTCAGAAGGATTTTTACCTATACAAAATAGGTTAAAAAATGGATTTGCTCTTGAACACAATAATTTAGAAAGCTACCTTTGCTTCTGGAGCTACTGTTTGGTATTTGTGCCTCAGGGACTGCCATTTTAAACCAACAGTTCCTAAAAACTTAGTTGCATTTAGAATTTTTGTACATTTTACAAGAGAATACAATGTAAAGGTGCCTAGTTCTTTCTAAACATCTTTGCTTAGAAACTAGAAGTCAAATAACATATTAGTGTAGACTCCACACTGCTAATCAGGCAGGCTAAAGGAGGTTTAGTATCAATTCAGTGGTATTCAGGGTATCTCCGCAGGGCACTGCACTGGGCTATAAGAACACACCCTTCTGCATTCTCTGTTTACTATTCATGCTTTCCTTGCAGATATTCCCAGCAGTCAAAACCAGCAGTACTCTTTTCACATGACCCTAGCCCACAATGTAGTTATTTTACCAGGAAAATCACATTTCAGATATATAAACTGCTACCTTCACACTGGTAAGTTGTGCTGCATAAGAGAGACTTCCAAGTCCAAGGAGGGTAGATTTAGATTAGAAATTAGGAAAAAATTTTTTACGATGCGGGTTATAGAACACTGGAACAGGTTGCCCAGAAAGGTGGTGGAGGCCCCATCTCTGGAAGCGTTCAAGGCCAGGCTGGATGAGGCTCTGAGCAACCTGACCTAGTCAGGGATGTCCCTGCTCCTTGCAGGGGGGTTGGACTAGATGACCTTTGAAGGTCCCTTCCAACCCTAACCATTCTATGATTCTATGAAAACCAAAACAAACGAAAACCTAATTCAAAAAGCAGGCCAAGTAGGAGCCAGTGAAATTCAACAGGACATGAAACATCGAATACCAGCACATTGTACATTCCTTTATGCTAGTTAAAACCAATCTAGGAATGCTAATAACAAGGCAAACAAATCACCTTGTCAGAACCTGGAGCTTGTGTCATGGAAAAGATTTTCTTAAATTATTCTTAATAGCTATGAATCATCATCTAGACAAGTACAGGGATCATAAGGCACAATCTGGGTGCTCTTATCAGCTGGTGTTATAATTGCCCACGTGTGAGGGCTCTGCTTTCCCCTCCAGATGGGCATGAGGATGCCTCAGGCTTCGCCCAGTTGAGAAGGCAGACAGAATGATGGCTAATAACAATAATAACGTGAAGGATTTATAGTCAGTAGTGAGATAAGAAAAACCACTTCTGTTTAAGTAATTACTGTTTAGAATTTTAAAAAATTACAGATGTGTCTGGTGGTAAAAGCACTGAGCTGGAAATCACTACATTGAGGTTAAATTCCCTGTTCTATCACAGATATCTTTTTTTAAGGTTGAGGTATTAATTTAAATTCTGTTTCAATTAATCAAATATAAAATAAGGATAATGCTTTCTTTGCCGGTCTTCAACATCTAACTGTAACTTTTCATATTTATGGCAATGTGGGCCTTAGGTGTTGATCGAGACCTGAAAACAATGCTTTCTAATATCAAAAGAGAACACATAATAGAAAACTTCAGCGTATCCTCCCAAACAAAGAGAGTTACTCAAGCAAGTACATTTTCAAACAAGTTATTCCAGACACAAAATATCTCTGTAAAATTGCTGTTAAAGGGATTGCTTGGAGTGACAGGCTCTGCATGTTTGGACAAGTAACCTACCTGAGGATCATGGTGCTTGTCTCATGGTGGTACTTTGAGGAATAATCAGAATTTGTTTTAAATAATTTTAACATGGAAACGAATGATTATACAAGTGCTGAATAATATTCTTATTAATCTTTTCAGTTAAAATTAGTCTGAAATGAAGTCTTGGAACACATCCACCAAGGAGCACACAAACAGTCTTCCAAAGACTATGACTTGAAAATAAATCAGAAACAGATCAGCAGTTTTAAGATTGTTTTCTGCTGATCAGACAGCATTCTTTACATCAGAATTCCTTAATCAAATTGCTACTGTTTACCCATAATCCACATCCTTGGATTCAGTGTAGCTAGCCAGAGACAATTGACGATGAAGTTGATTCATTTTATATTTTCTTGCTAGAAGTAAATCTCTACTAAATTGAGGTCAACGACAAAATACCTGTTGCCATCAGTGGAGGCAGGTTTGTGCCCTTTATAGCTGCCTCTGCAAAGGAGCACATTTGTGCGTACGTACAGATCTATTTCAGTTTAGTTGTTGCTGGTTCTCTTCTTTTTTTTCCGTTTTACCTTTGCGATTTTCTGAGGACAGGACTAGAAGCCGCTGGCATGTTTAAGCATGAATCACTGTGTGAGAAATACTTTCCATTGTCAAAATGCAGTGCACTGAACAACCATTACCTTTAATAGGTACAAAAGACATTCAGCATCTTCTGGAGTCCAGCTTGTAACTGCAGGGAGGGATCTCACTGTCACTCTACTGACTTAGAACAATAAATTGCATAAGTTGAAATGGCAGCACCGTCCCTGAGAGTCTAGTTATAGAAAACTAAGTGTAGATGAAAGGGTTCAACAGTTCTTCTGTATATGAGTATTGCCGTATCAGATGAAGCCAATGATAAATCTGTCACATTTTCTGTGAGCATTCAGATAAGAACTTCAAGGACTGATATAAAAATTTCAGATTATGGATAGCTTTGGCATAATTTCTCCTTTGAGAGAATGTTACTTTTTGCATTCCACATGAAGTTTGAAAGGTTGTACTCTAAGACTAGTATTAGATGAAAAACTGAGCAATAATCAGTCACGCTGAAAAAAATTCAGACATGTTTGTACAAGGATTTCTTGTGCAGCTTCTGCTGAAGACAACGAGAGTTCTACAAATGAAAGATGTGTAGGGTGGACTCACTTCCCCCCCCCCCCCCCTTCTCTCAAGAACACCAAAAAAAGTGATTCTGATCTCACTTATAATTTTAAACAAAATCAAATTGACCATCATTATGCTGTTGCTAACATAAACCTTGTTTCTTGTATGACTAAACTCCCAGTAGGCAAACACCATCTGCCTGTTGAAGCAAAAGAGAAGTCACCGCTGAGACAATGTCTAACTCATTAGGAGTTGAGAAACATCATCTACTCCAAAAGCTGTGTGGCAATATCTTAGAAATCTCTGACTCCACGTTCAGTGCGTTTCTTAGTTGAAGTTCTTTTGATACTGAAGACATTTTCCCCTGTTAAACTGAAGAGTTTTCAAACAAAGAGCTTTTCTCCAGAACCAAATTCAGAGCAGGTGACATTGTGTGAAATTTTACTAACTTCCTTGAAACACTATATAGTCTTCAAAAATTATCTTACAGCTGTTGTGATAGAGCGACATAAATAATAGTGGCACAGCAATTTATCCTTGCCGGTTTACTGCTGTAAAGTGTTTCTTAAGTTGTATTTCTCCACAGTATCGATAGGAACTTTAAAAAAGCTGTGGCTTTTTTTTTCAGACATTTAAATTTTAGCAAGTTCTAAAAGACACATTTTTGCTTTGGATTTTATTCATGTAAATATAAACATACTCATTTTTAAAAGTTATTTTATCTGAAACAATA
This sequence comes from Chlamydotis macqueenii, assembly GCF_036417535.1. Lineage (NCBI taxonomy): Eukaryota > Metazoa > Chordata > Aves > Otidiformes > Otididae > Chlamydotis > Chlamydotis macqueenii. Next base: position 3,901,200 of record NC_141573.1, read on the forward strand.
GTTGTGTACTCTCTGGTTTAGTAAAGTACTATAATTTTGGAAGTTAACTCTTTTTTCATCCTGCTCTAGAATTATATTAACATTGTATAAACCAGGTAAAAACAAATGAATAGCACACAAAGGAGCTAATTTAGATACTTTAAAGTACGTGTGAAAGTATGCTGCTTTTGCAGAACACAGCTGCTTTCTAGCAGGGCTGCACAGTCACGTCGATAGTTCTGAAAGGTGGCTATTTCCACTTGACGGGTGTCAGACCTGTAGGTACGGAAAGTCATCGCCTGTGGAGAGAGGCGTAGCAGTAGGATTCCTACTGAAGAGCTGTCCTGCACTGGTTGTGGTGTCTTCAGTTTTCTTCAGCATCTCCCAAGTGAGAAGTGCCTTGCTGAGCTGCTTTGGATACGTTCTGTGAGATTTTTAGGTAGAAACGGAGTGTGTGCGATTTTGAGTCTCCTCACAGAAGCAGAACGTTTCTTTAAGCACTGACTGTGCAACATCTGTAAAGCAATTTCTGCTTGACAACACTGATCATCATCTGAGGAGTTGAGCGGGTATGCAGCTTAGCTGCTCTTAACCACATACTCAGATTGATTTGCAGTCTTTGTGATTTGGTATTTTGCTAGCATTTTATGGTAGTATGGGTCCGTGAAAGAACAGCAACCTCCGTTAGCAAAACTTGCTTGATTCATGGTGCTGGAGCAAATGAATGCTTTAGTAGAACCCCATTGTTAGTTGTCAGTGTGAACGTACGCTCGTTTCGATGTTTCTGAGCCAGTATTTCCAGCAAGAACTGAGATGTCTATATTAAACCATTAAAACTGAGAGCAAAATTGCAAAGGACTACATGGAAGTAGGAAATCAAAGCATGCAGTGATATGTGCAATCATGGAACACTTTCCGGATATGTCCATGGCAACTAAAAGTCACAACTTTATGGGATAACAAAAATCTCAATAGAGATCGCAATAGAAATATTGGCTTTATGGCAAATTGTAATTCCTCTCCTCTCTTAACTTTTTCATGTTCCACAGGCTATAAATTACTGATCTCTTTCTTCCCTTATCATCTCTCCTCTTTTCTAACATCCTTACTACTCCACAGGCAGTAAGCATCTTTACTCGCAGGTGGTCTAATTGATACATATCTAATTAAAGGCAAAGCATTTTTTCTCAACTTGCATTCAGCTTTGAAGTATGTTGCTTTGATTTCAGACATGAAGAACGACCTCATGTACCTGAATGTTCTCCTTTTTCAACTGTGCTTGTTGTTCAAATAAAATATACTACCTCTGTCCACAAACTTTACCTTGCCTGTGCACCAATGCATTCATTTATTGTTCGTGAAAAAGAGAACAATTTTTCATGGAACTAGTTAAAAGGTATGTGTAAGGACTGCAGCTCTTCAGAGCCTTGAAGATTAGGACATGTTTAAATATGGTGAGACAGAGACAAAGAGGATTCAGTAGAGACTAAGGTAGATAACTGGATTAGCAGGAAAAATAATTTTAGGGCTTATCACTTAAGTGGGGACATTTTGTGTGAAAGAGGTACCAGAGATGAGAAAGAACCAGCATCAAATCATTTAAAGAGCATTATTCTACTTATCATTTTAGTGAATGTCATCAGAGAATCTACTCTCTCACTACATAGAAATGTTCCGCAGTTATATAGGATATAAAGAGAAAGAATGATCGTTCTACTAAGAAATAAAAAAGGCCATCAGTTCTCACAAATTAAGAGGAGAAAGGAGAGGAAGAAACATTATGTGCATAACACTGAAATGCCCAGGCACCTCTAAGTTGCGTAGCCAGCACTTACGCAGAGATCTGATTGGTTTTTTTTTTTTAATGTTATAAAGGTCACACTTTCGTAATTAATTGACCTGACCTGTAGGACACTCACTAATTTTATGACAACTCTTATCTTATTTTTTTCCTCCTTCTTAGTTCTTTTTTTTTTACTAATTCCAGAAAGTTTTAAGAGTGGGTTATATTTGTCAGTGTGAGGACATGTTTGAAGAAACGTAATGGGGTAAAAATCCACCAAAATTAACTAATTAGATAAGAGGAAAAGAAAATAGATCCAAGGTACCTCACTCCCTCCACCCCAAGCACCCTTTTCCCCTTAAAGAACCTTTTTATAAACTTGAGGCATTTTTAGTGCTTTGGAATTGCCAGCTGAGAGAAACTTTTTGGATGCAAACCATTTTCTTCACTGTTGTAGCCGTGGCTGGCTGGGAAGGAGGAGGTGTCCATTCAGCGCTAGGAGAAGGGAAATCCCTGTCCTCTAAGCAAAGGATCCTGCAAAATCCAAGTCCTAAATTTCTTACCTTCCTGTGGCCTGCCTGCTGCAGGGGAATGTAAATGGAGTTATGTGGAATTCAAACAACTTCTGCAGGGAGCCCTCCGTGGTCCTATTGTCTATCATTTTTTTTAGCAAGACTGTCTTGTTGGCGTTGTTAATGAGGTCTGTGATGGTTTGGGTTTTTTTTCCCAGCTAATTGCTCTTTTGATTTGGGCTTTTTAAAGTCTGTGATAGTCTTGCTTGTTTATAATATGTAATAACCACAAGAATCTTGCAGTTTTCTGAGGTCAGACTGTCACTATGCTTTTGTTTGCTTGTGCTGAGCTAGTACTTGGCAGCTCGTGTGGTAACTCAGCCATTCTCTAAATTAACAGGTTGTTCTTTGTATTTGAAGTGATTGATGTGATTGACGTGATTAGCATGTGTATGCCTAAATAAATTACTTTGGGGGAGAGAGGGATCCAAATGGAGAATACTGGAAGGTCCAAAGACAGTTTGTTGTAAGAACTGTGGTATGTTCAAGAATGTGGAAAGGACTTGAGGGAGAATAAATTCTCAGATCAGAAAAATGTATGGGAAAGTATTTGCTAATGAAGGTACTTTTTGTTGTATTTCTCTGGAGGCCAGAGATGCCTCAAAAATGCCTCAAAATCAATTGCCAGTACAATTTATTTTTCTGTGACAGCAGTGTTGGGTCAACCCTCCTGGGTTTTGGCTTCCTAAGTAACTCAAGAGCCTATAGAAAAAGGATCATTTAAATGCTTACATTCATTTTAATAATATTGCCAAATCACTCATCTCAAACTTCTTTTTCAAAGGACTTGGAGTCTACATGAGATTTTTCTTAAGAGCTGATGCTCCTGTTTCTGTGAATCATCAACAGTTCTCCTGAATCTCTTTGCAGGGCTTCATTATTTGGCACGGTGTTGGCAAAACAGGAGAATCCTGTGTCCCATAGAATTTTTTTAGTTCACCTGCTGGTTAAAATCTCCTTGCATGTCAGCAATAGATCAATTGTTTATTTGAGCCTAATTTATATACTTGGAAATACAGTCTAAAAAAAAGGACCAGCCTGATTCTTTACATCTGTATACACTCGGTTTTTGTTATTTTTTCCACAAGTAATGCTTTGGACTTAATAAAATAATGGGAAGACCCCAACTCATGGGTCTAAATGAAGCTGCAAAATACTGGGTTTTGCCCTTGAACTACCTCTTTTTTGCACATAGTGCTGTATCATTGTATGACATTGGCTTTTGAATACACCTGCATTACACAAAGCTGATATACCTTGTTCTTAATTTTGCTTTGCAGTACAGAATTGGACAGCTGTACATGATAAGCAAGCATAGCCATGAGCAGAGTGACCGAGGTGAAGGTGTGGAAGTGGTGCAGAATGAACCCTATGAAGATCCAAACCATGGCAATGGTCAGCTGACAGAAAAACGGGTTTATCTCAACAGGCAAGTGCGACAAAACTGTTTCTCTCGGCATGGGCTGCTTCCTACTAGCCACAAGCAGAAGCAAGGTGGGATAGATCAGTGCCTTGAAATAGGATTAGTTGCTGCTTCTTCTAGAGTATCTTTTCTGAGAGAATTATAACTTGAAGTTAAGGATTTACTGAAAATCAGAGGTTTTTGTTTTCTTTTACATTTAGCTGTTTGTCATTCTTTTTTCCAAAATTGGGGTGGAGAAACTGAAAAACTAAAGAGACAAATCAAACAAATGCCTCACCTGCACAAAAAAAACCCAAACAAACAAACAGCAAACCACTAAAATGGCTTAAGGGTTTCTCACTACATAATAATGTCACAAAGCCAATTTCCCATTTTTGGCATCAAGAGATTTGCCTCAGCAAAATTAATTGACATTATGAATGACCTTTAGGCTTGTACAATGACGACCTTTTGTACCAAAATAATAGGCTTAAAGACATGATGGAAAAAATTGTTTTTGTTTCCCCGAAGTTCCATCATCTCTTAAAGTGATATATGTATCTCTTCCTATGGTGGAGTTACACTGCTGAGGATCAATGCCTCCACACTCGAAGGCCAGAGATGTTTTTATATATATATATATATATATACACATATTATTCTGTGTGTGTGTGTGTGTGATGAAATATATTGCTCAGTCTGTTCCCATTTTTACTACTGCTGATCTAATTGAATATCGCTGCTTTTCTGAAGTTCTGTTCCCCTGGGCCTGTTTTATTTTATTAAACTTGTGCTCGGAAGCATTTTGTAGTGGGCATAGAAACAGTATAGCTATTGCTTCTACATTGCCAGTTACTCCTCCACTGCAATCCTGACATACGTAACCTTTACTCAGGCTAAATTGAACCACCAGTAATGTTGCACGCACAAAACATGCTCACAAGAGTACAATAATTTATGTCTTGCCAACATTTAATATTCTTGTGATAGTAACTCTGCTCTCTCGCAGGGTAGATACAGGACTTGGGAAAAATCAATAAATGTGTTGCTGTTGTAGAGCTCCCAGAAGCTGTGGGTTTTTAAATATTTCTGGATATTTCCATCCTTCATGTTAAAAAGAGATAACACTTTAAGCACTGAAGAGCATATTCAGAATTACCACTTGAGGGTAATTCAGAATAACCACAAGGACTCTGTCCTAGAAAGCATGTCCAAGACATCCGTGAGAAGCATGCAGTTTCTGGTAGCGCAGGAAGTGGAGCAAAGGATTTCTTACCCAAAGATGGCAGCGAACATTGACAAAGAATATCTGTGCCTGCAACAACTGAGGAAGTTTACCTAAAGCTGTGGTGGATGGTTGAAGTCAGGCTGACTGAGTTTATTGATAATTATGAACGCTCCTTGATAATCATAACCAGATTTGCTATTTGGATCTGGTTTTGGTGTCACACTACCACCAGATATTGCAGAAGTATTAAAGCTTTGAGGAAAGGATCAGCAGGGTTTCAGGCAACTGTGGATTTTGCTGGGAGGCCGGGATCTCTCTGGAAAACTTTGCTCAAAGAGACATGCTGCCGCACAAGATGTGCTGAAAACTCTGCCTGCCTTCCTTGAGGGACAGGACTCCTTGCACCAGCACAGTTCTCTCCTTCATCTTCTCGTCTTCGAGGGTCCACCACTCTAATAAACTTGCTAGCTTTGCTTCACTGTATTTTGCTCTGGACTGATCTCTCCTGAGCTTATATATTCAGTGATGGTTTCTGTGAAAGATTTGTGCATTATTGTCATTTATCTTTTCTTGCCTGCCAATACTTTTAATTCTAGCAGAAAATCATCTTGCTTACCAGTGGTTTCAGCTGGAATGCCTTTAAGAAACACTTCCTCCCTGTGTACTGAAAGACTGAATTTGATCTGGGGAAGGAAGAAATAAAAAATAAAAAACCCAAACAAAAAACCATAACAAAGACAATGTGATCCATAGATACATGTGCTGCTAAAACAGAAATAGTATATTTTCTTTCTTTGAATGGACCCTTGGAACCATGTGTGTCTGACTATAACTTGCTGGAAGCTCTGAGTATAATGTGTGTTTTGCTCATAAAATTATTTTTTTTGGAGATGTGCTGTACCAGCAAAGATAGGTAGACAAGGAAATATGCTGAAAACAACAATAACCAAAAAAAGTGCAAAATGAGCAGCTGTATGTTAACAAAGACATCACTAGTAAAATTTTCTGCTGTCAGTGTAAGTCTTAGTTGTATTCAGAATTTTTTACTGCCTCTTCTCTCCTGCTGGGGCATTGTTTTCGGAAAGGGAAAGTCTGCATTCTGAGGTATTTATTATTTAGGCATCAGAGTAAAGTTTAGCAGGGATAAGGGAGGGAGCAGAGAGATAGTCGTAAAAAAGCATGGGCAGAGACTGACAAAATAAACAAAACATATGATGCAGTGAAGCCTATTATGCAGTACGTAAAGTGCTGTCAAAGAGCAAAAGTGAATGCACTTGACTTTGAATCTTTAGATAATGTACTAACGTCTGCGTTTTGCCTCTGGACAGATACAATATGTATGTGTAGCTAGATCATGGTTAAATAAGCCTTAACGATCTGAACTCTGTTCTCCTCAGAAATTTGCTAATATGGAAAGTTAATTTACTTGCTGCACACAGTTATCTAAACAGAACTGTCTCAAACATTTACACTTGGAAAACTGAGGTTTGAAAGCACTGAACTTCAGTTCAGTGAAGATTCAGTCTCAGGCTGAGTGGCATCACCAGACTAACACAATTTTAACTGAGCCCCTGAAGTGCAGTGGTATTTGTGGTCTCCAAAGGTCTGCCTTCCTTTGAGTGACCAGTACTGCATCTTTGTTACCAGCAGCTTCAGTGATTATAATTAATGCCATTAAGAAAGGGTTGAAAGATTCGTTCTCATGAACTTGCCTTCTTCTTAAAATGTATGTTTGTTCATTGCTTCTTTGGTACTTTGAGTGACCAGATATTTCTGGAAATGAGAGATCCAAGATCCATGGTAAAGAAAACGCTCCCCCTCTTCTGTAATAGTATTTAATTATCTTTTAATGATCTTTCCATGTGCTGTGTCCATGTCTTTCATTTCTTATTCCACTGCTGTTTTACCACTGCATTGGTAAGTTCTCTTGACAGATCGAGCTCTGAGCTATAACATAATTTCCATTAGTTCTCTTCACTTTTGTGATTTACTTTTCCCTGATATCAGCAAAATGGGACTAATACTACCTACCAGCCTCACAGAGGTGTTTTGAGTGACTTGTTAATTTTAATACAAAAGCTTCCTACTCAAGAGTGGGTGTTCGTAGTGTGGGAAAAACTGCACGTTGGGTGAGGTGAACCGTAAGGGTTCGTGTGCCAACAGAGAATATGGAGGAAGAAGAAACAGTCTCTAAGGAGAACTAATGGAATTGGGATCCAAGGGGCCTAAAATCACATATTTCCTCATGACCTCTTGTTAGAGAGTGCCTCCCTGTGGTTAAGGATACTGCGAGACAGATACACCTTGTATGATCTAACCTGCTGAGTTTGTCCATGACCAAAAGTTTGAGGCCATAAATTCTTGCAATCTGCAACCTCAATTTAAATCCGATCAGAGGCTATTGCACTGACATTATATTGCTCACTTGAAGAGGGGAACAAACCGACTTGGTTTCATATACGCTTGTGGAGAAAGCTGAGACAGAATTGCCTCAGCATGAGATGAAAATACTGTTGTGAAGTCCAGGTGTTGCTATATCCTGTGACACGCCTGTCAAATTATGAGCACATTTGGAAGTATCTTCTTTTCTACAGTACTTGTAAGTTATAACATATTCTGATCTTATATTTTCTTTTTATTTTCAGCAAACTGCCTAGCTGGGCTAGAGCAGTTGTTCCCAAAATATTTTATGTTACAGAGAAGGCTTGGAATTATTATCCTTATACAATTACAGGTAAGGAATAAAGCAGAAATTATTACTGACTTGTACTGTTTGGATAGTTTAGCTTGTTTTCAGAAGCTCCAAGTTACATATTGAGCCATAGATACCGAGCTACTTTAACAAGTGTTGAACTGCATCTTTTATCAACTGATGTCAGGAGATAAAGATTATAGACTATGGATAGGTAAAAACTGGAGCGTTGTATCTATGCAATTTCTTCCTTGCAAAGAAAACATCAAGTGCTTAGATTCTGTGCTGACCTGTACCCTTTATTGTCCCATAGACTTTAGTCAAATATAAATCAGCAGATTACCTGGCACAATTTTTTTATTATTAATATATGTTTACTGTAAGGATCTTGCATCATTGTTTTATTTCACATTTCTTTTTTTTTCTTCTTTTCCCTCATCATTCTGTTTTTACAAATGGACAATTGGAAATCAGAATACACAGTAAGTTTTTCTTCCTCTTTTTATTCTAAAAATAGAATAATTATGTGAAATACAGTAGTGGAATCCAAGCTGATTTCTTCTTAATATGACTAATGCATAATGCATTCAATAGTGGACCTTTATTTTAGCTATTTGTTTAAGAAATTTAAGGTTAAATTTGAAGTGTCTTTGTGGGGATCCTATAAATTATTTACCTTATTTTTTGTCACTTCAAAATAATTTGCTGTATTTTTAGTCACTGACTGTAACAAAGAGAAGCTTCTATAAAACAGGGCGAGGCTTTTAAGGTTCCAGTTATTACATGGAGACATGAGAACAGATTTCATTTTATTTATTGTTTCATTAACTTATAAAATGCTCATCTCTGGTATAGTATCTGGGAAACTGTGCAATCTGTAGACAAAATTAAACATAATCTGGGCACAGTGCCCAGAAAAATCAAGTATTCCCTCTAGCAGAGCTAGGGCAAAATATAGCACATAAAACAATTTTTTTCTCATGATTTAAATGTACTGGCCTCAAGAATATACAATAAGTTTTCAGCAGCCCTTGGAAGCTGAGAAGGAGATGATGAGGAAGTTCCAGGTGAAGGGATCTTTCTGAAACTCCTGCCTTGATTTAGTTTGAACTTCTGACGGTAGATAAAACATAATCCACTTGTTTTTCTTAACTGCGGTGCTCAAAATTTTTGTGCAGGTTTTTTTTTAAAAACCAGTAAAGAATACGGAGAGGAAAAATACTTTAATGTGGTAAATGTGAAAGAGAAAAAGTAAAGGGAGTTAAAGGCTCAGATCTGAAAGCTGGAGACTTAAGAGTTGAAACTGCGATGACCAGGTGATGACCAAACTGTGCTTTTCAGTATGTACTACAGATAATTGTTAGATATTCTGCTTTGTTTCATGTTTAAATTTCATTTGAGTGTCAGAGGAAACCTAAATGTCCCATAATGCCCACTAGTAATGAGGGGACAAATTCTCAGCTATTTTTCTCAGAAGATATCTTCAGTAGGGTCTATCACAGTTTATATTAATTAAGGATTTACCCATTGATAGCAGGTTTAATCTTAGCACATGTCATCTTCCCAGTCTGTGTTGCATTGGTGTCTGTTACTTACACTATGTTGTATATTTTTTTCTTTAACGGAAATTAAATTTGAATTTTCTAATGTGATTTTTTTTTTTCTTTAACTGAAAGAGACAAGTAAGAATGATTAAAAGGATGGTAGCAGACAGAAATACATGTCTGAATCTGAAATGCAGTACATTATCAGAACCAAACAGCAATGCTGTACTCATAGAATTTGAATCAGGAGGTGATCTTTATCTAATCTGATGAGACAACACTTGGAACACATATCGGTGAAGGCCTGTAGAAGGTATAGAGCTACAGAGATATTCAAGAGCATTAGCAAAAATGATTGCAGGGTTGAAGAGACTTGTAAAGAAAAATTAAATAGGTGTACAAATGTAGAAGGTAGGCAAAACAGTCACTAAGTGACAGTATAACTGCCTCAGGGAGCTGGGGACTAACTACTCACCATGGTGCAAGGAAACAGAACTAGAAATACTTGGAGGAGATTAAATAAACTGTAATTCAGGCAAAAATCCAAAATATATTTGAATGGAGCTGATAGACTATGAAATTATCTTTAAGAGAAATAGAAAAAGTGCATTTGCCTCGAACTGTTGAAGCTAGGAAAAAAAAGTTACATATATACCACTGGGAATAATTCCTGTCCTTGTCTTGAATATTTATCTAAATTTTTATCTTCTATATTCATTAGAGAATTGTGAAAGAAAGAATAAACTCACAGACATTGTCCAAAATATGTCAGATAGCTTGGAAACCCTTTTCTTAAAGATAGTAAATTCCCTCGAAATGGTTTGCGGGACATCCTAAGAATTAAATCGAGCCTCATTTCAAGGAAAACTGATTCTAAAGGCAGACCAATAATTGGATAAATAAAACATAATCTTATTGAGTCAAGTACACACTGCTGTGTAGTGTGTTCATACCTTACTTAACCTCCTAAGTTCCACTCCAAATAGAGAGCAAGGACTTTAAAGCCTCAGTAGGGTTATTTCAGTGTATGTTAGTGATTTTGAAGAGGATATGAACAACAGCCTGAATCTTGCTGGTAGTCTTAAGGTTTTTCACATGTAAAATATGAAGGCTGTTCAGAAATTGCATTCAGGCACATACACTGCATTCAGAGATTCAATGCAGAATATTTTACCAATCTGGTTTTCCTGTGAAATACCATGGATTTCATAAATATGACCTTCTTAAGGACTTGAAATTAGGACGTGTCCTAAGAAAAAAAGCTCAGCAGGCATTGAAAATTTTCCAGAATATTGTTCTCTGCAATGGTAGTATAAAAAGCCAAGAGTGATTGGATGCATGAAAAGAGGAATGGAAATCAGAGTGCCATCGTGTTACTCTTCTGTAATCTGGGTCCAGTTACGATAGCATCTGCTTTAAGGAGTGGTATTTGTTTCCCAGCAAACCTCTAAATCTGACAGCAAACAGCAGGAGATGTCTGCTTGGTCTACTACCAAGTCTCGACAACCGTACTAATAATATGTAAAGCAAATGACACACTTAAGATAATGAGCTTAGCAGAACTACTGCACAAGTGATGCTTTTGGGGTGTGTAATATGTGAAAAACTGTAATTGTCAGGAGAGCATTTTAAAATAGAACATTATGCTGTTTGTGGAGGAAGGCCTCATTAAAACTGCAACACAAAAGACTTCCTATCAGGAAGATGAGACATGGGTAATGTCCCAAGAAATGCTGTATCAAAGCTTGAGCTCATCCTTGCAAGCTTCCTGCTGACATTGAGAGGGAGGAGGAAGTGGAAAAAATACTTTCAAAGTTGAAGCCAAAGGAAGTCATCCAGATTTGGGGGTACTATTTAGAAAATAGGATACTCCTGTGAAGTTCAAACCCTTGTTTTAGTGGCTGGGACATTACTTAAGAACTGTGTGTGAGAAAGTCTCTTAAACTTAGAACAGGAGTTCCTTTGGTTTTGGTCTTGTGTTTAGAAACCTGACAAGTGTTTAATTTTTGTTTATAAGTTAATTTAATTAAGCTCATCGATTTGGGACACTGTACGTGGGCTACAGCTGAAAGGGAGCCTTGCAGCAGTAACTCCTAGAGATTCTGCTCTCTGAGCGATTACAGGGCTCCTGGTGAATGCCTCCTGTCCAGCTACACATGCTGGGGAATGGGTGTCGCTAGCTGCTGGCTTTCAGAACAAATTCCTTTGCTAGTCACAGGCTGGAGCCTTTTTCACTCGGAGGATGGAGGAAAGATGCCTTGCAGCTCTCAACAAACCCTTACATGCCAGCTTATCACAGCACTTGCAAATATGTATCTTTAGTGTAAAATATTTCTGCTATTCTTAGATATGTGGACAAGAATGTCTGAGCTCTCAGGAGACTTTCTTATTTTTCTTTCTGAGGTTTCCAGCTACATTAGAAATAATTAACTAGAAAGCAAACTGATCTATTGCAAACCAAACGAAAAAGGGTTGCATAGAACTGAGTTTCTTCACCTGCATTGGGATATTGTTGGACAATAAGCAGCACACAGCAAATACCCATTGGACCTGTTCAAGTGGCAGCTGAGACTCTGGACAGAAAGAGAGGAGCCTCCAGCAAACAAATAATCAGATCACAAAGGTGTGGTGACTCAGCCACGGTACAAAAACTTCGTATGATCAAGTACACAGAAAATGAGCCTAACAAAGTTTAGCTATCAAGTTGGAGTACAAAGAGGTTAGGGAAAATACAAACAGAATTTAACCAAACTCTTCTGAGGTTGAAGGTGCAATTCCAGTGTTTAGCAGGGATAATTTTGAATAGGTTTGCTGTCTGCTCTGAACAGCTCCAGTGTTGTTAGTAATATTTTCTGGGGCTGAAGTTTAAAAACAGCTGGATACTTTTTTATGCAGAATCTCTGGCCGATTGTTAGTTTCACAATTATAAGTATGTAAAGCAAAATAAAGATTTTTAAAGGCTTTTTTACTCTCTATAAGGAGAAAGAGCATTCTTTCAACCTGCCAATGTCTCTAATTAACTTAGGAACAGGATATAAATTCAGAAGACTTATGAAAAACAGTTATGGAACAGAAAGCAGGAGACGACAATTCCTGTGATGATATATCACAATGACACTAATTCTCCTACAGCAAATGACTGAGGCAAATAAAATTATTTCATCTGGAATGTGTCAAGGCCCCAGAGTGATAGTTGCTGAATGTTCCATTATTGACCTGCTGGTTTCTGATTACTTTTGAGAACAGGCATGTTGTGTGCTTCACTTAGTCAGCTCCCAGTTTATCTATGAAGTAAATTATCTGGAAGGAATGTTTCTGTAATTGTTATTTTGATAATGAGATTACTTGAGAAGGAAAAAAAAAAAAGTTGTTTCAGATAAACATTGCAAGGAATCTGTAGAGTTTTTTCCTGTGCTCTCTCCAGCGCTTGAAATTTGGATGTAACATACCAGTGTTCAATGCACAAACTTTTCTCCAGCTTGAGTATATGAAGAGTCTGCATCAAAAAATGCAACAGAATCTGAAACGGAGTGGATTAAACTGCTTGGGAGAATTCCCTTTTTCCACCACTGGCTTATTATAAAGCAATCCAAACCCCTCTCCGATTCATGGGACTGCCATTTTTGCTTGTGCATGCTGCTTCTCGCTTCCATTCTTCCTCAATGAACAGGTTACTGTTCCCGTGTGTCAGAGAAGGAGATCCTAAGGCAAGGCAAAACCAGAGATAGGTGCTGAGTTCCGTAGTGGTTCAACTTGTTATAGGCTGTTTCATCTTCAACTTGTTGTATGTGATGCAAACAAATAGTGGTTTTGTTTCTGAGCTTGTTAATGAGAGTTCCACTCCCTTGCTTATTTTTTTTTGCTTTGTTCTTATTCTTTCCACTCAACAGCACTTTTTCTGCTCTTTGCCACCTTCCTGCACTTATCTTGCTTTCAGAATTCTCCTCCCTCTGCTTGAGTCACATCTGCCAAACTCTGCCATCACCCTGCCCTGCCCTTTCCGTCAATTCTCTTCTGACTGTGTCATCCTGGCTGGTGCTGGTAACCTGTATCACACAGCAGCTCTGTGTGCTCTCGTGCAGTGCTGTCTGGAGTATTCTGAGGGTTGTCAATAAAGCAGTGGCCATGTTCCAAAAATCTCTGAATATTCAATTAAAGAATTTGGAATATGCTGTAGAGACATCGCTATATTTTCTTCACGTATCTTTTTGAGTACAAACCGTAGAGACAACGTACTGTTTGTCCATACCCATGTGTGATTTTGATTTTTCTCCCACATCCAGGTCTCTGTGCTCTGTCCTCGCCATTGTCCAGAGGCACTGGCAATCTCCCGTGTTACACCCCTCCTCCTGTTCCGTCCATCCGTGTCTATAAATGCCTCCTGTTGCTCCGAGGCTGGTGTGTGTGTGTGTCTCTGCCGGTTTTCCCTCCTTGCCCTGTGCTGTGCTGGGCATTCCCTCCTGCCTCAGTGGGTCTGGGGACCTTCCGCTGCCCCATAGTCCCCGCTTCCCCTTTGCCTGTTAATGAGAAGTAGGGACTCCATTTGTCTTTTCCAGGTTTTTGATCTCCAATGAAGAAATGCTGTTATTAACCACTGACTACCAAAACAGTGCCCAAAAATTTTGAATTGAAGGGATGTGCTATCTAGAGCTTACCCTATTAAAAAAAAATCTTAATTTCCTTGGTCAGTCTCACCTCATTGTAGCAGTTACGGTGTTCTTTAACTCCAGGCTCCATGGAGATGGCTCTGTAAAGGATCCAGTTCCGTCTGTGTTGCCAAAATGATGTATATGTGACCATATTAAAAAAAAAAAACAAACAACCCAACAAAATCAGCCTGAAAAGTGATGGGAGATCAGAGAGAACATTTACATGAGATGTCTGCCTCTCCAGGATTTTATGTTAAGATTTAGGAGAACATGCTTCTGCTGCTTAAAAAAAAAAAAAGAAGTGGGATTAATTTTTACTCTACAAAAATAACTCGCAAGGATTGCAGATTAATATTCACAAGGAGCAGAAGTGAAGTGCAGTGATGACGTTTCTAGCAATTCTTTGAACATTATGCGGAAAGAAACCAAATGGAAAGCAAAACTAGCTGAGAGGGTATTGATGGAATAGCACTGGCTCGCACGGAGCAGTCACACAGGGTAAAGAAACCTTTCCCGGTTACCTTCTGTCCAATGTATTTACTGGCAGCTGTAGTGATTCCTGCAGCCACCTTGGGTGTAATTAGTATGCAAAGGTTATTTTGACAGTCCTCTCCCTAAAACCACAGTAGAACACGGTCTGTGTTTGGCTCTGTAAGGCTTTGACAAGTGTTTGGCACACTTGGGTTCTGCCCTGTTCTTGTAAGTGTTGCTTATTGCCATGGCAACACTAATCAATCATCGTGCTAAAAATAGGCCTTTCCTTTTTCAAGAGGTTATCTGTAGTGAATTGAAAATGCAACTGTGGGCTGTGTTTTCCGTATGCTGCTTTCATTTCACTTTATTTAAATCTGGAAATACCCGTGCTTATGTGTGGTAATTACTCTTGCAGACTCCGGTTATTTCACTGGTGACTCCCTTGAGCCTGAAACTTCTGGTTCTTCCAAAAGGGGTGCCAAATATAGAAAGTATAGGAAAACAAACAAACAAACAACTCGGAATATTCTCCTCATTTGCTTTTCAGTCACAGGTGTACCAGATTATAACAATTTTTTAAGGAGTTTTTAATGTATCTTTAAAAATCTGAGGGGTGACGACATAAAAGACGTCTCCTTTGAGAGCTTTGCACAAAGAAACCTTATTGAAGACACTAGGGCTCTGAAGATTTTGTCCTATTATGTAGAATTTAAGTCTAATTTCAAGTTAAAGATTCAATTTGACACTATTTCTTTCAAAAAGGAACCTTGCAAGCTGTAGAGATAGTGAAATGGAAAACTGGAACCCGTGCCCCGCGCATTCCTGCGTGCGCTCAGTGTATCGACCGGCTGCCAGGGCTGCGCTGGAAGAACACACACCCCGGGAGGCAGAGCAGAAAGGGAGTGGTGCTTTGAGGGAAAAAAAAAAATCACTAAAAGATTTATTACCTACCATTCACTCCCAAGTTTGATTCTGACTGTTGTATAACACTTTTAATCCCCAGCTCAATAAATACCCAGCCACTTAGGGAGGGGGGAAAAAAAAGCAACAACTTTTTGCATGATGAATAATAAAATCTTTTGAATGATGCATAAACAGTTTTCTGGTTCTGCCAGAGCCCTCTGCCAATTAGTCAGAGCGCAGCTGATGAATCATGAGACACATTCTGTGAAATGTTCAAAAATTTGGACACTGCTAAGTGTTCCTGAAAGCCAGCGAGACCCCCCACAGCTGCTAAAGCGGTGGCTGCCAGTCTGTTGCGTTTCTGAGATGTATTTGCAATGGAGTACTTGTGGGTGAATTTTAGTTTTCATTGGGGTAAACCCATGTTACCATTTATAATCTCAAATTAGACTGTTACAGCTCTCGCCTTTATACTGAATACACAGGGACGTTGACTTTTGATAGCTTTGTGCAGAAAATGACTTTCTGCTCTCTGATGAGGTGACTTGAGGGAAATGGCACTTACAGTTCTTCTATAACACTCTGAAGATCCTTAGTCTTTACTTAATGTTTCTTTTTTGAAATACAATATTAGAAGATCTCTTTTTTAATTAGTGTTTAGATTCTGGACCACAGGAAACAACTAGATTCAAGCAGTGGCTGCCTGCTCCAAGCAGCCTAGTGCAGCCCCAAGATCAATGTACGGAGTGGCTGCGTTTCAGCGTATCATGATCTGACTCGTTGCAGGTGAACTCAAGACAGTGAGTGAAAACAGTAGATATTTCTTAATAGCAAGGTAAAAGGGAAATTTGGCATTTGGCTTTATTCAAAATTTCCTCTGAAACTGTAGCCATGCTTCAAATGAACAGCGCAAAGGTTTTTGATGTTTTGCATTGTTATCTTTTACTGTACATAAAACTGTGACCTAAAAGCATCTGTTATGATAAAGAACAATGATTTTGAGTATTGAAAAATTTACTCCATCCAACAACTCCTGAATTTCTATAGTTAGATCGTAAGCAAAGACCCTTTAATCAGAACCAGGGATGAGGAACTGTTTTGGTGAGAGTTTAGCTTTGTACCAGCTGTAAACGTGGAAGATGCTATATTGAAGTTCCTGCTGTCAGTGGAGATTTCAAACCTGACAGTGGGACCTTGAGAGCAGCACCACGTCCTGTGGTGGACCCTGCTACTTCTTAAAAGAGCCGAGAGAAGGGCCCTGCCCAGAGCTGTTAAGGTCAGAGCCGTTTCCATAGCCACGGAGGTTTCGGACAAACCACTAGACTTTATCACTTAAAACTTTGCAAGCTCACAAAGCTGTGACCTAGATACTCAATCTGCTCAAGCGTTACAGTCTTGATGAACCTTCCACTAGTGATGTATCATTGATGTCAGTCTGTTTTCTGTTTTTATGAATTGCTGGGTTGATTTTCTTTAATTGAGTAGCAAAGAAAATTACGTTTTGGTCCTCAAATCAAGAGAGCAGATACTTAATGCACGCTAACATGCAAGTAAAACATGACCTAGAGCAGTAGCCTTGAAATAGCAGGCACAATGCTAGTAAACTGTATTTTCCTAGTAACTGTACGGCATCCATCTCTAGCACTTTCAGTTAAGATGTTTCCAAAAGCTGTTATTCAGACCTAAGCATTGAGCCCTCAGTAGCGTAGGACCGGTTACTGCATTCGATAAGCTGTACGAGTGACTGCTGATAAAACAAAATCTCCATTGGCAGTCTCCTCGCATTTCCTCGAGGGCGCTTTCCCACAGGATGCCCATATCCAGAGCTCTGGGTTGTTGTCAGCAAGAGCTCTGTAGCCTGGACCGTGACCCCTGTAGTTACACATCTTTGTAAAACGCAAGGCTGCCAGATACTGATTTTTTGAGATCAATAACCCACATTTTTACCATCCTAGCACCAATGTAGTTATTTTCCAAATGTTCTAAAAACTCTGCAGTAGATGATATCTTTCATTAGGTTATCTTTTTTTTTTTTTTTTAAAAATCTGCTTTTCGTAATCCACCTCCAATAGTAATTTACTTTTCAACCCTCTGTTCTTCTGCAAACACAGAGAACAACTGGCATGTTGCTTTATGCTGTTCAAATAGGAATCCTCTGAGTGACACCAGTCACTGGTTTAGGACACGCTGG
The DNA here is from genome assembly GCF_036417535.1 of Chlamydotis macqueenii. NCBI lineage: Eukaryota > Metazoa > Chordata > Aves > Otidiformes > Otididae > Chlamydotis > Chlamydotis macqueenii. The sequence goes on from NC_141573.1 coordinate 3,918,617, forward strand.
CATCCCTGTGTCTCCTGGGTCATTCCCTATTTTTTGTCACATCACATTTATCACTTTTCTTACTCTAGGAACATTTGATTATAGAATTCTTTTAATCATTATTATTATCTCTTCTTCCAGCTAATATTAATAGAGTTCGAGGGAGCTCATTCCACCTTTCAGTTAATTTTGGAGATGCAAACCACAACCTTATGCCAAACCTTGGCTTTTTCCACCCCCTGCTTCCTGACTTCTTTCCCTGTAGTGCCTGCTGTTTGCTAAGGCTTTTGTTTGCAGATGCCTTTGGATGTCTGCCAGAATAGGAGCCACATACTGAGATCCACGGTGACACCTCAATTGGGAGAATATAAGGAATTTTTTTTGTGTGTGTGTTAATTTGTGTTACGATGTCCCCAGTTCTGACAGGCTGCTTGTAAATATTGTATATTTTCAGCTGCAATTTCCTGAGATCTATACATAGGAAACGCTTAATTGCCCAGAAAATACGAGTAATGGGAGCTAGCAGATATGTCATTGAACTCGCTCCACATACTGCTGATTTTTTATTTTATTTTTTAAATTTTTTTTTTCCTCCCACATATTCACTCGGTGAGCACGTTGCATAGCTGAGAGCTGGTCACAGTTCAGATTGGCTTGAAACTCATAAATGTGCTGCTCCACAGAAATCTTCAATGAAAGGCAAAACATTTATAAGATCTGAAGAGAAGCTTGCGCGGTCTGGGCATCTGCAGCACCAACATATGACACGAGAGTGTATCATTATGTTACTGGGAAGACATTTTGACCAGAAGCCTTCCATGGCATCAGAACCTTAATCCGGCAAAACTCTCACTCATTTTTTCAAGAAGGGTTGATTCTAGATGTGATCACTGAACACTAGTTACACTGTGATCAGAGGAAGACTGAATAGTGACTTGTTGGGTGATATCCATGGAATCGAGAATACGTTTTCTGCAGTCTCAGAGGAGCTGGCTTCTCATTTCAGTTTTGTTGCACTACAGTTGGCCTTCTGAATCACCTTTTCTCTTAGTCATCAGCCTCTCCCTTAGAAGAATGCTTCAAATCTTATCAAGTCCAAACTTGGACCAACAGCAGTGTGAACAGTGAGGCATCATGATGTCCTGATCTGTCTGTACAGCATGTGAAATAGTCATGGTCTGTACAAAGCCATTTTGCCGTAGGGTATTAGTGATGCATCGTCCAAGGCACTTCAGATTCACTGGCAGTTAACGCAAGAAAAGACTGACTAATTGTAGAGATGCTGAGCTAGTATCCTTCAGAGTTGTTAGACAGCTACTCTATCTGCTTTGCTGAAAGGCTGATTTGAAAGAACAACTGTGAAATGCTAAAGAAAAGGTATTTGAAATATTTTTTTTCCACTGGAATTATGTTGCCTAGTGTTATAAACTCTAGTCTTGGTAAGCCAACTAAATTAAGCAATTCACAGGAAAATAAATTTATTTCCATATAAAATACAGAAATATTATCTTTGATAGAAAATAAAGTCGTGCATTCTTAATTTTCTTGCATTATTATCTAAAGATTAATTTGGGTTTAGTATAAAAGAATTTCCACAGCAGTTCATAATCCATCTTAATTTCATGAAAATGAAATTACGCTAAAATTAATTTCTCACTAAAAATGAAAAAAAAAGCCCTGCCAAAGCATTGTTGTCTGTTTGGTTAGCACCTGCAGCTACTGAAGTGCCTTGGATTATTCTATAGCGAGATGGACTAATCCATGGTGACGAATACCTGGCTGCTCTTGAGATCTTAGTGAACTGAATGTATAAGAAGACATTCAGGACATTTGTGTTCTTGCACGTAGTGAGCATGAAAACTATCGTACCCAGTTATTCCAAAGTACTTATCCTACTTTCTTGATGCATTCATTGTAGTGGTCAGCTTTCAGATAGAATCTCTGCATTCCTCCAGGATCATAAAAAGTTTTGCTCTAATGTTCTGTGTACATTTTCTCTTTTTCTTAAAGTAATCTGAAAAAAAATAAGAAAGCTGATACCAGACAGGATGTAATGAGTATGAGAGCTGATGAAGCAAGGCGTATTTTTTATGTCAAACATAATTTTCTTTTGTTGCAGTGTTCATTTTTGCCTAAGTTCTCCATTCATATAGAGACGAAATACGAGGACAACAAAGGAAGCAATGACAGTGTAAGTATGATGGCTTTTGCAAAGTTTAATTTAATAATTTTTGTTAATTTTAGTTAACTGTTGTTGGTCTTTCAGCCTGGGAAAAAGGCCTAATCAGGCTTGTGTCTTTGCACCTGCCTGGGTCTTCTGTTCATTAGCAGCTTGTCAGCTTGCAAAGTAGTTACCTCTGAAGCACCATGAGATGAATGATCCACAACTTCCCTTCCGCGTCACAGGTTCTAGTTGTTACTCCTCTAAACACAACATCATTTACCTGTGTGAGTTTAGTCCTGTTGAACATTTATGGAGGGTAAAGAAAAGATTACTCTTTGTGTATGTGTGCATGTAATTGTATTCCGCTTTATCTGTTTCACATTATTCTCTCTGACTAAAGGGGGCTGAATTCAAAGGAGCTGTTAGGAAGAGCAAACAGGAAACCAAACAATGGCCAGAGATGAGAGATCTCAGTAAACAACTTCAGGGAACAATGGCTGGACTAGCGAGGTGATGCTTTTAGCAATCCCTTACCAAAAGTTACAAAGGTCTCAGAGTTGGAGTTGAAAAGGATAAGTGACTATGCAAAATCCTCTCCGGAGGAAGGGTGGGAGGGAGTCACCAGCAGCTGCTGGTGGGGAGATGCTCAGAACGGGAGGCAGGAGGTCAGTCGCCATTGTTGCCCTGCCAGGGAGCAAACCAGAGTCACACAACTTGCAAGCAAAGAATAACATTTGCTAAAGCCAGGCGTGTAAAGAGTCAGCCTTTGAATTAATACACAAATATATTTCTATACATTTCATTTTGGTATGCTTCAAACAGTCATTTGTTGCAGACTTAGGAGAAGTTCCTTACAGGTCTGAAACACAGGTCAGAATGTCTGGAAAATGTATCTGAGACCTAGTGAAGGAGTGTTTAAGCTCAGTCTTGAGAAAGAAAGAGACAGGAAAACAGATTTGAAGGGCTCTGAGACACAGAGCCTTTCAGTTTCCGGGGTGTCCCGCTAGCAGCCTTAGGAAGGGTGAAGCGTTCTGCTCTCCAGATGGGAGGTGCCATTCCCTCAGCCTTAGGCCCACACGTTAATACGGCTGACAGCTCTTGCACTGCTTGTGGCAGAACAACGACGTGTAAAAGAACAAGGTGTAATTCTGAACGATGTTTTTGGCATTGCAGACACTTTCCCATGACAGAGATTGTGTGTTGCCCACCGGATACCAACAACCTTCAGTCACTGCTGGTCCAAGCAAGATCCAGATCAGTGAGAGAGGAAAAAAAAAGTGTATTACATTACCAAATATATGAGCATTATGTAACTTAGGTACTTTTTAATGTTTGCTTCTGCTGTTTGGCAGCACTTTGATTGAGAGCAAGACCGCACCTTTGGTTTCGGGAGGGTGCAGACTTGTTTTCTGCTACTTTATAATGTCAGCAGTGAGAAGACACGTTCTGTACAGGTGCCTAACAGAGGAAGGACTGAAGCTATTTAATCGGTGAACTTCCTTTTTTTTTTTTCTCCTGTGTCAGCTTTGTGGCTAAAATACTATGATTCAAGCCCTGAATGATACCCAGCCAGTGAATTTAAGATGAAAGTAACACAGAGGGAGGATACTCAGATGATGTAAATCAAAGAATCTCCACTCTGCTTGAATCCAGCTCTTCAAATGTGATTTTTACCAGAGTGCCAGTCGGGTAATATTATATAACCTTTATATCGAGGTACCTGAGTCGCAGGCTAGGCAAGTATTTACCAAGATTAACAGATTCAATTGACCCTTACTTGAATTGAGGAAGAGACAGAGAAGCTAAATTAGAGGGCTGAATTCCAGCCCTAAATTTCCATGACTTTGTAGTTCTGACAGCTAGGCTATTCACTAGTGTGAGCACAATAAACCAATGAAAAAATCTACATTTTTTTGTTGTTGATGCGGTGACATTGATCTGGTGACACAGATGTGGCTGGTACAGCACTGGAACGCTGGTTAGTAAAGACAGAGCGGCCCGACTCAGCCTGTGGAGAGACGTCTGTTAAACCAGACACCTCAGAACCAGGACTAAGAGTTGAAGTCGTTTCTCGTACTCAATGAGTGGGCTTCAATGTCACTTAAGAAAATGTGACTTGTATTTTTCTTTCTTATCAGACAAGTTTAGATTCAATTTCACTATATTTGCCTAACCAGAAAGCAATAGGAAGCATGCACCCGTTTCTATAGATTTCCATCGATGCACTGTGTTTTTCTTCATTGCAACTATCAACCTTGGCTGATGAAGAAATAATTAATCCAAAAAATACTTCTGTAAGTTTTGCAGTTGTAATGCAAAATATACTGGAGTAATATTAATATTACAGTAATAATGCATGTCTGAATTTAATTGAAATATTTCTAGATATGTTTTTGAGACCATACAGGGTTTTTGAAATCTTTGAACTCTGATCTATTCTTCATTTCTGTGCTGTCTAATAAAGTAGATATCAATTGTAAAAAGCAATAATTAGATACGAGGATATTAAAGCTAATTCTGTTGATCAGTGGAAGACAGCAATACAAATGCTCTTGAGTTCCTGCTGTCATTTAGCAGGTTAGTATATTATTAGAATTATTTTATTTAACATGTTGCGTTGCCTGGTAAAATTCTACCTAGTTACTGCAATCTGTCTTGGTGCAAAAGTCCTCCTGATTTTTCTTCCCAATTGTCATGATAGAAGAAACTAGTGAAAGGTAATTATATCTGCTTTGGAACTTGATTTTTCTGTCTTAGACTTTGCAATGATTTTACCCTATTTTAAATGTGCTTAAAGTACTATTGCTCTGATCTGTTAAAGTTTGCACTTGATTTGCACAAATATAAACATGGCCAGGAAGAACAAGGAACAATAAACCCCTTTACTGAGATAAAACACTGGTGAAGCTTGTGTAGATGGCAGTAGTGCAGACCATAAATCCAGCCAGTTGTGATTTCTAGTGCTGCAGCCCACCTGGTTTTGCTGTATCGCATCTGGATGTTTGCATGGCAACTTTCTCCTTAGAAAAACAGCATCAGTGTTGGATGGACGTGTTAGTACACCAAATACTGTCCCTGCTACCCTGCAGCTCTATAGCTGCATTAATGGGGTTAGAAACTAGTCCAGGGAGTCGGGCCATTCGGGGTTTCCTCTTAGGGGTCTTTGGAAAAGTATACTTCTTAGTTTAAAGAGACATTTTATTTTTATTTTACTTCTATTTTAAATTACAAAATGTTAATGACATTATAGTTGGTATCTGTAGAGTAGTGAAAATATTGCTTCCCTGTTGCATCTTTGGCTGCTTACGGAAGTCAAGGGTGCAGTGGGAACTGCTGGGAAGAGGGAAGTGCAGGTGCCGCAGCAGACAGCTCCAGGGCGCACGGACGAGCTGGAAAAGTGCCTGCTAGTCACCCAGGGCACGCTTTTTTCCCCATCAGAAAAATTAGCAGTTGGGGAATTTGAATATAGATACACAAAGTCTATATTCTGAATATTAAAACTGTAAGTTAAATACAAGAGAATTCTTAAAGTTATCTAATTAATGAAATGGTCAAACATCACAGCAGGAGTGCTGTAAGTTACTGCTTGTTTGTGAATAAATGATTAGTCTGTGGTTCTCATGAGCAGGCTTCCTTAACCTCTTATTTTTGTTGTTTGGGCAGATACTATTTTCTTTTAACAATCTATTGACTGGTCAGTGCTAACTTTATTCTAAATTATGTATTGCTCTCACTTTTCTCTCATCCTTACTATTTCAGTGTAGACTACAGACACACATTTTGGGTTTTTGAAATTTGAATGGGGAATGCGCCAGCGCAGGCTTTCTGTTGATTACAAAGGATCCACCACGCGGCTCTCGCAGATACTGTGATCCGTGCACAACCATCTCACGCACTGCAGCTCCCTGTCTGTTCTTGCTTGCCAGTCTGGTCCTGGGGAAAATGTCTAAAAAGCTGTCTGCAGCTGAAGGTAGGGGAAAGGTGAAGTGAAGGCAGACACTGTTCAAGCAAATCACTGAATCAGAGACATTTCAATTTTCCTGTTGCAGAAGGATCAGTATGTTCGACTGGTTTTTGTTGGTTTGGTTTGGTTTGGTTTTTAGTCACAGAACTGATTTCTGCTGATATTTGGGCAGTGAATTTTTGCCATCTGATAGCATCTGGGGAAAGTAAAAAAGCACAGCTTGTAAAAATATTCCAATAGTTGTCAACAATGGAAATTCACAGTTTCAGAAATATCTGAAACTCACAGTGCCCTGCTCTTTGTAGCATAACATTTTCCTCTGGAAAACTCAGTGGCTGGATCTTGATTATTAAGGAATAACATGCAAGATCTTAAAGTAGCATAGTCTTTCTCTTTGTTAAAGGGCCGTGAGGTTAGCAAGAGTAACATTATTCTTCAGGGTGATAAAGGTGTGGAGTAAAGATTTCAAGGCAGAGTAATATTTCAGGATGACAAAGTGTGGGTATCCTGGGGCACGTTTCTGTAAGCGCATGTCTCGGTCATGCTGATAAACTCATCAGAGCTACAGCACTGATTCCTTGTCAATCAAGAGGAAAATACATTATCAACGTGTTTCTTGCCTTTCAAAGATAACGTAGTGTTGAAAACGCACGTCTCAGAATGACCATTTGCCAAATGAAAACAAGAGGTAGTTCTGTGTTCCACCTAGTCATAAATTAGCACCAGTACCATCTGACACTTCAATAGCTTGAGCACACGAAACCCAGCCAGCTGACAGCAGATCTTATTTGATGTGCAGCCTATGTAAATTGCAGTGCCATCATGTAAGGTTAGAAAATCCCTTCCTGACAGCGACTTCTAATTCCGCAGCCCGACAAGTGACCAAGTGTGCAGTACTGGGTGGTTCATCGTGCTTCATCCTCGGTCTGTATTTCTAGAGCGTTAGCTGTGAAAAATTTTAGGTATGGCCTGCTAAGAAGAAAAGCCATTTCTAGTTTTGCTCTTTTTAGGGTGTTTTTTTCTCCCTATTTTTGTCTCCTATCCTAGTAATATGAAACTAGGCTGTAACAAGCTTTAATATAGCACATGTAAATTAAATGTAAATTCACTATTTAAGAAAACTGCCACGAAACACTGATTTCAGCTGAAATGGATTCAGCTGTGCCCTGGCTTAGCCTCACGGCACTACAGGACATCATTCTGTAAATTGTCAAAAGGATTGCTAGGCATCCCTGCAAAATATGTGAAAATGAAAGCTAGGGTCATTTTTAGGGATGATTTTATTTGCCCCTAGACTTTTTCTATATGCGGTATTGAGTATCTGTTTGTCTCCTGTAGAATTTGCAATGGAAAAATCTTGATTTTGTGAAGCATTCCTCCTCTAATAAGTCTCAAAAAATACAGGCAAACAAATGGAGAGGTTAGCCTAAAATTCCTCCTGTGTGAAGAGCTCTCTTTTTGTTGAACATAACTGCAAGCAGTGTGTCCCAAGCACATATGGCTGTCGCAGAACATAAGCGAAGGCTGGTACTGACAGAGAGCGTGAACAACTAATATGGCTGTGCCTCTACTTTTTGATTTCTCTAAATGAACTACTGAAGTTAATTAGTAATTCTAGCACTTGAAATTGATGTGACTTTAAAAAAAAAACTAATCCCAGTAAATATTATTGATAGTCTATTATGCTCTTGGAAGCATAGCTGCTTTGACGTAATTACATAAAAATACATTTCTGTCTTCAGAAAGTACAACTCTAAATGAGATATTTTCTAAGAGATGGAATAATAGAGGAGTCGTGACATGGAGATAAAAAGGAGCAGGGAGCAAGGCTGCTGATAAATGTGTAACGGCCTCTTCCACTCTGCGACAGACAGTGATATCCCGTGCTGTTCAGTAAGCCAAATCCACTGCTCTCAGGGAGAGATTCAGTCTTTTTTCCATAGAAGAACTGCTCCCAATTATGTGTGTCCACATAAATAGTTTTAGCCGGTGAAATTGGTCAATTCCTGTCATCTTTGCTCAAGTAAATCTCAAAAGTAAATTAACGGACTTGGAGGGTAACTGAGGTTGGAACGTGACTTACAGAAAAGTTACACACTGACTAAACCTCCACAGATCAAGTTCTGAATAGGTGTTCATTTATTTCAGACTAAATTTTCCTTCAGAAAAATGAGATGCCCCAACCTGCTAAAGGATGCTGTAATAGTAAATTGGAGACCAGCCAGCAGTTTTGATGATGGCGATCTAAGGAGATTAACGTTTCAAGGTGGAGAGCAGGTTTTGTGCCAGATTTTACCTTATTTAAAAGCAAAAAAAAAAAAAAAAAAAAAAAAAAAGGATTATTCTTGCAGCCTTAACTGCAGTTATACCTCTAACTTTCACTTACTGTGAAATCTAGATTTAAACCATCCTACAAATGATGGGTACTTATGTATTCTATTCACAGAAAGCGCTCGTCATCATACAAATTGCTCAATACCTGCAAGTTGCGTCGTTAAAGACTACCTTTCAGGGATGAGAGAAAATACAAAGAAAACCCCAAAGCTTCAGTGAAATATCAATATTTGAATAAAAAAAGCAGCGTGTAGGTTGCATATATGCATTTAAGCTTGGGGGCTCTTCTAGCTGTGTACTGTATTTTTTCCATTTTCTTGAAGCTCAGTGACACTGAATGGATCAATAAAATACTGAGAAAGGCAGAGATCAATTTAATTTCATTTCAAATTCTAACGTTTAAAGATATTTTTGTCATGTCACTCATGTAGTAGCCTGCCTGACCTGGTAAGCTGGTATCTTGTGATGTCCAGCTACTGCAAAGTCAAGATTTCAGTTTGTTGGGATGCCCGTTGGCTTTGTTGGCAGGGCGGGGACAACAGGGAGGCAGAGAGGGAAGAACAACGCTTTCAGACACAGATATTGACTGAAAAAAAAAAAAAGGATTTAATAGAAAAGGAAATTTCATTTATAGTAGAATTCTCATGTCAATAAATTATATTTATGCATAGTATATTGAAAAATGTAGTTATTTTGGCTTCAGTTTGTAGATGGGCACAGGTGTCTGGTTACTTAGCACATGGGATAATAATAATGTTTCCTACCATATTACTTGCTTGTAATTAATTCAGGAGTGCTCTGCTTTTTTTTTTTTAAAAAAAAAAAATCTTTTAGTTCTCATCTGTTTCATTTCTCTGCCTTAGTTGCATTGCTCAGCAATGGCTGACTGTCTGGATCTAGCATAACGAGTAAGAAAAACAGAGATCTTTCACTCAAAACTCAGAAGGGATAGAAAATATAGCTTCCAGAGAAAAACACACCCACTTTCCAATTTGTTTATTTATAGTACAGAATCCTCTATATAGGTTGCCTTATGACTTTCATGTCTAGCAACTTGGCTTTATTTTTAAGTTGACCAATTATTTACCTGTTTCCACAGGAAGTTTTCTCTCTCTATATGTAGGTGTTTAAAATGTGAATTAGCTGCCTTATTGCAGCCTTCTGACCACAAACTCTTTGTATCTAGGCTGGTTAAAAAGGAAACATTTTGCAGTAAAGACAGAGAAACAACTTGCCAGCTGGTGATCCCTTGAATACCTTCTTTGCTCTCAATGATAGAAATAAAAAAAATCACAAGAGAGAATCATATATTACGGAACACAGCCAAGTCAAACAAGCCCAGATTTGACCCTCGGAGTCCTAATAGCATAGAGGAGCGAGGAGTTTGCCAGCGTGAATGGAATCACTGGGTTCAGCCGAGTCTGGCTTTATACTGTTTGTATCCAAACCAGGTTAGCTGCAGTGATTGGCCATGAATGTTAAATTTTGGATTAGCTACATCTGCCTGCGGTTGAAGCCAGCAACTTAGCCTGAAGATAGAAGAAAAAAAAATAAAAATGAGAAAGGAGCTTGTAGAAAAAGATACTAAAGTTGTTGCCTTACCATTGTCTCATATCCTGACTTCCTGTTCTGGCTTTGGCTACAAGGAAAAGAGAAGTCACCAGCAAAACATGTGCTAGGACATGACATTGTGTAGGCCACAAGGAAACCGAAGGACAGAAATTTAAATACACCAGCACTTATGTTTCTGCAGTATCCTGTGTGGTCTTTCTTTCCTGAGGTACCAGAATCTACAGCCAGGGTTTTATTGAAAATTTTTCCCAAAAGTAACAACTGACAACTGTAAATATGACACAATCAAAACCTTTCTTCCTCTTTCTGTCTAAATAATGAGTTCTCATTCCTTTTAGAAAGTGGAAGCGTATGAATGTTTGTCTGTTGTAAAAAAGGTGTCGCCTCCATCCCCCCTAAAAAACCCCAAACCCACAGCAAAAAGGCCACTTCAGCCTGAATGTTAGACTTTGTTTTTCATTTGATTTGATTTCAATCTCAATTAATTACTTGGCTTCCAAATGTAAAGCCTGTCCAGTTCTTTCCAATATAATATTTAATATTCTGCCTTTCTACATCATCTTCTTAAGGATACAGATTGTTCTCGCCATTCACTTTCTGCACATTTGCAAATACAGTTGCACAGATTGGGAGCCTTATGGTTCTTTTTGTGGCCTTTAATCTCTTCCTTTAAAACTTTTAAATTTCTCTAGTCTCTTTGATCACAAACGCAATAAACCCATCCTCCCTACAGGTTTTAAGACAAGCCCAGATTATGTGGATAGGAGAGGCAATAAGGGAATTAGAGCTAAGAAAGAAATCAGTCTTGTTCTCTAATGACTTCTTATTTTCTACTGGTGATAGAATGAGAAGATTAAATCTCTGTCTGCAAATCTGGTGAGGACAATCAAAGAAGGGGAGAAGCAGAAATGATTAGACAACAACTTCTGCCAGCAAAGGGAACTGAGAATGTCCTTCAACAAACTCTTGGAATGGAGGAAATGGTCAGAGATAGCCTGAGCAGCAAATAAAGCGTCGTTGAAATGGTTGGAAAATTCCTCCTGGTTTCGACAGATTGGCAAAGGCATCTGTCATCCCCACTTCTACGAAAGCATTTTAAAGAGAGAAAAAGATTTTTAAACTATGTTACTGAGAGGTGCGATGTGTGGATCAAGCCTGTGACAGAGCAGGGCACGTTTCTTCAGTTAAGCTCTTGGGTAACAGTCCCAACTGAGGTCCCCACAAACGTGCAGAGATATGCCTGTGCTTAAATGTATTCAGCTTGTACTTAAACCATATACAGGTTCGGAGCCTCAGCTGACCTGGTAATGTCCATTTAAGAGAAATCTCCATTATTTTATTTAAAGCTCAGAGATTATGGCGAAATGCATCTTGTTCCAGAAATAGTTCATCTGATTTCATCAAGGAACTGCTCTGTATTTCTGAATTTGTTTAGGAAAAAAAAGCAAGCGAGGAAGCGTATAAAAAGTGACCTATATTATATATATATAAAACATAACAGTTATTTTTGAAAATGTACCCCAGTTCTAAGAAAGAGCACTACAGGGGAAGGACCTTTCAGCTCAAATTTGTTCAAGTAATCAACAGTTTTTTGCAGAACAAGGATTGGAGAAGGAACATAAGCACACAAGGAAAAACAGACTGGAGTTTGCCTTTGTGCTGTTCTTCTGCAGTTTCAGACATGTTAACATTTTATATACAGTTCAGTAAGCATTCACTGCTGCCTATTTATTCCAGCACTGTTAACTACCAAGGCAAGTTAAAATTGTAGAGTCAAACTTCAGCTTTTCATTTATTTGAATTATGATTTCCTGAGCAGTGTTCTCACCAGCTGGTGTACTTGTTCATTGTAGTCCATTGCTCACTTTGAATGCTTTGCATGGGCAGCTGCATTTCTTTCAAAAATAATAAAGTAGCATTCTTGTTACTGAATAGTTTCTGGCATTTTGTATTTTTAACTGTTCCTCTAGGATGAAACGAAATTAAATTAACAGAGTGTTCAGTACACTTATTTAAAAACAAAACAAAACAAAAATATTTATGCTTCCTGGAAACGTTAGCTATAGAACATTGTGCCCCAAAGGAAAAAACACATCGTTAACTTGTTACTGATCTTGACAGCGTATTCACAGCTTCCCTGAATTTTATGGCACTAATTCATGATAGCCTTTTAACTAGTCCCTATTTCCAAGTCCTGGAATCATGAGCAGAAATGTATTGCAGACATAGCATAAGTCACATGGGTCACTAGGATGCCTAAATAATTAAATTATGGACACAGGCACAGAAGCGTACTAACGCTGCAGATGCAAATAACCTGCATGTTCAAAATACACCCATCATTTGCCTTGCATAGAACAAGAGGCTTGGTGTTCAAAACCAAATCCTAAAGGATGTAAATGAAAATAAGCTCGATGTGTGCCCAAATGGATAGTGGAAGTTTCCAGCTTCCACTGAGGGCAGTTCAACCGAAATTTTGATCCTCGGTAGAATGGCAACTTAGCCTGACTAGTTCACGCAGCACACCTGCATTTCATTACTGTCCCTGGAGGGAAAAGGTTAGAAACATCCAGAGTCCAGACAGTCAGGATTTTAACAGGGATGGAATCCAGTTCAGAGATTAGAGAACACAATCAAACCAGCCCTAGTTGTTGACTTTACTATTTGCGACCGAAGTCTCCATTCCAAAAAGTGCAAGGAATATCAGCGGTGTGAGCAGCGAGTGTTGAACAGAACACTGTATGTTACATTTAACCACCCACAGTCTCCTGATCTGACGTAGTATGTTGTTCCCCAAAAAGTCTGTGGCATCAGTCATTCAAACTGTTGTTAATCTTGCTCAGGAACACCTTGCTATGTATGATCTTGAGAGCACCCATTTCCTTCCCTTTGATGTCTGCAATAAGCTAGAAAATGTGATTGCGTCCCTGCCAAAACTTCAGTATCTTACATTAGAAGCTCTTCAGGCACAAGCGTGACTTTACATTATTCAAGTCACTGAGAATGGCTTGTAACCTTTATTCCAGATGGATTTTGCAAGGAGGGTGTTCTGTTACAGTGTTAAATTTCTTTAACTTGCAGATTTTTGACAAAGAAGCTAAAGATCTGGAGCGAGAAGTTTGCTTTATCGATATTGCCAGCGATGAAATTCCTGAGCGCTATTACAAAGAATCAGAGGTAAGAGACAACTTGATTGTGAAATGGTGAAGAAGGGAGTGTAAGAGGCTGCAGGAGAGCCTTGATAGGAATCAAAACAATTTAATTTTGTACAAAATCTTGCCGATCAACAGTATTTTAAAAGCTTTCGATGAGAGGGGAAGCAGATAGCAACCGCTCTGTCTAGATTGCGTGACACTTCCTTTTGCAGATGATTCCTTCAAGCTTTTGAAATGCTATCATACAGAACATATCCTGTACCAGACCTTTGATATTCAGCTGAATTCAAAGTAGAAAACAACTTTTCTCTGAATCACGAAGCTCAGTTCAGTGTTTGCAGGTCTGAGCAGTTTTCAGCATTCCTGTTGTCTTTAATTTGCATCGTGCAGTGAGAATAGGGTCGATGCGCAGTTGCTCCGAGGTGACCATGACACAAGACCAAGAGGGACTGAAGCGTACTACATACTGCAGTAAATCTGCCAAAGAGCATCAATGGTAGCAGACACGTTCGCTCTCTTAAAATTCCCTTGAAAATTGCTCCCATGTATATTTGATCGTGCACCTCTCTGCAGAACATGTTTCTTTTAGGTCAAGGCAGTCACTGATTTGAAATCAGCAGCCACCATGCAAATGAAGATGAGATCTCAGTGTTTTAATCTCAGACTTGAAAAATGATGGTTCAGAAGAAGTAGCTAGAAAGGAATGATCAGATCTATCCTTGCATTTAATTTTGGAGATATGATTTGCCTCTGGAGCCAAGTATATATTCATAGCTGGCAATGCGTATGGCAGCTGTTTGACTATACAAAACGAGACTACATAATCATTTTTAGCATAGAAAATTAAGACTTGCCAATGAATATATTTCTATACCACAGGAGACATGATTTTCAGACTGAAAAAGTCAGGTACTTGTTATCTTCCATTTATAGATCCTATTGCAAATTTTATGTATGGATCATAAAACAAAATTGGGTCTACATTAGAATGAAAAGTAATTTTATTAGTTTCCTTAGATAATGAAACCCATCTGTTATGTACTAAAAATTATATAACACCTCATGAAACAGCTTATTGGTCCCATCATCTTACCTGAACTCCATGGTCTTCTGGTTCCACTTAGGAACGACTGCTGCTATAGAATTTGTCTGCGTTTTAAAGAAATCATGTAAGATTTTTTCATCTCAGTGTGTGCACATCCAGAAATTGTAAACATGAAGGTAACATGTAGCTTTTCAGCTGTCCTTCCTATTTTTAATAGCCAACTATTAAGCATAATTTCCATGTGATTAATCTTATGATACAGAAAACCAGCATCGTGTTAAGTGAGGAAAGAATTTCAGAGTCTTTGTGTTGTTATTTCAAAGACAAATCTAGAGACTTGATTCCAAGCAAAACAGAATTTTATATGGGTTTAAACAACAAAAATAGCCCAGCATCTGTTGTTTTTTCTGTACTGATGGATGATTTGTATGTTGGCTACCAAATTCTGCTTTGGAATTCATACAAAATAGTAAGAACACCTTAGCGTTTAACTGTGCACGTACTGTAATTGATATTGAATTAATAATAGTTGAATTCAGTGTCTTCCAAAGTTTACAAACTATGGGGTTTTTATGCTGACATATGATGAATATGAAGCCAAATTCCCGTTTCTGATGGGGCCTCTTACATAATTTAGAGACTATAAAAAGACTTTTAATGTTTGTAAATGTAATTTCCGTCTGTTTTCAATCAGAACAGCATAAAAAAGTAACTATGTAAATGAGAAACGATCTGTGTTTTCCAAATAACAGTTTCAGAGATAACTAAAAGCCATTTACGGTAAGCTTTCGAAAGACATTTTAGTTACACTAATAACAACAATTTGTCTGCTTTTACATCATTTAATCTGAATTGATACTAAGTTTAAAGATTAAAAGTGGAGTACAATCCTTAGGATTTAAGAATTAGATCCCACAGGATAAGTGTTCTGACTCTGATCCAGAAAGACCAATGAGAATGATTTTGACATCAGGCAGGTTGGTAATCTCCTCATTTCCATGGGTCTTTCACATGCTTAAAATGAGCACCTTCTGTATCAAGGTGCCTTCTAGAAATGAGCTTTAAATTTATTTTATATCCTGATGAAAGTGCATCCTTCTTCAATTAAAATATACTTCAGGTTTTAACTGCAATTTTCATTATCTAGTTGTGTTACTGTCTATTAGAGAAGTAGCTTAAATAATTGAAACGTTTCACACACTGCTTCAACTGCTTGCTCTTTGTTAGTGCTTACGAGCCTGCGTGTAGAGAATGATTTCTGATGTGATCAGACAGCACTAATTACATAGTTGCTATTAAGCAAGTATTTGTGATTTCAGTTATTTTTAGCTTTGAAGTGGTCAGTTATCATTCATAAGCTGTTCGGGTCAATATCATAAGTTTTTTAGAGACCTCTGTATGAAAAACCTCTTTGAACAATTTGACCGTGACCTTTCTTTGAGTTCGTGCATCAAATAGCTCATGGATTATAACAGAGTGAGCCACAGCAGCTCTGGAGTTGTTTTTCTCATTTATATAAACAGAAGATATGGTTGCGTATGGTTAACACCGAGGTGATAATACTGCAGTTACCACGAGAGGGTTCAGGAGAAATCCAGGGGACTCGCAGCATCAGGCTTCGTATGCAACCGTTCTCTCTCTCCTAGCACCTGTGATCTAAAAAAATGTTGTTCAGTTGCACTGCCATGAATCTTATAAACAGATCTATATTTTTCCTTCCATTGTAACTTACATAATAATGATTCACGCATAGAAAAACAAAATGTGTAAAGCATCTTCATATGTATAATATTCCATTTGAATTGCATAGCTCATTTTGACTTGTGCTGGTACTGATGAGAAAATGTCTTGGCGGTTGAAGGGAAAATGATTGAATTCAACTTTGTACATATCTGCTATTTCATCCCTCCTATATATTAATTAAAATTGAAACATGAAAAATGCAGTTAGCTGGGGGCTTAAGGAGAGTTGTTGTTTCACTGAGGAACACTTTAAAGGAACCTCTGCTAATAATACTGAGTGATCTCCTGACCAGAATCATCCAATGGATGTGAATTCCCTTAAGAGTGGAGGGCTTATCTGTCAGGGTATGCACAAAAGGACTTAAATCACCAAGTAAACAGTGAATCAGAAGACAGTTTTGTTAGCTGTTACAAACACATGGAGGTATACTGATTTCTGCTGTCAGAAGAGTTGCCCTTGCAGAAGGCTGGAGGATATACAACTGCAACGATTCTGGGAATGCCAAAGGAGATGACTTCGCTTAATGACCATCTCCAGACTTTATTGTGAAGTAGCCCCCAGAGTCCTTACCAGTGCTGCCACATCTTACATACAGCTTTTTTTTAGAAGCGTGGCCCTAAAAATCCTCAAATTTTTAAGTTTAAATGTGAGGTTCCAAATTGAGAAAGCTTGGATCTAGATCCAAGCTAACAGATTTGCCTGTTTTTCTGTAAGGAGTCACATATGTTTCCAAATCTGAATGTACATATTACATTGAATACAGAATTTTATATTTCTGTATAAAGAATGTACAGGCCTACAGGTAAGAGTAATTGTATATTTTGTAAAGTCATTGCCTTGTGACTTTGCCATCAATGAATATGTATCACCAGCCATCGTGTATTCCCCGTATAGACATATATATTTGTCTGAATTGTAGAAAAGAACAAAACCAAGCTATATGGAAGAGTGAGGGCCTCGAGTGAATCATTCACTGAAATGAAACATTTACTGTAGATGTGAGCTACTGAGCAAAATGTTCCTTGCCACCATATTAAAGTTCTCAAACTGAACAGTGTTTCATTTCCTGTTCATAACAAAGCAGTTGAGAGCTGGACAAATGGAATAAACTTTTAACATTACCTCCAAATAGAAAGATCTCCTGCAGCTGCTGCAGTGCTCCTCTTCAGTTGCTGGCTTTTTTTGACTTTAACATAGCTGCACTGTAATAGGTCCAGCTTACTGCTGTCCAGGTGGTTTCAGAATAACAAAACCTCTGTGACATTACAGAGCCAGAAAATTTTGGTGGTTGAAATCCTACAGCTGCCTCAGCCCCACAGTGAATGTCAGTGTGAAGGGCAACACTAGTTCAGTACAGGGCATGGCAAAAACAGATGAAAATTTCCTTTTCTAACCTCAGTTGGGAACTTACATAAAGGCTGGCTGGATTATCATATTTTATCCCTCAGAATTGCCCCAGTATTTACAATTCTGAAGTATTTAGCTGGCTCTTCCAGAAAATATGTTTTAATGGAAATTCAAAAAGAGAAAAAAAGTCTTCAAAAAATGGCTCCACATAAATCTCTATAGTAGCATCTTTATATGAAATCTTTCCAGCACCCTAGCTGTATAAACTGAAATCCAAAACCTAGCAACTACAGCTGATGCCAGATCACATGCATTAAAACCATGAAGGATTGGTTCTGAAATTCAAGATCAAACAAAATGGTCTTCAGCTTAAAGAGAAAAAAAAAATTGACTGCACTTCAAAAGCACAGCAGCGGAATATATTGCAATAGGAGTCTGAAAAAACGAATCCATGCATTAAAAAGAAGGAAGAATCTTTGTTTCTGGGACATTTGAGTGGTGCCTAGTAAGAGAGTAGGATGTACGGCATAACACAGTGCACTCTCACCTCTGGAAAACGTGTTCAGCTTGGGGATTTTTTTCCATGCTAAAACGGCCGTCCAAGCAGCAGGTAATTTTCGACACAAATTGGTGACAAGGCTAACAAGATGTTCCATGCAGGCTTGCAGCAAACAGACAAAAGAGTTGTCAGCTGCAGAATAGCACGGGATCTTCAAATCACACCTGATACCATCGCAGAGCGAAGGGAAAGCTTGCCCATTCAGATGTGGAAGTTTTCTGTAAACAATGAATGTATTTTGTTATTTAACTTGAAGTAAAAAATAACATTTCAGAGTTAAATCTGAAAAGGCATTGCAGCAACCCGGTGCCATATTGTCAACATGCTGGTGTTTGCCTCCTGGAAAGGGGGTTACAGTTCCAAATCTGATGCCCGTGAATTCTGCAGTCCGTGCGGAAGGTGAAGTAAATAAATGCTAGATGTTAAATAATGGAATCTCCAACAAAAGCATGCTGAGCCAGGACCCGCCAGACGTGGCCTAAGTAAGAAACACTGAGAGTGTGCTATGTCTGAAACGACATCCGTCACACTGTAGCTTTTCTTTTATTTTATTGCAATTTTACATTTCACTCTCAAATAAGCCCAGCTCATGGGTAATGATGTTTCTGCTATGTTAGCAGAAGTGCTATTTTTAAATCACTCAGCACCTGGCAATAATGTATTGCAAATACAGAGTAGGTTTTGCTCCTCTGTAGCAAAAGGATTTGCCAGATGGGCTTTCCTAATAAATTGCATCTGATAAAAGGACGAGAAGGTTATTTAAACAAAAAGATTTTAGCTATGCCATTACGTTTAAAACAGATTGAGGATTTTGCCAGCAGATAAATTAAGGGGGAAACAGTGAATAGATGCAGTATTCTTTGAATGATGGCTTCCCTAGAAAGGAAGGCATGGGTGGCTAAAAGCAAAAATAAGGCACACACAAGATTAATGATCTAAATAATAACATAAAAATGGGGTCAGACCAAAGATCAGCTTGTCCAGTTTCCAGTCACTGACAAAAGTGTTTCAAACGCAGTTCCTGCCTAGGGAGTATGCTGCTTGCCCCCAGCCTGGTGCCGCTGGAATATGTTTTGCAAGTTCCCATACCTTTCAGAGGAAGACTAAGGAACAGCCATGATCCGGTCCAGGCAGGTGCTCAGCGCTTCCTCCTGGGACCTGGAGAGATGTGAGCATGGCACATGAGTCTGATTTGTTCTGGGTAATCTAACCAGTGAGCTACAGCATGAAAGTCAGGAGCTGCACTGCTGTGTAGCAATGACATTTTTACTTGCATTTGATAGAAAATGGTCTCCCTGCTTCATTTTTTTTTTTCAGAAGGCCCTTATATGCCTAATTGCAGAAAGGTTTCCAGGCTGTGAATTTTAAT
The DNA here is from genome assembly GCF_036417535.1 of Chlamydotis macqueenii. Classification (NCBI taxonomy): domain Eukaryota; kingdom Metazoa; phylum Chordata; class Aves; order Otidiformes; family Otididae; genus Chlamydotis; species Chlamydotis macqueenii. The sequence goes on from NC_141573.1 coordinate 3,937,848, forward strand.
CTGGCAATCTGAAGCCATGAGTTAGGCACATAAAATCATTCTAGGTTGTGGCTTTCATGTCAAAGTTCTCATAGATTTCAGTGGGGTTTGGATCAGACATTGAAGAACATGCTCCCTGTGACTGTGGCCAGTAGCAGAGGACTACTCTGTAAGTGTAAATATATGCAAAATAGAGAGAGAAATATAGAGATTCTTCTCCTAAATACTTCCTTGCATGAAGCATAGCACAAACAATTGCTGAGCCAGAATTTGTGTCTTTCTAAAATAGTCCAAGACTTTTTCAAACACCTGAATTTTAGCATCCAGGTAAACAGCCCAGTGATGTTAGCTTTACTGATGATAACCGTTCACCTCTGAAAAATCCTCCTGCCCTCTGAACTGATGGCCCAGAGATTAAACTCTCGAGTTCCCTTTGCTTAATGTTGCTGTGTATCTTACGTCCCACTCCTCAGCTCATATGCAATCCTTGAGTTTTAGCTCACCTGAGTAAGCACTCAGTAAAATTTTTAACATCTTGATGTTTCATACAGCAGTCTGGAAATCTGCTCCTCTGAATTCTTTCTGTCCCCTGGCTTCCATTCATCAGTCTGCAGTTTTATGGTATCAATACGTTAATGTTTTCAGAAAGGCAGGAATTTCCATAAAAGCTATTAGATAGAAGTTGCCCAAACTGTCCGTCATTGCCTGGCTCTTTGCTTGAAACTGTCCAGCCAATTTGTGACTGAACATCGTGTCCTTCAAGAAAAGTGGACGTGGTGAAGGGAAGCAAAGGTGCCATCTCTGGGCACTGTTAAAGGAATTTGCAACTAGCAGTGAAGTCGTGGATGAATTGCATTGCAGTATAGAATCACAGAACGGTTTGGGTTGGAAGGGACCTTCAAAGGTCATCCAGTCCAACCCCGCTGCAAGGAGCAGGGACATCTTTGACTAGATCAGTAGATGCATATTTGTAGACCACCAATTTAAGAACAATTTCCACTGTGAATGCCCTTGTCTGCTGGGTTAACTTCAACAAAACAAAGCACAACGTTGCTTTCACAGCACCCAGGGGGTTCTTGCAGTTTGATGAGGCACCAGTTTTATGTGTGACTGAGCAATCGTGCAGGGTAGCTGTTCGTTATTTAATTTTTACTTATAAATTCTGAATACTTGATACTGACTCAAATTCATCACATTAAATGCCTCTGGACTGCACTGGAGTTGTTCCATTACGGATCGGGTATCGCTGAGGCGATACAAGCTCTAACACTCAGCGTTATTAAAGTGCAGCTCTGCAACGCTCCACCAAGGCGATGGCCCCAGCACACTAGCACCGCATGTGTACGTAAGAAACAGCAGAGCCTTCCTTACACTAAACTATTTTTTTTTTCCTTTGATTTTCCTTTTTAGAAATACTTCTTTTAGACTGGAATATTTTGCGGGAATATTTGAAATAATTTTTCTGTAATTATTTCTTTATTAACAGACCCATCTACTAGAATTTTGCATCTTTCTGAATATTATGTCTTAGTTCTTCCCTTTTCTCTTTTTCTTTTCAGTATTACTATTATTATATTGATTGCTTCAGGCAGTAATCAGTTGTAAAACAACTCTTTCAACCAGAAAACATCTAGATCGATCTGAGGTCAGGCTTTATTGAGTGCAAAGATTGGCAGCAGCGTGTCAGTTGTGATATACAGTGGTATGCTGCTCTGATACATGATGACACTAAATTGTTTTTATGGTGATTTAACATTGAAACCTTATTTTACTGTGAGCTTAAAAGTTTCTGTTTAGAAAAGAATATGTCAGCAATAAAAGCAATTACTTTCACAGAGAAGGAAGGCTATCACCTCATTAAAACTTTGTTAAGATGCTTTAATGACAGAGCTTCAGTTTATGGATGAAATCAGAAGCCAAGTCAGGAGATCACTATGAACACTGGGAAAAAGGAATACTGAAGGATATATAAGCTCACGCTGAATGAAAGAAAATTACCATCAGAGTAGTGTTATCAGTTTGTTAGTTTTTCTCCTGATTGTATTCCATTTAGTGCATAATCTAAGCACATACGTAAATACCTGTTTTTATAACAAAGGCTGGATTTAAAAGATCTTCCCAGGTCTCGGCTTTGGGGAAGGCAACACAGGTGAGCACTAGGGGTTATTCCTGAAGGCAGATTTTAGAAGCTCCACTAAGAATTTACTGAAACTATGTTATTTTCAAGTTTTGAAAATGAACTATTAACTGTAAATTATTTCTACTTACAAGATGTAATTAGCAGGATTGGACAAAAAGTGAAATGAAATTATACCAATATGGAAGATAACACTTGGATAGATAAAACTGTATCTTGTGCAGATAAAAGTGAACCTTGAAGATGAACTCATATCCTTATTGGTTTTTGGTCTTGCTTTTGTAATTTCACTGCCAATTGATTTGATTTTACAGTTAGTAAAAGGCCATAAATAACACCTGGAGCACATTATATTGTAATGACTTGCAATAATATATTTTCCTATAGAAGAAAATGTCCTCGATTATATGACTGTCAAAGCATCTCCAAGGCTATGCTGCCATGGATTCGCTGACTGTTGGATAAAATACAGGATTTTATTTTAGTACATCCTGGTGCTTATTTAAGTCAATTTCCTATTACTTTTTCGTAACATTTATTAGCATGTTTTCCTATTTTATGTCGTATCAAAACATTTGCTTTAGCAAACTAACAAACAGGACTTCCTCTCCTGCATTTCCCAGTATGTTTCCTTTGTTTTGCAGGATCCTAAATATTTCAAGTCACAGAAGACTGGGAGAGGCCAATTAAAAGAAGGCTGGAGAGAGACCCATCAGCCGATTATGTGTTCCTACAAACTCGTGACCGTGAAATTTGAAGTCTGGGGACTTCAGACCAGAGTAGAGCAATTTGTACACAAGGTGATTGAAAGAGGAGCTGTTTCTTACCCTTCACATCAGCAGAACTTGAGCAGGACCCTGCACAGGAATGTAACTATGGCTGTGTAGAAGCTAGGGAGCTCAGCCAAATCTGAGCAAACCTCACTCAAGGTAGAGCCAAAGAGTTAATCTCTGGGTAAAAACGTGACAAAGCCTGGAGCTGCTCAGGTCTAAGGTTGAGAAAATCTATCAGTACCATTTTCAGTACTGTGATAAATGTGTGAGCTAAAGTATTTATGAGTACGCATGAGAACCATACATGTAGCAATGATGTGCAGAATTTCTTACAAAGAGGTAGTGGGAGTGTTTTCCAATCAGTGTACTAACAAATTAAGTAATGAATGGCATAACAGACAAACTGTAATGTTTTTCAGAGTATTGACCTTCCACACGTTAGAAAAACAACAAGGAAAAATAAGAGTTCCAGTCTAATTGCCCAAAGATTAATGGATTCTGTACACATTCCCTAATGGCTTCCCATGCCAGTCAAAGCCATGCTAACGGGATCCAGTGTTGGCAACAGATCCACTTCGAGTGGAGTTGGACTACAAGACCTCCAAAGCCAGTGTGCCTGATTCTCTAGGGCGTGTCTTTTTAGAGACAAAACTGTCAGAATATTTTTCACTTTAAATCATGTTGAAAGACAACAGTATTACATTTCTAAAATATTTTGTTGCTGCAGAGGTATTTAACCTTTCCGTTCTTTTGCAGGTGGTCAGAGATATACTATTGATCGGTCACCGGCAGGCTTTTGCCTGGGTTGATGAGTGGTACGGTAAGTATTCTCCAAATTTAGCCCATTTGAAAGGGCCGCTGCAAAGCTTATGACAGTTAACAACAGATTTCCATTTGTCTTCATGGACCATCAGGTCCCAGTATAAGTTGTTCATGAGAGGAATGGAGCTATCTTCAGTTTCTCTGGAACGTACAGAGCTCATAGACAGCAGGTTCTTTGTGGCAAGAGTAGGCTGCATTTCAGGCAGCCAGTGGGCAGCACACCGGGACGCCTTTACAGCCCGTGCATCTCAGAGCGTGCGCATCAGTGCTGTCACCCGGCATTGCAGGCAGATAGGAGCTGCTCCGGCCAAGAGTCATCTCTATACAGAACCGCATGCAGGTTTGGAGAAAGCTTCTTATTAAGACTGCATTAACATGCAGTCGTTTCCACACTGCAAACTCCTAGGGCCTCTGAACCAACGCAACTTCAGGTTTTTAGGAAAGTTTTAAACTGGTAATATGGATTGCAATAAAGAAAAGATGAGGCTCTAATGTCCTTTCTGAAAAATGGATATAAACGTAAAGCCTACGAGGCCTGATTCAACAGCAGCTACATGCCAAAACTGAATCCATGAACCAGCTGTGGGAATGGGCACTCAATAGCACAGAGTAATCCTGAATATCAAACCAGCCAATTACATTTTATAACACAATCTCACAGGGTTTCTGCTTTTTACATGTATTTTCAGTAAGATGTATCTATAATCACAGATACTTGTAGAACAGTTTCTAAGACATTCCTGTAACATATAATAGCAATTTGGAATATATTTAGGACGTTTATTTAGACCCTCCTTAAGCTTCAGGAAACACCATTTGGGGCATTTAATGGATAAGAATGACTCCTATCTTTCATCAAAACTCAGAAACATTCTGCAATGCTTAAAAATAATCAGTTTGCACCCAGCTGGTGCAAACATCTCCAGTGACTTCATAAACCTGCATAATTTGACACTAGAATTTAAGACCAAACTCATTGTGCTGATTGCTTTTTATATATGGAAAAAATTGCTTTTGAAATCGCAATGTTCTTATCAATTTAATAGCGCATGAAAATCTTGTGCTGTAGTGATTGTAGAAATACTGCAAGGTACTAAAAATATCTTCTGGTTTAGGATAGCTGTAAACTAGTTAGATAATTTTGTATCCAGTGAGAAAGAGTCCTTAAGAGATTTTTTTTTTTTACCTGAAATATAGTAATCCATTATTTTTCCTATATGAAGTCAGGGAAACTGATAACTTTGAATAAAGAAGCCTGACTTCATGTAAAAATTGAGCCTGCAAATTCGCACCAAATCTACCCAAAATATCTATTAAAGCAAGACATAAAGAAATGTTACTGGGAAGCAAAGAGCACTTTAGCAGAGTTAATGATAACAAGTGAGTAATCGTGAAGTAAAACATACAGAATAGGTTTAGCCCATAAAAAATTACCAACAGATTTTCCCATCTTAATTCTGAATGCACCCTATCAAAAATAGTTTTTCCACAAATGAAATATTGTTATACACAATAGAACTTAATTGTCAGGCTACGTATAAACCAGAAAAAAAAATCTGGGCTTACTAAAATAGATGTGAATAAAAGGTAAGTATAGAGCAAGATTTTTGTTTTGGTTTTTTTTAAAAAAAAAGTGCAGAAAGTTAGTTTAGGTAACTCTCTGTGCTGTCTGCAGCCCTTAAACCACTGCACTGTTCTGAAGTGGAACAGTTGGTAAAACTTACTGACTGGAAACCTAGTGCTTCGTTATCCAAAATGAGTGAGCTGCAATCTGCATCCATCCAATTCAATTTAATACACAGGATCTGTAAAACTGCTGTGGTACTGCTCTTGGCATGTTTATGTGTGTAAGGAGAGTTTTTCAGGAATATAATTTTTAAAGCGTCTGTGTGCCTTCGATGTGTCTATTACCATCTTTTAAAATAAAAGTTTGAGAAAGACTTGGAGGTGATATAAGTTAGCGAAACTGAATCCAATAATCAGTGTAATAAAATCAATTATTAAACAACGTGTTCTGTTATGGATATTACTGACTGCTGTCACTGTAAGTATGAATGTGTCTTGTCATTAAATTTACTAAACTGTATTTAGCTTTATTATTAAGAAAACCTGTTTTTACAGTGTTATTTACTAATAAAGCGCATGTTCTCTGCTTGGCAAAATGCATCCTTAGCATGTTACTGACATGGCTTATGAGCTTGTTTTTCATTCCAGATAACAGTAAAAGGAAAAGGCTAAAAAAGTACGAATTAGTGGTATTCTGTGTTTCCTTCTGATCAAAATTTTAGACTGTGTTCCATTTCCACTGATGCACTATTACACTGTGCTGCTGATCTAACAGCTGCAGTTACATCTTTCTTTAAAAGCTGTCTTGTACAATGCAGCAAGAGCTTCGTATCCCATACCAAAAAGTGGTGTGATACCAGGATTCGCAAATTCAAGTGACGCATAGTAAACCTAAGAACGACGATAGCCTCAAGAACAAAAACGCAGTATAGGTTACCAAAAGTGGGACACGTTTCCAAATATACTGTGCTAACAAAATGCTACTTAAGTATTGTGAATAAAAAGTTAATGGCTATTTTCATGAAGCTCTGAAGTTATCAAGCTGTTGTAAAGAACAGACAAAAATTCTGACAGCCTTCATGTTCACTTACAGCTTACTCGCAATTAGATTTGTTGAAAGCATGGGAATACTCAGCAGAGTAAGGTCACAAGTCAATTAATTGGATTCTTTATGTTTTTCCTGGAAGTGTGGTTTATGACAAATCTTTTAAAAATCTGTAATAATTGCTTTGAGTTACACAGCAAGCACCTAACAGAGTATGCAGTAGTTTGACAGCATCAGGCATGTCTGGACAATGATAAATGATCCTATCAGTAGAATCAGCCTGATTTGTGGGATATTTCTAATTCTTACAATTCATTAAATTGCTTGAGGCTACAAAATTGTTAACGTATTCACTACGAATTCACTTACCAGTATAATTAATTATCAGTTTCTGGAATCTATAAGCTGATGTGTGCTCTAACAGTAACAATATTTGCTGGTTATGAGATGTACTGTGCAAAGATAACATAAAATCTTTTTTTAAGTTCCTGGAAAGGTAAGTAAATGCTTATAATATTTCTGTATCTATCCTTTATTCCAAAGGATCTTCTAAAATCTTTTTAGAAGATCTTGGCCTTTGCCAAGGCCTGCACTTCAATACTTTTTGCCTACCTTATGTCACACGGATACTCCTAAACAATTTCCACTCCTTCCTGTTCTCTGACTCCCTTTGACTTAACCTTCTTACACCTTCCTTGGCTGTCATAACTACCTTTATGAGTCAATTTTCATAAAGCTAGTTGCTCCATGCTTTTATTTAAAATCCTTTTTTTGGCTTCTGCTGAAAGACTATATGTTCCTAGAACCTTCTCATTTAAAAAAGAAAAAAAGAAAAAAAAAATCTAAGTTTGCACTGAATCAATGGAAAATGCCAACAATTTTGAACTTTTTACAGATATGACTATGGATGATGTTCGAGAATACGAGAAAAATATGCATGAAAAAACCAACATTAAAGTTTGCAACCAACATTCATCTACTGTGGATGAAATAGAGAGCCATGCCAAAGCAAGAGTATGTCAATTTTTAAAACATATTGCCCATCCTCACCTAACACAGCTGCACAGATCAGAGAAGAGCAAGGAACTGATCTTGCTGACCAGTCAGTGGAATTTTGGGGAGGTTTTGCTTCAGTAGGAACAGAATCTTTCTCCATGAAGTGCAATCCTGCCTTTTATTTGCACTGTAAACTGCCACTGATGTAAGAAAGGGTGGAGCTGGGCTCAACAACTCCTTGTCTTCCAGGAAAACACAATTCGCAAATTTCACTTGGATGCATAAAGAGGAAGTCAAATACCAGTTTTACCTTCTATTATTTGAATAGTTTAAAAATGCAAGAGTTCAGACTGCTTCAGTCAAAAAGCCAGGAACATGGGGAGTGGAAAATTTCTGTGGGACTGATAAAATTGTCTGCTTCACCAGGGGAAAAGAAAAAAAAAAAAAAAGGCTAATGAATTATTCACTCTTTTCAAACTAATTTCAATGTTGTCATTGATGAGCTACCAACAAGGTAGAAGTATTTTCAGAAGTATGCAAGAGCAGTTTGTGGAGAAGGGCAGGTTTCTGCCTGGGTTCTTTGATTCAGATTCTGGGAACTTCATAAAGTATTTCAGTTCTTAATGTGGGCATGAGTAGGGGCCTAAAATTAGAAATTATTACTATCTACAAATAGAAAAGATGCAGTGATATTTGCTTTTGAAATGTTATTATTCCTTTATTTCTAATAAGTGTGCTGCTGCAGAACCCAGCAATGGTTTTACTCATGTAACAAGTGCGGGACGAGTCCTGAAGAGCTAAGTCCTGAGGTCTTTCCTGTGTTCCTACTTAGTAAAAATGGTCAGATTTTGACAAGATGAGAAACCTGAGAAGATGTTGCCTAAGTAATAACCAGAAAGGTGATTCTCGCGTTTGTAATGCTGCGGCTCCATTCACATCAAGGTTACTCCTTAGCTGAGCAGTAAATTGAGAATGAGTTCTGACTTTCATCTGCACTTCAGGGTTTGGGATGAATGAAGCCTGCCATCCTTAGTTCCCATGTGGCAAAATTGCCATTGAGGTCAGCACAGAATTTGTTATTAATGAAGAAAAGGAGAGAGCCTGAGCCGCCTTATCTCAGGGTAAAGGCCGGTTTTACTTGAGTGTGTATCAAAACAGAAGTGAATTTAAAGTGAGTGTAAGCTAAAAAGCCGAAGTCAACGGAAGGGACAGTAAGTATTTCATGTCTGAATTTAAAATGGACAGTCTTGGAGGATGCCACTTAGGAAGACTTTAATCAGTCTTTACTTAAATGGACAGTAAATTGGGAAATCTTCCTGTGCTCTTTCACTTTCATTTATCCAAGGCAACTTTTGTGTCCTGTTGTACAGAAGTCCTCAATCGAAAATAGCTAAGGTGAATGCACGGGCTCCCTTTGATGTCAGGGTGCTTCTAAACCGTTTGAGTTTAGAAACGCTACACACACTGTTACATTTGGGGCACCTCAAGTAGGGCCCTAAAATTAGAAATTATTACTATCTACAAATAGATACAAAATGTAAAAACAAAATGTAAATCAGCAAAACGGGTTCAAGTCTGTCCCCAACACAAGTTCCTGTGAGACCATCTGTTTATTTCCACCACTTATCTCAGGTTTGAAAATAGCCCTCACTCCTAATAACTGGCGCAGCAGTGTAGGCTGAGAAGGTCCCTGGAATGTCCTCTGCAGGAAAGAGAGGAGACAGCTGGCAACATGCATGCTTTTGTTTATTGAATAAGATGTTGTCATACAACATAAAGCTTCTTCTACAAAGCATTTGCAGCCAAGGCTACAGATGCACAGAGCTGGGTAATATTAAAAAGTATCGATGTACTGAAAGCAGAGGATTTTGTCATACGTACGGTAACATTGCCAGGCCCGTGTCTCAGACAGCCAAATGTGTGAGAATTTTATTAAAATGCTAGTGGGGTTTTTTTCCTGTTTTTTTGAGCTTTCAGAGCTCAAAGAATCTATAAAATTGGTTTTATACTTCAAATTTACAAATTTAACATGACGTTCAGTGAAAACTGTAAAATTTTTTCAGTTGGCTCCGTGGACATCTTGCAGGCAACGTAGACGTGAAGCAGCAGGTTTCAGAATGATCTTGCTGATTTTTTTTTTTTGCTCAACTTACCTGTTTGTTTCATCCTTTGGGGATTTTATCAAAGAAGTTTTGCACGGCTCAGCTCAGAGTACATCTCTGCTGGGATCACTCTGCCCTCTTGTGGGTCCCTACAGCACTGTGACACATTTGTCACCTGCGTGGGAAGACTTTCACTGCTTTTAAAGCTTTCCGTGGACCCGATTTTCCACTGCAAAGTGGCTTTAACCTCTCATCTCATTTTGCATCTTATTTTGCAGGGAATTAAGCAGTGGATTTGTCAGTTGGCCATAAACGTTTAAGTACAGATTCAGGATGGAGAAGTTGGAAAGCGTGCTGTGGCTGCATCCAGTGAGAGGAATTCTTTAGGCTTTATTAGCAGAAAAGCAAAACGGCCTCAGTTACGTGCTTGCAGCTGCAACTGGAAGTCAACAGCAGCTGTGCATGAAAGGAGAAAGAATTTTTCATCCCTTGATAATTACAGTAGACGAACAAACCCATGACAACCCTTTACTCGTTAATGCTCATAATTTAGATGGAAAAAAAACTCAGCAACCTGTTCGGTTTATTTTGTTTGAAGTTCTGAAACATTCTACTTTCTCGCTGTGTATCTAAATGTATTATTTAATTGCCTGCTTGATATTTCCAGCAATTACAGAGGTAGCACTCTTTATTCAGTTCAAACCCAGGCAGAAGAGGAACCATTAGTTTGTGATTAATGTACTTAATTTCATTTCCTTTACATTGGCTGCTTATTGTACTCCAATCAATGCGTTACAATAGGAAGGCATTCATGTGGAGAATCGTGCTTAATGATACGCACGATAAACAGTCATTCCCTGATTTAGAATTTGGATGGAAGTAGTTTAACTGAGTTGATGAAATAATCATTTGAAATTATTCTAACCTGCCTTTATCTTTCTTTCCTTCTTGTTGAAGACATGACAATGGATGAAGTCAGAGAGTTTGAACGAGCAACTCAGGAAGCTACCAACAAGAAGATTGGGATTTTCCCACCCGCAATATCTATCTCTAACATTTCCATGCCTTCTTCAACCCGCAGTGCTCCATCTAGTGCGCCGTCAACTCCTCTCTCCACAGATGCTCCTGAATTCCTAACAGTTCCCAAAGATCGGCCTCGGAAAAAGTCTGCTCCAGAAACTCTCACTCTTCCAGATCCAGCGAAAAAAAACCCTTTAAATTAACCTAGCATGTTTCCTCCTGATAAGCCATGTCTACCACAGCAAGAGTGACGTAACTCAATTTCTACAAAGGTCATGGTGGTTTGTTGGTTGTTTTTTTTTTTTTTGCTTAAAATAATCTTACTGGTGTGGAAAGATTACTTCTTTCTTCAGACTTGATCCTTAAAACTTTCAGAGACGTGCATGCAAGAGAATGTAGTTTATATATTCCTAAAGTAGTGTTTCAAGCCATATGGTGCATCTTACTGACATACAATGAAATAGTCTGAGGGGAACCCTATAAAAGAAAATAAATCTTTCTGTAGCAGTGTTCTACCTACAAGTCCTCATCTAGGTCATAGCATTTATAATTGGGAGCAGGTATTTACTAAAGCTGCCAAGGACTTCTGAGGCAAATCAGTGCCAACTAGAATGCAGGGTTAACAGGAAAAAAACCCTCCCATTTTCTTCTTTTATAGCTGATTTTAAAATCCTTCCTACTCTCAGGCTTCTCCTGTCTACATAAACCTTTGACCTGTACATCATTGTACTTGAACACCAACAGCAATCACTCAGATTCACGTTTTGCTTAATATGACTCAGGATTTGGGGCCTAGCTAACAAACACAAAACTTTCAAACCTAAAATATCACTGTATTGAAGCCCCAATTGTAATTAATTATACTGACTTAGAGGCCATTGAACTATTTCTATCTTGCACATAATTTGTAAAAGAAACCACCTATTTCTTGTAGATAATGTATTTTAATAGCTCTCCCCTGTCCTTTTGTGATCCCTCAAGTCCGTACTGGTGTTCATCAATGGTGTTCCATGTGTAAGACTGAAAAAAAAAAGCAGCTAAATTGAGCCAGTTGAGAAGCAAAACCAATGAATTCTGTCTTTTCCTCACTGGAAGAAGAGTGGTAGTTACGCTGTAAGACCTTGAATGTAAAGGAAAGAAAATCTGAGACTCCTTTTTCTTTCCTGCCTCACATCTTTCCTGAACAGCACAATCTCTAACAGAAAGCTGGTGCCAGGCTCTACGAGTCTAGGGAAGGGGTGAACAAAATCAGTCCCTTTAAAAAGCAAACGAATCGTGGGGCCGCTCAGTCCCGCGTAGGGTGACGTTAAGGAAACAGAAGTGCTCTTCCTGGTCTGTGTGTGAAATCACTCTTCAATCTCAGGAATTAAAATGTAGAAAAGGACGTTTCCCAGTAGGGAAGTGCAGATTGTGGAAGGGGGAGAAAAATAAATGGCAGAAGTGGACTCTTCCTTCTTTCCTTTTCAAAATGTAAGCTCGGTGAGAAACCTCCCCACTGACCCCCATTTGGGGTCCTTTGTTCTCTTTCATACAGAGTGCTGTTTAATAATGCTGTCAGTCTCTGTCTCTCTTGCTAGCTGCAGTAGACGTTAAATAAGCTGCTGTTCAATTCCCAGTGAATGATAGCTATTACCTGAATCAGATGATCAAAGTGGGTGAGATTTTGTACCAGCAGTGACATGGTACATGGATTAAAAAAAAAAAAAAAGAGAGTCCTCCAGAGCTGAACTCTCATTTAATATTGAACAATCAGTTTGGGGATGGCCTTTTACCTGAACGGGACGTTTGTGCCATTTTCTCAGCACAATGCTGTGATTTGACCGGCTTAAATGCACTGAACTTCTCAATGGCTGTAGATCCAGTAGAAGTTATGTTGAATGTGTGATATTTATAGGGTAGTTTTAGAAGCAGGAGAGGTAATTCCACTGCCAACCTGCACTGAAAACAAGTGTATATCTGTTTAATAGTTAAAATCGTGTAGCTAGCAAAATCCGGGAGCTCTTGGTAGGTTAGCTGTGGTCTGACTTCATGCATTCTCCCACTTACTGTCCCTGTTTTGCTTTGCTTTTCTTCTCAGAGCTAGTAATTTCGTGTGATTAATAAACTAATGAGTGATGATTTTTTTTGTTTAAAAAGAAGCCGCTGTAATGATGCAAACAAAACTTTCCTACATTATTTTATGATTTCAGCTTAGAAAGTGTGCAGATTAAGTATTTGTGATTATAACTGGTCTAATCTTTTTAGTATCATTATTTATTTAGTAGCAAGATTGGAACATTGTCAGAAAAGAGAGACCTTTGAAAACATAAAGCATTGTTTGGTTGTTTTTTTAATTTCCTGAATTTGACCTATATAGGAATAGTTTAGGTCTGCTCCACCTGAAAGTCTATTTTTCAATGAATTTTTTCTTTATCAAAGAAATATTTGCTCAGCTTTAGTCATAATGTCCTTGTGTTCACATATTACTGTTTCTATAGAGGTTTGGGCATCTGGGTTTGACACAGATTATTAAACCAAAGCAGTCATACCTTTACTCATATTCAACTGATTGATTTCCAGTCCCACATGGATACATTGGTTATTGTATTAAGTAGGTTTGGGAAAATTATTAACATACCTGAATAAGACACATCTTAATAGCTGCATGCCAGAGATGTAGGAGAAAGACACTGATTATGTAATGGAAACAAATGACAGACTGCTTAATGCTGTGTCTCCATCTGCATGTGTTGCCGCCGCAGCCCTTCCCTCGAGCAGAGCTGTTCTCCAGGAGTACCAGATTTATTGACCAAACAGCCTGAATTCGCAGTTGGCCACCACAAGAATCACGATCAGCCACATTGCCTCCATGTTGTTTCCTAATGAAGACAAATAAAAAGATCTGTAATGTTTCATAGCTTTGGATAAGAAATACCCCAGGCTTTTCATTGCCTGTACAAGTACCCTCTGCTGTGTTCTGCTTTGCTTTCCCCTCCTGTCATTACCGGTTTGGTCAATATGATCTTTTTCTGTTTGGTTGGTTTTTGTTTGTTTGTTTTTTAAGGTAGGATAACTTCTAGAATATTCCAGCAAACACAAACACCCACCCAAAATTAAATTTAAAGGAAAGTCCAAATACTTCAGTACAACGTATTGTGGCAAAGGGTTGTTTTTGTTACTGACTTTCATAGTGCTTTCTGCTGTATTTTCAAACATGTTTACTAGCAGAAAAAAAACCAGCATTTTGTAGGCGTTCATCACTTCTTTTGCAAAAATAAATGACGTGATTATTTAGTGAGTACATCTTGAGAGTGTGGTGCCACGCAGCAAAGCCGAATAGGCACAAGAGCCGCGTTCCTGTTCTCTGCACAGTGACTGAAGAATTACGTGATACAGCTCTGCTAGGCCTTCACAAGGAATTTTTCATCAAGGAGAATACAGTTCAGAGCAAATAATGTGATTAGTTTGTTTGGGTTTCTATGAAAACCTCCTCCCAGCTTTGCTTGTACTTTTATGTATTTCATCTAGAACAATCATTACAAAATAACTGGCAATTCATTGCAGTCTTTAGCAGGGTAGATCTCCTAATAAATTTAAAAAGGGAGGTATCCATAAAGACTATGAGGAGCAGCACATTCCTGAAACACATACTGTTAGGATTTCCTATGAATGTAATGGTTAATTTTGTAAATGACTGGATAAATCCTATGGGAAGAAACTATTTGACCTTATTCTTTGGCTTTTTTTATTATTCTGGAAGGTGATTTTGTGACATCTAGTAGCCAATTTGCATTAACTGCTGCTGTAGAGATTTTGAAATGGAAATATTTGTTCCTTGAATTTTAGTTTGTAACAAGACTGCTATATTTTGTTAAAACTGCTTTGAAGCTTGCTGCACTGTATCTTCAAAACAATGTGCTATCATTTGAAGTAAGCCAAATGTATATGCTTTTTATGAATTAGTGAGTGCAGTAAGAGAGAATTCATGATCTTGTCAATAGGAGCTTTTCTGTTTCCATTGTTTGGACTTGGTTTTATATGTGTAAGTTAAAATTGCTAAATAAGTCTAACAATGTTTTGCTTTAAATGAACAGCATGGTCATTGAATTACAATCTCCTGTAGTTTTGTGGTGTCACTAAAACAGGTTTCATTGTTTTATTTCATTTTTGTGATAATTCCATGTGACTCTGAATGTCCAGTAATTCATTTCTTTTACTTAGAGCGATGATGGCTACATTAGGCAATACATCACTACCATCAAAGAAGGACCAAGTTTTGAAGTGCTCTGCATGTTAAATAATGCAAGGCTCAGCAGGAGAATTTGATTGTCATATTTCTCATTCATATCACTTAGTTTCTGATTTTTCCAAGTTATTTATTATTTTTAATATTGTATTTTTCCTTGCATTTTGTTGTAAATAAACTACCAACAATTATTCTTTACAATTGTGGCTATTTTTTTTTTTTTTCACTAGGTCTCCTCTAGCCAGGAACACAGCCATTAACATTTTTACACCCAGCTCTGCAAGTCACTTCCTCAAAAAGAAAAAGCACAAAGAATTTGCTTTGTAAGGGAAATTTAAACTACTTACAACATCTACTAGGGTTTGGTGTGCCTCAGCGTTTTAAAGATTTTATCAGGGCAGGTGCCCATCAGTCTGGTGTTAGCCCATTCATTTGTAAATGACCATTTGGTTGACAAGGAAGTTTTTCAGTAGGGAATCTGATTCTCTATGCAGGGTTTGGCAGCCTGGTGTTGTAGCAAACACTGGAAGAGAGACCACTCGAAACCTCTCAGGAGGTAAGAATCCTCTGTCACTTGTCTACAAGTAATTTCATTTTAGTCAACAGAAATGTCACATGTACAATGACGCCTTGAGCTTCTAAGTAGAGGCTTACTCAACAGAAATAAAGCTTTCTCCGCACCAGAAAAATGGTAGTTGCTTATTCGGTGTAGAAATGCTTCACAACAGTGTAGGACAGGATACAAGGAAGAAACATAAGCCTAGAAAATATTTACGGTAGAAATCACGCGGTACAAAATGCAGGCCTACGCGGCCTTGGGCCTGTGGTGATGACCTTTCGGTGGGTCCAGTGCGTGAGCCCCCGTTGGGCTGAGCGTGCTGGGGCCGTGCCCTGCAGACCGCCGGGGCTCTGGCTGAGCCTCTGCCACCAAGCCGAGGTTGTGGCTGTCCCGTGAGGCCAAATGACGGCTGCATTCTCCAGCAAGCAGATATTGCAGTGGCAAGACCCCGAAATTACAGTGCTGGCAACATGTGTCCCCCAACAGCGGTCAACAACCAGCACAGCAACACATCTAGTGACTGGGCCTGACCCATTTTGTCGTTGGTTTGGTTTGATTTGATGTTTTTTTTACAGTTTGGGCTTGTATTGCTAGGGCTTCATTTAAATTTGCACACAAACTAAATACTAGCGCATGAAAATACATTACAAATTGGCTAAAAACCTGGACCTGATCCTACCGCTGTAAAATTGGTGGAGTTCGGGTGTGCTCTTGCGGGGGGGGGGGGGAATCCATCCTTTATTCTTTACCAAAAAATAGGTGTCTCATAGGGCAGAAATACATTTAATTAGTCTTACAACCACCAATGTTTTATTGTGTAGATGCAAAACTACAGAAGCTTCATCTGGACCAAGGGTATGTATGGCCGTGGAAATGATCAGACCGATGGCGCGCACGGATACACTGGGAACACCTGCGTAACAAAAATCCTGAACGCTGCCGAGTGCCCTGCCTTGTCACGGGATTCTGAAAAATGAATGGCTCTTCTTTGATTTTATAACGTTTAAAATATTCAAAACGCGTTTTATCTTTGCGTCCTTTGCAAATGCCAGCTCGAAGCCCCCCTCCCGCCCCCAACGGCGCCCGGAAACTCCCGAACGGCCTCGGCTGTTTCCGCCACCCTCCGCCGGCTCGGGCAGCCGCGCATGCGTGCTGTGCCGCCCCAGCAAGTGGCCGGGTACGCCGCGCCAAATCTCGCGCGAGGTGGACGCTCGCCAAGATGGCGGCGCTGTGCGAGAGCTTCACGCTGTGCGGTTTGGGTCCCAGTGGCGGCGTCGGCCTCGGCGGCGGCCTCCTGGCGTTGGAGCCGGGCCCCGACCCCGACCACGTCCTGCTCACCGACCGCGGCAGGACGGCCACTCTCTTTAAGGTAACCGGGCGCTTGGCCTCGGGAGGTGTCGCTGCTGCTGCCGGGCAGGCCCGGCCTGTGGGAGGGTCCCCGCGCAGCGCCTCGGCGGTGGCGGCGGCTCGCGGCCGCTGTCCGGCCTGCCCCGGCCGGCCTGGCCGGAGGGCAGCTGGGCCCGGCAGTCACCGGGCCCCCTTCCCGCCGCGTGCGCCCGCTGGTCGCCATCCCTTGGCTGGGGGCGGAGCGGCGGCGGGGCCTTCGGGACGGCCCTGGCCGCGGGGAGCGGCGGGTCCTGCCCTGCCCTGCTCACCTGCGCTCCTCTGCTGCGCCCCGGCCGCTCTGCCGGGGCAGCGGGTGTTGGCTTAGGCAGTTCCTTGCGTATTTGTGCTTTTGCTGATTTTCTCTCTCTATTCCCTGTTCCAAGCATTACTTCCATCCCGAAGCTGCAGAGTACGTAACGTTTCCTTACAGTAGCCAGGGTGACATGCGCTTTGTCCGGCTGCCAGTTTTGTGTCAGCTGCCTTCCTGTTGGCTGGAGGATGAAAGATTTTAGTTTGCAGCACTTGAAACTGAAAGTATGTTCTGGTGTCTTTTAATGTATGCATATATTTCAGTAGACAATAATAAGAAACTTTAGGAAAATATCTGGGTTTATATCCCTAGCTGGCTTTCATATTCCTGGGGCTACGGGTTGTATCTTAGTGGATTCATGATACAACCTCCTCTGGGTTGTTTAGCCCCACTGCCAAGACCGTACACGAGAACATAAATATGTTGGTAAATATGCCCAAAGTAGCTGAAGTCTGGGGAGAGGGGGTTGAGTACCCTCAGAGCAACCAAATATAAATCGTATCTAACATGAGTTTAGACAGTAAAATTCATTGCTCTTGGTCTTAATAACTTCTATTGAATGAGGAAGAGAAAAGGCAGGGTTCTGTACATGATTGTAGTAGTGAGAAAGAGCAACTTAGACTAGTGATTCAAATGTTCACTGAGGATTGAAAGTAGTATCTTAACTTTAGAAAAGCTGTGCATCATACCTGCGCTTCGTGGCGTAAGCCCATCTGACTGTTACAGGTCAAAGTTATTTCTTATGTGAAAAAAAAAATAATTCTATTTAATATAGAGTTCTTTCATGTTATGCTGAAATTTTTAGTATTAAAAGTCATTAACAGGAATGCTTAAGCAGAAGTGCTGAGTATAACAGTATTTTAATATTCTAATTCAAATAAGATGTAGCTACCCTGCATTTCCTTTCTGCCGTGAGAAAAATCCCCAAAGTGTACCACATTGTATTTTAATTACAGTGTTTTTCTTCTGACTTTTCTAGGTTTCAGATCAGAAGCCACTAGGTTGTTGGTCGGTTAAACATGGGCAGATTATCACATGTCCGGTTGTATGCAACTTTGAAACTCATGAATACATAGCTGTTCACGATGACAAGGTGAGACCCTTTATCTTTTCCTAAAGGAAAAAAAGGATGCAGTGAGTCTTCTGAGTGAATGTAGATAGGGAAGAAATCAGCGATGCTAGATTTTCGGCTAAATGTAAATGCATGGAGCTCTCAACACCCTTTTGCAGTTCAGGTCGTCTCTGCTCTTTCAGAGGGCAGGGACGTGCAGTGCTAGGGCTGTACACTGTGTTCTTAGTGATGTGACGATCGTCTGGGCACTAGTTTTGCGGTGACCTCTTAAAAACTGAAGCATTCTCTGTGAAGAATGCCTCATGCATGCATTCTTTAAGGATAAGTTATTTCTCCTGTTGCAGACTGGTTGACATTTAGAACTGTGTTGTTATTGTTCTGAAATTGTTAAAGTAGTTCATACCTGCATCTTTGTTTTTCTGTTTTTCAGTTAAAAACTTATTGTTTGTGTATGAGTAGTATTTGCTCAGCACATGCTGAACCTTTGGCTTCTTTTTTTTTGTTGTTGATTAAATATCTTGCTTGACCTTTCATTGTTTTTGAAACATTCTCTTCCACACTGGGTAATCTGTATCTTAATCTGTCTCCATCACTTCGATCTATTTTCATTTAGAATTCTGCTGTATCTTCTTCCTTAACCTTACTCTTTCCTAGCCTTTCTTTCCAATTCAAGCTTTCTGAGCTTTGATTCTATTCCCGTTGTTTCTGCTCCAACTTCTTCCCATGCAAGCTTCCCTTGAGTCAGTTTCCACAAAGGTTACTGTGAGTGCTTTCTGTGTATTTTCCTCTTGTATTTCAGTGACATGCAATTGCTAACACTGTGCATGCTGAGAAGTCTGTATCTTACTGTTTTACTGTGCTTAAAAAAATTACACTTCTCTTGAAGGTTTTAAGAATATGGAAGAACAAAGATATTAACTTGGACAAAGTATTTAAAGCAACGGTAAGTCTCGTATGTATGTTCACTTTCATGTTAACGTTTTGAATCCTGGAGGAGGGAAGACATGCTAATTTTCATAGTACTGGTCATTTTACCTTTTCTCTGACCATTGTCTTAATTTGTGCTTGACGATGTTCTGGAAGATTGCAAGGATTCCCCTTGAACTGAGAGACTTGATAATCAACGTATTAATCTTAAAGTCCTAATCCTAAGTCCAAAGTTTGAGGACTTTCTTTAAAGGTGTTGAATTATGTTCAAATATAGATTTTTCTGTTCTGCTGGCAGATGTGTTAAAAATGCCTTATCTTATACTGTATGACAGTTGTTAAACTCCTTACCCACAATTATGTTTTTTCTGATGTGATTCAGAAATGTGATGCTCATTGAGACACTTTCCTGTCCTTTTGTTGGGTAGTGATTTGCATTATTCATAGCATTTAAGAAAATGGGCTACATTATAAGTAATCTTGCAGGTTCATCATTCTTCTGTTACTCTTTTATTGAAAGAACTTAAAAACAATCACAGATAAAACACTTGGCTTTCAAGGAAATGTACTGAAGAACGCAGATTTTTTTTTTTCTTTTCTATATAGCTTTCAGCTGATGTATACAGAATACATTCCCTCCCCAGTGGAGGGCCAGTGGTACTATTCAAAGGAGGCGGTGTTCGAACTTTAGATGTCCTTTTGGAAGCCCCGCAACAAGAAATTGAAAACGTTATCTCAGACGAAGTCATCAAGTAAGTGATACGACTTTATGAAGCTTGCTTCTTGCTCAGAGGAATTGATGATGGTTATTCAAGTTGTTCCCTTTTTTGAGGGAGTAGGGGAGAAATCTGAAGACTGAGATCTTAGGGTTGGGTGTCTTTTATCTAACATGTTGTTTTTAAAATCTTAAAATTATTTATACAGACATCCTAAAAATAAGAGGCTGCCTAAGGAGTATCGATATGACTTTAGGCATAGCCCTAGAATTTAAGACGTTCATACAGCTTTCTGGTTTTAGGTGGAGTGCAGCCTTCATGGAAGGTCAACAACCTGTCTTAATCTTCGCTACTGAGAAAGTAAGTTGACTACTTCTTAAAAAACTTTCCTAGCAGCAAATATTAAGTGTTTTTTTCTAAAATCCATCACCTGTTTAATTGGATCTTAAGAGCTTTTAGTGAAATCATTATCCTGATTTAATCAATATCCTGTATGTCTTGTTTCTGATATAACAGTTAAATTGAAGTTGTGTTGCTTTCAGGGCTGAGGAGCCTGACTCTTAGAACTTCAGAGGACGGTTAAGATTAAATACAGTAGATGATTGTGTGAGTCTTCATTGCCCTCAAATACTTGCTCATTGCAAATAACTTAAGTTAATAGTATTTATGTTTTTAAAAAAGAATTATACGTGAATCTGTCTTTATTCAAATGCTTCTTCCTGTGAAGCTATTTGTTGCATCAAATTAAAATTCCCTTTTTGTGTTTGAGTCTGGAAACTTTTATGAATTAGGCTGTATGACCTATAGAAAACACAAATTCTTAATTTTGCTAAACATTCAAAGTTAAGCAGTACTAATAACAGAATTTGTTACCTCTTCTTTGTGTAAATTAAAGGGAAATTTTATTTTCTTTTTTGTTTTAGGATGGGCATTTTTTTGTCTATGTACAGAAAATTAAGATGAATAGCCTACACAAGTATAAGATTGAACAACAGGAGTTATCTAAGCCACTGAATTTCACAGCATATTTAAAAAATCAAACTATCACACTTCTGTGTTTGTGTAAGTTACCTTTTCTAACGGGATCTAATAATAAAGCAAAGAATTGTATGGGTGGACATGAAAGGCCAATAGTTATGAATTACTGTTTAATATTTTTATCTCTTTAAATTTTCTAAAACAGCTAGTGGTGGAAGTAGTAATTAAATCTTCTTGATATTTTAATGGCTGTAAAGACTTACTGTTCCTAAATGTTCTGACTTGCACCTTGCAGATCTTGTGCTAGCTATACTTTTTATTTTGCTGCTTTGCATGATAACGTGACCTTTAAATATCCTGTATTATTTCTTCTTTCACCATTCCCTGGATTTTGTTCTCTTTGGATGTCCTCTTGCTGTGTCATAGCAAATAGGTTTTCCACAGTAACAGATCATAAAAGTGTCATTGCTTTTCTTTTGACAGATTCCAATGACTCTGTGTACAAGGTTCTGATACCTCTGCGGCAAAATACTGAAGAGAGAGAGCAAATCTTGTCCAAGTCACTACTACTAAACCTTTCAGTATCTGGAAGTGTTCTAAAAGGAACTTCTTTTGTTGTTCTTGATAAAGACCATATCGCAGTATTAGGAAGTCTAGCTGCATCTGGTGAAGAATCCAAAGGTAACCTGAAAAATCAGATTAAGATGTCGTAAGTTTCCTTAGGCAAAGCACTAAGCAGGAGGAAATAGTGTCCATAAAAAGTTAGTTGGCTCTTGAAACTAGCACATAGTTGAGCTGTGCCTTTCAGTGTACTAGCAGAAAGATAACCTTTGTATCAGTAAACTGCGTAGTGCGTTGCAGGACTATACTCATTTGCTTTCATGCTGTTTGTAAACAGTTGAGAAGATGCAGCAAGAGAACTCATGGATGGAGGGGAATAAAAAGGAGGGCTTGGACACTTTGAAAGGGTCCTATCTGGGGAAACAGACCTAATGTCCTGTAAGAACTTGGGTGTCTAAAATAAGTGAAACGAACACTTCAGTCTCATGCCTAAACTTAGGAAGTGTGAGATCACTGAAACTGAAGCCACTGAACATAGCATTTTATAACAAAGTGTTCTTCCTGACTGGAAGCCACACTGGCTGCTGTTCTTCTTGCCGCAGCTTCTTGTTTAAAGCTCTTCACTGGAAAATTAACTCACCTTTAAATATTTCTCTTGAGATCTAACCAGAATGACTTTCTGATGCTGAATATATTACTCACTGAGATATTTTGAAACAGTTATTTCTATTTCTTGAAGTGTTTTTAACTGAAAGTAGCAAAGGGAAATGTAGCATTTATGTTGCTTTTTGGGTTTGTAACATCTTATCTCTTATTTTCATAGAGTGCCTAACAATATGGAATACAAAATTTCAGACATTGCAAACTTCAAAGGAGCTGCCCCTGGGAACCAGTGGACAAGTAAGCTCCGTCTTTTTGTGGTTCATAAGTTTTGCGCGTTAGGCATGACAGCAGTGAGGAGACTGGTGGGCTTTAGAGTTCTGCTTTTGTCTGGAAGAGCAGTGAATGCTAACTTCTGAAACAAAACTAACATTGACCAGCTGATGAGCAATTTTTGTCAGAATATTTAGCGGGGGTATGGTGGCTTGTGGCAATTTGATAATTCAGTACCTTCTCACTTCTGATGGTCTTGATTATTTGGTGAGAATGAAATAGCGAATTTCACAGAAAAATCAGCCAGTATCTGTTCTGTTCAGACAATTTGGAATCGACTGCCTAAATGATCCCTGCATCTCCCTAAATAGCATTTCAGGATTTTCAGGTGTCAATTAATGATAAGTAAACTGACACCTAAGTAATAAATGCAGTAGTGAAATAGAATAGCTGACTGGTTTTGTAATAAAATTGCACAAGAGGGAATTTAAAAAAATAAAATTATCAAGTGGACTTAATGCCTGAGAGAAGCCACTGTACTGTAAGACATCCCTGGAAAATACTCAACAGAATGCTTCTTATTTCTGTATTTAAAATCAATGGTTAATGAAGGTCTGCTAACAAGTGTTAAACTTACCAAAAATAATTTAAAAGAATCTGTTCACTGTCTCTTAGTTTAATTTTGTAGTGAGGAGTTAAACATCAGCTTGTTCAGGAACATGCTTCTTTGCTCATCTCCTCATTAACAATATGTTTTAATATTTTGTAGTTGTGGTGTTATGAGGAAAAATTTTTTTTTACTCATGGGAAAGTGCTAACAGTAGTTATGTACAAGTGTGAAACATCATCCTTGGCAGCTGCTGTGGGAAAGCTCAAGGACAGTCAAACCCCTGGTAAGAATTTTTATAATTACAGTGAAAAGATCTCATAAAAGGAAAACCTCTGAAATTGTATAAAAATTATTTGAATACAGTCCTGTAAAATCAATTGAATCTAAACAGCTTGAACTAACCTAACGCTGTATTCTGTTCCTGGTTGTTAAACTTACTGTTGCTGAGAACGCTTACTTACTGAAGCTTGCGGATGTCTGAATTTATTGTGGTTTCACTTAAACTGGGTTGTCATTCAAATATGGAATTACTGAAAGTACTGGAATGCTGGCTATGAATACTGAAAACAAAATGAAGTGCTATCTCCTATAAATTGTTTTCAGAGTTTATGGTTACATGGGGTGATGTCAAATCTTAGTTTGTAAACTTTAGTTTAAAATTGTAGTGTTATATTGTCTTTAATTTAGCATTGCACTGGTAAAATGTTGTTGCAAGTAATGCTCGCAGTGAATTGTGTAATACCTTATTTCTCTTCCTCCCAGAGGCTAACTGTATGCAAAAGGGGCCATAAAATTACTTACTGCTGAGCTAAAACTGGAAACTTTTTCTTGGCAGAAAATTACTTGGATTATACTTTAGAAAACACCTATTTAGTGAAATACGTTGATGTAGTATTAATATTTTAATGAATGTGCTTTGTGTTACATTCATGTCGTTTCGTTTTTGTGTTCACAGATGTGTCTTCATTTATAAACTGGAATACCCTTGGAGATGAAGAGCTGGTGGTTTCCTTTCAGTCACAGCAGTCTGTAGCTCTAAAATCTGAGTCCAAAATGACTGTAAGTTAACATTAGAAGCATGTGAGGTTTTTGTTTTGTTTCTCTTGTCTCTTTCCCATGCAGTTACTTTTAGGTGTTGTAGCAGAAGGAAAGTTCACTTTGTCACTCATTGTTTCTAACACCGTTTCTGGAACGGGACTACCCAGTTACTGATTGTAATCTGTGCAGCAAGTTGGCGCGTGAAGTTCCTAGTTATTTTGATTGAAAGTGTTAAATGTATACCATCTTTTTGGAGATGAATAATAACTTTTGGGTTTTCTTTATAATAGTTAAGGTCAAAAAGGAACACTGTTGCTGAAGTGCAGCCAGATGCCTCATCAGTTGGGCAGCTTTTACTAAATCTAAAAGTAAGTAAACCAAATATCCTAAAGTAGTGTTTTAAATATTCTCAGAATATCCTAGTTGTCTCTTAAGCTATTATCTTTTTTCCTGTCCTCTTGCACGTATCAAGTTGACGAAGCTGGCTTAAACAGGTAAGTTGGAGGATGTTGTTATTGTGCTAGAACAGCATTTGGATATGATGAAATTAAAATTTTGCCATAGGAGTGTGTTCTAGAACTGTACAATACAGGGCTTATAATAGCTACCTGAATTCTGAAAACTTGCACAAATTTGTTAATTTTTAATGAAAATCTTCTCTTATGGTTAATAAGGTGGGAGGCTATTTCACCTGAACTCTGCTTTTTTTAAAGCTTTTTTAGATTCTTATGTATGGCTTTAATTTTGTTGAAGTCATCCTGGATCTAGAAAGTCAGAGTGCTAGGAATTCCACTGCAAATACACCAGTAAGCTGTTTGGTTCCTTTCTAAAACTTGCTGCAAGTGTTGTGATACTTTTTAAGTTGCATCTCTTCCTGTGTGAACGTACCTATAATTCAACTGTGGCTGGACATCTTGGTAATGTTACTGCAGTAACAGGCGAATAATCCCTGAGCAAGTATTGAAATATACTGCTTACCTGAGTTTAGAGTGAGTAATTGCCCTCATTTGGCTCTTTCACGACTGAGAGAGACTTACCAAAATGCAGAATGGAAAGGGTTTTTTTGTAAATTTTTTTTTAGCTTGAATTCCAAAATAAGTGTTTCTACTTGGTCTAATTAAGTAACAGTACAGTCCTCAAACCTACGCCTTGTTCTTCTGAGTTGCACAGTATTTGTCATTTTCAGGACGCTTCTACAACTGTATTGGAAGATGAATTGAGACAACTGATGTCAAAAGTACAGATGCCAGATTTGCAAGCCACCGTTGGATGTGTAATAACTGCCCTTATAAACAGATGTAAAACAAATCCAAAGTACTATCCTCAAAATTTCCTGCTACATATGGTCCAAACCCAAGACTTGTCTTACAGGTGATGATTCTGCATTTTTTTAATTGTAAGGAATAGTCTTTAAAAATTAAAGAAATAGAAATCTAGTTCTTTATAAAGCACTCTTCAATTATCTGAATTTACTTTCCAAGGTGCTTGTGCTTATTTTCTGGTGAAGCTGACACTTCCTAGATGGATTTTTGTGTAAAACGATATTAGTACTTCTGCGTTAGTTGTCAGTGTAGTTTTCAGTGGATGTGAACTACGCAGCCTGTTCTTATCTTATTCTTGCAGTTTATGTCCAGATTTAATGGCTGTTGCTTTGGAGAAAAAAGATGTGTATCTCTTACAAATCTGCTTAGAACGGTTTCCAGATATTCCTGAAGAAATTACTTATGCTTGCTTGAAAATATTTTTAAGGTAAGCTGGAATAACTTTTTTTTTTTCTTTCTTTCTTTCTTCACCAAACCAAGCCCCTTGATAAAAAGCTGTGTGTTGCCAACAGCAGCTTTAATTTTATAGATGAGCAATTAATACTGTGCATGAAAGTCTTAATTCTGAGTACAGTGTATGTTGCAGTCTTGCAGCCTGACAAACTTTTTACAAGATGTCTTGTCTGTTGCATATGTTAATTCTAAAAACTATGTAAATGGTAATTAAATGAGCATGCCTTTTGGCAACACTGCGGGCTTGAATGGCACTTGCGTCCTTCTACATGTATTGTTACAGCTATCGGTTTGCTGTGCAACAGATTTAATTGGGAACTCATCTGGAGTGAGCAGCCCGCAAAAAAACATCAACTCTTGTAAAAGTTCATTACAAAAATGGTTTTCATATCCCAGAAAGGATGACATTTTAGGCACTGTAACCAAAAGAAAAGACTATTGTAACTGTTCCTCTAGGCTTCCGGAACAAAAAGTATTCTTTTTAATTAGAAATATCAGATCTTGTTAATTTCATACCTTAGAATTGTCAAATACTTTAGTAATAAATATTGGGAAAATCGTAACTGTCATACAAGTTGAAGCAGTCTCACTAATGTCAGAATATAACAGTCATGAGTGGGTTATAACCTTTACATCAGTCCATGACTGATTATTATCCTAATAATACAGTAACTTACATTGATGGACTAAAAGAGCAGTATGTGTATTGTTCAAGGTTAATAATTACAAAATATTAACTGTTCTCTCCTGGCCTTTATTAACTCTACAAGGCTCTGTTTTTTAGCATACATTTTTACTTTTATAGTAAGCTTGAAAGAGTTCACAGTGTGTACTACTATACTGTGTTGATGGCCTTGCTGATTTTAAAGCTAATAATTAAAAGTATTAAATGTCTGGAGTTTTCTTTTACAGCATTAGTGAAGCCTATCTTCAAAGAATAGATGTGAATCTAGAATCTGTAATCTGTTACATTGATATTGAATTCAACAATAAAGAAGTTAAGACTGAAATTGTAGAAAATGGTTTCAATGCGGAGCTGGAACAAGACATCTGGGATACTAAAATGACGAAGGAAACCCATCGGACGGGTGATAGTGAATTCTGCCCTGTTGGACCACAGAAGGCAGCATTATTGTATCCTCTGTGTGTTTTAATGAAGGGAAGTCAGTGCATTGTATGTTAAGTGAATGTTTATATTTAATATTACTAAAATACATATTTTCTGTTGTTGTTGAAAATTTCTGAGAAGTTCTGATAAGAGAAGTTCCTACTTAACAGAAAAATGTTTAGAATATAAATACAATTAACTTGTAGAAGGAATCTACACCAATTTAAACTTATATTATTGCAAAAGTGTAATAAAGTTTTGTCTATTCAAGAGAAAGTAGCATTGATGGTTTTGATGTGTGCCTGTTGAAACACATTAGCCAATTACTTGCAGTGAACAGAATTGTTGAAGCCAACTGTATAGTGCTACTTCAGTTGCTGAATATTTAATTGTAGAAATAAGGGAGATTTAAAAAGTGAAATAGGACCTCTCTCAGAACCTAGAGAAATATTTTAATTAGAATTCACTTCAGTTTGTAGAAACTGGTATTTTTTCTTGCAATTTTACTTCCTTAATAGTCCTGCACAGAAATGCTGTTCTGCATTCAGCTTACAGTGAAACATTTCTTTTGCCTCATCTGAAAAACCTTCCAGCTCAGCAAGCTGTTGTAAGTATGTTAGAATTTAAAAGTTTAAAAACCCTTATTGTAGGGGGAGGGAAAGGGAAGTGAGTTTTTCAGTTGTGTATCAGAAACTTGCTATTCTTACTGGAGTCTGAATCACAAACTAATGCATGAAAACGAAATTAAGATTCAAGGTTAACAAATGTCAAGTTTTTCCACATACAAATGGAACTTTTAGTAATTTTTGTAGTCCATGCTTACTTTAGAAAATTTAAGAAACCCTCTTTATGACCAAGTCTACTTAGAAAACATTGTTCATATTTTGATAGCAAGTACAGTCCTTGTCTTGATTTGGATGCTTTTTAAGAAAGCAACAAGGCATGCTAATACTCCAAATGTAATACAATCGAACTTGAGTATTCAATCTCAGATCCTCTCAGTTTGGAGAGAAAAAAAACCAAAAAAAAAAACCTGAAATGAAATGAAATTTCAAGTATGAAATGAAATTAAATTTCATAGTATCTGAGCATATATCTGGCTTTGCGGTGATTAAAAAAAAAAAAACCCAAGATGATGTTGACCTGTTTCTGACCATTAGCAATTTATTGTGGGCTACTGAAACTAGGAGTAAAATTTTTAATGTTGATAATAGTTTTTAGCTAAGTTACTAGAAAAATCTGTGTGGGAATTAAATTGCAGTGACACTGTCACTAGAACAGTGATTACACTTGAATGTAACTTTTCAGTGAATATTGCTGAGTGAGAATTTTCAAACATCTGACTGTAGATAGTGTAGGAGAACCATAAAACTTTAATGCATAATATACAGACATCTATGTTGCTTTAAAAAAATAATTTAAAAAAAAATCCATATGAGTATTACTGTGTGTAGGACAGAGCTCCTTGGTCTATTAAATGTTTATCCTTCTAAAAATATTCTGACTTTTTTTTACTTTTAGCTGTTTCTCAGGTATTTATACTACCTGTATGTGAAATGCAGTGAAAAAATTAATACCACTCTTCCCGGAGTACGCTCTCCAACTATAAATCAGGTGAGAAACTAGTTCTAAGAGTTGTACTTCCTTTGGTTTCTGTGGTGTGTAACTTAGGTTTGGTTTTTTTTTTTTTTTTTAGATATTCACAACTACTCACTGAGATCTACATTCATTCTATAAAGTATTGTCTATTAATATAAGCTATATGAAGTCAGATGTAACACACCAATTTAGCTGTCGGAAAAGAAATATACTGCCTGAAAATATGAAACTGTGCATTTTGCATTAGAAGTTAATGTTTCAGAGTTCAGGTTTTAAAGCAGAATCAGTGTCATTTGCATATCATAAAGTGTAAGTGTACTTCTCTTGTTTGTCTTCAGATTATGGATTGGATGTGCGTATTACTTGATGCTCACTTCACAGTTATGGTGATGCTACCAGAAGCAAAAGAGTTGCTTTCAAACTTACATAAGTTTGTGAGAGCCCAAGTAAGTTGCGTCTTCTGGGACAATTATTTCATTTTACTATGGATTTAGATTATGGGTGTTAAGAAGGGAGAAAGGGCAGACTACAAAAAATTATATAGTAAATCAAAGAATGTCTGCGCCCTTCTATATGCTCCTTCCTGAGCATGAAATGGCAGTTGCATCTCTTTATTTTAAAAGCTACTATATTTGTTTGGTTTAAGTATTTGGAACCGTGCAGAACTACAGCTAGTTCCACAGTATAATGATGTATGAAAAATAATTAAAACTTACTTCACTGTAAATCTGTTTTCTTGGCTTTTAGGTACGATTCTACTCTGAACTCAACAAGATTGAAGGAAGTTTGCGAGAATTACAACGACTTAACCACCAGAAAGACTCTCAGACATATTCTATTGAAGTTCTGGAACTTATTTGAATTTGAAATGAATTATTAACAAATTTATTTTTTATTGATTCCTTTTATGATGAGGATGTATTAGCACTCCATATTGGGGATGTGAAAAATCGTTTTCTACATAGGAGGACCACGGTTACTCTGTAGCTACATGGGAGTTGTAAGTTTGAAACTTGTGTATTAAAAGCTCTCTTTTTGACTGGATGAGAAGCTGGATGCTTGCTTATATTTGTGTGTATAATTCTGATATGCAATCATAAGAACATCTTAAAATGCCGTATGATTCTTGGCAAAGAATTAGTAGGGTATTTGCAGTAAGGCTTCAACAGATGTTTCATCACATGAGTTGACGCTTTAATTTTACTTGCTTCTTTTTTACTTAATAATAGAAATCTCTGGATTCTTCAGAGTTCTCTTGTCTCCACTCAGGTTACGAACTGTAGGTGAACTCATTTGAGTTTGCTTCTTTTTCTTTTTAATTTGTTTTTTACTTTGTCCAAAGATGCCTTTGAAATTTACAGACTTAGCTTAAACGAGGAAGGGAGCTTAAGTGAGGTACAGGGTTGTTACCTAACTCGCATTGCTTTCTCTCTCCCGTGTGTGGTGGTATCACAACTTGTTGGCGTACCCTTTCATATATTCCTTTACAGTCCAAGCAGGTCCTCTTACAGTGTTTTTAAAAAGAGTAGAAGAGAGTTGTGTGGCAGTTAGTAGTTAAAATCTTGAGTGACAGTAATCTAAAGCTGCTTTCATGCATCTCATAGCTGATAAGACCACCTGCATCCAGAAGCTGCCTACAGCTAGGGCGGAGGAAGAGAGATGCAGCAGGAACTAGACTCCTTCCTCAGATGAAGAAGCAAACCTATTCACTAGGATGTCCTGTTACAGTCTTTATCTCGGAGGCTGCCATCAGCTGAAGATGACTATTTTCTCAAGCCAAAAGACTGCTCCTCTACAGCACGCTTTCCTGCACAGACCTGCAGAATGGAGTTACTGGATTTCAGCATAATTAGCTGTACTTCAGGACTTGAGCTTTAGAAACTTCTGAAGTTTTCTCATGTTGAAAGATTGCATCCAAGATAGTTTATTTAGTCTAGAGCTGAGCTCTAGTCTAACATTACTCTGCAATGCCTTAGTGTCTTATAAATGTACATATAACTGATTCTAGAGCTGAATATTTAAATTCACTGCCTAATACATGTTATGAAATAACTTTGAGGGAAGGACTGGACAAAAGCAGCTCAATTTAAGGAAGAGCATATGCTTGCTTGTTCATAATGCCATCCAGCTGTTGGTTTTTAAGTTCTTTCCCTTACCCTTGGAGAAAGGAACCCATCCAGACAACAGCTTGGAACAACTAGGCTATTCATCTTCTCCAAAGTGCTTTTTGAAAGGAGCCTTTCTCTCCATCTGCCTTGAGTATGGAGGCAGTGTAGGGCCTCCTACCTAACATTCCTCTTCCTGTTCTATTCAATTCACTTATAAATATATTCATTTAACTGTACCAGCGAACTCAAAATAGAAACTTCAGGTTCCTAAGGGAGATATGTTTTGTTCTTGAGAGTGGACATGGGTAGGTTAAGGGATTATGGTTGATTTGTCTGTACTGAGCTCAGCTGTGTGTTGGAAAGGACTAATTTATAGTCCTGATTCTGAAAGTTAACATACCTCTGTATGCATCCATTTCTCCACCTGTGAAACTAGAATTCTTTGTCCTGTTCAGTAAGCACTTCCGCAACAGCAACTGATAAGTAAGAGATGGGATTAAGAGACAAGGTAGTCTGGTTCACGGTGCTCAAAAGCAAATGATTCTTAGCACCTTTGATCCACTCTAGGCACACAAACCTCACAGTAGTTTGGAGATGCTAACACTCATAATGCTACAGACTATGTGAATATTAGTGCAGTAGATACATTGAGAATCTAGCAAAGGTATCTAGTGTATAGATGGTAAAAATTCACAGGTGTCTTCTCCAGGATCACAAAGGCAGATAGTGAAATAACCTACCTCAGAAGATGTATCTGTGTTCATGTTTTAAAAGAATTATCAGAATTCTTTGCAACCTTGTAAGAGGTTGCAAAAATTAGCCTGACGTGAGCAATCTAAAGGTACCTTTGAAAGATTCAGAGTACAAATAGATGTAAAGGAGGTTAAGCAATGTTGTCTACTGCTGTTGCTGTGTCTGTATTGTACTGTGTCTAGAACATGGCTCTGAGCCTGTGCAGCTGCAACACTGAATATAAAAGAGTGCAACTGAATATAAAAGAGATGCAGATAAAAAGCTGGATATAAGAGTGCAAATTGGGCTAAACCCTGGTGCCATTGTGACATTGTTGCATGCTTGACACTGCGGCAGGTTTGTGGATTTAATGAGGTTCTCAGCCTGAGCAACAAGTTGATGAACAAAAGGCACTTCAAAAATAATGCAAATTAAATTACACGTTGGACATATAGCTGGCATGCTTATGGCATGACCAGTATTGGGCACACATTGCACAGAAGCATAAGAAAGAATCTGAGACAAAATGAAAATGCAAACATACTTATTTGGTAATGATAAGACTTCAGCCTCTCTGGGCTCCCGCAGCTGTGTAGATGTAGCAATGAAAAGGCTGGTTGTAAGAAATGCAAGACGCTTGCGTGCCTTGGGCTGGCTTTCAATTTGTACTGCTTTTGGTCAGGAACCTGATACCCCAAATTCAAGTGGTGGCACTAGAAACCCAACAGTGCAATAGGTTTATATAGGTTTATAGCCCTTTGGAGGCTCTGGCAAATGGGAAAACATGAGGGAATGCAAAGTAGGTGAAGCCCATCTCTGTTTTGTAGTGCTCCAGTGAACTGCGGACACAGCAGTTCAGAGAAAATAGATGGACAAAAATGCAAATGGCAGAGCCATTTGATCTCCTCAGTTTATTTTGCTTTGTACTGACCCTGGCCAGGTAACCGTGAGCTGTAAGAGGGTTTAAATTTCTGCAGAATGGGTGATTTAAAACAGGGCAAGAGAGAAATATGTCAGCGATCAAGGGGGCCTGCGTGGCGCAGGGGCAGTGCGGCCGCCCCAGCGCGGTGAAGGGGGGAAGCCTAAGGGGAGAGCCGGTGCCTCTGGTTGTGGTGGGGGGAAGAACCCCGCGATGAGCCCCTCTCCGGCGCGGAGGGGAGGGCAGAGCAGAGCCCGTCGTCTACCTGCGCTCACAGCTGTCCCCCGCATCGCTGCGCGGCCGGCGGAAGCCGCGGGACTTGGAGCTGCGGGGTGGCAGCCCGGGGGGCTCCCCTCAGGGCGCGGGTCGAGCTCTGGGACAGGGGAGCGGTAACGGGCGTTGCTACTCAGGTGTGGGGAGACGGTGAGTCCGAGGGGGGCCTCGTGGCGGGCAGCAGTGGCGGGGCAGCGCCTGGAGACAGGTGGCGGTGAGCTGCGGGGGGGGCGCATCCTGTGCCCCTGAGCGGGGGAAGGCGGCGAGGAGGGCGCGGAGCGAGCGGCGGGGTGGGCCGGGGCCGGGCAGCCGCGGGGCGCGGAGCCGCCCCCACCGCGCCGGCTCCAACATGGCTCTGGCGGCGGCGGCAGCGCCCCCTGGCGGCGGCTGGCGGGCGCGGCCGGTCACGTGAGGCGCTCGGGGCCTGCTGCCGCCGCCGCTTCCCCCAGTCAGAGCGGAGCGAGCCGAGGCAGAGACGAAGAAACAAGATGGCGGCCGGTGGCGATCCGGAGCGGGACGCCGGCAATTCGGATTGAGCCCTCGGCCCTCACAGCTCGGCGGCCCCCCCCCCCGGCCCGGATCTCTCGCAGGGGGGGGAGCTTCCCCGTAGCCGCCTGTCCGGACTCCGAGCGCCCTCCCGAGCCTTCCTTCCCCCTCCCTTCCCCCCTCGGCCAGCGCCCAGAGATGCGGGGCCGGCGAGGCAGGCCGCCCAAGCAGCAGCAGCCGGCGGCGGCCACCGCTCAGGCGAGCTCCCCGGCTCCGCCCGCCCCGGCGGGCCCCATCGGGGGGCTGAGGTCCCGGCAGCGGGGCAGCAGCCGCGGCAGGTGGGCGACCGCGGCCCAGGCGGAGACGGCGGGGCCCAAGCAGAAGGGAGCCGCGGCTGCCCAGGCCTCTTCCCCCGCCACCGCCTCCCCCAGGGGGGGCAGCAAGAGGAAGGGAGGCAGCGGCAGCAGCAGCACCCCTGGTGGGGGAGGCAGCAGCGGTAAGAGTAGGGGCAGGGCTGGGGCTGGAGGAGCAGGGGGAGGAGGCGGAGGAGGCAGCTGCAACAGCAACAGCCAAGGCAGGGCTGCCTCGTCCAGGAGGAGCATCAGCAAAGTGGTGTACGATGATCATGAGAGTGAAGAGGAGGAGGAGAGCATGGTGTCCGAGGAGGAAGAGGAGGGAGACCCCGAGGATAACCAGGACTCCGAGGAGGAAGAGGAGGAGGAGATAATGGAGGAGGAGGACGACGACGACTCTGACTACCCTGAAGAGATGGAGGATGAAGACGATGCCAGTTATTGCACTGAGAGCAGCTTCAGGAGCCACAGCACCTACAGCAGCACCCCAGGTAGAGAGTCAGTGGGATGAACTAGAACAAGTCGAGGGCACCCCACATGCTCCCTCTAGGTTTGCAAATACAGTTTGCTCGCATTCTTCCTCCCCTGCGTGTATGTAAGGGATGCCTGCAAGCACTCACAGGGAGAGGGGTATGCAAATTAACCACTGGCAACCCCAAGGATGCAGGGAACATTAGAAGATGCTTACGAGCACATGCACTGAGAGGAGGGAGGGAGGGAGGGCAGTACAAACTGTAACAAGGGGATGCTCTGCGAATATGCATGGAGATTCTGGTGACTGCAGAAATGCGTGATACACCAGAACATGTTGCAAACAATGTCAAAAGTGTGTGGAGCGTTCACTTAATATTTAAAAGCAAGGGAAACAAGATGCATGCCTTGGGAAGAGGTCTTTTCAAATT
Organism: Chlamydotis macqueenii; assembly: GCF_036417535.1. Lineage (NCBI taxonomy): Eukaryota > Metazoa > Chordata > Aves > Otidiformes > Otididae > Chlamydotis > Chlamydotis macqueenii. Next base: position 3,971,798 of record NC_141573.1, read on the forward strand.
CATACAGGAAAGGATGGCTTGTGCTTGCAAATATAACTTGATGTTAAAAGGAAAGGAAGCACATGCAACTTGAAGTGGCCTGAAAAAAAACGAAACCCATAGACACTGAAAATTTTCAGGCTTTTGAAATCAGAGGTATAACTGGATCAAGCACTTACTGATTTTAAGAAAAAACTAGCTTTCCAAGGAGGGTAATGAGGTGCATTGTTCAAAATGGAGATTGCATTGTTACAGTTTGGGGAAAAGTGCACAGGGCCTCATTGCAAGGGTGTAAACCTAGTTTTAGTTAAACACAAAGATTAAAAGGTGGAGGTTGAGTCAAAAGTCTTGTTTTTAAATACTGTATTTATCTTAAGATATGGCAACCTTTAAAACTCACGTTGAGGTTAAAAGTCATTAAACATCATTGTCTTGGGTTTTTTTTTTAACCTCTAGTGGCAAATTTGGGCTCAAATTTTTAAGGCCTGTGCTTCTGTTTGCCCTTAATTAGTTCATTAACCACGTGGGTTTCAAGCTTCAGAAATTCTTTATCTAAACTTAAGCACTTTGGCTTTATTTGTATTCATTTCAGAATGGAGTTCAAGCTTAGGATCTTTTTTTTTTTTTTAAGTCTCTGAACCAGGAGAGTAGTTAAACTTAGGGATAACCTAGGAGTGTTTCTGAATTGGGCTACAGGATAACAAACACTGCTGTTGTACAAGTATTAGGCCAATTTGGAAGAGGGGAGGAACAGGTTATGGATGTCAGTGCATTGCATCTTAATTTAAAAAGGAGTGTAGTTATGAGTAGTTAGCTGATGACTTTTTAAAAGGGGGAAGTACTGGCTACTAAATGTGTCATTTGTTTTTATTTGGGTGAGTTAATAGTATCAGCTCATTATGTGACTTCATAATAGTCCTTTAAAAAACGATATGTCTCGCTATATATTTTTTTTAATCTATCTCCGTATGCTCAAGAACCTAAATGAATCAAAATAAGTACATACATTACTAAATGAATTTATTTTACAGATAATTTTTTAAGGTATTAGTTTACTTGTTGCAAGAATGTTCTGCAGTCAAATTGAAATTTTAAAATATTTATTAGTTTAAAGACTGAGGTCTGGCTTCACAGAAGAAAAAACCTCTAAAATACTCTCTTGACTTTTAACTCATCATTTTCTGGTTAGTTGTGTTAACTTTAATTTTTGTTACTTTTTGGGATGCTTTTGTCAGGGAAAGAATAATTTTATTATTTTAATTGGCCAGGTCAGGAAAATATTTTACGTGAGCATCTAGGCTTGAAATGAGTTCTACAGAGTAGGGGTGTATTGAATTTTTGAAATGTACCTCAGTGTTTTGGCAAATAACAAGATACCTCTGCATTGTTGTGCAAGCGTCGACAGGTTTTATGTGGTATTTAGCTGTATCAGAAACCATTTTGATAATTTATATGCTTATTTCTCACTTGGTCAGGGTAACTTCAGTTAACTTTTTAAAGACAAGTGTAAGCATTTTCATCCTTATGTGCTTTTTTTCTTTTAATACTGAGTGTTTGATAGTTAAAACATCTGTGGTGTTATTTTAGCAATTTACTGGCAGTTCTCATTAATTCAGTATTTGCCTAAAGGTCTCCCTCGCTCCTTCCCTCTCTCCCACACATTCTGTTGCCCTTTTGCAAAGAAAGGAGGAATGTCATTTGATCGTCTCAGTCTGTGTCTTGTTTCTGCTGAACAAACGTCCACGTTATGAGCACTGCTACACACTGGTGGCACTAACTGAAATCTTAGTCTTACCATAATCCAGGAAGACATACTTGACATTAGAACAGCATTAATAGGCGAGAAAAAGATTCACCTAACCTCAATATCTCAGTGCAGAGAAGAGTTAAGAATAGGGCAAGCATGCAGTGATAGGTCTTCAGAGTTCCTTCATGGGAGTTCTTCAGAGTTCCTTCCTTCAGAGTTCCTTCAGTGCTCTTTGGCTCAGGTGCGTGCTGAACCTGAGTTATATTGTCTCTATATAATCTGTCTTCAAACCAGATAAATCATGACATACAGTGACAAAGTTCCCGTGGTTAATTGGAGGGCTGGAAGGAGTGTCTCCTCCATTCTTTTAAACTGGCCCCTGAGAGAATGATGCAGCGCGTGCTAGGTTTTTTCTGCTAGGAGAGATGATGAACGATCCTTCTCTACTCTCAGTCACATGCAGCCTGAATTACTGCCATTTTCAGGATGTAATCTTAGGGGGTGAAGGGTTTACTTTTTGTGTTTATGTATTGAAAAATTGCAATCCTAGTCAAATTCTTCTACCAACCAAGGTTTTACACGTAAATCACATAGCGCTTAAATGCGTGACAGACTTTTTGTAGTTTTTTCAAACTTACATTGAACACTGAATTAAAAGATCACGGTGCAATACCGCTAGCCAAGAAAGATGCAATTTTTGTGCTTTGCTGAGGAGTTTACAATACATCTTGAACTTGGATGTAAGAGTACTTTTTTAGTTATTATTATTAAAGTATGTAAAGAAGCAATGGGATGGTAAAATGCCTGTGATGTGACGCTTAATAATGGTACAGTAAAAGTTTATTGTGTGAATGTGTATGACATTTATAATTGCTTTTTTTTTTTTCCTGCTGGATGGACTTTTGGTAGGGGGATTTCCTATGTGTGTGTAACGTCCCTTCTCTCTTATCCCTTTGCATCCCCAGAAGGTAGATGTACTTTTATGATAGATATCCTGTATATCTTGTATCACTGAACATGTTTGCCACTACCTGTCCACTGTAAGTTCTACGTTAGGCTTGTCACAGTTGCATTTTAGATATCATCAAGTATCTTCCGTATGTTGCAGAATTTTAAAAGAAGGATTTAATCAAGATTCCTAGAAGTCCTTCATTTTTTCTGTTTCTTAATTATTATTTTTTTCATCAAAATATCAGAAAACTAGCTTTAGGAAGAGCTGTATATCTGTATTTTAGCTGAGATAATAATGAATCTATCTAACAAGCAATGCACAACAGTGGAGTTGAGATTTATCTTAAAATTAAACTTATTTGGATTTTGCTAGTCTGAGCGTCTACAGTGGTTGACCATTACTTCTGTTAACCAGTTGCTTCACTAGTGTGCTTTTATCTTCAGAGTGAAAGAATTTAACTGGAAACGAAGTGCTGCATTTTATGTGTTTGTAGTAATTTTATATCGTTTTCATGCTCTTGAAGAATTGTTTAAGTGGAGACATTGAGATATGACAGTAAGATATGCAGCCTCTCTTGTCTGTCTTTTGAGAAGATTTACCAGCCTCCCAAACATCTTACCTAGGATACCCTGTTCTCTAAATTGAATCTGGCATGCTCTTATTTTACTGTTTGGTAATCTGAACTTTGATTTGTACTCTAGAAGAACTCTCTCTAGTTCATCATGCCGGTCATGAAAATAAGAAGACAAATCCTAGCAAAGAAATTGTGTAGAAGGCCAAACGAGTAAATCCGTGGCTGGTTCTGTTGTACTGACGTGCAGATTTGCCCTTTATCTGAAGAGAGCATTTGTTGCCTCAGTCATCTTTCTAAGAAGCTCCGTACAGCAAATACCATACCTTTGTCAAGTACGTTTGTTAGAAAAGGCAGAATAATTTGATGTACTGCAGATGAGTTTATTGTGCACGCTTTTTTGTAGGTCTGCAGTAAAATTCCATAGCTGACCATTGTATTAGAACTACAGCATAGAACTGGTATTAGGTGAATAAATGCGGATTTTAGTAATTGGGGCAGGCTCTCAGGGCTCACTAACTTCTGAAATTAGTTACAACTTATCCTGAGTGTGTCCCGACTAAGAAATTGTCTGTTAGAATGTTCCTGAAAATCGTTATATTACTGTTACTTTTTTTTTCTTTACCTGAGTTCTAGGCACCGAAGGGCTGTGACTCTGAGTACTTCTCAGAATGACAATGTAGGAGCTCATCTGCTCCTTGTCTTGCATTAGCTATCCAAGTGTTAAAGCGAAGCCTTAGAATGTAGGAGGTTTGTATTCCTGGCTCCTGCTGGGAGTGTACTGATGGCCATGATGTTGAGAAATTAAATTCATAATGTAAAATCAGTAGAGACTTAGAAGTGTACTACTGACAGATGTACAAACTGAAAAAATAAACAGCCAAAAGTTTTAAAACAGTTTTTAAAGAACATAAAGACCTGGCTTTGTACAACACAAGACAGTAGTCAAACTTAACTTAGGAGCACATGTTGAGAATTTATGCAACATGAGTTCTCTGAAGAAGATACTTCCAGGATCCAATCTAGTAACTGCTTATTTCTTCATTTCTGCTTCAACTTCCAAAGCCTTTGTGCTGCTTGGAATGTCTAATTTTTAAAGTTGCTTTAGATTTTAAGCTTAGTGTGTGATTGGTTTTGTTTTTGGTTTTTTTTTTTTTCCTTTCTTTCTTTTTCCAGGCAAAATAAATAAATTTGAGTTAGGTACAGTTGTTGTAGAGCAATATTCAAATTGGAGCTGCACTTAAAAGTAGTTACAAGTGCATCTTACTCTTTCAGGAAATTTTTCTGGAAGAGGTTATTTTACTTGTGAAAGTTAGAAACATGTTTGTTTTCATGTTGCCATTTTTAAAAGGGAAAACAGTGTTTTGTATAAGTTAAAGCCTTTAATTTTGGCCCATCCCAATAAAAAGATTTAGATTTTTCTATTTTGGTACTACTTTTCATAATATATTCTTACTTTCTGTTAAACTGATTTCATTTTACTGCTTTTTATTCTTTGATGTAAGCTGAGCAAATGTTCTCCCAAGAGGTTGATTTTTAATTAAGGAACCAGTTTGGATATCACTGTGACAAACGTAGCTATGTCCAGTTTACTCATTCTGCTGTGAAAAAAAAAAAGTTAAAAAGGAAAAGAAAACCCCCCAAAAGTTATCTTGCACATTTTCATAAACTGTTTTCAGTTTTCTCAGTGATATCTAACAAAAACTTGTGTGTTGCTGTACATTCTCATTTGAAACTTTCCTGGTGCAAAGTGGCAGTATGGGACAGCAAATGGGATTCTTGTATGTGTTTATTAAAACCAAACAAAAGTAGGACAGTCTTAGTGAGTTTAGGAGGGTAGTCAAAAGCCAAAATTTCCAGGAGGAAGGAAAACATAGGAGAGGGCATCTTTTCTAAGAAGTACTCATGCTTCCAGGACATCATATAACTGCCAGTTGGTCTTTATGTTGAGAAGCTTCTGTAGTGACTCATGGTCTGGAAAACAAAACCAACTCAGTTCTATTTTACTAAAGATGGACTTTTATGTAAGAGTAGTGTAGTTTGACTTGACTTGTGGAACTTGAAGGCAAAAATTAATCTCTTGTTGGGGGAAAATTGAAAGGCTTTTTGCTTACTGGGGTCACTTTTGTGGAAAGTGTGTGGGGGTGGTTTGTTCTATTTCCCCCACCAGTACCCATTACAGATTACTGTAGTATCTGAAATTCCTTGCTCTGTGGATGTCCCTGCTCCTTGCAGGGGAGTTGGACTAGATGACCTTTAAAGTTTCCTTCCAACCCAAACTATTCTATGATTCTATGATAAGTTTATCTTCTCCGTTGCAACTATGAACGGGAACTCTAACCTGGTGTCTTAGTGCCCAAATACTGAGAAGTTATGAGGATGGGAAGGTTTTTAGAGAAGAGAAATAAGACCAGTTGTGAACTTTCTAATCAAGAAATACTGGAACCAGTGTTTATTGTCTAGGTCATACCAGTGCAGCTACCACTCTCTCTTTGTTCAAACAAGCCAGCGGTTCTGGCAGAATATTAGTTACGTAGGACCTCCATCCACCAGCTCATTACTTGAAATACGTTGCACTGAAAGGCTGTGTTTGCTGGTAGTGCACGTGGGGAGTGAAAGGATGTGTATCACAAGTGAGACAAGGCAAAACCGGTTTCTTGTGATTTTTGTTAGGCTACGTTTGTATGGTAATTGGAATAGAACTAAAGCACAAAGAGCATGAAAGTCGTATTTAGTCATGGTACAAGTTCTGTCTTCTGGACACTGAGGTAAATAGTTCATTCAAATACTCTGTCTTAAAACTATCTACATAAACCAGAAGATACGTTAAAGATGGTTAAAGTATTTTTGAGTTCCATATCCTCCTGTGGTAGAGAGTTAAAGAATAGATGTGACTTTCCCTTTTGTTCTGTCAGTCTGAGAATGAAAGTGAAGACATGCTTTTTGGTCCTTTTCAATTCCACTTAATTTATAATTTTTGAAAGGGTCAGCATTTGAACCAAATGGGTTGAACAGATGGAAATTTACTAAATAAATAAATAAAGCAGTGGCTGGGGATTTTTTTTAAGTGCTTCAGTTCGTTCTGCTTTTGGATGCTCAGCCTGTTACTTCAGTAACTTTGTTTTATTTCAAATATCATTAGTATGTTTTGCTTAAATATTTGTAATATAAATTATTTTAATAGATTATGGTAAGTGTAGGCTATAATTATCAATATCTATAATTAAATGTTCCATGTGAATAAAATTGTTTACTCTTTAATCTTAATTACAGGCAGCTCTTCAACTAGAGAATTCAAAATAGGGAGAGGCAACCATTGCAGACTACTTCATCACATTTGGAGACAACTAGTGAAGGAATGCAATTTAAAAGAAGTTTATGCTAGATAGAAGTATAATGCTGAGACACTCAACATGATCTGGATCCTGTAAATAGTGCAGTCGTGGCAGCAGGAGGCTATTGGCAGATCATTTTATCCTTCCAAGTAAAGCTATGGAATTTGAATGGCATAGAAGTGGACGTTTTCTCTTTGCGCTGACTCAAACTTGAAGGTGGAATTTGATTCAGGGATTTGCTTAATATGCAGAAACGGTCTTAGAGGTATATGATTTACGTGTAATTAAATTTGAGTCTGTTTTGGGAAACTTCAGTGTGAGTAAATAGACTTTCTTTAATTGAGAGTAGATACATCTAGGTTCACTTTAAAGTCTACTCACTCAGGTGGTGGTGATGCTTAAAGGAGAAAGAACTCTTGCTGGTACACCTGCTCTGGAATCCTCTTAATGTTTTTTGGTTTAGACAAAGTAGTACATATTGCATTTTCTACTTTAAAAAAATCTGCTACTACAAGAAGATATTTCCACAAATGTGAAATTATTCAGGGCAAATAATAAAAATTATTTATACTATACCAATATAAATTGAAAAATATTAATGGCAGTAAGTGATGTAGTAATACAAAATTAAGAGAGCAACAGTCTAATTCTGTTGAGTGCTCCATGTGATCATTACACTGAATTTTCTGTGCTTCCATATGTAATAATATACTTTCTTATATTATTTTAAATACATATTAATGCAATGCATATATGTAGTGTCCCAAATCAAAATAAATATTTGTTATTGTGTAATCATCAATGGTATAATCTGCACAAGCTTGCACTTCTCTCTTAAATATTTAAATTGAGGTCATTTAATTGATTATTTTAAAATCAATTTAATCAAATTTCAATTAATACTTTTTCTCACAGAGAGTACTCAGAATTCCCCGTGGAGGGTAAAATCCATGACAAATAACACCAAGGAAAAAGAAAAAAAAAAAGTTGTCAGATCTCAGAATCTCTAAATAATTAAAAGTAAAATAAAATAGTTGAACAAATGTTTGAAGAGACCAAAGTTGTTCTTTTAGGTTTTTTTTTGTCTGCCAATGAATGTCAGATTCAAGCCCTGGACAATTTGCCTTGTGGAAAAGAGAAGATTTTCTTTGAAAGTGAAGAGCTTGAAAAGTTGGAAATGTTTATTGTAGGAAAATGTTTTTCAAAATTTGAGGGACGACTTTGTGTATATGAGGAACAGCTGGGTAAACATGAATTGTGATCTTCCAAAAACCTTAACAGACATTGAAATTGCTTCTAAGTAGTGTGAACTGTATGGGATGTCTGAACACTGCAGATAATTAGCGATTGAGAAATTGTTCTTATCAGAATTGCAAACAAGCCTAGAGTCCTTATTTGGAGTTCAAAACTGCCTTTCTTCAGCTGTCTGAGCTAGTGGCAAGGGAGAGGGTTATCCACCAGACTAGTAGAATACAGAAAAATCCACCTCAAACAGGAACTATAGCACTTTAACATCATTATCTCATGTTCTATTGGCCTACACTTTTAATTTAAGTTCAACAGCCACTCAAAATGCTTCAAGATTTATGAGCCCCGTCACAGAGAATGTCCATCTTTTTCATTAGAGAGTAGACTGCTTGGTTTTGTTGGTTTGGTTTTTGTAGGTTGGTTGTTTGTTTGTTTTTTAAAAGTATCTGGAGAATTTATTGAGATTGCAGTTCATGCATCAAACAGTAGTACATTTAAGCTCAAATTGTTGGGAATTTCTGGATTTCCAAATCACACTTTGTGGTTCTTCAAAGTTGTAGACTTCAAGTGCTGTTCAACCTGGGTGCAGCAAATATCAACAACAAATTTAAAGTGAAATTTGAAAGAAAAAAAAAAAAGAGAGAGAGATTTTAAATACTATGCCATCAAGCCGTTCAAGAAAAATGTCTGGGTTCCATTTTTTAATAAAATATTCTGCATCTTTGATTACTTTTCTTTTTTGACTCTGAAAACCAGATTATATGCAGTGCAAGATTGTTCAAAGCAGTTCAGTGTCTGAAAAGAGAAATTATTTGAGCTTTTGAGATGTGATGTGCGATTTACAGTATGGATTTGGGAGCGTTGAGTGGTACGATGTAGGAACTGCTGTACACTGTGAGGCATAACAAAAAGTAGCGGACAAATGAAGCACGCATTTTATAATGCATTGTTTTTCCCTATTGTTTAAACTGTTAGTTTTGCAAGGAATTTTGAAATGTCTGTGCTTTATACCAAAGCAAATATTAAAATATGTAAATTTATTTAAATAGAAGATGAAGAGTGTTGTGAATAATGCAACCACACAGTTACATTGTACTTGGACCAAAGTAGAATTCTTTATTATGGTATTGTGACATACTTTGTGTCCTGATAACACATTTATTGTAGACCTCTAATTGCACCAATATGCTTCCTTTCTAAGAAGAAGCATTAGAGAACTTATTTTACTTTTTCAGAAAATACTAGGAATGCCTTGGTTTGAGGTTCTTTTTCTGCTTCCTGTTAGTTTGATGTAACCAATACCCCAATGTTTATCTCTTGTGAAAGAGACATCAACAAATATGGTATATGGGGAGTCTGTTTCTTCAGTGAAGGGCAAAAATAATGCATAGCACAAGTATAATTTTGTTCTTGGAGTAGAGTGTCTCAACAAATGAGAAGAAATAAAGAACGTCTGCTTCTTCCAGCAGTGTTCCTTCCATCTGGTTTGTCTCCCCCCGAAATTACTGGGGGGATTCATCACTTCTGATGAATTTAGGTAAACCAGGGTTATCATTCTTGCTGCTTTCTTTCTTGAAGTGCTGTTTCTTTAATGGCATTACTGCGTGACAGACATGTTTTTCTGCTATGGTTGCAGTGAAAAGAGTCCTAATTTATAGCTCTGCCAGCTTTTTGTGATATTTGGACTCTGTGAAGACCCATTAGTGATTTCAGAATATCTGTTCTGCATTGTTGTCTTGCATGACCGCCTACTAGGAGTGGTCCTATACTGGCCTGCAATATGGAAGGAAGCTTTGGGACCCTGAAGTAATTTCATACATGTGTGTGTGTTTTCCTTTTGGGGTCTTTTAATTAAACCAACTCTGGTTTATGCATATATGATTTTGGATCATGATGATAGAAAAGTTGGGTTTAATCAAGATAATTTCTTGCTGTAAGAACACTTGCTTTGTGCCTGGCTGTGAAACTCCTGTGTTTTTATGTGTTTGCCACGATTAAACATTTTCCACTGATTTGTGCAGAAGCATATTGGAAGACAGTCATACAAGCATTCTTTCATTTTCCACAGAACTCAAACTTAACTAAACTTGGAAATTTATTTTTATAAACAGATGATGTTGACCCATTACTTCTGTAATGGAAACATGTGGCAGTTCATCCTCTATATTGTTTCAGAGTGTCTAATTTGTTGCATAAGATTACATTCTGTAAAGTTTGAGAGGGAGAGATGTATCTGGAGTCATCTTGCCATACTAGCTTAGTGATTGATTTCTTTTTCTTCTGGAATCATTTGGCAAACTCTCTGTTATGAATTAAGATGTTTCTTAAAGGTAGCTTTTATTTTTGGAAACTTTTTTTTTCCTTTTCAGTGCATTAAAGTTTTAATGGTGGTGTTTTCAGATTCAGCAAGATGCCTTTGAGTATCTGCCTGCCTTAGCAGGTCTCTCCTCCCCGCCTGCCCCCGCCCCGCTAGACATATTTCCTGTATTTATGGGAGTATTGAAGGGAGTAGGGTGGGTTGAACAAATACCACAGAGAACCATTTCCTCTTAATGGTAACATCCAAGATGACTGGAACTTACTTTGTCTCTCAGTTTTCTTGAACTGCTTTTTGTGCTGATTGTGTCACTCTTCAGCCTCAGGTCACAGAATGCATACTAGATGTATCTTTTTATTAAAGTGTGCATATGAAATTGCTGTTATGGACATCTTTGGTTTTTCTTTGCATTTTCTCTGTGAATAAAATGCATCCAGCCGATCACTTCTCTTTGTAGAATTGATAACTATTAAATTTAGTAGTTGACTAGAATCTTAGAGGACCTAAAACCAGTTTTCGTCTCAGTTCTTGGTTTTAAACCAAGATGATGGTTTTATGATTAGTTTATGAGATTGTCTAAACTTGATTTTTTTTTTTTTTAAAAAAAAGGAAGTAGATTTAATGAGTGCATCCTAATACTTTAATTGATAGCTGCAAAATAGTTGCACGTAGCTGGATATTCTTTTGTTATTTTGATAGAAAATTGAAATAGTACTGCCATGTACAGAAACTTTCCTCATTTGTTTTTCTTTCTGCTTGGCATCAAGGATAGTTGAATTAAAGGGAAGGAAGTGTAGCATCTTGTCTGAATTAGCATCTGAGATTGAATTCATTATGCTCAGTGTCTTTTAGGTAGTGAAACAGCTCTTCAGATCAGCTTTTGGTGTTAGGCTTTGTCCTTCCATAATTCTACCTCCTCCTTGTTCTGAGGATATCTCTCCTGTTTTATTGAAGCGTGGTGGTGGTGGGCTTTTGTTGTTTTAGGTTCTGGGTTTTTTTTTGTGTGTTAAATTGGGAGATCCTGAAGCATTTTCATAAAACATCACATTTGTTTCTGGCTTGTAGATATCCAGGAGAAATATTCTAATTAGAAAGCAGTAGACAAAGTGATTTAGGTTTTGTTTTGTATTTTAATTTAATTGAAATTGATGTCCTAAGGCACCTACTTGAAGTGATCTTTCCTGTACACTGTTACTGGATAAAAGAATAGTTTGAAATATTTTAATACAAAATGTTTGGTTTTTGAAGCTTGATTCTTCAAGTTTAGAGTTAAAATTCCAAGAAGGAATGAAAAACTAGTCATGCTGAATAAAAATGAGAAAAATTTCTAAATTAGTATTTTGGCTGAGGGAAATGTCGTTCTTTTAAGCTAATTTAAACATTTACAATGCTAGATGTCACTTTGCAGATTCAATAGATGTATATTATACAGGCAGTGCAAATGCTCTAAGTGTCTAAAGCAGAACTTCAGATCTCTTGTATTTTATTTTCATACTGTTAATTAAAGTATGAGATTATTAGCAGAGTTATCACATTTATGTAACTGTGAAGATGTGAATCCTTAATTTGCAATAGTGTAGAAAGTTTGACACAGTTGATGGTAGATGTTTAAACATATTGACCTGTGAATGGCAAAATTCTTATTGTTGTTTTGTATTCCAGGTAGGAGAAGACAAAGAGTGCATCGTCCTCGTTCTCCAATATTGGAAGAAAAAGATATCCCACCCTTGGAGTTTCCTAAATCCTCAGAGGACTTAATGGTCCCTAGCGAGCACATAATGAATGTTATTGCCATCTATGAGGTACTAAGGAACTTTGGCACTGTTTTACGCCTCTCTCCTTTTCGTTTTGAGGACTTCTGTGCTGCTCTGGTAAGTCAAGAGCAGTGCACACTTATGGCAGAGATGCATATAGTGCTTTTAAAAGCAGTTTTACGTGAAGAAGACACTTCAAATACTACCTTTGGACCTGCTGACCTCAAAGATAGCGTTAATTCCACTTTGTATTTCATAGATGGAATGACGTGGCCAGAGGTTCTGCGGGTATATTGTGAGAGTGACAAGGAATACCATCACGTTCTTCCTTACCAAGAGACAGAGGACTATCCTTATGGACCAGTAGAGAATAAAATCAAAGTTCTGCAGTTTTTAGTGGATCAGTTTCTTACAACAAACATTGCACGTGAAGAGTTAATGTCAGAAGGTGTTATTCAGTATGATGATCATTGTAGGGTTTGTCACAAACTTGGGGATTTGCTTTGCTGTGAAACTTGTTCAGCTGTGTACCATTTGGAGTGTGTGAAACCACCTCTTGAAGAGGTACCGGAAGATGAATGGCAGTGTGAGGTCTGCGTAGCACATAAGGTGCCTGGAGTAACTGACTGTGTTGCTGAAATCCAAAAAAATAAACCATACATTCGACATGAACCGATTGGATTTGACAGGCATAGACGAAAATACTGGTTCCTGAACAGGAGAATCATTATGTAAGTAACTAATCACTTAGTGTTTTCTGAAGAATAATATTGTATTGAATGTGTTTTTCATATATCCCATAAGTTGCTGTAGCCATCTTAAAATTGTTCTTTCTTTAGATAGGACCATTGCTTGCTGTTTTGTAAGCAGATTTTGAAAGACCATGTAATTAATCCATAATTTTTTTCCAAAAAAAATTATCTCATAATCTATATATAAAACAGGGCGGGGGGGACAACACCAAGCTGTTTGGCCTAATTTTAATGTGCCTAAAACACATGAATGTCAGAAAAAGGGAATTTTAATGAGAGTTCTCCAGTTCCTTGTAAAGGTTACTGCAAAGTAGTTTAATGTCTTTGTGATTACATGATGGCAATCCCAGGCACAAATACAGGCTGGGTGGGGAATGGATTGAGAGCAGCCCTGAGGAGAAGGACTTGGGAGTGCTGGTGGACGAGAAGCTCAACATGAGCAGACAATGTGCCCTTGCGGCCCAGAAGGCCAACCGCATCCTGGGCTGCATCAAGAGAAGCGTGGCCAGCAGGTCAAGGGAGGGGATTCTCCCCCTCTACTCTGCCCTGGTGAGACCCCACTTGGAGTACTGTGTCCAGTTCTGGATCCCCCAGCACAAGAAGGACATGGACCAGTTGGAGAAGGTCCAGAGGAGGCCACGCAGATGATAAAAGGGCTGGAGCACCTCTTATGAGGACAGGCTGAGAGAGTTGGGGCTGTTCAGCCTGCAGAAGAGGAGGCTCCGGGGAGACCTGATAGCGGTCTTCCAGTACCTCAAGGGGGCCTACAAGAAAGATGGGGAGAGGCTGTTCAGTAGGGCCTGTTGTGATAGGACGAGGGGTAATGGTTTTAAAATAGAGGGGGGTAGATTTAGATTGGGTATTAGGAAAAAATTTTTTACAATGCGAGTTATAGAACACTGGAACAGGTTGCCCAGAAAAGTGGTGGAGGCCCCATCTCTGGAAGCGTTCAAGGCCAGGCTGGATGAGGCTCTGAGCAACCTGACCTAGTCAGGGATGTCCCTGCTCCTTGCAGGGGGGCTGGACTGGATGACCTTTGAAGGTCCCTTCCAACCCCAACCATTCTGTGATTCTATGATTCTATGATATATAGGACACTGGTTTTGGTATGCTATCACCTGCTTAAGTAGTATTTGGTGGTTAGGTACTGGTACTGGTTTGATGGTCTGCCTTTGAAGCAAAGACTTTCAGAGGCACTCAAAGGTATTCACCCTAGAAATGTGGAAAATGCTGTATGTGAACACTTCTATGGTGTAAACAAAGTCAAACCAGCAAGAAATGCCTGTCTTCAAGCGATCTGCTTTGTATGTGTAACACAATTTCCTGTTACTGGTTGGTCTTGAGATACTAATGCATCTCAAAAACATTCATAGTAATCAAACCCTCGTTCGTGAGGGCATTGTGCCCTATTTTTTTACCTGAAAAGTTGAACCTGAAAAGATAAAAATACTACGTATTTCACAGGAAAATAGCTAAAGACTGTTTTTTCTTGTAACAGACTTTTCTTATGTAATTGTTCTCATAATGGAGAAGAAACAGTAATATTTAAGTGAAATCAATGTTAATTTAATTTAGGAAAAACAAAGAGATTTTACTAGATTTCTTGAAATACAATTTTGCATTTAGTATTATGGAGAAAATAAGGCACAGCTGGATACCTTAGAATTTCGTACAAAAGAGATTACAGTGAATGTTAAGATGCTGTCTTCAGAAGGGGACGTGAGGACTGCTGATGGTGTTACATCTTGCAAACAAGACTTCTGAGTGCTTGTTTGGGTCTTTAAGATGTAGTGCCCTTTCTGTAATGTATTGGTAGCTGATGCTTCAAGTATTCATTATTGCTGTTCTGTTTCCTATGGTGGTCTCTCGCAAGTGTGAAAGAAGAGTCCCTGTTTGATTATTTTTTTATTTCCTCGGATTATAAGTGCCACAGTAGTATCAAGTAATCTTTTAAAAGATGCGGGGAATCTTTTATACTTTTTTTTTAAATACTGTGTTTACTCTCAGTCACATACTCTGCAGTACCTGGTGTGTCATTCGGGTTGTGATGGTCAGCCTGAAGCTGCTGATATCCTTGATTTTTCCATTGCCTCATACATAATTTTCTACCTTCTGTTTCCAGAAAATGAGTTTAAAGTTTGATTTCCACAAAAAGCCTGGTTGTGAAGGACATGTAGCTGATATTCTTTTTGCTCTAGTTACCTGTACTTCAATAACTTACAGTCTCCTATAAGAGTTTCAAACTCTTGAGGAAAAGTTTGTTCTAAAGGTGCTCTACTGTACTGGCAGAGCAATTATATTCTGCTTGCTGTTAGAGGTCTGGGAATTAACATTAAAAAATCCAGAGTCACTCACTTAGGAGGTGATTGCTGGGGAGTGTTGCTGGAGGAGGGGGGAGCACAGTTCAGCCCACTGCTGTCAGCATGGCGCCAGTGCCAGCACCGAGGGTCCAGAAGCTGAGGAAGGATCACAGATAAGTGCAAATAAACCTAAACTGCGGTCCAGTAGCACCCCTGTCGCTCCAGCCAGCAAGTCGGCTTTGTCGGGGGCCCGGCTGAAGTGTCTCTATACCAACGCACGCAGCATGGGGAATAAACAGGAAGAGCTGGAGATGCTTGCACACGAGCAGGGCTATGACCTCATCGGCATCACGGAGACGTGGTGGGATGACACATACGACTGGAGCATCAACATGGAGGGATATAGGCTTTTTAGAAAAGACAGGCAGGGGAGACGAGGAGGGGGTGTCGCTCTCTACGTCAGCAACCGGCTGGAGTGTGTGGAGCTCCGCCTGGGGATGGAGGGGGAGGTGACAGAGAGCTTATGGGTCAAGATTAGAGGATGGGGACGAACAGGGGACATCATGGTAGGGGTCTGTTACAGGCCGCCTGGCCAGGAGCATAGAGCGGACGAAGTACTCTATAGCCAGATAGGAGCAGCCTCATGGTCACAGGCCCTGGTCCTCATGGGGGACTTCAACCACCCTGACATCTGTTGGAGAGAGAACACGGCAGGGCACAGGCAGTCCAGGAGGTTCCTAGAATGCGTGGATGACAACTTCCTCCTGCAGGCGATAGAGGAGCCGACAAGGAGGGGTGCCATGCTCGACCTTGTGCTCACCAACAGGGAGGGACTGGTGGGGGATGTGAAACTGAAGGACAGCCTTGGCTGCAGCGACCATGACATGGTGGAGTTCAAGATCCACGGGGCAGCAAGGAAAATACACGGCAAGCTCTCTGCCCTAGACTTCAGGAAGACAGACTTCGGCCTCTTCAGGGACCTGATGGGCCAAGTGCCATGGGAGGCGGCCCTGGAGGGAAGAGGGGCCCAGGAAAGTTGGTCCATATTCAAGGAGCACCTCCTCCAAGCTCAGCAGAGGTGCATCCCGATGAAAAACAAGTCGGGCAAAAAGGCCAGGAGGCCGGCGTGGATAAGCAGGGAGCTCCTGGACCAACTGAAAGTGAAAAAGGAAGCCTATAGCGGGTGGAAGTGGGGACAGGTAGCCTGGGAGGACTACAAAGAGGCTGCGCGAGTGGCCAGGGATAAGGTAAGGAAGGCCAAAGCCCTGGCAGAACTGAATCTGGCCAGGGATATAAAATGTAACAGGAAGAGCTTTTATAGGTACGTAGGGGACAAAAGAAAGTCCAGGGTAAATGTAGGCCCCCTCCAGAAGGGAACTGGTGTCCTGGTTACCCCAGGACATGGAGAAGGCTGAGGTTCTCAATGACTTTTTTGCCTCAGTCTTCACCGATAAGAGTTCTTGTCCCACCACCCAAGCTGTAGAAGGCACAAGCAGGGACTGCGAGGATGAAGAACCGCCCACTGTACTGGAAGAGCAGGTTCAGGAACATCTAAGGAACCTGAAGGTGCACAAGTCCATGGGTCCTGATGAGATCCATCCGCGGGTCCTGAGGAACTGGCGGATGAAGTTGCCAAGCCACTGGCCATCATATTTGAGAAGTCGTGGCGGTCTGGTGAGGTCCCCGATGACTGGAAGAGAGGGAACATAACCCCAATTTTTAAAAAGGGGAATAAGGAAGACCCGGGTAACTACAGGCCAGTCAGCCTCACCTCTGTGCCTGGCAAGGTCATGGAGCAGATTCTTCTGGAAACCATGCTAAGGCACATGGAGAGCAAGGAGGTGGTTGGTGACAGCCAACATGGCTTCACCAAGGGCAGATCGTGCCTGACCAATTTGGTGGCCTTCTATGACGGGGTGACGGCATCGGTGGACAAGGGACGAGCAACTGACATCACCTACCTGGACTTGTGCAAAGCTTTTGACACTGTCCCGCACGACATCCTTCTCTCTAAACTGGAGAGACATGGGTTTGATGGACGGACCACTCGGTGGATAAGGAGTTGGCTGGATGGCCGCACTCAGAGAGTGGTGGCCAACGGCTCAATGTCCAAGTGGAGATCGGTCACGAGTGGCGTCCCTGAGGGGTCCGTGCTGGGCCCGGCCCTATTCAACATCTTTGTCGGCGACATGGACAGTGGGATAGAGTGCACCCTCAGCAAGTTCGCCGACGACACCAAGTTGTGTGGTGCCGTCGACACGCTGGAAGGGAGGGATGCCATCCAGAGGGACCTGGACAGGCTGGAGAGGTGGGCCTGTGCCAACCTCATCAAGTTCAACCAGGCCAAGTGCAAGGTCCTGCACCTGGGTCACGGCAATCCCAGGCACAAATACAGGCTGGGTGGGGAATGGATTGAGAGCAGCCCTGAGGAGAAGGACTTGGGAGTGCTGGTGGATGAGAAGCTCAACATGAGCAGGCAATGTGCCCTTGCGGCCCAGAAGGCCAACCGCATCCTGGGCTGCATCAAGAGAAGCGTGGCCAGCAGGTCAAGGGAGGGGATTCTCCCCCTCTACTCTGCCCTGGTGAGACCCCACCTGCAGCACTGTGTCCAGTTCTGGAGCCCCCAACACAAGAAGGACATGGACCAGTTGGAGAAGGTCCAGAGGAGGGCCATGAAGATGATCAGAGGGCTGGAGCACCTCTCTTATGAGGACAGGCTGAGAGAGTTGGGGCTGTTCAGCCTGCAGAAGAGGAGGCTCCGGGGAGACCTGATAGCGGTCTTCCAGTTCCTCAAGGGGGCCTACAAGAAAGATGGGGAGAGGCTGTTCAGTAGGGCCTGTTGCGATAGGACGAGGGGTAATGGTTTTAAAATAGAGGGGGGTAGATTTAGATTAGAAATTAGGAAAAAATTTTTTACAATGTGAGTTATAGAACACTGGAACAGGTTGCCCAGAAAGGTGGTGGAGGCCCCATCCCTGGAAACGTTCAAGGCCAGGCTGGATGAGGCTCTGAGCAACCTGATCTAGTCGGGGATGTCCCAGCTCCTTGCAGGGGGGTTGGCCTAGATGACCTTTGAAGGTCCCTTCCAACCCTAACCATTCTATGATTCTATGATTTTAAGATAAATAGACAGTGCCCCCCCGGCCCCCCCCCCGGTATTTTGGCAGGTTGGTAATTATTTTTTACTAAACTTCATCTATGAAACAATGGATTTTTTCCTAGTGAAGTGTAATGTTTGATGTTCAGAAGGTTTTGATACAGACAGTACTTCAACATATTTTAAACTAAAATAAATCATGCAAATGCTTCTTGATCCATTGAAATCTACACGTGGAAGTTCTTTTTCCTCTAGTACATTGGTAGTAATTTTTAGTGCACTAGAAAGGACGTATTCAAAGGTTACATGTATTTAGTTTTTTTAAAAATGATTTTGCATTCCTGCTCACTGAACAAATTATTTGTTTCATAAATCAGTTTTTATGAATGTAAGTTTTGTATCCTAATTGGGATTTATTTGAAGAGAAAATAAATCAGTATCCCACTTCAAATCAAAATAGATGAGAACTGTAAACAATACGGCAGAAGGACAATTTTTATTGGATTTTCCGTTTTACTGATTTTTTTTGTTAGTGACTGAAATATTTCAAAATGTAAATAGAAAAGTATTTTTACATTTACAAAGACAAGAAGAAATGCGGTTCATCCATTAATTGTTTCCTGACTTTCTTTCGTATTCTCATGCAGATAATCTAGGTTAAAAGATTCTTTCCCTGGTAATTCCTATCCTTCCTGTTGCCATTAGGTATCATGCCTTTTGCTAGTGTAAATGTTCCATGCTTCCAAAACAAATTCTTTCCGAAATATG
The DNA here is from genome assembly GCF_036417535.1 of Chlamydotis macqueenii. Classification (NCBI taxonomy): domain Eukaryota; kingdom Metazoa; phylum Chordata; class Aves; order Otidiformes; family Otididae; genus Chlamydotis; species Chlamydotis macqueenii. Next base: position 3,990,618 of record NC_141573.1, read on the forward strand.
TGGTTTGGATATTTTTTTTTTTCTCCAAAGCTTCTTGATGGAATCAGAAGAAAAAAACAGCTAGACAGTTGTTCTGGTTGATCTGCAGCAGCAGTGCTCTCTGACAGTGCTGTGTGGGATGTACAGAATCAAACAGTTCCACTAGACTTCTCATAGAACGTTGACATAATTAAATTTATGCATAGTGTGCCTTAAAAATTAAGGGGACAAAAGTATTTACTATGTAACTAAATTCCAGGAAAATACAACTTTAATAATTCACGTAGATATTAAACTCTATACTTTCAATTTTTAATGTCCTTTACATTCAGTAAGCATGCTGAGTTGCAAAACCAACCATTTTGCATACGGATGCTGAACAAGATCAACCACACCTGATATCTTCGAAAACTGAAGGATAACTGCCAGATGCTAAAACCTGAGATTCGTGAAATGATGTTGTCCTATCAACTTCATTAAAATGAACAGAGTGGATTCATCAATGTCATGTGATCAAATGTATGAGAGGAAACTAGTAGACCTAAAAATAAGCTGCACAAACACTGATTTGAAATCTTGCCCAGGGAGATTAGAGAACTGACATCCTGAATTCTTGTGGGTTTTTGTTTTTTAAAGGGATTTTTAGGGTTTTTTACTTCTTTTCCCCTTATAAATGTTATCAATCCATCATACCACTGATTTTCCCACCTTTTCAAGGGTTTTGTAGGCTTGTTGTTCACTGATACTTTTGTTTCCGCACTCAGCACTTGCTGAGGGTAATAAGTCTTCTTTAAGCCCATCATTGTGGTTTTGTTTCTCTTTTCCACCTTCTTCTGTTTTAGAAAGATGGAAAAGTGGGCACTGAGGAGATCTCCTCTCATACATACCCATAAGCAAATATCAGTAAGATTTAAAAAAAAAAAAAAGAAATAAAATTAAATAATGAGGTTTTGTTTCAAGCTATTAACAAATTTAGGATTATATGTCTGGGTCAGTTGCATTTGTTTTGCTTATGAAGGTTATTTCTGCCAGTTAACCAGTCAGGAAAGTTAGGACTTTAACTTACATTTTCCTAGTAAACTGCTGCGGTGTTTTAACAAGTTATCTTTTTAGAAATATTGAGATGCTTTGGACTTGTCAAATGTCTATGAAAGAAGATAATGAAACATTGCTTGGTTTTCATTTTGATAGCAGAAATAAGGTACAAACTGTTATTCCTGAATTGCATGTTTCTTCCTCAATTGTCAAAAACAGTTTTAGCTTTTTTCTGCAAAGTTTGTTGTGCTATCTATGTTCTCAGAGGGTCCTCCTCTGTTTTCTCCAATTAATTATAAAGGTTTTGTATCTTCATTTGAATAAGATTACTTTAAACAATTTACTGAATTCTTCAGTTTCTAGTTGTATCAGCACAGATTTCAGGAGCGGGTGTATCTGTTTCACTGTTACTTTACTTGAAAGTTTCTAGCATCTTCTGTGTTGTCATTTTTGTCGATCTTAAAACTTGCCTCTAAAGCCTTCCAGTGAATAGTTCCTGGCGGCGAAGGAGGCTGAAAGAGGAAGTATTCGTGTGATTCCTGTCTACCTTGCTTGACCTGACTTAATGTATGTGACTCAACTGCGTCCCCCAGAGACTAAGTAGACCTGTCCAGCACCGAGGTGGCAAATCTGTCTGGCCTGTCAGAGACAAAAATTGGGAATCACTCCTTGTGTAGACTTGCATCTTGCCATCTTTTTATAATCGCCTCTGTGATTTCTTCAAAGGGTAAAAGTAGTGTCCCTTCAGCCAATGCAAGGAAGTGTTCAGGGAATGTTAGTTTAAATATTTTAATTGTTAATTTAAATCTTAACTAACTTTGCCAAAACAGATCACATAGAATGCTTTCTGTGATAGTTCTTTGACTGTTAGTGAGTTGGTAATGAGCACTCCAAGGCTTCCACTGGCATACACCTCAATCTTGAAAAGAAGTCTGGCCCAAGATGAGCTTGGTGTAAGCGTACATAACAGCAAGCTTGTGCCCTTTTGTTTTCTGTCTGTGCTTTTGTCAAAAGAAAACACCAATTGCTGAATTTCTGTTACTGTGGTTGTGATAGCCTCCAGTTCAAGAGAAATTCTATGCTCCAACTCCTATATAAATGAAGTAGAAGGGAAAGAAAATACTCTTGGATAACCTTGTTGTCTATTTCCAGAATATTATCTGAGCAGCTCTTTAATGGGTGGGACCCGAATCACAGACGGAAAGATTAATTACCTCTAGGTGTCTTCTGCAGAATACTCTCTCTTTGTGGTCTAGTGTCTTGATTTTTCACAGTGTGCTTCTGGGTTTTGTTGGCCTGTGATACCGCATACCTTTACTGGTACTGAAGGCTTTTTCTTGAGCTATACAGGGAAATTGAAGATAACAGTTAATTGCTTTTCAGTCCGGTGGAACCTTGTAACGCTAGAATAGGAGGAACTGATGGGAAAGGAACAGACAGGTGCTTCTTGGGATTTTCAGGGGATGTACATACACATCCCAGGTGCGTTAGCATAGCTGTAGCAGTTTCAGTCTTGATAAATGGGGGAGAAGGTAGAAAAAGATGCAAACACGTGGATGATCGCCACTGAAATTTAAGCAAGGTGTACATGCCTCTGTGCCTGAGCTGCTTATCTGGCAAGCGGGCACTAGCACAGCCTGACTTGATGGAATGATGAGGCTATGTAAAGCATTCATATTGTTGCATATCTAGGTCATATAAGAGGTATAAATGGCATATCTATTTAGCAAACAATCATATAATGAGCTAGGGGTTCAAAATGAAAGGTTAAAGTTCCCTTTTTGATGAGTTAAGAAATAATTCAAGTATAAACTTAGCAAAAGCATTATATTCTGCAGTCGTATTTGTAAGGAGCAGAGCAGCCTCACAATTGCTGCTCTGCCAGTGTCTTGCTCTCACCACTTCCATTGGACGTCTGCCAGGGAAAATTCAAAAGCCATACTTCCCTTTCCTTTTCAGCTAAGGGTTTTGTTTCATCCTTTTCTTTCCTCTTGCTGTATAAAGATGTATTCTTGCATTCTCATCTCCCCTTCCATCTTAATTTTTGGGTGTTTGTCTTTATATTATTTTTCTGTGGCTTTGGTTTACAAACAATAATAATAGTGTTGCCATTCCTATTATTGATAGTAAATAGCTTTATTAATTTAGAGGAAATACGGTTTAAATAATACTTTTTCTTTAATATGAAAGTGTACAGACGTGGAATATTCCATAGAGTCCAATGACTGTCAATGTTCGGCTGCTACTTTTTGATGTGTAGTATGTGGGCAGCCTTCCTGTAATAAGCTATTTTCTGAGAAAACTCATCAAACCTAACCGTGCTAACCTGTTAAAACTAATAGAAAGCGACTGGTAACCTAGAGGAGTAAATGAGTAGAATTAGTTGCTTTTCATGAGCAAAGGCCTTTATGAGAGAAATAAAAGTATTGCATCCATGTGGAGGCAACTAGTAGAGAGGAGCACACGACGAACCTTACAAGGGTAGGTCTTTCCAACTACCATCAGTTTTCCATTCCTGTCGACAGTTTGGTTTAGGATTATTAGTGAGCCATAGGTCTGTAATGCTTTTACAGGCAGTGCAAGTGGAGCAGTAGTTCAGCTCCTCTTCCGCGTGTGAAGGCCAGGCTGTTAAATCCTTATGTCACCCATACGGTGTTGGAGTGCTAGGGTGTGTTACGGGAATGAGCGCTCCTGCCCACAGCCCGAGTCTGGCTGTGGCTGAACGGGACATAACAAGCCAAGCTGAAATCAAGCAGCCTTCTTCAGAACGCGTTGCACTGTCCTCCTTCTGCTCTCCAGCACTCTGGGAGAGCCTGTTACCTGGGGTGGTTATGGGGCTTGCTTGGGTCTGGTGGCCCTGTTGAGATGCTTTTGAAACTGTGGTCCTTCAGTAGTTTTGTCTAGGCTCGTGGTGTCGTGGAGTACCCCAGCCAAACCGTGGGATCGCCTTGATCTTTTCAAAGGATTTTATTACGATTCTTTTCTCCCTTACTGATGCTGTCACAGGTGAATGCCATAGAGATGCTAATATAAAATATTTTATGAATGTGGCATTCTATGCTTTGAATTTCCTGACTTTGCTGTTTCCTGAAAATGCAGTCAGAACCACTACCTTTTATGGATTCTGGAGCCATACTCTCTTTCATTGCAAATTGTTTGACAGTATTAGGTTGCTCGTTACAGTAATGGCAAATACAATGAGAATAATCTTTGCTGCCAGACTGGACAAACCAGTTCTAAGGATACTCTTCAAAAGCCTTCCTGAGGAAGTTGTCATGAGAACTTCTGAGGGGACGAAAAAGGGGAAAGAAGTGAGAAAGGAGTATTTGGATACTAAATTGGGTGCATATGAGTGTCCTCCTGTGGTATGTTTATTCGTCTTCAGGTATTGGCATTTAATGGTTATCTGCAAAAAGTAGGCTGATACTAATTTTTGTCATTTATCCAGATATCTTTAAATTAATGGTTTTTAAATACTCTTACAGAGAAGAAGATTCAGAAAGTGAGAAAGATAAGAAAATCTGGTACTATAGCACAAAGATACAGCTGGCGGAGTTAATTGAATGCCTAGACAAAGATTACTGGGAGGCTGATCTATGCAAAACTCTGGAAGAAATGCGTGAAGAAATTCATCGGCACATGGATGTGACAGAAGACCTTACTAATAAAGCAAGGGGCAACAACAAGTCTTTCCTTTCTGCAGCAAATGGTAAGAATATTTTGTTTAATGGGAACAGATGTTGCACTTCGAACAAAATACTAGTTTATTTTATTATAAGAAGTTTATGAAAGTTGTTGGAGAAGCATCATGCAGGTGTACTGGCATAGCAATGTAGTGCTGACTTCTTGCAGGACTATCTATCATGTATTCCAGGAAGTCCTGAATAATTCAGGTTCTTGATATGCTTACGGTGTGCCAGGTTGTGATTGATCCAGGTGTTGGAATGGAGCTGTGTTAACTGCTGGATGTTTATTGTTGTACTGTCTTTACATATACATAAGTCCTCATAAACATTTAACACTTGAATGGGAGTTGGAGTAGCAAAAGCACTAGAGGTCCAGTATTTGCTCCAATATTATGGAAAAAGTGGAAGAATGTGTATCTCCTCTGCAGTTCCATACCGGCTTCATTTATCTACCTTGGAGAAATAAATAGCAAAGCAAATCTGTGAAGGTTTGAACTTTGGTTCTAGGGAAGACATGAAGATTAGATGTTAAGGTTTAAAAATGGATTTAGGTCATCACTGTATAAATGCATGACTGAGAAATCAGTAATTGAATTTTTGGAATTGTTTATTCTAAGTGGGGAAACAAGTGATAGGGGGTTGGATGTTATCTTTTGTCTCATTGAAAAGGAGGAGTATTTACGTCATGTTATTTCTGCTCAGTGGCTCTGTAGGTGGTGGTTTGTTGTTTGTTGATGGTCACATACTTTCTATTGTAGATGAAATTTTGGATGTTATCAGAGCAAGAAAAGGAGAAATAGTGGAAGATAAAAACACAGCAGATGATGAAGCAGAAAAGACCAAAAGTGACATTGATAATGACCAGACAGATGCTGAGAGAGGCAAGGAAGAATCTGGAGACCAAGATAAAACTGAGGAAACACCCACTGAGCAAGATGCAGAAAAAGTTAAAACAGAAGGTAAAGAATCTGTGCCTGTACTTTAACAACTTCATTTAAGTAAAGTGAATCTTTAGTTAGGATCCTCACGTTTCTTTAAGTGTTAGTGTAATTATTGGGTTTTTTTTCTCTACTTTTTTTTTTTTAAGTAATAGGTGATATTTGTCAGTTCCTTTGTGGTTGTATATTATTGTTTTTCTTGTTAAGTGATTTCACCGATTTTCCTACTTTTCAAGTTAAATACAGCTAGCTGGTAGATACCTTGGCTTGGGGTACAGGTGGCACTTACAGGTTGTGATCAACATGTTTGTAGTAAGCAATATTACATCATTTTTTAGCATTGTTTTCCTCATCAGAATTAGTTTGTGCTTTGATTCTGAGACAATACAGTCTCATAGTGGAAAAAAAAAGAAAGGAGAAAGCTCAATGTTTTTCAGCATTATCAAACAGGCAAACAAAACTGCTCAAGTTGCTTTCTGTGCATGATGCCAAATGACATCCTAAGACATACTAAAGAATACCCCTAAAGTTTTGTTGTGCGTTTTACTGTAGAGGCAACAGTCGTTGGGGATAAAAGTAACTCTGTGACATCAAGCACTGATGACAACAACACAAATCCTTCTGCAGGAGAGACTAGTTGCTCTGAAGGGAAGAACGCAATGGGGTGTCAGTCAGAAACCCTTGATAGCAACAACATGGCAGAGAAGAAGGTGGCATCAGAGCTCTCTCAGGAACTCTCAGGTACAGAAGGCACTGTTACCAATGCCTCTGTAGTTTGGGGAATCTGTTACGTTTTTCTATCTGGTTTGTCCACTAAAACCATTCACAGCATATATCACTCATGTGATTTGCTTGCAGTGCCATCCTTTACTGCTACGTTGTCATTAACATTTCAAAGTTAATTTTCTTGCAACTAGTGCTTGAAATTTGTGATCTTCTGTGACATTAGCATTTGTTTCCATGCCTTCCAAAGAATGACTGTGGCTAAGCTTTTATGTTCTATTCTCTGTATATTTTATTTTTCCATAGTGATCCATAATGATTGTTAGCATTCTATCAAAGTTTATTTCAATTCTAATTTGCTGCTGGCTTGTTTGTTATTTTAACCTCTCATTTACTGTATAAATTACTAACAAACAAAGTATTTTCGTTCACGGGAGTAAACCATTGCACTGAAATGTCAAAATTAAAATTGTCACGCCAGGAATTTTAAACAAATTTCAGAATTATAAGCACAGAGGCTCTTGTATATTAATGTATTTTGTTCTGCCATGTCAGTGATTCAAAAGTAGTAATATACACTATTTAATTAAAAAAAACCCCAAATTTTAGATTTGGGAATAATTAGGTGTAACATAAATTATCAGTGTACTATTTTAGAATTATATTCTATTACAATTCTTTACTACATAACCAAATGTTATTCTGAACATCTGATTACTGTTAAAGTGATCAGTTTTACTTTCCATTCTTAAAAATCTAAAAATACTCTAGTCTATGATGCCATTCTCAGTGTGTTATGTTTTAAAAAGGAGTAGTAAATATTTTGTCTCCTACAGAAATAATTCTCCATTCAGATATAGGTTGCAGTTCTTGAACTTGCAAATGTGAATGCATCCAGACTTGGTAATAAACTCTGTTAGTAGGAGGAGAAAATGAAAGTTAAGATTAATCCATAATCTGGAAGCCTTTTAATACACTTTTTTAAATACAGAAAATGCCATAAAGTCATAGAATACCAGGTTGGAAGGGACCTCAGGGATCATCTGTTCTTGGCAAAAGCATGGTCTAGACAAGGTGGCCTCGCACCCTGCCCAGCTGATCTCAAAAGTGTCCAGTGTTGGGGAATCCACCGCTTCCCTGGGGAGATTATTCCAGTGTCCTGGTGCATGGGTCAAAAAGCAGACATTTTAGATATTTAACCACATATTTTTGCCTGTTCTCATATTTTTTTATTCCATTTTAAAGTTAAAATAACTGTACAGAGGTTTAATGGAAAAGATGTCCTGTAACTTTGTTTGAGACACACCCATGAGTTCGTATTTTATTTTAAAGATTCAATTATATATTTATCATTATTTCTTTATTGTACTTTCGCAGGTACTTTTCTCCTTCCAAGGCTTCTAGCTTATTTTTAAATTAGTCGGCTTTTTTTTGGTAGGAAACTGTGTGTGTGGAGAGGGTTCTTCCTCAAGTCTAATTTACTATATTCATAGTGATAGATGTGTTCCTATTATGAAATTTCAATTTGAGACTCTCAGAGGGAGGGAGAGATACTGAACCAGTGTCAGTGAGACAGCCACCCCCAAAGAGCGGGGAAATGAGAGTAAAATGCAAAGCTAGGTGAGCGAGAATGTCTGTCATGATCCTTGTTAAATGCAGTTTGGATATGAGTCTTTTGTTCAGAATTTAGTTCGGGTGCTTCCACTCTCCTCCAAACAGCAGGAGCACAGAGTGTTTACCTAATCCTCTTTCTGCTAGGAGTGAATGTTTCACAGAAAGAAGGTTTTGTTCTATCACCTTTCTTAATAACAACAGAACCCCTGATGTTTTGGAAGAATTCTAGAAACAGAGAAATCTCGTCTTTTTTTAAACAGCTAAGTTGTGTGTCTTTTGCACAAAATCAAGGTGTTTTGAGGGATGATGTCTTGTTCTTACTGGGAAGCTGGAGTGATTTGTTTCTAGGTAGCTGCAATTCTCTGATGCTTTAGTTGAAATACATACTTGGGCAGTACACTTTGGCAACAAGTGAGCAATGATGTCCGCAGCTGTGAAGACAGACAGTAAGAAGGACAACTGAGGACCAAGAACTCATTTGTCTTACTGAGCTTGAAGCAGCATTTAGACCCATCAGATTGTAAGAAAGGTTGATACTTTAAGTTTGCGTAGGAGGAGCTTATGTAGAGTGGTGCCAGTTGAACTGAAATCTGTGGGATTCCTCAGTATTAATGTGCTGAAGAAGAGACAAAGACTTGTTGGAAAACTGGAGAGGAACTGAAAGATGTATGCTTTGAGGAACAGCTAAAGCACAAGAAAATCAAAAGTGATAAAATCACAGAAGCTGCATTCTGAGAGCATTCTGAAATCTGCATTCTAAAAGCAAAACAGTCTCAGTAGAGGCTTCTCTGTGTGTGCATCCATAAAAAAAATTGTCTTGTGTTTAAAATATATTCATATTTCATCCAAGTGTGAATTTCAGTCCTTCAGAACTGTAAATGTTTAAACTACTTGAAATAGAACAAAAAAATATTTTCATGGATACAGTGCTCTGGAGGGAATTAATATTTTATGAGTATTTCTCTCCAGTCCAGCAAAAGATGTTCATCTGACTTTTTTTAATGGAAAATTTAAAACTAGAAAAAATTGGATTGATCCAATTTAAAAGAAAAACTAAAAATGAAGTTGTTCTTTTGTAGAAGAAACTGGTCAGATGATCTCTAGCAACAGCAGCAGTACATCTGCAGCACCTCTACACTCGGATGTTGAAAACAGCAACGGTAGTGAGTTGGGTTCTGGGCAGAATGACTCCATTAAGACACCGGAGGATGCTGAAAATGCAGAGGGGGGATCCCAGACTTCAGAGGACACAGGTAATAATAGTCTCTCTAGCTTTCATTTTATGCATCTTTTCTTTTTGCTTTATAACTCCTATACATCCGTAGAAAACTTCCAATTTTTAAGTTTGTTTTAAAAGCCTTTTTTTTTTTTTTCTGGGCAGGAGAGAAATCCAATGGTGAAAGAAGTGATTCTCCAGGTGCAGGAAAAGGCACGCCAGGTTCAACGCGAATGCTCACAAGATTACGAAATCCGGATAGCAAGTTGAGCCAGATGAAAAACCAGCAGGTTGCTGCTGCAGCACATGAAGCAAATAAGTTATATAAAGAAGGCAGAGAGGTTTGTACACATCTTGGAAAATTCAAAGAAGTACGAAAACTTTTTAAGAAAACTGATAATATTTTTAAAAATAAAACAGTATTTGACAGACCATGGAGGCACTTAAAAAAGTAGTAGTAATAAATTAGCAAATGGTGAAATTGTAGTATCACAGGAAGCTTTTTTTCTTCCCTCCTTTGCTTTTGCTCTCTTAGTTGCTATCTACAGAGTGGTATGACAGTGACTCAGTGCACCTACTTTCTTTTAAGATGCTGGTCATAAAAGATGGAGAATTATTTACTTAGGCAGTAGTGAGGTATATGCATTTTCTCTCACTTGTATCTTCAAATCTCTCAGAACTGGTGTGCCCAAACTACAACTTTACAGAGGTTTGTGTTTGATTGTTTGAATAGCTAGGTAATAGGCACGTTTCCGGTTCATAACAGATCTGTGCTGGCTGAGTGTGGTCATTTAAAGACAATGATTGCAAAATTGTAGCACTGCTTGATACAGACAACAGTGAAATCTCTCTCAAATGTCTGCCAGTTAGTATAAATTTTTTGTATGGCTGTAGGTGGTTTGTTGGTTTTTTTGTGATTTGTTTGGGTTTTGGGGTTTTTTTAAGTAGCACAGTTTCCCCAGGAAAATAGTGTTTGTATGTTAAGAGTTCATTGGACTTAGTTGTCTGCATATTGTTTGGTGTATTAATTTTATTTTTGTTAACTGATTTTCCTTTAAGTTAATATTTAGCATATTTATTGACAAACCCCTAAAATGTGGAACTCGGTTATGAGTAATTAGACCGGTGATTTTATCCATGCCATGCTTTCAAATTCAAAGATATTTGGTTGCTTAGCTACACGATGAATTCTGTGATTTACCAAGGAGGGGTTTCACAGAAAGCTTACTTAAGTTTAGTGAAACTATTTTCCCAAAGCTCTCTCTCTCAATAGACACAATTCAGAGCGGCAGAATGGGTTCCTGTTTGAGCTCCTCAGGAGCATGAATGGTGGTTTTTTAGTGTTAAAGTTGATCTTTGGGAACATCCTAACTCTATATACAGTCAGTGATGAAGTACATACGTTTAGTGTTTCAGATTAAGTTATTTGTTTCTACAAACTGATGCAAGGTATTTTTATTATTTTACATACAGACAGTTGAAGCCTAAATCGTAAATAAGTGAATAGAAATATTTGAAACTGAAGTAGATCTTTAAAATCATTCTTTCTTTCCCAAGGTTCTGGTGGTCAACTCTCAAGGTGAAGTCTCTCGAATGAACACAAAAAAGGAAGTTGTGATGAAAGGAAATATCAACAATTATTTCAAATTAGGGCAAGAGGGGAAGTATCGTGTTTATCATAATCAATATGCCACTAATTCATTCGCATTGAACAAGCACCAGCACAGGGAGGACCACGACAAGAGACGACATCTCTCGCATAAATTCTGTCTGACTCCTGCTGGAGAGTTCAAATGGAACGGGTCTGTACACGGGTCCAAAGTTCTTACCATATCCACATTGAGGCTAACTATTATTCAGCTGGAAAACAATATCCCGGCATCATTCCTTCACCCTAACTGGGCTTCCCACAGGTAAATTAATAAAGGAAAATATATATTCTCCTGTTTTACTTGTGTTTTTACAGTGGTAATAAGCAATGGTCTTTGTTTTTTTAAATCGGTGATTTCCAAGCATCATGCTTCAGTATATTAAGAAGTAAGATAACATGTTTGTGTTTTGTGATGGGTGGCTAAAAGGACTGCACATTTGAGTGAAGTAATAAAATACAGGAGGTTTTATCCTACCATTAAATTCTATTAACATAGCATGCTATATCAGTGCATGTGTATGTTTCAGGTTTTATCTTTTTTCCAATTTAGGTCTAACTGGATTAAGGCTGTTCAGATGTGCAGCAAACCTAGAGAATTTGCACTAGCGCTGGCTATATTGGAATGTGCAATTAAACCAGTTGTCATGCTGCCAATCTGGCGGGAATCGTTGGGGCACACTAGGTAAAATAAATAAACATTAACATATTTTTGAATATGAGAACTTTACTGTGTTTTACATCTACTAGTTCCTCTAAGCTTGTAAGAATTATGTTTAAATTTAATCAGTCATTCAGCACTTGAAGTGTTTTTTCTCAACCAGAAACACTGAACATAGAAGATAAGATTTTTTTATAGTGTCATTGCTCCTGCAAAGTAAGTTTATTTTCTTTATCTGAGCCACAGTCTCAAAGTTATAAATCTTTGGGAGACTAGAAGAGCAAATTTCAACACTCTCACTTCAGTGGAGTCTGTCTTTTGTCTCTCATTGTGTCATAGAAGCAGAAACGAAATGGGTCTGATGTTAGACACAGTTGCAGGCAGCTGTGTTTGCCTTATTGGAATAGCCCAAAAAAGCAGTGTTCCTATTGCAAGAAATAGAAATAACCTGATACTGGGCTTTCCTCTTGACTTCAGATATTTACAGTTATTCAGAGGGGTAGTATATGCTGGTTTTTGGCTTATATTTGCTTACAAGATCCTGTACTTAAATGTACTTAAATCTGTGTGTGTTAGATTACGCAGAATGACAGCAATAGAAAGAGAAGAAAAGGAGAAAGTGAAAAAAAAAGAGAGAAAACAAGAAGAAGAAGAAACAATGCAGCAAGCTACGTGGGTGAAATATACATTTCCTGTCAAACATCAGGTAAGGTTTTATTTTGTATAAAGAACAGAAAAAATATAGAAATTGATTTCGTACTTTTTTTTTTTCTATTTTCATTTTAAACGTAAAATTTTAATGTCATTGTGTTACTCCTTGCCATTGGAGTAGGAACCATGCCCACATGATCAAGCACATAATCTTGGTCTAAACTAAATTTGCCATGTATTATGCTCTTAGTGACACTGCCTGAGTTGCTAGATGTTTGTCTGCAAAATGCAGCCTTTCCTAATGGAAGGGTTCTAGATGGTTATTGGAATCTTGTCGATGTCTGCCCCTGTCCAGTGCTCCCCTCCTATCCCTGTTCCTCCCCAAAAAAGCTAGCCTAGCTACCTTTACTTTGGAATTTTGTATAATATGATGGGAACTATTATAGAACTACTACTTCTTTATATTCTCCTACAGTAGATATTAAATACTTTTGTTGGAGTGGTTCTTTGCTCTAATTTTATTTATTATAACAAACATACAGGTATATAACTTGTATAATATTTCAGCTTTTAGGTAAATGGATTCTCACTGTTACCTGAAATAAAAATGTTTTTTAGATGTTACTAGGATAGAATCAACGTAACTATCAGCAGATATATCTTTAATCTTAGATAGTACATTATTTCACAAATATACTTCAACTTGCTTGAAAAAATCTGTAAATTGAAGTGTTTGCTTTGTTTTTTAAAAAATCATCTTAGCTTTTTAAGTGGATCTATACATTAATAGTGCAGCAAATAGCACCATTAAAACTACTACTGTAAAAATATTTGACAGGTTTGGAAGCAAAAAGGAGAGGAATATAGAGTAACAGGATATGGTGGCTGGAGCTGGATCAGTAAAACACATGTCCACAGGTTTATGCCCAAACTGCCTGGAAATACTAACGCAGATTACAGAAAGTTGCTACCAAGTAAGTGTCTGCATTGCTTAGATTTTTTTTTTTTTTTCAAATTACTAACATACTGCTTTTTATTGCTTATTCAGTTACTCATTTATTTGCATGTCATATTTCTTACATAGACTTTGTTACAAATAGTGTTCTAGAGAAGCTTTTGTGGATTTCTGCTTATCTTTGTTGATGTAACAAGTTCAGTTGTTATAGACATTTTTTAGCTACATTAAACTGTTTCAATTATGAAGTTGTGTGTAATATTTGTACAGCTCTGTATAGCCTTATTTAAATTAGATAAAAATTATGTAGATAATCACAAGCAAAAAGTAACATCTAAAATATTGGGGTGTATATATACACTTTTTCCCCTCTCCGTGTTGACAGAATACTATTAACCAGTTTTATCTGGAAACAGTAGTTTTATGTGGGAAAATAAATTTATTTCTCTAGAAAGTTCAAAACACACCTTCTCACTTTTTTTTCCCAAGGATTTATATTAAAAAACAGAAATGTTGCACAATTGACTTTTAGAATGCTTCCTGAACTGTGTAAGTCTTGTTTATAATGAATTTAATCATGAGTTTTCTTTTTAAACTTAGAAGTTGGCAGCTCACTCCGTGTTATATATAAAAATTATTTTTTTCTCAGATACTGATGTAATATTTTCCCTGTTGCTTTTAACTGGGTCAAACACAAAATGGATGCTTCTGCTTTGTGTTATCTATATCACTGTTAAATTACATTTCTTTTGCTTTCTATATTGCAATTAATAGCCACTACACTGTTAAGCATAAAGTCATTTGAATACTAATGTCCATTCTGGCCTAACTGTAGAAATCAAAATTATTAAAAACTATTTGTCAATTTTCAGAATCTGAATTTATATCCTCTTAATAGGCTGGTTTTCAGAAAGTGTTATTTAGTTTCCTGAAAAAAATGGGAGGAGGTGTTGTGATTTTGGTTTGAGTTGGTTTTTATGGGGTTTTGTTGTTGTTGTGGGTTTTTTGGTGGTTTGTTGGGGTTTTTTTGTTTGTTTGTTTGTTTTTTTTTTTAGGAAAAGTGAACATGAACTCCTGAAAAAAAAATGTAAATGAAACATTTTTATCTCTGATGGGCTTTTAAATATTGCACTGTGCTTAATCTATGATGTTACCATTGTATGCTTAATTCCATTTCTGAATTTCAGTAATGATGTGCGAATGATTCAAGAGGTAAACTAACATACATTAAAATGTAGCAGAGTATAAAAAATATTCTGAATAATGGAAACTGTTTAATTTATTAATAGCAAAGAGTGAAGATGAGAAATCCAACTTGGATAAACGAAAAGGTCCAATTAAGGTAAAAATAGAGAAAGATAGAACAAAGGATTCTCATGATCTGCAAGCAAAAGACAAAGCAGATGTTTCAGAAACCTCGGAGAAAGTACAAGTGAAAGAAGAAAAGTCACGTGAAGAAAAAGAAGTTGATACAAGTTCTGAAAATGTAGATCATGCAAAAGACAAAGGTGATATAGTTATTATTGTACAAGTGGCTATTCATTACAACATTGCATTTGTAAAAGCAAAGGACCTCATCAATAACTATTGACAAACTGTGTAACAGGTTTTGTTAAGACATTTAAAATATCTCAGTTAAATGGTTGTTTATTATGCCTTGCAGTAGTGTCTGAAGTTTTTGTTCCCTTTTTCTTGAAATCTCTTAATATGCTAAAAGGTCCATTTGTTTCTTAGTAGTTAATGTAAAAATATAGTTTGATATTCATTGTTAGGGGAGCTTACTGATCCAGAGTTATTTCTTTTTCACAGTGGAAAAAGAAATCGATGGTGAAAATGATAAAGTCGTCAAGGAAGAACCTATGGATGTAGATGATGTGAAAATTGAATCCCCTGTAAAAGATGAGGATAGTTACTGTAAGCTGGATATAATCAATGTCAGCGAGGGATTTCATTTAAGGACTTGCTACAAAAGGAAAGTAAAATCGTCAAAATTAGATGGACTACTTGAGAGGCGAATAAAACAGTTTACACTGGAAGAAAAACAACGTCTAGAAAGGATGAAGCTGGAGGCTAGTGCTAAAACAGTAGGCATTCGGTCTGTAAGCCCCAAGAAACATACAGATGAGCTACAAATGAGAAAAGTAAAAGAAGGAAGCCAGTTCAACGTGTCTTCCCAAGATCAAAACTATGTTTCAGATAAGACCCATACTGAAGATGTAGAACAGGACTGCTTGCCAATAAGTAACATCTCTTGTACAAAAACTGGTGAGCTAGACGAACGCTCTTTGCCTTTGACAAACAGGCTGTCTAAAAGAGAAGGCCAGCTACTGGATGAAGACTCGCCTCAGCCTTCTGAAGGTGAAAGTTCAATTGAGAATGATAGTAAAGAAAACCACCCTGAACCTATGACTGCTGATCACTGTCAAGGACAAGAGGCTCTTGGAGAGTCTGAGAATTCCTTTGTGGATGGCTTGAAACAAACAAATGCAGAAGGTAGAATCAAATGCAATGTTTTAGAAACAGGTGAGAAACCTTTGAAACAAAAACTACCTGTTACCAGTGTATCTCAGTGTGAACGTGAAAACTTAGAGCCAGTGGTAACTGAAAGCAGCTGTAGAAAAGATGCTCTAGCCACTCTTGAAAAAACAGATTCAGAAGGGAATTCTGAACAGCAGAGCAAAGATCCAGAAAACAATTGTATGATAAAAAGCCATATTGAACCGATGTCCTCTCAAGAAAGTAAGATGGAGGAAGAAATTGATCCAGGAAGGACTGAAAGTAAATCTGAAAAAAAGATAATATTTCACCAAAAATCAGTTAGTAAAGATCTAGAACCGTTTAAAACAGACCTAATTTCTGAAAGAAACCTTGAAACTCTGGAACACGTGGATGAGGTAGAAGTTGATGAGGATTTATTGAGCTCTAAACTAACTGAGGCTAATGGTCAAAAGAAAGGTCAGGAACTGAAAGTGGAGACAAATACCATAAACAAATATCTTGATCAGACAAATCTAAATAGTGTTACTGACAAAAAGAATAATAAAGATGAAGAAACTGAGACAGACTTAGAAAAAGAAAAATCAGCTTTTCAAATGAACGGAAAAGACAATGACATTAAAGTATTCTCAAATGATGACTGCTCAGTTAAAGATACCTGTGAAACTAAGGCAGGGGGTGATATTGAACCAAAAGTTAATAATATTAATAAATCCGTTCCGGAACATGAAATAAAACCATTGACTTTTAAGGAATCTTCAGTAAAACCATTCATGAATGGTGACATCATGATAGAGGACACAAAGGACAAAAATAATGTGGACCCTGAGTCACATCTGCAGAGTTCACCTGAGTTTGAATCTGGAGAGAGTCTTCAGCCACCAGATGAAGTTCCCAAGTATGTGCAGAAAACAGAAGAAAAACAGCTTTCTCCTGAGAGATCCGCCTTTGTTGGCACCGCTTCCACACCCACACATACTGTCTGTAAAGAAAGTAACCTGAATAGTGAAACAGAATCGATGGAAACTGAAGTAATTGAGGATAAGAAAGTTGCTCCATCGCCTGTTACCTCATGTGAGGAATCTAGCTTGAGTAGTGACTTTGCTGATCAGAACGGTGTACAGACCTATAAAATGGAAAATATTAATGGAGAAAGTAAAATAAAAACTGTTATTACTGAAGTGACTACCACAACGTCCACTGTGTCTACAGAATCCAAAACTGTGTTTAAAGTTGCAGAGACTGTAGCTTCTAATGATGAGAAAACAACAGTGGTATCATCTACAGAAAACTGTGCCATATCCACTGTAACTACCACCACTACCGTAACTAAGCTTACCACTCCAGCTACAGACAGTAGTGTTGATGTTGTTTCTGTGCAAGAGCATAGTAAAACAGTGGTTACAACAACAGTGACGGATTCACTGACCACCCCAGAAGGCACCTTGGTGACTTCCATGACTGTCAGCAAAGAATATTCTACAAAAGACAAAGTGAAGTTAATGAAATTTGCAAGACCCAAAAAAACTCGTTCTGGAACTGCCTTACCATCTTATAGAAAATTTGTTACCAAAAGCAGTAAAAAAAGCATATTTGTTTTACCCAATGATGACTTAAAAAAGCTGGCCAGAAAAGGAGGAATCAGAGAAGTTCCCTATTTCAATTACAATGCAAAGCCTGCCTTGGATATCTGGCCATATCCATCCCCAAGGCCAACTTTTGGGATCACTTGGAGGTACATACTTTACATTTTTGAGGAAAAAATTAGGATGTGATTAAATTAATTGGACTTAAAAATGCAAGTGATAGATATGTTTGTGCCCAAACGTGCAAATTTTGCTGTTTATTATTCAATGATTTTCTATATCGTTCAGTAAAGCTAGAATGGAAATCTTTGCCCCATTTGTTTGGGTATTTTAAATACATTTTGATTTTAAAATAGAATTAATCCTCTATTGTTAGGTACCGACTTCAAACAGTAAAATCATTGGCTGGAGTGAGCCTTATGCTGCGGTTATTGTGGGCATGTCTCAAATGGGATGATATGGCAGCGAAAGCTCCACCTGGGGGAGGAACTACACGTACAGGTATCGCTTCTGTAAATTTCTGGGTTTCTTAATGCAAAAGCTCTTGCTCTTAATTCTGAGTATTACACTCTTTCCAAGCGTTTCTGTGCAGCCTTGATGTTAGCTATGGCATTTAGATGTTTTTAGTCAACGGTTTGTATAGTTGCTGTTTCTTTATCTCGAGTATATTGGAGGTTTAGATCTTATTTGTTTTTTGTTATTGATGTATTGGGACTAATTTGTTGTAGAAACATCTGAAACTGAAATTACAACAACAGAAATAATCAAGAGAAGAGATGTTGGTCCATATGGAATCCGGTCAGAGTACTGTATAAGAAAAATTATTTGTCCCATTGGTGTGCCAGAGGCTCCAAAAGGTATGTTTGTTTATACATTTTTTTTTTTTTCCCCTTCCCGTAAGTTCCTACAGAAATCAAGGTAACTGTATCCTTACGTTAATTCTGACCATCAAAGAAGCAAATACAGCTTCATATGAACTATTAATTCGCTTATTTGAAATGAATGATGCATTTAACAAACTGATGGGATTTATCTGAAGCTGAAATGCCTTCCTGATTATAAGACTGAAAGAGACACTAAATCTTGGTTTAGACTTGAATTTTTTTTTATGATTGAGCTTAATGTGTGTCTTTTGACTGTTCTCTAAAGAAACTCCAACACCCCAGAGAAAGGGACTGCGATCAAGTGCACTAAGGCCAAAAAGGCCAGAAACACCCAAGCAAACGGGCCCTGTTATAATTGAAAGTTGGGTAGCAGAGGAGGAATTGGAACTCTGGGAGATCAGGGCATTTGCTGAAAGGTAACTGAACTCAAATGAGCTTTTAAAGAAAGTAATTTTATTTTGTATGTATATGTTAAATAAAAGTTCCTGCTAGAGAGCACAGACTTGGCAGCTGCAATCAGTAAAAGCAGATGTGTGTTGCATTTTTACTGTGTCTTTTGGTAATGACAGTCAAGCCTAAAGTTGTGAACCTAAACTATTTGCCAGTACCAAAATTTACACAGATCTTGCAGATTTGTTAAAACTAATATTATTGTACTTTTTCCATGCTCATGAGCTAATCACTGTTGTATGCTACAAGGCTATTACTATAATGCATGGAAAGGCTTTAGGCTACTTTTGGCATGACTTTAAACAGTACGTGTTTAAATATTTCTATACTACAAAGAAAATGAGTATTTACAAGTAAAGTAATATTCTCAGCCTGAGAATATTCAACGTAAAACGAATATTTTCAGTATTGCATGCTAGAGTTGGAACAACGTTTTTGAGTCTCTTGGAAATAATTGGTTTAAAATAATGGTATTACATAGATTGTTTGCAGTCTCAGGTGTAACTGTAAGTTCCAGTTTTGATTAGCAGTTTCCTGTAAGGTGTTGCAGTAGTTCAGCGTCAGAATATTTCAGGGATGTTGCATGCAATTTCAATAGTTTATTTCAGAACACTTTTACAGCCATGACCAGGTTTTCAGTTTTGACATTAGTTCTTGTAAGAGCAAGTAAACTAGATAGAATTAAATCCAGTTTGGTTGGATTTTGTGTGGTGGTGGTGTAACTTACTTCCGGTTGTGTCTTTGGCAGGGTGGAGAAGGAAAAGGCACAGGCAGTCGAACAACAGGCTAAGGTTAGTGAACAGAAGAAGGCAGAGGAATTCAAGGCCCAATTGGAGGCTCAACTAAAACACCAACGATTGGCTGCCCAGCAGGTGGGGGAGCTCTTGGTAGTCCCACCTGTCAGCAACTATGACTGGTAGTCCTCATGCATTAGAATACGGGAACTAAAGTTTATCCCTGTCTTACGCCATTTTTCAAATAGTGTCCACCTCCTGTGCAAACTAAACCATCAAACAGTGCTGCTCCCACTGTGTACATTCGTTATTTTGAAACGGGGCTAAGGCAAAGAGTGGTTTTGTATTCTCTTATTTTTTTTCACCGAATTTGCAACACTTGGAAAGGGTTTAGTTTGTTTCCATCTTAAAAGAAGGCAGAGAAGCACCAGTCTGCAGGTAAGGTCAACAGTGTTCTGTGGTGTAATGGAAAGCTGCCTTGTTATATAGCTGACTGGGGAATACAACTGCATTTGTTCTTCATGCTTCCATCAAATGGCATCTTCTGATTTTATCCTCTCTTAAGTTGGCTGAACGAAGCCCATTGGTAATTTTTAAAATATACATAGCTATATATGTATGTATAGATGTAAGTGTGTGTGTGTATATATAAATGTATGCAATTAAAATTGGGAAACCCAATGCCATATTGGTATTTACATACGTTATTAAGAATTGTGCTTTTTTCCAAATTACTTCTTTTTCATTCAGTCTTCCTTGAAGAAAATACATTACTAGTGAATGAGTGTTTCTGATTTGTGGGCATTATTGCAATATAATGCTAACCGAATATTGAAATTTAAATTAATAAATAACAGAGATAATTCCAGTAACAGAAGGAAGAATGTTAGATTAGTTGGAATTTTAAGAGCTTACTGACACTACCCCTTCACAAAGTAGCACACTAAATTAAATGTGCCTTCTTGACGGTTACAGCACAGAAGGTTGCTGGGTAAGGTAAGGGATTTTGAACCTACTTTTTTAAGCAAGCTGCAAACTGAATTTACAGTTAAAAGAATAATTTAAAAAATTACATTCTTAATTGTGAAGTAGAATGATACAGATTTTAAAGATGCTGTAAACAAATTTCTGGCTGTGTACTGTCAGCGGAGTTGTAGCTCTGCAGGTCAAGGAGTCTTGTGCTGTAGGGTACACAAGCAGCCTATTCTTCAGTCTTTTACACCTTGAACTAAAATCCTATTTTTCAATACTGGGAAGAGACAGCATTTGTTTTACAAAATCTGGAAATGCTAATTATCCCCTCTTTTTTTTTTTTTTCTAAATTCTGTAGAAACGGCTGGAACAGCAGAAGCAGATACCTGCAGCGGGTGTGGCCCCCGCAGTCACTACAGCCAGCAGCACTGCAACTACTGTGTCAACGCCACAGAAAGTTGTGGTGGGCCCTTTAGCAGGCCCAGTCCCCACTGGAACAAAAGTAGTACTTACTACAAAAGTGGGTTCTCCAGCTACAGTAACATTCCAACAGAACAAGAATTTCCATCAGACTTTTGCTACTTGGGTTAAACAAGGCCAATCTTCAACAGGTAAGCAGCCATTTGTCATGGGAAGAACATGTAAATAGGATGAACTCCAGCACAGCACCTGCATCTTCTCCAGAATGTGTAGCATTATTACATTTCTTGTTACCTTTGCTCTTAACTCTCTTGCTAAGTCAGCAGGGCACTTCTGAGATAATACTTGTCTAGTTTTCCTTTGTTCAGACTTGCAAGGTAATCTTATTTCTGGCCTGTCTCATTTATTACTGACAGTTGTTGTACTGGTAATAATTGATAATTAAAGCATTCTGTGCTGTAACGTACTGTTTCCAAAAAAGAATCTTTACCAAAGAAAATATGACGCATTCAAAAACTGTTGTTAAAACCATCCTGTAGTTTGCTGTTTCATACTTGAAAATAGTCATTTCATTGACTAATTATTCTGCTCTAAAACTGACTGTTCTGTGTGCCTCAATAGCCACTAGCACAGCTGCCACTTCGGCCACAACCATTGCCAGCACAGGGCAGACCTTCCAGATCTCAGGCAGTCCAGTAACGATGGCAGGGAAAGTGATAACTAAGCTGCCACTCCCTGCAAACAGCAAGATTGTTGCCGTCAATGTGCCATCAACTCAAGGAGGTAGGGGAAAGGGAACTGAATTAAAAATGTATTCCAGCTTGCTGATTAATTCTCCATTGACAGTATTTTCCCAGGGAAATGAACTGTGACTTGAAGGGGGAAAAAATATGTATGTATATACAAGTTTCTAGAGCTTGTTCCCCCTGTATTGCATATTTTTGTCTTTAGGGGAGAAATGCAAGTTCTTTGCCTATAAATCAGTCTACATTTCATAGTGCAAAATTAGAAGCTTTATTTTTATATCGTGGAATGAAGCATGCTTTTTATTCATTATCTAAATTATACATCAACAAAACAACTTTCTTCACAAAAAAAAAGCTGCTGTTCTTAGTTATTAATGCCTGCATCTGCTCTTCACTGATGAGCAAGAGTTTGATTCTAAGCTAAGATTAGCTTTTTTTCTTCTTGCTGTAAGAAGAGGACTTTGAGATTTGTGAATGTGTATTGAACAGAAAAGCTCAATTCTGTCTCCGTTATACTTAGCATTTGAGGAAGTCACGAAGGCTGCTAGTTTTGTGTTGAAATTTCTTAGGTGACACGAATAGCATTACCCATTTTCTTCAGCACCATGAGCTTGTAGGTGAAAGGTGTTTAAACTGGTCTCCTACATTTTAAATTAATTGGATTATAGCTTTTAATGGTTGTATAATACTAATTTGTGGCACCATGTTGATGCAAGGACTTATTTGCAGTTACCATCAAACTGATCTTTGTGAAGATTCACTCTTTCCTTAATCTTCTAAAATACCTATTTCTTAACTTAAGATGTAGTTGGACAATTGGCAACGTATAATACTGCTTCTTTTTACAATATGACAAAGCTTCTCCCAAGAAATGTTGAAAGACTCAAAGGTATTCTAGAAACCTGGAGACTGATTTCTAAATGCCACCCTGGAGTTGCATTTACTTCTTTTGCAGCCAATTATGTTATTAATGAATTCTCATTTTTTCTTTAATTAGGTGTTGTTCAAGTTCAGCAAAAGGTGTTGGGTATCATTCCATCAACTACAGGTGCAAGTCAAACATTTACTTCATTCCAGCCAAGGACAGCAACTGTAACCATTAGGCCAAATACCACAGGGACGTTAGGAACAACAAGCACTTCACAAGTAAGATTTTTTTTTTTCTGGTTATGTAGTGCAAAAAAAAATATGGGATATTAAAAATTCTGCCTAGTCACTTTTCAATGTTTTTGGCTCATTTCAGCAATAGTATTTATGGATCCTTTATTCCAAGGAGGTACAGCAATTCTCTCCAATTGGAAAAACGAATATGTTAGAGCTTGGTATGCCTTAGTGGTGTATGCATAGATGAAAAAATACTGGATCTGTTTGCATCTTGTCATTTCTTACTATATTTAAAAACAAACAAACAAAACTTCAGGGCATATCCCAGTGACTTTATTCACAACTTTACGTGTGCTCT
Source organism: Chlamydotis macqueenii (assembly GCF_036417535.1). Classification (NCBI taxonomy): domain Eukaryota; kingdom Metazoa; phylum Chordata; class Aves; order Otidiformes; family Otididae; genus Chlamydotis; species Chlamydotis macqueenii. The sequence continues at coordinate 4,013,474 of NC_141573.1, forward strand.
CCGTTTTGGTGTATGTAGGTAGTGCAAGGGACACCACTGCGCCCTGGTATGACAGTCATACGAACACCACTTCAGCAGTCAACACTTGGAAAGACCATCATCCGAACACCTCTAGTGGTGCAACAAGGTATTCTTCCAGCCAGTAGGTTCATTTTAATATTTAATTTTCCAGTGTGAAATCCATGGTTTGTTTCTTCATAAATACTTTCTGTATCATATGTCCCAATGCAAAAATACCTCATCTTGATGCTTGACCTCTAACAAGTGCCTCTTCTGGCTTTTGAGTGTGTCGGTTGCAGGTTTTGTAAGTGTTGTTCATCCTGGGCACTGGGAAATCTAGGACTTCTTTTTAAGTCCATTCATTTGAAAACAAAGAAGTTTAGAATAAATGTGCATTGAGAAAGCGTTGCTTTTTTTTTTTAAAGGCAAGCTAAGTGTTTGAAGTACTCCGTAAGTACATGAATTGAATTAAAATAGAAAGCGTTTTGCAGACTTTTTCAGTCAACCACACAGACAAATGGTTTGTAAAGAAAACTTATGTGCGAACTGCAGTGTTTGCTTCACTTGTGTGATTGTACACTGTTGCAAGTTGTTGTGACTTGGGGGGGTTTGCTGTGCTAATGGTTAAAATATTGGAAACATGATTCTTAGCACGAATTATTCCCTTACAGGTCAGACACAGCAAGTGGTGACTCAAATAATCAGGGGTCAGCCTGTCTCAACAGCAGTTTCTAGTACCAGCACAGCTTCTTCCAGTGCTGGTCAGAAGACCGTCACAAGTCCTGTCACACCGCCTCAGCAAATACAGCCACAAACCACAGCGCAGCCCCCTCGCCCTCAGCAGGGACAAGTAAAACTTACTATGGCCCAACTCACGCAACTAACACAAGGACAGGTAAAATATTTTACAGCCTCTGGGTATGAAAATGTGCTAATATTTATGATAGATCTTATCAAGCGTAGGGATTTCAGCAGTGCAGTGTATTTGCTCATAAATTTATGTTTCAGCCTTCATTTAGTATGACCAATAGCATAATAACGAGCTGAAAGAAGCTTAAATAGTACATGTGAAGTTTTAAATATCTCTTTGTATTGTGTTCCCCCAGAAATGTAACTAGCATCAGGAAAATTTAGCAGTATGGAAAAAAGTCTTTGCATTAATAGCAGTAAGGGGCATAATTATTTTATATGGCCTGTTTTGTGGAACGTAATGTTCCTTGTTTTTGATTTTGTGTAAAGATTTAGTTTTCATTCATATTATCCAGAGTCTCACAGGGAAAATTACAGTATCTGCAACTGGAGAAGGAAAAAGTTCTTGCAGCTTCTGCTCAGATCATGAAGGTCTGTTGGCAAAAAATAAATTCAGTCAAGCGTAGGGTAAAAATAGACTTCTGTGAGTTACCACAATACCTCTTCTTCAAATTATGAGTAATGTATAAAAATGATTGTAATGTAGAGGCTGCTTGTTGCCAGATAAGATTTTTATATATGAAACAAGACTCAGAGTTCATTTCCACACCAAAAGACTAAGAAGGATTTTTGTAGGGAACTTACTCTGTTCTGCGGGTTCACAAAATGTGGAGTTCTGCATCTGGGTATTGGGAAATACCCTACCTTCTCCATCACTGAGTTGAAAGTGATGTCATGAGCTGCTTAAGTGTTAGCTTAAACAACAGAAATTCACAATACCTTACAGACTGAACAGTCAGTCGTGAAAGCTCACAGCTGGGTAGGATCTGGCACATGGTTAAGAAATGTTTTCAGTGCAGAGAACTTTTACACAAACTTGAGATTCTTGAGAAAGTAATTAATAGTATGTCTAAAATTATCCATGCTTTGTATTGCTTGTAAATTCTAGGAACAAAGATGTTCCACTGCAGCTGCTTTCTGACTAGAGTACACATAAATATGTGTAACTAACTTCAACCCAGTAATCTGTTCATGATAGAATTGTTGAAAGAGTATTTTGGTATTTCATTATCTCAGATGCTAATTTGGGATTTTAGGAATACGGTATGGTAAAAGTATTGAATTCTGATATTCAAAACCCTAGCTCTTTTGATTTTCAGCAAAGTCTGTCTAAGAATGGTATCACTAATACATCAATATTAACTTTTTTTTTAGGGCGGCAGTCAAGGATTAACTGTGGTAATTCAGGGACAAGGTCAAACTACTGGTCAACTACAATTAATCCCTCAGGGTGTGACTGTAATACCTGGTCCAGGACAACAGCTTATGCAAGCAGCGATGCCAAATGGTACAATTCAGAGATTTCTTTTCACCCCACTACCAGCAGCTGCTACTACAGCTAGCACAACTACAACAACAGTTTCTACTTCAACCTCAGGTAAGCATTGTTCTGTTTCGCAGGAAAAAAGCTTCAGTTTCAGTTGCATGGGAGTTTTTATGCAGTTGGAGATGGTCTGTTACTACAGTAAATTTGTTGGAAGTGTATTATAAGCTTAGAAGTCTCTTAATTTCTGCATAAAGCTTTACAGTAGTTCTAAAAGGTTCAAATTAGTAGGGCTCAGACATGTTATTTGAAATAAATGGAATACTTGTTTCTATCTGTCACAGCTACAGGGGAACAGAAGCAAGCTCTACAGGCACAGGCAACATCAGTGCTGCCGCCAGTTCAGCCACAGCCTCAGAGTCAGAACCAAGCCCAGCCTCAAGTGCAGAATCAGAGTACTCAGCCTGCGCCGCTGGCCCAGCCACAGGCACCTCAGCCAGCACTTCAGCCTGAAACCCAGACCCAGCCTGAATCTCAGACTCCAGCATCTGTTGACTCTCCAGTCACACCTGAAGCACAGTCATCTAAATCTCCAGCTCAGTCTCCAGCACAGACCCAGGCTCAAGGGCAATCTCCAGTGCAAGTCCAGAGTCAGCCGCAGACTGCAGTCCTTCCACAAGGCCAGTCCCAAGTCCAGCCTCAGCAACCAGCTCAGGTGCAGACTACAACCCAACAACAGATTCAGATGCAGCCCCATGCTCCCATACAAATTCAAGCTCAGCTGCAGCAATCACAACCTCAGGTTCAGACTTCGGTCTCAACCCTTCCAACTACTCAAAGTTTAAATCAGGTTCCTGTGCAATCCCCAACTCGTCCTCAGCTGCAACTTCAGCAGCCTCCAACAAAAGTTATTACAGTGCCTCAGCTTCAGCAACAAGTCCAAGTTCTCTCTCAGCTTCAGTCACATGTTGTGGCTCAGATACAAGCCCAACAAGGCAGTGTGCCCCAGCAGATCAAGCTTCAGTTACCTATTCAGATCCAACAAACTAGCCCAGTACAGGCTCACCAGATTCAGAATGTGGTAACAGTTCAAGCAGCTAGTGTTCAGGAGCAGCTGCAGAGAGTTCAGCAGCTCAGGGAGCAGCAACAGAAGAAAAAGCAGCAACAGATAGAAATTAAACGTGAGCACACCCTTCAGGCTTCTAATCAAAGTGACATTATCCAGAAACAGGTAAAGTTAACAGAAGGAAATTAAAACTTAATGAATGAAACAAATTTCATTTTAAATGCCTGTTCTTGTTAACAATGTTAATACATTTGATAGGCAGTTAATTTGATTCTTTCAAGGTTAGTGCACGATTGCTTTTGGCCATTTAATTAAGTATTCTAAGTTAATTCAGGACATCAAGTCAGTTGTACCATGTTTGCAGTTTTCTGGCACCTTCATTCAACTTACCACTAGCTGCTGGGACAAATATCTTTATTCTCAGTTCAGGAAAGACAGATTATAGGTAGGAGAGCTGATGTTCAGAACACATGTACAGTTCTGTCATTGCCTGCTGTAGGAAACTGAGGTTTCAAAGAGGTATCTGAAATGTAATACTGTTGGATGGCTGCGAGGCTTAAAAAAATACATCTATATATAAATAGACTCTTACCATTTTTTAAATAAAACTACCAGTCACTGAAGAAATACGGTCAATTGACATTTAGTCCCTAGGTTTAAACTTGACATAAGCAAAATATCCTACTCTGTGTGGGGGGTGGAGGTGGTGGTAATTTTCAATTTCATTTTCAATTTTCAAATAACTGCTTTAAACAAGCACTGCTCCCCTGATAAAATCAGTTTTATTTTGTCACTTACTGAAGTAAATAACACTTTAACTTTTTCTTTAACTTAGAAAATGTCCTGGTTCTCCCAGTAATATTATTATGCAATACTGGCTAAAGTTTTCATATTTTATTTTGGATTCTGTATCATCCCACAGGTGGTTATGAAACAGAATGCTGTCATAGAACACTTGAAACAGAAGAAGACACTGACTCCAGCTGAGAGGGAAGAAAATCAGAGGTGAATATGCATCATAGTGCATCTTTAGATGTGAAAGTTTTACATTTATAACATCTTTTAATGGCGGTATAATAAAACACTGTTTTGTAAAAACCTGCTTAAAGAAATGTTGCTATTTTAAAATTGGTTAAAGTAACACCTGAAAGAAACTTTCATAATGATGTTCTTAACTTTAAGCAATTGAATCTTGTATATTCTCAATTTTATTTTGATTGTATGTTTTTAAAGTGAAATGTTGTATTACATGTGTTTGGAGCTGGCCACAGTTTTTTAAATTCAAGGTAAAAACGATCCTTAAAGGAATACAGAATGGAGAATTAATGGTTCTGTTGCAGAAAAGCCTGGGTTTTGTTTGTCCTTTATCATGGCAGTTTATTTCCGTTCTTGTCCACTGTACATCACACTCTGCAGAAGGAATTTAAGAGTTTGAAGAGTGATATTTGACAAACTAGGAGATTTTTATTCTTGAAGCCGCTAAACACAAATTTGGAGTGTTTGTCATTTGTCTTGGGTTATTTTGACTCCTTTTCACTCATGCAGTTGCTTCAGTTGGAGAATCACAATTCTGTGTGTTGTCAGCTGTTAAGAAAAAGAATAGTGTTTTCTTATAAAATTTTGGCCATCGAATTGGAGTACAAGCTTAGTTGATTCCGATAGTATCACTAAGTGCTACTCACTTAATGTTCACTATTGCATAAATAATAAGATTATTGTCATATACTTTTCATTTAATGATGTCAGACAGCCAGGTTGGTATTTAGACTGAGAGAAGTCCAAGCGAAAAAAAAAGTAAGAGTTCTGACTAGCTTGGTTCATGGTACAGCTGTCTTTCCTTCTCACTGATTTTTTTTTTTTTCTTCTCCAGAAATGTGGTTTGGGTATCTTAGTTGGTGAAAAAAACAGACTAAACCAAATAGATATAGTGCAGGTAAAAAGAGCAAAGTAAACAAAATTGTATGACCCTACACAGCAACTGGCATATTACATCTGTCATCAAAATACAGATGTGTATCAAGAGACAGTCTGAGCCTAAGACTACAGAGACAGCAGCAGCTACTTGTCTTGGCTGTTGCTATTTTGTTGTTTGCTTTCAGCCTGTACGTCTGTGGCAGTTATTTTTCACGGTCACTCTGGCAACGAGAAGCATTTCATTTTCTAGTGAGTTTGAAATAGAATGAGAAGGGAAAAGTAGATTCAAAAGAACCAAAATACATTCATTTTCTAATTGAAATATAAAGCAAAATAAATGAAAATTGCAGAACAAGTGAGCAGGAAGAGATTTATAGTTGGGTGTAAAACAAGCAGATGACAAATTAATCCTCAGTTGTCATTAGTGAAGACATTGGGAACTGTTTTATAGTGAATTCTATACACTGAAAAGTATTTGTCAGTCCTTATGCCAAAACACAAAAACTGAGGAACACTGGGTGGTCACTGGAGGGTGCAAGTGTATGTTTTAGAAGAAGTTACGGGCTTCCAGCTTGCTTTTGTTTTGTAATAATAAACGAAATCCAGCTCTTTAAAGCATGTTTGTGGAAACGGAATTGAGTGAAAATATCTGTCTTGTACTGAAGCCTGAGCTTTGTTTGGAGTTTTATAGGGGAAGGGCAGGAGCAATTAGTACTGAGATCAGTTAAGTGAAGTTGGGACTGGCCCTCTTGAGCCTAACTAGGGACTTTATCTCCCAGTGGTGTTCTAGTAAATGAGTGGGAGCAGTGTGTGTTACTAAATTTACCTAGTATGTCTTAAGAAATGTAATAATTTAGCTTGCAACTTGCGGAAACTGGAGAACTAAATGATTCTGCATTCTCAACTGGGGATACATATGCAGCTCAGCACAACGTACTTTTTCTTTATTTCTTCCCCAGAATGATTGTATGCAACCAAGTGATGAAATATATTCTGGATAAGATAGACAAAGAAGAAAAACAGGCAGCTAAGAAACGAAAGCGAGAAGAGAGCGTAGAGCAGAAGCGTAGTAAACAGAATGCTACGAAGCTCTCAGCTCTGCTTTTCAAGCATAAAGAACAGCTGAAAGCTGAAATACTGAAAAAAAGAGCACTTCTGGACAAAGATCTACAAATTGAAGTGCAGGTAAGGACAGTTATTCTCAAAGACTAATTTGATTTTAACCTGGGAAGAAGATTTCTGTGTTAATCTTTAATTTATCTGTTTGCTCAGCTAGATTTTAGGGAAACATACAGGAAGAAGTTCTGGTTGTGGATGCATGGATCTCTGCGAAGCTAATCTATGTCCTTTTATGCTTCTTGGTTTTCATCTGGACTGGAATAACCTTGTTTCCTGAAACAGCTGCTGATAAATTACAGCCAATGGGTCATAGTAGACTAAGAGTGTCATTCCTTAATGTTATGTGAATTGTAGGTGAAGCATGTTAAAAAATTTGCATATTTAAATAGATTTAATTATTTTATTTTGGTTAAGCATGGGGATTTATGTCTAGATTTTCATCTTGTCCTGGAATAATCATATGAAGTACTTCCCTCTCTATTTATTCATTTAATATACTCCAGGAGGAGCTAAGGAGAGACTTGAGTAAAATTAAGAAAGAAAAAGAAAAAGCCCAGGCAGCTGCTGCAGCCGCAGCAGCCGCAGCCGCCGCAGCCGCAGCTGCGGCAGCCGCAGCACCACCACCGCCGCCACCATTGCCGTCACCACCACCACAGCAACATGCAGCCAGCGTCACCTCCTCCTCCTCCTCCACCACAGTCCCAATGCCAGTATCCTCCCAGAAGAGAAAGCGAGATGAGGAGAAAGATTTGTCAGCTTCCAAGTCCAAGAAAAAGAAAATGATTTCTACTACCTCAAAGGAAACAAAGAAGGACACAAAGCTTTACTGCATCTGTAAAACGCCCTATGACGAGTCTAAGTGAGTAGAGAATGCTGTAGCCTTTTACTGAGTGTTCCTAGCTTTAGCTTTAGTGTTTAGCTGTTAGTGCAAGGTAGTTCTAGAACTGGAGACAGAGTATTGGGTGTTATTGCAGTCATCACCAAGGAATAAAAAAAAGTCTCTATTTTCCACTAGCAGTTACAAAACTCTTAACATACTTTATTTATACTGTTCATGTATGTGATTTATATTCTTACTCGTTTGCATGTTTCCATTGTATGACCTTTCTGTCTCACATGCACATACTCTTCTTTCTTTTTTTCCTCCGCTCTATTATTCTTTCTTTTGCCGTTTTGCCTCTGCCTCGGAAGCAAGTGACAACTTGGTTTGAGCAGTTTCTTGTGAACAAGTAGCTGATGTTCTTTAGAAATAGCTTTGGTACCGTCTTCCAATAAATTACTTTTTTTGTAAGTCGGTGGCCAGTAAAGGGGGTTCCAGGTTACTGGACTGCAGTTCACTTTGGACAATGTTTCAGGTAGAAATGGTTTCCACGTGTTATAATTCGCATCCCGGGGTTGATAAAAAAAATGAATATGTAAGCATTTGACAAAGTGAAAACTGCAGTTCTCTGTAGTTTGATTCTCACTGTGAATGAGGGAAAGTATTTATGCTGCATACAAAGTTTGTGAAGAAACTTAGTAAGTGGTGGAGTGGAAGATTCAAGGGATTGCAGGGGAACAGTGTTAGGCGTCCCTGCTTAAGCTGGAAGTGACTCACATCAGTAGTTAGTAATGGTTAGCGTCTGAGAGCTGTGTGGAGATGTACGTAAAATAAATTGGACTTCAGGCCAATTCCAAGTGAGTATATGTCTGCTCAACAAGTGACAATACCAAAAAGTATTACTTGGTGCCATTTGGCGGTGGTTTACATGCTGATAACAGAAAGAAACTGTAGAGGTGGAGCAGTGCTTTCATTCCAGTAATGGTTCTTCATTCCAGATTGAGGGCCAGGAATAGAGAATCTCTTGAGGTTCCTTCTAGCCTTTTTTTTTTTTTGCCTTTTTTTTTTTTTTTTCTTTAATTTTATTTAATGAAGTTGAGGTCTTTGGGGATGGTTTTTTTTTTCATCTTGGTTGTTCAGTAGCTCTGACCGTTACACCCTTACATCAGTACGGGGGATTGGACTGCTCTCTGTGCTGGCGTCGCTCTAGAAATAGCAGACCTTCAGTGCCCTGGTTGGTAATTCACTGTTACTGCGAAGGGATGTCACCTCTCTCAAAGTAAGATGTTGTGTTAGACTTTATCCTCCAGTTAGCTTAGGAGGATACCTTGTTCTCATCGAGGTCTGTGTATTACTGCTTCTCTTCTTAGTAAGTGATAGAGCTGGCACAAAACCAAAATTACATTAACAAATTCTTTGGGGAAAAGGATTTGATTGTCAGACTGACTCTTTCCGTTAACTCCAGTAAGCATTTGAGTAAGCCAGTGAAAAATGTGGTCATGGAGTGAATTTTGGTAGCCTGAATTCAGAACTGTGCTTTAATGCACAGAATAAAACTTCAAGAAAGTGAAATATTAGTAACTTAGTAGTATCAGTAGCAATAAGATTCCGTTCTGCTGCTTTGCTTTTTGTGAATTCTAAATTTTATTTTCTTACGAATGATTACTGTACATACTGACTGATAGATGTTGAACTACATTATCCTTTCACTGTTTGGAAGGGGATTAGTCAAGTTTTCAAACAGTTTTCTGGTAAACATTTTTTTTATTTTCATATATATATATATAGGCATCAGATACTCCTCTTCTGATGTCTCTTTTCTACTTCAGAAAAGATAGATGTGCTGCTTGAAAAGCTAATTTGTGGTATATTATGAATACCCTATGCATTTTTTTAGGATGTAGTAAATCCTCAGAAGTCATTCTGTGTTTTGTATCTTGTTGCAGATGTCTTATGTTTAGTTGTCATTCGTGATACTCCACGGTTGTAGGGATTTGGTCGTGCTGTTTTCAAGGATGATCAGGAAGGGTATCCTTCTAAGATTCCTACTTAGATTCCAGCCTACTTGTTAAAGCATAACGTGACTCCTGTTCCACATCCTAGTGGCAAGGTTTAGCATCTACACCCAGACACATGTGCTTCCAGATCACCAGGAGCAGACACAGTCCCTCTGGGAAAGAGGACACAGGCTGAATCTTGTTGGTAGTTGTCAGAAGGAGCTAGATCTGTCCGTTCTTTAGGGAAGGCTGGGTTGTGTGATTTTTTTATTATTATTATTATTATTAATTTTTTTTTTTAGGATTTGTCTGACTGAAAATTAAGAGAAAAGGCAGGATCTTAGTATCCAGCATGTATGCAGAGGCCCAAGAAGTTACAGATGCTTGTTTTGTGGAACATGTAGTAGCTACTGTCCTGCTGCTGGTGTGTAGTGTCCCGTGGGTGGTGCTTGCAGACTGGGAAACTGGGACGGCAGTAATTTGTACAGCAGAACAGGGCAGGTGGTTGGTGGTGTCTGAAATCTAGGAAGATCAAGGTTCTGAGTCAGCTTGCTTTTGCTTAGGCAGAGAGAATGGATGTCTAACTTTGCCCATCCGATTGATTGTCACTAGTCATAGGTACGTTTTGAGATATCCATGCACAAAATGTCAAACATCCTTGCATAATATTTTACAGTTTTGTCACATCATTCTGTGCAAGGTCCCATTCCCATGGTTCTGTACCTGGTTCACTTTGTGTCATACCACATCTGGTTCCGTCACATAGCTGTGTCTGAGAGTAGATGTTATTCTCTGAAGAATGGTCCACATTCCAATCTGTTGCAATTTTGAGTAGTTTAATATCTGTTTTTCAGCACACCACCCCTCCCCCCAAAAAAAATAAATTAAAATTATGACAACCATGTCCTGACCCAGTTTTCTTTCATATCATGTTATACCAATATGTATCCTACACATGGCTGGTATGCATGTTCTTTGTAGTATACTTGTAACTCCTAGTTGGTGTTTGCGCTTTGCTTTTGTTTTTTAAATTAACTGAGACCTACATTTTCAAATCTTAAGGAAATGTTTCAGTGGCTTTTGAGCTACGGTTTTGAAAATGTAAATCTTTTCCTTTGGCCTTGTCTTTTTGTGCCTTTTACAGTTTTTCACACACACATTGGAGACATAGACATTTTTAGCCCAGTTTTGTCGAAGTCTGGTTACGTATTGATGTGCATTTTAATGACCTGTCAATTTAAAATTGACCCCAGTGACATTATTGACAGCATAGCCGCAGCATGAGATGTTAGTTGGTCAGGATAGAATGCTAGGAAGCAGGAAAACTGAGACAGAAAATTGAAGAAAGTAGGCCAGCAAGAAAGTGCATCAGAGAGAAATGCAGGGAAAAGTGCCATGCCATTTGAAATGACAATTACATTGTCATTTTCATTGTGAATGCTTTTAGGTTCTATATTGGCTGTGATCTTTGTACTAACTGGTATCATGGAGAATGTGTTGGCATCACAGAGAAGGAGGCTAAGAAAATGGATGTGTACATCTGTAATGATTGTAAACGGGCACAAGAGGGCAGCAGTGAGGAATTGTACTGTATCTGCAGAACACCTTATGATGAGTCACAGTGAGTTCTGACCAGAACCTCTTATTTAATGTCTAGGTAGCAAACTGCTCTGACTGTGGTTACCTGTTCCTTGCAAAGAAAAAAGAAGTTATTTTGCATATGTTGTGTTCATTCGTAATGCAAATTGCTTTTCGGTAATTGTCTTCCTCTGCAAAATGTTTCTATACAGTAAATGTTTAGGAAAAGTGAGGTTTTCAGGGTGGTCAAAATGTGTTGGTGTTTTGTTTTTTTTTTTTTTTCTTCCTTTTAAAAAAAAAAACCCCCATGTACTTTAAATTGGGATTGATTTTTTTTCTTTTTTAACAAGGGAGAATTAGAAAGATTAAAAGACAAATGGAGTACTTAGTGGAATTTTTTGTGCTTTAGTCTGATGTGGATAGAAAGTACAATTCTGGCATGGGGTACATGGTTGGTATCTCTTACTGTAAGGCTTTGGGTCACAGAACACCCCTTCTGTATTCAGCTACAAGACTGAAGCTTCCATATGCAAAACGTTTGCATGGAGTGAAATAAGAGCCCTAGCTGTAGTCCAGTTTGTGCAAAATGTGTCTTGAATTGTTTTGGAATACTGGTTGGGGGAGAGTTCCGGCATTCTGCTGTTCCTTTCAACTCTAAAGCAGACAAATGGTTTTTGAAACCTCGATTACTTGAAAGTGCCTATTATGAAATTTAGGAACTAATTTTAACATGGTCTGTAATTTAGCCTGTTTGTAAATACAGAAGCAGTTTGAATAGTGTAATTAGAATTTGTCAGTCTGAATTATCACGTTACACTGTTGTATTTTATCAGGCCAAGTATCTGTTTGTGTGCAGGGCACTGCAGGTTGCGGTGTTTAAATGTAACCTTTGCATTAACTACATCAAGCCACTAACATTTCTGTGGATCTTGCAGATTTTACATTGGCTGCGACCGATGTCAGAACTGGTATCACGGGCGCTGTGTTGGCATTTTACAAAGTGAGGCAGATCTCATTGATGAATATGTGTGTCCGCAATGTCAGTCCACAGAAGATGCCATGACTGTACTCAGTCCCCTGACGGATAAAGATTATGAAGGTTTAAGAAGAGTTCTACGTTCCTTACAGGTGAGAATAAGGATCACAGCTAAGTGCTTTACTTCACAGGGCATACCTAGTCAGTCTTGGAGTAGGTTTTTATTTCTCTTCCAGCTGTTTTGAGACTTTTTAAAATAGGAAATAGCAAAGCTTTTTTTTTTTTTGTGAGAAATGATACTTTTGTCAGCTGCAAACTTGATTGGCATTATTGTGCTGAGGAATATTTACAATAATTAGTATATCACTGCTTCTGAGTTAGTGAAACTAAACAATCTTTTCAGTGGAAGGCTTCTACAGGAAGCAGGTTTATTTAGAATACCAAAAGGCAGAGTGGTAGCCTAACTGTGTAGGATATAAAAGGTGCAATGTTCTGTTCTCAGATTAGTTTTCTGTGATTTCTGATCTACATTTCTGTACTTTAATCTCCGAGTTATTAGAGTTCAGTATTGTTCTCACATAAAGTCATTATCAGCATGTAAATTATGGAATCCTCATAATAAGAATTACATAATTATCATCTGTTACAGTATATTTCTGGTTTATCTGTCACTCCCAAATATATTTTCTGTAAAGAATTTTCAAGAATTTTGATAAAATAATTGTGTGGTAACAGAAATACTCAAAGAATAATATTTTGCCTTGTTCTACATTATACAGACATTTGTTAGAGTACGCGAAAGTGAGAACAGTGGCCTGTTTCTAGGTGTGAAGTACCAAGCACTCTCAGTAAATTCATTACGTACTTTTCGATGCAGCCTGTTTAGGCGGTGTCCTGTGATGTCTGAATTTCACATTGCTTCCTGTTTTGAAGACCAACTACTTGGTCCTTGACACTGAGGTTTAAAACTTTGGCCAGTCATCACATGAGAACTCGTTATGTTTTCATGTAACAGTGCACTTCTTCAGTTCAACTCTAGACCCCAACAGATAAAAGAATAATGAAAATGTTTAGCTAGGAAATGGGGCTAATTTAACTTTTTTTTGTAATTACGTTTTCCTGACAGGCTCACAAGATGGCATGGCCGTTCTTAGAACCAGTAGATCCCAATGATGCACCAGATTATTATGGTGTTATTAAAGAACCGATGGGTAAGTGTTTCTGAGCAATAGCATGGCTGAATGAATGAATTTGGGTTTTTGAATATCAAATTCATTACCTGCTGACCATTTCTGTCCAGAGGTCTTAAAGATACGTTTTGCAGAATACATAGTTTTTGCAAAGTGAGACAATGTGATGTCTCATTGATATATTTAGAAGTTTCTGAGGGTTAACATATCTGCTTTTGGGCTGACTCCTTACACTGCTAGTCTGATGTATAAAATGTGAAATCCAGTGCAAAATTGTAGTATGTTGCCTGAAAATAATACTTTGCTTAGAAACTGTGCCCATTTCTGTTCCAAAGTTTTGTATTGTGCTGTTACAAAAATGCTGAACTACTCTATTCCATAATTGATGGGCTAAAGCTTATCAGGAAAGCTCAAATAATATAATTAAGTATATTATGATTGAATGACATAAACAAAAGTGCATTTAGCCCTTTCTGACTTAACTTGCAAGTATAGAAGTAAATATGTGTATTTGCTCTGATTCTGCGTGTAAAGTACAGTAGGTCAGCCAGGCCCATCTACGTTGTTTTCACGCGTTCTGGCGTTACTGGCATTTCAAAGTAAGCACTTTAAGGGCATTTTGCAAGGGCAGGTCACTGTTTTTCCAGCTAAAAGTGCCGCTATACATTTAGATAGCTATATTGATAATTGGCAGTTCTCATTCCTCTCCCTCTTTTAAGTTTACATTTGCATTAAAACAGGACAATTAGCGCTCTGCTTCACCATTCCGCTCTCATTAATGTGTCCAGTCAGTAAGAACAAGAGCACGATCGCGCACTTGAAATCTCTTCCATCAGTGCCATGTGGTAATGTGCATATGCCCATGAAAATTGATAAGTCATTCAAAGCAAGCCATGAATTCAAATAAAAATAATCAGAAGGTTTAGATGGCTGTTTCGTGTACACATCTGACTCTTGGTCTCACTGAGGGCTGTAAAGAAAAAAAAAAAAAGAAAAAAAAACAGAACAAATAACTGAATCTAGATTGTCTGACTTTTTTTTTTTCTTAATTTCTTCAGAAAAAGCAAATAGCTTCTTGCAAAGACCCAAGTTTTCCAAGGTCATTCTGATACTTGCATTTTAATTTAGCTGCACCCGATGTATATATACATAAGTGTTTATTCTGAAGGAGAACTGCTGGTGTCACCACCTCACAACCAGCATTCCAGGAAAAGCAGCCGACCTTTGTTTCCCACATTCTGACATGTGAGCTTCTGCTGAGGATGAGAATGTCTCATTTTAATAATCTTTGGTTTCTTTTAAAGACCTTGCCACCATGGAAGAAAGAATACTGAAACGTTACTACAAAAAGGTCACGGAGTTTGTGGCAGATATGACCAAAATTTTTGATAACTGTCGTTACTACAATCCAAGTGACTCCCCTTTTTACCAATGTGCAGAAGTTCTTGAATCGTTCTTTGTACAGAAACTAAAAGGATTTAAGGCAAGCAGGTAAGCCAGAGTGCTCCTAATCATAAATGGTTCTGTTCTCCTCTAAAATCTCCGTAATGCTTTCACAAGCTTACCTTGCGTTCATACAGGGATTTGCCTCTCCATGCACTTTCCTGGACAACTGCTTTTATTCTAAAGCAAAAAAAAAAATCTGTTCTATAATAGCCAGCTGTCACTTTCTGTCAAAATAAAGGCTTAAGTATGATTTTTGTGGAGGTTACTTCGTAATGTTTGTTCAAAATGACTTGTTAGATCCAAATTTGGGCAGTATCATAAGTGTAGAAAATTTGAATGACTCTTTAAGTCATTGCTGCAGAAAACTTCATGAGAATTATTTCTGATCAGGACAAAACTCTGTGTTCTGATAATGTTCTGCTGTGCCCTGAGTACTTTTCAGATGCTAAAAAGAAACAGTCCTTCCATGAAGCTTATAATCCAATGAAAGAAATTAAAATACTTTTGTTTTTACAACTCTCTCTCATCTTTTTATAATTTACCATATTTGAAACAGTGAGAATAAGTAAAGTTTAAAGTAAGATATAGAAAACTAAACACAATCCAAAATTAACTATTTAAAATTAAATTTGATAGTGTTTTAAAACTTCTGTATTCCAACATATGCCAACTGTCACCGAGTTTGAAATGTTGAACGCCCTTCAGCGTTACTCAGGAATTGTAAGTTCCAGTAGTTAACTTTGTCCATCCGACTGTAACAGTCAAAACTGCAACAGGCTGCTGGTCTAAGGTTTTAATGCAGCGTTTTATCCATCTGTAAATTCACTACACTGGAAGCATCACTTTCTATCCATTGTTGTGGAAGCTGTCTAATTCTCTATATGCTCTGAGATCAGGATTGATAAGAAGGCATGAGAATGAATTAGTCTAGCATTTTTCTTTCCAATTTAATACTGTATTAATGATTTTTATCAGGTAGTTTTCAACTCATGTTTCCATCATCTTGCTTTAGCTGGTTATTCAGCATTCACTGCTTGCACACTGATTTCATTGCTGCATCTTCTTTTGTTATTGTTTTTCATTTATACCATCCGTGTTCTTTCTTTTCTTGCAGATTGTGATATCTTTAGTATGAACTTTTTAACTGGAATCAGAACTGGATCTTGGGGTCACTTTCTTTTACTGTACAATGTGATGACATTAAACTGCCCTAAAAATCCAGATCAGGTGTCTAAAAAGTAAATGTTGGGTTTTTGTTATTTGTTACCAGCAGTTGTGCTGGTAGACATAACTGTATTAACAAAACAATTGTCCCATTCCTCGAATACTGTATTGAGAAAAATGAAAAATTCATCTTGAAAACCATGCATTTTATTGTTTTATTTTCAGTCACTAATAAAACTGTGAATGATGAAGAGGAGTTTTGGTGAGCTCTGATTAGCAAAAATGTTATTTTAACATGCCTGTTCAGTTTCTCTATTAAGTTAACCCAAAGACTTCCTGAATAAATTTAAGCAAAGTATACCTTATTATAAATATTCACCATTAAAAATGTCTTTTTGCTTTCCTTTTGATGGACTACTATTATGTAAATATGAGAGTAAAACTGATTTCAGGCATTTTGGAATATTCCAGTGACACACTGCATTTTACAAGTACTGAAATATTTGTATACTGTAGGAGAAAACGTGCTTAAAATTCAGAGGGAATTATTTTAAGTGTTCTTTTTTCCAAGGGGGAAAAATAAATGGAAGCAACATGGTGGTAATTCCCTCATTGTGATTTACCCACAGCAACCGTGTTCTTCAAAATGAAGGGTGCTTAATTCTTCACTTTCTTCTGTACTCTGCAGGTCCCATAACAACAAACTGCAGTCTACAGCTTCTTAGAGTTCAGCGTGTTAACCTAACACACGAGCAAGAATCTGGTTGTCTGAAAATTTTTAATTAAGAAGCCAGATGTTTTTAGTCAGGTTATCCTGACAAGACTTGATGTAAACTGCGTTTTTATTGGTCACAACAGTCAAATTATACTCTTGGCTTATTTTGTCCAAAGGACAAAGAAATAAAAATCAGCAGCACCACTTTCTTGTCAAGATCAAATTGTTGTACTATTGTGGCAGAAGCAGGAAAACTTGGTTTTGTTGAAGGAGAGAGAGAAAGAGAGCAAGAAAAAAGATACAGTAAATGGGGTCACGTTTAACTCCATGGAAATGCCACGTCTGTTCTTCAGTGAAGAAGCTGGTTTAAAGTCCACACAGAAAACTTTGACTGTATTTATTTATTGTTGCAAAAAAGACGCTTTTTTATTGCTGCCCTCATTTGTCAGCTAATTATTTTTTCTTATAAAATCCAGCCCCGGTTCCATGTAATCCATTCTGTATCTTAACATGATTCCTGTAGGTAAAAGTACAAGAAGACCTCTAGATGTCTTTTCTTTCTATGAAAGGAGCTGCTATGTACACATGTGCACACACAGAGAACTGGGAATCAACAATGAGTTTATCATTCATGGTAGATAAAAACAATTAAGCTTGCATAAAAGTTGGGCTAAGTGGTCATGGACTACAGACTCTGTTGCCTTGAATATACCAGTACAATTTGTCATTTACTCTGCACCAGACTGAAATGAGTAAAATCTATTTGAAGGTATCTTGTTTGTAAACATTTGTCAGATTCTAATTTTTTTCTTTTGTATTAAAATTCAAAATATGGATGTATATGAAACAAAATAAATGGAGATAATTGTTCTCCCCACAGATGTAGGTGTCTTTGAGTGTGCGCTGATATGTGTGTAACACTTTGGGGATCTGTTCACGTAGTTCACGTCCTAGGGCAGAGCAGCGGCCAGGGAGATCTCTTTATTCTGCTCCAAAGGTAGCGCTTACTGCATTTCATTCTTAAGCAGCTGTTATCCCTTTATAGAATTTCTACAGTGGTGCCAAAATTACTGTAACAGATAACGTGGTAGGAAGTATTTTGTGAAATGTCACTGCCCACCGCTGAATTAAGTGATATTTTGCCAAGTACTCTGGGAATGTAAAGTACCAAGCGTAATTCTACCCTCGAAAGGCGTTCTGGACTGCTGCGTTGTTTCCTGTGTGAGGAGTGCTCCTGTGAGGGATAAATTGAAGTCCTAAGAAGAGGCAAATTGCAGATGTCGTTGCCGTTTCTTTCCAATCTGTCCCTTTCGCACTGCGTATATAAATGACTTGCTCGCATTACCTGTCGTCAGCGGTGGTTCGTACGCGGCTCTCCAGCCGTTTGAGTGGCTTTGCACTAATTCACAGCTAACTTCTGTTCCGCAGCGATCTGGGATTTACCCCGTTTGTGGATAAGCTCCTCTTGGGTTTAACCTCACACCTTGCTATGCAAGAACCTTTTCTGTTATTTTTCTTAAAAAGATGTTGCTACTGACCACACTTTCTTACACGTACAGGCTCAGGTGTACAGGTTCTTCTGGGATAATTTTATCTAATAAAAACCCGTGGTTTTTGTACATGCAAATGTTGTCATTTAACCTATCTGTGAAAATTAAACATAACTGTTCAATGTGAAAACAATAATCCATTTATGCTTCTTGAGGTTAAAGAAGAGTAGTTGCATTTAGGTTATATTGTCCTTTGACATTTAAAAAAATGCTGCATACTGTATGCATTGTGTTTTTAATGCAACAAGGAAAAATCTCAACTTTTAACAGCATTTGAACATATCCTGCATCTCTTCAAAACTTCACAGTATTTCTGTACTATTTATTCATATATCAACATAAATGACATGATTTAAAACTTTCCTACCTGTAGGCAATAGATTGCTATGTTTTTAACAGATTGTGGCAAACTGAAGAGTACTTTTTGTACCTTATAGGACACATCCTCCTAGAGAAATAAAGTCATGTGTTTGACATCGATTTGGTGGTGTTTCTAATGAAACATTTGATGATGTTACTGTGTGTAGGACTTGGCTTTGCCAGGTGGTATATAACTGCCAGTGAATCAGGTTGATTACAGAAAGAAACCATCCATACAATTCAGTAATGCTGAGAGCCGTTTCTAATGTTTTCAGCTGCGATTTAGTAGGTTGAGGTAGTTTTCTCAATTTATTAGTGGTGATCTTTTATAGTTAAATAGTGTTACTGAAACGCATCACTCATAATTAACACCCACCTTCCTTAAAAGCACGGTAAGTTCATAAGATTTGTGATCTCTATTCAAATTACTGCAACGTTTGCTTCAAAATGGTCATATATTGTCAGACAGCTTCTGATAATGGGAGCTACGCCAGCTTGATTGTCTTTTTTGTCTCCTCAAACAAATTTGAAGCAATTGTCCTTGGTCTAGATTTAGTTCATGCGAAAGTTAATGAGGATTTGAAGTACAATAAAAATTTGGGCTCACCCAAAAGCCTCGTGCGAACTCCTGAAAGACAGGAAGACAAGGATATTCCTGTACCCTCGAATCTCTGTGTGTTGGCTGCGGAATTTTCATGCTTTTTCTGCTTGGGGAAAAATGATTAGCTGTAAGGTATCAAAATTACCACGGCAGCTATTGCATGTAAGTGTCATTTCCTTTTCAGTGTGGTTAATGCTGTGAGGTTCTTGTAGTAACGAGTGCAAGATTGTGGAAATCCACTGGATGTAGGAAATGTTTCCATCGGTACGAGTCAGCCTGTGATAAGCCTGGTAAGAACAGTCGTTAGGCTCCTGCTCCAGCTGTTTTTCAGTTGGGCTGTGAAATACAGCTGATTGTGGCAACAGTTTAAGGAGTGACCTTCCAAGCAAGAAAGGAAAGGTGAGAGGACTTTGTAACACAAAAAAACCATGGCATAAATTCCTTGTCAGGCTTGCGTCTGGAGCAGTGGCTCTGTCTGAGAAGGGTGCTGCATTGTGTGTCAGTTGCTGGCGTTTTGCTGAGGCGTTGGCGGCTGTTAGCAGTGGTACGCTATTGTTTATCTCTTCCGAGAGACAATCAAAATGCAATACAGCCATGGATGTTGGTTTTGTACCCAAGCTTTGCCTGGTTGAGATTACGGTAATGTCGTGGAGGCGGGGAAGGGCGCTCAATTGCTGTTCTGGGCAGATGGATGACTGTAGGGCTTGCTGGTTAGTCTCCGGGCCTCAGTTGAAAATAGAAGCAAAGAAATTTGAGATGCACGTGTAACCCTTCCTCCTTCCTTCTCCTGTCTCACCCAGTCCTCTCCATGGCTTTGACTCCTTGCCAGGAACAGTCGTTCTTCCAAATCAAAAGCCCCCTCAATGTCTCTCAGGAAAATTCCATCTATATATGCTGCGCTCCGTGCAAATCTTCCACATAACAAATGTGAGACAGTACGTTTTTTAGAGTAGACAGAAGCTACAAGTAAATTCCTGTCCTATAGTAACAGCCTCTGGGTGGCAAAATGTATGATGTTTGCTCTTGGTATTTGGCTCCTATTCCATACCATGAATGTGTGACTTACATCCAGTGTGACTTACCCCCCATCCACTACTCCGTAGCTTTTCCTTGGCACTAAATCAAGCTGCAGACATGTATGACCAATAGAATTCTGCTAGATTTACCTTTGCTTCAAAACAGACAACGCTTATAGAAGCCACTTCCTCCTGTTCCAGGTCATGTCATATATATCGCTGTATGTCTATATATTTTTTTTTGTAGTGTGTATATGTATTTTTTTTAAGCTAGACTGTATTTTCCTTTTTTTAATATATAAACACATATCTTAAAATCCCCAGCCAACTCATCAAACATGTTATTCCATAATCTTTTTTTGAGTCTTGGTGACCCCAGAACCCCACGCACATTTTATTAGTTTATTTTAAAGATTTATGATCCGTGAATACTGACTCCTGGAACAGCAAACATTAAGATCCTCTTTGCAGAGGTTTCATAGGTTCTTGCATCACACCACATTAAAGCTACTAAAATATTGTATCTTTGATTGAAAAAGTAACTTTACTGATGTGCAAGTACAACCTTGGCAATAGTTCTCATGGGAAAACACCACTCGGTACACAGTTCTACAACTGGACTTTCAAGGCACTGGCAGTGTAACCAGGCATACAAAATGTGCGTGCAATTGCACGCTTATTCTGCATTCCTTGGCGTGAGCTTGTGCCGTTATTTCTAAGCCGAATTGGGCATTTGTGTTGTGCAGTTAAGTGATTTGCTTTCAGTTAGTGTATTCATATACTCAGTAATTGCATAGCTATTTTGTATGCTTCATGTGAAAACCCAGCTCTGTTTGAAGAGTGATGTAATTATGGTCTGAGGATACCAAAACAATACAAGTGATAGTTTTGTTGGTTTCTTTTGAGTCAAATGCTTCAGGCAGAATTGTGTGAAAACATGGTGGACATCCTCTCTAGATAAAGCTGTGGGATCATCTCACTTTTGTTCAAGGTTAAGGGTTTGAGAGTGCAGTTACTTCTTGTGTACCTAGAACAAAGCCTCCAGAATTTTACTTTACAACTCCTGCAGATTATTAGGGGTACACTACAGCAGGGGAGGCTGCGCCTCTGAAAACAGCTGGAGCAAATTCATGAGCAGGTAACGTTCCCTAGACTGACTTTTGTGTGAAACTTCACAATATATAGGTACCTGCTCAAAACACTCGGTCAGTGGTCGCTAAAGCACAAAAGCAAGTGTCCTATCACAACCAGTTTCGGACACGAGAACTACCTCCCACTGCGGCTAAACCATGGCCAGGTTTACTCTGGAAGGTGAATTCTGCTGCTGCCTGTGTCCCAGACACACATTACCGGTGCCTTATCTACATTTAGCGTGAGCCACTTGCACTTTGCGGTTCCTCTTCCTGTTGAATCTCTTCACATAGCTGCTGCTGCTTCGAAGCAAACCATCCCCTGGCCGCAGGTGGCCTCGCAGGAACTGCAGCAGGTTTGCAGGGATCTGTCGTCTCTTGTGGTAGATCTGACCCATCACAATGTATCTGCTGCCTACAAAATAAACGAGAGTTCTGCGCTACGAAGAAAGCGTGGATTCACTTGCTACGCTTGCTCTAAGGGCAACAGATTTCTGAAGAGATGTGAAGCGGCACCCTGACCTTCAGTGGACTTGTGGGTTGTGCTTGCACAGAAATAACGATTTACTGTGTTGTATTGCAATTAGAAGCCTTTTGAGAGAAATACTGATATTTGATAAAATAGCACTTAGAAGGAAAAACAATCTACTTAAAAAGACATCAGCTTAGGCTCCTGCTTAAATTTCTTTGGCAATCCTGAAAACTCTTGCAATCATTTTGGAACTGGATAAAGTTAAGAAAGGACTACACTGCTACCTGACTTCTTCAAGCCGTTGGCTCTCTTCTGAAAATTTAGAGAAACTGGGAGGGAAAAAGCCCTCCAGTTTAAGAGTGAATACTTTTTTCTTTTTTTTTTTTTCAAAATATCACAACAACCCAGGATAAGCCTATTAAACTAGGACAGACCAAAAGTGCATTGCAAGCAGGAGGAATAGTGGAATGGATTTAGCTGGAATTATTTACCAAGTTTAAAGTCTGGACACGGCTTACTGCAGTTTAAAGTATCCACAAGAAGAATGTGAACTCGAAAGAAGAAGCCATCAGGAGCAATATACAGGCGACTCATCTTGTATAATCCATCGCTGTCTACCAAAAGCGTAATCAGGTGGACTCCAGTCCCCAGCCTTTCCATGTTATAAACAATTCCGTTCACTGCTGTTTTAAGGGAGCGGTGGGGAAAAAAAAAAGCAAGCATCAGATTACATGTCTTGGTGGCAACTCAGGGTATATGTGAAGGCTCTCATTTAAAATGCTGTAAAGCCAGTGTCAGCAGAAATTATTTGGCTCAGTAATGGGCAGTCTTGAAAGTCGGAGTATTTACCTAACAAAGTAAAATTTTCAAATTTAAAACTTCACAATGAAGTCCAAAGCTAACTTGCTAATAAGACGCTTCAGCTGTCGAAAGAACAGGCCCTCATCATACCAAGAGGCAAGGGCACCCAGCAGGCCAAGCTGTACGCTCAGACACTCCCTTCATGCTGTTCACCCAGTTTCTGCTTTTGACAAGTGCTGAGCTGACTACAGGAACCAGAGAACAACAAATGTGTTGGGCAGGTAAGGCAAACAGGATTTCTACAACTGGCGTTACGCCTGCCTCACTGAGTGAGAACTTTGATTCAGTCATTTATTCTTTAATCTGCATGGTACATGTCAAGAAATGAAAAGCTCTCTCTGGTCACTGCTGTGGAACCTTGGCTGATGCGTTGCTCAGACTTTTTTCCTACCTATCTTTTTCAATTTAAGAGATGAAAGTTAAAGGCTGAATTATACAAAGGTCAGGTTGCTCTAAGGCCTACGTTTCACAGGAATGCATGAGAGTAGTAAAAAACAAAGAGTATAGTATTTGTAGAAAGCACTTCCTGACTTTGCCATTTAGAGAAAACAGATGTCTCATCATGTGTTTATATTCTACAAATGGAAACATCTGTTACCACTAGGCATGTATTTTGCTTATCTCTTAAAATACTGTGAGAAAAAGCTGGTATCTATTTCACAAGTTTGTAAGCGCAAGGCAAGATTTCAATCAGAAAATACTTGCTCTTAAACAGTACAAAAGAGCCAGGCTATTTACCATCTTTAGCTCCATCAACGCGGACACAAGGACTAAAAAGATTGACTCCTAAGGAACTTCAAGGAGAATTCTCTATACAGAGAGGATTACAGTTTTATTTTTGTTTGGTTCACCATTTTATTTTCATGTGAAACTTCAGCCCCTAAAATCACAAACCCGCTCTAAACAGTAGGAGGTAAGTAACACAGCTGCAATGTTTAATCGTAGAGTATCTAAAACAACTGGTTCTTTCAATTCCATTGACCAGCAGCAATAACGTTGTCTTCCTCCCAGGAGTGGAAAGTAGTGGAAATGGAAAAAAATCGCAATCCTAGCCTAAGGTAGGGAAAGGGTAACGTAAGATGTGGTACCATTTGTCGTAGTACATCTATGAAGAGCTGAGATGGGTCCTTTTAATGTACTTGGTAATTCTTTAACAGACTCAGTGAAACAGTATCTTCAAAACAGAACTGAAATGTCACTAACAAAGGCGGCGCCTGCTGTGTCTGCGTGGTTCATGGAGGGCACAACTTACCAAATTCACTCGCGCAGTAGGCCTCCACTTCGTCTCTCTCTTTCCTGCACTCGGTCAGACACGCCTTCTCCTTATCACCATCTAGAACAGGCACAGGGACTGAGGGACAGCAACGGGCCCTTTGGGGATATTTCATCCAAATTAGGCCACCCAACCTTTGGAAAGCTCAGGACATCCCTTGCCGGAGCAGTCTATCCCCTTACCTTTCTTCAGCGCGCTGAAGTGGTATGGCAAGCTGGGTGACTGGCGGTTGGTGACCCAGGAGGGTTTGGTGATCTTTTTGAAAGGATTAGTAGGTTTATAGGGGATTATCTTGCCTGGTCGGTTGAAGTGATCCAGTGTGTTAGGATCATCTGACTCCACTGCTCCAGAGTCTGGAAAAGGATGAGCCTCCACCAAGGATGTCATCTTTTGGTAGGAAGATGCCGCGTGACGGAAGTAAGCTGACACGCTGTTGGCAGCCTCGGCCAGCCGCCTGTCCGCGTGCTTTCTGTTTGCGTGGTTGAAGTCGAAGGACGCAGAAGAAGGCCCCTCGGTGGGGCTCTCCAGAGGCAGGGCTCCTCCGTGCTGCAAGAGGTGTTTCCTCAGGCCGGTACTGTTTTCTAGAGAAGGCTTGGTGCGTTTCTTATTGTCAGATGAGAGAGAGAGTACTTCGGGAGGTTTGGGCTGCTGCAGGTGGGCGGGAGGCAGAAGCCAGCGTTCTGTGTGATTCTGTCTGGTGCTGCTGGTGCCCCAGGCTGGCAGTTTGACTTGGCCAGGTGCAGTGTCTGCTGAACTATACGCATCTTTGCTGAGAGTCTGACTGGGTTTCTCAGCAGACAGCAAGGATCCTACATACAAAAAAGGGAGAAAGAGCGAATTAGCATTTTTATTTTTTAATTTCATGTGCTTCTGAATGGGAAGTGGCAGAGGCTCTGGTCCGTAAGTGATGCCTTCAACGATATAACAGATAAATAGTTCAACAGATGAAATATAGTAGAGCTCCTCACTCTTCTGTACTCAAACATGGAAGGCCCAGTACAGAGAATGCAGCTGCATGAGCAAAACACAGGAGATTTGCATTTTTACTTTATTATTGTTGCAAATTAAAAACACGACTTATAAACAAACCCTTTTCTCAAAAGCCTGAATCTCCAGGGAGCATCTGAGGAAACAAGGTTCACGCTGCCATTTGGGATGCTTGTTTAAAAGACCATGACAACAGAACTATTTGGTTTTCCCATCCATGGGATGCCTTATTGACAGTGTCATCTGGACTCTTCAGCGGCTTTGGGCTTTGAACGCTACTGAAAAGATCTTTATCCACAGTTTTGAATCTCTGACTTCTGCGCTACAGAGTTGTATAGCAGCAGCACCATAGTCTGGTAGCTAGGCTATTGCTGCTGAGTAACAATTATTTCAAGGCTTTTGCTAAGTTGAGAGGACAAAGGTCGAAACAGAGAGGCAGTGTCTGGGAACCTAGTGACAAATGGAAAGGCGTAACGACATTGTTCACACAAGCTGGACAGTCACCTAGGCCTTCGTTTGTACCTTCACCCTCATCACTGGGACCTCACAAAGCAAAATGACTTTCCATTTAGCTTGGAAAGAGAGAAATTTCCTCTTGCAGTTCATTTTGCTTTTACTTCAGTCCTTCACCGCACGCCTTTAGTTAGCCGGCAGTTTTAAAAGCGTTCACCCACACACAGCCGCTGGCTGGGTGTTCGCTGTCTGTGGTTAGCATCGTGTAGGAGGCTGATCCTAACTCCTTATGTGAACAGAGATATTTGACATACACAGATGAACAACGTCCTGGTTTATCTTCTATAACTGACTCAACTGCTGACCCTGCCACTTCTCCCTGTTCGCTCTCACCAGCTGCTGTCATGGGAAAGATTCCCTGATATTTGGGCTGGCCACACGTAAAGTCGAAAGAATGTCCATGAAGAAAGGCGTGCAAAAAGTCCCAGCAAAGAAAGCAATAGGGAAGGGTCTTCTGGAGATGTTTCAATATGAAGCTGTGAACTCCACACAGATGTTTTGGATTCGGTTTTATAATTATGCTTTTGTACCACTTTATCATGCCCTCTCAGTCATGGATGATAACAAGAAATAGTTCATTTTTTTCTCTACTCAATCTGTTCAGGACCCTGAGATTCATTCCCTTACACCAGTATGTTCTGATTTAGCTCTTGCAACCTAAGAACTACAACTGCAACATAATCAGCTCCTGGACTTCTCCTTCCCAATGGAATAGATCTATATCATATTTCTGTACCATCAATGAGGGACTAAAAAAAAAAATGTAAAAAAAAAAAAAAAATTGTTTAGGACAGCTTGCTACAGGCACACATGACAGTACAGAACATGTTCAAATAATTTAGAAATCTGGAGTTTACAGGTGAGGGGAAAGAGACTAGAAGAGAAAGGTCACATGCAAATTAAAAAAAAAAAAATCCCACATGCAGAAGCAAGTCAAAGTTCAATTGCTGAATGATGGCTGGCAGGATTCACAGCACCAGCTAGCTGCCTGCTTTTGGCAAGTGCTCTTAATTCTTTCAAATGCTGACAAATCAAATATTGCCATTTACACTCCCATCCCACAAACACGTCAAAATGTTTCTTCCTCGAGCCCTTATGGGACTACTGCTACGGCTTGCTGAAAAGACTACAGCTGGAGAGGGCAAATTATTGCTCAGGCAATAATTTGTAGCAATGTGTTTAACCTCCCCTGATACCAAAGGCAAATATGCCCCAGCCCTGCTTTGAATGTTAAAAGACTTACCGGCCACTGAGCTGGAAGATGATCTAATGACAAAGCAGAGGAGCCAGAACACTTTGGTTGTCATTTTGAAGTAAAGTTTTTCCAGACTCAAAATGAACTGGAGTCTTTTATGCCCTTCCCCCTGATCCATGCTAATGAGAGGCAGCCTTAGGGGGAACAGGAATCACTCACTGGACAACCCACTGGAGCAAGACCAAGCTGCTGCCGTCCCCGCTAGCCTCCCACTACCCCTGCCCAGGAGGAACGCGCACGGACACCCCTCTTCCCATCCATACACAAGTCTATACTGCCTGCAGTCACCTGTTTCTGTGAGTAACATATGGCTACATGGTTTTAGCAGCAGATTTTTATTTTGGGGGAGGGTCTTGCTTCCTATAGCATTTTGTATGGAAAATCGTACAGAATAATTATGGTTTTACTGGATACAGAGTGCAATTGACAGATGCTGGCACATGCATCACCTCTGAGATTTAGCATCTGTAAAGGATGCGAATTGCGATGAAATGTATTTAGATATTTCTGACCACCTCCAGTTACATAGCTGGTAATCTCCTCTTTTAGTCTAAGGAACCCTTTCCAGTGATTCTTTTCAGACTGAAAAAAAAGCAGTAGTTACTGTCCAGTCTAAGGGACAGCTCTGCTGACTCCAGATAAAGCTTTATTTTTATATCTGTATTTGCTAACATGAAGGACTCTGGAAATTCTCACACACCAAGCCAACTCTGATTTGGATTACTGAATTAAGTAGATTTATTCCTATGTTCCCAACTGAAATGGGGGTCCTTATTGCTAAACAAGATTTCCGTTGTGACAGTTTATCTCACTAGCTGCTACTGGATGTCATTAGAGTTAGTGAACTTGTTCATGCCTTTGAGGTGGACTAACCACTTAAAAACCCTACAAAACCACTATATGCCAGTTCCTGAAACTCTCCCCCCAACAGAAAAACTACTCATCAGTAACGCCTGTCTCATGTAGTCCAGCTACGGCCTAGTTTAAACACTGCTCATTTTGTACTGCCTTAATTAAGTAGCTTAATAAAAGTCTTAAAAATACAGGGCTTTATCTCAAGCAGCTATGAGTGAAGACACAGAAAATAAGCCAGAAGAGTGCAAAATAAAAGAATTTTTAACACATCTGCTACTCAGTGTATTAAGTTTCTACCGCAGCAGTTATTAACCCTTATTTTCCTTTGTCATTTTAAACTTTTTAATTCCAAAAGTATCCCAAGAGAGCTATTACAGAAACAGGAATCTAAGCTAAGGATGAGGCAGAGGTGAGCTCGTACGTTCGTTACCCAGCGCCCTTCCCGCCCGCCCAGCGCGGGTACCTGCAGCCAGCCGGAGAGGCCGGCAGCGCGGCGGAGTGCTGCTGCTGAGGGGGGACGGATGCAGACCTGTGCTCCAGGGAGTCTTCTGATCCAGTCAGCCGGCAGTAGCATTCAACCCAAATTCACGTCCATCCTCATTTCTCCAGACTCCGTACTTGGACAGGATCTTGATCAAGCATTACAGGCTCGGGTTCCCTTGCGCGTTCACCACAACGGCTTTGCGGGGCCCACGGTGCGGCCCCGGCCGGGACACAGCTGCGGCCCCCACGGCCCGGCCAGCCCGCCCTCAGGCCCGCCCCGCCACCTACGCCGCAGCGCCTGGAGGAGAGCCGCCTGCCCGCCAACCGCCTCCGGCTCCTCCGGGCTCCCGGGGACGCTCTCCAGCCATGCGCTCCGCCATAAATCTGCGGCCGCCAAGGCGACGCCCGCTCCGGCCGCCTCACGCCCCGTTTTCCCGCCAGAGAGGGGCCCCGGCCGCAGGATCCCCGCGGGAAGGAGGGAGACGGCGGCGGCTGCAGGCTCGCTGGCGCCTGGAAAAGGCCGCGGTGCCGCCGGGCGGGGCAGGCGGCCCGCTGACAGGGCGGCGGTTGCGGCGCTGAGGGAATTTGAGGCAAACCAGGCTGCTGGCTCCGATCCGGCTCTTCCCCACCGGCCCCAGCCGCTTGCGGCGCGGTTAAAAGTGTTGGGGGGTTCCCGCTGGGCGATAATAACGGGCGGCGCTGGGCGCCGCGGGAGAGGCCGTAGCAGCCTCCGCGCTGGACCTACAGCAGGACCACAAAAAGGTAATGCGGTACGACCCAGATGGGACTCGAACCCACAATCCCCAGCTCCGGAGGCTGATGCCTTATCCATTAGGCCACTGGGTCACCCGCAAAAGCGCCACGCGCCGCGCAGTAAGAGCCCCGCCCGGCCGGCGCTGGCTCCGCCCCCAAACGAGCTTTCGCACTGCCTCTGCTCGTGACAGGGAGGCCCCGCCCGCCTGCTCCCCGCCCCTCCCCTCTAGAGCTCCGCCCCGATCCCTCCCTCCTCGCACGCCATTCGGCATTGCGCTGCCCATCAACGTCATGCGAGCCCCAGGTGCCCCTGCCGGCGGTGGCGGGGGGAGCTCGTGCTTTCAGCCCAGGTTGCGTCGCGCGCGGCGGCCGTTAGTTCCCTCCGCCCGGCGCGTGCCCGCCTCACGCGATCCGCCTCGCGCCGTGCCCGCCTTTTCCTCGCGACCCTCGCCTCTAAACTCAGGCCGTCGCGGGCCCCCCGGCGTCCCGCCGCCTCGGGTGCTGGTGCTGCCATTACCGCCCGCCGGCTCCACACATGGCTTTCTCCCCTCGGGGCGCTTTTCCCCTCTTACGCGCCCTCCGCTGTCCCCGGTACCTCCGCCCCAGCTTAGCCGCTGCGGGGCCGTTCGCCCCCCGCTGCCCAGCCTCCCTGCACCGCTCCGTCTGTCGCGTTCCTGTGTGGAACCTTGGAGCTGTGGCACCTCCGTCCCACCCCACGGCCCGTTCAGCCCGTATCGGGCTGCAGCACCCGCTACACCACCTCCAGTGTCCAAATCACCCACAGCCCCTGTCCTGGGACGTCCATCCCTGCACTCTCCTTGTCTCTTTCGTCCAGGTTATGCTGCTCCAGACCA
Source organism: Chlamydotis macqueenii (assembly GCF_036417535.1). Lineage (NCBI taxonomy): Eukaryota > Metazoa > Chordata > Aves > Otidiformes > Otididae > Chlamydotis > Chlamydotis macqueenii. Next base: position 4,042,655 of record NC_141573.1, read on the forward strand.
CGCGCTCTCCAGAAATTATGACCCAGCAGACTTTCTTCACACCAGCCCTCTGCACACCACGTGTTTTACCTCGATTTCTACTATTTTTTTTCCTGTCAGACTAGTCCTTTTTCAGTATCTCCGTCGATGAATTATGTGCTTTCTCTTCTCCTGACTTCTACTGCTTAAATGTTTTTGTGATGTTTTTGTTTTACAAAGCTCAGAACTGTAAGGCCCAAAACAAGCTATGTAAAACATCACTGGTAATTCCTCCTCCTCTGCATACGTGTTTGTCAACTACTGTGTGGATCTACAGATAAGTACAAATGATTTAGTGTAATGGTTTAACACACAGATGTACCAATGTGCATCTCTGACACTTTCTACCCTGACTTGTACATTGAAGTGCCCAGGGTGCTGGCAGAATCATGTCTTTCGCCCAGTTTTTATGGTTCAAATTACATCTCCCGTGAAATAGGGTACTCTTTTGTATTCCACCCCTTGTAAATAGGCCAAACCCATCTTAAACAATCCCAAATCTGTCGATTTTCCGGGCATGCCACAGGGGCAGGCATACTTTTTTTTTTGTTGTTATTCTGTCTAATTTAGCTTTGATCTGTCCTGATTACTGCTGAATTGTTTTAAATAGCAACATCACACTCCATTTTCTTTAAATTCCTGTGCACCACGTTTGTAAGGAGACAACACAAGGAGTCTCAGGAAAAGCCTGCTGTGACTTGACGGTTACTGAGGTAGAAATTATGTGAGGAAATGGCATGTTACGGCCTCAAACTGCTCAGAGCATGAAAACCTGCCTGTTCTTACCCGATCCAGCGGTGCGACAACACTCTCGCGTTCCGGGGCGGGGGGGGGGGGGGCGCTCCCCTACGAAACTACAAATCCCAGAATGCTGTGCGCCGTAGAGGCCCGAGCGCCGCGGTCTTCCCCGCACAGTGCCTGCGCGCTGAATGCCGGGAGTTGTAGTGTTGGAGGCGGGGACGGGTGCCGGAGTCCGTGACGTCTGGTCTGCCCTTCCGGGGAGCACGGCGGAGACTCGCTCCTCTCCATCGCGAGACGAGCTGCATTTCAAACTGACCAATCAGAAGGTTGCTATGGCTCGAACTGGCCAATGGCAGGGCGAGGGAGCGGGAAATTTAAATCCCGCCCGGAGCGGCCGGGGGTAGTGGCAGCGTGCTCGCAGGCTGGGAGCGGTGCGGCGGGAGCACGGCTTGTGCGCGGAGCCGGCGGCGGTGAGAAGCCGGGTGCGGGGCAGCGGGGGTGCAGGCCGTACCCTAGGCTGTCAGAAGGGACCGGGCTCCCTCGGCGGTAGAGGCCGGCTGGCAGGTTCTCTCCGGAGCCTTTCGGGTCGCCGCGGATACAGGCCGCTGCCTGGAGCGGGGCTGGCGCGTCCCTGAGCAGGTTGCGTGTTCCGGCTGAGCTACGGGCGAAGCGAAGCCAGTCCTTAGGCAGTGGGTCACCCTGGAGCCGGCCAGGGTGCAGCGGTCTGCCTCGCTCGCTGGGTAACTGCTGCTGTGTGCTGCTGGCTGCACCGCCACGGGGATCCCCCCGCCCCGGGGGGCCTCCCAGTGCGAGATCTCCCTGTTCCCATCAAAGGGGTCGAGGTGGGACTGGGTGGGGTGCCTGTGGAACATAGGTATATCGCACTGTGAAAGTAATATTTAAAAATATGTATGTGCTGCCTATGGGAAGGGAGACCTGTCTTGCTCCTAAAAGCAATCACTCTGATAATGTTTGTGGCTGGAAGTGTATTAAAACGATGTATGTGTCTACTGCTTTTGTTAATGCTAGAGCCTGCCGTAACACCTAGGCATTTAAAAAGACAGCTGTTACGTTAGTAGAATCTTTGATCAAGTCAGAGGCTGTTATTGGATCTTATATGGACAATCGTCTCTCATTCTCAAGTATTGATCTCAGTTTTTAAATTTAACTCTTGTGGATTGAACTTGCTGTTTATTTGCTCTGTTCTCAGGCTTATTTTTATCTGTTTCTCAAAAATCCAATAAGCAAGATGTCTACTAATGAGAATGCCAATGCAGCAGCAGCTCGCTTGAACAGATTCAAGAACAAAGGAAAGGATACTACGGTGAGTATTTTTATGCAATTAGTACTTCAGCTAGCCATCATCTTCTGTGAGTTGTAAAAGCTGAGAACTTACTATGAATGTATATCCTCCAGGAAATGAGAAGGCGGCGTATTGAAGTCAATGTAGAGCTGAGGAAAGCTAAGAAAGATGACCAGATGCTTAAAAGAAGAAATGTTAGCACTTTACCAGATGATGCTACTTCTCCCCTTCAGGAAAACAGAAGCAATCAGGTAAGCAGGTACTCGGAACAGGCATGCTTGGAGATCTTGAAATCAAAACGTAGTTTAGGTAGTTGTGTTTAAGCCTTCTGTATCAGTGTAATAGTACTGTGAAGCACTTGACTTTAAAAAAAAAAAGCTTTCAGTAGTTCAGATAACTGTAAATGAAGCTGTAGCTGATGTTTTGGAGTACTACATAGTGGTATAATCTTTTAACAAAGGAAGTTGTTGTAAATCAGGGTCTACTAATGGTGGTCCTCTGTGGTCATGAAGACACATGACTGTTCCAACAAGGTGTTCACGTAACTTCTTATTGTACAGGTTTCGACACACTGGTCAGTTGAAGAAATAGTCAAAGGAGTTAATAGTAATAATATGGAGCTCCAGCTACAGGCTACTCAAGCTGCCAGGTAAGGAGTTTAGTGGTAACCAATTCAGCTGTGCAAGCCAGTAACTAGGCAAAGTAAAAAGAGCTGGGTTATGAACCCAAGTGTCTGCTTATGGTAGCAGCTGTGGCTCTTCTTATCAGACAATATTTTCTAAAACCTGAGTCAGCCTTGTATACAATGTTTAGGTACACTTAATTTAGTCATAGTTTTATTGACATAGTGTGGCTTTTGAATGCTTAAAGTGCCTGAACGCTTTACTAGGAAGTAGTAATTCTTTCTAGTGGCTTTGAGGTGGCAAAAACACAGTAGTCAATCTCAGAGTTGTAGGAGTGAAAATAAACCCTTTGTAGCAGAATAAGATATATTTAAACTGCGTTAACACTTGACTATAATATTTGAGTGAAGTGATCCACTTTAGATTGATTAATGGTATCTGTTGTTCAGATCTCTGCAGGCAAAACTAATGCTCTTTGTCTTCCTCCTTAGGAAACTCCTCTCAAGAGAGAAGCAGCCCCCCATAGACAACATAATTCGGGCTGGTTTGATTCCGAAGTTTGTCTCCTTCTTGGGCAGAGCAGACTGTAGCCCTATTCAGTTTGAATCTGCCTGGGCGCTTACCAACATTGCTTCTGGCACGTCAGAACAAACAAAGGCAGTAGTAGATGGAGGGGCTATTCCAGCCTTTATTTCACTACTGGCCTCTCCTCATACTCACATCAGTGAACAGGCTGTGTGGGCTCTAGGAAATATTGCAGGTATGTCAATATGCTACATAACTTTCAGACCTGTTCCCTTATTTACAATAGGAGAACTTTACTACTGACATGTCATATGGCATGCTGAGCTTGGGATCTCTGCTTAATGTTTTTCAAGTAAAGACATGTTCTGTAATGGAGGGCATGCTACAGACAACTCTTTCTCTTCAGACCTGGTATAAGATGTCTCATGCAGTACCTGGCAACCTGTGGGTTGCATTATGTGGATTGCTTCTGTATTTCAGATCAGTTTGGATAGAGCTATGGCCATGCTACAACATAGGGCTTTTTCATATATCTCACCTGATGTTTCTGTGACTTAGCAATGAGCTCTGCTTGGTGTGTTGACTAAGAGGAAGGAAGGAAGCAGATGGCTCACATAATTGTGTATGTGATGGCCAGTATGCCTTGCTTTGAAACAGCTGCTTACTGATGTGAAAATATTATATACTGAAGCTTCTCATGCACCTTTCAGGGTTACTTGATCTGCCAATGTTGCATCCCATTCTTAAAAACAAACCCAAAACCAACCCTACTTAAAATTAATAATTTAGTAATACATAAAATACAGAATCTAACTATGGTTTCATGTTCCTTCAGCATTGTACTAAAGAACCCAATTAATGCAATCAATTATTATAATGCATTTCAAGTCCCATACTATGGGAAGAGCTCTGTTCTAGTGCTAGGGTTAGATACAAGAAACAAGTCTCTCCTTAGTTATGGACTCTAAGAAAAGCTGTATAGAAAATATATGCTAAATTACCTCTTTTTCCAACATTAAAAAAAAATAAGCCTAGTTGCTTGATTTGAAAAACACATGCTTGTCATATGATTTAACCATGGCAGTAGTCCTTTGGCCCTCTTACTACTTTTTATTTTATCTAGCCCTTCTTAAGCAGTAGAAGAATTCATCTGCTAACCCATAATGATTCTGTATGCACACAGCCCTCTATTCTGGTCTTCACCTAGCTATTTTTCTTGTTTTCTCAGGGGATGGTTCTACCTATAGAGATCTGGTTATTAAGTTTGGTGCAATTGAGCCGCTGCTGAGTCTACTAGCTGTTCCTGATCTCTCTTGCTTGGCTGTAAGTGCACAGTATGATTCAAGTTATAATTACTCATAAGTGACCAAAACAGCTCAAGTAACTAAATGGTTGCTACCTATTTATTTCAACTCTTGCAGTCTGGATATTTACGTAATGTTACCTGGACCCTCTCAAACCTGTGTCGTAATAAGAATCCTGCACCACCCATAGAAGCTATTCAGCAGATTCTTCCAACTCTCGTTCGGCTCTTGCACCATGATGATCATGAGGTGTTAGCAGACACATGCTGGGCACTTTCCTATCTAACAGATGGTTCCAATGACAGGATAGAAGTTGTAGTGAAAACTGGATTGGTGCCACAACTTGTGAAGCTCCTGGGATGTAGTGAACTGCCAATAATGGTAAGCTATCAGACATGCAGATTGCTGTTGCTTGATTTGAGTCATGAATAAAACTGTTAGAATAGTGTCCATGTAAAGTGAATGGTTCTTATCACACATAAAGCTGATGCTTGTTCCAGATTTTGTGTAGGTAAGAATCGAGCTTCTGTCTTACCTGGAGACTGTTCCACATGAGGCATAGACAATTGTTGTTGATGACTATCAAGCTATTTTATGTAATCATTGGATTTAATGAACAGGCCAGCACAATAGTCAGCATCCTTTAAAGCTCGTTTTTAACTCTAAATTACTGTTGCAAATCCAAATTCTAGGGACTGCATTTAGAAGTGGGCTCTGTGCACTCTATAATTATACTATAATAAAACTGCATTGTGCTTAGGAGACAGGTTTTCCTAAGCTCTGTCATAGGTAGTTGTTTGCAGATTGGCCTTGGAAGGCGTGCAGTCTTAGCATGTTTAATGTCTGTACATGTAAAGCTAGCAAGGAGCTTAAAACCAATCAGTACATGGCATATTATGCTGTTACCTCAGAAGGCTAGAGCAGAAGGGCATCAAGTATGGCTGATATTGTTAAATCACAAATTAGATTACACCAATTTTTCTACTTCCACATTTGTTTCAGACTCCTTCATTAAGAGCCATAGGAAATATTGTCACTGGTACTGATGAGCAGACGCAGATTGTTATTGACTCAGGAGCACTATCTGTCTTTCCAAGTCTCCTTTCTCATCATAAAAACAACATTCAGAAAGAAGCGGCATGGACAATGTCCAACATCACTGCTGGACGTCAGGATCAGATTCAGCGAGTTGTAGACCATGGTCTTGTGCCTTATCTCATTGGTATTCTGAGGAAGGTAAACAAAAACTATATTTACTACATTGAGGCTTTTGCTATTACTGCTATTATCTGTGTTCAAATACCCTGCTTTTACCTTCACAGGGAGATTTCAAATCTCAAAAGGAAGCTGTGTGGGCTGTGACGAACTACACAAGTGGTGGAACAATTGACCAGATCGTGTATCTTGTTCAGGCTGGTGTTGTTGAACCCCTACTGAATCTCCTCTCAGCTAAAGACAGCAAAACTGTGCTAGTTATTCTGGATGCTATTTCTAATATCTTCTTGGTATGTGGATGCAGTATGCCGAATCATTGTCCAAGGTGTTGCTAATGGTTATCCAGCAGTTAGTGCCGTGCATCTTTCCTGAGGTTATCCTATGCTTGTCTCTTGCAGGCTGCTGAGAAGATTAATGAGACTGAAAAACTTTGCCTCATGATTGAGGAGTGTGGGGGTCTAGACAAAATTGAAGCTCTTCAGTCACATGAAAATGAAGAAGTGTACAAAGCCTCATCCACCCTGATTGAGAAGTATTTCTCAGCAGAAGTAAGTGGCTGCAGGATGACTTTATCATTCTTATTTCCTATTTTAGCAGTGACTGCTAGGTTTAAATGCTGCTGTTCTTTCAAAACTCTTATTTTTCCTCTAGGAGGAGGAAGACCAGACTGTTGTTCCAGAATCTACTGCTGCCAGCTACACTTTCCAAATTCAGGGCAATACTCCAGATACTTTCAACTTCTAGGTCCTGCATATACTGCAGCCACCTACAAGTCTTCTGGCACACAAATGACTGCCACCTCTTTGTCTTAATAGTTCCTCTTGTCGTCTTGTTTTTTACTGTGTTTTTTATGTGACCTGTAGCACTTTGTCCAACTGAAACATACTTGAACAGTTCAAAACTGTACATATGTGAATTTCTAACTGTAAATCTCATTCTTTGAGAGATACTTGTAAATACTTATCTTCTTTCTGGCTCTTCTTGTCCCTGTCAGGCATAAGAATGCAAGTGAGCCATACAGGCCTCTTGCAAAGCATGAGCCACTACTCTGTAAGCCTCTTCATAACCTATTACATTCTACATAACCTATTGCTGTAATCAATACACTGAGTAGGCTTTTAAAGAGGATTTATGTCTGAAGTTCAATAAAGTGATATCAATACATCAAATTGAACTGTGTTAATTGCTCTCTTAAAAGGTCACTGATATGGTAAGTATACTTAATAAAAATGTATAAGAGCAAGAATGCAGGTCTAAACCATGAGAGATTCAAATCTGAAGATGGTCATTTTAAAACACCTTGGTCACTTTAAGCTCTGACTTCAGTGTCTAGCAGCCTTCTATTACTGCAGAACAAGTGAATTGTTGCTTCTCTCCCGCTATCTTGCAGAAATCAGTTTAGCTCAGTTATGAACAGGGTAGAACTAAGCAATCTTCTGCCTCTTGAAGAAACACTTAAAGATTGTAGTAGCACTACTTAGCTGCAAGTAATGGGGGGGGGGGTAAGTACGGGGGGGGGTAAGTACAGCAATAAACCAATTTGAAATATGCTCTATGCTAAAGCTACCTGAATATAGGAAATGCTTTGAAGCAGTTGCCTGCTCTAGAGAGTGAAAAATGAAGGGCTCATATTAGAATCTATTGCCCCTTTGCTGCTAAATTGTTAGTGTAACCTACTCTGTCCCTAAAGGTGGCTGTGCAAGGTGGGCTTTTGGGGAGTTGGGGTAGTGGATGGGGAGGAAGAAGTTCAGTTCAGTTTTCCAGCTTTGGGGAGAAAAATATATTTTAAATATAGCATATCACTTCAGTGTTGTATGTTAAATAACTCTTCAATTATTAACAGATAGGAAAACAAACCTAATGTGTAGGCAGTTCTCCCAGAGTTCCCAAAGGTTTTGTTCCTCCCTTTATTGGAGGGAGGTGTTTAAAAAAACCCAACTCTTAGAATCTCATTTGCTTACCAGAATACTTCATTTGATTTGGTCTTGTATGTTTAGATGTAATTCTCTAGGTGATCTTAGTAAATAAATTTAATCTTAAAAGGGCATTCTTTCTAAACCTAGATTACTGTTCTCATGTACTGCTACCCAAGATTTCTTTAAAGGAGTTATTATTAATGTGCAAGATGCCACTTTCACTTCCACTAGTGTGATGCAAGTCTACTACTCCCTATTTAGTACAAGCCATTTGCTTGGATCTTAGGTACTGCTGGATGGTGGTAATGTTACAGAAGGTAGCAGTTAAATTATCTGCATATGCATTCATATGTTTGCTTATGGTTAGCAGCTGTAATGCTCCCTGTGGAGCAGCCATTTGTGAACCCACCAGCATAAGCTTACTTTTGCTGGGCTACTTCAGCTGTGTTAGTTCCTCCATCCAGCTCAGAATGTGGCGTTAGAGGCTCTTACACTGCAGTCACTGATGCACCAACAGGAGATTGCCGCTTTTTATCTGTCACAAAGAATAGTCTTGCAAAAATTGCAAATCCTGAGCTGATTAATGACTTCATACTTTCAACTGTACCACTTCAACTGTTTTTTCTTTACCCCAAACCAAAGCTGCAGTAATAAGCTTTACTATAGCAGACTTTAAAGACAATCAGCCCAATGGCTATTGTAACCCTACTGCATCTTCTGCTTGAGAAGCTGATGTCAGTGTTACCGAGCTGCCTCCATGCCTGTGCTGCCAAATGAAGGGTGAGACTGCGAGTGGCTGCGTCATGTCCCCAACCCTGCCTTCTGTACTGATGGGAGGGACTGCAGGTGCCACCCAGCAGGCACAGAAGAAGCTGTAGGCAGTGCCAGACTGAGAAGCAGAATGCCAGTCTAACACCACAGATACTGCAACACCCTGGGGACCAGATTCTGGTATTAGCAGTGCCCGTGCAAAGAACCATCTGCCTTGCAATGCTGAAGCCTTTAACGGTCTGGGAGAAAAAAACCAAACCAAATACAGCCTTTATGCATCTGCAGTGAAGCCTCATGTCCTTTGCTTCGTTGTCAAACCTCCATCAAGCTGAAACCATCAGTTACAAAATTTATTTTCTGTGTAACTGCCTGTAGAGAACTGAAAGAACTGACCTATATAAAAGCAACTATGCAAAGTCAGCTTTCATAAACGAAATCATTGCTTCCACATACTTTATGTGTGTGGGTTTATAAGGGCAATGACACAATGACTTGTGAAACATAATCCAGAATTCCTCAGTAATTTTAGATTTCTGACTCTGTAAATTATCGCGTCTTCCTGTAGAGGGTGCCACAGGCAACTGCACAGCATCGTTTGCCTCTAAGGTTGATGGGGAGTTTCATCCAGCCTGAACCACTCAGGTATGATGTACTTTATTTTCCTATTAAGAAAACACCGATATAAAAACCATCAGGGCACCTATTTTAGTTACTGAAAACATCTAAGTGCTCATTCCTGAGTATTTAACCAGATTAAATACTGAATATAAGACACAGTCTTTAAAAAGTGGCATGTCAGGGTACTGTTACTTTAAAACGTAACCACTTGCTTTAATTGCTGTATATGCAGTTAGTTTGACTTTTCTATCTCTATATATCGTAAAGGGGATGAAAATGCAGAATACTTGTTGAATAGTGTTATCTCTACTTTTTTTTTTCCTGAAGTACTTGTTTCAGAATTATCTAATATATTGAGTTAATAATAGAACATTGCAAATTCTTCTCTAGATGCCTGACAGCTCAGTGGCTTAATAATTAACTTTCTGGGGACTGAGACTTTGTTTTTATCCAAGAAAAATGTGTTCAGCCTATCCACCAATGAGCCCTGTTCTTGGCAGCACGTATTTCCACAAGCAACACTCTACAGTGATTACGAGTAAGTGACTGGTGTGAGTCACTCTTTATTCTAAGAAAATGCAAACTATTTTGGGGGTTATGATCACAATCACCCATTAGGCTGCGTCTCTGGCTTTAAAAAGTGGCAGAAGCAAAAAGGGAGAGGATAATTGTTATTGCTCCCGGTTCTTGGTTTGTTGGTTGGTTTTTGCATTTGGTGGGTTTTTGTTTGTTTGTTTGTTTGTTTTTTAATGTTGCCCCACCAGATTTAAAAGCTAGCCTTCTTTATTTGGCAAGTGCCTAATTCAGGACAAGGGCTGGAATACATGTCTGGTGGCCTGTGTATGAGTCTGCCAACTCCTCTGTGCTGAGAGCAACAATAACAGACCCCTGCTGACATCAACTGGCTTGGAATGCAGTTGTTGCTAATGCTATTTTATCTGTGGAGTGATGGCAAGATTTCAGTCTAAGATCCCAGCAAATGTAACCACCTCTGAGACTCTGATGCTAGCAGATGCTGCCTGTGTGATCGCTTCCACTTGCTGTTTCCAAAGGTGCTAGGCTCTGAGAGAAAGAGGCTTTGCAGTCCTGTTGTTCAATAGCACATCTGTTCACTTTCCACTGCAGGAAGAACAGCTTAAACTCTGGAAAAGCTAGAAATTATTAAATTAGGAGAAATCTATTCTTTATGTCCCTGTGAGTTAGACTCTTAGTCTTTTAAGCAAAGCTGCTTCCTGCTACTTTATACAGAACTATTTAAATTGCACAGAACTACAGTGGTATATCGCAAAAAAAATAACAGCTGTAAGTTTACAGGAAAAGGAATTCATTAGCTAACAATATTTCACAGATCTCTTCTGTTTCTAAATCTATTTTGCAGCAGAGCAAACTGAGATACAAGAAAGTTATCCACAGACATCCAGAAAGTAGCTGGTAGAATTAACCTGGGGAAAATCCTGATGTCCATTCCTCTAGTTAACCCATGGCACCTCTGGTCATGATTATCCTTTTGCTGAATATAGGATTATCTCAGCAGGATTCCATCTATTTTATTATAAGGTATGACATAATGTTTAAGCACAGGTCTAAACTTTGGGAATGTGTACAATTTGGGGGAAAGATGCTGTTATTCAAAATAGAAGTCATTAATGAAGGTTAATTGTGACTGGTGATATTTGGTCTACAGACGAAAATGCTGGGACTCTCACTTAAAACCTCATAGGTAACACACTAACCCTTTGGCTTGAGTTAAAAACTTAAGCTTGACTCACCTTCAGGGGAATGTGTTAGGAGAAAAGTCTAAGAGGGAATCAGGTGACCCCTCCTTGGGATGTGTGTACCCAACTCAATTGCAGAATCCAGGAAAAAAAAAGCATTCATAAGAACACTAAAGCTACAGGTGTGCAAAGTTGTTCGCTGTGTTTGGAAAACGCTTCCTTCTTTTTGATCCTTAGCACGGCTCTGATCCGAGTCAGGCAGAAACTCAGCATGTAAACAGCTAAGAAAGAATTGATTTGCCCTGAGTTTCGTAGCACTTCATATGGAATAAGGGTCACTGGATTCCAGTCCCGTTTCTGACTGCAGAGCACTGTCTGTCTCAGACTGGCTCCAGGAAATGGACGCTCTTCCGCAGAAGCCAGAAGATTTCGTGGAAGAGCCATGGCCTGTTTCCAGGTTGCAGTTCACCCACTGCCCTAGGGAGTGTCATTAGTGGGAGGGAAGTGAACTTGGGATTTAAAGGGATGAGGAGAGGAGAGAAAAATTAAAGCAGGGTGGAGAAAAATCCTGTTAATTCTTATTAAGCAGAACTTGCTTGACCACATTATAACGTTGTGCTAATCATTTAAATAAAACAATGGGCCAAATCCAGAAGTAATGTATAAATCATACATCAGGAAGGGAATTTCAATTGACTGACATACTAAAAGCAAAATCAATGGCACTGATTTCACTGCGGAAAAGGTTGGATTACACCTAGGAGCTCAACAAAAGAGGCAGTATAACGAGGAAACATTCTACTTTACTTAGGATTTTTCTAATTTTCATTGCAATGTGAAATGAAAATCATTGGGTCATCTTTTGAAGGTGTGACTTTTAGATATATCTATATATTAAAAAACAGTGGAAAGCTGCCGAATTTGTTATTGGTAACAGATTGCTTTGTGTACAGGTTCACGGTGGTAAAATAGCTATAATACCAGGAGGATGTAATAATGCTCTGTGGGCATGTGGAAGATTGGATGTACAAAGTTATCAGAAAATCTTGAATAATCTCCAAGGCACATTTCCACCATCCAAATCACTTCATTTTTACCCGCTATATGAAACAGATGTAAAAATAGCTCTTTCATCAGTGGATTGCTACACATATTTGGGCTGCAGAGGTTCAATTCTGTTCAAAGCAATACTGTGAAATCATTTGCAGAATGTTGCTGTTAATCAGAAGCAGCAATTTAATGTTACGTATCCATCTCTCCTCCCACCCCTAGCTCCCCTTCCCAATTCTGAGCAGGAAACGACACTTGGACGGAGCTCAGCATACTAACTTTCTGGATAGACTCTCTAGGAATGAGGAGGGACTTGAATTCTCTCCATATGTCATTTCCTTTCCCCTAATGGCTAAAAAGAAACATTGCTGCAGTCCATATAACTTAGAATAGAGCAAACATTACCGATATAGGAAAATAAAGACGGGGGGATGGGACAGACAGGACATCCACATTCCACTTCTGAAGAACTGCTTTGCAAAATTTGACTTGAATTAAGCAGGAATCTTTCTTCTGTGTAGAAAGATTGTTTTATACAGTTTCTAAAATTGAAGCTATTACCCCATCTGTACTTAAGTGTATATCAACACCTGCAGTTCATGGCCAGATATGGATTAGAAAAGGAAAACGTAAGTAGAGGAGGAATGGTAACAACTGCATGAGATTTAAATTAAATCAGAAAGGAAAACCAGAGGTGATTGAGGAAGACTGACAATGGGGATATGAATAATTTCAAATAAAACCAATTTTAATAGCAAATAATCCTATAAATTACTTAAGAAAAATTAGAAGATTAGCCTACTCCTGCAACCAGCTTTTGTTCAGACTACCTTTAAAAACTTGTCTGTTCAGTATAACCAATAGCATATGCAGATATCTTAGACTGCTGCAAAATACAAAATTTGATCTGCTGTATTGCACAGCGGATTTGCAGCTGTCAACAGAATTCAGTGTGCCATAGTTACAAACGAAAAAAAATCCAGGAATACACATGACAAAAAAAAAAAATAGTTTTAACAGCAGAAAGCTTACTTCCTCATAGCCAACCAACTGTGTATTAGACTCAAATTGGACTATAATGTCTTTGTAGCAATATAATCCAAATGTTTGCTAAATTTGTAGCAACCAGACTGTGCAAGGCACTTTGCAGAACAAACGGCACACAACATTTGCTCAAAACCCCCAGATATTGCAGTCAGTGACTGAGTACATACGCGTATATGGGCTAGATGTGTCTGCTTGCAGGATTACATCTGATTGCAGAACCAAGACCTCATATCTTTTATTAGACACATTGCCCCTGAATTCTACCGCTAAAAAGAAAAGAAAAAAACCCACCTTTCCTCCAGTTCTATTTTAAAGGGTTTCAAGAGTGGAATAAAAGAATGATTCAAGACACATGGTGACAGATTTTGCTTTAGGTTACTTTTAGCACTTCACTAGACCCACTAACCTACTTAAATGTCTGTGCTGTTCTTGTCTGGCATGCAACCTTGCTTTATAATTTTTAGGATGAAATAATTTTAGAGAGAACTTTATCTTAGATCCTCTCAAATTGATTTCACAGTGGACTTGTGGGTGACTCTGTTAAAAGAAAGCACAAAAAAAAGCTACTACAGATGGTGGGTGGGTTAGGTATTTCTGCAGTTCAGAAAGCGCTTGGAATGGGACCAAAAAAAAGAGAGGGATTGTTGTGTTCATTGAACCTACAAATACTTTTGTGTCATGATTGATCTTATTTATAGATTTAATTTTCATGTAGCATGTTTATAAACGTCTACAGATTTGTTAATGGAAAACAAAGCAGCATGCTTCCAAAGCTGGTCAGCCTGGGCTCTCCTCAGTAATTCACAAAACTGTGAGTACATGCGGTATGTGCATTTTAAGACAGCTCATTCTGAATCTTAGTGGTTGCTTTCCCATGGCAGAAAATAATAATCTTGTAAGGTTAATATAGCTTTTTTTTGGTCTTTGAACCTTGCAGATTCAATTACCCATAGAAGTACACAATACTGCTATAATTTGATAAATCTCCTGGAATTAGTCTTGTCTCCTGAATGGAAGTCTTTGGAAGCAACTTGTATGAGACACATGGAGAAACTTCCACTTGCTTGAAGAAACACAGAAAATCAGAACTACCAGGTGAGGGCTGGTTTAAGTGGTTTACACTGCCTCAAGGTTCTTGCTTTCTCTGCCAGCGTTAGGCAGGCAGAGGGATTTGTTGCCAGCCTTGTTGCCTGTCTGTATCAGTATTTGTGTCTCATAGCCACAGTCCCTGCACAGACTGGAGTGGGATAAATTGGGCCTCTTGAAAACCTCATCTTAACCCCTGATGTGTGGAGTTTGGTGAAGCTAGAAGCATGAGGTTTTAAACCCTGAATATCTAAATACGTAACAATGGCCAGTGAGAACAAGCTAATTATGCCACAGTATTGAGGCTTATTAGATAATGTTCTAGGGGTTTTTGGGAGTCAGGAAAACGTCTTTGCTCTCCTAGGCAGACCAAGAGACGGATTTAACATGGCAGCTACCTTCCAATGTATCACTGTTGATCAACAGTGTCTGAGGAGTGAATTTATAGCAGCAGGACTGAGTCAGCTTCTGGCATCGCTGTCAGTGGCACCCTGCTCTCAGCATAATTAAGATTCAAGGAGACTTACAATATATGAGATTTTACAGCTCATCTTTTGCAGACAACAGAATTGTTATTTCAAATTGATGCTGGGCCACAAGGGATAAGAAAGATTAGAGAAGGTTTGGTATTCCTTTAGTGACTAAATAATACGGCTTGGTTGAAAACAGTGCTGTGTGTCAACTCTCTTAAATAGTTGTTTGGCCTGACAGCCTTCCTAATAACACTTCATTTGTCTAAGCTGCATACCACTGGGACAAATACACACTGTGTCAAGTTGAATCAGACAATATCCGGAGACAGATGTTGTAGTACAGTAGTAAAGTAAATTCTTGTTACATGTCACTCAGAGGAGACTGTTTCTAACTGCCTTATTCTGTAAGGTCTTTTATGAACCTATTTATATCAGCCAAATAAATCTAAGGATGAGATTCTACTGTTGCTTCATTCACAAAGCAACATGAGAAAGTCCTGCAGAGCAGTTGCACGAGGGAACATGTGGTTCTTCAGGAAACCTTAGTAATCTCAGTTGGAATACTGAGCATGTAGCTCTCAGAGCACTTGACAAAGCCAGTCGTCCAAGAATCTGGTCAAGAAATTGTATTATCAACAGTATTTTATAGATAAAGTAGTGGATATCATGGAAGAACAAAGGCAGTATTTTTCAGAAAGAGACCTTCTTTTTGGCCCAGGACTTTTGAAGACCTAGTTTGTACTTTGAGTCAGCATTTCCATCTATTCTGAAAGTTAGGCAAATCAGGGCAAGTATTTTGGGCCTAAGATACTTCACTATGCTTAAAGACTGAAGCTAGGCTCTGCCCTTTGTGCTGGCCTGTTAAAAATGCTCTGCAAAGCTTGTCATTGGGTTGTGAGACATTGTACATCCAACAGCACTGACCTGAGCTAGACAATGGGTCTGGGGCTGGAACATGGGTGTAAATCTCCATTTATTTTCCCAAGTGCCAGGACATGGTTTTTTTTTTACAATAGATTTACCTCTCAGAAAGTTAATTTTAACCTCTGGATAGTGATAAAATGCAATGCATCTAATTATTCCGTGTTAAATGCCTGTCTCTTTAAAATCTGCCTTTTTTCTTCTTCTTCTTATAAAGTTGCATTAGGATAGTGCTGTCCTGCAGGACAAGATGAGGAATAACATGGCTAAAGAACTGCATGGAATATCTGTGCATCAGTTACTAATCTGTTCTGGATGGATGGACTTAGAAGTTATCTTAGTGACTAACCACTGGAAAATCCTGTGATATGGGAGCTCATGCATTTTTTTGTAGCCACAGCTGCAGTCATTTCCCTTCAGAGACACATCATTTCCCCAAGACACATCCTGTCTCAGAGGGCTATGGTGTCTGCTGCTCCAAGCTTCTGTCCCCTTTTTCAGTAGCCAGCATATGGGTGGAGATTTCCTTCCGAGTTTCTTCTCCTGAAAAGCTTCATCTCAAGCTCCAGCTTGAGAAATGGATTGAATCTTGACCTCTTGCACAAACATTGTCGCTGCATGCCAAAGGGAGTCTTAGCGAGAACCAGAGCCCCTGTCTAGACATGTTTGTTCATCATATAACTCTGATAGGTATGGCTTCCATTGCTGGGTTAACTCTCTTTGTCTCTGAGTAGTAACTGTGCCAGAGTGAAACCAGGTATTTAAGCATGTGCATCTGAATACTTTAATGTCGTTTGTTCAGTTCACCAGCAATGCAAACAAATGCTCCAGTCTCATAATTTTCCTAATCTGCAAAGGGAAATAAGGAATCTTGCACACAGTGAAACTCTCTATTCCTGAAATGCAGAAGGCTTTATACACGACTTCAGGAGGGCTTGATCCTTTTGTATAGAAGAGCGGCAGGGAAGGTAACAGCCTCATGGAGGACAGAATTCTGTTCAGAAACAGGACAAAAATGTGATGGATCTGCAATGAATTTAGGAAGTACTTTTGCTACAGTAAAAAGCTATGACCAGATCAGAGGAGGAAAACCTGTGCCAAAGAGGGAGACTAGGAGAATGATGCCCATTGCAAGCAAAGATGTTGATGCAGCTGGTCAAGGCTGCTAATCTAGTCTAATGACTAGGTTTTACTGACTAGTGTGTTGGGACATCAACTTAGATAAGGCCTACTTGTTATTAGGCACTGTTTTAACATGAGAAGAGGAAGTCCTTGCTTTCAAGACCCTTGGTGTTAATGGTGGAAATTGGCTTGGGACAGACAGTACATGCTAGTGAAAAGTACATGGCAGGGAAACAAACTAAGGCATCTTTACAATGAAGTTTTGCAAAGTGATAAATAGGAATGCTTTGAAAGGGAATGAGTTAATCAGGCAAATTAAGAAAGAGGCAGGGAACATTGCTGGTATAAATCATTTTTCATTATTTCTTTTTTTTTTCATTATCTTTTTTTTTTGCCAGCACTAACAAAGCTTTACCAAAAAAAAAAAAAAAGAAAAATATTGACGTGATAAGAAAGGGAACAGATGTGTAAATATTTCAAATTTATTTCTCTTCAGATGAAATTGGACCTGGCAAATTTAAATCTTAATGGCGTTGCCTAGGTGTGTACTGCTGCAACACTTTTCTTCTCAGAACTACACCATTAGGTGACAAAACCAGGCATTTAGCATTAACAGTTGCACATACAACGGAAATACATCATAGAGAGAAAGGAAATGGAGGTGTAATTCTCTCCTGATCACCTCTGTCTTTAACTCCATGATCTCCAGGGTTGGTGCCTGTAATTAATCCAGGACAAGTGCTGGGATACTGAGTAATGGAAGACTAGTAGAAAGAAATATAATCTAGATTTTTAAATATCTTTTTTTTTTTTTAAAGTGTGTCAGGAAAACACTGTTTTAACCTTTTAATTTACTCACAAAAGTTTAACAATAGGGGCAGGACTCTTGCTTTTTTGATAATCATCACAGAAACTGGAGAAAAATGTGATATAACACCAGCCAGCTCTCATTACTGCTGAAGGAATGTGGTGTGATTAAACCTCTATACAGAAAGAAATGGAATGTAATTCTTACATGTTGATTTGTTTTGAACACATACCACATGCTGAGGAATGAGTTTCCAGTGTACTCTTCCGTTTCTAAAGCTGGAGAGGACCTCACCTCCAAAAAATTAACAACTGTCCTCTTCTGAAAATGAACACTATTTCATTGAAGACATTTGTTCACATTTCCCAGTGTCCAAAACCACTAAATCCTTTGAGAAATATCTGTGAATGCAAAGCCTTCTTTTTCTTCCTATTGGGAAATTCAAGAAATCAAAGCCCTTTTTTGTTCAGTCATAGAACAAAATTTCTAAATACTTCTTCAAATGTTTCATTATTACAATACCAAGTATTAAATTGTTTTGTCCTTATGGACTCCTCTACGACTCTGTTGGTGTCTCAAGGATGCCTGAACTTGCCCTGTTTCTATACATTTCCTACAGCCCTTGAGATTGTGCCTCAGTTGCCAACTTCTGGCTGAAGAACACCGGATGGGTCTCCCTCCGGAGTCCAGCAGCAAGGCTGTCATCCAAGAAGTGAGCTGCGGGGTGATGCAAGGCACTCCCTTCCCTCTGGATCTGAGCTAGCTACCTCATCTTGAAAGGATTTGTTGCTCAATGATATCAGCCTAGAGTGAAACACGGATCACTTGTCAGCAGTTAATGGTGACATTTGGTTGCTTACCTCACAAGATCAGCACTGTAAAGCATGAAAATGGAACGGCATAAAGACAAAATTTACTGAAAACTGTTGGCTCCTAAAACCTACAGCAGGAACAGTGAGATATCTGTTGCATTAATCTGAGAACATTTCGAAAACATGGGGGATAGCACTGGCACAAGAAACTCCGGATCATAACATTCGTGTGGAATTCTTTTGTTGGAAAAGTAGCACTTCCAGTCATCAGGTACCGTCAGTATCTTTGCTCTGTTGGCGCTCTGCGAGGCTTCCTGACCTCTGCTCCCTGTAGATCTTGCACAGATCCCTCACAGAGCTGCTCCTCTTAAATTCTGCTTGGCAATTCTACTCAGTGAAGGGGAGTAATGAATAAAAATCCTGATTTCCCGACAGAATTAGGAGATAGGATGTGACAGAAACATTTGTAAGACATCCAAGGTACAGTCATTGTAATGCTTATACAAAGCCAGAAGGGAAGAAGGGAGCAGTTTGCATCTGGTGCATTTGTCTATCCAAGTGCAACCTGATCTAGGTCCTTTCTACCTGTGTTAGACAAGAGAGGACATAGTCCTGACCTAAATGGGATGCACACCATGCCTCCAGGTGCTAATGAGAGATAAAGCCCCTCTTCTCTCACTTTATTAAATATATACATTCTGTATAAGACGTTCTTAGGTGTCGCTGATGTGTAAAAAAGCTCAAGTCATGTAGGTTATTTAAAAATAAATAAGCACAATCAAATATTGCGCATATTTTAAAAAAACTGCACGGCAGTAGCAACAATCTTGCAGCCAGTGCATTTTATATAGTGACTCAAACGCACAAACTGTCAATTAATGCTCTAACACTTGCAATGTATCACAGTATTTTCACTGAAAGGTGAGCAGCCTGTCCAAAAGTCTTACAAAAATTTATAGTTCAGCAAGTTGCTTTCTGAAAAGCAGCATGAAACTAGTTATACTTCATGACCTTTAAAAAACACTTTTAATGAAAGCATTCAAATGCTCATAAACCTACTGGCTAATGAAATACTATATTTAATCCCAATATTTTTTTTAATATTGGCACTGTAATTAATGCCTGACACACTAGTTATCCATTAGAAAAAGATCATGTAGCAAAGAGTACTATGTTTAACATAACCTTAAATACTTCTGTCAAATTATAGCAGAATTATTGAATGCTGGATCCGGAGTGCACCGCAAGACCCCAGAAACAAATAATCATTGCACGTTAGGAAAAATCTAGAGTAACCTAGAAATACATTGAGTTTGTGAAAAGTGGCTTTATATTTTGTTTTTCTACTTAGTTCAGCAGTGGCCAGGTAATGTTGCAATATTTGCAAACCATCAGCCATTGGCTTTATATAGTTGGTTTTAGAAAAGGATAATGACCTGGCTATGTGAATTTGCAACAGTTTGAGATTTTAATAGTATGACCTTCAATTATTTAGGCTGATTTTTCTTTTCTTTTCTTTTCTTTTTTTTTTTTTTTTTTAATGCAGGAATCAGGACACCTGGAATGTCTTCGAGGTGTGTGTGAATTTATGTAACTATTACAAAGTAACTTTTTAACCGTTCCAGTGCAGCATGTATGCCATAAAATCAGCAGATATATTGTGTCTGTGTTTTGTAGTGAATTAAGTGTAGACCTGTTTCAAATTATCTTTGCTTGAAATAGTGGCTAGGCAACGAATTGGCATTTTCTCCTGTGCTTTATGTTGTAAATAAATGTTCATTTCTAACACTTGCTAGCTTTGTGCTAAACAGGCAATTGCACGGGCAACAGACACAGTCCTGTGCGAGGAAGCGATCCCAAGACTCCTCTGCTCCCAGGGGAAGTGACATTCGAACAGCAGCGACACCACAGCAGTAAGCATTGAAAATTTCCACCTGGAAGAACCGGATGCTTAAGACACACTTTAGAAGGAAGGAGATGTGAGTCTGTACATACCTGGTACGATGAGGGGTCTCATTTAAGGGACTACTTGCAAGACCTTCAGTGGGGAAGAAAATCCGTTCTTCATCCCAGATTTGATTTAACAAGGCCGAAGCCCTGAACTCTGTCAAGATGGGACCACTCTAGACACGCTTATAGTTCAGTCCTCTGTGTGTAACTTCAGAAAGTAAACCTCCTGGGCTGTGCAGAAGGTACGTTATAAACTCTGTGAAGCGCAGGTCATCGTTTCATCTCACGTTTGGATCCTGATCTGTGACTTCTCATACGATAACACTTCACAGGTTGCCACAGCAGGAAGAAGCCAGTGCAGTGACACAACCAAATGACCTGGGTGTAAAACACACAGAATATTTAGTAAGGTTGTTAGTAAGAATAGGTGTGTGGTTTACTAGTTCAGTCTTCTAAGGTAAACTTTACTGTGGCAACCTTCGTGGCTTTTCTGGGAGCTCTGTCCACCCTTGGGAGGCCCCTTCGGCCCTGCCAAAAGCTGCAGCGTGGGGCTCCCCTCATGCGTGTGGCAGTGCTGGGTAAACTCTGGGAACAGTCACCTTTCCTCTGGGATGGGTGTTAAATTAGGCCACATGGCATGGATGCAAGGCATTTTAGTTTTTTTTTTATTACTGAGAATGGCAGTTCGCAGAACTGGGCTGCCGATTCCTACAAAGTGCAGATAAGCAGCAAATCAGTCCAAAGTTTAGCAGTTTCCATGGCCGGCCTGTCACACCCTATCCATGGAAATGCCACCCTGGATCAGCAGCACTCCTGAGTGTGACTACACACACTTCTGCCTGCCTTCGAGTTCTCACCCATATGGTCTTTTCCCATTTGTACCTTTGATTCTCCTGTGCTAATCCACAACTTCACTGCCGCCTTTCTTCCCGTCTCCCGCTCCCCTCCTCTCAGCCATGGCAATCCCACCTCCGTCCTTCCCGACCCCCCAGCTCTCCTGAGCAGGACCCCAGGCATTGACGCCACCTGATGCGGTTCCCCCCCTCAGCATTCCCGGGCAGACCCGAGGCGGGGCGGGCTCCCCCGGGGGCAGGCCGGGCCGGGCCAGGGGAGGGAAAAGGAGGGGAGGCGGGCGGCCGTCTGTCCGACCGCCGTACGGCTCCGTCCCCGGCTTTGTTGTGCTCGCCGCCCGGGCGAGGGGGCGGGGAAGCGGAGGGAAGGGAAGCGGGGAAGGCGGCCGCCTCTCCTCCGCCTCCTCCTCGGCCCCGGCCCTGCTCATGGCGACGCTGGGCACATCCGGGCTTCTTCTCCTCCTCCTCCTCCTCCTCCTCCTCCGGCGGCCGCCGCTGCCCTGAGCGCCCAGCCCGACTCCATTAGCGCCTCCCCTCCCCCCCCGTCTCCCTTCCCGGACCCAGAGGCAGGGGGAGCCCCGGGCAAGGCAGCGCCGAGCCCGCGGAGCGCCGGGGACATGTCCAACCAAGGGGCCCGGCGGAACGGGCCCGTCAAGCTGCGACTGACAGGTGAGGCTGAGCGGGCGGGCTGCGGCGGGGCCTCCCTCCGGCGGCGGGGCTGGTCGGGCGCCGGCCGGGCAGCGGGGAGGGAAGGGAAGGAAGGGACGGAGGAAGCGAACAGCAGCGGGGTCTCGGGGAGCGCGAAGCCCGGGGGAGAGCGGGGCGAGGAGAGCCCGGCTGGAGGGGCGGGAGCGGGCTCCCTCCGTGGTGTCTTTGAGGTTGAACCTGGGGCTCCCTCAGGCCTCGGGAGGAGAGCGAGGGGGAAGGAGGGAAGGAGACGGTGAGCTCTTCCCTCGCCTCCCTGCCCCGCCGCGGGGTCCGCGCCTCCGGAACAACATCCCTTTGCGGGCTCCGGGGCGGGGGTGCCGCCCGGCCCGGCTCGGCTCGGCCTGGCCTGGCCCGGGCCCCCGGCAGCCCTCCGGGGGTCTCCAGGCCCGGGGGAGCCGGCCGGGGTTGGCTTCAGGCACTGGGCACCTTCTCCTCTTTCTCAGCAACCCCCACTTTGGTTTTTTTCGCTTCGTCTTCTCAGTGTAAACTCGAAAGAAACTGTCACACTCTTTGTTTTGATCTCTTTGTTTGTTGTTTTTTTTTTGTTTGTTTTGGTTTTTTAAACTTCCTCAGTTAAGATTGTACACAGTTCGTTTGATAAAGTGCCTTATGCTGCCCTCTTTCAGAAGACCACTTGACCTCTGATATTTTAAAATATTATTAAAACTGTTCACCTGTATGCTGGAAAGGAAAATAAATTGGTTTTAAATCCTTAAAAGTATGGTATTTTCTGTATAAGAACCCAAGCAAATAGATCTAGAAAAAAAAAATCTTGTAAGTTCTGCTAGAGCTTTCTTAAAAAAAAAATACAAATTTTAAGGAAAAGAGCTAGTTCAAAGTTTTGTAAGTCCTCCAGCAGATAAACGATATTTTATATTCTAAAGTGTGAATGCATGAAGGTAAACGTTTTGAAAATAATAGATGTAATTACTGTAAATACTCTTCATATAGTGTATTTAACCAGCTTACAAAACAAGTGTGTTCAAAAATACTAAAAGAGTTGATATATTTACATTAGGTGCATGAGAAGTATTTCCAGTTTAATGTCTATTAAAGAGAGGAGTTTTTCATACTTATTTTTCAAAGTATGTTATTTTTACAGGGAAAGTAAAATGTATCTGCTTGTGTTTTACTTTGGAAATACTTGGACTAAATTTGTAATCTAGTTTTCATGGAGATTTGTGAGTGTCTATACACTTAGAAATAAAACTCTTAAAATAAGCATAGCTGGGACTGATCCATGAAACAGTGCTGCCTTGTTTTTACAGAGTGTTTTGTAGCTTTCTCTTCAGGTTATTGCTTTATTGTTGCAGTGCTTTAATACTTTTTTTTTCCTGAGCAGTGAGTGCTCAGACTTGCTTATATTTGAAACATTGAAAATGGTCTGTAGCTTTATGTAAAAGCAGGGAAAACATTGCTTAGGGAGTTGTCTTTTTCACCTTTGGATTTTGAGTTCTATTTTGTTTCATATTTAGTAAGGCTTAAACATACAATGAAATTGTGTCTGTGACAATATAAATATGTTATGGGGAGTGTGACTGAGAGCAAGAAATAGGCAGTAGTTCTAGTTTTAGTTGTTCCATCAGTCCTCAAAAGGAGCAGGTACAATCTTAAGGAATGTTTCTGAGTTTTTTTGTCATCCTATATTTTAGGAAGGGAATACGCAGAGCACAGGAGGCAGGCAAAATTGTCTTTCTAGGGACTAATGCAGGGTTAGCGGCTCTTGCAGTTGCTGAGTACCAGCTCAATTACTTGGAAGTGTATGTGAAACATTGGCCTATTTTTCGAGTTAAAAAGGCTTGAGGTATTTTATGCTTTAGCTAATCGTGAGTTGTTTCACATAAGGTCATTTGTTGTAAGGAAGCTTTACATGTTGAAGAAAAACATTCAACTTTATTAATTCAGCTGACATGTTGTCAGTTCTTGCCTAGGAATAGTTTTAAGTGTTCTGCGTGGTTTTGATTACCCTTTTTGATTGGAAAAGCAGTTTGAGGGCTCTTGAATTCTAAAACTGTTTGGAATTAAAAGAATCTGTATATCCAGTGTTTTTAAAAGTTTATTCTCAAACTGACAAATGCTATTTAATATTAATTTTCTTTGGCTGTATGAAACTAGCAGTCTTCTGTTTTGGCTTGAATATTTATAGGATTAATTCTGCAATTATTTTATAATGCTTATCTTTTCTGTTCATTATCTCTGAATTAGATGGTATAGATTAAAAAATGGATTTCAAGAACTGGATTCAATTAGCAGTTTTTCAGGACATAAACATTAAAGGTTTAGATGGAAAACATTGTTTTGACTGACTGGATAAATGACAGGGTAATGTTTGATGTGAGTCCAAGAACTGATCTGGAGCTAGTGCCCAACTTCTCAGTCCATCTTGAGGAGCCAAATAAAATATTTAACCTAGGCCTCATTTTGCAAAAAAAAAAAAAAAGTTGATTCTTTGTTAGGACCTTAAGAAAGTTCTGAGAAATGTTTGGCATACCTTTACACTAAGTGTTTAACAGTTTATTTAGGTCTGGGTTCCATAACAGAGGAAAAACCACAGCGGTGGCATACTTCTAGTAAGTTTTTATTTAGTTTACAGTGCATCTGTGTTATATGTTTCTTATAAAAGGTTATTCTTTTGCTTGTAGGTTTAGTTGTCTGTCGTAAATGTCACTTGATTCTTTAGTGATATGTATGTCGATGCATTTTGTACAATCTTGAGCTAGAAAATCGCTGAATAATTGTTAAAATCCAAAGATTATGCCTTCTGATGATACTTCACTTCTAGTATGAGGTGTAAATGCTTGTTTCTGATTAAAATGTAGAGAATGTAATTTAAGTTAGTGAATGTCTAGAATTGCACTAGTCTTCTCCAAAATTTATCTTAGCAGCTTGTAATAACATTATCCAAGGAAGCTGTAATGTAAGGAAGGGTCCTTCAGCTCTTACATTTTTGCCACCATTTTATCTAGTCCTATCCTGAGTACATCTGAGTCCTACAAAAGCTGCAAGTGCAGTCATCTTCTTCCATTTCTACTGTGATTTTTTTTTTTTGTGTTGTGTTGAACTTGTGGATTTGTAAATAGTGTGCTCAGACAGAATGTACTATTTCTTCCATGCCCAGTGTTGAATTGCATGATCTCATATTCTTCAAAACTGAGAGATGACCATTGCTTTCAGTTGCTCAGTAAATATTTTATGTCCTAACCTGTGAATTATCTAATGTTAAAACAATTACATTTGACTGCTTTCATTTATGGTATCAATGACAATTATCTGAATTAAGTCCATAGGGCTGTTTTTGACAAGCAGAAAGATATTTCTTAAAATTTGAAGTCTGCAAAACTACATGGGAACGAGAATATACTGAGTTGAATAAAGGTTAGTGCATAAATTTATTTAGTTCATGTGTTATAGCTAGCATTTGTGACAGAATAGTTCACTAGATACTTAGCCGCAAAGCACAGTTACACTGTATTGTAAAAAGTGGAAATAAATATCCCATGGATAAAACTGGAATGAGCTGGAAGAGTTTTGTTGGTAAAGAATCAGAGGTAGGCCTGAAGAGCTGTTAGATCTGGTTTTCCTCCTCCTTACTGTAGGCTTTCAGGTTTCCTGGCAGAGTTTACTAATTGGGAAAATAAAAGCACTGGATCTTGAGTTGTAGAAAATGGACAGCATCTCATCTTCTGATGTCCTGCTGATTTTACTGTCTGTTCGTTCCTTACAGTACAAAGGTGGTACTGTACTGTAAGGGTATAGTGTTGAAGGAAGAAAGTGCTACTTTTTTTTAATCAGTTCATAGAAACTCTTGTGATGCTAATAATATTTCTTGAGAAAGACGGGGTATTTAAAAGAAGCCAGAATATTCTTGAGTTTTGCAAAACAACATGCAATCTCCAAACCTGTTTTTTGCAGTTGGTAAGTCTAACAGTTAAATTAATACAATAAAAAACAGTGGTTAACCTAAGTCCTCAATTCTCATTGGTGGTGTTGGAAGCAAGAGTGAAGTTTATGGATAGCAGACCCTCATTGTAGGAACAGCATTACTGATTGACTGATAGAGTCAGTCATGTTTTTAAGTAGCAAGGCTATGGTTTCATAATTGACTCAAATCATAGTGCAATTTTAGGTCAGTAAAATCTGAGTGCTGTTTCTTTTTTCGCTTTGTAGTCCCTGGCTTCACTTTTCTGGGCCCTCCCTTGCGTTAAGTCCAGCAACTGTGTAGCTGTGTGATGAGCTGAAAGCTAATCCTACAAAGGAAAAAATAGTTTTTTTGCACTGAAGGAGAGGGATGCTCATGAGAAGATGAAAAGAGGGCAGAACTGCCAATTTTACCAGCAGCCTGTAGTTATACAGGCTTTGGCCAACAGCAGAACAATGGGATTACTTCATGTAAGGTGTATTTGACTTAATGACACATGACTTACCAAAAACTAGTACTTAAGAAATCAGAATCAATAAATTACATAGTAGGTGGATTCAACTGGTGCAGTCATAACACAGTCAATAGGCATGTGTCTGATCAGATCATATAGGGATTGATGGATGCTTAGCTCTCAATATTTTCATCAAAGTATGAAGTGTGTGTGTATATATATACTTTTTATATGTACAGTATATAGTTACAGATATTTATATACATATAAATCAGTTGTGGGTCACACACAGGCACCAAAGAATTGTAATAAACAACTGAACAGCTGTATGGAGCAGTCTCAACTGTTTGTTTCAACACGATCATCTTGTATGACAAAGTTTCATTCGTCTGGTATAAAATTAAGTATCTGTGTTCAAGGATACTTAATTAATTAAAAGGATACGTAATGGGGTATCGTGGCAAGGAAAACAAAGATCAGAAAGGATTTCGGGGAATAAATTGTAGTAAGAAAACAGTTCTACGGGAGCTCCAGTTAAAACAGCAAAAAGGCCCAGTATTCACCTTTGGCTATAGAGTTGGGAAAGCGTCAGGAGGAGCTAGCAGAGGATTTATGTATGTAGGTAACATTTGGGACATATGTAAATGTATGGGAAATCTGCAGGCATTCCTAATGTTAATGTTTAAAAAAATAAAGCTGTTGGCAGCAAAAAAAAAACCAAAATAGATATCCTAGGAGTGGAAAAATAGCAAGTAATATTTAGAATTGTACTTTTCAGCTACATTTAAAGAGTTTAAGC
The DNA here is from genome assembly GCF_036417535.1 of Chlamydotis macqueenii. Classification (NCBI taxonomy): domain Eukaryota; kingdom Metazoa; phylum Chordata; class Aves; order Otidiformes; family Otididae; genus Chlamydotis; species Chlamydotis macqueenii. Next base: position 4,069,404 of record NC_141573.1, read on the forward strand.
TGTCCTGTTTGTTAGCATAGCTGAACCTAGCTGAGTGACTCAGCTTGTGGTGATAAGTTATTTTCTATTTTCTTTTTTGGTTTTTAATCACACTGATCAGGCTCCAGATGAAGACATTTTGTCTTTGTGTCCTTAAGGTGAATGAGTTGATCCCTATAAGAAGACAGCTTTTAATGTTTTGTTCTGTTCTATCTCGTGGCCTTTGAAGTGTGTCCTTGGTTTGCCATCTTCCTTAAAATGACGTCTCACCATTGGGCCAGACCTTTCCTTGTGGGTGTTTTGAAAAGCTGGATAACTTTTCTTCCCTCCTCTCATCACAGTAATGAGATGACTTGGCTTAATGGCACGAGTATGTTACTACGCAGGCTGTTACGTGCATGCTTTAATAAATAAAATGTAAATGCTCATGACACGTGCAATGTCTGAGATCATTTCAGTGACTTCTGATGAGTGCTAAAGATCAATCTCAATAATGTTAGTGCATGTAAAAGCAGCTACTGTTTGTGTCTGCTATTAGCAGGGCATGTTTCCTATTTGGGAAAGAGGATCAAAATCTTGAGGGACATTTGGCAATAAATAGCATATTTAAGGAAACAAGCTATTGACTTTTTCTTGCTACTTAAACTTTAAATACTTTCTATGAAAGCATAGATAAGAATGCTTGTAACTTTAAAGAAATCTTCGTCTGCAGATAACAAAGCTCAAGACAAAATTGGCTAAGCATTATTATCTGAGTTTAAGTGGGAGACTGATACAGAATCGAGAACAGACATGCTCAAGATCATAAAAAGGATAAACCAGGTAAAGCTGAGATTTAGAGCCACTATCTTTTGACTTTCTGCCCATGGACATTGTTTCTCTTGAGTTTAAATCCACAGAAAAAATAGTTCTGCTTTGGGCTTTCTGAGACTATGCATTTGAGGTGATTCAGGTTCAGCTCGTCTCTTCTATACTTGTGTTGCACTATCAGCTGTATTGTAGCATCTTGCAGATTCTTGGCAATTACTTTTTTCCTACTTCAAAACCTCTAAAAGAGTTGTGGTTTTTTTTTTGGTTTTTTTTTTTTGCTGCTGCTCAAGCAAATTAGACTAGGTGGGCTGATACTTACAAAAGTGAGTAAAAGATGTTGCTTAGATGAAGTGTTATTCACATTTTCAAAATTCTGAAAGAAAAAGTAGCAGCATGTGAGTTTATATGGCTATATCCTGTTGTTAATTTTCTGGAATGACTCTTGGCTGGTAAGTAATACAACTTACAAGGATTGCTTTCTTGCAGAAAGGGAGAGTCACTCCAAACATTGCTTTGGTATTATCAGTGTAAAGTGGTTTAGTGTGTCCTTTCTGTAGTGAATTCATTCAAATTGTTTCACATATGCAGAGCATGTACAGATGATGTAATTTACAGGTCTCAGTAAATGCATGTACCCAGATTCTACCACTCATGCTTAAATTAACATGTGTGATGCCATCTTGCTGCAAACATTAGTGACAATGCCACAGTAAAGCTTTCCCACCTGCAGCACCATTTTTCAAGGTGCACACATCCCTCTGTTCCATCTTGTGCTGTCAGATGGGGTGGGCTGAGGAATATGTCCAAGTTAAAATCACCTTTTTCCTCTCATCCCCCTTTTTCTTTTTAACTGGGTGTAGAGGAGGACTGTTGTGGGTTGGCTTTTGTGTATGTGAGTGGTTGCTTAAGTCAGCCAGGTGTTTGCAGAACAGCGGGCTCTTTGTGGGATTGGGAGCGTATCCTGGCTGATCACATGAAATAGTTTTGAACAAGTGACATACACTAATTTTCATTCTGCCTTGACCCAGATTTTAATATTACTGATGGAGTTAAGTGGAGTCATAACTAATTATATCTCTAATGAGACTTATTTTAGCATACGTAACTATTTGATTTGGATTTTATATATAGATACATATATAAGTCCAATTATAGATGCAATTGTGCTTGTATTTAATTGAAGGTGAGAATCTGCATCAGTAATACTAGAGGCATTTTCTGAAACCTTGAGCCAACTTGGTGATTTCTTTATAATACAAAGAAAGACCAGGCTGTGCACTTGTAAAACAGCATATGGTCAAACTGCTGCTTTATGTGTATCGTAGCACGTAAAGACACTGAATGGAGTGTACTGAAGAAAAGTTTGCTGTTTCATTTTAGTAGAAGATAGTTTACTACCTTCTGCAGTCTTTTTTTTTTTTCATGGAAAACATGTAAATGTACTAAAATGAATCCTCTTTTATTCTTAGTGGAGGAAGAAAGATCTTCTCTGGGTTAGAGAACTTATAAACATGACTGGTTAAAAAAAAATAATCCTTAAATGTATGTAAAAGAACTAAACATGTCTGGATAAAATGCATAGAATTACATTAATGCTTAACTGCCTGGGATTAGAAATTCATAGCATTAACTGTGCCAAGTATTTAGGTGTCCTTACTACAAGTAATTCTTCAATTCAAATCTTAACATAAATTTTTCACCTTTTACTTTTCCAAAATGATTATTTTATAATGTGTATAAATATTTCTTTTAAGAGGAAAGCTCTCATCCACTATTTTCCCTTGGGGATTTATTAAAATAGTGGTTTATAGCTCTGTATAGAAGACTCTATGCAGGAGTAAATGAGCATTGTGCCTAGGTGTAGTAATATTAAGGTATCTCCTTTTTTTTTTTGTTTAGCAACAAAGTCCATACTTCTGTCTTAATTTGTAAAAAGTGATATCAGATGTGATACAGAAGCTTTATAAAGGTGGAGCTGGTGTAGGCAGGTGTGACTGGGAGGCAAAAGGACTCATTTGTAAAGTTGAAACAGGACAGAGTGGAGCAGAAGTGTTCAAGAGCAGGCCGGAGGAGCAGAGCTGACACAGAGATGTGAAAGGACTGGAAGAACACCAGGTTTTGTGTCACTTTATAGCAGAAGCAGAAAACAAATGTGTGTTCCTGTACTAAAACATACAGGAATCTCTCTCCTGTGTTTCATGCTGCTGATTACAGTATTGCCTTTAGCCAAGTAGTAATGATTGTATTTTCAGTGTGAAAATCTGAAGACACAAAGTGTTTCTCTTCCTCATGCTAATATTAATATATATATTTTAAGAGACACAAAATATGTGGTGTTAAGTACTCCATTTAAATGGACATAAAGGACTTGGCCCTGCCGTATGCTGGAGAGCACTTGCTCAGAATTACTAATTATGAGATGAAAAATGACTGGCTTCTTTAAGCCTGCAGTGTATGACACAGTAGTTGACCAAAATTTAAAGAAAGGCTATAATGCATGTTAAAGTGGAAATTCTCTAGGACTTTTATTTAGAGGATTCTAGTAGGAAGTTCAAAACTGTTTTGTACTGCTGTTCCAGAAGGTTCATGGTAATTTAAGCCTGTGAACAACTGTGAAATTTTAAGTGCCATCTTTCATAATTTCAAATGGGTCATATATGTGGCATTTCTACATATCTAACAGCAACTCTGGATGTTTGGTAAAGCACAAGGTGTTGGTGAACAGAATCTTCAAATGTATATATCACACATTATTATAATAAACTGTTGGTCAAGTATGGTTGTGTGGAAGGGGGAAAAACTGCTGTTGACCTATGTTCAAGCTAATTAATGCTGCTGCACAGGGGAAAAACTCCTATGTTCTTACAGAAGCAAATGCTTTCTGTAAGTTCAAGATGCCATGCAATAATTCCAGTTTGCCTTAAATAGCTGGATGTGTGCTTTTTGTCAAAAAGTTAAAAGGGTTTAAATCCCTGTGGTTGTACTTATGCAGGAGTGGCCAAGATTTATCCTGACGTTGTCATGTCATGTTACATTGCATCTCTTTTGTGAAAATCTTTTATACTTGCGATTTCTACTTAAGAATTGGGTTGAAGGATATTTCAAAATGTTGTTGGTTTCTGCTTTCATCTGCAACAGAGAAAGATGAGGCCTTTAAGGAAAAATTGACTTAAAGTAATTTTCAGTAGTAAGTATCTCGTGTCTGGCTTGTCATAAAATAAAATACTTGTGTAGTTTTCTCTGCTTTCCTTAAGCTATTCCTGCAATTCATAATGCTCTCCCAATACCTGTCTCACAAGGAGGTGGTAAAAGGATCTTAAAATTTCTGTAGTTCTGTCTACAAGGATAGACAATCAAGTCTTTGGTTCCCCTCCCTAACAGCAAGCAGTTGCTCTGCCTGGGGAGATACTATATATTTACATTTATCTATATCTCACTTGCTTCTGTGGCCAAGAGATCATGAAGAAATTTCTGTTCATTTGTGAAATCTGAATGTGGCATTGTGAATATGTGCCTCGGATTTCCTCATTACAATATTTATCATTTTGCCTGAAAGTTCCTTTCCTCTGGTGAATTGTTCATCCTGTAGAATAAGTCAGCTATTTCCTGTGTATCAGCATAATGTAACTTAATCTACTCCGAGTAGTACTTTGGACCCATTCAAAAGCTTTATAATTTTTATAAGTTTATTGACATTTAGAAACTTTACTCTGCACATTTAAACAGTTCTTCCTAGTGCGGTTCAAGACTAGAGATGGACTTGTTCTACACCCACTCTGTGTCATTGTGATGGAGTAGCAGTCAATTAAACAAAAAATTGTCCCTGATCAGCCAGACCCTTTTGAACGTTACATCCGTGCTTCAGCAGCATGGTGAGTAGGAGCACTGGTTCCTGCAGTTGCTTCTACTCCATGCAGTTTGAACACAATTTTCAATTGCTTTGTCTGAACATCTTTGCTTTTTTTTTTGCTGTCAGTTGAATTTATAACTATGGTTGAACTTGAAATATCAAGTTGGAGCTCTTAATACCAACTATAGTTGGCGCTTCCCATTGTAAGATTGTATTTTCAGTTGCTGTTAAGCAGCCTGCTAACACTGAAATTTTTCATGCTGAGTAGCTAAAATCGGGCTGAATTTATTTCAGGAAGATTCTGTTAATTTTAGTCTCCTTGAAACTGGTTGAATTTTATGTTGCACTTTTGTGAATCCTTTATTCCTGGGCAGGAACACCATCAAACAAGGATGTGGTAAAAGGCAGATGTCTCCGTATCAGCCAAGTAAGAAGTGGTGCATGGTTTAACAAATGGCTGGCACGGGAGTTGATCTCATCCTGTTAATGCTAAACTCTGGCGGTGCACGCCCGGTGTGAAGAGAGGCATTAACTAGAATGCAGAGAGTTCAAAAGTTTGATGAGGGTGGAGAAGAAGGGGAGTGACCTGGAACAAGGAACTCCCCATGACAAATGGGCGGGTGGTGGAGACCGATTTTGGCAGGACAAGGCTCTGGGAGTCTTTTGGTGCCCAGAGCCTAGTGTAGTAGCAATGACCGTGACACAGGGGCAGCTGGGATTCTCATGTTTCCAAACTTCTTAACACTTGGCTTTTGTAACCAGTGAATGCTGTTCCTGCGTGTCCAATGTTATTGTTGATGATGTGAGTGTATTACTTACAAGAAGTTGTCATCTACAGCAGAGGCACCTTATAAGAACTTAACATGTATAACAAATGCAAAGAATGTAAGCGGTTACAGTTGGATAGAGGACAATTTTAAAAACAAACAGGAAAAAACACCCACCCCCAACCCCAGCGTCTCTCCCATCTGCGACATGTTCATCACCTTGATCCTGTATAGAAGTAGTTGGGAAATTAAGAGCTGGCTTCGAAGTGGCTGTGATTCATAACATAATTCTAAGAAAAGCTTGCAGATAAGATCAGCATTACTCCTTTCGTGTGGAACAAAATGAATTCTTCAGCTTCTAGCAAACTTTAAAAAACTTAAAAAAAAAAAAAACCCCACAAAAATCCTTACTTCTAAGAAATGATATGATGTCTTCGTCGCTTCATTAATGCTACTATTCTCTTCCTTTAAAAGAGTCAGAAGACTTTCTGTTAAATAATATGTGATAAAAATTGAGTTCTAGAGTTTTTGATGTTTCCTTAGCTGATTTATACGACATCTGTTCACAAAGGTTTTGGAGTTAGAATTAATGTTTATTTATTTTGGGTTTTTTAAGATAAGGGCTATCTGCTGTCGGTGAGGTAGCTGCATGAAAGATTTGACCTTTTTTAGTTAGAGTCGATATAAATGTGTTAAATATCAAATGGACAGAGCTATGGCAGTCATCATTTGTGTACTCTGATGGATATTGCACTGTACGTAAAGATTTCTCTATAGAGGAGGGAGGTCCTCTCATTTTATACAGTTTGTCACTACCAGATTTGTACAGGAACAGCTCACTGTGCTATGGATTGATAGAATATAGTGTGCTTTCTTTATACCGAGTTGCCTCTTTGATCTTCACTCTATATATTAAACACACACACATAGATGAGTTTCCAAAGAGTTTACACAGTGAAGAAACAAATCGGGAATTACATATAGTGGGCAGGTGTATCTCCAGCAAGAGAAAGGCATCCTGTTCTATTTGAAGTCTCTTTTAGAGGCCTATTCAGAAAATGGCTGTATATAGGCAAAGCGAGGAGAAGTTATGAGAGTGCTATCAGATGTAGGAGTTGTTTTTTTTTTTTTTTTTTTTAGTCAACTAAAAATAAATGAACTGATACAATGTGAAACTGCAAGGTTTCATTTTAAGTAAACTTACATTTAATATTGTCTAACCATGAAGAAAAGTGGACTTTAAAAACTGTTTTCATATTTATACAGTGTTACTCCATGATGCTTAACAGTGCTTCTCTTCCCCCCTCCCTGTTTAATTGATACAAGGCTGAAATGAAGTCTGCTCCTATGAGAACATCTTTGCCAAAAAGCTGCTTGTTTCCACACCTGCTTGAGCTTTGGGCAATTATAACGCTATTAAATACTTGATTTTTTTCATCTGATCCTCTCTTTGATTATTTGAGGTCTGTGAGAGCCCTAACTACTTCCCAGGGAGTTGTTCAGGAGCCCCTGTGATGTTACTGTCTTGAACTTTCCAGAGCTAGAGGTCTGTTTCTTTTTTGGATACACTACATGCATCACACTTGTGCTGAAATAAATATCTGTTTATCAGTGTAATAGTGAGTTGTCAGAGTTTAAGAGGTGAGCTGTATCTTTGTTGTTTTAAAAGCATTAACTTAACTGTACTCTATTCTTTAGCTATTTTCCATCAGATGTGGTGTTAACAGTATTTTATGGAATACTTTTTTCTAACAAGATTTTTTGGTTATTTGCACACATACGCATTTTTGGGGTTTTTTGAAGGACATGCTTTCTTCATTGTATTTGGCTGTGTTTTTAACTTTTTAATTGAAATATTTACAATAGTTATTTTTGTTATAGTGAACTGTTTTATTGTTTCAGAAGCGAATGAATCATATATTCTGGGTTATTTTTTCCTGGCAAATATTTTTCTTTAATGATTACTCAGGGCTAGCTTAAATTGTACAGATGAATAATACTTGAAATACAGTATCTGAGTCATCATTTCAAATGTTACAATGAAAAACCTTGTGAAAATATATATATAGGTCTTTCTCCTTTTGTTTGCAGGAACAATGGCTTTACTGGCTATGTAGCTGTTGTAGGGCAGTTAAATAATACTGCTTCTCAATTCTGTTATTCTGACTGCATTTCCATTTCCTAAAATCCCAAGATTTTGTTCTACTTCTCAAGTTCCTTTCCTCTGTCCCACCTGGAACAGGTACTGGCTCTGCAGCTGAGGTTGCAGCAGGCGGTTCCAGATTTGTAGCCCCTTTGCAAGGACAGACTGGTTGCAGTAGATGAGCACTTACTGGGGTGGGGTGGGGAAAGGATGTTCTGCAAATCCCCAAAGTTGCTCTGATTGCGCGTGAGGCGCGCCCCTCACGTAACTGCATCATAGCGATCTTCTCACATAGGTTTGCTACATCGCTGTCAGCCGCTCTAAACTGTTTTTTCCCTGCACCCTTAAATTTGTTTCACTTCCTCTTGTTTTAGGAACTTGCTACAACATTTCTCATTCATACCATGTGTTAGCAATGCTGTTTGTGCCCTTTCCTGCAGTCTTCCCTGTAACTAGAAGCAATCTGTGCTACTTACAGCATAAACAATCTCCAGCTCTTTAGTGTGTGGAGTTTGTGCTTTTGATTTCTCTTACTTATTTTACAATCCCCCCCGCCCCCCATGCCCCCTGTCTGAAACCAGTCAAGGCATCATCCCGTTTTGAATGTTGGATGGATATTGCTGTAAACAAGGACATTAGTGAGGATCCTCTGCTAGTCTACCAATAGGCAAATACAGTTAAATTTAATTGTGGCAAAGGATCGAGCAGAAGATAACCATAGGGTGGTGTGGAACCTGCTCCCAGTAAATGGCCTTTGTATTTTGAATCACAGTTTCTGACTGGCTCTCCAAGTAGTCCCAGGTGGAAGAGTCCAGGTGTGCTTCCTCGACTGCTCAGCAGGAATTAACAAAGCCAGATTTGACTGCTAGAGATGAGTAAGCAGCTCCACAGCTCCCTGAAATGGAAAAGATGAGAGGAATGTAAATACTCCATATTTTTTGTTAACGGAGTGGATGTGTTCTCATATTTTTGTTGATTATACTGAATTTTAAAATACTTGGGAGAGCAGAAGTATCAAAAGAGCATCTAATGTGTGGGTATGCGTTACTGCAAACACAGTGAGCTTTTTAAAGTGCAGCAGGAATTCTGGGCAGTGTATAAAGCCTAAGAAGAGCAAGTCTACTTTTTTTGCATCCGTATAACTGATTTATGCAGAGTTCTGGTAGATTTTGTTTAGGAGTGAAAATGTCATACACAGATTTTTATTTATTTATTTAAAAAATATGTTTCTTAGATTCTTTGTAGGTAGGTTTAAAAAAACAAACAAAATAACCAAAACAAAAAAAAAAAAAACCCTACATATTTTCTCTGTTGCCCCAACCCTTTTAAGCTGCTGTCCAGACAAATATTTGTAAACAGAAAGTAATGCAATTTCTTTTGCATGCACAAAGCCCTGGGGAAAATGAGGAAATGTTTTAGTGTGTGTGAGGCGTTTAATACTTCGTTTTGCTCTGATTTATCTTTCAAAGAGCTGTGAAGGCCTGCCTAAAAAACTAGAATACACTCCCTGTGAGCTTATATTACCTTTGTTTAAAATAGTCAGACCTCTGCTGCCGAAACTCAGGAATTCATGGACAGAATGACTAGAACAGCAAATATGACTTCAAAAAAATGTGGTTATTGGATAAACTGGTATGAGCCCAGCTGCTGTGGATAAATTGATTTTGCTGTTGCTTTAAATCTATGATGTGTTGGTATTTTGGCAGAGTAAGAAAAACAAGGATATTAGAAAGTAATTTACTGCACTGGGATTAGTAAAGAGTGTTCTGTTTCTATGACTGGGGCAGAACAGGATGGTTTAGATGTGTCTGATAAACAGGACGAGGTCTAGTCTGACAGCTGGCAACAATAGCTTTTGCTCAAAGTCAGGTGTACTAAATTAGCAAATCTATTACAAGGATACAGGAGAAATCTCTCAGAAGACAGCCTTGTAGGCAGAAGTGTTGCCAAATGGGAAATGATTCATCGTCTCTGAATGGGATGAGCACTGAGCAGAAGCAGTTTAAACCTCAGACTGCTTTGGCTCATAAACCACCAAATATGCGATTAACACTTTATCTTCTCCAATCCTGTGTTTTTTATAGTCTCCTGAATAGCAATCTATATTTAGGATCAAAATCTATGAGACTCGTTTGCTCTAATTTCTCTGTTTGAACATGTTTAGGTACTTTTTTGACTTTTAGCTAAATTGTAGAACGTTTGCGTGCATCCTAAAAGCACTCCCATCTTGTGACCCTTTGGCAGTATCGCCCTGAAGTGAGGACTGTTACGTGTCTGGAATGCAAGCATGACACGAGTGACGTTGGCAGAACTTGGAGAACTGACTTAGTGTAGTTTATTTGCTTATGTTTAGTGAAAATACATGATTAGCTGGAGATGTAGTTTAATGTAGAGTGCCTGTTCCAGGGCAGTCTCTGCATTTTGATTTTTAGTATTTTAAAAACTAGTATCTATTTAACTTTGACAGTGCCATTCATAGTCTACAATGCATGAAGATAAACAGGAAATATATTTGTGAATTCTTAAATTTAGTTAATAATCAATGCAGAAGGGAGGCACAGTTTACAAAGCTGGTTGCAGGAATGTAAAGGGGGAAAAGGCACCCTCGTTGGTCCTTCTTTATTCATATAGCTGATCAGAGTTTTAGCATGTCTCTAGTCTTGTTTTATTTAATATAAACTGTTGTATTGGCTCCGAGATATGTAGATGATAGAGAAACAAGGAATTAGGTTATTGGAAGGTGATTCGTATTAAATAATTTAGATGTCAGAAGATCATTGTGAGAGGAAAAATTATTTTAATTGGTAAGTTAATATATTGTTTAGCAAAAATTATATTTCAGGTGGGCCTGGGACAGCACTTAATTAGGAGTTGAGATATCCAAGGAGCAGTATGCCTAGGAAATAAACGTAAAGATTCCTATGGAAAACTGCGTCTGGCATCCTCACTCTTAGCTTGCACATGCAACCATATATGAAATGGTAGAAATCACAACTTATATTTAGTATAATACTTTATGACTGGAACTGCAAGACGCTGAAGGTTTCTAGAGTGAAGGGCACCAGAGTAAATGAGAGTTTTCCATTTCTGTGTCCCCTCAAAATCCACTCAGACCTTCTGAAGCTCATAATTGCCTTTTGAGATCAATGGAAATACTTGCCTGCTTTTTAGGTTTGAAAGCCATTCTGCCTTTGTAGATGCCTAGTAATAAAATATCCTCTAGCTTCTTGGAAATATCTTCCTGGATTTTTATTGATAGAAGTGTTGAGTCACAGTGTTAAACTTTACACGTTAGTGTAATCAGCTTTACACTCCTTTCAGTCTCACCTGCTTCCCATTATCTTTTTTACTCTTCACTCTCTACTGCTTATTATCTTGTGCCATGTGCTTCTCTTTCTAAAAAAAAAAAAATGTCTTTTCACTGCTTGAATATTGCATCTTCCCAAAAGGTTTCTGAAATTGTAGTTTAAATTGCATGGTAAGCTTTTTTTGGGGCAAGATTCTGTATTTTCATATATTGGTGAGCTTTCTTTAAAAACCCTTTTATATTATTTCTTGCAGTAGTACTGATTTGACTAAGTAATTTAAGAACTTCTGTAAAAAAAAAAAAGCAAAACAAGAAAAATGGGAATTTAATATAAGTTGCTTTATTTTTGTTGAAATAAATAGGATTGCTCATCCAGTTAGCTCATCTCTGTTTAACAGCAGCAGCTTCTCAAACTGTTTGGATTTGATCTGTAGAACACATCTGTTTACACAGAGAAACTAAACTGAATCTGTTCTTATTAAAGGACTGCTGTAATTTAACTAACTCAGTTTATAAATTGTATAGTCTATTGATATAATTATCTCTTGGAGATGAGGCTTCATGGTTATCTGATGGGGGGACTGAGGTACACGAGAATTTTAATAATGTATGAATGGTGGTGATGTCTTGGTTTTCTGTGTGTGCTTGCTTTAAGCAGCTGGTGTTTTCCTCACTTCTATGGCGTTATATTTCTACAGGCAGAGACAGAATTACATAATCAGAGGCATAAGCTTAGTAACCAGGTAAAGGTGTATACGTAGTCCACACATCTTTCTGCTGATCTGTTTGTTTTGGCGGAAGCCAAGGTGTGAAGTTCCAGAGAGAGGCAGTTTCCAGAGTTGAAAGCACTCCACTAAAAACAATCTTCCCAAAAAAAAGTAAATACAGGGACATCGTGCCTGAATATTTCACCTGTATTAAATGAGGAAGAGGCAGGATCCACATATTATCAGGGAGACAGATCAGGATCTGTGTGTGAAGTTGTGGATATTGATGGTAATGCAGGAGGATGTAAAGAGTGCGCTCCTCATCTGTGTTCCTCCGTATAATGGGATTTGGGTACATCAGGTGTTGTAGTAAAACAAAATTGTGCTGAACTAGAGTTTAGATCAAGGGTGGATGCTGGAGATAGTATCTAAGTAATGATCCTTGTGAACTCTTTAACACTAAGTTTTATTTATTAGGGAATTTTTTTTAAGTGCTCAAATATTTCAAGTTATGCATTTGAAATGCTAGAATTTACCTTTTTTTCCTCCCCTAACAAAAGTTGTCATCTTAGCTGTTGTCATGTTTTAGGAACTGTTTCTTACAAAGCAGCTGACAATCCTTTTGTTAGTCTTGATAACCTCTTCCCAGAAAAGCCCCAGCAGTAGCAGTGTCCCCCTAGGATCATGTCTGTAGCGGAGACAGAATTTTGAGACTTCCTGTTTAAATCAAGTGTGTAACTGTGTCCGGACAGAGACAGCAGCGGTCCTGCAGTCTGGAAAGCTGCTGATATCTACAATTCCTGATACCCAGGAGTCTGGGATAGTTGTAGGTGCCTCTTCTCTGAAGCCTTTTTTTTTTTAATTGAGAGCATTTTTCTCTGGTAATTAGACAATGAAATTCTGTTGTTGTTGCCTCTACTATAGATCTTTCAGAGGGTGGAGAGTTTTACTGCAGTGAAACAAATCCGAGGGCTCTGCTTCTTGTTAGCATGTTTTTTTTCCCCCAGCACATTTTCAGAGGTGCATGAAATACATCAGACAGAATAGAGCTATAATTTGTTTCTTGTGTTAGCTTCCCCCCCCGCCCCATTCCTATCAAAACAAGCTGAGAAATATATGGGTATATTTCCATGTTACCTTTTTTCCTTTACCTATCCTCAGAGGAAGGATCCTGTGCTCTTGTAAGTATTTCGCAAGCTGATAATTTTGGACTAATCCTTTCTGTCTAAATTGGGTCTTGGTTAAAAACTAGCTGCTGGGATTTCAAACAAGTCTTTAAGGATTGAGGTAAGATTTTAGCACAATGATTCTTAAGAGTTTGAGATAGGAATACCTGCTTTTCTTTGCCTGAGCTCTTAAATACTATCTTATTTCAATATTTCTAGAATAATTGAGTTAATGCTCGTAACAGAGTTTACTTCACTCACACTTGCATATAATAGCCACCTCTTCAGGTGTGAGATTAGTTAATTGTGGTAATGTTACTTTTAATTTAAAGGGTTTCTTTAATGGCAGTTATGTTTTTAATACTGCAAGAAGATAAAGTAAGAAAAAATTAGGATCATACAACAAATGTCACAGCAAAGCTAGTTGCTTCATTTATCTTTAATGAATTTCTATTTCCAACCTTCATTTTGCTTACAATTTTATACTTACTACAGATGTGAAAAACAGAAGAGATAACATTGAAATTGGTCTGCAAATTGATATTTGCTAGCTTTTTTTTTTTTTAGTATTCTAATAGCTGTTAATTTAAAGCTATGTTGTTCTCCCCCTCCTGCCCCAGCTGACCAGCAGTCTTTGTAAGCAATGTATTTATCATAACTTCACTAGTGGTTTTTCAGATGCTGAAAAATGGATGAGATGTGAGGGTTAGGCCATTCTGGAGCAGGGTGGAGAAGCGAAGGGGAATTTTTAGTGCATGAAGGTTATGCAGTAGAAACATCCTGGCTGGTCTGAGAGGCTCCATCCACACTGAACCAGGAAATGCAAATATTCGCAATAGCCTTTGTTTTCTTAAAGTTTCCCACGTGTTACTTCTGCTTTTTTTCTCACTGTCTGAGGCTGTGACTGAAGCCCTAGATTAAACAGAGCCCTGATGGGGATGGTTTAATCCTGTATCATTCAGATTTAATTGGCATATTTGGTATACAGGTAAAAAAAGGCAAAACAAAAACAACTTTAGGTTTTGCACCTACATATTCAGTTTCACTGGTTCAAACACGAATCTCTGTAAGAGACTTGTAAACTTTCATAGTAAAATTTGAAATGGTTGGGGAGCGTTGCTACCTTCCTTGCAAAAGCGGAGGCATAATTTCTTTCCTTTACCTCTTGACAGGCGTATTAAATAAACTGGACTCATGAATAGAGCTGGTGACGTGTGTGGCAGTAAGCCCATCACTGAATGGATCTAGGAAATGTGAATGCATTAGTTGCTTGAAGGAAGAATTCAATGGTGTGGGGGGTTTTGTGTTTTGTTTTACTTTTGGCTTGGAGTGGAATAAGGGAGGAGAAGTGGAAAAGGAAGCCTTTTGTTTACAGTAAAACAATACTGTGAAGTAGACATCATGATGTTAAAACAGGAGTCTAAACATGGCAAATCTTAGGCAGACTCCATCTGGCCGTGTCCACAGGTCATTCGGACATCCCCGGTACAGACTGCTGGACTCTTGAGTCGCTGTCCTGTCGTCTCCCCCTTACAGGAATTTAAAATAGTCTTGGAGACTCTGTCCCAGAATTTTGTTATTGCATGAGATGAATGGTTTATTGGCTTAACTGTTTATATTCAGTGATGCAATGCATCTTTATTAACACATCTTCCAGATGTTTTCATTCTTAATTTTAATCTCCATGAGTTGTATTACATGCAGGTAATATAGGTCTAGAATTCTAAATCCAGTCAAAGCCCAACCTACTTTTACAGGCAGAATTTAATACAGAGAATCTGCTGCAAAGAAAAATGTACTGTTACTATGTTAGTTTCTGGCATGTTCTGCAGTGATTTAAAGCATATTGCATTATTAGGACACTTTTCACTTCTGAATAATCCATATTGCTGCTTAGAGTTTGAATGCAGGTTATTGTGGTTTTGTTTGGTCCCAGAAGAATAATTCTGATTTGTTGAGACAGATTTCGGACTGACAATGCCTATAAGCAGGTGCATGTGATCCTTTGAAATGGGTTTCATTTTACATGCAGTATATTAAGGATTTAGTGTCTGGCTTGTGTTGAAGTTGAACTTGCAGAAATGTGTTTATGGGACAATTTAGAATTTTTAAAATTTAAAAAATTATTAAAAGAAAGTCTTGTTTAAGGTACTTTTCTAGTACTAAGGTTATCCTAATATGTATTTTAAGAGTTTATTTTAAAGCTGTCTACCTTGTGTTTGGATATCAGCCTAGCAATAATGCTTTCTATATGTCACTTAGAGCTAGGGTGGAATTTTTTTCAACTTAACAGGTTAGCATTTAATGGCACTTTGATTCAGAAATACTGATTAATTTCTATTCTAACGCATATTCCTAGTAAGACAGTTGGAATAGGTATGTGATTCCAAATTTGCGTTGGATTTAAACTAGGTTTACAATTCTGAAAGAAAATTGGAAATTAGTTGCCTACCAGTATGAACTGTAAGCGTATGTGGTAAGATAGCTGTGCCTGTTGGAGAAGTCACCGTCCCTTCCAAGTTGTCCTGGCTCCCATAGTTCTGGAGGCAGAAGGGATCGCGTTATGCGTTTCCTAACTCGCATCAGAAAAAGCTGTCTGGGTGGATCAGCTAGTGATGGTGGTCTGAGGTTTACCTGGCTGCTTCAGAAGGCAGCCTGCTTACATGGCAGCTCTTCCCTGCTGCAGAACCGTGGATCTAGGGGATGGTGGAGAGCGCTTACCTTTAATCTAATCGAGCGGAGTATGTCTGAAATTAGCAGGTGTTTGTCCAGTGTGCTTGGGTGAACTGGGCTTCCCTGTGCGTGTCGTACGGCACCTTCATCTCAGCATGTGCTGCCTCTGTACTGGTCCCAGAAAAAGAGAAGGCCCTGGGGTGACTAGCGACCCTTTCAGCTCACTAATGTCTTCAGAGGGTGGTGTTTGGAGATTTAATTCGAGTGGCACCGAACTCCAGATAAAGTATTGGGGGAATAATTAAACTTTTTTTAAGAAGGGCATGCCAGCCCCTGTTTTTGTACATGTTGTGTACTAACTCTGGTTCAGAGCTTGTTGGGTTATTCTAAATTTCTGGTGCTTTGTGAGACTCAGAGCAGCTGTTAATAAGTAAAATAAAGCAGCCTGAAAAGTCATATGCTTACTTGCGAGAGAAGTGCTTTTTCTCAGTGTTTTAATTCGGTGCTTCTGTGTGTGCTTTGCAAAATTGAAAATAAGACTCCATCCAAATGTTTAATGTTAAGATTGTGTCTCTGAAAGGTTGAAGGGTATTAGGTAGTTGTTTTGGTATCCTGATGACAAAAATCAGCTTTAAAAAAAAGAAAGTCTGGAACTGCAAAAGAGAGACAGGAGGAAAAGCTACCAGTCTGCATTAAAATGAAAATATTAGGGGATGCATTTTGTTTTTAGAACTGAAAAACTCACTGGTATGGAGTGTACTTTTCCAGTGCAACTGCAGGTTGCCATCAGGAAGGCAGTCTGGCTAATCCCCCTCCTTTGCAGCCATGTGCTGCTGCTGCTTCCTTTGCACGAGTGCTAGGGATGGTGTGGCTGCGGGGTAAGTCAAGGCAGCTCTCTGAGCCAATGGCAAACTAATCCATCTCCCCAGACGGTTAATTTTCTGTTAAGCCAGTTCAGCTTCCTGATCTACCTTGCATCCGTACGACTGCCAGACCTGATTTGAGAGAGGAACAGCTGCAACCCTCTGCATTGTTAGGTGCAACATGAAACCCTCCAGCTCGCGTTCATCGGTGACCATGCGTAGAATAATGGTCAGCTGCTGTGTTCTTCCCCATTTCATGTTTCAATACCTTCTTTGCTCAGAACCCCTGTGCACCTGTAAAACACGTATTGGTTAGGTTCACTTAACTTTGTGTATCCCTTCTTGACAATAATCGGTTGCAGTGTTTTAAAATGCATGAATTTAATTAACGGAAAGTAAATTCTTAGTTTATGATCATGTTCTGTCACTTAGTTTGTTCATCTGCAGAAAAAAACACCTTTCAAAGGAAATGAAAATTGAAAGGAAATGAAAGCTAGAAAAATTTACAATTAATCTCTCTGAGGATTTATTTAAAATAAAATTTAATGTGGGTAGTTGGTATAAACAATTTTATTTCAGAACCTTAATTTGGAAAGTTGTTACCTCAACAGCTGTATTTTCAAATCTGTATGGCGTTATTTACAGCTCTTTGTTCGATGAATAGTTGGAGACCTCCTGTTTTATATCTTTCCATGTGGGAATTTAGGCAGGTCCAAGGAGGGAGTGCAAGCAGAAAAATGTAAGTTTCTCAGTCGCCTGCCAACAATGGAAGAGAACAGTAGGAATTAGTTAGAAACGTTTAAAGTATCGAGCTGTCCTGCTGGAACCTGTGCACGGTGTGCTGTTTGCCTGTAGTTTTTCTAAAGTGAATAAATACATTTATGAAAAATTTTACACAATGTGGAGAAAAGTACATCGTGTCAGCCATGGGTTCAAACACCCCAAACAATTTCTGGGTCCCAGGGGCAGCCTTCCGAAGGCAAGGAGGGGTGTGTGTGCGCGTTCGTTTGTCTCCTTCCTCCTCCCTCCCCCAAGCAGGCTCATTCCAATCAGCAGTGTAATTGGAATGCAACCACAGTCTGGAGGAGGAAGGGGAATTTTTGGCAAGGAGAGACAGAGCAGTTGGGAGCTTTATTCAGATTAAAGCATAGACGACCATTCATTATCAGTACAACACACATTAGCAACAGCATAGCATTGTGTTTCTACAGCTGGGACTTATTTTAGTGATTGTATTGCGCTGCATATTACATGCAAACAACTGGGATCTGATCACAAAAAGCAATGCTAATGGCTTTCATTAAAGGATGGTGTTTCGGTAGGGGAAGAGTGACTTGTCTTCAAAATTAACTATTGTGGTAAGAATTGATAGGCAGCCTCTCCTTCTCCTCGCTCTCCCATGTGTTACATATGTTCTGGAACAACATTTTTTTTTTCTGGGAGGAAAAAACCCTTGGCTAAAGAAAAAAAAAACCAGGCATGATAATGTCAGAACTGCTGGTTTGATTCAGAAGGCTGAACTAGTTTGTTGGTTTTGGTTGGTGTGGTTTTGGTTTTTTTTTTTTTTTTTATGGTGATGACACGTGAAAAGCCAGAAGATGAGTAAACATAATCTTAGCTTTGGACTCGGTCCTTTTCTTCCCCCTCTAAACTGGGGGCTCTCTGACGCAGTATTGGTTACTTGGGGATGTCTGACATGGATGAGGGGGTATTTTTTTTTTTTTTTTTTTTTTTTTTTAACTAAGTCACCTACCCAGTTATAAGTGTATTGGTTATGTGTTTTCTTCTGCTTCTTCGGCTGGTGTGCTCACTTCCACAGACATCTATGATTACTTTTTGCTTTCTTAGTTGTCTTCCTGTATCTTTCAGTGACAGTATTGATGTCTCTCCAATATACACAGTTAAAAGTTATTTACTTAAGATAGCCTAAGAAAGATTATTTTTTTAATGCAACAATTTTAAAACCAATATATTTTGTTGTTATCATCTACAGCTGTAGCCCTGAGGTACTAGTATCTCGTGTTGCTGGGTACAAACACATTTAAACCTTGTAATTTGCCATAAATTAAGACACACATCATAACAGGCAGATGAGAGTGTACAACCTTCCAGGTAACAACGCTACAACGTGCCTGTGAGGTGAACTAGTAGTATTCATATTTTGCAGGTAAGAAGGAATGGTGAAGAAATTGGCTATAAACAGTTTGATATAGACTGCGTAAACAGTTTGATATAGGTTGGAAATACCTGTGAAGGCTGAATACAAGAGCACTACGTTTAAATGTCCAAGTTTCTTAAATTCAGATAACATTTTCTTTCTTAAAGTTTCCTTCCTAAATACTCATTCTAGGCCTGTTATCCTGCCACTGAAGGTGAATAGGATCATTGAAGACTCAGATCCTATCTAAGATTGGCGATTCTGTGAAATCACATAGATCTTCATCACTTTGTTTTCATTGCAAGCTTCTTGCAATGGCACTCTCCTTTCTGCTTCACGTTCTTTTTCCCTTTAAGTATGGAGATCTGGTGCTATATCTATACTTTCTATTCTGAAATAAACAGGGTTTTTAATGCTTATATAAACTAATGGTGATGTGAAACATAGGATACCTTCCATAACAACAGTTTGTCATAAAAAGTTTGGTTTTTTCTGTAAAAGTTATTCCAAAGTAAAAAGCACTTGTAACAAAGGAATTCTTCAGTAGCTAGTAAGAAGAGTTCAGAAAATGAAAAAGAAATTATTTTCTGTAAAATTCACACTTTCCATAATCATAATTCCTTCCATTTTTTTGTGGATTCAAACAATTATTTCATCCCCCTCTATAATTGCTTGTCAGTTTTAATAGCTAACACATAAATTACATTAGAGGAGTTGGGGGATATTAAATATTTTGTATTTACTTGCAATAGTTAAATTATTTTTCAGTAAACCATTCTTTGTCAGTCACTGGAGTAATAAATCAGAAAAAGGAAATTGGCAGACATGATTCACTTAACTCCTGGTTTTGAGTATTTGAAAACTAACCATCGCAAAGCAGGCATGGAAGGAGACTAGGTAGCTTATAATATTATACTCTTTTCATGTTTCTGTGAACTGACCTGGGTAGCATATGTTAGAATGAGATCATAAGGCAAGATAAAAAGATATTTAATTGAACGTATAGTATGTAAAACTGATGTGCGTGTTTGTCTTGGCACGTATATATTGTTCCTTCATATTGGAATATTAATGTTCTCTTTTCTGTAGACTACCCAGGAAGTCTGTAATAAATACAAAACATAGCTATCCACTGACTCATTGATTCTTTGTAATAAATACTTTAACTACATATGTGTACAAGAAGCCGTTAATGTCTTTTGATGATGTACTTACGGTGCAATGCTGCCCCTCACTCTGCTTGCGTTTTTCAAACCAGTGTCAATATATACAGGCATTGGCTTGTGTTCTAGTTTCTGAAAACCTTCAGTGCAAGTTTAGGATGAGACGTAATGGCTTTAAAATAGAGGGAGGGGGATTCAGATTAGATATTAGGAAAATTTTTTTTTTCGCTGAGGGTGGCAGAACACTGGCCCAGGTTGCTCAGAGAGGTGGTGGATGCCCCATCCCTGGAAATGTTCAAGGCCAGGTTGGACGGGGCTCTGAGCAACCTGATCTGGTTGGAGATGTCCCTGCTCGTTGCAGGGGGTTGGACTGGATGGGCTGTAAAGGTCCCTTCCAACTCTAACTATTCTATGATTCTAAAAATGTTAGAAACCAAGCACGTACAAATAACAACTTTCTTCACTGGCCTTATTCCTCTCAAGGATCTGTTAATGGTGCAACTGTGTAGATCTGATAACGAAGTGGGTTTGGGTCCAGAACCATCGGCGTTTTAACTTGGCTTTGTCATGAGAAATAAATCTTGGTATGATTCTTTCTGGTTTTTGAGTCTTTGGCTCAAATTGGACACAGGATAGAGGTCTCAAAGATAATTAAGTCCCATGAGTTTTATGAGAATCACTGCCTACATAAAGAGGAGACCCTAGCAGTGACCTGAAATGGGAGGAAAAAGCTGCAGCGAGAGATCCCGTGTTGCGAGACCACTGGAGAGTCTGCGTGGGAGAGTGTCTGTCTAAATGCCTTACCGGTGGGAAAAGCCTCAGCTATGGCTTTCGGTCAACCATAAAACATAAATCCATAGGAAACCAAACTTCCTTAGTTTTAATTCTCAAGGAACTATTAATCAGTTGGTTATCAGAATATTCAGAATAGGTTTTAATACAGTGTTGAAACTGTTAGAAAAGTGGAGCATAAGCTCCGGTACTTTTCCCACCAGTGAGAAAAGCTTTGTCCAAAAAAAGTCCTGAGATAGATTGGAGCTGTGTGCGTGGAAGAAGATTATTTGATTTAGAATTGAGCTAATGCTCCTGGGACCTGGGCTTCTTCACCTAGAAATACCTGGCAGAGAAGGTGGTGTTAATGGAAGATTTCTCAGTGTTTCTGCTGTTTTATTAACCTGACAAAGCCAGAATGGGTTGACAACTGACTTTCTTTAAATGTGGTTACTAGAGAGGGAAATCTTGAGCCAAAAATATTAGTTTGTCCACTCATGGCTAATTGTCAGGGAAATGGTTATTAGTCTGTATCTTGTGCGTGTGCCCAGTCTTACAAAAATGAGACTTTGGGTAAATTGCACTGGCAGACTTGCTTAATATTTTGAAAAGAAGTGTTTATAATTAGTTAACCTTGCGATTTCTCTCTCAAAACATTAGTTGAACCTCTTATTTTGGACATTATACAATTTCATGAACATACTGTATGGCTCACTGTGCTATAGATGAATTTTGGCTTAACTTGGATTTAAGCCTTCAGCTTCACTTGACACTTCCTGTTTCTTGTAATGGGTGAAATTGTGCAAATAATTACATCTTTTTGAGATACTTAATAAAGTGACCATCTGTATAAACATCTATTTTACTTGAAGTTTTTCACCACTAGATGAAAGGTGGCTGGTGAGTAGTTCTTGGGCGAGTGGTGTCTGCTGACAACTCAGGCTGAGGATATTCTTGGTGTAATAAAACCTTAAGGAACTGCAGAAACATTTTTCTGAGTTTGTCTTATCTATTTCTTTAAATGGCTTTTAAGTTGTTATCAATTGTGTGGCTGGAATAGACTTTAAGTTGCTGGGCACGTGGAAGTCTTCAGTAACTGTGGATTTCTGTTACACCGTCTTAAGGACTTTGAGTCTTTTGTGGAGCAGATGGTGATGTGACAGTCTGTTTCCTATATGTACTTGAACTCCAGATGTCAGAAATACCGACAATATTTGGCTCTCTATTAGTGTTTTACAGCTGTTGACTGTTTACTGTGGAATTACTGGGTGAGAATCCCTTGCATAGAGCTCTGCTTTTAGGATTGCCATTACGTCTTTGAATGAAGAGAGATTTTTTTTTTTACCTTTATCATCTTTCAAAAAAAGACAACTAATAACAAAGTAGAACCAGATTTTTTTTTTTTTTTTTTCAGGATTACAGTATTTGTTATTAGCACTGCCTTGTGTCAAACTAATATGCAGAAGCTTTCCTGGGAGCTTATATCTACCTTTCCTGTGGCATACGTCGGTGATCTCCGCTTACTTTTATTTGGGCGGATGCTGTAAAAGAAATTGGAGAATCAGTAGCCCTGCACGATCAGTTTGAGGATATTCTATGGGAAAAAGCACAACCAGTTTTGTTTGGTTTTAGGTAGTGTCTGTGGGATGCAATTAGTAGATGCATTTTTCTGTCTTCATGTTTCCTGGTAGTAGTAAATATTGGCGGTCTCATAGAAAAATATCCAAGGGAATCATATACTGATATATCCAACCAAATACCTCTTTCCTTCTCCCCTTTTTTCCTTTTTTTTTTCCTTTTTTTTTTTTTTTTTGTACTAGCTGTGGGAATTCACGCTTTTACTCAATACCCAAGAATCCTTTTGTGTTATCAGTAAAAATTTCAGTGTTTCACAGGGGAATCTAATATTTCCTGCTTACTAAACCTGTGATAATAGACAAGCATATGTAGTTGAACAGTGGTGCGTTTTGTGAGAAGTTTTCTGTGTGTACCTTGGCATCTTTGTATGAAAGTTGTCCCCTTTGACTTTAGTTATTTTATGAGGTGTCATCCCTGTCCCCCAAGTTATTTATTTACTCTTTTGTCATATGAGATTGTTTTCCTGTTGGTATTTTTGATTGTCAAATGCAAATGTTTCTCCCTTTTAATTTAAAGAAAAAAGCCTGAAACAATCATCAGCTTCTACAAATAAAATGTATCTTTGGAGCCATCAAAACTCTGGTGTTAGAAGTTAGTCTGCTCCACCCAAATGTCTTTCAGGTAAAAACTTACTTAGTCACCACGCAGGATAACAGAAAGCCTAGGCTGCCTAATGCGCTATTTTTTATGGTCAAGGAAGCTTTTGCTGCTCTGTAGAACTGAACATAAGACCCTGCTTGCGTAACATTGCGAACTTTATTGGCACAATTGTTTGTGCCACCGTATGGTGAGCTAGTTAGAAAGGACCCGGTTCCCTCACTAGGTAACCACAGAATTGGCAAAACCATTGGGGGAGGGTAGGAAAAGCGCATGTTGAAGCTATTGTCAGAGGAAACCGCTACTGTATCACTTCCACTATAATTTACCTACAGGTAAATTGCCAAAAGATGACACTTCTGGCTCAGCTTTCAGGAATTATTTTACATGACAATATAAATGATGTAGGAGCACAATGTGTTTAAGTTCATTTGTTTTATTTTGAGCAGGATTTTCTGGAATGCTGGACAGGTACAGTAACTTTGAAAAAAAAAAAAAAGTTGGGAATCAGTAACTTAATTTTGTATTTCTGTTTTTCTTGCAGTACTGTGTGCAAAAAATCTGGTGAAAAAGGATTTTTTCCGTAAGTAGCTGATAAAGTTTTATACATTTATAGATAGGATAAATATTACGCAGGTTCTGCACATCAGTGTTTGCACATGATTATTGTATTAAGATGTTTGCATTAACTGGGCTAGGGGCTTTGATGTTTTCACATCACTTTATTTCAGGGCTTCTAGTTTTTTCTTAGGTGACGCTCGTCACAGATTCATAATAATAATTAACTGACACTCTCTCTGTTTTTGGTGGGAGCGGGAAACAAATTTACTCTCTCAGACAAATTACATGGTTTTTCGTTAGTGCCACATACTTATTAAAATGTTTTTCATATAGGAACTTTTTGTCCAGCGGACAGATGTACATAATAATTATTAATAATCATGACATAATACTTACCTACTCTGAAATTATGTTTTAATTAATTTTAATAATGTTTTGAAAGAAGTGTGAAGAGGTGGATGAAGGAGGCAGAAAGGAATGTTATTGGCTGCGTAGGCACACGTGCACCGATCACCTGCCTGCCGCCTCCCAGATGGGAGTCAAAAGAATTTGGAAGATCAGACTTGAACTTTGAAAAGGACTTAAAAAAGGGATGATGCAGAAGTATATTTTAATTTGTGATACCTCTAAAATTGCTTTATATTTGGGTTTTTGTATTGGTTGCAAGTTGTCAGGTGTTTAACAGTTTAGTAATGCATAAAAAAAGTCCTTGAGATTTGAAATCAGTGTTGCACTTCTGTACTTGAAGTACAAATCTCACAAGGTTCTGTTCCTCCCCTTCCCCACGTGCTTTGTCTGACACCTCTCTTGAGCCACTTCTGCTTGACTGGCTCCGTCGTGAGTCACCTGGGGAAGCGGAACTGGTACAAAACTTGCACTACAGAAAATGTGAATAATGTTTCACCACCTTAGTTCCTTCGGCTGACTCACTGGGCACTCAGATGGGGGGTGGGGGGAAGGGATAGAATCGCATAACTTAGGGCCTTAGTGGTGGGACCATTCCTTTGGGTGTCAGTTGACAGGTTAGTTAGAATAGAAGTTGCAGTAGAACTAATTGTAGGTTGCTCTGATCCCGCTTCTTTCCCATCCCCAGCACCATCTTTGCACTGATTTTTGTTGATGATTGAACCTGTGTTCAGTGGTAAAAAAGAACATGAAGTAGAAAGCTAGGAGAAAACAAAGTGGACTTCAAATCAAGGATAACTTGTTATAGGTGATGTCCTGTAATACCAATAACAACCAAAATAGCGATTGTAATTAATCTTTAGAACAGGAAGAACATAAATCTGTTTGTTTTTTCTGCCTTTTGCTGAATTCTTTGTATGCTAAGAAGTTACTCAATCCTGAATTTGGAGATTAAGGTGTTCAGATTTTTTTTTCCCCAATGTGTTTCACTGACACTGCTTTTCCTTGATCTGTATCAGTGAAATAAATTGCTAATTTAGCTGTTTCCTGAACTTAGTATGTCACATTATTCCCATTCGTTAAATATGGCTCTCATCTATGAATAAAAGGCAATGTCAAATAAAATATTTTTTAAAAAATTACGCAGTGATACAGGACTCTAAAGCATCCTGAACCATTTGCTAGTTTTTTCCTTTTCCTTCTCTTAGGACTTCCTGATCCATTTGCTAAGGTTGTGGTGGACGGATCTGGCCAATGCCATTCTACAGATACTGTGAAGAATACACTTGATCCAAAATGGAATCAGCATTATGACCTGTAGGTGGTAACAGTGATAACCAAAGGTTTGAAGTGAAATCCTCTAAAATACGCAAAAATTGTCGGTAATACTGTCCTATTTACAGCTTGGAAAATAGACCAGAGTTTATTAGTTTAAGTAAAACATAAATGTGTCAAGACTACCACTTTCTCATTTCCTTCAAAATCTAAACACTACACTTGGTTTTCTAGTGATGTCTGCAGCATGTTTTACATGTGCTATAGCATTATTTTATTGTAATATTTCCATGTTAACACTTCTGTAAAATGACGTAAATAATTGACAGTATTTCCCTCAAACTGCTTTTCTCTTCATGCTATTTTTGTCTGTTGCAGTGTTACAGTGTCTTTTCTTCTGCGTGCCTCTTGTTCAGTTTTGCCTCCTCTATGTCATTTTCTCACTGTAAATTTTTATATTATTACCATTTGAGCGTTTTTCAGTGCTTTTGAGCAGTATAATCGGTATGGCTTGTATATGTCATATTTTTCCTCTGTCTTTCTGAAGCATAGAATATTCTGTATTGTGTAAGTTATTAAAGCTTTTCTTTTTTTTTTCATATAGGTTTCTTCTGTGTTTGTGAATGCTCTGTTTTCCCTGTCTTTTATTCTTTATCTTTTTCCTTGGGATGGAAGATGAGGAAGAGAAGTGAACAGTTTTGCCTCATTGTATTCTCCTTTCTAAGGCATTGTTCTGATCTCTAACTTTTTTCCCCTGGCTCCATTCCCTATCTGTATTATTAGAAATTGTTTGAGCATATTTACATTAGCTTTGGACATCACCAAACCTACAGCAAATCAAGTATTACTACACAGATAATTTCTTGTCCCCCTCTTTCCCGGAGAAGAAGAAAAGCAGCTTGATAGGTCTTCCAGCAGAATGTGGAAGGCCTGGTTTGAAGTGATGTGTTGACCTACTCTTTGAATATCCAAGACAAAATATATGAAGTCACTGTTCATAATGTTTTAGTGCAGTATGCAAAACATTTGCATTACTGCTTAACAAAATATCATTGGCAGTTTAGTGAAATAATATCACTTTCACTGAGGAAAGCTATAGTATTGTAGTTTTATTATTCAAACTCAGTCCAGGCTTAGACTCTACAGATGAGACTGTAATTCATATTCATTAGAAAAATGCATATAAAACAAGTTTAAGTTAATGTAGAAGGAATTTTTTTTCATATTTAAAGAATTCTAAGTCAATTTCTTTTTTAATGTTATTAAACCTATCAAAATGTTGATTCGCATAGAATGTAGATTTCAGACGTCTGCCCTTCCACACCCTCTCCAAGACTGACCATCCATTTGTGAAGATCTAGCTTGAACTTTTTTTTTTCAACACCAATTAACACTCCATGCAGTGTCCTAATGGTGAAATTCAAGATCAGATTGCACTGATCTTGCAGCTTGCAGCCACCAAAAATTGAAAGCCCCCTTTCCCTCCTGTTTCAGCCCCTTCCCAATTTACTGCAAGTGTTCATGCTGCTTCCCTTGCACTGGCTCCATCTGACTTCTGGGTAAACGGATTCAATTCACTTAACCCAGAGGAAGGTAGCCGGAAAAGGGAAAAAATGTATGTAAATCTCTGACTGAATGGGTTGCATTGGCTCAGTAACAGCGTGCCTGCATTAGTGTGTTAGCTTGCATCAGGGGTGAGCTTTTGTGGGGAGCCTCTCGATCATCCGCACTTGCTGTGTTTTGGCTTCCTTCCTGAAGTGGTCTTAGAGTACGCAAACCCAATTGCATTGGATGAAGCTGGACCAGGTGCATCCTCTGAGTACCACCAATGCTCTCTTGCTGCAGGAATGAAATGTGAGCATGGACTTTAATTGTGGTTTAGTTAGGTGGGCCCATTAATGAGCATTAATGCATAGCTTTACAGGGATAAAGGGAGAGTAAGGTGGAAAGGAAAGTGCTGCCAACATGATTTGAGTGTAAAGCCTTTCCTATAACCTTTGTACAGCTAGGGGAGGGATACTTTTGAAGAAGGAATGGTGGGCCATCATTTGGCAGCTACTGAATTCTGTGTTGAAAATGTCAGCCGTTGCCTGTGTCTCCCCCAGTATGTGCCAGTTGTGTCTTGGTGCTGGAAGTGCTGTGGTAACAATGCGAGTACGCTGTTGACAGGAATGGGTTAGAAGGGATGGTAAGTGCTCCAGGGGCTAATGACTTGGAGACTTGGTTTCCTTCTGGAGGAGCAGAGGACATGGGAAATAAGAAAAGATGTTAATAAGCTATGAGATTAATGGGAAAAAAAATATTTAGAAGAAATTCCTTTCTCTTTATAATTTTCAAGGAAGGATGAAAAGAAGTTTTTTTTTTACATTGTTTTATAGAACAAGTCATGCTTGTATCTGGATACTGTAGTTGTCTTAGCTTTGAAGCAAGACTGCGATTGCAGTCCACATCATATTATAAAAAGCAGAGATAGAAATGGAGTTTCTGGGAGAATATTTTTCTCAGGCACCTCTTGTTAGATTATCCTAAGGAATTTAGACCTGTGGGAATTTTTTTTTTTGGGGGGGAAGGGGGATGTTTGCCCCCCCCCCCCCCCGTCCCCTTCTTTGGGAAGAAGATCCCTAAAAAAACCCCTAGGTTTTGTTTAGTTAGGATATTATTTTCTATATAAATTACTTGTCCCGTAGGGAATACTACTTTGCTTGATTCTGGCAGTTGAATTCCCTGATGACAGAAGTATACACAGCATTTGTAGTCCAAAGTAAAATTTAACATTGTCAGGCCTTGTAATTTGAAAATAATCCTCTTCCTCTCAACATTTTATTAATAATCATTTAACCCCTTTTATTGTCTTGCCTATTATCCCTTACTCTATGGAAATTTTCATTCATAAACATCAGTCACCTAGTCTTCAGTTCCTATTTAAAACAGCAGTATAGCATTAGATCTCTTTGATACAACAACTCACTGCCTGGCTTTTATCTTAAGGTCCTTTTTTACTGTAATATTCCTGATGTCAGGTCTCAGCTTTTCATCTCTACCTGATATTAAGATAATTAAGTTTTACTTTGGGGGGAAAAAAAAAAAATAATAATAGGAAGCACCTGATGGCAAACATCATAGATTTCAGGACTTAATCTTTCTGCTCAACCTTTGAAAATAAAAGATTTTTTAAATTTCCTAATGTTTACCCTAACAACACACTATTGCATGGGAACGCTAGGCTTTGCCATATGACGCTTCCACTGTTACAGGAAATGCTTTGCACACCAAGCATAACAGATGGAGTCTCGGTGGCAGCTTGCCTGCTCCCGCCACCACGCAGTGTAGGGAATCAACCAGAGGAAGGTGCAGTTATGTAGAATTTTTCAAAAGAAAAATCCTATTTTTTTTTTTTTTCCTACTATTAACATTTCTCTTGGTTTTTAAATGACGATAATAAGCTTACGTGCTGTCTCTTGGCTGTGTTGGGTTGATTGACATGTCCCCAGCCTGGAATTTGTGTAACAAATTAACACTGCTGCTAATTAACAGTCTCGTGTCATGTGATGGCATATGCAAATGACACAGTAAGATGGATCTGTTGTGATGTATTTATGCAATAATGTCTGGATTAAGTTGCTAATTCCAAGGGAATTTTGTGGCTTGCTAACCTGATTCAGCATAATTAGATATTCTGTTCTAGAAAATGGATTTTTTTTTAAAAAAAAAAAGATGTCTGCAGTGTTACAAAGAACAAGAAAGGTTTTGCTTTTGTTAATTCAGATCTTAGCATGAAAGGGAGCAGCTGAATTAGCTTAGATTCTTCAGTCTAGATGGGTGTGTGTAAGGGGAGGGGGAATCTGGGAGGCTTTCCAGAAAGAAATTGCCAAATAGTTGCTGTCTGGATGCAGTTTAATGTCAGTAAAATACCATGCTTGCCCTGGATGTATTCCCCTTCCTTATTTTCATTCTTGTTTTGTGTTTTCCCTATTGTTTAGGCCTTTCCTCAAAGCTTTGAATAACCCGACAACACATTTACAGACTTTCTCGGGTTCAGAGCATTTAAACACCACTTAAACCAGCAGTTCTGAAACTTAACAGATGGCCTTTTTCCCCTTCCTTCCCCTTTATTCTGTTCTGTGATAACGTAGATGGCTCCTGCAGCCTTCCCAGCTCACCTGTACCCTCTGGCCTACTGCAGTCGTCCCCACCAGCCTCTGCCCTTGAGGCACAGCAAGTCATATGGTTTATTTATGTCTAAAAGGTATTTTTACCATGATCTCCACCAAAACATAGTCCTGGTCCCATGTTTACTCTGTTCCCTTCAAATTTGCACCCCCAGGCTCTAGCATGGACTTGCTGCTGTCCTTTGCTATACCTCTCAAACATAACCTCACCCAGCTTCTGCAACTTCTCTTCCCAAAGTCTCCTTGCTGCAGGTTCTAGTGCTGTTTGGTGCCTTCACATTCTCAAGCCCCTGTGCTGCCCTGGCAGAATTGCCTTTCTCCCCCAACCCTCCAACTCTACTCTGCCTGGTTACTGCTAATGGTCCTGGATTTTTCTCAGGGAGAGAAGGCAACAGCTCTGCTTAGTGCTGATTTAGACAATCCCATCCTAGATTATGCTCCGAAAGAGCTGTCGAGCAGCACCTTGCTGTGCCTCCTTGACATGGTTGTTTAGACCAGTTTGATGAAGCTGATGCCCTTTGCATTTAGGGTGAAAGCATTTCTGGGTCATGTTTGGCCCATATCAGCAGATCTGGTCATTCCAGCTCAAGCGCATTAGGCGTACAAGTCTTTGCCAAACTTCCTTAATTGAGTCTGTTAGGAATATCTAGAGTAGAAGCCCACTTTTCTTGCTGTTTGTTTGGTGTGGCTGCTTTTCCAGTGTCTCATAGGCTCAACTCAACGTTGGGCTGGGTAGCACTGGGGAGGAGAAAGGAGCAGCTGTTCAGTGCCACGTGTCTGTGCTATGTTCCACAGCCTCTGGCCGGTTCACTTCTGACCATCCCAGAGGCTCAAACACTCTTCAGTTGCCACCAGAGATGAGAGCAATGTCAGGGTGAAGGAAGAAAGAAAAGAAAAAAAAATGGGATGATATTTTTCATTATGTCTCTTTGCACCCTCTTCTCCCCTAGTCTGAAAACAGCTGATATCTCAAAGCGTAACACTACCATTATATTAGAAAAATTTCAGAAATGAGAAAATGGAGAAACAAAGTAAGTAATTTGTCCAGGTCATGAAAAGAGTCTATGTGACAGCATGGATTAGAAATAGGGAATTCCTGGCTTCCAAGCCTGAGTTCATACCTCTTGATGTTGCATTTTTTTCTCTTTCTGGAGTGAGTACATCTGCCTTGTAATCAGGAAGAGGTGTGTTTTTTCAGGAATATATATATATATATATATTTTTTTTTTTTTTTTCCATTTTCTTCATTCTGCTGTTTTCTACCAAGCTGAATTCTTCAGGGAAGGTGTCTATAATGCCATTGGGATGAAAAGTCACTTAATACCAAACCTTCCTGAGTGGCGTATTGGCTCAGAAGGAAATCTCACTTTGGCAAAGGCAACTTTATTTAGACAAAGTAACAATTGTCCCTGTGTTTTAAAATTTGATTAAAATATTTTAGAGGTTTCCAGTATGGCGTGTACTTGATTTTTGTTTAGAAGGCATTTTTCTTAACATTTCCAAACACGCAGTTCTTATCCAGAGCCCTAATTTTACAAATTCAGGAAATATGGAAGTTAACAAATTACATATGGAAATTGAATTTCCAGGTTTCCACTTCATTAATACTAATCCTATTATCTAGTTGAAGTACTGAAGCTGTGAAATAGATATTGCTGATGGGGTAGAGTAAAAAAAAAAAAAACCAAAAAAACAAACTTGCAAGTTTTTTGTGGGTTTTGTTTCTGGGGGCTTTTTTTTTTTTTTTTTTTTTAATGTGTGTTTTGTTTTAGTTGTTTTGGGGTTGTTTTTTTTTTTGTTTTTTTTTTTTTTTAATTCACTTTATTTTTTGGAACATTCTTTTTAACAACAAATAAAATTCCCAGCTCAGGCTTTTATGTTGGAACTTTATTGCCAGATGATGTAAAACAAATGTAACTTATCCACCAAACGAATTGGAAACGTCAGCTTGTCCTACAGTCACTCTCTAAATGCAACCATGTATTTTCATGCCTGAAATTATGCAGAAATATAGATGAAGCATTTTGCTATAAAGCCAACTAGCAGTTACTGAATTATTTATTTTCTTCCTTTGAAAAAAATAGAAAAGACATTTTTATTTGGAAATGCAACTTGTCTTGCTTATTTCCTTTTAAATGTGTGAATCAGCCAGGTTCTTCCATGCAAAAATCGGAGTAGGTTATAGCAGTGATGGAGAAGTCCTCACCTGTTTGGTATGGATGGCTTACTGTGCGTCTCAACCACGAGAACCTCACCCTGAAATGTTACAGTAATTCTGGGAAAGTGTTGTATATTCAGCTGCTCTACGTATTATTCATGCTGTTCTGTTATGAAATTGTGTTTAACCATATACCTTTGACTTTTTTAAAGCCACAAGGAAAACTGGAAAATTCAAGACAGGTCATAAGTCTTTATTTTTAAGTGCACCTAACTTGTTGTCATAAGAATTTATTTTAAGTACATGAAACATTGTAGACTGCAACTGTGCACGTGAATACCCATCTTCATCTCTCGTTTCGTTACGCAAAATTGGCATTGTCAAGGTTGTAAGGCCAAAATCTGACCTATATTATACGATCAGCTTACTATTCAAAAAACTTTGGGTTTTTTTAAAAATGAATTTAGTGTCTTGCTAGGTTGTGGGGTTTCTTGTTTTTAATGTGCACTGGTTGTTTTGAACTGTGCTCACTGACATGTGCCTATGGTTAGGCTTTTCTGTCTTGGGTCAGTCACTGTCTGCAGGTGGGAAAAATAAGTTGTCATAGTTCTGGGCTTTTTTTTTTTTTTTTTTGAAAAGGAAAAATGGGAGAAGTGTTAATTGAGAACTTACCTGATCATAGTTTCAATTTTAAGCCATGACAGTTAGTTCAATTGTTTGGTTTGCCAACCTTGACAGTATCATTTCTATCTTTATTAAGATGTTTTAAAGCTAGTGAAGTCTCAGTGAATGGGGGAGATGTATTCAGACATTTGTTGAGTTTGTTTGATCAGTTTTCCTTCAAAAACAAACAGAAAAGCCCTTGGAACTAAACTGCGGAAGACCAGAATTTGTTGTCTGGGAAGGGAAAACTACAAGCATTTCTTGGGATCTAAGCCAGAGTTCATTTTCCTCAACTTGAAATAACTGTAATAATTCAGTATTGGCAATAGCTGATTTATCTTAGGTGTTTTGAAAACAAAAACTAACTCACAAAGTAATTGCTTCTGAAGAACAAAGCTTCAAACAAAGAGGCAAAAATAAAATAGCCCATAGTGTCCAGATGGGACACTGGACACTATTGTGTCCAAAACTGGGTTTGGAAAGCATTTCCTTGGTGATGCTGTGAGGAGGCAGCCCACCTGTGAGCAGGAGGGGAATGTGGCACATCTCAGCTGAGATGTGAACTTCTTGTAATGGGTCACATTCGTAATATCTAGCGTATATTATAAACAGGGCCTTTCTGAAGCTTTCTCGATAGTAAATTAGCTTCCCAAAGATTTGTGAAATGCAGATGTGCAACTAGGTTTGCCTTATATTTCCCCTGAGCGCTCAGAAGAGCTCTAAACGAGGATGATTTGCATTGCCAGTGGTTGGAAGAGTAGCCTGAAAAGCAGCGGCAGATGAAGTGCTGCAAAAGGATGCTAAACTGGTGTCCTGGCATTTGAACCGCTGTGCCGGCTAGCGCTGCTCACAAACGCATGCTGCCCGAGCATTGCCGTTCTCTGGTCAGGCTGAGCATGGGCATGAATCGAAGTATGTTTGTAGCTTCTTGAAGAGATGTGGTTGCTGGGTCAGCCCACAGCCTGTTCATGTTACTGTGTAAACAGATTTCAGTAGACTTTGGATTCACATGAATGCCTCCTTCCAGAATCAGGCTTTTAGATTAGTTTACATTCAAGTAAACTCCTTCATAAGACCTACTTTCATTAAAGTATAATGTGTACATCTTCTCTGAAGATGACTTAACTTTCTTTTGCCGATACAACGGTGTTAGATTTTTAATGTAATGGTTGATAGTCTTTTTTTCCCCCAAGATGATTTCTGGAGCATCTTCAAAGTATTCAGTAAGTGTCATTCACAGTACTGTTCTTCACGTTTTTCAGATATATCGGGAAGTCGGATTCAATAACAATCAGTGTGTGGAATCACAAGAAAATTCATAAAAAGCAGGGAGCTGGTTTTCTGGGTTGTGTGAGACTTCTTTCAAATGCAATCAACCGCCTTAAAGACACTGGTTGTAAGTAAGCTAAAGACTAGTGTTTCTTCTCTCTCAGAGCAAACTTTCATGCACAGACTTTTTGAAAAGTGATGGTTAATTAAGTTTTTGTTGTTTTTTTTTTTTAATAAAGCTTGTATATTCCAATTAGTATGGTAGTTTGTAATGGTGTTTTGTGGCATGGGTAGGTTAGAGAATGTAACTTACCTTTGGCTTTTCAACTCCTTTGCCCTGTTACTGTAGACAGCGGTAACGTCAGTGCTCCAGTCTGGTTGTGGATTTCAAGACTGAACATACTGTGTTGGAATTTTAAAGGAAGACAGATTCTAATTACCTTCAAATTATCTTTTTATTACCTTCAAGAATGCAAGTCTTAAGGGGTAAATGAAAGGGTAAATCTATCTTGAAGCCAAATTTGTAGTTTAAAAATTAACAGGCATTCAAAATTAATTAGTAAATTTTGTCATAAGATATTAAGTGCTTTATAACACTTAGAGCACTTTGTATTTAGTTTTTCAAAAGTTAATTACCATGTAAGATGCTGTTTTCTCATTATCCTAATGGGTGCCATTTACTTCATAACAAAATTTGGCACACTGTGATGGAAAAGTAGTGCTTGGCTATACAGATCTTTAAAGAAAAAATGACGTGCTGGTAGAGAAGCATTGTGATTTCACCTTCGGTAACGGGTTCCTTGACGATAAAGGCATAAGTGAAGTTCTCATTTTTAAGTATTTGTCACTAGATCAATGCTTCAGTGCATTGCACTTTTCTCAGTTTTATGAAGTTCTACCTCTTCAGTGTGGAACATGTGGGTTGATGCCGCAGGTTAGCTCTACGTTGTACTAACTGAGCGTTCAGCTGGAAGTGCGTTATGACAGTGGTTGGTCTTCACAAGGGAATAGAGTTTAAAATACTCCTTACAATCACGTGAGACATCCGAACTAGGGTAATGTCATTTCCTGTTCATCGAAAGAGTTTTGTGAAGTAGGAAAAATGTTAAAGCAAAGATACTTTAGTTGTGTTTTCTGATTTAAAATTATGAAAAATGATGTCTTGATTGAAGATTTTCAGTTTTAATTCCCTTCCCCATCTATTGAAGTCATAACTATCTTACACTAGGCTGGATTTTGTTCTGATAGTACTTCAGTGTGCCTTTCAAAGGCAGCAGAATATTGTATGACTTGCACTTTATGTCCTTGTTTTGTAGATCAGAGATTGGATCTGTGCAAGCTTGGGCCAAATGACAATGATACTGTCAGAGGACAGATAGTAGGTAAGTAAGGGTTTTTATCTTTTGGTTCTCTTGGAGCTTGATAGTAGCCATAGAAATACCTTCCCTAGATGTCAGGTTTTTGTACTGTTTTTTTTTTTTTTCTTTCAAATTCAGTGTGTAGTGCCAGAGCCATTTGAACCTCAAGCTAGAAGTGTATATGTAGAGAATTTAAAAAAAAAAAAACAAAAAACAACACAAACAAACAACAAAACAAACCACCCCCAAAAAACCCAAACCAAAATCCCCCAAATATTATAAGTGTTGGGCCAGATAAGACCATCAATAATACGAAATTTATTTAGAAGGTTTTTAATTTCACTGTAAAGAATGGTGATAGTTTGAGCCTGAACTCCCTGTGAAAAACCAACTACAAATTTCTTGGCCGTTGAGAGTTCCAGCAAAGCTGTGCTTCCTGTAGGTTTTGCGCAAGGGTAAAACCTCTTTCTGTAACAGGAGTGAGTTGTTGTCTGGGATGACTTGGTCAATTCATTTTGTGTTTTCATGAGTTATTAACAAATCTTTCACCAATCTTGGTAACTGTGCTTTGTCATTCTGCTAACTCATAAACCTTTAATAACTTAAGAATTAAAAAGAAGCTGACAAATTGGAAAACAAATATCCACAAAGAACTTCATCCACACTCTCTTCTTGGTGCATTGTAAGTTGTTTCAAAAGGCAGCATTTCTAGTAAGTCACTTAAGTAAAAAAATAAATGTTGGTCAGGATAAGGAGGTCTTTATTTTTATGGCAGGATGTTAAATGTTAATAAGAATATTTGGACATAGGGGAAAGAAAAGTGAATTTGCATGCTCAGTTTTATGTTCAATTCCTAGTTCAAATAATATCCAAGCAGCATTCTTGTTTTGTCAGCCAGGGAAAACTATTGAAATATCAGTCAGTAAATAAGGGCTTCAGTGCATTTGTTTGCTTTCCTCAAAGTGGTCTGTCGAATAATACCCGTGACTTTACTACTTTATGTTGCTGTAACCATCTGTCTAGCATCTGATCTGCAAGTGTTTGCATAGTATTAAGATACGAGGGAGGTGGCACAGGAGAGTCAAATGATGGTAGAAATGTAGAATTGTAAGTGCATTGCTGATACTTCAGACCATTCTTGAATATTAAATCTTCCATGTGAGCTTGCACAGAAGAGTAAAGGATAAAAGTCATTGTTCTAGGGTGCATTATGTTGTCAGTTTGGTTTGCTTGCTGGTTTTGCTCCAGTATACTGGTTCCCTGATCATCTGTGCTGTATGCATGGGATTTTGTTTGTGGGGTTCCTTTTAAGAAGAAACTAAGCTGAGCTGACAGGGAAAGCTTGTTCAGGGTCTGCTCCAGGCAGCAGAGATCCGCTCTGCCCACAGCAATCCCTCAGACAGGACACTAGCAGGGACTGTACCCTCACACCATGACGTGCTCTCATGCTGCCCTCCAGAGTATGCATCATGCATCCTTGTCATCGTGACTTGAGCATACTAGCATTAGTTAAGCAAGCAAAAAAGCTCCAAAACCCCTCTCCAAAGAAGAAAGGTCTCAAGGCTATTGGGATGCCAGATAGGAAGCCTAGGGCAAATACTGTGCAGTGGCATGCAAATACACGTCAGAGAGAACTAGTTGTCAGAGGTAACTAGTCAGCAGTGTGGGCATAAACTAGACAGACCAGTTGGCTTAACCTGATGTGATCATGAAAAGTGGTGTAGCCAAAGCCCCACTAGCTCTTTTGGCATGCTGCTGGGGCTGTCCCTAAGGAGCAGGAGCTGCATTAAGCCTGGAAAAAAACACAGCTTGTTGGGTTACAGTGGAGACTGAGCAAATCTGTATGTTCTGCTCTGTGCTGTTATCATCAGAAAGGTCTGGTTTTGTCAGTTGTGGCTGTGTTTTACTGCATCCTTGGTAAGGTTCCAGAGACTCCTGTTGTCGTCTTTTTTTTTTTTTTTTTTTTTTAATTGAAGTTGTCATTATTTATCTTATATTTTAATCTTTCTTCACTAATGCAATTTCGTTGAATGAGTGACTGGGCCTGAGTAAAACTAGATAGTTCTGCTGCAGTAGTTATGTGGTGGAGAAATCTTGGTTAAAAGTAAGTAAGAAGATAGAATAAGTTCTAAATATATTCTCAGTCCTTTTAATTATAAACTGGCTTAAATGAAGAGGCTATGCAAGATTGGAAAACAACATTAAAATGTAATTGATACCTTCAGCAGATGATAACCTTTCAAATCAAGTGCACAGTGGGTACATCTTTATAATTTGGGACAGGGAGCAAGGGGATCTTTATCTTAAATACCTGGGGTTATCTTCAAAGGGGGGAATAAAAGGGGACACTTTTGAGTAGTGGATGCAAAGGGCACCTGAACTGTGTCTTAATCTTGCAGCTCTCTTCTGTGCCACCATTTTATTTCTGATGTGGCGGTGCAGAAAAAAATGAGTCCTTACTCATTACAAAATGAAGCCGTGCACAAATTTTGGTCCTCACATAGGCAAAGAGGAGGTAATTGCCTTTGTTTAGTTTCATTTTTGTCTGTGTGTATTGCTTGCCAAACCTTGCCTACATGCAACAATGTGAACTTGTAATGTGTGGCTCTGTTGCAGAATAAATAGATCGTCTACGATTTTGTTTTCATTGAAATGAAATTTAAGGTGTCTTTTGCTGTAAGAAGATGTTTTGCAACGTTAATGTTCGTTGAAGACTAGGAATTAGTATTGATTAGGAGTAAAACAAACAGGTACTGCAGGACTCCCTGGGTTGGTCTGTTTAAGGCCCAGAATCCTGAGCTTCAAAATATGTTGTTGAAAACTTGGACTCTCTGGCAAAAATTGCCAGTACTACTACATCTTTTTGTAACTTTATGATGTTGACAAAAGTTTGTTTGTGTCTAGATTAAGGTCTGTAAGTTTATTTCACTTCTTAAGGACTTGAAGACAATTCTCCAGGGGTACAGTAGTGCCACCTCAAGAAATGTGTGCTGCAGCACGTATCTAGCTTTTTAAGTAATTGTTTTATTGTTAAAGGCAAAACAAAACATTAAAAAAAAACACCAGCCCCACAGGAACACAAGTGTAATAAATTATGAGGTTGGACACTTGCAAATTATGATACTGGGAACAAAAGCTGCCCCAAAAAATCTTTATTTTCATAGTTGTAGTACAAAAGCTTCAGGCATAAATATCTATTACAAGGAAATATGAAAAAAAAAAAGTACAGTTTTGCTGAGGGCTATAAGGGCTTTTCAGGGTGCTGAGCGCTGCTTTGTGTGAGAGTTGCATTTAACTTCTTACCTCTGGTGTTTGAAAGTAGCCAGTAAACCAAACGTGTAGTGCTTCTAGCAGTTAAACTTTGTCTGGTTTTGTATGTGTGCGCGCGTGTACGTGTGTGTGTTAAATCCCACGCTCGCACAACACACAGGAATTTCTTATTCTAGGTCTTTCTGTTAGCAGTTCCCCCGTTAGCAGTGCCAGCCTGGCAGTAGCGCCGTCCCGCCTGCTGTCCCAGCCGTTGGTGAGGTTAGCCACCCTGCTGCTGCCAGATGAGCCGCGCAGCTCCCCTCTGTCCCAGTCTGGCTCATACAGAGAAAAGTTAATGACAGCTTCGGAGTTAACTTCTTTTTCTGCCTTAACTTGCATTCATATTCTTCAAGCTAGCTTTTTTGAAGTATTATGTAGAGAACTATACGTATGAAAACATCCACTGTTTCTATGTGACTTCCTTTGATTTGTGGAAAGGAAAAAATATCCAGAACACTCAGCTTAGTCCTCCAAGTTGTGCAGTTCTCTTTCAAATATAACTGTAATTTTCATTCAGATGTCACATCTTTAATAATTCTTTTATTATCTTAACAGTAAGTCTTCAGTCCAGAGACCGAATAGGCACAGGAGGGCAAGTTGTGGATTGCAGTCGCTTGTTTGATAATGATTTACCAGATGGGTAAGCTGACATCACTGTGGTGTAAACACAAGTACAGCTCACGCAGACTTTTGCAGTAATGAGAAGTCAGTGTACAAGTAGCTTAATATGTTTTTATTCTCGTGCTCAGAATTCTACAGTTTTTGAATTTAGGAGCAGGAGATGAGCCAGCCAGGCCACACAGAATAGTTAATAGTTTGACTCTTGTCTTATCTCTTCTTAGAAGACAGGAGGTGACATATATGAGTAAATGCATTAAAAAATATACCTGTCTAAGAAAACCTATGTCTTTCAAATTATAGAACTGATAAACTAATATAATATTAAATCACAGCCAACAAACTGACTTCATCCATATAGTAGTTTTTGTAGAAGGGTACTGAACACATGGGCCTGACAGCCTTCTACAGCGCTGTGCAGAGGTATACGCTATTATAAAAATGGATCACTTTTTCTTCAGCGTAAAAGATATTGAAGAAAATGTGATTGGAAAAGGTAATGGAGCCTGAGTTCTTACTTGTATTTACCTGCCAAAGACTGGATTTAGGATTTTGATTTGTCCCTGTGAGAGTTAATGACATCATTAACACCTAAACCAGTTCTGCGAATACAGAAAAATGCTCTGTTTTAGGTTCTGGTGCTGTCATCAACTTTTTCAGAGCAAATACAGACCTTCTGAATGTGTTTCTTGGCAGGTAAAGACAGGAGAAACTGATTTTTCAGATGATGAATTTTAAAACATGAATTATCATATAAGACCTAAACAGCATTCTTTTGTTAATCTGCAGTCTGGAGAGGTCAAAAACATTTTGGAAAATGTTTTTAAATTTTAACTTCAAAATGTTCCTTGTATATATATTCCTTACTTAATTGTGTAACTGCAACTATACAGATGTATTTTTGGAGTGCAAAAGTAGTAATAATTAAAAAGTCATGTTATTTGTAGGTGACTTAAAGCAAGTAGTGCATGAAGATACTATGAAAGCACTTACTAGGATCTGTGGTCAAAAAAAGTTAAATGCCTTATTAAACATGATGTTTTCAATAAGTTTCTTTATATGGTTATTTGGATTTAATTAGAATTCAAATAGTTATTGAACGTGAAGGTGTAATGATATACTTAGTTTCAAGGGAAGAATATGTAAAATCAGTTCTGAGTTGAACTTTCAGTTGTTTCCTGTTACCTTGTTCAGCTAATGTGATTCATAATAGTGTAAGTCTTCCTGAGCTGGCATTTATGTTGGAAACATTTTGTGCCCTGGTTTCCTGGAAATACCGCTCATTGCCTTATCTCTCAATGTCTAAATTCTAGGTGGGAGGAGCGGAGGACTGCTTCTGGAAGGATCCAGTATTTAAATCATATTACACGAACAACTCAGTGGGAGCGACCGACACGGTAAGAAGTTATTTAGGAAACCGCATATGATGAAGTTTGCTTGCTGACCAGGAGCGCAGAGCACAAGCGATTCTAAGTGGCTGTAACAGGAGTATTCAGCATCCCTCCAAGTCACTCTACAAATGCTGTATGCTTTTCTTCTCTAACATCCTACTCCTAAACTAATACTTAACTCAGAAGAATCATTCTGACTGGATTTTTTCCTCCCCTAATACTAGCATCTTTGTTTTCTTGCAGAGCTGTTACGATAGAGCTCTAAAAATACAGACATTACAATGTGCAGACAGTGTAAGAGATAAAGAAAAGAGATCGTGAATAGCTGATAGATATAGTCTGTGTACATGCTATGACCATGTAATCCAGAGCTTTTAAAGCTAATTGTTACAGAGCATGTTTTGAAATTATTACAGTCACCTTTTCTAATAACCATAGATGCGTGTTGCGAAGCTGTTCCTCAAACCAGTTTACTGTTACCTGAATTGTAGACAGTGTCAGTGCATGTTTTACAAACTCTGCAGCCTGCCTGTGCCTGCAGACTCTCTTCCATCCTCAATAAATATTCCAGTCTCTGTATGGATATATTTGACTTAAAATAATCTGTACTGTTAATGCTGCCAGCTTTGATACATATTTGCACTTTTACAGTGAGTCCAGGTGCTTGAACAGCTTTTTAATTTATCTATCTGTATTTTTCTTGATATGTTAAAATACCTATTCTAAGCTCTAGACACATTTACAGTAGAAAAACAAGGGCAAAATATATGATTTGTTTTGGGGATTTCCTGCATCCTTCTCAATCCTCGTTTAACCCATTTTAAATACTTCTGAAAGCAGCATTGAAATACGAAGCAACATAATTGTCTTTCTTCTTGTAGTCAAGCTCTCTGGGGAGCAACTGTTTTTTAATCTTCCTTAGCCCTTTTTCACCATCCTTGCCTAATAACCTTCCTTAAAAATTAGAAGGAATAAAAAGGCCTGATCACTTCCTCAGCCATATGAAGGCAAGGTGAGGAAGTTTGGGGTGGATGCTGCTCATTTACAAACAAACAAACGAAAAACAAAACAGTCCCACAAAATAATTTTACTCTCAGCACTCTGTTTAAAATGGGAACTGCTCATAGGAGCATTTGATATGATCTTGAGCCTGCAACATCATACATTAAGTGTCGGGTCAGACCCTAAGGTGAGTGAGAAGCTTTACTGATTGCTCTGGGATGAACCAGTGAGGGCAGAAGAAAAGCTTTCTGTCCATCCTGCTCGACAAGTCAACTGCTGAGTTCTGCCATCCACAAAGATTTCCTGAGAGCCCCTAGATGAGGCTTCCATACAGCGTTGTGTAGCCCCGTATCCAGTCAGTAATGCAATTTTCACATTTTTCCCCACAGGCCAGCGTCTGAATACTCCAGTCCAGGCAGACCACTGAGCTGTTTTGTGGATGAGAACACTCCAATTACAGGAACGAACGGTGCGACCTGCGGGCAGTCGTCAGATCCCCGGCTGGCGGAAAGGAGAGTCAGGTCACAAAGGCACAGAAATTACATGAGCAGGACACACTTGCACACTCCTCCCGATTTACCTGAAGGATATGGTATGCAAATTAAAAATTTTTAATTGTAGGTTTCCCAAGAAACTGGGAAAATGGGTTATATCTTCTCCTCGTTTGCAAGATCCTTTTGATTCCTTAGTTTGGGGAAATCAATCTTTGTGAATTTTTGTATTGCTTTTTTTTGTTCTTACCGTTATTAATTTATCTTCATTTCACAGAGCAAAGGACAACTCAGCAAGGTCAGGTCTATTTTCTTCATACTCAGACTGGTGTTAGCACGTGGCACGATCCAAGAGTACCTAGGTAAGAAACAATGGAAGTATCCTTAAGGTGTCAAATCAAAATAGTTTAAGCAGTACTCTCCTCAGAGTTTTCTCTGTCTAGTATTATATTTCTGACTCTTGGCCCCTAATACATAATTTTAACAAGCCGTGCATCAAAATGTTATTTTAGTGCAAAGAGGGAGAATCGATTAATAAATTACAGTGGTGTTTTGAAAACAGGTATAGTTAACTGCTCCTAGGTTTTGCATATGAATTATAGCTATTTCCAGATTCTAATACTCTGCAAAATAATTAAACAAAAAGTAGTATCAGAGCACTTCCAAGAATTTAGATTTGTTGAGATACTTCAGTGAAAACTGGGTTGGTTTTGTTTTTTAATTCAGGCTCTGGAAGTTAATGAGACCTGAGAAACTGGCAACATATATTTATGAAAAACAACCTTTGTGACAAATAAGCTAGACAAATGTGATCATTTTTGATGGAGGAGCAGACCAAGGGGAAAACCTGGAAAATCTACTGGATGCCTTTTGTATATTTAGACACACTGTTTGTGTCATCGAATGAGCTTAAATGTACTTGTCTGTGAGAATCATTGTCCCATGTTCAGGCTATTGAATGTAAATTACTAAAGGAATGGGAAACTTGGTACATTTTGAAGAAACTAAGTGGAGACACTGGGTCATAAAAAAACCTGGAAGCTGAAATTGTGAGCTGGTTTTGAAGTGCCAGGACACTGGGTATTTTTTAAAAAGAGGCAACAATTCTTTTTCCATTTGACAATAGTAGCAAACATCTGAAAGTGCACAAGCTTTTTTACAGCAGATTTCCTGTTACAGAGCAGAAATGAGTATTTATTTTCTTTATAATACTCTTAACACAGATACTTCTAGACAAATCATACATGCTTTCAAGCATATCATTAACAGTGTATAAATGGGAAAAAAATTGAGGGAGAGGACCAAGCAGGTAGAGAAGCTGAGAGAGACTCATGATTGAAATGCTCAAAAGTGCAACTATCTCAACGCTTTGATAATTCAGGTTTATATTCTCCATTTTAGTTTAGCATCCTTATTTACGTGATACATGTACATATTGTACATGTGATTATTTCTGATGTGTTTGGAAGAAAAGAAGGATAACAGGGATGTTATTGTTAGTTTCTGATTGTTCTTAAAAAAAAAAAAAAAATCCTCTTGAAAATGACAGACTCCTAAAGTCCATGGATGGTGGTGTAAAACTGTGTGTGTAGTTTGAACTTGGCAGCCAGCGTTGGCGTTTGAGAACTGTAGCAACTTGGTCAGTTGCTGCTGGTGTTCATTTCCATGGAAATGGATTTTTGGATATCCCGGCAAGGATAAAGTGCCTCATGGCCATAACTTCACTGCATTTTCCAGTGATTCTTTTTTAGTTTTACTTTTTTATTACTACTCTTGTGTTACAAGAATATACCCTGCTTTCATGCATTGTCTGTATACTTGAGGGTGGGATACAGCTGGTATTGTGCATTAGGAAGTCTTTGCTCCCATGACTTGTGTGTTATACAAAGCTAGATTCTCTAAAAAATACGTTAAGATCTAATCCTTAAGTTTGCACTGTAATAGTTTGGTACGAAATCTAAGTTAGCACAGCTCTTAGGTGTGGCAGCTGAAACTGCACAAGTGTCTCTGAGAACATTTGGCTGTTTACACGAGGATAGAGTTTATGTCATTTCTAAGAAATACTGTATTTTTATGCTAATATGCCACAGTTGTTCAGTTAATAAGCCCTACAGTTCAGCAGCAGTGTCTATGTGGGTAATATCAGCAGTTCAATCCTGGAGCCTTGTATTTCCATTAGTGGCTTCTCAGCCTTTTAAGAGTCCCTGCAGATGACATCTTTTCAGCCATTCTGCCCCACGGCTCTTTCCTCCCCTCAACTCATATCGTACTGGGAGATATGAAGACTTGCACCTTTTAAAAAGAGCCGCACTTGACAGCATGAGGTATCTGAAGTGTGAATTATATCCATGAAAAATTAGTAAGCGTACATTTTTGAAGACTACTATTTGTTTTCAGTGAACCTCCGGAACAAATCCACATCTTCCTAATTTCAGCAGAGTTTTCTTGAGACCCATTAAGCTATCTCTGCATTGCTCAGTGCAGAGCTGAGTCATTGTTCCTACAATATTTTGTTTGAAATATTTTGTTAGAGAGCTGTTTGCTTCCCACTTGGGAAGCACTTGGGGTTTTGGGGCAAAACCACCTGTGGCATACATGCATATCCCATGCATAATTCTTCATGGAAAGTATAACTCCTTAGAAATATAGTTTTGTTTTGTAGGAGGTTTTTAAAGTGTGATTCAGAGTTCCTTACGTGACTAATGTTATTTTAAAAATGTTTTCTGTCAGAATTGGTGTAGAACTGCAATTCCATTTTGGCAAATATGGCAACGGTCTTTATTTTTGTTTTAAGCCTGTATTAATTTAACATCTGAAGTTAGTTTGTAAAAATGAGGGTTATTTGATAAGAATTTTTTTTTCCCCCAGGGCATGTGTTCTGGGGTGTGTGTTTTTTCTTCAGTGGGCTTGCACCTTGGGAGTAGAGATTCCAGCTGAACAGATCAAGTTTCTGAAACAATACATTTTCTCAGACTTCATGGAATTGTTCTGTTACATTTACGCTTGTTTGGCTCGGAGGCCAAATGCTGAGGTATTTTTCATTTTATATTTGTTTTCACAGGGATCTTAGCAACATCAATTGTGAAGAGCTTGGTCCACTGCCTCCTGGATGGGAGATCCGAAATACGGCAACAGGCAGAGTTTATTTTGTTGACCATAACAACAGGACAACGCAGTTTACAGATCCACGGCTATCTGCTAACTTGCATTTAGTCTTAAAGTGAGTCTGAAGTCTCTGGCACATATTGAGTGCCACAGAGGAAAGAAAGTGACTCTTGGGGGCTGCTAGATTTTTATATCAAGATGTATTCTGCCATTCAGTAGTATTTAAAGTATAGTAGCAGTGTCCTTTAACACACTACCAAGGTACTCTGTTACATAGCAAAGAGGACGGGTTTGATTGTTCTTGGGGGAAAAAACAAATCTCTAGCAGCATTTAGGCAGGAATGTGGCGATTGAGATGCGGGGAGCGGGGGCCAGCAGGGGTGGAAGCAAGTGCTGTCTGGTGGAAAAGATTGACCCGTAGAATTCTTTTCTAACAGCAAGAGAGACACTTTCTTTCCTTTTCTTTGTATGTCATGCTACTTTAAGTTATGGAGAACTTGTCTTAAAATACTAGGTTGCATTCAGTAGCCAGTGGTGTGAAACACTAATGAGTTATGCAAAGGTGCATGAGCGTACAACTATTC
Organism: Chlamydotis macqueenii; assembly: GCF_036417535.1. NCBI lineage: Eukaryota > Metazoa > Chordata > Aves > Otidiformes > Otididae > Chlamydotis > Chlamydotis macqueenii. Next base: position 4,114,354 of record NC_141573.1, read on the forward strand.
TCCCGGAATAAAGGAGAAATAATGCAGTTCCTACCTTCAGTTTTAGAGTAAGACGAGTTGAGGTGTTCTCAAAATAAGACCTCGATAATTTAACTCAGATTTTTTACAAAAAGAATGAAATAAAATAGGAACCATATTTTTCTGCCCAAATGTTTTGATACCACATTTTCGTATTGCACTTTTAAAAACAGAAGGGGAAACTCCAGAAGAATTCTGGCTCTTGTTTTTATTCCCTAGGCACTCATTTCACACTGGAGGGTTTTGTACTAAAAATGGAAACCAAAAAGCAAACAAAAGTTTCTTTTTTTTTTTTTTTTTTCTTTTTATGTAGACATGGCTATCAGTTTATCCTATCTGGGAATTTGACTCTGTTGTTTCTCCTACTAACACCTTTTAATACTCTTGGGAAACACCTGTAAAGTATTGAGGAGGTGTTAAGTGGAAGAAATAATGAAGAGTTGGTTAGATAGAAAGCCATGCAGCCCTGGGCAAGGAGTAAGTAGGAGGAATAGTCTTTCTAAGGAAGTGAATCATTGGGAAGAAAAGCTGAAGGAAAGAATAATGAGAATAAGCACTGAGAAGACAAAACCAAGGAATGGAAAGTAATATCCAGGAGGTCAACATATCTTTTTGTGTAATACATAAAAGCTGACTAGCCTGTGTCTGCCCAATATACATTTGAACTTAACACCTCAAGAGGGAGAAGAGTCCAAAGACTGGCAAACATGTATTTTGTTTAGAGAAATAATTGGTTTTTTCCATGTACATAACAAATTTAATAAGCTCCCATCATCCAGATGGTTTTTGTTTTTTTAAAAAACTTAAAGAAATCACTACTAATTTTAGCTGAATTTAGATTGATAGTTTCAAATGAACATGATCTTGAAAAAACTTAACAGTGGAGGAGCATGTTCATGTTTGAAACACAGATAAGTTCATTAAATGAATTCAGATTTAGATATTTCACCCAAATAAAAAGTTCAGACCCTCTTAGCTCTAACAGCGCAGTTCTTAAACAGTAGAAAAATCAATTAACTGCACTATATTTGAAAAACTATCTTTCACACGTTGGTTTATTTTTAAACGGCAGTAGGGTCATAGTGGCTAGGTCTATGTGTATGGTGGAAGACAAACACGTAGATAGCTTTTTATCTGGAAAATCCAATTTGACCTTCAAGTTCCAGAATCACAGAACCATTTCGCATTTCTTTAAACTTAAAGTACTGCTAAGCACACTTGCTTAAGTTTTTCATTTGTACATCTGTCTTTCATTAGGGAAGGATTTAAAAAATTCAACCAACAGTGTCATCAGCGAAGTCTGCTGCCTGATAAATCTTTTCTGGTGTTTATTCCTTTAGTGCACCAAACAGGATATGTGAAAGCTTCTCTTACCCTCACCCCGCCCCCCACCTTAACCACACATCCTTATTTGTTCTCTTGGGGAAAAATAAATTAAAAAAAAAGAAAAAAGAAAAGTAGTTTCCCTTAGGCCTATCATTTTGTAAATTATCTGAGAAATAAGTTTAGTATTTGGGTGGGATGGGTGTTATAGTTTTAGGCTCAAAGGCATAATAAAAAGTTTGCTCTCGGTGATACTGAGGTTTCTGTCGAGCTGAGTAAAGCAGTTTGTTCTTCCAGGGATGACATTATAAGTTATGAAAATAACCAAACTTGTTACCCAGTTCTGTTTTAAAATATTGGCCAAGAGTTCGTGATAGGTTTTGATAGTTATGGCACCTGAAAAGTGCCTAGCTGTATCCTTAAAGCACGGTACAAAACGCAGGATAGTCACTCAGCTGTGAAAACAAACTAAGGAATTAGATGTAATTACTTTAAGCACTACAGATTGTTTAGCTAATACTGCATTGATTATTTTTAGTCTAATATGGAGGATGGCATTTCATTTTTCTCCTAGTACTGCCTTATTTTAGATTGGTTTAATTTGATGCATAGATCTTAAGTTCATGCTCGTTGTAGAGATGACATTTTCGTTAAGACCGACATTGACTGGCTTTTTGTTTAGGGAACTGTGTCTTTTCTCCTATTAAAGGTTTTATGAACATATGCTCACTTTATATCATAGTGACCTTCTCTGGTAGGCATATACAAGGAATATTTTGCATGCTTGTCTTTACGGAATTATAAAGTTCAGAAGATAGAACAATTAATTTAATTTGTATATCAAGTAAATACAGTTTAAGTGAGATTTGTACTTAAAATTGATCACAAGTGAAAAGAAAGTACCGTGCATGTGGCACAAACGACGTGAGAGCCGTGTTCTGGAACCACATTGTGTGTGTGTCTCTAAGTTATTGTAACGACTTGGTTTCTCAGGACTGACTTAAATGAAGTCTTATTGGAAAACCCATGTGATCAGCTTAAGAATAAAGTTAAAGAAACAACAGAAACAAGCAACAAAACAGTGAAACTAACAAAATTGATTGAGCTAACGTCTGAAGTTCTGCATCATAGGGCATAGTAACAAAGTAGGATTTCTGTGCGTTACTCGCTCCTTAGAGCCCAGGAGGAAAGAGGTATTACTGTTACTATTAAGCTTTGAGTTATTGCTGAAGTGATCTACAGTGTGTGCCACTGCAGAGGTTTCTAAATGTTAGGCTTGTAAGACTACTGATAAGCATTTCCTGGTCACCTGGTAGTGGTTTCCCTTGAGGGTGGTTTGTGCTAAATTGTTTTTTTGGGGAAGACCCCCACCCATTTTTTAATTGCCAGTTCTGAATGTTCCTGTGGTGAAAGCCTGCTGGAGATGAACTTGAGTTGGCCAGGTGAGCCTTCTGGTAGACCTTGTTGCAAAACAGACAACAAGCTGAAATTTGAAAATATATTAAAATTGTGTTTGGTTCCATCTAATATTTTTGGTCTTTGATGTTGAAAAACCACAATTTACTAACATTCCACTGGAAAACATTCTGAAGTGTAACCTTTCTTATTTATCTAGTAAATTTATGGTATTCTCGTGTTCCTCACAGAGATACTCTTCTCATGGTTTAGGTAAAACATAGCTTTTATCCTGTGTTGTTTGGAAATTCTATACTAAAAGCTATAAAAATACCCACTTACTGTGTACAAGAAACAACACGAGAGAGGACATCTCTGTACATGCTTAATTTACTTTTCCTAGTAAGAAGTTAGATTTACAAAATCTCTTAGAATTGCTAGTAAAAATACTTGTTTATCTGTGCCAATTAGTTACATGTGAACTCCCACATTCCTGTGGTCCAGACTAGGCCAGGTACAAGGGACAAGGTCCTTGCCAGGCTGCCAGTACAAACATCTTTTTGTAAGCTTACTCTTTTTTCAGCAAGCCATTTAAAACAGACTCTGGTATTGACTGTAGATTAGAGGCATAGTGTTTGGCAGATCCCTGAATTCTAAAATGGAGGAAGGCAAAACACGCAAAGGAAATATGGAAATGGTATCTGAGAAATTCAGTGTCAGCAGCTTAGTAGTAAAATTGTGTGGGTAATACCTTATTATATAGTGCTGTAACCTTTTACATACTTTGTAGAGCAGTACTAATCGAAATAACAAACCCTAAAAACAACTGATAGTTGCCAAGAAAGACAGAAGCATATGTCTTTAGTCAGGATAAAATCTCTGAATTTATTTTTGACTGGACCTGGACATTTTTAGCGTAATCGCAGTAATAGTCATAGTAAATTGAAAGTAGCTTAGTTATAAAGACTTAACCTTAACAAACATGTGAAGAAAATAGGGGATGTATGACCGGAATATTTGCAAACAGCTGTGTTTGTTTCTAGCCGCCAGAATCAACTCAAAGATCAGCAGCACCAGCAGCAGCAGCAGGTGGTGTCCCTGTGTCAGCTTCCGGATGAGGCCGAGTGTCTGACCGTGCCAAGGTACAAGCGAGACCTAGTGCAGAAACTCAAGATCCTGAGGCAAGAGCTGTCACAGCAGCAACCTCAAGCTGGCCATTGTCGTATTGAAGTCTCCAGGGAAGAGATTTTTGAGGTAATCTGAGAATTTGACCCATTTCGTAACATTGAGGGAAGGGGAGGAGGGTTGTTCATAACTATCTAAAGAAGCCATTCAGTCAGATGGAATCCTGAAGTCTGGAGTTAAAGCTGGAATTTTACCTGTGGCAAATGGGAAGTGGAAGCATTTCAAGGGGATGTTAAGAACTCACAGGGGATGTTGTGTACTCAAAGTAGATGTTTTTACCCTGTAGAGGAGAAGAAAAATGAGCAAAGCTTTCCCTATGGCTGGAAATGTACAGACTTTCAGGAACTGAGGAAGGAGTCCAGGCACTTCATGTGTTTGAAGATGCTGTCTCACTTCTTCCTTGAATATAGGAACACTAATCTCTGTTACAGAGGGAATGTTAAAAACTGAAAATTAAGCAATTATTAGTGATCTTTGATCTACTGTAACTGAAGAAAAATTATTATTGAATAGCTTTCACCTTTGTATTTGGATTACTTAGCATCTATCTTGATTCTCGCTATTTTTTCTTTTTCTAATTCTTCCAGAATCAGACCAATTTTATAAATTGTCTAGGCTTCTGAATGACCAGAGATGCCCACAGTGGGATATCTGCATTTTATTTTGTGACATTATTCAGCAGAATAATTCTGCTGAATTGATTAAACGCAGTTATAATTCATTGGCTTTTTCTGGAAAACAGTCTGTCATCTTGAGAACTTTATCACCCATCCCACCCATCCCTGTTGCATTTTTACCCCACCCACAAACTCGATAGCCCCACTGTGTTGTCACAGTTTTTGCCAGCCACGAAAGATTTGTGTTGATCTTCCCTTTGGAGACAGTCTGCTAAAAAAGAAAGGGAGGAAAGTTTGCTGTACAGCAGTGAAAATTACTGTGTCCTTGTTCTGAAAACTGAGTTGAGTATGTTGGGTCCCAGACACACCAACCTCTTCTGTTCTGCCAAGCCAAAGATTGGGGCACCCATACTGGACATAAATAAAAATGAGGCTTTTTTGTTTCATTCATTTGCTTCATTCCTTTTAAAATATTTCCTAAAAATAGCACTTGTTTTGCCTCTTTCAGCTTTCTTTTTCTGTTTTCTTGATGAAGTCTTACTGATAGAGGAATAATTCTGTACATTTACTGGGATGGCGTTGATGCTTCTGCTCTTAAGATGCTTCCTGAAGGTTTGCACGTGTTACACGCAGAGCAGAAGCTCCACTGTTAATCTTTTCAGACCGTGAAAATTGTGAGCCTTTATGCAAAACAAGAGGAGTTTACTGACTTTGGGGTGGTTTTTTGGTTTTTTTTTTTGTTTTTTTTTTTGTTTTTTTTTTTTTTGTAACTTATGTGAGAAAGAGAGAATGTTCTGATCGCTGTCTACCTCTGGAAATATAAAGGGAAGTGGTTCTTCTCACGTATGTCAAATTTGACAAGTGTTACCAGATTTGTAGAAAACTGTCAGTGATTCGAGAAACTGGTTAACGTCTAGGAAAACAGTATCCTCTTTAATAGTATCCCCTTCAGACTCGGAGTCTGAGACTCCCTTCATTTCTAATAAACAGTAGTAGCTTCTTGTCTGTAAATAGCAGTTAATAAGGTGTTACGTGTTTACAGGAATCCTACAGGCAAGTCATGAAGATGAGGCCAAAAGACCTGTGGAAACGATTAATGATAAAATTCCGTGGGGAGGAAGGCCTTGATTATGGAGGTGTTGCCAGGTAAACAGTCTGTCCTCTGTCGCTTCCCCTGCGCCCCAACCCCACCAGCTACACCTGTGCTTTGAATCCTAAACCAGTCTGGTATCAGCCCTGTTTCTTTTTCCATTTTTCTTATTTGTATTTATTTCTGTAACAGACTGTATGTCAGAAGAATATATTTTCAAATAATCTTTTAAAGGAAAAACTGCATCAAAAAAAGGAACTAAACTATTGGAAATAAATCCAAATGCATGTTACAGATCAAATCAGACATCTATCATGTAAGCCAGACAGGCTTTTGGTATCTATTGAAATTACCTGATTTTTCTTTGGTTAGCAAAGCTTGGGTATCTGAGAGTTTATACCACTGAATCCTTGGCTTTGTGGCGGAACGTTGGTAAAAAATATGCTTTATTGCAAATTGTTCCTGCTGTTTGAAGCAAAATGTTAAAAACTAGCAGTTAGTAGGCAACTAAAGTCTGTCACTAGTCTGAAGTTGTCTTTCACTTGCTTATAAAAAGTGACATTTATTGATTGTATGAAGATATTCCTCACATGTTAAAACAGTCTTAGGAATTGTATTGGCCCATGGCAAAGATGCTGGTTTACTTCCCTGAAATTATTTCCCACCTCTGGCATGTGGGTCAGCTCTCTGAGTGAGTGACTTGACTCATTGAGAAGTATTCATTGTTTGCAGGAAGACCAAGCTAGAAAGTGTTACTGTTTTCCCAGTTCTTAGACCGTTGTTTACTGATTTGTATACATGTAATTAAAACTGTAATTAAATATGTCTGGAGATGGTTTATGTTAAAAGCTTTGACTTGAACATCTCTGTAGTATAGTCAATAGAATACATTGCGTCTTGTCTTAGCGTGTAATGGATGAAGGAGAATCACAGTCAGAAACTCTTTTGGAAATAAATAACCTGGAGAAAAATCTTGGAAAGCTGGGAAATATGTCACTTGTCAAGGGCTGTGCAGTTACTGAGCCAGTAAAAATAATTCTGATGAAATCTAAGCATGTTCAGAGATAACTTTCTTCACGTTTATGTTTAACAGTAAGATGTAAAAAATCATACTACTTTGGAAAGATTATCAGTGTAGGAATGCATTTGTCTAAAGTACACAATAAATTATTTTTTTTTCTTCAGGGAGTGGCTCTACCTACTGTCACATGAAATGTTGAATCCATACTATGGTCTCTTCCAATATTCCCGAGATGATATCTATACGCTGCAAATCAACCCGGACTCTGCAGTCAACCCGGTATGACTGGTAACAGGAGTTTTGTAAATGATTGTTTTGTGACTGGAAATTAAATACATCTGGAGAGTATTCTAGACTTAGGAACCTAATTCTCACATTAGTATTGCTAGAGACTGAATTTGTGCAATAATATGATAATTTCTCTTTAGAACCGATCAAAGAAACTTCTCAAATGCATTCTTAATTTTCCGTAAGATGTTGATTTATGTTTCCTTTGGGAGAAACTAACTTTCTTTTGATTGTTCGTGGTAAGACTTCTGGACTGGAAGCAATGTACTCAATGTGCTGTGTATAAAAAACCAGAAAGCTCTGGATGTTGTGGGTTTTTTTCCCTTTGTATTGAAATTTTATTTCATATTGAGCAGATATAACCTGAAGGTCCTTTTAGCTGAATGACTTAATCTCTTCTTTCAATTCTAGGAACACTTATCATACTTCCATTTTGTTGGCCGGATCATGGGGATGGCTGTATTTCACGGACACTATATTGACGGGGGCTTCACGTTGCCTTTCTATAAGCAGTTGCTGGGGAAGCCAATTACGTTGGATGACATGGAATTGGTTGACCCTGATCTTCATAACAGCTTAGTCTGGATACTGTACGTACTGTGTATTATATTTTGCAACATTGGAATTCTATCTAGTTAACGTGTGATCATGTTCCTAAATCCAGTTGGAAATAAATGAAGTATATTTAGATCTGCTCAGGCAGATTTAAGAAAAATCTTTCTTGCACAATTTCGCTTCTTTAAAGGCTTAACATGCTCAAATAATTTAAATTTGGGGAGCGAGGGGGAGATAAATGACTGCTGAGCTGTAAAGTGCTTAGTTCATATTTTTTAATTTATTTTGTCTATGATTAACAGTAACATTATTAAAGTGTAACATTGAAACTTTGATAATTGTTTTTAAATATGACATGGTAAAATGTATGTTCACCTTTTGCTTCCAAGCAGTAATTGGAAATGCTATTGGAAACCTCGGTTGTGAGGTCTGTCAGATATATTATGGCTGTAGTATATTTGCAGAATATGTTTTCACTGAGTTGCCTATCTCTTTCCGCCAGTGAGAATGATATCACAGGAGTCTTAGACCATACGTTTTGCGTAGAACACAACGCATACGGGGAAATTATTCAACATGAACTGAAACCCAATGGCAAAAGCATCCCTGTAACAGAGGAAAACAAAAAGGAATATGTCAGGTTTGTCAATATCTATTCAAAAGTTTTTTTTATATTTCCTATGGTGGGGAAGAACTATTACTTTGAAGTAACTGACAGTGTTATGTTGATTTTTTTCTAAGTGGTAGTGCAATGGTGGTGATGTGTGTATTCCTGTCAGTGAGGCCATTTTTTTTATTTTTTTTATTTTTTTTTTTGCTGGATAAATTGCAGATTTATTGTATATGAATACATCTTTCACAAAACCAATTTGCACTTGCTTGCAGACTTTATGTAAACTGGCGATTTTTACGAGGAATTGAAGCTCAGTTTCTGGCTCTACAGAAGGGATTTAATGAAGTAATCCCCCAACATCTGCTGAAGACATTTGATGAGAAAGAGTTAGAGGTCAGTCCGCTAGTGTTACGTTATGTCGTCAAGTGTAACAATGAAAGCCTGAGGCATTCTTCTGAGACTGAGTAACATGCGAAGTTGTATCCCCAGTGCTGTAGGGGTTTGCAGGTGCGCTAGTACAAGCAATACAGTTAGCGTAAGAGGTTACCAGGTCACGCTGTCACTGAGCCTGCGCGTAACTTCCACTGAGAGCTATGAGGGTGTTTCTCAAAGCCGACATTTCATAGCAACCGCAGAAGTGGTAGGAGACCCTTTCCTGTATCTGAAAACCCAGGTGAACCTCCTGAGAAGTATCTGCAGTGATCTCGGATTGTTGCAGAGCGTGTTACTTCAGCAGAGGTGGTGGTGCATATTTCTCACAGTGCAGTTTCACCATAGTAAATTCAGTGCTGCCAGGAAAATAGTCTGGCACTGCCTTCCACCTCCCACCGCTTGCTCCCAGCCGTTCCAGCGCAAAGCGCTGCCTTTGGTGTCAGGCAGCTGTGGTTTTGCAGAGCAGGGTTATGCCACACTACATTGGCCTTGTAATTACAGCATAAGGAAAAGTGCTGTCACTGACAAACCTGCTACAAAATGTCAAGATCAGCATCCAAACAATATCCTCTCAAGGCAAATGTCATACAGCCTAAAACTGCGTTAAAACTGGAATCTAACGTACAGTCTGTTAGCTGTGGAGATCAGGTTTTTGCCATGTAAAATGGCCATGAGGTATATTATTCATGCTTTCTTCTGTTCGCCGTGTTAGAGCATCAGAGATTGCTCCTCTTTCCTCCTCAATAATTCTCATTCAGCAATGGTGAGCCAGCCATACTGGTAGCCCAGAATAATTTTGCAGATGCAGAATAAGAAAGGGGAAGGTCCAGTGTTCCTAGTCACAAGAAAATGTCTTCCTAACCCTATCCCTGTTGAGTTTAAACTGATTCATTGTGGATCTCCATTTTGGAAGCGCTGGAAGCTCTTCATCAGGAAAGAAGTCTGATTTGTATTATGTGTATGGTATGACAAGAACAAGATTACTTTTTGGGATCCGGAGTTGGGCCAGCCAAAATACACCTTTAGCTATGCTCCAGGAAGAAATGTAGAGTTCCAAGTGTGAATTATGCATGCGCTTTCACACATGGGTAGAAAATGTGCATCTGTTATTTAATTGACAGGTCAAGACACTTTCACATAAGCTTATGAAATGTTTGAATTTTTTTTTAATATGTTTTTTCAATTTCATTTGAGGCCATTTGAAAATGGATTGTGTACAAAGGTAGGATTAAAAAAATATAAATATTTCTGCATTGCTTAAGATTAGTGAGAGGCTATAATTTGTCTTTGATATAAAGTCCGTCAATTTGTCAAAATCAGTTATTCATCATTTGGCTAGCTCCAAAGATGTTTTTATATTGATCAATGATGAAGTATTTAATTATATTTTAAATTTACAGCTCATCATTTGTGGACTGGGAAAAATTGATGTTAATGACTGGAAGGCAAATACTAGGTTAAAACACTGTACCCCAGACAGCAACATCGTGAAATGGTTCTGGAAAGCTGTGGAGTTCTTTGATGAAGAGAGGAGAGCGCGACTTCTCCAGTTTGTGACCGGCTCATCCAGAGTGCCTCTGCAGGGCTTCAAGGCATTACAAGGTAACATTTCTCCAGAAGGAACTGCAAATGCCTGTGCTGGGAGGAAGCGATAGGACACATCACAGAAACATGAGCTGAAAATCAGGCTGGTTGGCTGTAATGTGGCCTTTTACAAGCGATTTTTAATGGTCTGATGAATAACAATCACAAACAGTATTTTGTGTGTGTTTATTACCTTCAGCTGTAAATGGCTCTTTTGTTTCAATTATACACTTCCTTCTCCGTACAGTTCTGATCAGCAGAGATCTTAGTGGGTTTCTCCTTATTTTTTTTTCTGGAAGCCTGCATTTTAATTTCTGTCTTTTACAAGCCCTCATCACCTGTAGAGCTCTGAGACCAGAGAACACCAATGTGCAGCGTTCTTGCGATTCTGGCAGCAGAGTCACTTGGTCATGCTGACTACTTTTATCATAAGAGAGACATAATCACAGGCAGCCCAGGCATCAGAAACGATCCCCTTAATTACCGACCTGTCTTGGACTTCAGCTGAAGCTCTAGGTCTCTGTTGTGCTGCTCTGTTAACAGGAGTTACCCTATTGTACCTGCTCACAAGACAGGGGGAAACTGCCCGGGGGAAACACTGACCACAAACCATTTCAACAGTAGAAGGCTCCAGCAGAACACAAATGCTCTTGTAACAGCTGCCACGTACAAAAGCCAGTTGCTCTAGAAATCTGTTTCTTCTTCATTATCCCTTCATTATTAGATAGAAGCCCTTGTTTCCTTTTTCCTCCGTTCTTGACGTCTAAAATGTTCAGGTGCATTAGAAGCTCAGGAATATTGCGTTTAAGACCCTGTTACTTTAAGCGAGGTATGGTACTTTAAGTGGTGTTTTAAATAATATTGCAAAGAGTGGAGGGACTTAACTGTGTACCTGTTAACTACCTCAGAATAGTTACAATAGCATGAACCCTAATACCAGTGTGCGTGCTGTTACTGTAGTGGAGTGAGCTGTTTGGAGAATGGTAATGGAAGGAAAACCAGTTTAACTTCAGCAGCCCTGCACATTTTAGTACTAGGAAAACAAAAACTTCTGTGAGCAAAGGAAGCCTGCTCTCCTACAGATTTGAGCATGAAGGTTGTCAGGCTTTAGACTGAGTTGTACTAATGCAGCACAACAAGCTCACATTTTTATTTAAGAGGAAAGAGTCCCCATGAGGAGGACTGACCCTGCGGGTTGGATCCGTTAGCGGCCGTCTGCTCAGGCAAGAATTCCGGGTTTACTAGGGTTAGGGTGTTCGTAACCTCTTCTGTCTTTTGTAAAATCTTCAACGTGTTCTGTCTAAAATACAGGTGTGCTGCAGGCTTTTCTTTAGCAGAGAGATCAAGGGGATCTCTGAATAGGCAAAATTATAAGTTGCTGTTGTGACTCTTCTGTCGAATTGGAATGGAAGTGGCCACTACTCAAGACCTGTTATAAAATGGGGGCAGACACGGCTGCGTAGGTTTTATTCTCTAGGAAGGGTGAGAGAAGTTAAATTAAAAACTGTTAGAGTTATATAGTGCACTGTGTAAAACAGGTATTTTATTCTTATCAGTGCTTTGTTCTTGTTTATCTTTCAATGGTTTAAATAACTGCATGGTTATCGTGTGGGTGGAGGGGAGGAATCTGTCCGATAGGTTTGTTTCAAAATTTTTTTTCCTGTCTGTTTATGATTTCAACTTTCTTTGTGCGTAGCTTCTCTTTTTTTTGTGGTTTTAGTTACTTTTTTTGTTGTTGCAGTGCAACAAATACATTTCCTATTATGCCACACAGTAGCAGTAGTGATCCTTTCTGGACTTTTTCAGGTGCTGCAGGCCCACGACTATTTACAATACACCAGATTGATGCCAGCACTAATAATTTGCCGAAAGCTCATACCTGGTAAGACTTTTTCAGGTCTCTGTTGTGATTATAGATTAAGACCAATTTGCTGTCTGTTGTTTTGAGTAGTCTTTTTCTTTTTTCTTTCTTCCCCCCCATCCCCCCTTCTGTGATGATAAATGCTATCAATTACAGAGTAGTAAAGGTGTGAAAACTAGAAATTGCTTTCATTTATATGAAGTTCTCTTGGCCTTGTTAAGTGTTCCTTTGTCATAGTTTCAAGTACGTTAAATGAAGTGTAACAGAACTTTGCTGGGTGATGCCTGAAGTTCCAGTTAGCTGAAACTTTTCTGCCTTCTGTTGACAGCTTTAACCGAATAGACATTCCTCCCTACGAAAGCTACGACAAGCTATATGAGAAGCTGCTAACTGCCATTGAAGAAACATGTGGGTTTGCTGTGGAATGACTCTTCACAGGCTTACCTGAGACTTATTTATACTCCTGTCAGCCAGAAAGCCCTTCCCTCAGCCAAGACTCAAGAAATGCTTGAAATACAGGAAACTTTCCCTTTTCTACACTAGGACACTGGGAGGGAAAGGACAACTTTGGAAATTTTTTTTTTAATTTTTTTTTTTTTTATTTCAAGAAAATAGGTTCTGTGGTTCCTGCCATAGGATCATTCAGCTGCTATTAAAAACTAATATCTTGAACATACAGAATGCTGACTTTTCCTACATTTCAACAGTTAAGCAGTATTCTATACTTAAAGACTACTACTATTTTTGTAAAAGGTAATCTATTATATTTGCCTACCTGATTTCTAGTCTCAGATACCAAGACACAACTTCAGCAGTCGGTACAAGTCACGTTTCAGCCTGTTTTAAATGTATGATACTGAACAGCATCTATACCTGCTATTTTTGGAAAAAATATTTTGGATTATTCTAACTTTGCGTAAAATTGGCTGAAAGAATCATTAATCTTTTTAATTAAAGCCACTTACATGTTAACTGCATTTTCTTATAGTAAAACATTATATTCTGCAATGTAAACTCAACTTAAATGTTACTGCAGGGGGCTTTTTTATATTTTTCAAGCATGAATTACAAATATGATGTTTTGGGGTCCTATTTATATCACTTGTCAGATTCCTTAAACAAAATTTCTACTCTGAGTGACACATGCTGTATTTGGTACAGTACTTGTGTTAACACGTGGAATAGACCTTTTTTAATGAACAGTAGCTGTTCTGATTTTTTTAAAACAGCATTTTTCTAACAAGTCTCTCAAGAGTATTTTTTTGTTGCTTTTGACTTTAAACACTGCATTTTTCAACTTTTTAAACACGCTGATGAGGTGGTATTTGACAGCAGAAGCCTGTCAGCAGTTTGTTTCAGAATCCATCCTGTCCGATCAACCAAAGTTTGTTTGAATGCAGCCAAATCACATTATATATTTGTTGATGCTAAAGATTTATCAGGTAAAACATGTTGTAATCTTTGTCTAGCTGCTCGTGACATGTGGGTTTAAGTTACAACTAAGGAAAAATGGTGTATTAACTGAAATATGTCTAATGTGCTTTGAAAATGAGGTTTTAAAAGCACATAATTTATTGATTGTAGGGATGGAAGTAAGTATATATATATGAATTATAACATGGGTTGATCTCTTCAAAGGGGAATAAAATGCACTACTAGTAGAGGGAACTGAAGTTTGAAGTTAGTTTGGGAATTCTCAGTTAAGGTCTGTATGATCTGCTCGTGGTCTGTAGATAAATCAGTCTGCTTAAGAGACGGTGGCATTCTCCTCTCAGCGGTGTGAACTTTTGGAATAAGTAGCATTTTTTTCCAGTCTTGTGTTTTTTTAACTTAGGTTACAATTAATCATCACATCTGCACTATTTTTACACTGCCAAGGAGAAGAAAGTCAAGGGTATTGAAAATGCTAAAAGAACGGGATGTAAACAGCTGTTCCCTTTTTGCAGCGTAAGTCATACGGAGAACTAGCTAATTTTCTGTCTGTTCTGTGGAGCTTGAACTTAACTTTGTTCTGCCAAATCTGACTGCCACAGTGAGTAAACTACTACTGGATGATGTGTATTAGAATAGTGGGCAATGGACTACTCCTGCAGAATTGTGGTAAGAATCTGGTGAGCCAAATCCACGTGTTCTTTTTTTTTTTTTTTTTTTTTTTTTTTTTGTACAGCTGTTGCTGGAAGGTTTGTTGTAGGAGCCTGGCTTCCCATTCTGGGCTGGCTGCAGAGATGAGGCTACTTAGGGATGTAAACATAAAGCCAAGAAACTTGCTTTGACAGCCAGGTTTGGAATCATGAGGGCTTTTTTTTTTTTGTTTTGTGCCCCCCCCCCCCCCCTTCATTTCAAGGGATGATTGCACTCATGTGAAATGGCTGGTACCTTTGTGTCTACAGTTGGGATCCCTAATTCATGGCTTTCAGGTAACGCTGTTACCAGAGAAGCAACCACTGCATCTGTCCGGGTTGCCTGGGAGAGCGAAGTAGGTTGTTGCCCAGAGTGTTTGTTACTCAGTGCTGCTGCCTGTGGTTGGGGACCACTGCCCTAGGCACTCCCAAAGACCTCTCCTCACCCCTGCAAGTTTGGAGGTATGATGTGAATTACTATTTACAGAGACTTCACAGAGACAGGTTCTTTTGACCACTGTTCACAGGATAGATACTCCAGTGTTGTGTAAGTGGTTTGTTTGCCTTTTGGGTGTTTTTTTTTTTTTGGTTTTTGTTTTGTTTTTTTTTTTTTAATTTCCCCCCCCTCTCCTGCTGTTGTTCAGGCTGTGGCTGCAGCCTCCTTGGTCCTGAAACAGGAAAAAAGTAAAATGAAGTTGGATCCAGCTTTTGGGAGAAGCCAGGACTCTGTTAGGTGGTTTGAGGGGAAGGTGCGCTGGTTCCCTTTGCACCAGGCAGCTCACCTCGCCTCAGCACCATTTAAAGACTGGCTCTGGAGTGTCTCCTGACCACATCGCCTATAACCACCTCCCAGCAACCTTCTCCCTGTCAGCCTGCTTAGACTGGCAAAGGTATTGAGCGCATAGTTACGCCACCCTGATGTCATAAAAGCATTTTTGAGGAGGGAGGAGATGAGCTCTGCAGAATATAGACTCTAGATCAGCTAATAAA
Organism: Chlamydotis macqueenii; assembly: GCF_036417535.1. Classification (NCBI taxonomy): domain Eukaryota; kingdom Metazoa; phylum Chordata; class Aves; order Otidiformes; family Otididae; genus Chlamydotis; species Chlamydotis macqueenii. The sequence goes on from NC_141573.1 coordinate 4,129,446, forward strand.
TACCGTTCATTTTCACAGCAGCCTTAGCAGTACATCTGTTTGTTCTGCCAAACATTATGGTATGGCATAGAGAATTTTTTTAACTGCCACAGATAAATATTGTAAATTTAATATATTATAGGCAAAACTAGACAAATCTACATTTGACTTGCCACAGCTGACAGATGAGGATGAATATACCAAGTATTTTGAGTGCCTTTCTACCTTCATCATGACTGCGAGCTTTAACAAAGCACCTCATCACCTAGTTAGATGTTATCTGAAAATGTTAAAGGGTTGATTCCTTTGCAAAATTTAGTTTCAAGATCACGTCAGCTACTTTCCCCTCAAAAAGGTGCTAAGCCTAATATTGCGTTTTAACCTTGGACTTTCACCCCATGATTAATGTGAATATTTATTTCAATGTGTCCCTCTTACTGGCTTTTACTTTATCCAGTCTTTAGTTGTTTTAGAGAGATGTCACATCATGGTTTTATGCTGTTGCTTTTCATTATGAATGTTTAATTATGAACAGTGACTTTTGTAGATTTCAAATATACAGTACACAGTTGAGTTTCAGAGGATTTAATTTCTCGGTGTAAAGAGTTTTGTAATGGTGCTTTGTACAGTATGTATTGTAATATTTTTTTGCACATAGTTTCAGTTTCCCTAAACTGATTTATTTGTACCAAATTTTTGTGTTGTACTAAAGTCCAGAGCACACAAGCCGTTTTAAAATTCTTGTTCTACAACACTACATCTGTATTGAACTTCTGGTGCGTTTAAACTGGCTGCATTGACGGAAGTAAAAGCTTTGCTTCTATACCATAAGTATGCATCATACAGCTTAATGTAGCATGCTCCAGTTGCTTCAGACTTTAAACAGCACCATACAGTTAACAGGTGCCATCTGTTGTACTTTACACTATGTAGTAGGTTTCTGGCTCTACCACATCCTCAGAGCTTTGTCTGTAGTTGTAATTAGTTTATACAAGTGTAATTACTCCTCCACAAACTGACAGTTCTTAGTTTATCATTTCCATTGTATTTATTACAGAGTGTTTTAGCATTGATATCATTGTATTTTCACTCAGCTGTTACATGAGCTTTAACAAAAAAATCTGTATAAAATGGTTTTTAAGTACTTAATGTATGTACCCATGCAGAAGTTGAGCAATAAATTGTATGCTGTTTGCACTGTCACAGCATCAATGGTTTTAAAAGTTTTAAGTTTTTCTTAATTAAATATTGACTTTAAAATGTAACAATATCATTTTTAAGTAAGTCAGTCAACTTTGTTTCAGAAGAAAATACTTAAAACTTGGTGTCTTTCTACATGCTGTTACCTACACTAAGGATTGTGCTGATCAAACAAAGCGGTCTGGCTTTGGCTTGCATGTCGTGGTGTGCACGTGTCTTAGCTGCGACTTTATCTCAGCATCGGTGAACAGCTGTCTCCTCAAAATTCAGGAAAGCTAAACCATCCAGGGAAGAAAAAAGGGAAATAAACTTGGTAAATACTTGTTAAATACTGGTTAAATGTGATCAACTTAGTAAATATAGATAAAGACTTCAAATGAGCCTCATTTATAGCAGCTCCCTGGAAATGGTCATTAAGGAAGTCAGGGCGTTGGTTTCTGGTTTTGTGGAGGTTTTTTTGGTTGTATGTTTTTGGGTTTTATTTTTTTTCTTTAAGTGAGGTATATCATATCCTGCTCTAATGGTTTTGTTTAATAGGTAAAGGAAACGTCACAAACTGCTGGGGGCTTTTTTTCCTGCTTAACTTATTTTTCTTCTTCCCAATGCAGGAGTCTCAATGCACTGAGGGTGTGGTCAATTCTGTAACAGACACCATCTCATGGCAAGCTTTAAATACTGTCTACACACTGCAATTAGAGTAAGTTTATATCACTTCTTATCATGCAATTTTAAGCAAGAACTCTTGTACTAGAGCCTGCTTAAAATTACACTTCAGTTCATGCTCATTAGCAAGATAAACTACTGAAAAATTGCAATTCTGTCAAGCAGAGGAGAATATATCAGTAATGGGCTCCACTAATTATCAGCTTGGTTTTATGTAATTTGTTCTCAGTTGTAAGTATTCATCCCTCTGTGTTTACATCTCATAGCATCCATAATGCTTGAATTTTCTACTAAACACTATTATTTATAGCACACGATGATTCTACAGAGAGGTGTAATGCCTGAAGTGAGGTAAAAGCTGAATGTTGGGATTTTTAATGACTATTTATTCTAGTTTTACACAGACAGAACTAATCTGCTCCTCCCTAAAACAAACAGTGTGGTAAATACAAATACCTTGCAAAACTTATGTCCCAATTATCTGCTTCTAAGGGCAAAGAGAGTTGTTATTGCTTGTCCATTTGTATCTAGCATTACTGTGCCTCCCTTTTGGAAGAGATCAATTGAGGACAAACTCTGCTTGTTTACAGATGGGCTTATGGAGTTCTGAAAACCCTCTGTGGAATCCAACCCTTACAGTGCCTACAGAAACACATACAGAGCACAGATCTATTAGTATACCCCTGTTGAAAATAATTAGGAATGCTGCCCATAGATCTTCCCCAGGTTTCAGTTCTCAGAGAAGCTTGTATTTTACTGCTTTAGAAGAATTTTCATTGTTTTCTACTGCAGACTACTACATCCAATAAACATAGTTGTAGCATAGGAAGTAGTACTTCATGTGCTTTGCCATGCACAATCCAGCCGCACCAAACTGCACACACAGAATGGCGTAGAAGGAGTAGCCTTCAGTGTATTGAAATTACTGATGTTTATGTTAGGTTTATTGCAGGTACTCTCTAACTTGTCCTTCCAAAAGAAATGTGAACAACTGGTGTTCTTTTAAAGATCTACTTGTTCTTAGTGAGCTTTCCACTCAAGTAATTTCTGTCTGAGGGTGTCAGTGTGCCTTCTCAACTCCAGCAACAACAGAACCGGCACAGGTGTAGAGGAGGCTGTTTCATGAAGATAACTTCACCAAAGCACACAGACTTCCTCTCGCTTCCTTTGTGGGGAGCTCAACATGATCTCAGCCTTGTTAAGAAGTTAGACAGTAGTTAAAAAACTTTATTGGTGATCATAAAAGTACTGTAGAGAGCCTAGATAGCAGCAGGTACACCTCAGACATGTCAAAGTGACAGACCAGATAGACAGTAGAGAGAAAAACAGCCACACACCATCTTCTTGTTACAGCAGCTCTCAAAGACTCTCATCATCTTAGCTAGAGAGAATTGCATTGATATTTACTGTAAGTATTATAAAAAGTGGCTTTTGCTGTAGTGAAAGGAAGCCATCTGAAGTCGAGATTTCAGTCTGTCTGCTTCTAGTTCTTGAAAAAAGGTGTCATCATCATTTTGCATTATTGCTGCTTGCAGTTGCTGTATCTCCTTTTCCATCCTCGATCTCAGTTCTCTTTTTGCTTTCTGTAGCATCTAAAGGAAGTACATGTATCAGCCACAGCACATAAGAAAGACAAGACATTTACACAAATTTAAAAATACTTACTTGCACTTGTGCTTTCTCTCTGGTTTGGATTTCTTGACGTTCTTGAGATAAAGCTTCTGCTAGCATGGAAAACTAAACAGAACACATGTTTGAGTTTAACCCAGTAAAGAAAGGAAAGGCTTCTAGTATATATATTAAAAAAAAAAAAGGTCTTTGATGCAGTTGAAGCTTTACCTGATCTTTGTAATAGTTCTCCATAGACTCCAGCTCATTTTGATGCTCTCTCCTTTGCTCAGCACGCTTCTCTTGAGCATATGCTTTCAGGTCCTTCAGTCTTTGCTTCTGAATTTCTAAGCCTTCTTCAAATAAATTTTTAAATATCTGTCAGCAATTAAAAAAAAAAAAAAGCAAACCTAGAACTTGCATAGAAACTTTAAAGTATACATTTACATTTTTTTCCAGGTGCTTTATCTCCTGATGGAAGGGTGATCACATGAAGACAGGTCACTGCCCATGAAACAGTAGTTATGTATCTGGTAGTGGTGGTGCAGGTGCAGCTGGGCTGTAATTGTGTTACTCATTCACCTGGAATTCTTATAGATGAAGTAATTTATTCATGTCAGTTTAGTCATATGACTAAGGGGCTAGAAGAGCTAATGTATATTGCATTTTGAAAATCACTTCAGACAACCCAGCACCACAAGCTAGTCTCTTCAAACATGCACTGTGATGTACAGCCCACCCTACGCTCTGTGTTCTAACTTCAGGACCTCCATGCAGATCTCCAATAGCAGGACATCCAGCCTGTACTCCAGCTTTCCATTTATACAAAAGAACACTTACCAGCTACGCTGCTGTGCAGCTTTAGGCAAACAGTTCTCAAATCACTAATGGTGAATTATGCACTAAACTTCTAGTCTTTTAGGTTGTAAAGGTGATAATTGTGTATCTGCTCTTGCAAAGTGTAGTAACTCTACTTGCTTTCCTTAGCGCTGATATCCAGCCTTAATTAGAGATTGTATCTGTCAAAAAGTCCACTTTGTTTAACCACTGTAACTGAATAACAAAGCTGTATTTTTGATCAGTTTCCTTAACTGAAGATGTAGGTTGTTTTCTTTGGATAGTAACTACAGGAACAACTTCTTAATCCTGCTGTTTCTGAAAACTCATTTCCCCAATTTCTCATGTTACCAGCCCTGTTTTTCCATACTGATACTTCACCCTTTCTCTCCTTCTCTTAACCCCATAAAGCATCCTTTCTTGTTTTTACAGTGGTTTGCTCTAAACTGTATCAGCATTTCCAAAGGAACCTTTTCATCTGTGGCCTTGACTGGGCAACCATTTAATCCTGGCTCCTATGCCCTGTTCACTTGCCCTCTGTCTACTTGCACCAGTATCTGAACCACCAGACTATGGATCCTCACCACTGGGGTCCAAGCAAAAAAAGAATTCCACATTTGCAGAGCAAGACATCTTGTACTTACCCTTTCTTCCCGTGTCCTGGCCCGCATCATCTTGGCACACAACTGAAGCCGGTAATCTTCATAATATTTCCTGGCTCGAGCAATTTGCTGGCGTTTCTCCCTCACTTTATTCTGAGCCCATTTCTGTCGGCAGATGCGTTGCTTAAATTCTTGCTAAACAGAGAACAGTAGCTGTAAGACCACCAGGCTTCCAATAGACATTGCTGCAAGCAAAGCGTTGTTAATTATTGCTAAATAAATAGGATCCCTTTACTAAGGACCTTCTCCCTATCCCAATTTTACAATGCATTTATGGTTTAAAGCTTTAGTCACCACTGATTTAGCAGAGTGATGCCATCAAAAGCATTACATAATTAATGAGTCAGTATTGCCATGGTAGCTGGCGTTTTTACCAGGAACATGAAGTTTCTCCTCATTGCACATTCTTGGAATTTGTTTGCACTTTTAAAGCAACAGCACAGTGTAATAGTAATATTCAATTCCCATGACCTCAGTAGCCACACAGCAAACAGATTACATGGCATTTGAGACCACAGCTACTCAAGAGGCACAGAACTGTTGTAAGAAAAAGCCACTTTCATGGACCAGGCAATACCATTCTAGCTAGCTCAATATGAATTTTTGTATTTTGTAACAAATACCTTTCAAAGAACATACCAGTCTCTTGTTATGGTCTTGATCTTTTTTAATAATTGCAACAAGAAGCTCATGCTTCTTCAGGGCTTGTTGAACCTGGAGGTTTAAAAAAAGGTAATTACTTCCATGACAGGCAGTTGTACAGGAGTTTTAAACGTTGCCCCTCTGCTATGTTTTGGTTTTATGTTGAGAGTTACCATGCCTAAGTTAATCAACTTTTGTATCTCATAAGTAACTTCTAAACAAGCAATAGCAATCCTAGGCAGTACAAAAAAGCAAACGTTATATTGAAGCAGCTAATGAAGAGCTGGACACACATGTCTAGATATGTACATCCCTGTTTAACTAGCCAAGCTCAGACAGACACCCTGTCATATGGTTCTTTGGGTGTGCACATACCCTGTCTGTGCTGCATACAGAGTCTGGATTATTTTATCATTGGTTTTAATAAGGAATACAAACTGTTCTGTCAGAGGTACTGCCCCTCTTGACACTTAGAAGGTAAGAATAAGAATGCTTACTTCATTCTGGAGTTTTGGTTTAATTCTGCCAGAAGCTGCCTTAAGCTGTTCAGTATGTGCAAGCTGCTGCTGCCACATTTTATTCATAGTATGGTGGGAAATACGCAGGTGAGGAAACTCTTCCAGTAGCTGAAATAGGAGGTCATCATCTCTTACTTTCACTACAAGGTAAAGACAGATGTAAGCAATAAATTTCTGGAGAATACATTTAGTGGTAAATTCTTCCAGACAGTGTCAGCCTAAGTAATGAAATATTTTAGATTGAACACTATGTGCAACTGCAACGCTGCTGTTATGATGTCATGCTAAACCCAGCAGGACATAACATCACTCTGTCAATACAGCAAACTAATAGCAAGCTTTTGGTTTTTGGGTTTTTTTACTTTTTTTTTTTTTTTTTTACTGAAGAATTGCTTTTATAACTAACTCTGGCCTTATTTTCCTCCCACCACCACATCCAGTTAAGACAGGTATCCTGTTCATTCTTCAAATGGTTCTGACCATCACTAATCAGTGATTTATTTATCTGTCTCCCTCTCACTGACTGAAGAAACTTAAAATAATGTAATACAGCAGTAGTAGTGACAGATCCAGGCCAAGTAAACAGGTGGAAAATAAATTGGTTTGCAACCAGCTTATTCCCAGTACATCTTTGATCTTTCTGGCAGGAAGAGATGATGGGGAGATGAAACATTAGTATTAACCCAGTATATGCCCTTTAAACACTGACCAAAAAAAAAAAAAAAAAGCAATGTACCTGAGCAACATTCAGCTATGCAGGGCACAATACCACGATGTTAAACATCCACAATGCCATTTACCAAAACCGAGCCTGCAACTTGCATGTTGGCTGTTCTTACAGCATCACTTGCTCAGCAAAACCAGTGTCAGTGTTAACACTGCCACAGCAGGGTCTTCAAAAGGAACATGACAGCAAGTGACAGGTTCTGCTCTATCACCTGTACATGGCTCAGCACCAGCCCACTCAAACTAAAGGCCAAATTTTAAACCTTATACATGCTCAGAAAAAGAAAAAAAAAGAAAAAATATTGAGCTCAGACTATAGTGGAGCAAGCATAGGAGTAGCAGTAATGGAAACAAAACCTTGAAAGTAATCCAAGGGATTTTAAGGAGGCAGCAAACAGGTCAGTTGTGATTGTGCATTGGTGGTTTACATTTACTTAAACCATTATCTTCCCTAACAAAAATCCAGACGTATAGAGGTCATAAAAAGGGGAAAACTGCTACATCTGACTGGTATATGTTGGACTGATGCCTTTATTCTTGGAGTTCAACGCACGCTTTCAAAAGATGCCAGTTTTCCACCAAGTTTTGCAGTTCTTACTTGGAGCTGCTTTCTTTGGCTTCACAGTCCCTCGTTTTGGAATCCACTGGCTGTATTTGGGATTCCGAGGTGTGGTTTTTCTAGAATAAACTTTCACTGGCAGAGGCATTTTTGGAGGTTCTTTAAAGATGTTTTCTTTGCATTCTTGTTCCTTAGGAGCAGATGTAAAACAGATGGAGAACAGGTATGAGAAGGGAAAGACCGATAGATCACATAGTCTGGATATCAGAACTTAAGTGTCTTTGAAACATAAAGAGAATTTGGACATATGGAATTGGATTCTCCAGAAGGCCAGAGCGTACCCAATGCAGGTCAGGGTTCAAATAAAGGTTAAATGTCTCTATTGCATAACTTCAGCCCTTCTGCAGCACTTAACACTACTGCAGCAAGCCTATGGACTGCTTCAGTAGAGGGCCACTGCGCCCTACGTTGGTATGGCAGAGCTTTCCAGCTTAGGTTGTTTGCTCTTCCCGTAGTATGCAAGAAAGCAGCAAGAACCCATATTTATAACAGAAGAGGATGATCCTTGCACAAACCCAACTTTTAGAGTAGGTACAAAAAACTACGGCAATATTAAGCCAATTGCCTACAGTGTATGGAGCCTGCAAGCATATGAACCCAGCTGCTGGAGATGAGTGTGTGAAGAGGTGCCCATCTGTGGAGAAGTTTAGGCCAGTCTGTGGAAGCTAGCTACTTTCTCACTTTAATTCTTTAAATCTGAGTGTCTTAAAGTTACCGCTTCACACGAAAAGCATGGTGGTTAAGCCACCCATGAGAATAGGTATTATTCTTAATACATAGAAGTGCTGAAACTTCTAAAACTTGTCCCTTGGTTCTACTTATCTCAGAAAAATCTGTCCTTCTGTTTACTACTTCAGTAATATACAGCACTAACAACAACACTGGAAGTCAAGGGGTTTTTGTAACCAAAAGACATAGCCCCCAGTGTCTGGACAGATCTAGAGAAATTTAAAAACAAAAACTAAACACAACCAATCACCATAGTGCATCACATACCATCTCCTTGATGACTTCTCTGAGCTTGGAAAGTTTAAGCCTCTCCCTAGCTTCATAAATTCTTAGTTCATCTTCATAAGCTTTAGCAAGCATCTAGAAAATAAAAATAAGAGGACTTTTCGGAGAAAATAATCATTCTCTATGAGCACCTCATTAACTTGTTCAGTGTATGGGTCAAAGTAGCTTCTTTCACTTTAAACTCTTTTTTGCAAAATTTGGCATTTAAGTCTTTTCCTCAGTAGTCTACAGATACAATAGTACAAAATTAAAGTAGGCCAGATGCCTCCATTAATGAAGAGCATTCAGTTTTAATGCTTTTAGTATAGCTGTGGGTAAGAATTACTGATAGGTCTAACTTAGAAATTACCTTTGCTTTTTTTGTTCTTTCATTGTTTTCTATTTGCAACTGGCTGCGTATTTTCCTTATTCGCCCTGTTCCATTGCTGCAGAGTTTATCTTCCAACTCAGGAAAGAGTTGATGCTGAGATGAGGGTGAGGATGCAGAAAAGGATCGTGGCCTGCTTGAGTACCTTAGATGTGGTGTGTCTGTAAGGAACGTCAATTTGTTGTGTATGTAACTTGAAACAAAAAACCTCCAAACACAAGGGAAAAAAAGTCCCCCCAAACCCATACACCATAACAGTCAAAGTTTGGCATAAATTAAGTCATAAATAGCTGAAGCCTTTGCCTTTAGAATTATCTCTACCCCAAATCACAAGTTGTGGGGCTTATGTAATAGCGAAGATGCCAGGAAATACTCAAGATGGGAAAGGAAAAAGCAGCAGAGACAACTGAAGGTAGCTCAAGGTGAGAGACTGTCTATGTGCCAGGGTCAAACAGCTCCATCTTGCAATATGAAGTTGTGCATGCGGATCAGATTAAGCTGTATGATAGTTTTATAGCCTGATGTAAAAACAGGGTGTTTATTTAATCATGGTGCCGCCAACATGTACACTGCATAATGTTTGGAAGATACCTCATTTTTAGAATCGCAGTCCCATCAACGAATTTGTATTCTGTCCTTCCCTCCATTTTCTATACATTTTTTTACTGCAGCTATGTTTGCCTTATATTTTAGTAAAGTCTTACCATAGCTACTTAAGTGTTAAATGGGAACTTAATTGTAATTCTGTTTCTGTTGCTGAGATTTGCATCTGATACAAAACGTAAGTGAACTAACAATACAAAACTTACATTGAACTATTCATAGTTAGTTACTATCAGCTTTACATGAAAAGGATTTTTTTATATATATATTCCTTTCCATCCTAATACTTAACTGGCATAAGAGTTGTTACCTTGCTCAGCTTTCCTTTGGCGATAATCCATGATGCTGTCGCTGTGCTGAGACAGGTTGTCTTCATCTGTCAACTCTTCTCCGGGGCGCTCAACCAAAGCTCCCTTGAACATCTATTGGATAGATTTTGGAGGGGGTCAGGTTCAATAGTTCATTCAAAATTTAGACCTGTCTGAAGTCAGGTGTTAGTTGCAGATGTCCTTTTAGTTAATATTAAATGTTTATCCTTGTTCTTTCCACTATCATTAGTAAGGCTAGATTGCTCAGATACAAAGAATAAATTTCACTTACTAAATCTAGTTCATTTAACCTGCGAGAGAGTTTTTCAGACACTTTATGAAGCTCTTGCTCAGATAGCTTTTCCTTTGTTGTTCTGTAGCAAAGAGACTCTTCAAGTGAATCTGCAGTAGAATCTTCATATCTGCTAAAACAGACATTTCTTTTTTATTCTAAAAACTTGAAGATAAGCATTACTTGGTACAATTCCAGTTAATTTTTGTCAGTGAGCACATTTTCATAGGATTAAGTAAAAGTTGAATGTGTAAATGCCTGTAACTATATTTAAGAAAATGCATACATGTCAGGAAATGTTTCTATTAAAATTAATCTTTCACTGTCAGGAAAACAAGGAAGAAGAGATTTTTTTAGAGGAGGGGAGGGTGGGGACATGGCCATGTGTATCGAAGTGCTAGCTTGGCTCAGTACCAAGTAAAACAAACTTGCCTTTTCTGTCTAGGCAGATATCTAGATTCAGGTTTTGGAGTCTGTGTTACTTGTTCAGCACATAGTGAGGGGTTTTGATGTAAAGACAAAGCAGATGTAGAAGTCGCATATACCTGAGGAACCTAGGAAAATGAGTAAATTGAGATTATCTTAAGATGCTCATAGTACAGCTCAGAAATACCATAGATAATGTGATTACAGAGTTCCTACAACAGCTTCCACAGACAACCATTTAAACCCTATGATTTTATATATATACACAGAAGTAGTTATATGTCCAGATCCCTGCCTGAAGATAGTGTGCTTTAAAGAATTAGATGTTTAGAGAAATAGGCTAGCAAAAATGTGGAAGATCAGTTTAAGAACCACCTACAGCTAAACCTCTGAATGAGAAGAATAATGTCTAGGTTAAGTTACATGAGTATCCCTACCTACTACCTCGTTAGCCTGGGCCTAATGCCAAGTGATGTGAGTAAGCTGAACCTCACCGAGTATAGATTAAGCTGCAATTCACAGACTAAAAGAAAACACTTATGTCCTTATGCCATTTAGTTACACTGGTTTAGTACTGCCTGATACCTTATCTGTTCAAACTGGAGTAACTTGCAAATATAGCAATGGAAAAATGAATTTTAAGCAGAGGCAATGTTTTAAACAGACAATGTAGAAATAAAGGCTGTTGAAACTATTGGAACAAGTGAAGTCTGTGAGTACCTCTTGTGGTTGCATAAGGCAAAAAAAGTGCTTTCCAGAGCAAGGAACTTCCTTTCTAGACAGGTTTCTACAAGCACAGAATGGCATCTGCTGATCAACTTGTGGGTTTTGCATTGTTCAGTCTTTGCAAAGCAAAGGACAATGCAAGGAAATAAAATTAAATAATATACTGTAACCGGTTCGTGGGATTCCTATGCACAAATTTCACCCAACATATGATATTTAAAAGCACAACAGTATTTATTGCTTTATTATAGCCTTGCATAACCAGTTACTAACATATTGTTTTCCCTTTGTGAGAGTCTTACCAACCGAACTAAGCCAGAGACACGGCCAAGCAGGAGGATGATGATCAGCAGAGTCAGAGCAGAGAAGGGAGGTAGGTGCAGCACCCTCAGGGCGTCCCCGGTTGTTCACAGAGTGTGCTCTGGGTCTTTTCTCTCTCCCTCTGCTCTGAGCCGCCTCAGTTTATCCCCTCAGCAGATTCAGTGGCAGAGAACTGACCAGGTGTTGGTGCACGCGTGGCCAGCGCATGCAGCAAGGCTGCCAGGTATGTGCCCTGCTGGCTAACAGCGGCTCCTGGATAGCAGCAACATACTGCTCAGTAACAGCCCTCCTAGCTCCCCTCTCCAAGGTCATGTTCTCACAGCTGTGTGCAGCCTGTAATTCCCCACAGTGGCCCTACACAGACCATCACTGAAATCCGTCACACATATACCCAGGCAGTTCAGTGATCTTTAGAGGAAGGGAGTAAAATCTGAATTTTATTGGAGTCTTAACAATCCCAGAAAACCAAAATTTTACTTATTTAGAATACTGATACACTTCAGAGAAAGGACATGACTGTGCTCTTGTGTTTTATACATCTTTGATTAAAACCAAACTTCTTGGAGCAACCGCCTCCAGAAATAACTGACATGACTTATAAACTGTACATAGTCAGTCTAACAACATTGCATCATTGGTTGTATAATGAAGAAAGAAAGCTAAAAGCAGGTAAAAAAAAAGAAAAAACAAAAAACAAGGAGTGCCACAAGATATCAGGAGAATTAAGCAGAAATCCAAAAATCAGTTCCACAAATAAGGTAAAGATGCAACATTACCTTTGCCACATTGTCCTCAGCATCATTTGATACGACCTTGTCTCCCACTGCAGAAGCAGACAACATAAGTGTTGGCTGACGGCATAGACTGCACCATGCCTTCTAATGTGAGGAACACATTAAAAAAAAGATGCGATCCATGGCCTTTGGAATCAAATTATTCAAAGAGAACAGAATGACATAGGAACTGTGATTACACAGTTGTGACATTAATTTTGTTAATTTCTCAAGTTTTGAATGTTCAGTGTTCAGTGTCATGGGAATGCTATGGAAACTAGAAAGGTAAGTAGTGTTTCCCAGGCAACAGAGAAAATAAGCACTGAAAATGAAAATTAGCTTCTAAGCCTTTTCTACAATAGCAGTTAATGGCTTTATCCTAGAATTGAAACTGGCTTGTTTGGTCCATGTGTCTCTGCTCAGAATAAGCTCAGCCATGGGAGTTGTCTGCTAGAAGAGATTTCTGTAGTACAGGCACATCTTAACTGGATTAACTGAGAAAAAGAATTGAACTGGGGACACAGATTATTTTTCTCCAGCACAGTGAATAGCTTAGAAATAACCTATTTTTGTTTCTCTATAAAACTGAGATAGAAACGTGATCTTCTGTCTGAATTAAAAAAAAAAATGCACTAATAGTTTCAAAACAATGTTTCTGGTAGTGTAAATAAAAATAAATGCAACATTTGACACTTAAAGAGTTACCTCATAGGAAGCAAAACTCTCTCTCACCTGAGACTTTCCTTGATAGAGGAATACTACCAGAAACATCTCCAGATTTTTGTGTAAGTGACTTCTCAAGCTGAAATAAAAAGCAACATGTTTTCTACAAATTCACAGGAGAGTGTTGACAGGAAGGCCATACAATAGATTTGTCTGCATATGGAAAACAATGCTGATTTTATAGATAAATCATAATGCACTATATTTTGTTTACTGTAAAGTGTGCAGTTACATTGATCATGGAGATGTGTTATCTATATGTGTATAAAGTAAACACACCCCTCAGATTAACTTCCTCTAGACACTCAGTGAAGAATGAATCCACAATCCAAAATTCTTTGAACTGAAGATAAAATCTGACACATTCAGAAGTGTTTTTCAGAGACCAACTACTCCCATTCTGCAAGTGTACTACAAGGTTTTGAAATTAAAGCAGTATTGATTATTTAAAAATAAAGATCTAAGGATAGGTTTTTACTTACAGTAAGTATTTTCACTCCTTGACTGTTAGCCGAAGCTGCTGACTGGCTGTCTGAGCTCTGATAATCTCTCCAAGCAGGATAATGAGGTCTGGCTTCCGAAGACTGAAATGGTGGCAGCAAAGGAATAGCTTGCTGTATAGGCTCCCCAAGTTTTGTAGCACTGCAACTCAAACTGTCTTTTTGAGGCTCAGTAGTATGAACAGACTCCAGTGATCCTTAAGAGACAAATATGAAAAACTTGAAGTTTAAGTGTTACCTGTGAAAGCAAAACGTTAGTTCTGTATATTCTCCATACATATTAGATGGAATTATCTAACTATCCAGTGTTAGCTACCATCTTTGTTGGACTGCATAGAACAGAACAGTAATAATATCTTATGCCCTACAATGTTACTTTTCTTCTGTTCACAGATACATACTGCAGCCCCTCTATGTCTCACTATTTTTTAAAAAGCACCAAGTTTTTTATGACTGTATATATATGTATATGAATATAGCACATGCATGTAGCTATGTGCATACACAGTAAGCAGCTTTCAATTTATATTTAAAATGATTGTAGGGAAAAAAGCACAAGCTGTGAAGCGCCTGCTCATGAGCAGAAATTCTAAGCAATGACAGAGCCACAGTCAGCAGAGGCCAGAGCCATCTTCTGGGAGAAGATGGCTGCCACCTGTCAGAACGATTCGCCTCATACACAATCTATCCATATCTGTCCTCAAGAAAAGCATGAAAGCCCTCTTCAGAATATGATTTTGGATGCTAGGATCATCCAACAAGGACTTCTTATTTTCAGTATTTTTCTTATTGAACCACAGAAGGAAAAAGCCTAGCTGAAGCTGAATCCTACCTATGTAGAAATACCCTAGATAATGGAGTTTGCATACTCTGGGACACTAAAATAAAATTTCTGAAAAACTATTTATTTTTAAATAGAGCTAAAGTGTTTCCATCCATGACTAAGGTTCTCCTCTACACTACCCTACATCCCTTAGTCAAAATCAGGTAGATTACGTATCAGAAGAATAAATACTCACCATCTTCCTTTTCCTTTACAATGGCCCTTTCAGTTTCAGAGAACTGTCCAGGTAATGTTGCGATAGCCTCTAAGTTTTTAGATTCTTTCACCCCCTTGTCCTCTTCTCCTGGCAAGAACTCAGGCAACTGGAATTCTAGAAGTGGTGTATAAAAGATTAAATTAATAACTATAAAGCATCTTGCTATGAGCTGTTTAGATGGATTTTCATGTTTGGTATGTTAGTAACTTGGTGTTAGCAATCCATACTATGATCAAAATAGGCCTGTTAAATTCCAACCTGTAATTCTATTCAATAAGATTTTCATAATTCATACTATTTCTTTATGCTTCTACTTGGAGAGATTAATCACCAATAAGAACAGGAATATTCTTACAGGAAAATAGGAATGGACTCCATTTAAGTAGTCTGCAAGTTATTTGTTCCAGAGCTACTGTGGTAGTTAGCCCCGATCAGGACCAGACTACACCGTCTCTCACTCTCCCCACCCTCCAGTGGGACAGAAGGGAGAACTGGTAAACAAAAGGCAGCAAAAACACATGGGTTGAGATGAAACAAAAAATAAGTTTGAGAGGTAACAAAAGAAAACAAAACAGTGATGGAAAAATAAATATAGTACAATGGCTCACAACAAATCTCAATGCCCAGTTTCTTCCCACAGAGCAGGAAACTCCCCTCAGCCCCCTCCTCACTTACATGCTGAGCGTGATGGGATGGAACAGCCCTTTGGCTAATTTGGGTAAGCTTACCCCAGCTGTTAGCTAATTAGTAAACTATCCCAGCTGTGGGGATATCCCCCCATGGCCCCAGCCATAGGGGCCACCAGCTCCAGGTCTCCTCCCAGCTCAGGTGATTATTAACTCTATCCTAGCCAGAACCAGGACAGCAACCCACAATGTTTTTAAGTGGCAAACACTCCTAACAACTCTTCCTTAAGAATCAACTTAGTCTTTTTATAGTCTTAAATAATACATTTCACACTGCAATAAATGAAGTAGATTAAAGGTTTCGGAAATCTCTTATTATATTAAAAAAGCACCTTTGTAGGGAGAACTGAATCAGAAGTCAAACAACAAACCTTTATCCAAACAATAGGAGCTCAGGAGTAATGAAAAACAGTGTCTAGAATACTAAAGAGATCTACATTTTAACTTCAGCAAGATCAACCTGTAACCGGTTTGTAGGATTCCTATGCACAAAGTTCACCCAACATGCAATATTTAAAAGCACAACAGTATTTATTGCTCTATTACAGCCGTGCAAAAGCAGTTCCTAGCATAAGCAGTTACTAGCATATTGTTTTCCCTTTGTGAGAGTCTTACCAACCGAACTAAGCCAGAGACACCACTGAACAGGATGATGATCAGCAGAGTCAGAGCAGAGAAGGGAGGTAGGTGCAGCACCCTCAGGGCATCCCCTGTTGTTCACAGAGTGTGCTCTGGGTCTTTTCTCTCTCCCTCTGCTCTGAGCTGTCTCTGTTTATCCCCTCAGCAGATTCAGTGGCAGAGAACTGACCAGGTGTTGGTGCACGCGTGGCCAGCGCATGCGGCAAGGCCTGCCAGGTACGTGCCCCGCTGGCTAACAGTGGTTCCCGGACAGCAGCAACATACTGCTCAGTAACAACCCTCCTAGCTCCCCTCTCTGAGATAACAGCCCTCCTAGCTCCCCTCTCTGAGATAACAGCCCTCCTAGCTCCCCTCTCCAAGGTCATGTTCTCACAGCTGTGTGCAGCCTGTAATTCCCCACAGTGGCCCTACACAGACCATCACTGAGATCCCTCACACATAACCACAGGTACAATTGCTTACTATGTGTGGGCTGTGGTTTTTGTGGGTGTGGGTTTCTGTAAAATAAGAGTTTAAAACAAAGTATTTGTCTGAAAGAAATAACTTTTTAAAAAGAAACAACTAAAAAGCCTAGAAATGTTATTACAGAGTAGTCTTAATTTTTTTTTTTTCACCCAAACTCACCTTCCTCTCTCTTGGAAAATGAATGAGCAGTATCTCCAAGTCTGATTAATTCACTAGTAGATTCTGATCCATCTAAATCACAAGACGGAACAAACAATTCTGACTGGGACCTAAGAGAAACAAAGCCATAAAATACGTACTCTAATAAAAATCTTTGCCCCTTCAGTCCACAAGATGGAGCTGCAGAAGAATGGCAACTCAGGCTATTACAGCGTAGGACATAAGACACCAGCTTCTAGAAAACAAGCCAAGGTAGAAGTCATGAAGATAAATCTAATGCAGTTTAACTGTAATACATTCATTTAAAACTGAGGCAAAGTTTTCAACTTGTTTCATTCCACATGTAAAGTAAACTTAAGAGAAACAAAATGCCATTAGCACTCTTCAAGAGTAAAAAAAAAAGTTTTAGATGCAATTTCAGCCCTCTTACTGCCCAACTACAGGAAGAAGTTACCTCACATTCCATTTGACATATGCAATCAGTATGTTTCCTACTTGCACACTATTAAAAACCTAGCAGTTTCTTTACAGATACACAAGATAGTCAATCACTATGTCAATGCAAATATTCAGAACTGTTCTTACCCTTCAACTGACGAGAATATTGAAGGTTGTGTAAGTTGACCAGCATTGCTTGCCAGCTGCTCTTGAAACGCAATTTGAATTTCATTATTGGACAGCACATTCGCCTCATCTGTTAATAATCAAGAGGCAATTATTTTCAGGAAAACTATTTCTACCTATTAACAGATATTATTGCCAATATAAACAAAACAGTTTCAGTGTAATACAACATTATATCAATGATATCTAAAATGATTATATGTAATGCCACCCCTTGAGGGGGTGAGGCAACTTTTATGGTCAGCTTTGAGATGCAATACAACTATCGTATACCCTCTTGTTTCAATTATAAATAACCACTTTCTTCCTCAAAAGAATTAAATCCTGCACTTGCAACTAGAAAACTGGAGCCACTAACACCTATTGGGTAGCAGCACTGGCAGTCAGAGAACAGAAAAGCAGAGGTACAGGCACTGAGAATTGCTACTGCCCTCTTCTGCCATTCGCAGCAAAACAGGAGAGGAGGCAATTGTCTCAGCCACCAAGTGCTCTCCCCCTTACTCACAGGGTGCAGCAGCCAGTGATGACAGTTCTTATCAACTTTAAGACAGGAAGACCAGTACTCTGTCTGCAGAAAGGACCATGCCTCTGAAGGGCTGAGTAGCTCCTCTTCCCCGTTTATCATTTTCCTCAAAATAGCCCCAGCTACGGATCTGCTCCCAACATCCACTTCACAGGAAAGCTTAAGTCATTCCTGTGTTTGTCTCCTAATAAGTAGAAGGGATGTTTGCTCATTGCTCCAATTAAAGTCAACCTTTCCCTCCCTGAATCCTAACCACAAATCATTTGACTTACAAGTGGAAAAGCAACACACTAAGAGGATGAATTGTCTGGGGCAGGCTTCTGCCACAAGAATGAAGCAGAAAGATTATGTTCTCCAATTCTTGCCTTTTAACAAGTTTTAGGGAAAATAAATCACCTATTTTTATCATTATTATTTATTAAAATAATGAATGTACTCAGTTCAGCCACTGAAGTTTCCTCCCCCCACGGTCAGTTTCAGTCTTTCTTCTCTTCTGCATTGTCAAGGCAAAACCACCAAACACATCTTTGCTACATTGGAAACACTTTGGATATCCCAAAACAAGCTTTCACAAAGCTTACATCTTCCAATGGATATCACTCCCTATAGCTGCTAGTGAGAACAAAGAAAGTTTTTACTTATTACGGGAGCTGTATTCCATCCATGAACATTAAGAACTACAGTCGTAAGAACCTAACAAAGCCGTCAGCAAGCTAACTTGATTGCAGACAAACAGAAAGAGTAAGCTGTCCATAATATAGCAGTAGCAGAACTAATACCTTAAACTAGGACATCTGTCTACTCACCTCCATTCTGAGAAGACGATTCACTGGCTGCTTCTGTAAGATACTCTAACAAACCATCAAATATTTCAAGGAGGTTTCTGATAGATTCCTTTTCTCCTTTCACAATGTTCTCACCTTAAGAGAAGGTACTGCCACATATTAATAATTAGTACTTCACAGAAGAAAAATTCTCAAAAGTAGGAGTTTTCTAGAGAAGAGTTATCAGCTCAGAAGACAACTGGTCACTCATTCATGGCTACATACATAAGCTTAAGGTACCTTAAAAGTTTCCCAGAGCTGCATATTTTCTGTTCTAATTGAAAGTATTTGATATTTAATATTTTGTTATACATAGTAGCTACAGCATGAACCAAGTCTACGGACTGGCAGACAGGACTGCAAGTACCAGCCGTACTGTACAGGTACTGAGTTAGAAAGAGATATCAAGCAAGTCGTTTTCATTCTTCACAGGCTATGTTCTGCAAGACTATACATATGAATACTCAGTGAAAGCTATGACCTGTTGTTGTAGTTCAGCCCCAACCGGGACCAGACTACAGAGTCTCTCTCTCACTCCTCCCACGCTCCAAGAGAATAGGGAGAGATAATATAAGAAAAAAAGCTCGCGGTTTGAGATACAGACAGGGGGAGTCCTTTGGGAAACTGCTCCAGGCTGGGTCATCTCTTCCACGGGGTGCAGTCCCTCCAGAACGGCTGCCCCAGCGGGGCCTCCACGGGCCACAGCCTCCTTCAGGCCTCCACCTGCTCTGGCGTGGGGTCCTTCACGGGCTGCAGGGGGATCTCTGCTCCTCCGTGGACCTCCATGGGCTGCAGGGGGATCTCTGCTCCTCTGTGGGCCTCCATGGGCTGCAGGGGGACAACCTGCTCCACCACGGTCATCACCACAGGCTGCAGGGGAATCTCAGCCAGGAGCCACATTACTCCTCCCCCTCCTTCTGAACTGACCTTGGCACCTGCAGCCGTTCCTCTCAAGAAATTCTTCACAACAGGCTGGCAGATGCCTCTCAGGTTCTCTTCACATCTCATCTCCTCTCCACTCACAGCCAGGCCAGGCCCAGTCAGCCACCCGGTGGGAGGCCAGAGGGTGATGCCTGCAAGGTCCAGAAGACTCACGCCTCCCCCTCTCTGCCCCTGCTCAGCTTCTTCGCATCTTTTTTTCCGCTGTTTTCCCCTTCTTAAATATGTTATCGCAGAGGCATTATCACAGAAGATTCTGCTACCACTTGGATCAGCCTTGGCCAGCAGCAGGCCCACCCTAGGCCCAGCCGAGTCCACTGAACAAAGGGGAGCAACTTCTGGAAGCTTCTTACAGAAGCTACCACCATAGTGCCCTGTCACTAAATAGAACCAGAACACCTGTGTACAAAGGACACACACAATATGATTCAACTCTTTACTCACCAGCTTTTTAAGATTAAAAAAGTTTGAAATTCAAGGCTCATGTTTTAAAACCCAGTCTCCAAGCTTGAACTATATACAGAAAAATATTGAGCCAGTAACAGTCTTCAGGTAACAATTTAGCAGACAGGAGAAGTATGATCGATTGTTAACTTTATCATTTCTTACAAGTCTGTGTCATACAAGACAGCTCTTATTTATTCTCTGCTTGCTGTTTAAATTCACAACCTGATGTCCACAGCAAGGGTTCAGTGTTTTGATGACATTCACTACAAGAAAAAGATCTTTCATTTAAGTATGAAAGTATGCTTTATAACAGATGGTTCTTATAAAGTATTAAACTAAACCACACAGATATTCAGCTGGTGTTAGTCTATATTAAAATGAGTACTTACCAGTGATGTGTGACAAGCTGACCTGCAAATAGTCCAATGCCAGGGAATCTATTACTGCTTGTATATTATGTGCATCATCCTCTTGGCTTCTAGGAGAAGCTATGAAATCTATTTAAAATAAATAATAGATTTTAGGCTAAATGGATAGCTTATTGCAGACATTTTGACTAAACTCCTTTAACTTTTACTTACGAGATATATTTTTCCATACCTTTTGTACTTGGTGAAAAGCCCTAATACCATATAATTGTATTAAATCTTTTATAAACACTAAGTACAAACTTAGAACACCCACTGGAAGATGTGTGGATTTTATCAGCTGAAGTACTAAATTCAAGAAGAGAGACTACTGAAGAACTTTTCCTCTTTCACTCCCAGCACACACATCTAGTTCAGATATCAAACTGGAGTTGCAGTTTGTCTTTAACATCTCTTCTTCCCCTCTCGGTAACTAGTAGGGACTGCAAAGTATTCTGCTGAATTGGGAGCAACATTATATTTAGTTCTGGGCTTATATTTAAAAGGACTTCTACCTCCAATAGTTGCTAGTTACCTCAGTGCTATTAAAGTCTTCTCCAAGTAGGAGTCTTGACACTTCTCAAACACAATAGTTTACCACAAAGCAAACAAATATATAATTGTGTAACTTAATTGTTGTTACTGAAGTCAAGTGGAGTTGGGTTAAAGCACAGTTAAGTGACAGCTTAGCTCTTACCAGACTACAGTATTAAGCATTGTATGAGAACAGGCTTCTTACTTTAAGAGAATTGAGCCAATTCACACCCTTCAAAGGTACTGTACCTGTGTACGGCTTTCCAGGCTAATTTACAATAGAAAAAGTTTTGTTGTAGCTGTGCTAGCAAACTTCCCTCATAGCTGCCATTCATAGCAGTCAGGAAAAAAAAAAATTGGCCAATATCACTTAAATCTTCTTAAAGAATGACAATCTTATGTGTTTGTCTTTGGAAGGATACAAATACTTCAAAAACCCTACACTGTTACAAGTTCTGCAAACGTGAATTGATTCATTACAAAATATATAGAGACAAAAAAAAAGCAGGTTTAGAAATTATTGTTCCCACCTGGTACTTTTTCTGCTAATATTGACTCATAAAGACGAACAAACACATCAGCACCACATTCTGAGAGATGCTTTATGTGCTGGTTTATGCGACAGCTCCTTAGAAGATCATTGGCAACATCAACCCAATCTATTGAGAAGTAAAACATATTAATGTCAGAAGTGAAAGACATAGAAATGAAGACATGGTTAGTTACAGTGAAAGATGGAACCCATTTAAATGTCTTTGACTGGACCATAGGTGGTCAATCCCAGTCATACAAAATATTGAACATATTGTATGCTTTCTGCAGCATGCTCTGTTTATTTCAGATGGAAACATGGAGAGAGAGGAATGATACATGCCAGTATCTTTTAAAATTACAGTTTAGCACAACAGGACTTGTGAGCTGAAGGGTACCAAGTACCACAGGCTGGGCAGATTACTTTTTTCTTCCACATAACGGAAAGCAAGTTTTGGTCTGGCTGCATAACCAGGAATTCCAGACCCTGAAGAACTTAACATAAGCTTTGATACATATTTTAGCAAGAATCAGAAGTGACTGTCCTGGTTCTGGCTGGGATAGAGTTAATATTTACCTGAGCTGGGTGGAGAACTGAAGCTGGTAGCCCCTATGGCTGGGATAGTTAACTAATTAGCTAACAGCTGGGGTTAATTTACCCAAATTAGCCAAAGAGCTATTCCATCCCCTCTGACATCATGCTCAGTATATAAGTGAGGAGGGTGCTGAAGGGAGCCTCCTGCTACTTGGAAGAAACTGGGTGTGGAGATTTGTTGTAAGCCATTATACTATATTTGTATTCCATCACTGTTTTGTTTTCGTCTGTCATTACTGTTAAATTTACTTTTTGTTCAATCTCAACCCACGTGTTTGGTTTTTTTCCTGGTTTTCTTTTGTTTACCAGTTCTTCCCCCCCTCGTTCTCTCGGGGGAGGGGGGGTGAGAGAGAGAGACTGCGTAGTCTGGTCCCAATCGGGGCTGAGCTACGACAGTGACATGCCTTTCTGAAAAACATGAGCTTCTCTTACAAACCCAATTTCCCCAATACTCTCAGGCAACAACACTGCTAACACAAATATTCTTCATGAAAGCTAAAATCAAGGATAATACTTTTATTAGTTCGCTGTTTAGAGATTACAAGAATACAGAGCTAGTCCCATGAGCTTCGTGCTACGTTGAGGACAATGAGATGTGTACAGAAACAGCCTGATTTTCCCAAAACTTTGGGTCCTCAATTCAAAGTGTTTTGAAGTCTCCATCCAATTCAAATATCAACTTAGAAGGCATGTCTTAGAAAGCTTCAGTTACCGTTCATCTCCGGTTTCACCAAATTAAGTGTCACCGGGGGAGAGGATAAAAAGCCACAACACAAGAAAAATACATCTTTAAGGAACGGCACGTCGGAATAAAGCGGACGGCGCCGGCGATGCGAGCAGCAGGAGGAGCAAAGAGCGCAGGGGGGAGGGAAGCGGCAGCTCTGCACCCGGCCCCCCCCAGCCCTGCAGGGCAGAAGCCCGGCTGCTCCGCCGGGACTCGCCCCACCGCAAGGCCCCGCCCAGGCCCCGCAGCGGGCAGGGCACGGCGAGGAAGAGCGGCAACGAATTCGGAGCGGAAAGGCGCTCCCGGTTCGGAGACAGGGATGGGAATCACCTCAGGAGCCCGGGCCACCCCTACCTCTCTCGTCACAGGCGCTCATGGCGCGGCGCCTCACGGGCCAACGGACAGCGCTGCCCCCGGGGAATTTAAATAACCCCTCACGGCGTCCTCCGCGCTGATTGGTCAGACTGCGCCGGAAGGGGCGGGGCTGTCCTGCCAGCGCTATGGGCGGGCTCTCCTTCGGCCCCGCCTGCCGGGCGCCGGTTTTCCTCAAGCATCCGCCGGTCGTCATGGAAACGATGGAGGGAGGGGGAGCTGGTGCCTCAAGGTCCCGCCGCAGCGCGGGTCACGTGGCCTTCCCTGCCCCCGCTTCCCGGTGCAGGTCCCGCGTGTCTGTCACGTGACAGGCGCCCCTCCGTGTGGGCGCCGCAGTTCCCCCCCCCCACCCCCCGCGGGCTCGGGTGGGCCGCGCCGTGAAGGCCTTGTCCGGCTTCCCCTCCCGCCTTCTGCCGCCTCCCGTTGCCCACCACCCGGGCTCCCTCGGGCAGGGCTGGGGTCTGGCCAGGGAAACGTTTCGGCCGCTGAGATCGGCTGGCGGCGTAAAATGGCGGCGCGATAAAGCCCGCGCTCTGAGGCGGCGGCGGTGGGGGTTTGCCCCCGGCGCGGTTTCATCTTCGTCAGCCTGAAAGGGGGGCGGTTGTTCGCGTTTTCACAAGCGAAATTAGGTGGGGACAGGGCCGGGCTCTGGCGGGCGGGTGGAGCTGGGGATCGTTCTGGCACTTGACCTTGGAGGCCTGGCCTGGGGGTGGTCACGTTAACGGGGTTGTGCAGATGGAGAGTTTGCGTTAAATCGGGAGGTTTGCTTGGGAAATAGGGAGTTTTCTGTATGACAGGAGAGTTAAAACCTCTATTAAAAGTAAGATTTAGAAGGTGTTGTCTAGTGAAGCTTTTGGTATTGTTAGCTGCCAGCATACAGGGGTTTGGAGGCATTGGATGGTGAAAGTGTTATCTTCCCTACTGAGCAACAGTAGGCCGTGCTCCGTAGGAATTCTGGAATTTCCATGTTGCATCAGGTCATGCAAAACTAGAAATAATGGCGCTCCTTACCCTTAAGCTCCTGGAGTGTGACAGAAGCAGCTGAGATCCCAATTATGACTCTTAAGCAAAATGACTGGCAGCAAGTAAACATCAGTGACAGTGTTAGCTCTAACAGTCTACGGATGTAATTTGTAGATATACAACCCAAATCCACATACCGCTCTAATAAACACAAAAGAGCTTTTGTGCCTATAAACAGATGCATATCAGTACTACTGAAATTAATTCTAGAGCATGGATTTCAGTTTGATACGCAGCTCTGCAAAGCTGTGTGGATTTGCTTCACATATGTTGGCTCAAAGTAAGAAGAAAACAGCAAAATCAATGATGTTTATCTTACAGGGGTGGAACGCAAAAATGAGGAAGTTTTCAAAGAGGAAATCAAAAGGAGTTGCAGACTAAATGCGTGCAGACGGCGGTTTTGTGTTTGTTTAGTCTTTTCAATTCTTTAAAACCTTAGCAAGGTTAAACAGCACAGTAACAGGAACCTCTAAGTTATATACAAACAAAAAAAAATCAAAATAAGCTATGTTAAGCTAAATGTAATAGGCAAGAACAAGAAAAGACTGGACAATTTGCTATTTTCACAGCCTTTGCAAAAACCTTTTTCAGACTCATCAGAAAACAGGAAGCCTATAGGGTCAGTAGGCATAGAGCGTTAAAAAGAGTATTTTGGGAGAACTGTCTTCAACAAGTTATATTAAACCAGTAACTGCTACTGAAAAAAATTGAGGAAGATCCCCTATTAGAAATTTGCAGGGGACAGTATTAAGGGAACCTAGTCAAATTGAAGTGCTACTAAAAGAACAAATTAATAATATGAGAAAGTGGTTGATAGAGGTGGTATTCCAAACTGCTGAGGGGGGAACGGCTGTGGCTATTCATAAACAAAGATAAGTGTGACTTAGGTGTTACTTTTGAGGAAGAGATCATGGAAACATCTAGCACTGTTCTTTGATAACCTTGCTCCATTCTTAGCAACAATAAAAAAATGGAAAAAATCATTAGGAAATAATACTCAACAGATAAATAACATCTTCATGCCTTCATTATTTAAATCTCAGATCTTGAATGCTGCATGCATTTCTTGCCAATAAAGAGAAAATGGCCAAGATAATCAGAAGGGCGGGATTGCTTTTAAGGGAGAAAGAATTAGATACACTGCAGCTTTGGTTTACAAAGGAGGTGACTTAGAAGATATTAACGTCCACAAAGGGTGTAAATAAATAGAAAATTATTACTCACCATTTCTAATAGCTCATTTTGTTTCGTGCCCCTTGTTCTTACCAGGCAATGTTTAAAAATGATTTTTTTTTCAGGTAGTGAACAATTAAACTGTGAAACACATTGTCATGGTATCGTAGCAGCTACGAGCAAAAACAAAACAGAATTGGGAAGAAATGGCCATCGAATACAGTTACGTTGTTTTTGTGTCAGAAAAAGCCTTAAAGCACAGATTGCTAGAAAGTGGGAGGATGTAAACGGAGAGTGTTGTTATGACACTTCTCCTTCCTTATGTTGTTTGCATTTGCATTGGCCACCGCTTAAAGCAGGTGGTCTGGCAATATGGCTGCTTGTATTTACGCTTCAAGCTTCACCTTTTCTTTCGTGTGCTTAAAGCCTCAGGAGGCAAGACATTCAAGTTATTCCTTAAGCTAGCAGAGCAGGGCAGATAAGCAACACGATACCCACTTGAGGTACTTTATGTTTATTACACGTTCTTTCTAAACAGCCCTGTCCTTCGGTGCACTGCTGCACTTGTGACCTTTGAATTGCTTTGCTAGCCCTGTTGTGGAATTTGAAAGGATTAAAATAGCAACTGTTTCTAATAATATCTATTTAATATTTATAAAAGCACCCAGGCAATGGGTAGTAGTCTAAAAGCACCGCTCAAAGGAGCATTTAATAATCCATCTGCTGTGATGGTTGTGTCCAACCCATTAACACCGTGAGGACCTGCACATCAGTGCCAGCACATCTAACTCCTTAGTCTCTCAAAACCGCCCCGTAGGCTTGTGGCTGAATCTACCATTCCTTCAGGTTATAATTTATGACTTAAAACGCGGCAACTCCGCCCGACCCTGGGTTTTATCAGCCGGAGCGCTTGCAGGAGGCTTTTACACAGACATTTCACCAGACTGTAAGGGTATCTGCGGCTTTGGGCTCGGGGAAACGAGGGCCACACTGCAGCACGCTGCCTCACCGCAGTCGAGCGGCTCTCCGGAGACCGAAAGGCACCGGGCTGCACTTATCAAAGGCTGGGCCGGCAGCGAAATCCCCGGTCCCGCCAGGCCGAGGCCGCGGGGCCGGCGGGAGAGATGGCGCCGCTAAGCCGCGGCCTGCCGCCTGCCAGCGACTCTGCGCAGGCGCGCCCCTTCGCGCCCTTCCGTGCGTGGGCGGGCGGCAAGAGAGGGGGCCACGGGCCCCCTCTGTGCGGGGCGCTGCGGGCAGTGACGGCAGCAGAGGCCACGCCCCGAGAAGGCGGGGAACTTCCGCCCGCGAGCGCAGAAGCCGGTCAGTCGGCCGAGCCGCGCCGCGCCCACACGAAAGGGGGCGGGGATTCCGGCCGGCTCGGGCCGTTTACATAACAGAAAGGGCGGGTTCTGCGCCTGCGTCACCAACCGGTTCCCAGCAGCTCCCGCGGCCCCCGCCCCCTATATAACCGGCATCCGGGGGACGGGGCGCTCCACATCGAGTGGCCCCCGCCAACGGTGCTGGCTCCTTCGCTACCATTCGCCACCCTCTTTAAGTGACCGGGATCGTCTCGCCCACCGCCACCATCGCCATGCCCGGGTATTCCAGCGACAGGGATAGAGGGTGAGTCCGGGGGCCCGGCTGGCGCTAGCCGCCGCCAGCGTCCGGACTCTTAGACCGACTGTGGGGTTTTAGTGGCTGGTCTTCAGCGTTTTAAAATGGCGGCGAGTCGTGGGGGTTGGGCCCTGGAGCCCTTCTCCTCGGCGCTTGCCGTCTCGAACTCTCCAGAGCTTCGCGAAGGGAGGCCGGGGGAGGGGAGCGGGCTTCAGGAGCTCTTAGCGCCGGCGGGGGCGGCCGCTGTGCGTGGGCGGCTGCTTCATCCTGGACGAGGCTCGGTCCATCCGCCTCAGCGCTGCCCCGGCTTGTCTGTGACCGCTTACGAGGGGCGCGGGTGGGGTTTTTTTTTTTTTTGTGGGAAAAGAGACTCGCCTCTCACTCCTCGGGGGCCGTACACCCGAGTACGGATGGTCCACGCAGAGTTCGGTTCTCCCCTCCCTCCCCGTGAGTGGGGGTGGGCTGGGGAGCAGCCGGCTGGCTGGAGGTTTGTGGGTCAGTGGGTTGGCCGGGCGCTTCGTCGATGGCGGAGCCTTGGGGAGCTCTCGGTAGGGCGGTTCCCTTTTCCTCCCTTCCCCCTCACAAGGGACGGCGGCTCTGGCTGCTGCTGGCAGAAGCCGGCCGGCTCCCGCTTTGTGTTGTGTAAGCGGATGTTAATGGCCGGCCCCGCCATGCGGTGACTGAGGGGAAATCAAAATGCCGGCTGCTGCTGCTGCCTTTGTTCCTCCTCCTCCTCCTCCCCCCGCCCAGCTCAGTCTCTAAAATGGCAGCGGCTGGAAAATGTGGCGTAGACAGAAATGAGAGACAAAGGAAACAGCGCTGGCAGGAAGCAGCGGCCGCTCAGCCAGGTCCCCTCTGGGAGCGCTGTGTTGAGCGGGGAAGGATCGCTCCCAGCGCCTGCCCGGACAAAATTGGGGAGCAATCGGGGCGGGGGAGGGAGCCCCGTGCTGGGATCCAGTTCAGCGATCCTCAGAGCAGGGTTTAGCGTTGCTTTGAGCTGCGCCTCAGGGCTGTCGGGAGAGGCTTTCGAGATAAGCCTTGTGTGAACGGAGGGACCGAACCTAAAATCCTAACATAAAATACATGATGTCATAAAACATCGTTATTGAGAGAAGCTAACCTTTTGAGATGTAAGAAAACGGTTTATGGGAAAGTTAGCCCGTGGTTTTGTAACTACTCCTGCCCACCTTCTGCATGCTGACGCACAATGGGAGTGTCACTTGGGTGGGAAACCATTTTGATCATGTGCTAATACAAAGGTGTTAATGTCCTTTGCCTGTGTTGGAACTTGCTAATAGGCCTCTCAGTTGTGTTTTATGGCAACTGCGAAAATACTTGTTACCTGAGCTTCTCAATATGGGAAGCTAGGCAGATTGTGGCATCTGCAACTTAAGTTTTTTGAAGTTTCAGTATCCTTTAGGTGGAATTTATCAATCTGAATTGTAGAGTTACAGGGTGGACCGCAAAGATAGTGATACCAAAGACAAGGTCCAAAATGTTTCTGTTGGATTCTATGTTATGATCTTTTTCTAGGTTTGGAGCACCCCGATTTGGAGGAAGTAGAGGTGGACCTCTCTCTGGGAAGAAATTTGGAAACCCTGGGGAAAAACTTACAAAAAAGAAATGGAATTTAGATGAGCTGCCCAAATTTGAGAAGAACTTCTATCAAGAACACCCTGATGTAGTTAGACGTACTGCGGTATGTACCCTGTCCAACTCATGCAAAAGTAAACAAATAAGTGCAAACATGCTGAGGGTCATGGGGCCTGATAGGCACAGAAGGGGTAACTTAAAAGATAAATTTAGTGTTAAAGCTTATTTCCAATAATGGGATTTTTGCCTTGCAGCAAGAAGTTGAACAGTACAGATCAAGCAAAGAAGTCACAGTTAGGGGCCATAACTGTCCAAAACCGATTATAAACTTCTATGAAGCTAACTTTCCTGGTAAGTGAAGACTGCTGTACTGGCCATTCTTCCAGGCTTGATTAAGACAAAGTCTTAAGTTATTAAGTTTCGATTTTCTCTTCAAGCAAATGTTATGGAAGTAATTCAGAGGCAGAACTTCACTGAACCAACTGCTATTCAAGCACAAGGTTGGCCTGTTGCATTGAGTGGATTGGATATGGTTGGAGTGGCACAGACTGGATCAGGGAAAACATTGTCTGTAAGTTCTGGTTGTAACCTGGAATACTGCTGGATTTCAGCAGTGAAAGTATGGCCTGGCTTAGTACAGGCAGAACACTTCTGGGAAGGGATTGTAATCTGGCTTTTCTTTTTTTCCGAACAGTACTTGTTGCCTGCTATTGTGCATATAAATCATCAGCCATTCCTGGAGCGAGGAGATGGACCTATTGTGAGTATTCCTAAATGAGAGAGAATCTTAATTTCTAGAGAATGTGGGGTGTGTTTTTTTTTTTACAGTCCAGTTGTCCATGCTCACAAGAGTGCATAGCTGTATTGTGTTTCTCTGTAGGACTAAAGTGGTTCTATGTTTTGATAGCTTCCCAGGAACATTCCGTAAGCTCTGATTGGATTGTCCTTAAAATGATACAGAACAGGGCTAGAGGTCTCATTTTGAAAGTTGCTAACCCCTGAAAGCTAGTGACTTCCAGGTATCTTGCCACAGAGCATAGGTCAGTGTTTGGTAATTTGAGATGGCTAGGTAATTTGGTTTTCTGGTTTGGGCTACTCCAATCCATCGTAGTCAT
The DNA here is from genome assembly GCF_036417535.1 of Chlamydotis macqueenii. Lineage (NCBI taxonomy): Eukaryota > Metazoa > Chordata > Aves > Otidiformes > Otididae > Chlamydotis > Chlamydotis macqueenii. The sequence goes on from NC_141573.1 coordinate 4,158,980, forward strand.
TCTGGCACTGAAGTAATACACGACAACCTTCCCATTTAAAACTAGTGTCAGACTGGAAGCTTCACATAGGTATTGATCTAAAAGCTGGGAATCTTATTTCTAGTGTCTTGTGCTGGCACCAACTCGTGAACTGGCTCAACAAGTGCAGCAGGTAGCAGCTGAATATAGCAGAGCATGCCGATTGAAGTCTACATGTATTTATGGAGGTGCTCCAAAGGGACCACAAATTCGTGACTTAGAAAGAGGTATGGATAAGCCTTGTTGTGTTTCAGTATAAAGCAATGTGAAAAATACATCAGCTGACTTTACTGCTTCTTTTTTAGGTGTGGAAATCTGCATTGCAACACCTGGAAGGCTTATAGACTTCTTAGAAGCTGGAAAGACCAATCTCAGGAGGTGCACTTACCTTGTCCTTGATGAAGCTGACAGGATGCTTGACATGGGATTTGAACCTCAGATCAGAAAAATTGTGGATCAGATAAGAGTGAGTATAAATAGTTCATGCATTTTTAACTATTACAGAGACAAATGCCAACTATGCTCATTGAAGCAAGGGCAGTGGAATCAACTTTTGGGGGACTGTCTGGATAGGTTGTTGTTGTTGTTGGATTTGATAGTGTGTTGATTGACCTAGTCTCTTTCTCCAGCCTGACAGGCAAACTCTGATGTGGAGTGCCACATGGCCAAAGGAAGTAAGGCAACTTGCGGAAGACTTTCTGAAAGAGTATGTACACATCAACATCGGTGCATTAGAACTAAGCGCAAACCACAACATTCTTCAGATTGTGGATGTCTGTCATGATGTAGAGAAAGATGACAAGTAAGTAGGGCAAAGCATTCTATATGAGTTTTTTAATGGTTAGTTGTAATTTATGAACTGTGAAATGAATTTGTCTTGATGGATGTTTTGCACCAGTCTGACACAAAAAAATTAGGCTGGGAAAACTAAAAGTTGTGCAGGTCAAATCAATCCCACCTTTTAACCATCATCTCTTCATAATAGGCTTATTCGTTTGATGGAGGAAATAATGAGTGAGAAGGAAAACAAAACAATTGTTTTTGTGGAAACCAAAAGACGGTGTGATGATCTTACCAGAAAAATGAGGAGAGATGGGTGAGTCTAATAGCTCAAACTTCAGTGAGCCACCCCGATAGTCTGAGCATGCTCTTGATTCTTCATGAACCACCACTTAACTATGGTGTCAAAACAGTGACACCAGGTGTCATTAAAATGCTAAAAACTGACTGTAGAAGCTGTTTGGAATTTGCCAGTAGCCCTATCTTTGACTAATGAAATTGCTTGAGGAGTGGTCTGAGGTGAATCAAGTTCTGTATTTTCAGGTGGCCAGCAATGGGTATTCATGGTGATAAAAGTCAGCAGGAGCGGGACTGGGTTCTAAATGGTGAGTACTTCAGCGATTTCTGCAAGCATGCGATCTTTGTTACTTAGTGAAGAAACTGATGAGTTGCTTCTCTTGCAGAATTCAAACATGGAAAAGCACCAATCCTGATTGCTACAGATGTTGCATCCAGAGGTCTAGGTTAGTACAACCCGTAATGCCAGTTGCCCAAAGCTATTTAAAGAAAGTCTATTGCTTTCTTTAACCTCTGCATTTTTCTAAGTTTTCTTCACATAAAGGTGCAGTCTTTGTGGCAAGGCCTAGGCATGACAATCGGAGGACTCGAGGGGGATGGAGGACTAGTGGAAATGATCGGCTGGCTGCTTCCAGTCAAATAGAGAGGTGAAAGCTGAGAGCATTGTGTGCCAGTAATCTTCAAAAGGCAAAGATCATCCTTTAAACTACTACCCCATAAACTGTTCTCTCATGAAATAAGCAGTTTCATTCACAGTTCACTTTGCCCTGGTATTTCTCTTCTCTCCATGCTTTGCATGATTTGCCATGGTGCAGTACTGTTAGTTTTGTGCATACTGTCTGCTGTGATCTGTGGGTCTTTGAATTTCAGTGAGTTTGCTGAAATGTCGAAGAAAATAATTACAAACTTCAATGTTCAATGAAATTTTTTTCAACCATGAAATGGAGAGAGCAGCTTTAAAATGTACTAAGCCTTGTACAAATTGGTGAGTACTGGCACATGAAATCAGAGAAAAAGTCCACCTCTCACTTTAGCAAGTGGGGCAGGAAAGCAATGGCTTTTCAAATGCCTTTGAAAGTCGAAGTTCCTCCACCTATACATAGTCGTCATGTCGAGACCTGCCAGAGAGAGACACATTCTCAAGTGAACCCTGGCTTCTTGGAAGCGCTTGCCTAGACGAGACACAGTGCATAAAAACAACTTGGTGACTTTGGGGGGACAGGTATGTTTTTCTTGCAGCTGCGGTTCAAAGGTCTTGGCAAGACGAGCAGTGTGGCCCCTTTTTTTTTGAGCTTCTAATGAGTGTGTATGTGAAGGACCTTGTATGTTTTTACTCTAAGGTCCTCAAATGAGCACATGAAGAGGCTGCTGTGAGCTTTAGTGGCCCTACTGCAAGAAGCATTCAGATGTCACTTGATGATTTGTAAAGGGGACTCTTGAGTTGGGAATGACAAGCAAATGCATACTCCTTTATGGTAAGGTTTTGGATCACAGGGTGGGTGATGAGACGGGAACAGACGGAGTGTGCGTAACTTTCTCTTCCACAATACTCATGCAGAAATGGATAATTCTAACACTGTTCTTTGCAGCCATTATTTCCTTTAAAGTACTATTGTCTAATGTTTATCTTCGATTTGGCTGTTGTGGTGTGCAAAACTTTGTACCTTGCCTTTTGCCACACTGCAACACTTTACAGATGTGGAAGATGTGAAATTTGTCATCAATTATGACTACCCTAACTCCTCAGAGGACTATATCCACCGAATTGGACGAACTGCCCGCAGTACCAAAACAGGCACAGCATACACATTCTTTACTCCTAACAATATTAAGCAAGTAAATGACCTCATCTCTGTGCTTCGGGAGGCTAATCAAGCCATCAACCCCAAATTGCTTCAGTTGATTGAAGACAGAGGTTCAGGTAAGTACTGTTCTTGACCACAGTGCGTAGCGTTTTTTCTTGGAACAAAATGGAAACTCAAATTCCACCTCCAGCCTCTCTCAAATGGATATGGAAGGTGGTCTAGCTGCCAGTTATGGTGACATAAAAAGGTATTTATTAACACCAGTAACAAAAAAGCCCCACTCCCTCCTTCTGAATGCTCCACGCTCACCTTGTGGCGCACCTACCACTAGTGCTTGCCAAACATGCACTCCTGAGTATTTGCTCTGAAATAAAACGCTTCAGGGCACAGTTCTGTGCCCTTCTTTCACGTGGCTAGGAAGGATGGATATAAGTGTCCTGTTGACAAGATGAAAGTGATTTTTTTTTTTTGCTTTGATGCTGCCACTCACGTTGCAGGACAGAGTATATGACTCTCATGATCATATATAGGTGGCTTTCTCTATCAAAATAGTCTTCCTCTATGTAGTGACAATCTAACTAGAGACTTCAGTTATATGAAGACTGCCTAAGAAGGCGAACCTACTGTGTGAGCTGAACTAATTTGGTGGTATGTAAAATGCAGCCTATATGATATATATATAACTATTTCTTGTATTTTTTGATAGGTCGTTCCCGAGGTGATCGACGTGACAGATATTCTGCGGGCAAAAGGGGTGGATTTAGTAGTTTTAGAGAGAGGGAGAACTTTGAGAGAACCTATGGTGCACTAGGAAAGAGAGACTTCGGAGCAAAAACTCAAAATGGGGCTTTCAGTGCCCAAAGTTTCAGTAATGGAACTCCTTTTGGAAATGGCTTTGCAGCTGCAGGCATGCAAGCTGGCTTCAGGGCTGGTAACCCTGCAGGAGCTTACCAGAATGGCTATGATCAGCAGTACGGCAGTAATATTGCAAATATGCACAATGGCATGAACCAGCAGCAGTATGCGTATCCTGCCACTGGTGCTGCTCCTATGATAGGTTACCCAATGCCGACAAGTTATTCTCAATAACTTAGTGTATTTAAATGTCTCAGTTTTTTTCATAATTGCTCTTTATATTGTGTGTTATCAAAACAGGATAGTTATTTAAGAAATGGGAAATGCAGAAATGACTGCAGTGCAGCAGTAATTATGGTGCACTTTTTCGCTATTTAAGTTGAATATTTCTCTACATTCCTGAAACAATTTTTAGTTTTTTGTACTAGAAAATGCAGACAGTGTTTTCAAAGTAAATGTACAGTGATTTGAAATACAGTAACAGAAGGCAGTGCATGGCCTTCCAATAAAGATATTTGAAGACCGAGTTTTCTTTCAAATGGCAATTTTCTCAACATGTGCACAACTTTACATTAATGGAATGTCAAATGTTTTTATATTAAATTCTAGAAAGGTTTCTCAACTGTGTCTGATTAAACATTTAAGCTTATACAAAACCCAGCCTTGCCTTGATTGGGCTAGATTGCTTAGCATGGCAGGCTCCGCTTTGATGGGGAAGAAAATTAAAGCTGGCTTCTAAGTAACTTGGAAACAGTACTCTTCCTTATCTGACTAGCATAGGGCCAGTTTTTGGAAAAGATCCACTGGAGTAATGGTATAGCTGAGTCTTGCTAACCAAAACTCTGCAGTGGTGTTGCTAATGAGCTGCTACAAGTGTAGGAGGCTTTTGCAGCACCCTAACTGTCGCCTTCACAAGAGCATATGTTCAGAGTAGGCTTGAGTGTAATGTATCTGCAGCTGTCAGGCCTTGTGAGTTAGCATGCAGGCTTACTATGAGCTTCAGAGAAATGGGAAGATCTTAGTATTAAAACTTCAAATTATACTTAAACTGGTATTGAGCAGTGATTTCTTTATGGAAGTGGGGGGAGGGAAGTGGGCTGTTGATCCATTGACATACTACATGGATTTTTTTTTTTTAGGGCTTGTAGTACATGCAAAGCACTACCCATGCTGAGCAAAACAACAGCATTTTGTTGACTAGGAGGATAGCTGGAATCATCCTTGAGCCTGGGGTTATAGCACTTAATGCTTTCAAGTACAGTATACTAAAATTCCAGTTAATAACGTTGAGTTTCTTTCCCTCGTTTATCAGTAACAATGATTAGTTTGAAGTTTAACAGTGCTGAAGTACAGCTTAACCTATTCAAGGCTGAATCTGCAACATTCTGTCTAGGTTATTTTCAACCCATGACAGTTTTTTTCTTTCACACTTCAGATCTTTTTGCTAGTCTGTACTTAGCTCTTGGTGATTATTTTACTCTGAGGCTCAGCTTGTGCTGTAACTGCAGCCTGATCTGCCTCTTAATTATATATTTCTGCCTTTTCTGTGGAGTTCTATCAGCTGACAGTACTTTCATGATCATCCACTGTTACGGGAACTTCAGCTGGAGTTCTGAAATACTACTGTACTTGAGTCTAAAACTGCAGTTGGCAAAGTGGAAAGTCTCTGATTGGCTTTGCCATATTCCACTTGTCCAGGGCCATCACTGCTGAAGACAAGGAAGTAGATGGTCATCTGTCTTTGAAACTGATATGTTTCTTGCTGAGTTTCTAGGTCAGTTGCCTGAAACAAAATGCATGGAAAGCTTGTTTTTGTTTTAAAAACTTTGTACTAAAAAAGGTATGTGTAGAAAACATACATCTTATGAGTTAAAATTGACAGACTGGGGTCTTTAAGAGTGATGCAAAGAACAAATAGCCTTTCTCCCTTTAGATGGGAAATGGCACCAATCAGATCTGTTAAAGGGAAACCCACATCGGTGTTTACAACTCATACTGGTTGAAAATACGCTTTGGAAACTCAGGAAATTGTGGGAAAAGATGCACCTGACTCTAGTACAGCTTTTTTAAGACTGGAGGTTCTTGGTGGATCCAAGTGTAATTATGTGGCCAAATCAGCCACCTTTAGAAGCTGAAGTAATTTTAATCATCGACTCCAAAGTCATCTTGTTTCTAGAGATGTGATGTGGGTTACTGGAGTACTATTTCTGATATAGATATATTTTTTAATTTTTTTTTTAAATTATTTGACCAGCAAGGCACAACTGAGGGGTTTTTTTTTGTGTTTCCAAATGACCATTAGCTAGGGCAGTGTCCCCTGAGGGGGAAGGGTCTTGCTCATAAAATGCATATAAAAAGATATTATTAAGTAACTTCGATAATATCATAGATACTGTGCTGGAATCGAGCTCGTCGCAAATAAAACCGTAGCTAGCACTACTCGTGCACTTAGGAGTAGCAGCCGCTCCCGCTGACCCAGTGGCCTCCAGTTCTCAGCCTGTCCCTCTGCCCTGTGGGATGGGGGCGTGTAGGGAAGAGCCAATGCTGGGGTTATTTCCCCTGCTGGGGACTCAACATACATGATTTTTTCACGGCCGTCAGCTCACACAATGGTTGCCTTTCTCTTATGCTCCCCCTCCTGGCGCTGGTACAAACTCGTGATGGAGCACATATGGAAATTTCCACTGCCCTGCTGCCAGCTTGAGCAGCGCCGGTGAGCCGCGCTGCCTCCGCCCGCGCTGGCAGCGGGAAGGGCGGCAGTAACGCGTTGGCTTGAACTTTGCTTCCTGGTGGGAAAGCCTTTATGTTGCTTCAGGCCATACAGAGCAACGTAGAGCTGCTCTGGTGAGATTTTTCCCCCTGGAAATTTTCCTGTGCGGCTGTGAAAAGCTTTGTGTGCCCACGACTGCAAAGTCTTCCTTCCCCCCTCCCCACCCAAGACTAACGCCAGGGAGCTCCGGACGGCTGTGTCCGAGCGCGGAAGGCCGGACGCTACCTCCCGACACACGGCGCCGCGGTGAGGCCGGGGTCCCGGCGGCCGTGGGCGGGCCGAAGCGCCCGGGATGCGGGCGGCAGGCGACCGGCCCCCTGCCAGCAGGAAACGCGGGCGGGTAGGAACCCTGCGGCGGAGTGCCAGCGCGCATGCGCGGCCGCCGTGTCCCCGCTCGCTCCTGACAGGCCGCTCGCCAGCTACGCTTCCTGCGCGCGCGAGGACACGGTGCATGCGCAGTGTCCGCACCGTTCCCCCGCCATGAGGGCGGAGGGAGGCGACGAAGATGGCGCTGGGCTGCCGCCAAGGGGGTCGGTGGTGCAGCCGCGCTCCCTGGGGTTGCGCCGTGCTGAGGCGGCGGCCGCCCGCCGCGCGGGTCGCGGAGGGAGTGGAGGCCGGGTCCCCGGCGCGGCCCTGCTCGTCGGCGGTGGCCGGCGGCGATGACGAGGCGGCGAGCGGGGAGGAGCTGCTCGAAGTGTGCCGGCGGCGGCACTTCCTGCGGGGCGGCGCGGAGCCGCGGCTGGCGCTGCCCTGGCGCGCCTACCTCAGCGGCTGCTCCCCGGGCTTCGGGCCGCTGGGCGTGGCGCTGCGGGGCAACCTGGCGGCCCAGTGGTGGGACTCGGCCCTGGCTTTCCGGGAGCAGATGTTCGCCGTGGATGCCCCGCTCCACGGCCCGCCCGCCGCCGGCGCTCCGCGGGCCGAGCACGGTCTCCGGCTGCTGCACTCGGAGACACTGCGCGAAGCCCTGCAGGGCAGGGGCTGTAGCCAGGAGCTGGACGGGCCGTCTCTGGAAGAAGTTCTGGGGACGGCGGGGGTGCTTCGAGAGAGCTTGCTTCCCGGTAGGTCCCTCGCCCGTCACCGCAGGGGCGAGGCGGCTCTCTGGAGAGCTCTGGACAGCCTGCTCGCGTTTTTCTTGCTGGGAGCGAAGCAGTTGCATTTAAGGGAGTTTTCCTGTTCTATTAGAGCGCTGGGAAAGTTTCGTCGGCGTGCTGTGAGTTTGCATCCTTTTCGAGCACCTAAAGGGGGCCTACAAGAAAGCTGGAGAGGGATTTGACAAGGACATGTAGTGATAGGACAAGGGGTCATGGCTTCAAACTAAGAGAGAGTAGATTTAGATCAGATATAAGGAAGAGATTATTCCCCATGAGGGTGGTGGGGCGCTGGCACAGGCTGCCCAGAGAAGCTGTGGGTGCCCCATCCCTGGGAGTGTTCAGGGCCAGGCTGGACGGGGCTCTGAGTGACCTGGTCCACTAGAAAGTGTCCCTGCTCAGGGACATTAATGCTAGTGGTACTGCACATATAAACAGTACATGTATCATGTGCTACATTCCCTCTCAGTAGAATTTTAAAAATAAGATCTTTGCTGTGGCTACTAAAACTAGCAATTTGTCTTTTGACAGGTGCTTTGGAGCAATATGCTAGCTGCTTAGAACTGGTGAACAAAAGACTGCCTTGCGGCCTTGCTCAAATTGGAGTGTGCTTTCACTCTATTCCAGAAAGTGAACAATACAACAAAAACCTTAGCAGGTAGAGTAACGGAGGGATTCATCTCTCCCTATACTTAAACCAACTTTTTGCACTTGTTTCACTTTTGCATTATGTTTGAATACTATCTCTTGCTTTTTCCCTATTATTTTTGAAGGAGTTAACTTGCTGCCCTTGCTATTGTTTAAAGAATAGGCGAAAGGACCACGTCTTTGCTTGCATGGTTTAGCTCTCCCAGAACTGCAGGACAGTGGCTCGATTACTGGTTACGCCAGAGACTCCAATGGTGGAGAAAGGTAACAGCAGAGTACCCATGGCAACCTTGGCTTGCTCCTTTCTATCTCAAAAGAGGTGGGGTGAATAGACACCGTGATGGGTTTTTATGTTGCTTGCCTGTTCTTGTCACTGAAATACACATATTTCTTTTGAGAAAAAAAACCAACCTACTTAAGTCATTTACAACGTGACTTGCAGAAAGGCAAATATTTTGTGTTTGTAATTGATTTGAGATCAAAATCCTGTAAAACAACAAAGGGATTTAGGCTGTAATTTATAAAAATCTTTTGCCGAGAGTCACAGACTCCAGCTTGCTTTACAAGCTTGCTGTTTGTAGTTAATACAGCATGCACAGTAGTGATCACCTCTTACCTTTAATTTTCAGTTTGCAGTAGGCCCATCTAACTTCAGCAGCAGTGACTTCCAGGATGAAGAAGGAAGAAGAGGATTTAATTTACATTACAGCTTTCCTTGGGGGACAGAAACAATAGAAACATTGAAGAACCTTGGTGATACTGAGCTGTTACAGATGTATCCAGGGGATAGTTCAAAATTACTTGTAAGCTTTACTGTATTAAAAACCTTTTCTGATAAAAATGATAACGTGTGAGAGAAATGGTTTCTTTGCTGGTCCAGTTGCTTAGCATGTGACTGTCTTTTTATTCTGTTACGCTAAAAGCAGTACAATTCATACTCTGCAGTCAGACCTTCATTGTCAAAACCAGATAAAATAGTGTTTGGGGATTTTTCTGCAAGGAGTTAATTCATTGAAATTAGAAATGAGCTATATTGACACAACAGCTGTTGTCAGTTGCAGAGCTGTTACCTGTATCTGTCAGTAGATGTCAAGACAAACTCAGTTTGTGTTCTGCAGTGTTAAGTTCACATCAAAACGGACCTGTGAATGTTTTTTCTTTTCATAGCTTGTCCAGTTCCGTATACGTGGACTAAAGGATTAGAAACACTGCAAATGGCTTTATAGAAGTTAGCACACTCAGAAGGGGGAATGCACTCGAGTGAAGCCTTTCCACTAGATCTATTGGAGAGGGACAAACTTATAGCGAATGGCAATGTTTGAACAGATAAAACCAGAGTAACTTGGTATTTTACCAGTAAATTGCATTCTTCTCCTTGTGAGAGTCCTGTCTGTCTTTCCTGGCTTTGCAGCATATTTCTATACAGAAGGTAGAAGCCTGTAATGAGTGTTGCATAGTGATTTCTCAGAATGTAGGGACAGATCCTTGAGGTCACTTGGAAGTAATCTATAAACCTCCAAAAGAAAATGCAGAGTTTCAAAGGTATTGGCCGTAGATTTGGATTTATGATCGGAGAGGCAGGACAAGAAAATAATCCCATCCTGCTCTGATTTTCTGCTTTCCCCATTGTTACAATCTTATCTTGTTAATATTACACTTCTAAGATTGCTGGTAACTTTTTAATATGTGTCTGATTGTATTTTAAATGTAATAGGGATGCTTGAGCTCAATGCCTTATTACAGATTTAAAGTAAATTAAAGACTCTCTGAGACAGTATTTGAGGTATTCCTTTGTGGTTTTGGTTTTATTTTTCTCTTCAGGGCCGAGATGGAAGGAAGAATGTTATTCCTCATGTTCTGTCTGTGAGTGGAAATCTGGACCGAGGAGCATTAGCATACCTCTTTGATTCTCTACAGCTAGCTGGAAATCCATTAACAAAAAAGAAGAATTCACAGAGAAAGGTAACATTCTGTGGAAAGTGTGCGGAAGAATTACTGATGTAAGGCAGGGGTAGGCCTAAGTCCGAAACCCACAGTGTGGTAAATTCAGCCATGGAAATATTTCCGTTTTCCACATCTCCATCCTCTGTTCCTTACCTGCACAGGCACAGAGAGAACGCTTCTCACTGGTAGCAATAGGCTGGCCCCATGGGACTGCCTCTGCAGTCCTATTCACCTATATAAGCAATTTTTCTCTCATTCTGAGGTCACCTTTCCTGTTTTACCTTCTCTCTGATGAGAAGGTAGGCTCTTGCCATGCAAGTAATGAAGGAATTGAGAGGAATTGGAATGTAGCTGCTGTGCGTGAGAAAGAGGAGTTTCTTTTTTCCAGCAGCACTTGAAGGTTGCTGAGAAGAGTAGAAAAAGTGGGTCACAGGTGGTAGTGGGGCATTTCCCCAAGGACCATCATTATTCCCACTTTTACCCTGGTTTTCTGGAGTTAGTGCTAGCCTTCAGACAGTACTTGCTAATCATTTGGTCTTTAAGAACAGGCAGTAGACTGGATGGTAACTGCTGGGCTGTCTCTGATCACTCCAACTCCATTAAAGATGCTTGAGTTCTGCTAACGAAACCTCATCTCTTTTCTAGGGCTCAGCCAAAATGGAGTAATTTCTGCCACGCTAAGCTAGCTGACATGTGTGCTAGTTACATGGAATACAGTTTGCTTCTAATGCAGGATTTTGTGCTATGAGAAAATTTTGCATGTTTAGAACCTTAATTTCAGTGAAAATATCAAATGCCTTCTTAATATTTCCTAGTTTTAATATTTCCTAGAATTTCACAGTAAATACATTTAGTAATCTGTTGCTTTTTTCAAAATTATTAGGTACTTAAGCTTCATCCTTGTTTAGCACCTCTTAAAGTGGCCCTGGATATAGGAAAAGGTCCAACAACAGAGCTGAGACAGGTCAGTTGTAAGGAAGTATTTTAATTTTGAGCATTGACTTTCCATGTAACCTTCTGTTACAATTCAGACAGTTTACGCTGGGGGAAATCAGCGTAAAGAAGCTACTGCTTTGATTCTTGGAGATCCATGGTTGTACACTGTGCAGCTTGTGAGTCACAGCCAAAGGAATACACTGCAGACAGAGGGTAGTAGATGCCTGCCTTGCATTAACACACTGCTTCTGGTACTGTTAATAGGGTTGATATTTGTTCCATGCAAAATTAAGGAAAATAAATAACAAGGTCCCTCTCAATTTGTTAATCTTTCAGAATTATCTTAATTCGTGGGTCACATCTTCAGAAAGATTTTTTTGGAAGTGTTTACTGAAGTCAGTCATTAAGCCAGTCACGCTAGAAGGGAGGAAATTTACACTGGCATGTTTTTAAAATAGAAATGGAGATTTACTTGCCAAGCCACTCTCTACTTTGAGATTATTTCAGCTAGAAAATTAACATCAGCTAGGAATGTTAATGCCACACATACTAGAGTTTTAATGTGGTTTTTTTTTTTGTAGAGGATTTCAAACCCTCAAAGTCTGTCTTTTAACTTTTGTTTTTAAACAAACACAGGTTTGTCAAGGATTGTTCAATGAACTGTCAGAAAATAGAATTTCTGTATGGCCGGGTTATCTTGAAACTGTGCAGGTATCTCTGGAACAGCTTTATACAAAGTAAGGAGAACAGTCTTTTGTAAATTAAACTATGAAGGTGAAAGATGATTTTCTGTGGACTAGCAAAAAATATGCCTGTTTTCAATAAGAAGTCATCGAGTGCAGTAACCACATGACTGAAGGCATGTATACCAACTGTAAACTTGGATTCAATTAATTTTATTACAAAGAGCAGTGTCACTTAATTTTTTTTAATTAAGTGAAGTATAAGCCCTTCACACTTCATTGTTTCTCTGGCACTGTGAAATTCCTTTTAGAGACTCTCCTATTGAAAGTAATTTTCTTAAGATGAGTCATAAACTCACAGAACTGTTTCCCACCCTCACTCCCCATTTTTGCATCTGGACTGGTTCTGTGTTTCATTCTTAAGTACTGTTTCAAGTAGCACTTAAGCACTGTGTCTGGTCTTGAACCTAGAAGTTCTTCAAGTCTGGAATTATTACCATGAGTGTATGTGATGAAATTATTTGTGGAAATAAAAACTGCTATTCCAGTTGAGGCCTTTGATCAGTAGTGAATTTTGAGCATATCACTGCTCATGTCAATGGATCTTCAGCATGTTGATGAATATTTTTTCCTGAGAGAAAATACATATGACTATTTCTTCATGCATAGTAGTTTTCGAAGTAAGTCTGGCTATTAAATAACAGAAGAACAATATATTCTGCTTCTACAAAAATACTCTTGTAATAGCTCACTAAATAACATTATTTTTATGTACTAAAGTAACTCAAGAAATGTAATCGGGCAAGCAAGGAATGGCAACAAGAAAACTGGTGTCTTCACACTGAACTTAGTATAGTATAGCAGAATGAATATTGACAGCTTATGGTCATTTGTACATAACTTATCTGAATTTTTCATACACCAAAAGCAGTAACAGGTGTGTTCTTTTCTTTGCAGGTATGATGAGATGAGCGTTCTCTTCACGGTCTTGATAACTGATGCCACTCTAGAGAATGGAGTGGTCCAGCTGAGAAGCAGAGACACCACCATGAAGGAAATGATGCATATTTCTAGGCTGAAGGACTTTTTGACTAAGTATATAACATCAGCAAAAAATGTGTAAACTTAAACTCATTGAATAAAAAGATTTTCTTAAGCATCTGTGCCTGAACTGGCTTCTACAGTGTCATGGACTCAGTTGTTTCTGTGCAAATAGTTCTGCTAAAACTTGGTAGTGCATCTGTTTTTTTGTCAAATCTAGACCCTGTAGGTCTTCCAGGTTACCTTGAAAAGGGGAAGAGACTAACTCGTCCCTTGTTAGCAGGGCTAACCATATTCTCTTTCATGTCTTCAGTTTTACTAGCCTATTAAAAATACTCCATCCTAACCTAACGATTCGTCATTAATCTGTGTATTGCTGACACAGTCACGGTCTCTGGAGGAAAATGGTATTTTATATAAAAGACTTTCAACCCATAAATGTATTAATAACATAGTATCTTTCTACTATTTGTTTGTAGGAATATATTTTTATCACATGGCCTCAGTTCTTCAACATCTAAGCTACTTCATCTTGCACTTGATAAACATAAAAATCAGAAATACGTTATCAGGAGTACCAGAGGAAATAGAGAAAATACATTGTAAACAGGTTTTTACGCATTTTTGTGGGCAAAAATGTCTGTACATAGAAAATGGTGAGAAAAGGCTAATATATGATCATATTTATCCTGTAGCTAATTGTTGCAGTCAAAATCAGATACAAGAGTTTGCACAGAATTGAAATGGAGTGATTCTGATCTTCTGTAGATTTACTACCTGTGTACAGCTTGTTAAGTCACTGAAGTGCTTTAAGGTGTATGTAACAAGGCATGCAGCCACTGATAGTGTCATGAAACACAAGAATTTGCCTTAAAAATTTATTCTATTAATGTAGTGCTTATTTAACTCTAAACAAGTTATTTGTAAGAATAGTATTAATTGCTGCATAGTGTTATTATGCTAGATGCGAAGCAAGGTTAGCATAGTGTGGCTGTGCGACTTACTGAACTCATGGAATCCTACACAAGCTGGCTGTGGAATGCCATTAAAACAGCTCAGAAACATCTAAGAAACAGCCTGTAGAAGGATGCAGAATTTGTTTTGGAGTTAACTGTCCCAAAAGTTAATTTCAGCATCCTATCCCTACTCTTGAGAGCTGAAATAATGTTGAACTGAGGAAATTGCCATCCTTGTTACGTACCAGCAGGTACAGAGGCCAAATATGGCCTCTGGGTGTGTGCCTGAGAGGACAACAGAGTTGAGATTTTTTTCTTTTTTTTTTTTTAATACTTGAGCAAGACCTTTTGGTTGTCTTATGTTTGCATACAATCCAGTTTCTATTTCAGGAGAATTGTTAAATGTACAGGAACTTGGGTCTAGGTGAAAGCTTCCTGTTTATTCATCAGATGCATATAATGCCAGACTTGTGACCAGCAAGATCTTAACCTGACAGTGATTACATTGTTTTGTTTCATTTCATTTTTTATGGTGCTGTTCGGGCAATAAGCTGCTGTTTTGTCTAATGGGATTGCTTTTTGGGTCTTTGCTAATTCTAATTTTTATCCATTCTTCTAAGTTGAAGTCCTTAGAGATTTTTGACTTGAAGATTTTGCTTGCTGGTAGAGGATGAGCAATATTGTCTGCCTACAAAATAATTAGGCCAGGAAACTAGTATCTAAACATTCTCTCTTTCTGTGCAGACGTGGTGGTACTTATCACATAACATGTATCACTGAAAGATTCTTTAAAAATATGTGATTAAGTTAATAACAAAAGAGATCTTACCTTGTACTCAATCTCTAATGAGGACCTTTGAATACACTGTAGCACATGGCCTCTTCTCTAAAAGCGAGAATAACATAATTCCTTTTTTTTTTTTTGGTACAGATACACAACTGAAGAATTAATATACCATCAGCAACTTGGTCTCTAATAACATCTCCATGGTTTCATAATGAGGCTATTGAATTTTTGGGTCATAGAATTGTGATAGGCTTTTTATTTGGGGGGTTGGTTTTTTTTCCCCTCAAAAAAAAAAAAAGTTTAAATTATTTTAAGTAAGCAAGCAGTTTCAATATGTAACTGCTACTGTCTAAACCTTGCCTCCACCCAGCAAAATCCTCCCAAAACCTATCTGTCCACATTAGATGTCTCATAGCTTGAGGTTTTCACCTTTTTCATCTTCTCTTCTAATAACAGGAAAGTTGACATATTCTTCTTCTGGTTTAAGCTCTGGATTAAAGATGATAAACAGCAGTTAACTCAGTTACAAGAGATTGACCAGATTGGGTTTTTTAATAATCCTGACACAAAGCAGGGAAATTCCATATTGACTATAAATCTACCACGTTTTCTGTAGCATTCAGGGGCTTATCAGAGCTATTGTCCCTGTCCTTGCAGGCTATGTGGGTAGGATGCGGATTGGTACCTGGCATGAGCACTGAGCTAACACAGCAGAGCAGCTAGAATTCTGTCTCCTGTATGAACAGGAAGGCTGATTTATTCAGAGAGAATTATTCTCTTTTTGATACTTAGAAACAGGAAAAATAATACTTTTGCTGCTGGTTTGTTCTGGGGGTTTCTTTTTCCCTTGAAAATACTGATATTCATCTATAAGGCAAATGCAAAAAACTACAAGATAATAGCATTGTGGCTTTTGTGTCTTAACATAGTTGTTGTGTTGTCTAACGTTCATACTTTCAGTTTGAAATGACATTGAGTCATGTCAAAGTTAAGAAACATTGGATTGTGTTTCTGTACTGAAATATTTTGAACAGAATGTGGGAGCTATGCAAGTTTTTTATTTTGCTACAACTTGCATATAGCCCACTTTTGTCTCTTAGTTAATGGGCATTGCACCCGTGATCTACTGTCTTTTAATTTTATTTTCCTCTATAATGGCTATTTCAATCCTCACCATGAGTTACCAAATGCAATTCTTAATTTTATTTCTGTTTTGTATATAGAACACTTAACCGGCTGCCGTTTTCGCTGTGTGGCTGACAGTGCCAAATATGGATCCAGAGGAACTTCAAATAATGCCTCTGCCAGCCATGGTGAGTAGCAGTATTAGCTCACTTACTGAGCAGTAGTAGGTGCTTTTGCAGTACCTGAAGAAATTTGCCCATACCAGCTACAAATAGTACAACAGCATTCTTCAACCAAACTCCCACAATAAGTTCCATGACTCCACGAGGAGTAATATGAACTTACCAATCTCTGTGTATATGACGTAGTTTTCAGAGTCTCCTGTACTCATTGTTGAGGTAAGGCCAGTTGAGGACCTAGTAGACTTAAATTTTTCTGTAAATTGTAAAAGAAAAACAAACATATGCCTACATACATACATCATTTTTTTTTAAAGAGGGAAATAAACAGCTCCCTGATATTTTTTTGACTATGTGGAGATCTCAGATAATGTTATTTTCATGATAAAAATCGCCAAGAGCATTTTTAGTAGAATTTCCTTTCTTTACTAAGAACAATGAGGTCAAATTCCTTCCAACATTTATGTGTATGAAATTAGATGTTGCTTTGCTTCCCCCATCCCAGACATGCCATCTAAAATACAGCTCAGAGGTTTTTCCTTATCAATGTTTTGGTAAGTTGCCTATGCCAGTTAAGAGGAGACTTGATAACATCCTAGAATATCAAGAGCATAAGTCTACTTGTAACACGATGTTTACATGCTAAAATATATTGACAACATAAATGAGCACTTCTGGAAGATGAAACAGACATTCAAATAACTCACTTGCTTTATATGAAGGAATTATGAAAAGTGGAATTGCCAGAGCAAATCCTATTATGAATAGTAGCAAGATCAGCCCAAGAGAAATTATTAAGGGTTGAGAATGGCTCCTCTCTTCTGCCAAAAAAAAAAAAAAAAAAAAGTGTTTATGCAATGAAATGTTTCAAATTCTAAGTATTTTCTGTAAATTAAAATCAGGACACTGCATTTATTTCAGCTTCTGGATTAACTTAGTAGAGTCCCAAGTGTGCACTGCCAGAGCAGAAGGAATAGAGCTTGCTGGTACCAGTAGACTCTCTCTTTCATAGGACCAGAAAGAAAAATGAAACTAGACTCACTAAATGAAACTAGATTCACTGAAGTTAATCTTTTACAGACATTCTTCATGGTCACTTCAACTTCTACTGCTATCGAGGCTGCATGGAATTCTAGCTTTTTGCATTAAGTGTAGAAACTCAAATTATTTTTTTAGTGTAAAAAAAAATTATATTTTGAACATGACATTGCAGAAACAAAATTTCTGGCTAAAGAACTTGCATTGTTACAACATTCTGAATTTTGTACCGTTGCTGTTTCTTGACAGTGGTAAACTGTTTCATGCACGCATACCTGCTAAAGTAAAGTTGAAACTGTTGCTGTATTTGGTATTAAATGTTGCTGTATTAAAGCTATTTTCAGCTCTGCATTTATAGTTTCCAAAGTCACTAGAGGAATTGATAAATAGAAAAATCACAGCTGCTTCTCTCTTCTGCATCTTCATTGGGGGAGAGATGCTTTGTCTTCCTTTGAAGAATGTGTATGTGATAGGAAGAGAGCCTTTCTCTGAGAGACAAGACAGGGTCACGTTCTGGCCTTTCTTTGCTTGAGGGGTGAGTGAGCTCAGCACTGGTTTGGAAATTGGCTCTGTAAAAAGAAAACTGAAAAGACTGCATCACTGAGTACAGGACAAGCTCCAGAGCAAGATTCAGAGTTAAGCGGCAACACTGGCAAATGATACGGGCATCGAGAGTGGAGGGCTCAGTGAGCCAGATCAGAATAGCACTGCCTAATCCTAAGGAAACAGCCATTTGCAGTAAAGTTCAGCTCCACTGTGAAGGCGGGCACACACTGCAGTCCAAAACAGCACCTGCTGCAAACAAACCCCTGACTCCTGCTGCTGCAGATACATTGCATCAGACAGGGTGTGTTGTGATAGGACAAGGGGTAGTGGTTTTAAAACAGAAGGAGGTAGATTTGGACTGGTCATAAAAAATTTTACACTGAGGGTGCTGGAACACTGGAACAGGTTGCCCAGAGAGGTGGTGGAGGCCCCATCCCTGGAATCGTTCAAGGCCAGGTTGGACGGGGCTCTGAGGAATCTGATCTGGTTGGAGATGTCCCTGCTCCTTGCAGGGGGGTTGGACTGGATGACATTTAAAGGTCCTTCCAACCCAAACTATTATATGAGTCTATGGCTATGTGCCCCTAAATATGGCCATGTGCTGAGAAGGTGTATAGGAAGACATACCTATAAGGGTGAAGTTGAGACTGTTGCTGTATTTTCCGCCTCTGGAGAAGTTATTCTCAGCTTTGCATTTGTATTCACCCATGTCACTGGCAGAGCTGATAGTCAAGTTAAATAAACCAGGGGTCAAGTCTGGCCTGTTTAAAATGGATACCATCTGATTGCGTTTAAACAATGTGTATCTGACAGGTGGAGATCCAGATTCTGAGTAACAGGAGAGGCTCACATTCTGCTTCATCACTACATTCAAAGTCTCCTGAACAGGTCTGAGCTTGGGATTGGATAGCATCTCTGTAAAGAAGAAACTTCTGCGTGAGTTCACTGCACCTATCATCCAAAACTCTCAGATTTTCCCCAAAATATGTTGAGGAACAGGCTATACTTATTTCTGTTGAAATAGAGGGTTATATTTTTTCTGCTTCTGGTAGCAGGCCACACAACTTTGTATTTTTCCAAGTCAGCATGCAGCTTCAAACACTTGGAAAATGCATGTCTTCATACAAAAGAGAGCATATACACACAAAGCCAACTGATGCATCCAGATGAACCAACAAAACCACTTTTGAACTACAGCAGAAAATAGTAGGAGTATAAAAGATAAATATAAATATTATTGGGTGTTGACTGTAGGAGAAAGTAACCTTACATGCTAGTTGAAAAGTAGCATGTGAACTTGAAAGTAAAAGCAGTATTTTATTTGTGGCTATATGTAAACAGGCAGAATTAACCTTGCATAAGTAGACTGAACTTTTGAATCGTGGCAGCAGGAGCCTTGACAGTCTATCAAATTAGTTTGCTTTTATGAGATCATATAAATCAATTTGTAATAAAAACTCGTAATGTCTTTTCAGTGAAAATTGTAACAAACTAGTCATGACTAAGATAAATTATGACTTCTAGAGGGGAAAAAAATGTGTTGTAACAGCTTAAAGCAATTTTGACTGCACGTACAAGTCAGCAAAGAGACAGTTAACTTTGCATAGAAACTTGTAAACTGCCGCAGCACAGATGAGAGCAAAAGATTCAATTTTACACAAAGGTTTTGGATATTTTAAAATCCCTCTCCCTTTTTTTTTTGTTAAGTCTATTTCAGCACATATCTTAAAACAAAAAAAAAAAGATAACCTACCTTTGCCATTTGCAGTAGTTTTCTGAATCTGCTGAGAGATTTGAACTAAGAGAAGAAAAGAAAGCTTTCAGACAAGAAACAATGGTTCTTGTTTAGAAAGATAATATGTAATATGTAATAAGTATGTCCTTGGCTTACGGTAGGAAGACAGCAGAATTGTGAGAAAAAACATCTTCTTGATACTGAGCAAGACAGCTGGTGGAGTTACACTAACGAGATCTTTAAGGAGTGGCTCTACGGGTTGAGGAAGTTGTAAATATGGAAACAGTGCTAATCTTTACTGATGTTTATGTAAAGTTTTTGTATTCCACTTACATTCAGCCTATGGCAGACAGAGCAGTGGGTAGAAGAAAAAGCTGTGGAGTGAGGAGCAGCAGTTTGGGATACCAATGAACGTTACACAGAGTTGTTCTAAAATGTAGCTGACATAATCAGCAGTTCTCCATGTGAGGGAACTGTGTGGCAGAACTGTGTCGCCATGTGGTACACAAGACTGTAATTTTTCTAGCACTGTTCTTATAAGGGAATGAGATCGCTGATTCATGTCAAACAGCCACATGATTTCTAGAGATAATGCAAGCGATCACACGACTGAGACCGAGGGAGTAGGTGGTACTGGCTTGTTTTAGCAGTAATATATATATTTTTTTAATTGTCAAAAAAAAAAAGTACCAAATCTATACAAGTTTTAAGTTCCTAATAAACATTTCTAGATAGCCAGCTTGTTAGGGAAATATTCTGGTCAAACTTCAAGTATTAAACTGTGAGGAGATGAGATCTTGTACAAGAAAGTATAAATCTCATCATGGACTTGAGGTCAACACCACTGCAGAATTTGATGACAAATTTGGTGATCTAATCAGTAATATAAAGCTACCCAATTACAATTACAGCAAGTAGATGTTCTTTATTTGACATCCTCTGGTCAAAGTAAACGTAATCTAACTCTAGGCCCTGTTGTATGTGAAAAAGTAACTAATACAGAGAATGTCTTAGAAGTGGTGGTGTGATCCTTGCCTTATTTCTTATTTGTCTCCAGTTTCTGAAGGTAACAAGGCCCTACAGAGTCTGTCCTCTCCTCCTGTGTAATACAAAATCCCTCGCAAAGCCTTATTTGTTGCAGCATTGCAAAGTTTTATCACAGAATTTTGTGTGCAACTTCCTTCCTCCTTGGTTTTGTTTGTTTTTTTTTTTTTTTTCTTTTTTAGTTTAATTTCTTTAAGACAACCTCCACCCTGCCCTCACAAATGTTTCTTGTGTGGAAATGCTGACAACTAACCACAAGACTGGAATATTTTTTTGCAGCTGGCAGGAAGCACGTGTGAAAATGCAGCTGTCAGAAGAACCGGGACTGTTTGTGCATTTTCCTGTTGTAGGAGCCTGTGGTCAGAAAACAAACAAATAAAAAAGTCTTTAAGACGCTCGCAGCCAGGTGATGGAGGAGGAGCGGTGTTCCCAAAGCTGCGAAGGAGCCTGGTGTCCCACCCTCCCGTCAGGAGGGGGAGGCGGCCGCCCTGCGGCTGTGGCGGGAAGCGGCCCCCGCGCTTATGGCGGGCGGGCGGGCGGTGAGGGGGCGCGAGCTTCCCGCCCTTGCCCTGAGGCGCGGTGTGTGAAGGCGGGAGGGGCTGTGGGCGGGCGGCGGCCTCACGCACAGGTGGCGGCGGTCTGCGGGGAGGGCGTGGAGCTGCCTGGGGCAGACAAATGCTGGTTCGAAGCATTGGGTTCGGTGTGGGAAGCAAGGAGAGCTCTTCTGGAACTGCCTGCGTCTTTCTTGGCTGATCTGGACTCTGCCAAGCTTCTCTGCTGTCTCTTTTCCCTCACATGGAGGTCCTGTAGTTCAGTGTATCTATGTCCTCAATGTTTGTTTTGTTTTGTTTTTTTCCTTGAAATTGGGTTTAGGGGCTGAAATAGGAGGGTATATGTTGTCTTTGACGCATCCTGTTTACCTCAACTATACATGCAGAATTATGTGGAAGAGCTGCATTGCATTTGGCTGTCCTGTTAAGTACTTGTGCCTAGCTCTTTCATCTGCTCAGTCTGTTTACTTTTCAACTTTTACAGTTGCTATGCAGAGCATGACTAAAGACACTTCCTATTTAAAAAAAAAAAAAAAAATTGAACCATTATGATAGCTGAGGTTTACTGATGAAGTTTGTATAAAAGCCAGACTGCAATTGCTAGATTATCACTAGGGGAGTAATAACATGTACTGGTCAGAAAATGATACTTCAGATAAAGTTTATAACGTAAATGATTAAGTTGATATAAAGAAGCTTCCAGAAAGATTTACTTAACTGCTTAGTCCTATAGAGCAAGGAAGTGCTGGATGTACTAGAATCTTGTTAAAGCATAATCCAGTGCACTGTCTGTACTCATGAAAGTTGTGGGTGCCAATGATGCATTATTATTCTCAAGCACTATTCTTGGAATAATGCTTTTAGTTTCTGCTAGTTTATATGAATGTGACTGTGATGAGTATTCAACAGATCTGAAGGCAGATAGCATCTCTATGGCAGTTTTGTAAAAAGCTTTAAGGCAGTATCTTTCTACAACATGGGCTAGAAGTGTTCCAAAATTAAGAGAATGAGCTTCAATAAATGCTGTAGTATTACTCTGAGACAAAATGTTACTGTCTTATTTTGCCCCTGAGCATGGAGAACAGCATCCGTATTGTCCATATGGCATCTACTTGGCCATGTTGTCAATGTGAAACAGAGCAAAAGGCAAAATTAGCCTACTTTTTTTGTGAGGTTCTGCGTACTGGCTTTAACTTTGGATACTAACTAGTTCATTAATCTCTTGAAGAGTGTCCTGGAGAGGAGTAAACAAAGTTTACTTCCATGTTGAATTGGGGGGGGGCAAAATTGGCTATTGACTTTGGACTAATATGATATTGATCAGTTCAACATGTATACATAGAATTCTATAGCATCAGTAAGATACTTTATGAGTTTGGAGTTCCCCTTTTATTAGATTTACATGTTTGCTGCCTGGAATTAATGTGGTTCTATATGTAGAAAGAACTGAATAAATTTAACAAAAAGTAATGAAAAGAAGTCATCCAGCCAAAACAAGTAAGTTAGTCTAAAAAGGAGATGTGTTTCGCTGGTGCTTGTGACAATATTCCGCCTCAGGCAAGCAGGTGGAAGAGAGTAAAAGCCAAACTGAGCTTTCATTTACAAAGTCAATTCTTTGACTTGAGAATGAAAATAGTGTGAGATAGCATTCTGTAGTAAGGCTGTGAAGGCTTCACACTGTATCTGTCCTATTGTAGGCTTCCAGGGAAATTGGTATGTTTCAGCAGAATTATAAAAGTTATTCCCAGTCCTAGTTTCTCATCCTGAGAAGTCTTCTATTCTGGAAGAGCATCTGCTACAGTCTGTGTCTGCAGAGGTTTTGCTAGAAATCACCATATACTGACAGTTATGTCTGGTGATGAATTAAATTAAGTGCTTCTGTTTTGTCTGCAAAAAGGTTTTACTGATATAGCTAGATCATCACAGAATATCATATTTTTACACTCCTACTCAAAATGGCTGTGGTGGCAAGTCTGCTGTTTATTTTAACTGCTTGGTATTTGATTGTGAGAAGATCACTTTTCTAGAGGACAAGTAAGAATAGAAGAGGAAAGGGTATTATCTTTTCTATATGCATATTTAAGATATCTTTAAATTTCTTCTAGTAATCCTCAGGTTCTGAGTGAGAGTTAAATGTAGTGAATGGTTTTCAATGAACTGCAAATTGCAAGGAACATGGTCAGCAGGTGAAAGGAACTTTTGGGTACCCAATTTTACTAACTTAACAGCTCCCAGATCCCCCAGAGATGAAATATCTTTAAATGGTACTTCTTCACTCTGCCTCCTCTCCTTCTTGCCACCAAAAAGGCAAAGACAGAAAAAATTTTGATGAGACACCAAGAACTGAGGTTACTAATGCATTTCTCTTGGGATAAATTCTGCCATCACCGTCCAAAAAGTGTTCCAGAACAATCTGTTCAGGAATTGCTATGAGAAACTGCAGGTTGAAAAATACAGAGCATGCTTTTAATCAGCCTTCTTTACAAACTCATAGATGCAATTTTAACTTTTTCTGCTTCCTAACCCCTGACAAAAATTAATTTTGTTTAAAAACTTTTTTTCATTCAATATGTTAAGTATTTAAAGTAAAAAAAACCCAACCAACCAACCAAACAAAAAACCCCAACAGCAACAAAAACCTGTCAGGACTATGTCTGTTTTCCAGTCCTTTTCAAACTTCTCTTTGTGTACTGTGAGGAGTATCTGCCCCTTTGTGCATCCTAATCAGAAGTTACCAGTAGCAGCAACAGCTGTGTCGACACCTGCTGCAGATCAGGAAGCAGATAAATTCTTCCTCTCCTTTTATCTAAAGTCTGCTGAAAGATTTTCTGTCAACTTGGATCATCTTGTTGAGTGACTACCAACTGAGTTTTACTTATGAAACTGATGTGGAATGATGCTGGGAGAATCATCAAGCAAAACAAAAATAATGGGAATGTACAGAGAAGGAAAAATATTTCCAGAATTAATTCCCTCTTCAGTCGGAAGGTTCTGACCTTTTCTCTGTCGCTGTTCGTACTCTGCAATGAATATTATTGCGGAGCTCGAGTCTGTTTTTCTGCTGCATCCAGAAATGCTGGATGTTAAGCAAAACAAGTGCAAAATCTGGTATGCTGCCTGATAAGCACGCTGTGTGATAGCGACACACGGTGTGATGGCTGTTTCTAAACTGGGGAACTTGTTAACTTAGTAGAAGACAGCGGTTAAAAATGCCCTCAGGTTGTAGAATCAGTTGCTTACGCAAACTACTGAAACAGAGAAGGTTTGAGAGGTGGTATCACAGACCATGATCGTAATGTAAATCAACAAATAGATTTCACACCTCTGAAAGAAGCAATTTCTCTTCTTTTGTCTTATTGAATTTCTAAAGTACATGGAATTGTGTGCTATGTGAAACAAGTAAAGACTTCAGATTCCTAGTGTTCTTTTCAATGTCGCACCGTATCGGTAAGGAAGCATAAAGCCAAATACTGATAATTAACTCCTGTTGTATTCAAAAGAAAAATTTCAGTGTGAAAGCCTCAGTGATATCAGTTATCAGTTTTCTGGTTCTTTCAGTTACTTCTCCGGATCTAATTTGCATTGCCATTTGGAGGAGGTGTTGGATATCAATAATCGTAAGTTTAATTGTGAAAGAGGGAAGTGAGGGAGCCCACAGCGTGCTTTGCTGCTGTGGCCATCTCCCAGCAGATGGTGCCATTGGGAAATGCAATTCATTCTGAGAAGCACAAACTTTCGGCAGTGCAGAGTTTCTGTAAATTATAGAACTTTTAGACTTCTAAAAAAAAAAAAAAGTTAATTTCTTTTTTTCTTTGTAAATATTCAAATCCAGGTATAAAATTTATTTTTTATTCTTCTCTGGGGAGGTTTAAAGAGACACTTCTAAAATAAAGGTAAATGATGCACATGTTTGACGTTCAAGAGAAGATAATATACCTCAAAAACATACGTAGAACAAACTCAGTTAATTCCCAGTTCCCCAGGGGTTTCTCTAGACTTGTGAAAACAGCAATGTTTGTTATAATTCTGTTATCTATGGGTATACTGAAACCAAAGGAACCAAAACGATTAAAGAATCATATGCATCAGGAATTAGGGGATTAGAAAGCAGAGCTGCTTTTCTACTCCTGATTTAGTTACTGGAAAGCTTGTGTTGACTTAGTTATAGATAGAAAGGGCGGTCCCTGCGAGGCAGCCTTGTTGCTGCCTTGCGGGGACCCGTAGATAGACATAGATCTCTGAATTTTTATAATTTTTAAATTAAAATAGAGACAATCCCAAACATTTGTAAACACACCGCTATAGCAATTAACTGTTGTTAAGATCAGTGAACTTATACAAGAAATTATGTGGAGCCTCCACTATCAGGGATAAGATTTTATGATCTCAGAATGTTGTGCCAAGAAAAATGTTTTGTCAGTGAATCAGTGAGATAGAACTTGAAGGCAACATGTGTAGAGACTTCATCTTTTCTGAAGAAACTGAAACTCCCATCAGGAACTTGCGTTTGAGACCAGGAGACAAAGTTTAGGGGCTACAGAGGATTTGCTGGAATCAGCGTGTGCTCTGCGAGGAAGAAAGATGTCAGTCCTAAAGATTGGCACTGTGATGTGCTCTTTACCGTCCTGCTAGCCTGCTGGAGAGCAAATGAAAACAAACAGCTGAAATGTGGTGTGAACTCCTAGCCTCTTTTCCTGTCATAAGGGACTGGCTAAAAACATTGTATTTGCAGAGGGAAAAGTCTGAAAATCTTATTCAGCATTTTGCCCTTAGTTAGGAAAGCAGGCTTTGCCTCTGATTTTAGGCAAAGCTCTGTTCATATGACAGAACTGCAGGGTTTTAGGAAATGTCATATGAAAGCAAGTAGCAGGGGACCCAGCCAGCAGAAACAGGGATCGTGAATTCCCAGATGAGGACAACTTTAAGGGTTTGATTCACTGGGCAGTAGATAAAATGTAATGATTCCCATAGGTTTCAAAGAGCATTGTGTCAGATTATAACGACTATTCTGTCTGCTTCAGAAGGTGGCTTGCGTTTTTGAGGTCAATCCTACTTTTCCCACAAATAGAGTTCTTTATATGATGTATACTAGAATAACTTTGTCTGATCTTATGTATTTCAGAAAAACATATATTGAGTGATTACAAGAAGGTGACTGTTAGGAAAAGATGCAGCTGTATTACTGGCACAGGTACTTTTAAGTTTAAATTCTTTAAGTCATTCTGATTTCCAGTTTAACAATGGAAGGATGGTCTCAAGCCATTCTTTTGTGTTTGAAATGCTTTTCTCGCAAGTTTCATGATATTTTGTCTTAAGTTCCTGCAGTGGAATTTACTTCTTGGATTTTGATCAATATCAGCTGAATTTTCTTCTCTGGGGCAATGCTGAGGGCTTATCAAGAATATGACAGTCTAATTGGCCTGTGGGACCTTATGGAACATCCTTCACCTGGGAGTGAAATCTCCCAACAACCTTGGGTTTTGGCACCATTAAACCTTACTCCTGACCTGGTGCATCCTAAAAGTTGGCCTTTCCACCTGAGTCTGAAACTAGCCTGGCTCCGAACTCAACAATATTGGCTCACTCTGAAGGATATTGGCCCACACTTACTTTCTCCTTTCCTCTCTATGGCTAAGAGAAGAGCCTTCGTCACTCCGTGGGAGAGACTTGGTGTGGTTTTGCTGAGCTTTGTATGTCGTGCTGAATTCTTTTGTGAGGAAAGGGGGAAATCTCCTTCCTTCCTATTTTTTGTTATCAATAGCAAAAGTTGATCTTTGTTCTCCACCTGCCATGTATCCTCCTCCTCTTTTCTTTTAAGTGGCTCAGGAGACTGTTGTTGTCCACCAGCCAAGCCATCAGTCTTTTGTTGGTATATTTCAAACAGACTGGATTAAGCAGAACAAATACTATTGCTAGTTAACCAACTTACTTCTTAGTCATTAACTGCTGTGACTATTGTGCCATTCTGTACTCCCTCCCTGCAAAACAGCTAGATAGATGCTTGTTCATATTGCCGATACATTGTTAAACAGATGAGCGTTTCCCTCCTGTTTCCTTTTGCAAAATATCATGCTTATGTGTGTAATACAAGCATTAAAATACACTTATGGCTTTAAACTATTGTTTTTTTGGGGGAAAATGCAGTTTTAATTGACCCCAGGAGGGGAAAAAAAAAAAAAGGAGGGGTTTCATATAAACAATGAAGCTTGTGAGACCTGTATATGTCTCTCAGACTTCTGTAAATGTATTTAGTATTGTTTTAAACAGTGTTTTAACAAGCCTGGAAAATGTCGCTGGAAGTAAAGACAAGCATTGATTCTGTTTGCAAAAGAAAGAAACTAAGGAATTAAGTGTTGAGCACTCATTGTTCAAGAAGAATTAAATCACTGCTTAGGGAGTTCTGGGGTGCACAACTTGAGAAACATTTTTTTGAAGGCCGTGATTTCAACTCACGGTATCAAATTTATAGACAGAATTAGTGTTAGGGCTTAAGTGGAATGACTTAAGACTGACTTAAGAGTGGAGT
Organism: Chlamydotis macqueenii; assembly: GCF_036417535.1. Lineage (NCBI taxonomy): Eukaryota > Metazoa > Chordata > Aves > Otidiformes > Otididae > Chlamydotis > Chlamydotis macqueenii. The sequence continues at coordinate 4,186,332 of NC_141573.1, forward strand.
GATAAACCAAGAAAGGAATATCCTCAACAACTGAAAGGTATTGAACATTAAATTCCTAAAAGTTGTAGAGTAAATTTTTTTTTCTGGAAAAATGAAATTGATGCTTAAATCTGCCACTTCTGCGTTGTCAGATTATTTATCATAAAAAGCATATTTGGGTACCTTCATTTTTTATACGAATAAGAAAAGTAGAAGAGGAGAAATAGGGACAGGACAGTATCTTTGTAATCCTCTAGCTTTCCTTGTTCTGCCCATCTCTCCCAGCCCCTCCCCATTTGAATATCAAGAAACTAGTCATGGTAATGATTGCATTTAACTTTTCTTTACAGCTTGTCTTCTTCAGAACAATTCCACCTAAACCAAAGCTGATGGCTACTGATTTGCTTTTCTTTAGGCTTTCTTCAGGCTTTTTACTTTCTTTAGGCTTTTGTTCATAATCAGAAAAACCCCCTCCATTTTGTTAAAGGAAGTTGAGTAATTCAAGCGTTCTGAATTTTATGTTCGTTCCTTACTATATCTCACGCAGACGTTTACACCAGTGGAAAGGGAGGCCAAAATGCTGAAGTAGGATGTTTCGCAACTTTACCTCCTCTGATCACATTTGCTCAATTTCTGCTTTCAATGTTTTGGATGCAGAATTAATAATCTCTAATTTAAGGTTGTCTGTTATATTGTCAGGCTACTTGTACCATTGCAAAAAAAAATTAAAAAACACAGAAGAGGTCAGATGATCTCTTAGGGATGCCTGAATTCAAACAGTGTCAAGCTACTAGCAGATTTAACTTTTGCTGTGGAGTATTCTCTGTTTCAGATTGTGCCAGTGCTGCTTCAGATTTTTGCTGAGAATTGAAACTCCAATTAGTTCTTGTGGGGTTTAAGTTTTGTGATTGTGTATGTTTTGCGCTGTTCTAACAAGATAAGATCTTGTGCAGATCCACGGTTTTGAGATGTGATGGTAGTATGAGAGGTACACCTGTCAATATTCTAGTCTAACACAACAGTAGCTGTGGCTTCTGAGATAATTTGAATTTATTGTGCACCCTACAGTAAAGCTGCTCTTTGCCACAGCGAGGATGAGAGACCTAGAAATCAAGGTAAAGGGGAAAAATAAAAAAAAAATTATATAAATGTATTTTCTAAAAGAGTTTTCTGTCAGGATGAAGGGAAATACTTGCTCAAGGATCTGCTGAAGTCAAATAGCAAAGGTAATTTGTGTTTGTAAATGGTTAATTGTGACTTAAAAATACCCATTTTGACAGGAACTGCAGGATAAATGTCATTGGAACTTCTTGTTTTTTTAATACACCTTAAGAAATTAAACAACTCGAATGCATTTGGTGGCGCCCTCAGGAAAAGTCCAGTCACTTCCTGAACAGTAATCTGCCTGTGAGCAGCAGATAGATTCCCATTGTTCGCCATTTCCAGTTTCCAGTAATGGGAACGATTACTTGATCTAGCCAGTTTCTGTCAAAGATCTGGGAAAACTACAAATTTTAATGGCAGAATTTTATCTGTTTCCATAAAACAACGTCAGAAAAAAACAACCTGGTTTTGTTACCTGGAAGCGGCACCTCTGATGATGTATACTGTTTTATTTTGGAATTAAGTGTCTGCTCTTCAGGAACGAGATGTATCTTGCTCTTCTGGTGATTTTCTTGCAGTGTAAGTTTTATAAATAAGGTACATGTGTTTCTGGTTTGTTTGGGGTTTGTTGGGGCTTTTTACTGTTTCCCATTACTGTCTATCAATCTGTAAGCTTTGAAAATAACATTTCTTCCCATTTTTTTCCAGGTTCAGAAGTTTACAGTCAGGAAAGAGGTAGGTAATAATAGGGGTTTTTTTTCACATACAAATTTAAAATAAGTAATTTAGCTAATTCCTCAGTTGTTGGTGTGCATCCATAACAGAGTTTATCTAGATTTGCTGTACTATAGCTCAGTATAAAATTTGGCCATGTAAAAAATAATAATAATAAAAAAAAATATATTACCTGGTGGTGTTTCTTGATATAGTGTTTAAATGAGAGATGTGCTGCTCATACTTCAGAAAAATGTTTTGGTGAAATCTTTCCTAGAGTAATTTGCTGTACTGAGTCATACAAGAGAAGAGATGGGAGTGGGAACTTAATCACTGGCATTTTGTTTTGGTCTTTAAAAAGCCCTCTCATGCCCACAAGCAAGGAGGTAGGATAAAATTGTGGAATATAAATTAAGGGCACTCTCTCTTGCTTTTTTTTTCTTGCAAAAGAAAAGATCATGTCTGAGCAGAATACAGAACTTGCATCCTGAAAAGAATGTGTTTACTTTTTACGTTATCATCTTGCTGACTTCCAGCACATACACTCTGCATACTTCCTTTTTTCCATCAGTAGAGAGAAATGTTTGCTTCTTGCTGGCATGCAGTCTGTTCACGTGCAAAAAAATGTACAACTTTTGCATTGGTTTTATGCCCAAAACTCTCTCTAGCAAGGCCAAATTAGAAATAGCTGGTAAGTGCACATGGCAAGGGACTTCATTAGACACAGGAAAGTTTTCCTGTTCTAGTAGCAAATTTCTAACAGAAATCCTGGCCGATATGGGCGTACCCAAGAGCTGTAAGTTCTAAAGGAAGGGAAAGTGAATGAACTCATAAATCTTTCTTTATACTTGTTCATCTAGCTGTGGGAATAAAAATATTAATTATACCAGTATTCTAGTAATTACAATATTTTAAGCCGGAAGTTACTTATCATTGCTGTGATTATAAACACAGAAGCACTATATATATATTACACATCTAAACATCTAAATTCTTAATTGAAGATATTGGTTCTGCATATGATACTGTATTTGAATTAATCAGAATATGATTGCTAAGGACTCTTGAGAGTATCCCAGATATATTCTATTACACTCTAGTTATCCTAGGCTAGAGATTTAAGATTATCCCAGGCTTGTGAGTTACATTTTTAAAGTGGAATTTGCTGAATGACATAATACTAACATTACTTTCAGATAAAAAATACTGGGCTAACTCCAGAGATTTCTGCTAATTGTGGATTAATTGACTTGGGATTTAATACAACTCTAAACAGGGTTTTACTGTCATTTTCAGTTTATTCAGACAAGTATAAATACAAAACTTTGTTCACCTCTCAGATGTCCTGCCAATTAGAGTTGAAGACAACAAACCATGAGAAATAAGGAAAACCAAGAAGTAGGTGCAAACCTATTCCAGTGTCCTCTGTGTCTGCTAGGGAATTTAGTAGTGTTCACGGCCAAATCAATGATTCTCTCGGTCCCCTAAGGCAAAGACTGAGTAGATGGACAGTGTGTGCTGTGACAATCAGTAGTTGCCTCTAGTGTATCTGTGTAGTGCGAAGTAAAGCTGCTACTGCTGTCAACATCTGTGAGATCTGACCACAAAATGATAACACCTGCCACTAGGGTACAATGAATTAATTTTTGTAATAAAAATGTAGCAGCTTGAGATAAAAGTATTATGTTGGACTAATTGAAAATAAATATAACTCTTTTTTCTTCTGTCCAGTTTTAACTTTCAACAGAGTTCAAATCGAGGTTCAGCCATCTGTCAAAGTAAAGAATGGAGCTCCTATGTCAATTTTCTGTCATGCTGATATTACCAAAAGTACCGATTTCCCGCTGAAGTATAATTTTACAATTTTTAAGGATGGCAAGCTTGTGTTCATGACTGTATCAGACAAAGAAGATGCACGATATGAAATACCTATGGCTAGATCTTCAGATACAGGAGAGTATGAATGTACTGTGGAAGCAGGCGGAAAGATAAAATCTAGTAACTCCTTACACGTTTGGGTAACAGGTGAGTGCTCCTTCAAACACAGCAGTTTTCTAAGACAGAAAAAAAGAACAGCCTTCCAGGGGAAGCAATAATAGTCAGTGCTAAACAGGGTATCTTGCAAAGTGTTTTTTTATCCACAGACGTCACAGTACTTTACAATAGTTTAATACTAAATCCTCATGTTAAGGCACAGAAATGAAATCGCAATCCCAAGGCTACATGGCAGATCAGTGACAGTCAGGAATACAGTCTGTGCCTCCTGTGCTGCCGCCTGCTCTGTCCTGAGCCTCTGTTCCCTAGACTAAAGAAAGTATTAGTTCTGAAAGGTTATGCCTATAGATCATAAACGTGATGAGGGGGCAGGTAGATTACTGGAAAAGTTGGAAATAATGTACAGAGATTCTCACCTTGTGACAGCCATTACTAAAGCTAGTATCAACTGTGGGCTGCTTTAGTAGACAATATTGTATTAGTCATCGTCTTTCATCTCTTATGAGAACAGGGGCCACCTCCGTCTATATTCTTTCTAGCCATATGTTCTTGACTGCAAAGTGACATTTTTCCCCTTGGAAAAGCAACTTGGAAAGAATTCATTCAGCATTAAATAGTTACAGGGGTGTGCAGGGCCTGTAATTTTTCTTCAGAGACCTGCACCTCTAGGTACAGAAGTTGGGATGGCATTTAGTTTCTTCACTTGCTCATTTCCGAGTGGCAATAGGAAACACTGAGGAGGTAGCAGTCTTATCTTCAAAACAGCAAATTTCATACTTCACACATTGCATCAAGATTGTATTACCCTCTTGAGGGACATTTTGTTCCTTTGAAGGTGCCTTGGCATGCACCCACACATGAAAGGAACTGTCCACAAAAGCTCAATTCTTGCAAATTATTTGCATCTGTTCATTGCCATAAATTACTACCATAGTCATCAGAGATAGTGTTTATTTCAGGATTATGCAATGTTCTATTTCTTTTCTTGTTTTCTGTTCTAAGGAATGACCAAGCCAATCCTGACTGCTGAGAAAAAAGAAGTTTTAGAGGGTGAAGTTGTGAAATTACGTTGTGAGCTGCCAGAAGAAGTACCTCCTTTAGATTTCTTTTTCCGGAAGATAAAGATGAATTCAAAACCTAAAGAAAAACACGTTTTTGAACCATACAGAAATTTTTCTGAAGTTAGTTTTTCTGTTGAAGAGGGAGATAATATTTTACAATTTGATTGCTATGGTAGGAGAAATGTAAAACTTGAATTTGAAAGCTCAGAACACAGCAACAAAACACTTGTTACAGTCAGGGGTAAGTTGCTTAGCTTTTCTTCTCATGTTTCTTTACTTGCTGTAATTAAAAAGTTGAGTTGTGAGCTTATATGTATTCTTTTGCAGAACCATTTATAAAGCCTACTTTGAATGCCAAGCCCTCAAGTAATATTACAGAAGGAGACAGAATACAGTTTGAATGCTCAACTGTGGTAGCCCGAATGCATGAAATTGAAATCATACTCCAGAAAAACAAAAAAATACTGAAAGCTGTACGAGATGAGAAACTTTTGAAATACTCTACAGTAGCTACTCTAGAGGACAGTGGTGAATACCTGTGTAAGGTGGAGCAAGGGAGAGCGTCTAAAACCACCAAGCTGAATGTTGTTGTGTCAGGTAACACCTCTGTTCATCTTAGGTTTTACTCAGTGGATTAATATTTAAATTTGGGAGAACTCAAGATCCAAGTGTAACCTCCAGATCCAGGTGTAAATTTTCCTTAAGTTAATGCCTATTTAGAGTTAGATTTCAGTTTCTGATTTTTTGCCTGCCAATACTTTCCAAACAAAATAGTACTTTTAAATAACACATATTAGAAATGGTTTCAAGTGATTGCTAAGTTTGTTTTCCTTGAAAATATAATGTTAAAATAATAGAAATAATATGATCGTTTTTTTTCCCTGATTGTAAACTTTCAATATATCCTTCATTTTGTATACCTTTGAGATAGCTAGTCATAATCTTTTTGGCTCAATTTGATTTAATTAATTCTCTTTTTACCTTGCAGAGTTATTCCCCAAGCCAATATTGTCTGCTTCTATGAGTAAGCTGGATGAAAATAAAGAATTAACTTTGAGTTGCAGCATTAATGGTTTTCAGAAAGCTAACTTCTCTATATTACGGAAAAATTCAAATGGACACATCCTGTTGAAAAATTCTAGAAACTTAACAATGAGAGTTAATGTGAATGATACTGGATCCTATATCTGTAAAGCTGAAGTAAAAGGAATAATCAAGGAGAGCAAACCTGTAAGGATAAATGTTTATGGTGAGTTGATACAGAGGCTTAGAACCCAATGGTGGTGGGGAAGAATCAAAACTGTAAGCTTATAAATAAGCACATCTATTTACGGAATCAGTCTCTAGTCCGTGAACTAGCAGTGTGTGTTAGTTCTTGCAATATTAATTTCTGAGAGATGTGCTTTTCGTCTTTAGCTGTAGAGGATTTGGCCTGTCATGATCTAATCAAGTCAGACTTTTCCAGGACTGGCCCTAGGAGAAGGGAGTTAGCAAGTCTTCTTTCTGTTCCCTTCATTCTGCTAGGTGCCAAATAAACTCTCATTCATTATCATTCACAGGAGCTGGGAATGTTCTGCAAACCTCTCGCTCGTCAGTTTGATCTGAAGCTCTGTCAGTGTCTGCCCTGAATCCCTCCCCCTGACCCTCCAGGCACAAAGATATGAGCGCCAGAGTTCACCTGGATAGCTCTACTCCAGAAAAGCCAAGTTTTTTGCTATCAGTACAACCCCCTCGCCAGCACACTAATAACGAACACGCTAGTTTCCTTCCCTGTCATGGAACAAGCACAGTCGGTTCTCAAGTCTGTAAAGGGGGATTCACTGGGTTGTGACTCACTGTGCTGCAGAAACAGAGGTCCCTGATAGGTGCTGCAGGATCCATCTTGGGTGATACATGCAATAGTGTTTGCATCTGTTTTTGCTTTACAGACTTACTTCTTGGGTCAGAGCTAGTTCTGGAGTTTGGATGATCCACAGCTGTGTCACAGATCCATTTTTTGTTTTCCTTTACATTCTTTTTGTATGCTATTTTATTCAAAGTCACATATGTTCTATTACCTATACTTTTGTTTTATTCGAGTCACGCCCTGCTTCCATTCTATCAATGAAGAAGAGCTTCCTGTATAGGCTGTGTGTGCAGCTAAATATTGTCTATTTATATGTTTTCTAGAAAATAATTTTTTTTTTGGCCTTGTGCAGTGTAATTTGCAACAATTTCTTCTTTTATTCCCCTTTTAGCTCCAGTCTCCAAGCCAACTCTTTCCGTTGTCAGTGGTTTACCGGAGGTGGTGTTAGGGAAGCCTCTACAGTTAATATGTCATTCGGCGATGGGAACACCGCCAATAACATTCACATTCCACAAGGGAAATGAAACTAAGAAAATAGTAACTAATGACACATATGCTACGTTCTTGGATGCAAATATTAGACCAAATGACAAAAGAGAATACAAATGTGATGCTATGAATAATCACTCCAGTGGTAGGAAAACTAGCAATATTCTAAACATCACAGTAATAGGTAAGTCTGTTTAATTCTTCTTCTTGTCTAATGTCATATTTTGATTTTTGAAACTGTAGCAGCAAATGATGGACTAAGCAAAATGGATGTGAAATATTTACAAGTTTTTGCGCACTTGAATTAAAAATAGTTGGAGGTCTGTATCACAGACTAGCTGTCACTAAAGTAAAAATCCTGACAGTAATCTGAATCAAGTTAACTACAATTGAATTTATTTTAATGTTAAAAACAGATCTGACTTGAACTCTTAGGAATCTATTTTAGTAAAATTCATTATTAAAATTTCAGGACCAGATCAATTTTCTTCATGTTTGATTTTTGTAGGACTGGATTAGATGGATACATGATGATACTGGAGGTAGCTTATGATTTTACTCACTAAAATGATTGAGCTAGCTAGGTTCCTGGTAAGATATGTAAATCCACACTATCCCTCTAAATACCTCTGTTACTAGTTGCACTTTTCAGAGGCACTGAGCCTGTGTTCAGAAGCTGCAGTGGCTAAGTAGCAACGAAAGTCAGTCTATTACTATGCCTTATTAGCAATTAGGAGTTACTGTATATGAGCAAAGTCTCTGACCTAGAAATATGTGTGAAGTAGAAAGGGAAAATTCCTCTGCCCATGAGGGAAATTGATAGTTGAAGCTTTAAAAAGAAGATTAATTGGAAGTCCGCAGAAGAAAGCATGATGTCTGATATACGCTGGGAATCTTAGCAGTGCAGATATGAAGAGAAACTGAAGCAAATAATAATTCTGTAGTAGGCTACGTAAGACCGATGTCAGGACTGATAGCTCTCAAAACACGTGCGTGTGGTTTTCCCTGTCATTAAGCATGTAAGGGAGCGTTTTGTCCTGGTAGGATTTTTTAACCAGTATACTGTGTTTCTGTAGATTTGTTTGGTGCACTTAGAGCAGATGGTAGTGACGTTTCATGTGACAATTTCTGGTTTAGATCCTAGTGATTCAAAGGTTTGGCTCAGGAAATTTCTGTTACTGATTTAGGTATGTTCTGTCCCCATCACAAGCAGTTCTCTGTGTGCCCAAAGAACTTATTTGTTAACAATAGGTTTTGTTGTAGGCCTTAAGGAAGTTTCTTGGATATCCTGCACCAAAGATACGGATTGTACTTTGAATTTAATTTGAAAATCTAAGATAAGTAATTGTAGAGAACAGAGTAGTTGTTTGAGGAGGCATATTGAAGCCTTCTGCACTAGATGAAGCTCCGTAACAGTTGCAGGCTTCATGTTGACAGATACTGTCTTGTTTGGGTTCATCTTTGATAGTGAATGTGGCAAGCAGAAATATTAGTCTCCTACTCAAGCGGAAATAAAGCATTGCTCCTGGAGGACCTGATAATATTCTTAATCTAGAGAAGGAGCCAACTGATTGTAGGTATTGACCTTTTATTAAAGGAAATAATAATTTGCCTGTAACATCTTCAAAATGTTTGTCTGCTCAGGAGTGTCACCTCTACCTTACTTTGTCCAGAGTTGGTCTGTTTTGTCAGTCTGATGTTGTGAAATATTTGACTATTTCGGTAGTGGTCCGGCAATATGTGGTGAAAGATACGTAGAGCTGTTTATCCTAAGCATGTCGTTGGAACCTATGTTGGTGTCATTTGACCAGATAGTAACCACACAGCTATTGGAAAAAAATAGTTCTTTGGGACTGTAAGGGAATTGGTGATGGCAAATCCACTGGTAGAGCCATTTTAACCCATATCCTTGGCTCCTTGCTACTTTTCTTGAAGATATCAGCAGTATTTTAGATTTACTAACATGATTACAGCAAAGTAGTCTATTCTTGACCTACTGAAAAGAAGAGAGAATCTTTCTCTACCAAGGAGTTTTCAGTTTTGTGTTCCAGCTTAAACCCAATTTGTGTTGATTTTAGTAAGATAAACTTGTGGTTAACAGGCTGATTGAGTTGTATATGACTAGAACAGATACACCCAGAATTGTTGCATTTCTTCTGAGTCAGATTATTGCACAGTTGAAGGACATGCTCTCCACTCTCTGAGCTCCAAACTGGTCTTTTAATACAGTATTTTAATACAGTATTTGCATTTGTCTAGAGTGTAGAACTAGGACTGCACCTTAAGTTCATCAGTTCCAGCACAATATACTTTGCTAACACTAGAGAGAAGGTGAATGATAAAACTCTGAAGAGATTTATCAAGTGAGATTTAAAGTCAAGGTAATTTGAAATAACAAGTAACAAATAAACAGATAAAAGCATAATCTTAGACAATTAACAAGTAGGTATTTCTTTGCTGGAACTAGCGTATCCCAGCTATTACAGCAGTGGTTCAGGATATATCGTGACACTGGTAGTTCTGAATAGAAAGTCACATTTTGGAGCCTGGTGAGCAAATATTCTGGAGTTCACCAGTCTTGAGGTGGTGGCTTCAAATTCTCTGTATTCTCGCCTTTCTGTCTGTACCAGATCTGAAAAAAGACTTATGTTTTATACAGCAGTCCTCTCTATCGTGGGATCAGTCATAGTAGCTCACGTCTTGTATCTGAATCTGTTTCCTGCTTCCTGTCTAATACAAATACAGCTTCCATGACTAGCATCTTTTCATATCGGATTTGGTTTCCTTCTCCTCCTGTTTCTGTACCAGTGTTGCCTTAATGACTCCCCCTTTACATCTGCCTTGTGTTATCCATGACTGCCCAAACACATTTATAATATTTCCAGAGAAATTTTAGCAAAACAGATATTTCATATCCCAAACATTTAATGAGGCTGCTGACATTCTACATGTCTTCCATCACAGAATGTATATACATTTTTTTCCTCATGTAATTATAAGTGCTGATGCTCATCTGCTCCTGTGATAGCTCTGTATGTGTTAATATACTTCATTTATAAAGCAGCAAGCTTAAAACCTGTATTTTTGCTATGCATATTTTTACAACTTGGTCAAATGCAAACTAACTTCTCTAATTGTTTGCTGTATTCTGTAACCATTAGAATTTGAGATTTGCTTATGCCTTTGAAGATCTTGATCCATTATCTGCTGATATTCACTATTGTATATTAAATGTTACAAGAAAGATATAATGCAGTTAGCATAAAATAGCATAACTACGTAACTATGGAAGCATAGCTACATAAATTGAACTATAATTATTTACATTATTGAACTGCTGAGTGTATTACTTCTGAAAATTAAATAATTTGTAGGGTGAGGTCTGAGGGGCATCCAAAGGAGTTTAAGAAAAGAGGCTGACTGACTTCTGTGGAGTGGATAGAGTTTCCTTCTGTGCCTGCTTTCTTTCTTTATAGTGCCTTCTCCTTTTCCATTTGTATAAAAATATTTACTAGAGGATGCTGTCTGCAGAGACTGTTCAGAAAGGTTAATACTGTGCATTCCGTCTCTGTTTAACTAAGCATTAAAGCAAGTATTTTTACAATACAATATTTTATCATCAAACTTATTTCTAATAATGCTAATTTTTGTTTTCTTTGTGCCTTCCTCTGTAGTACCAATCAGAAATGCCAGCTTGGGCAGTATTCCATATGGAGAAGTGGAAGAAGGCAGTGAGGCTGCTTTTCTCTGCTCTGTGAAAGAAGGATCTTGGCCAATCCTCTTTAAGATTTTTAGAAAAACTGATCGTGAAGTTCTTCTATTTGAAAAAAGTGAAAATGCAGACAGAGTCATATGGCACAAGAAAGCAATGAACAGGCAGGACACAGGGACATATTACTGCATAGCTTCTAATCGAGCTAATGTGGATGTGAAAAGCCGTCCGATAACCATCAGTGGTAAGCTAACTTTTATGACATGCTGCATATTATGTCATCATGACAGGTGAGGTCATATTATTTGGGATGTTACTAAGGATAACTCCCTTACTTGTTTTTGTTCCACCATTCTCAGAAGTTAAACAGAGAAGATCCATTTATAAACACAGATTGTCTGACTTACATAGAAAAGTTTAAGGGATGCTCAAAAGCCAAAGGAGCCAGATGCAAGCTAAAAGCAACCCATGGTACTGAGTTTTTGGTCACAAAGGAGAGGCTCACTAGTAAACTTTGCATGCAAGTATCCTTAAAGTTCTTCCCTAGTGTGTAAGAAGGCAAATTTGTAGTAAAATGAAAGGCTGGGAACTGCAGAAGTTGGTAATGATGACCTGTCACTGTGCATACTCTCTTAAACATGTCTTTCTTTTTTTCCAGTCATCTTAGCAGCTTGGCGGAAAGGAGTCATTGCTGCATTTGTCCTAATACCTATCGCAGGAGCAGTAACTCTGACTTTATGGTGGTTTTTCTGTAAGAAGAAAAAGGGTAATGAATGGTTCCTTTCTGTTTGTTTGGTGACAAATGTATTACAGTTAAACTTGCATTTTTTCAGGAACAAAGGCTTGTGGGAGTGAGGCTTCAGGAGATGACTAAATAAAATTTTTAAAACCTGAAAATCTACTTTAAAATATCAGGTGGCCCAAATTAAGCTGGAAGTGTGCTGAAGCTTTCTGAGTATATTGGGCGGAATGGGAGCATCTAACTAATGGTGCTGAGAAGGCACTAGTGAAGCAAAGGTTGTTGGACACAGGCCAGGATTGCACTGTTCTGATGCAGTCCGATGTCTGGAATTCAGTCCTGTGCAATGCAGAGGCAGACAGAGCCTGAAGAGTTTTTTGATCCTTTACAGAGCTATGAAAATTTGATTTGAGGTCCCATCTCAGGTGTAACTGAGGTACTTCTCTAGTCATGAAACAAATTTAAGATTATCATGTTGTGGGGTTGTTTTTTTTTTTTTTTTTTCCTTCTCACACTGTAATACAATTTCACTTAGGGATTTGTGGTTTATCATTAAGGTATTCTTTCAGATCTTTTTCTTTTAGAAAATAAGTAGTCCTAGTTTATCCTGTGATACGCTTCAAAACATTTGTGAAAATTTGGAGTGTCTGGATGTCCTAGACTGCTTAAATTGGCCAGGCTAAAGACTGGGGTCTGGGATCTTGGGTTCTCTGTGAAAGAGACATTTAAGGGACCTGAGGGATACATGGGATGTAAGGCACTAGGTAATTAATTTTGTGATAGCCAAGAGAAATTATTCTGACTTGGGCAGATAATAACTTTTTTAAATTTTATTTTTACTTGTAAATTACTTTACTTGTGCAATCTATTAATAGTTGCTTTTGTTTTTCTCTGTCAAGCTAAAGGACCGTCCATGGAGATGTCTGGGTAAGATGGCTTGCTTTATGGTAACTGTGAAGTATTTCTGTTTAACGGGCTGGAGGCCTTCCACCGTATGAATATAGCTTATTGTGACACACACCTGCAGACAATAGATGGTTGTGCTTCATGTACCACCTGCTAACGCAACAACAGGATGAGGAAATACTCTAAAAATAGAAAAAAAAGGCCAGCTAAGAGAAATAGAAGAATGTCAGGCCTGCATTTGAATGCATTTAGATATGGAATTAAAAATACAGCAGTCTTAAAGAAGAGTAATGCAAGAGGGAACATTTTTGACCTTAAAGTTTGTTTGTGCTTCTCTTAAAGACAAAGGCAAATTCATTAGCTTCATTAGCTTCATTCATTCATTAGCTTCAATAGTTAAGACTATGCGGTAGTCAGTGTAGACAATGACTGATCATTGCATATCGTCGTTGTTTTTATTGACTGGTTTTAGATAATTACATAACTTCTGTTGGTTTGCTTTTCAGTTCTGCCTTGTCTACAAACTTGACAAATGAAAAACTGACAGGACAGCACAATGATGGAGACTGCTATTTAGGTAGGATATTTTGGAGTAAGACTGTTAAGTGAGTTGGCTTAGTTAAACATTTGTTTAAAGCTTTGGACTTACATGGTTGTTGTTTGGATAGGGCCCAGCGTTTTGGGAATGCAGAGAAATATCAATAACATTCTCCCAAGTATCTTCTATCATTTTGTCTTTGTACAGTTCTTTATGAGTGCACCTTATACAAAGATTGGTTTATAAGTCTGCTCAGACGCTTCTACCAGGCAGTCGGTTAACAATATTACAGGTGGAGTAATCATGGTAAAAGAAAATTACTTTCTGGTTTTGATAGTTTTGACACAGCTGCAAAAAAAATATTTCGGAGAGGAAATTCTAGTTGTGGCACATGGTCCTGTGATGTGGCCACAGTACAGCAATGTTAATTGCTGTGGCTGAGCACCTTTAATTCCAGGATCTCAATGCATTTTATGAAGATAGGTGGACATATTGTTTAGAGCACCTGATATAAACAAAGCTACCACTTGGATGTTTTTTACCTTATCATTTTAAAAGCCACATTCTTCCCACCTGTGTTATGCGAATGTCTTAGGTGTGAATGTAAAAGTAGAATTTCTCATATGTAAATAAACATAATAATAAACATAAAAAATAATGCAGTTGCAGCTCGTTCATTTGATTGGTTACAATAAATATTTTGTCAGCCTAACTTTTGCTTTAATATTGTAGGATCAGGTTACATTGAAGACAGTGAAAATCACATGAAATCAACAGATGAGAGTAAAGGTAATTTCATACTTAAACAACATATTTAAAAATTATTTTATGATTGAAAGTTGTGATGTTTTCTAATGGTAGCAATCAGGATTTGATAGGTCCTGTCCTTTCCTTTTTCTCTTTGATAGTGGGAAAAACTCCTTCCTTTGAGTTTAGTTCTTTTTCCTTACATGCAAAATGACAATGATAGGGGCCCATTTACAAACTGCATTGGGAAGTCTAATTGGTTGTGCTGGATTCCAGGCCATCTAGTGAAGGATGGTATAAAAATACAATTTAAACTCAAAATTTTAAGTTCAATACAACAAATATTCAGATTAAAAAAAAAAATTTGTTCTACAGATTTCTGCTTTTCTTACTTCTGTGTCTTTTCTTCATTTCTGCAGATCTTGAAATACTTAAGCATTAAACCTAAAAATAATATGCTATGAAATCTGAGTAAAATAACCTGCCAGACACCTTGAGACACCATGTGCGCTATATATATATATATATTTATTAAAACATGTCATCAAGTACTGCATCATCTAGCACACTTTTAAAATATTTAGTCAAAGAATAATACTTAAATATGTGGATATTGCCATCTGAAAGCATAGTGTGCCCTATGTGTTTTTGTTTTATATTGATATGAAACTATTCTCGTGTGCTAGATGCAATTTCTGGTGGCTTATAATACATTTTGACTTGGTTGTCTATTGGACAATGAATTGAAAGATAGTTGGAAAGGCATCTAGTTAACTAAAGATGAAAGTTAAACTAAAATTAATCCAGAGCGTGGAACTAGACTCCTGCATGAGGACAAGCCTGTATGTAACATAGGTGTCAGGAATTTCTAATCGATAATTCTTTGATGCAATTCTGAGTGTGCAGGGCAGCACTGTAACACAAAACTAAGAGAAAGGCACTGCACTAAGTAAATTTCACAGGAGAACTTGGATATAACCTTTGGAAACTCTAGCTCCGTGACTCTTGTTTTTTCCATTGTATGCTACCTGTTTCAGATGAAATGGGCTCTGGTCTAGTGATCTGCCTGTGTGCCAGAAATAAATGGATTCAATCCTTACCTACTGTGAATTGGGCAGCTTCATTAAAACCAACTAGGCTATTGCAGATCTCTCCATCAGATGTGAAAAACAAGTCTATTATTCATATATCTCTAAAAATAACAGTATCTATGCCGTATTTGTGTGGCAATAACTTTTACTTCAGCAAGCAAAAGGAAGGAGCTTATAGCTGGTGTGTGGAAGTTATTCCATTGTGGCCTGAATAAGTCAAATTAGAACTAGAGAGACATTCTCGTGCAAAACAAACATACAGCAGAAACACAGGAACATAAGGGTGTATTGATTGTTCTGAATCACTGAAGCATCTCACTTAAACTTTGTTATTAACTAATATGCCACCTTAAACAATTTCTGTTTTGTTCAGCTTTTTTTTTTTTTTGTTTTGTTTTTTCTTCTCTCACCGATGCTGTTGGAAGGCTGCTCCAAAACTTTGCTGTTCTAATCATTAGATCTTCCTCTAATTTCTGTTCTAAAAAATCTACAAGCAGTTCTGCAGGATTCTAGTCTGGATGACTGCTGTGGTTCCTTCCAGCTTTTACAGAAATCTAGTACAAAACCATCTCCACCCTAAGGAAAAGACAGAGTAGAAAGCAACAGCTGTTCCTTGTGTCTGTTGGAAAAATAGTGGTTTATGGTGACAAGACAGTACTTGTCAGCCAGTAGTCATAGTAAATCAGGTGTCTAATCATTGTCAGGCTGTTTGTGGGGATTGTGGCAGAGAAGCATTTTGAGGAGGAAGATGGGTTGCCATTGTAGATGTTCTGTGGAGAGCTTGAAGGGCAGCATAAGAGAAAAGTACTGAAATTGCTTATTGGCAAAGCAGAAATTGAGAGTATGCGAGGTGATGAGGGAGGCCATGAAAGATTTAGAGAGAGCTTTAAATGTGAGGAAAGTGGAGAATGGGAAGTGTGCTGCCATCACAGCCTTAAAAAAGGAGGAAGAAGTAATGGCAGGGAGAGAAATAGAAGCAAGGGGAGTTGGAGCTGGAGTAGGAATATGGGAGAACCTCACATAATTTCCTGCTCCATTTGTGTTGTGCGACTTTTGAAGCTGTTAAATTGAAAGTGTTTTAGGTACAATTTGCATGTCCCACAGTTTCAGAAATCTGGCTTGAGTTGGTCTACTGCCTTCCAGTTTGGGGTGACCCTTAGGGATGGGTTGACCTTACAACTCTTAGCAGAGTAACTCACATTGGCCAGAAGTAGGGCCTGATCCTGGACCTATCAAAGTGGATGAGGACTCGTCCATTAATTTCAGGGCGACAGGATCAGGCCCACAGCTCAAATGAAGCATGCAGTTATACAAAGAAACATCTTCTTGATATTTTTGGGGCAGGACCTGACCTTGAGAGTGCTGAGGTGGAGTACACTGAAGTTGAAGTATCAACGCTTGATCCTCACAGAGGTAATAAACTGTCTGGCCTCTATGGTTATGTTTTTGGAGCAACTCTGGGCATGTTGCTGCTCCCTGACACTGGTCTGATATCTGCACCCGTGAAAGTAAGAGCAGGTTGTGTTTTGTGTGCATGAGAGTTTCATGCCAGTAGGGCTCCTTAATCTAGACGATGCTGCAGCAACCATGCTGCTTTTCATTGCAGCCGTTCTTCCACTGTGATCCTCTCATACACTTGCCCTTCCCGTCCACGTGAGGTCTGTGCAGAGCAAGGCCCCCAGTTGGAACTGTGGCTGTAAGCAGAAGGCAGCCTGCTGTGAATCTGCATGCTATAGAGTCCAAATTCACTGGGAGCCATTTGAGGTTAGCCCCAGGGTAGCATAATGGAGAGAACAGGATTTCCTCCTTTATAAAGGAACTGGTCGAAGGGTCAAAGCTGTAATTCACTTGTGATAGAAAAGGGAGAGAGACCAGCGTAGATTCAGACTCTCAGTCTGGAAAGGCCTGGAGACCATCCTGGATTTTGTGGCACGTTAAGCAGAGAAATGAGAATATTCATGCCCAGGTAACTTTGGCCTCCTACCTGTATTTCTATGGTAACAGTAACCAGACCCCACAGCGCGAGGCTGAGGTACCTGTCTCTGCAACCTTGAAGGAGAAATATCCACTGAATTTTATTCTCAACACCCCAATGCAGACTTCAATAATTCTCTGTCATCTGGAGAACTGTGATATCATTATCCCCTTGTGCTGAAAGCTGTTAAATCTTTCAGAAATTTTCAAAAGTTTCAAGTAGCTAAGTGTGAAAAAAACCCCATGAGCTATGTCTATGCTATGCTCTAGCTTCTTTGCTTTAGCTGAATGAGAAACAGACTGAGGAAAAAATGGATAAATTTGCTTTTTCCTGGGAGGAAGGACCACTCACTTATTTCAGAGACCAAAGACATGATTGTTTAGTTAATAATAACAGAGGTTTCGGCAAAAGCGCTCGCTCTTCAAGCTTGGCAGCAAAGCTCTCCTGGAACAGCCCGTCCTCCTATTCTTTTTCTGTTTTCACTTGCTGGTATCATTCATCACAGAGTTTTCCCTGTATTCTTAGCATGCTATTTATCCACCTCTACTAAATTCTACACTGAGAGACTGTAGTTGTTGTACTCTTTTTCAGAATAGGGCTAATACTTAATTGTTTGAACTGTTTCTGAGCATGCACTACACAATACAATGGTGTAGAACGGTAAAGATAGGCTAGTGCAGGATTATTTAAAATTAAAATCCCTATTAAATGGTGAAGTTATGCATAATTATTTAAATTAAAAGCCCTATTAAAAGCAAGATCAACATATCTAAAAAAAGCTTTTTCGTGCCATTCCGGATATATAACACTATTCTAGTATGCCAGAGGAGTAATAAGATAGTATCCATGCTATGTACACTGAACTCTGTCAAACTGCATACTGCAAAATAACGTTTAAAAGAAAATGTGTAAATGAGATCAGATTATTTTAACTGAACGCTGTCTCATGTTACAGACCTATGTATGACATACAGAATATTAACTGATTCTATAAGACTGACCTGTGCCTCAAGTATATTGGGATATGGTAGCTCCCTAATCTGTTTCTTTTGTTGCACCCAGTGAATGCTTAGCGAATGCCTACTTTGGTTACATAAATGGCACTGCCTATCACAATAAGAACAGGATAAGATTTATTATTGGGAAGAGAAGCAAAGCCAAGTTTCTTTTTATACCCTTGTAATAACCATGTACTTACAAAAACAATTCAGCCATAGGACTGACACCGATACTTCTGCCACGTTCCTGTTACTGTACAAGTTTTGTTTCAAATCATAATATTCTTTCATGTCTGTCTGTGGGTTATGACCAGTCCTTAGGGAACACATCTTTCAGATTATCACCTAGCTCCAAATCCCTATCGCGCCCCTTTTGATCCCACCTATTTTCTGAGTGAAAACAAAGTGTATCATGCTTCCCTTTTCTCTAGGCACGCATATCTCATCCAGCAGGCTGCATGTGAAGTCTGATTCCTTCTGCCTTTTGAAGAACTTCTGATTTCTTTGATCTTTCAGGACTAATTTAAAATTAATTTATCTTCCCAATCGTTTGTTCCTTCTGGCACTGTTGTCAATGTCAATACTAATGTTCATCTCAGGAGCAGGAAAATCATATTTTGTGTATTGTGAAAGATTACTGTAGTATAAGCTATAGCAGTAGCCTTTATGTCACTTTTGGGAATCAGGAATAATTGAATGCCACCTCCGAACAGGTTTACATAATCTTGTCTTTGACAGTAAAGAACTACTTACATTTGAAAACAGTGGTTTCACTCTGTTTTTCCAGCCGTGTCTGCACTAGCTAGTCAGTTCTGAAATACTTTGTAACACGCTATGATGGCAAATAGGCTAGTGCATCAAGAACTTTCTATGTACTATGCTTCTGTATGAGGAGCAAAAACCAGGGTTCATTACAGGGTTAGTGATAGTGAGCAGTAAGCTTGCTAGAAGCAAAGTTTCACGGCTTTATTTTAAAACTTCCATGTGGGAATAACCTGATACCCACTTTTTGAAGTAGAAGTGAAGAGGCTAGACAAACACGAGGTAGAGCTGGGGCTACACAGCTACAGCTGTTATTTTTTAGCAGAATGTTAATTTGGTATTTAAAGAGGTGATAATTCTAGAGAATGATTAAATTGAATACATGTGGAGATTATATGCTTGAAAAAAAATACAGTGCTTCTCTTTTCTAAAGCTTAGTTGTCAAAAGATGACAATGTGATTTAGAGCCTTCATTGTTAATCTGAGCAAAACCAAAGGCCGGTGCTAAAGTAAGATCAGGAAATATCCCTGAAGTGAGAAGGGAAAAACCACTAATCATGGATGAGTAAGAACACACTCTTTCTTTTACTTTTATAGCTAATTAGTTATCTGCAGGGTGGCAACTTTATAAATTTAGTGGGAACAAAATGTCAACTCATCCAAATAATTTCTCCTAGCACATTTTTTCAGTGCTGAGACGACTTTTGGAAGATTATCAAAGAAAATAACATGGGCAGTGGCATTATGTCACAATTTAATGAAATGGATCTGAAAAAAAAAAAGCCAACTAAGGAAATGCCTCCCACCAAGTCTTTCCACAGAGTCAACAGGAGTAGATTTAGGACTGTAATCTGCTTTAAAAAAAAAAAAAAAAAAAAGTTCCAAACAAAATGAGCTACCTTTCATTAAAATTCTGATAAGATTACTTCTTACTTCATGGAAATTGAATTGATCATTTAAGCAATAGTCCATAAGCATACGAAATGTGCTTCCAAGATCTTCAGACTGTTCATGCCAAAACTGCAAGTTTGAAAGTTGTGATTAGGCAGTCGGTGAAGTGTAACTCCCACTGTGGTTGAAATTAATAGCAGTTTTGCAATTCGGTTCTGATGTGTTAGCTCACAACATTTAAAAGATGCTTAACAGAATTAAAAAAAAAAAAAAAGAAAGAAATTAGCTTTGGGAAATTAGAATGTGGTGCCAGAGACAGTTAGGTTCTTCAGAGCGATGCAGAACAGCAACAATCCTGATTCTGAGTCTGGCTGCAGATCAATACATCTGAATTCTTTAGATTTTTTTTTTTTTTTTTATAGCTAAAGTACAGGACTCTGTATCTAGAAATGTGAATTTTCTTTCCAGTTTCTTGCACAGAGAAAACTATTTTTTTTTTACCTTTAACTAGAAAAATCTAACTTCTTGGTTTATTGAAGATCCACATAAATTGGAGGTGATATTTATAGAATTCTGAGATTTTCGAAGAGATCCAGTTTAACTGAGGTGAACGAGCATTTCTAAAATACTTTGAGAGCCTTGAACAGCAAGCTCTTAGACTCTGTCTGCATAGGCCTTTATACCAAATGAAGGAAGTGGTTTTAAATGCACAGAGTTCTGGAGCACTTTGCTTTACTATGGTTGCCCGGAGATTCTTAATCTACAGTCATGCAAGAAATCAAGGAAATTGTTCTAATCTCCTACTAGCCAGAGCTCTGTTTACACTGACCATAGAGAAACTGATTTCTTGCAGTTTTCAGGTCTTTAGACAAGGCTCTGCCCCTTCCCTACCCCTGGGGTAACTGCCTGTAGTTTGGTATTGAAACTCTGTGGATAGGTTTTCACAGAGGTCAGATGGCAAAAAAAAAAAAAAGAGCTTTTTGCTTTCCATCTCATACAACAGCAGAGGTTTACAGGGGTTTATTTGTAAACCTAAGGGGCCAAAAAGTATATGTCTAAGACTAACATTGCATTTGTATCCCAGCTGTGTCCTTGGAGGCACAAATCTTCTCCGTCTGCTTTTTCTCCTTTCTTTCTTTCTTTCCGCAAGCCTCCTTAGCCTTCAGTCCCGCTGTGTCCACGTGATCTCAGTGCACTAATGGAAGAGTCCACCATGCTGAGGAACTGAGAGGAGACCTTTCCCAGATAGTACCTAAGTACAAGCTGTGCAGTGTGAAATCTGCAAATATTCTTCTGAGGCATTTCACAAAGAACAGCAAATTAGAATGGTTTTGTGCCCATAAGATTTAATCAGGCTAGTTGCCCAAAGAGGGTGTAGTTAGTCTTCCAAATGATAGATCTCCTCGGGTCTAGGATCCCTGAATCCTTAGAACAAATTGAAGAAGCTCTTCAAAGTGGTCCAGAGAAACTCTTCTCTAGTGCTAGATGTCTCTGTAAAATTAAAGCAGTATCAATTTAAGTTGAGAAGATTATTAGAATGTAAAAGGCAAATTCAGAAAAGGAAGCCTATTTTCATAATTGTTTTTATATAGAGGGAGAGAACCTCCCTCTCAGAACGTTACGGTCTGGGGTTGGGGGCGGGGGGTGTAGTTGCTTTTTCATGCAGACTCCACAGGCTCATTGCTGCTTATGTAACTGCTTCCTCTGAAAGTAAAACAGTGTGTTCTGTTTGTTTAAGGAGCTTTTCATAAGGCAAACAAACAAAAAAAAAAAAAAAAAGAAAGAAATTGATTCTGTGCCAATACATTTTCCAGCTCCTGTACAGAAGGGGACTGAAACAGTTTATAGTGAAATCAGAAAAGCTAATAATGGTAAGTAAGCTAGTGAAAAATTAAACACATAAAGGAAGCATTTGTATAGAGATTAGGGATAAATTTTTGACTGAACAGTTTAGAAGACAAATGGCATAAAAAGAGATTCGAGTCACATGGGAACATGTGACTGAAGGGCAGCTACGAAATCACAGATGTTGATAAATTGTGTAACACCTTCATTGTTTCTCATAAACATATGATATTTAACACGGTGAGATTAATATTTGTAACATCTACTTCATCAGCTCATTTGCACTGTGTCTGCTAAATAGTTTGGCCATATATCTGGATCTGAATCTGCAGCTGAACGTGCCCTGTTAGGGATAAGGGTGCTATGCTGTGTTATCTCAAACTGCTCATGAACAACACTGTTCCTCTTAGTTGAGCATGTTTGCCACGTGTTATAAAATATTACACTGGTTTTGGATATAACCCCAGCAAATATCTTTAAAGCCCACGACAACAAACTCTAAAAACTTTTAAAGCAATATGATCACTTCAGTAGGGTGGGTTATTTGCTTTGAGCATCATAAAAAATTGTCTCAGATTGTATGTGCTAGCCCCTCTACCCTTCCACCTCCTGTAACACAGACGTTGTATGTGGTCATTAGCAGCTTACTGGCAATTACTGCCTATAAATGTTCTGTTAGTAATGAGTTCAGAGACAGTAAGTTAAAAGCATTTCTTCGTAGTTTGTCAAATACTAAATCAGAAAGGATTTCCTTTCCGTTCTTTGTGTTAGGAAGTCTAGATTTGTAAATATTAGGGCTGTAAACTGTTCAGGTCTTGTCCCTATCCATGTTACCAATTGGGTTTGTTGTCTGCCATTTTTAATTTTTGATCCTTGTGTTTTAATTTGCTATTTTTCTATTTTATAAGGGATTTCCCATCTGTATTCTGTTTCTAGGGAATCTTTCTTGTGAGGGTCTCCAAGTACTTGAGAAAACATTACTTATTTTTCCCTTGTGAGGACTTATAAGGCAATTTTAATCTCCATTTTACAGCTGAATAAACAGAGATTAGGTAATTTGTTTAAGGCAATGTGTTTAGAGAGTGACAACACTGGGAACAGAATTTCAGGATCCTGACTCCTGGCTTGGTGCTGAGCCTATATCTTGTATTCATTTTTCACAGCCTTGCAGTGACAAGCAGAATATCCTTTACACAGAAGAACAGGGCTAGGCATTTCAGGTAGGATCACGAGGAGAAAAAAAACAGCGTCATGAGGAAAAAAAAAAATTAATTTCAGGGCTGAACCCAAAGACCGCTACTGTTCTGAAACATTTTCCAGTGAGTGTGGAAAGGAACAAGCTGCAGAAGCTGACTATATAATCCCTCGCTTGCTTCCTGCCAAGGTGTGAAGCCGATTGTTACACCTTTCACCATTTCTGTTTTTGACATAATGGAAAGTGTTATTTACTAGAAGGATGTTTTGTGAGTTGTAGTGTAAACTCAAGGTTGGTACAGAGCTGTAATTCAAAGCACTTAAAAGACTGCACTTGCCATAAAGTGGGAACTGTAATAAAATGAGATATAATTGAAAGATTGAGCCGAATTAGCCAGATGATATGCAAATACCTCTTAATCTTAGAGTCCACCTGCTCTTTTATGCATAACATTCTACAGTTTCAGTTATTCTTGGAAACATAGTAACAGTTTATTGTTTTAATCACGTCTGCTTTTCCTGACTGATACACAGGAAAAGTGTTTCAAATAGATAAGCAGTGCATCACACAGCTATGCAGTTGCTTTGGGTAGCTACACTACAGTCTGTTTAAATGTAACATATACTTTGATTTTTGATAGGCTGTGTGCAAAGTGGCAAAGTATAAATGCAGTCGGAGGATCCCTAGGAAATAGATCTATCTTCCTAAGTGCTTTAATATATATTAATAGAAGTATGTCAAAAGCCAATTGTGAAAGATGTTGAACATTACTAGTGGGTGCAGAAGTTGGTTTACCATTATGGTCTTCTCTATGTTTCAATATTCTTTGAGATTTTTTAGCAAATGCCTAAGAGTACAGTCTACTTTAGGAAGTTAATGGTTCAGACAAATGTGTCCTCTGGGGAAATTACATTTGTTTGGGAATTGGCGTCAGCTACACAGTTTGACAGATTTAACACCTATGTAACATTTTATTATTATTTGTTTGCAGGTAACTGTTGTGGTTTGGATTTGTTTAATTAGAATTAATTGAGTGGTTTGTAAGCAATTTTGTGTTTTCAAGGAGTTGTCTGTGTATTCCAGAAATTGTATCCACTAGAGAGGAAGCTGAAGAGCTGTCAGTAGTTGTTATATCTGATGCGATTCTTTGTGACTGAGCTACAATATCCTCTTCATTTTTCTGATGGCTCTCACTGCTGTCCCCTCTAAGGCAGATGCCATGCCAGTAACCGACTTCTCTTGTATTTTAAGTTCAGCTATTGCTTGTCCTTATCCCAAATCATGAATCCATAGTGCAAATAATGCTCTGACCTTTCCTAAGCAGTGTGCTGAGCATCTGCCATTATTCCTTTTCTTTTTATTTTCCTGGTATTGGCTATGTTATCTCCTGTTACTATTATTTTAGTGTCTCCATCACAGTGTGATAAGACTTCCATCCTATCAGCTGTGCTGCTTTCCTTATTCTGAGTACCAGGCCTAAAGAAGTGTTACCTTAAAAACAGACAGAAACAAACTGTCAAATGCACATTTCAAATCCCAGATGACCTGCATGTGGTTAACTACAGTTAACCGTTAACAGTAGGAAAAGCAGATCATTTGTGAAATTCAATTTTCAGGTGTATTTTGATTGAAAGTCAAATAATAGTACTGTAGATAGAGAATGTCTGTCTCTTTAGTTGGACGCTAGATTTCCTCTGATATAACAAGAGGTTTAAGGAGGATTCTGATCACTAGCATTGTCTCTGGAAGCAATTCAAAGAGCATTGTTATCAGAAGGTTAGTTTAATTCAGAGAAAGAAAATTTGATGTTCAGAAAGCTGACCCAGGTATTGATATAAAACCTTTTCTAGAGGAATAGGCTGTAATGTTAGTATATTGGGGAATGGTCACAATTAGTACCAGTCAGGTCAATAACACCTTTGTCTAAAAGTCCTTCACACCTATCAGGATGAGCCAGTTTCCTTAAAATACTGCTTTCTTTGGTTGCTCTGTGAAAAGGTCAAAGTATATTGGGAGTCAGGAATATCCAGCCTAGACCCAGAGCTGTTGTTTTTTGTTCAAAAAGAACTGAGACAGATCGAGACTTAAGCAAAACAGGCAATTGTCTAAATCAACAGACTGCCAAGAATGATAAAATAACTGTGGCCCTGCTGCCTACTTTGCCTGCGCTGGAGTGCCAACAGGCTAGGCTAGCAGCTGATGCTCTTCCTGAGGGAGGGCTCAGGATGTGTCAGATGCTAAGTGCAGCTGGGTGGGTGGAGGCTCTTTTAGATGCATGATTTACTTCCATCACACCTTTCATCCTCCCAGGAGGCAGCAGGGACAGGAAGTCCAAGCATCTCCGTACTGGTTCTTTATGTCAGCTCCACCTCTTCCCTCAACATTGATCTCAGTTCTTGGGGTAGCACAGTTCTGTTCATATTGCTGAGAAGACTAGAGCCAACTCTAGTTTGCAGATTTCCTTACTTTTTTTTTCAGGGCACTTCTTGTGGAAGACAATATGTTAGAACATTCTTGCTCCTTCAGTGAACTCTGTATTAGATCCAAAGCTCACAGAAACCAGTGAAAGGTGGTTGATGTATGCTGAATTGAACACATAGTGGCTTATTCCTAATTTCTTATTAGGAAAATGTAAATCTAGTGAATAAAATGTAGAGCCAACCTTTGTGCTTCTAAGTCTGGAAAAATTGATTGGTCACTTGGAAGCAACTGCAGTAGTGAGACAGGAAATTCTAAGAGTCCTATTGCAACTAACAATGTACTAAGGAAAAATAAATATATCCAAGTGGAAAGAGGCATGAGAAATCCCCATTGGATTCAGTGGTTTGGAACAAACTATTAGAAATCAGTTCTAGCAATCAGGAAACCTGCTCAAATACTTTCCTGCTACTGAGCCTGAGGCTTAACACCTCTGTGCCTAGCCAGACCTTCCCAGTGCATGCCTTTTTCCAGCACAGAGAAAACTTACAGGGTCTGGAAATTCATTATGTTCTCTGAAACTCAGCCCTTATGAGCACATGCTAGTTGTATGCAGTCCAAAATCATGCAAATAACCTGTCTCTTCTCCAAAATAAAAAACTCTTTGGATCTTTAGGTTTCAAGACCTGTTCTAGACCAAAGCTTGGGTCTGTGAGACATTGATTCCAGAGCCAAACACTTAGAGTAGCTTCAGCCAAAAAATAGGCAAAGCCAGATGATTTCAGTAAGGCACAAATACAGAGGGAGATTCTGACCTTGCCTGAACCTAAGCAAGGTTCATGCTGAATTGCGTGCATGCCCTTCTGTAAGATCTGTTCCCAAGCTGCTTGCCAAGATTCTCTGTTAGAAGTTACTGCTCTAATAAAAGGCTTGGCAGAATGTGAAACTACATTGTGTCTGCAGTTCGGCATCTTCAGTTCATAATCTAGCATCTTAGCTTTCACCAGTGTTGGAGATGGGTTTGAGATGGATTATGAACTGCAGCTCTTTAGATATATATTCTCTTCTCCAGAACCTATAGCAATGAGAAAGGGAGGAGCAGGTGGGGATGAGAGTATCTTAAATTCCTGTCATGAATTCATTCATTTGTAAAAATGTGTTCTTTGAATTTAAAATCTTGTCAACTAAAAGCAATAGCAAGAGTTTAAATCCATCAGAAATCCATAAAAGCTCCTGACTTGGAAAACTTTTAGAAATCACCAGCACCAGACCTCCAACTCTGATTCCTTTCGTGAAATATGCAGCCTCTGGTTTGCCCTGCCTATGGAAGTTTGACCTTTTCTTTTTTTTTTCTGTATATGACTAGAATCCAGCATAACTCATTTCCCTGGTTTTGTTAGTAAGGGAAAGCCAGGTGTCATTTGAAAATCTCTGTTCTCTTTCTTCACAGTAAAATCAGTGGTTTCAAGTAAAAAACACTTTATATTTTTAACAGGAATGAAATAACAGGGTTGTCAAAAGATTGACATAACAAAGAACAAGAAAAAGCACCTTATCATTGTGCTTTCATTAGAAGCTACCTGCTCGCTTACCTGATTGGTACCTTTTAGAAATCATACAGTTTTCCAGCAGCCCTCTCAAAGGACACAAATCATTACGTTCTCTTGGTAGAGATATGATACTTAGCTAGAAAGCCACACTATTTTGGATCTGGGTGACAGATAACAAGGAGGTGGGATATCTGTTATCGTGACCTAGTAGCTTTGGGGTAGCAAACATCCCGTTGTTTGAAGTTTGGAATTTATACAAAATTTCTCATTTCCTCCTTCCTGTAAGCACAATACATTGTGTCAGAGGACTAAACTACAGCTCGTTAATACCTCACTTCATAAACCTTGACATATAGTTTTGTCCACTTAAAGTCAAACTTTGATGTAGCAGTGGGTCAGCAGTGGTTTTGTTCATGTCTGTTAGCTTTCAGGACACAAAAAGCTTTGGTGTGTTTCCCATGTAACTTTTAATTTTGTTTCTTGTCAAACTGACTAAGCATATAGGGATCAATCTTGCCAAACACTGAGATCAATTTTATACTGAAATTAAGTTTATGCACCGCTATAAGGTGCTATAGTCACCTCAGGTTTTAATCCTTTTCCTAGGCTAACAGTTCTGAGTAGAACTGTCTTGGAGAAAACTCAAAGTGTACAGTGCCAGCAACATTCACGTCGACTCTCTGTGTTTCAGAAATTGCGGTCTGATTGTATATGGTGTTCATAGTGCTGCCTTCAGTGAAGCAGAATCACAATCCTAATGTAATAAAAATGTGGATGCTAGAAACTGTACGAACTTAACTGCACCACAAATATACATGGATGCAATCATAAAGGAGAAAGAGAAAGAGACTTTAGCATGGTTATCTGCAAAGTTACATTCATCTGCGTTCAGTTTCCTCATTACTTCTGCTGGCTGGGAAGGGAGTTTCTAAAAGACCTTTATTAAGGTTTATTTATGGTAGTACTACTTTTCATAATATTCTTCATTTAATGATTTCAGGGAACTTTTCAAAATTCACATAAGTGTTCTGCCTTTGGGAGGACTAATGTTGTTATTTGCTATTTAAAAGATACATACTTAGAGAAAACGTAGATTCAGAGACTGCCCGAAGTTTATAGAAAAAATACTGGCAAGATTAACCCAGAGCCCTGGTCCAAACCCTCTGCTTTGAATATTAGATTAATTTCCTTGAAACAAACTCTCTCCATTGATTTTGATGTACTTTCCAAGAAAATATCCTTCAGAATTGAGCATGCACTTTTGTCGTGTGAAATATCTTAACAGACCGTACAAAAGAGCACTTTTAACCAGACTTGGAGTCCTCTTCTAAAAGCAGAGTTACTCTCCTCATGTCACTAGATTGTCTTACTTTCAGAAGGCAAAGAAATATTTATGGTTTAGTATTTGAAGGTATTCTGTGAAACTTCTTAATAGCTAAATCCACTTTAAAAAAAAAAAAAAAAAAAAGCTGAAGATCTAATCTTAAAGTTCACTGATCCTAAATGGAAAGGTCCGCTGGCTCTCAGGCTTTTGGGAACAAGCATCTTTTTATTAATAAAACTTCAGGTGTCTTTGCAAGATCTTATTTGGCTCTGAAAATTGTATCCTATACCGGATTTCTGCAGTATGTTATTTTCCTGGCAAGGAATTGGAAGAGGAAGTATAATGCTCATGAGAACTTGCCTCTAAAAGGAAGACTCTTTTTTGTCCAGTAACAGCTTGTACTCTCAGTAGAGACTTCTGCTCTAAACCATAATCAGGAAAGCTGTCAAACATGTACTGTTCAACGTGGTTTTTGAAAGGTCTGGTCTCACCCATGTACTTACATTAAAGTAGTGCTTGGATACTTCTTAGGACTTTAGTTGTAGGTAGTAATTTTACATCATTGCAAGGTGAATTTTAAAAGTTAGATTAAACATAAAAAGTCTATTTTCTGGAACATAGAACTGATCCCTCTGCAATGTGCCATTTCATAATTTATACATTGTGTTTTATTTTGCAGATTCTGTGGAAAACAGGCATTCTGTAAGTATACATTTCATGCAAGCAGTTAAATATCGGGAAATTAGATTGAGATTATTGTGTATCTAGTGAGATAGTGTTCAAGTGTTGCTACATTTCAATTGTTTATTTGTTGTTCAAGACACTTATTGGAAGCTACTGGGCAATCCCTTAATATGCAGTCAGGCTTTCAGTACTGCACAGAATGGTCAGTTTAAAAGACCGTGGAACTGACTTGTATTTGGTAGTGCTGGTACAGGAGGTAGATGATAAATAATGATCTTCCAAGAATTTGTGTTGAACACCTGCACAGCTTTGGATATTTGCCACAAATATTCGCGCTGACAGAATGGCACAAGGTTGGGGATGGTTGCTGTTTGCTCCAGGTTCCTGCTGAGGCACTCATGATTTGCCTATGAAAACCTGCTCGGCTGGTTAACGTATCGCTGGGGACAGAGCTCCTGTTCCAGTCCCATCTGTACAATCTACAGGCTGTTGAGTGTCAGTGAATCTCCTCGGGGTGGCCCTGCTTACATGCACACACATACATTTTGTGATTGGAATATCCAGAGAAGTGAGGTCCTTCCTAAGAAGCGAAATTAAGAGTTAAACTAAGGAGGAACGGGTGATCACCTGAACTCGCAGAAATCGCTTCTATTCACTTTCTGCGACTGTTTCCTTCTGGGTTCGTTTTCATCCACTCATATAGCAAGTGGGATGACTCTAAGGGCTGGTGGTGAAAACTGAGACCTTGTAAGAAATTTTCAAGGCAAGCAATTTTTTACTTCAGAGGACATAGGTATGTCACAGTTTTGCTGCTCTATCCAAGAGGTGAGAATAGTACCATCCCTATATGGAGAATCTCAGCTAAACAATTAGGAATTTTGTGAAGGGTCTGTAGGTGGTGAACAGCTTTATGGGGATAAGAAGCCAGTGAAAAGATACGGATCTTTTAAAAAAAGAATAAATGTCTTGAATGAGCTGTTACTCTGCTCTCAAGAGATCTAAGAGGCAAGGAACTCACATTTCAGGAGTGCTTTGATGAATGTTAGATAAGCTATCTAATCCAACCTCAAACCATGCAGCCTGGGTGTTTTTTCTGCCATCTACTTTGTGACTTTGCAACTTGTGCCTAAAAAGAAAAGGAGAGAGAGAGAGAGACTCATAAATAAGAATTACAATAGCACAGCCTACGTCAGCTTATGGCATCCATTTGAGTTTTGAAAGGCTCCATCAGCACTCACATCCCCATGGGATAAAAAAGCAGCCCATTGTATTCTTCACAGACACTGGCAGTGTACTGAAGGTCACAGATTGTGTTACAATAAACAGACATATATTAACAGCCCAGTAGGGTTTATAGCATCATTGTCTCTCTTAGTTTAAAGGTTTGTTTTTATTCTTTGCTCTCAATTTTCTAAAAATAAATTGAGTTGAACCCTCCTCTGGGTTATACCAGGCATTCCTTGGAAAGTCACACAGAAGCAAGTTTGTCCCTGTCCTACACAAAAGGAAAAATGGTCAGGAGTGGCTGTGATAGACATCTGGTGTAAGCTCAGGGAGGAGTTTTTGTCTTTTTTTTTTTTGTCTTTTTTTTTTTTTTTTTTTCTCCCCCACACCCTACGTAATTTATAATGGACATTGGATGAAAGACTAAAGTTTTATGAAAATTTTTTTTGTTTCTTTTCCTGTGGCCAAAAATGAGTAAAAAAATCTCTCCATGGAAGTATAATGAGGCTATTTGAGTGAAAATACACTGACTACCCCATGTAAATCACTTTCATCATAATTAATTGGGCTACTAAAGCTTGCTAAACCAGACAATCTATGAAGTAATGTTAGATTCAAGTGTCAGCTGAGGGCAGTGTTTTCTTTGTGTTGTCTGTGCAAACTCTTCTTAACAGTAGAGAGTAATAAAACTAGTTACTCTGTAAAACTAATCCCATTCTCAGAAACACCTCAAAGCAAAGTCAGCTTTGTAACACTTGCACATCTTACTTGAGTTTTCCTAGAAGTAGCGTTACTCAGTTCACATCTGTGATGATGTGCCCTCCTTAGTTACTGCTGATGTACTTAACACAGTAACTATTCCTTTTTTTTTAATTACTGGTGCTTTGAAGGACATAGCAAAAAGCTAGATCTCCATCTTCTGCTTCTTAAATTCCCACTTTTATTCACAATAAAGCTTGTGACAAAAGCAGCACCATCCCTCTTTTGAAGTCTCCAGATAAGTGACCTAAAGTTGGACCAGACAGATACATTTCTTTATAGATTTTTCCATCCCTGCTGCTTGCCTCTCAGCACTTTTCAGGCAACATAGATGAGTAGAGAAAGAGGCAGAGAACTACTAAGGTGCTTTCTATCGTTATTTTCTTGCAACTGTTGTTTTCTGTAGCTCATTATCACACAGTGCTTAGCTGTGATGTACCTCAGAGGTTTGGTCCAAATGAGGACTTGTTGATCCTACTCATGAAAAGGAAAATGCTCCTTATAAAGTGATCAAGTGGCTTAAACTTCCTCCCCAGCTGTTCTGCTTCTTTATAGCCAAATGAAGTATTTGGCTCAGAGGTGAAGTTGCTTTTGATCTGCTACTCCCTCAATTTGTGAGTGAAAGGAGGCCTTGAGGAGCTAAGCTGGTCAGCTGGCATCTTAATCACATGAAATGCTAGTTACTTAGCTATGGTGACCTGTAAAAAAACTTGTAGAATTTGACTCCATTTAGGAAGTAAGAGGTATTCCAGAAGTACGGGACAAAGGGCACCGCAGCAGAGAGAGTAGTGTTTTGCTAAGAGCTATGTTTTCAGAGGCAGGAGGACATGCAACCTTTTTGCTTCAGTAGCGACGGTGGAGACTCAACATCAGCTCCTGCTGTCCTTTTCACTCGCTAAATTCAAATAACAATGTGGGTTCCATTCCTCAGATAAACTCTGTTAATTTATTCAGTTCTGTATTGATCTTCCAGAAGTCACAGGCAAAACAGAGTACTGCACTCTGGAAAAGAAAGATGAAGCAAATCATTTTAATGAGGGCTAGCCCTGCTCTTGTGCATTTGCCCTTACAAAGTTTCTGTCAGAATAAATATAATCCAGCATGGAAATTTAGGAACTTTGCTTCATCTTCACTGAGAGACCATTGCAAAATTGAGCTCAGGGCTTTAGTAAACACTGTGTACTGACAATAAATTTTGTGTTACACAGAGGCATTGAAAGTGTTTGTATTATGTCAAGAAAGGTGGTGCGTTAGAAAAACAATCAGCTGAAGTTTGAATAATTTGAATTGTATAAAGGCACAATTGCAGTACAGGGTCTGACTGATTTGCGGTTCAGAGTACCTTGAACCTGAATGTCTCGGACTTTTAGGTCATTTAGAAATGAACCTAAAGTTTTGGGTTGGGGGTTGTTTCCTTCTTTTTCTTCTGTTTCAGACATTTGTATCTTAAATGCCATCCATAGGAAGTATTTGCAAAAGAAGTGAATTACTTAGAGAGGAACTGGGAGGAGGTTTCCTTCCTGAAATCAGAGCTGGCGATCTTTCCAAGTTATTTAATGGTCCTAGTTTCTGAAAACATATTGAAGGAAATATCTTAACAATGAGATAGCCACTTCGCCAAATACTAATTGGTATTGTGTCAAACTTACCTCAGCCGTGCATTCTGACTTCATATCTCCTCCTCCCCTGTTACCTCGTAGATGTGTGTGTGTGTTTGTTTGATTCTGTCCTAGGGATACATGAGGACTGGCAGCCTCAGTCAGGACACAGTGTACTTTTAGCTGCCTTTTTGTTCAACCTCAGAATGTACCCTCTGAGACAGAAACCTGTACAATTTAAATCTATTCAGAGAAATGTCTGCGGTTTTTTTTCAGCTATTTTCTCATCGTATTTAAGTGATCCCAAAGGTATTTTGTAAATTCTCAGTGGTAAAGGAATTGCTTCCCATTGCCAGCACAATGTAGCCAGCTCTGAAGGGGTCCTGGCTTGTGTTTAACAGCACAGTAATGTGGCACAATGGTTTCAGACAGGAAATGAAGAAGAAGGATGTGTCCATTTAAAATTGGGGGGGGGATTTCAGGCAGTCAGGATATGAAAAACAAGGTGATTCTCTGAAATAAACATTGAATTATAAACCAGGAATTCCTGCCTCTGACTCATGGGGCAAATCCTTTGGGGGTAAGTCTACAAAAGGAATTAGGCGCCTCGGTGCTGACAGACTAAACTATTAGGTTAGAGGCCACCATGTACTCTTGGCAGATATTTGTTGGAGGAAGACTTGCTTTAGCAACTGATGCCAGGAAAGACTTGACAGTTGTGAATCCTCAGTGGACAGAATTATTTCTGTCATACAATGTAAAGACAATGAAGTTTGGGTTCTCTCTTTGCCCTTTCCCATTGGCTTGTGCAGAGGACTCCTCTGTCTGCACGCTGTCTTTTGTGGTTCTCAGTGCCAGGTTTCTATGTCCCTGCTGTGTAGTACATAGATAACCTGTGCAAAGGAGCGGACTCTTGTAGAAATACGCTGTCTAAAAGTTGAACGCTGGATTCTCACCATTGAGATACCCAAGTGCTTCTTAGGAAAAGGTTTTCATTCTTGTGGGACTGAAGATGCCTAATTGTGGCAACTGGGCATCTACTAGTAAATAAGGGATCTGACTTTCAGATTCGTTGAGTGCCAGTTCCTATAAGAATCCAGCTTTTATCAGTAAGCGCCCAGTTGCAGATGTTGGTGATTAACAGTACTGCAGTCTAGCCTGTAATTGTTAACCTAAATCTCCCACTGTCTTATTTCCTTTTTTATGTGATGAAGATAATAATAATATCTTCCCAGGGAACTGTGAGTATTTATTAGCTCATTGTACAATGCTCTAAGGAGTATGTTACTATATTAAAAGTTTTTGTATTGATCAAAAAGGACGGGGAGGGCAGGGGGACACTTATATTATTTTTCTTTTTCTTTTTTTTTTTTTTGGTCTTGTTGCCAACAGAGAATACAAGGGCATCCTGATGCTACTTAGAACAGTCCTCAAACTTCAGCTGGGAGAAGAAAACAAGCCAAGATGGAAGACGTTGCAAATGTTTCAAAACCTCTGCAGCACTTATTTATGAGTTTGCCAGGCTCTTCTTTTCAAAGTTTGTTTCCTCAGGGGGAACAATAGAGATGTTCCTAAAGCATTTAATGGAAAAAAAATTACAAATAAAAATTCTCATATAAATGGCTCTAGAAACCACTGACCTAAGTTCCCATTTTAATTTCTCCTGCTAATGCAATTTTGCCTTTCTAGCCTCCAATTCATCATGCTCTGAGGACACAAAAGGGGAAGCTACAGCTAAGGAAGTACATTTCTACAGTGCAGTAACTACTGTGATGCTAGTAGGATGTAGACATATCTAAGCTTGCTTTAAACTAGCTAACTTGGTTATCAGTAACGCTCTACTGTGGCAGAACAGAGCTCAGCACAGCTTGCCCGGGCGTGTATGTACTTTGACATATCTTGCAGCTTGTGCTGACCCTGTGCTGCAGCAGCTGGACTGCTACCAGTCTTGGAGCCAGTTAATTTATAGCTCACTTGGATGCTACACTGCAATGAGGGCCTAACGGAGGAGTGAGCTCCGGGCTCTCTAAAAACTTGAATAACTGTTCAGAGATTCAGTACTTTACCAAGTGCTTCTATCAGTAGAAGCACAAATATTCTTTATTCTTCACTGAATAGCCTTCCCCCTTTAAAAGTTCTGATGCTTATTGGTTAGTTTGGTGTGGTGGTTCTTCAAGGAATGATGGCCCATCACAGTTATTTTGGATGATGCAAAATATCAGTCTTGAGTGAGTGGATATACTACACTCAGGTCAGTGAGTTTGTACCTGAAAATCCTGTTGTGTATAATCCTTATTCCTTTGATTTTAGGAGAGATCTGAAATCATACTTCTGTCCACTTTGTCCAGTAAGGAACTCCATACCTATCCTTTTTCTCTCTAATATGATAAACGACTAACATGGATCCAGTTTGTACCTGGATCTAGTCTTTGCTGCCCATGTTTATCTCATTTGCATTAGTTTAAAATAAGAACACAAAACAAAACATAAAAAGCACTATCTCCAACCCCTTAACCAGCTGGTCTTTGACACTGTAATTGCTCTCCTTTTCTTACTGCAGATTAAATTGCTACAAGATCTGGGCCACAGGTAAGAAGGTTCTCATTTTAGTTAGAAAATAGTGAAAGAGAGCACATGGATTTATATATACATATATAGTTACTGCTTTAAGCGTTGCATCGAAGGCGCAAAACCAGCACGAAATAGAAAAGTTTTATACTCTCATTCCAAATGTTTAGATTTTCAAGCTCCAGTTACTGGTTAATATCTCTAATTTATTGTTCCCTATGCAAATGTTGTTTGTATCGTAAGCCTTTCACAAATGACTGACTTCATAGCACTATTCTGTTGACAGATGTTCTTTCTTGCATCCCATGAGTGTCCATACAAATGCATTAGTATAAGGAATGTGAAAAGGTATTTTAATAAAGAAAACTCTGAATTGAAGTTTGCACTGGATCTTGCATGTTCATATTACTGACCAATTGCAAATTAATGCCTGTAAAATTTTTTATTAGTGATGAACCATATAGATCCATTGTATAAATTGACATATGGAAGATGTCATCTCTGCAACAAGTGATGCCAGACTCTTAGATCTGGTGTCATGAACCAGTTTAGCAGCAGTTAAATGCATTAAATTGGTTTAAGAGTTGAGCACGGGAGCTCTCGCGTTCAGGTAACTCCTTTGCTAAATTACAAAAGTAAAAGTTCCTCACAAACCTTTCCACTGTCCCTGGCACAGCTCAGGAAAGCACTGGTTTCTGGGAAGTTTCCGAGTGTCATCTCTGGGCCTGATGGAGCAGCAGTGGAACAATTCACTGGTCTGTTTCAGCTTGTGTCTTGGCTGGAATAATCATAAACTATTCTGGATTTAGTCTGTAATAGAAGTTGTTTGCCCTAGTGAAGCGTAGCTGATCTATCCCCTTCTTAGAGCGCTATGCATTGCGTTGAGCACTTCTATTTTGTCTTACAGATATACCAAAAATATTTTAAAATATGGGACGTTAGATCAGGAGACATCTCTAGTGAAGACAAGGTAAATGGGCCCATGAAATAAACAGCTGCAGAAGAGAGGGAACGTCCTCAGCCCGTTTGTGGCACTCGGCTGTGCGGTGCTGCCGACAGCGCTGCAGCCTGCTTGCGCTGAGCGTGTTCAGAGAGGGGTTTACCCATCCCACTGCCTTGCCTGGTGAACTTTACGATATTGTTATTATTACAGAGCAGAGGCTTTAGGGATGAGATACAGAAGTGCTTTAAATCAACACTTTTCTTCCTTGACACGGTTTATTTTTTTGCATTTCCAGAAAACTAGTAGCTACTTATTTTTCTGTCTAATGTAAGTATATTTCTATGTGCCCTTTCGTGGGGAAAAAAAAAAAAAAAAATCAATGCTCGTGTTCTGTCTGGTTCGACCTGACAGGGCCACGGAGCGCGCAGTGCAGCCGCCTGCCCGTTGCTCCTTCGATGTCACCCGTGCCCGGGGCGAAGGGCCCTTGTCCCGGCCCCAGGCCGCTCCCCCGCCCCGCTCTCTGGCGCTGATCCGCTGCTGACCCCTGGTGGCGAGCGACCTGCGGGGCGACGCGGCTGGCGACCGGTTCCTCCTGCCCTGCGGGGCGGCCCCGCCCGCGATGCCTGGGGGCTGCCCGGCCCCGGCTGGAAGGGCTCAGGCGGGGTGGGCAGGGTGGTGGTGTGCGGGGGGGGCTGCAGGTCCGGCCCTGGCTTCTGGGCCAGATTCTGATTTTTTTTTTTTTTTACACCTACACGCATAGAGTAAACTGAGCCTGATGACTTTTATTCCTGCAGTGGTATGATCTCTTCACCTGGACCTCTGCCACTCTTAAAGAACAGCTTTCAAAGCAGAGTGTAAACCTACCAACCGTGACTTCTTCCTCTCTCGCATAGGTTAGTGAATTGTTTGTAACTGCTGGGGCACTACTTCTGTGCAGGGTAAACATCCTGTTCATCGGTGGGTGAATAAACCCCGAAATTTATTTACTTTTCTGGGGTGTTACGTTCTTGTTCTACCTGCTTCTTTGTGAGCTTGGTTCAGTTCAAGTTCTTAACGTTGCAATTCGTCACGAAGCTGTCTTGCATCACGAGCCCCCAGCTTTTGGGGGTGGGAGAAGTAATGCTGTCAGACTGGCTACAGCCCTTATGTTGTGAGGGAGGGGACAGGTACAGGGAAAAGCAACAAGTTTGAGAAAAACAGAGGTATCAAATTAAAAAAAAAATAAAACAACCCACCAATTAAACTAGAAATCAAGCTGAAAGTAATAAAGTATCAGTACAGATTTAGAGTGCTAGCACATTTTGTTATTTAGAATTTCAAGGCCTTTCTGAATAGATGGGTGAAAGCCAAATAAACATCACCTTTACTGTTATTTGGGAAGTAATAAGCAAGTTGTCATGCCTAAAGAATCACAAACAACGGGGCTTATTGTCTTTGTCCTTTGAAATGCTCCACTCTAAATCACAAGTGCTCCCATTAAAAAAAGCTTAGAGAGTCTAGCAATCATGAGAATGTGGCTTGCATGGGAGGCTTCAGTTAAATGTGAGCGTTTATGTTTATACAGGTAATTTGTGTCCTCACCAGCCACAGACATGCTGAGTGGGAAGGCTGGAAAAATTCTCATCATTGCAGGAAATAATCACGGTAGTTAAATTTTAATAGCAAAAGAAATCACAGGTTCCTCAGGGAGGGAGTCACCTGCGGAGTCTGATGACAGACAAACAGAATAACAGTATAAAACTGGAATGAAAGATTTAGTACCCATCAGCAAAGGTCCAGGCAGCCACTGCAAAGGCGCTCAGAATAAGCCCGACCTACCCGGGATCTGCAGCAGCATTGAACTGCGTCGGAAGCTCTAACGGTGATTGTTAGTGGTATCCTGGGTCTGACCACATTCCCAGGTTAAGAGGAATTCAGATCCAAAAGGATTTTGTTTGAGGAGTAATAAACAGAAATAAACTATCACTTACAGTAAAGACAGAATCTGGTTCTGCAATTAATAGATTAGTAATGTATTTCTCTGTAATCTTGAATGCATAAGAGTGCTAGATGAACGATCTTCTGGTTACTGCCCTGATTTTTCTGCAGTTGTCTTTTTGTTTTAATGCTTTATTTGGGAGATAAAAGGAGATCTTGGAATGAAGGCTAATTACAGTGAAGAAAGGAAGTGAGAAGATGAAAGGAAAGACAGAGGGGAGTGAGCAGAGCTGGGGAAGATAATTCCCCCAGCCTGTGGAAGGTTTGGGAAGAAACAGCCCATCAGTCCAGTCACTTATATGGCTCCACACTTTTATGGTGTTGTCAATGCTCTGCAGAATGTGCTGGGGCAGAATCCGTGCTGTAGAGGTGGCTTGTCCCAAATATTCTTGTGTTTATAGAAGTCCTGTGACCACTAGGAGAAGCAGAAATTATACCTGTTTCTAAAAAGCACTTTTGCAGGTAACAGCACCATTGATCCAAGAAAACAATAGGTTCATATTCAACTGCTGCTGTCGGTGCGTTAGCCCTGTACGGAGACATGCAGTCGAGAGGCTCTGAGGAGCCTGACTGAGACACAGCTGCTCCAGCAGACTGTGATAGCAACACTGGGAGTGTGTGTCTTCAAAAGAAAACATCATATTACACTGTTATTTAGCTGCCATAATCCAAGCCCTAGTCTATGAAACAGCCTGTTTCCACAAAGCGCTTATCAGCACTTGCATAGGGAGAGCTTGACTTGAAATCCTCTGCAGTGGCTTTTTGTTTATTCATTTTTTAACTACATGCAAGCCAAGCCTCCCCTGCAACTGACACAGTTTCACTTTGCAAATCAATGTGACAGGCAATGCTACAAGGGCAGAAAAGTCTTGCCTGTGAGCTTCACATTGTTCAGAGCTGCCGAACTGACAGCCCTGACTGATTGCTGTCCTCATGGAACTAATCCCTGCCAAATGTCTGAACTCCTCTGTGGCTCGCACCATCCACCCAGCCTGTTGGGATCTTCTGGGTAGTTCAGGCTCCAACCAGCAGTAAGTTGTGGAAATGTATCCTCTCCCAAATCACCACTTTCCAGCCCCAGCTTTTCCTTAGGGAACTCTGCTCTGTTTGGGGTACGTGCTTCCAAAGCAGTGAAAATGAGAGCTGCTGGCCTCTCCTCAGGAGTGGAGGGGACAGAGAGGTTGGCATCAGTGGGACAAAGATGAGGGCTTTCTCTTAAGTGGGCTGAGTCATAGTATTACTGGAAGGGGTGAATTTGGCATCCCTGTTGATAATAGGCTGTGAGAGTCTAATGGAAGAAAAAATTGTCAAGTCTATTAAGATGTGGTCAGAGTGTAAGTCAATTAATGAAAATTACAGCCCCCAGGTTATTAAATTAACATGAGATTGTCAATAAGAAATACAGATTGCTTTTGAATAATTTTAAATTATTTAAAACACAGTAATAATTAAAATCTCAAAAAGTCTCCATAATGCAAAACTTAGTTTTGATTTTATTACTGTTTGAGTTGATTTTTTAATATTTTTTGTTTCAACTTCATGATCATTAAAGGAACAAGACCTTTAAAGAGCAAGACATTCTTATTCAGGAATGCCAAAAGCTGCAAAAGCATTATGAGGCAAAAGTTCAGAGGTGGCTGGAGATGAGCTGTGATTCTGCAGTGTGATCCATGGCAGAGCTGAAATCAGGTAAAGCCAAGTGTGTCTAAATGCAGTCCTTGCATGCAAAATGATAGATGAAATTTTCTAGCCACTGTTTGTGTCCATATTGCCCACTCGGGTGATCAGGACTAGATGGCTTGTATTGCTTCAAGTACTTTGGCCAGTACTTCTCACGGACTGCAGTGCCTGATAGTGCTGTAACTCTCAAGACATGTGGCCACTGCAACTCGAGCTTTGGCCTCCAGAAAAGAATTTAGCGTTTTGCACTGCCCTGGATTCCTGGAAATGCCTGCATATAGACAAAGAGAACAGGAGCAATCTACCTCCCTGGCTGCAATTTCCAGACAAATTCGGTGAACAGAGCTCAGCCCTGACTCAGGGGATTCCTTAGGGCTGGAAGAACAACTCTAAATGTACTTACAGCATGCGTTGGCACCCTTGAAAAACTGGTTCCACCTGTGGGTGCTGAGCCTGTGACACCCTCCAGACAATCTGTCCCCCCTGGCTGGAAGTCAGAGACCTTAAGGGAGCAGAGAGGGAAAATATGCAGACTTATGAAGAGAGATTCATGTTCTTCCCAGGGACCCTGGGGACTAGTTGATCTCTACAGAAGGATGGTATGTTCAGCATGACTGAAAGTATTAGCTGGCTCAGCCCTGAAACCTCAGAACATTGTGTATGCTGCTTAAATCCAGTTTAGTCATTGCTGGAGGGAGGCAAGGCTGCCCTATTAGAAAACAATACTGACACACACCTATGCTTTGTCAAACAAGAAACGCTGAAAGGGTTTTCTTTAACTATCTTTATTTCCTTTTCTTTTCTTTTTTTCTTTTTCCTGAACCTGATATTTTCCCGCTGACTTAATTTCTTTCTGACTGTTCCCGGATGAATCACACAATCCTGCATGTCTGTCTGTACACCGAATGGGACTGTGGAAAGCAAACCTGACTAATGTCCCCTACAAGGAGAAAATTATAACTGATGCTTTTTAATTACAAGTTTCCTGCATTATGGTCTAGTTTTTCACCTTATAATCATTAACAGTATAATAGACACTTAAGTAAATGCTACCTTTTCCACTTTTGTAGCACATATAGGTCAGATTTTAATGTTTAACAGTTATTATCTCTGACACACTAATTAGTGCACTGACTGGCTGACAAAGGTCATGTCTGTGTTTTCTTCACTGCATACAAACATGGATAGGGCTGTGTGCTCACACCAACTGGTTCTCCTAATTGCTATGTCTTCTGGAGGCATTTCCACCAGTGCAAAATCACTAGTTTGTCATGGTAGCTGCTGTACACCTACTTTGTACTTACGTCAGTGGAAGACAAGGTTGAGGGCAAAGGAGTGTCACCAGTCATCACATCCACAGCACACGTCCCCTGTTCTGCACTTCATAAGTCAGAGAAATCACACTTCATGCGTCCTTGACTTTTCAAGCTCTGTGCAGTTGCAGTCAAAGGGATGAAATTTTTGCTTTTCCATGAGGAAATGAATGGGGCTTTTATTCCCTGTCTTTGACCAAATCACTTAGGTGGTTTTAGGCCCAGCAGATTGTTTCTAATAGCAGGCAAAATTGATCACTCGGGTACTTTGAAGCAGCCCTTTTATTTACAAAGAAAGTACAGAATTCTGTTTACTTGAATAGAGCTGGAATCGGTCAACAGGAGACAGTTTCTCTGCATGCAATTTCATCCTTTCAGCTAGCACTTTATCCAGGAGCACTCCACCAACTTTCTTTCTCAAGGTCATTCTTGTAGAGTTTATCTGGTTCTGCCTGGTTTTGACAGAAGGCTGCTCCTGCCAGACCATACGAGCACACAGCTGCTCCAAGCAGGGCCCTCCACCCCACATTTTGAAAGCCCAACATTTAAGTCAGGAGAAACCTTGAATGCATTAGCTTCTCCTCCAGGTTTGCCCTTTTGCCTTCTTTCTCAGGGTGGCTCTTCCTGTTTCAGCTGCCTGCTTCTCTACGAGAGCCTGTTTGTTTCTTATACAAAAGAATATCCAGTGAAAAGCAACATTAAACCTGTTGGGGTCATAAGCTTTTACCTGAACCTGTGTCTGGATGGCATTCCTGTTAGATACGCAACATGTGTCTTTGTGCTGATGAAGAGTAAGACTTTGCACACTTAATGTCAGCGGTGAGGAACAGGAATATGTGATGGAATGGGGGCAACATGAGATTCTCACTGCTCAAGTGACGTTTTTATATGCTCCCCTTGCCACTGGAGAGAAACATCTTGTTGATCAATAAGCAGTATGCTTTGCTAATACTGGGTTGAATTTCTCTATGTTCCTTGCCCTATTCATCATATTTAACCTTGGATTTATTTGTAGAGAACTGCACAGAAAGTGCTCTTTAAGAAAGGAAGAAACAGAAAGAAAGCCTGGACATCGTGTGTTTTCTGGCAATATTGTCCTGGACAGTTTCCAATCTGTTAATGAATGAACACCGACATCTAAACCATCCCCAAGGGAGAGTCAAGATCCATCTGAGTTCAGTAAAAGGTTTCTAAATAGCTGTAACAAGCCCATACTTCAAAAGAAATACATTTTGCTATTTTTAAAATGTGAGTTTTGGAAGGCTTTGAATATCAAGATTAATTCTCTATCTAAATGCAGCAGAAGGCAGCACTGACTGGTGAGTCTTACTCAAATCTGGAAGGTTTTAATATTGCCTGGAATCTGGATTTGATGTTCTAAAACCTTAAGGTATTACTGTGTTTAGTTTACTCTTTTTTTTCCAGAGCAGACTGTGCATGTACTTACCAGATTCCTTAGTATATGTCACTGGACTTACGTGAAAAACATATTACATTATCTATTAGCACTTGAAATCTTGACTCAGGGATTCTGGTTGGATAGATTACTGAGAGATGTTTAATTAAAAGGTTTAATGAACAAAAGGTGACTCACTCTTGAACAGGGAACAGCTCCTGTATGTGAAAAAAAGCCAAGGTCATATGGAGCCAGATGTTGCCCCACACGTTGTGATGCTCTTTGCAGTAGGCAGCAATATAATGTCTCTGTGGAAGCTGAGCAGAAGAGTCAGGGCATCTGGGCAGGTTTGGAAACTGGATTATGCACCAGGTCACTAAAATTAGACGGTGACTCTGAGCAGTACTCTCAGTGCCTCACATTAGACAGCTACCCGGGATGTCTGAGCTAACAGGCTACTGTGCTCTCTGGTACACTCAGAGTCCTGTTCTGGGCTGCCCTTTGGAGGTGCCTGTCCCTTTTCATTGCCTACAATAGGTAGTCTAAGGAGCACAGATTCCTTATTTATCACAGTGAGATGTTATTTAATATGTCTCTGTGCTGAGGTCTTCATCCTAAGGTGCTGTACAGTTAATATTATTGGAGAGGAGGAGAATGTGAAGTCCAGAACAAGAATTCAGTTGTGGAGGCACTGAGAACATTCGGCTTCAGAGGCTGGGTCGAAA
Source organism: Chlamydotis macqueenii (assembly GCF_036417535.1). Classification (NCBI taxonomy): domain Eukaryota; kingdom Metazoa; phylum Chordata; class Aves; order Otidiformes; family Otididae; genus Chlamydotis; species Chlamydotis macqueenii. The sequence continues at coordinate 4,229,078 of NC_141573.1, forward strand.
TCTGTTAGAGAAATGGGCTAGGATGGAGCTGTCACTGGTGTTTGTTTGGTTGTAGGGAGAGAAGGGAAGGATTGAATTTTGGCTGTGATTATTTTGTGTGAATAGGCAAGTACTGAATGCTCTATCAGAGGCAGTTCTTTAACATGGGAAAATATCAGCCCTGTGTTTGCTTTCAAAGCTGTGCTGCTTTGTTCCAGGGTGTAACTACACCTTCACGTTCTCATAGTTTAAGTCCAGTCTCCTCAGCAAAGCTCAGTGTCTGACTTGTGCCATTTAAAAGAAGACTTTGCCCCTATTTTATTCCAAAATGCTGGACTGACTGGCAAAGACATTTGGGTTTGTTCTATGATATGCACATGTGGGCCACAATGATGCTACTTCTCAGTTAAAGGTTACTAATTGCCGTTGCAGAGATTGCAGTTCCCCACAGCTTGGCAAAGTTCTCAGTTGGAGAAACCAAAGTCTCTTCAGTGTTTTATCCCTCTGTGGTAACTAAGAATTCACTTCATGCTGATCCCGTTTTACCAGGTATATATTCAGCTCTGGATCAGATGTTAATGCTCTCAGAACAAAGACATCTGAGCAAGATGCCTTTTTATGATAGTGCTGGTGTCTTGACCTCATGCCAGCACGATCCAGGAACAATTCCCATTAAGTCTATTGATGTGAGTCTTTCCTCGAAGGGGACACTCAGGAAACCTTAACTGAATTACCTTTTAAAGTAGATTAGTTAAATTCTATTAAACCTTATGCAGATATTCATATTCAGAATTAAGTGGCATTAATCTGATTTAGTGTACTTCACTCTGAAACAGAAGAAAGCTAAATCAAATGAAGGCCACTTTAATTCTGAGTAACAGCACTCATGCAGGACTCCAGTGTAACTTCACTTTCAAGTCACACTTGTCATTAATTCGGATTAATTTTTCTGACTTTCTCTGTGAAGACCAGAGACAATAAAATCATCATAGATGACCTGACCATAAGGTCTGCTCCCCTCTCTGCCCAAACACTATAGACCTAGCTCCTCCTGAATATTGGACAGTTGGGTTGGAGTTCTGGATGCTCTTCATTTCTAGGCTACAGTCAATGCTCTCTTCCCTTTACTAACCATTTAAATTAAGCACACCAGTATAGAACCTTAGCATCTGTCCAGGCAATAGCAGAAGGGTACTGCTGGCTGGTGTTGATGTTTCTGTGGTAGAGCTGTGCATATCGAAAAGTCGCAGTGCATGTGCCTGGTTTAAATATCTACCTTCAGCTGTTCTGTATCAGGAGCACTAAATTTACTTGTAGATTTAAAATAGGTGAATGATTTGACAGCTAAAAGGTCAGGACACATTCTGTTTATTTTGTGCTTTGCTTTTCCTGATTAATAGAAAATTGTCTGTAGCATCTGATAATATTGTCAAGGACTTCTGCTGTAAGGCCAGTGCAGACAAAATGTAGAATAGTGCCATTGTATCCCCCATACCTTCCCCTGGCTTTGTATTTTGTCACAGTTGCACTCTGAAGTACTCCAGCACTCAGCCAGCATATATTCTAACTCACAAAGGTCTCTGCAGAGGGAGGGGTATTGACTTCTCCATCATGTGCAGATCAAATTTCAGGCTTTTAGAGTTTTGTGCATTTGCCAGGTACACTGAAATACAGATATCAGCTCTTGCAACCTTCATGTGACTTTGGCAGCATGCGCGTGGCTATTCTGCGTGGCACATGGACTCACCTCTTCCCCAGAGACGGATAGCGTCACTGCTAGAGGTATGCACCAGCCGTCTTCCTTATCTGGATGCAGTGTTGAGGGGGAGATCAGCCTATGTGAGATGCATCAAGAAGGTTTTCCAGGCTTGAGAGAAACCAGTGCAAATTCACAGCAATCAAACTTTCACCTAGGCTGCATTGCAAAGCACCTTGCCTGGGAACAGGTCTGCCTCGGCTCTAGCTCTGCACGCCCTGCTGACCTTATTTTAGCCTATTCTGTGAATCCCCTCGACCTCCTGGCAGCCATGAGAGAAGCCTATGCCACTGCCCTTCTACCAGCACATCAGCCCACAGCTGCAGGGAGACAGGTGGAAGTTAGAACCTCCTCTGGCCCTGGAAATGTTTCTTCTCTGAGCATGTGCAAGGACTTGATGTGAGGAGTAGTATAGAGCTGCTTCTCCACAGATACTTGGCAATCTAGAAACCTTTCATAAATAAAAAAAGAAGGGAGAGAGGGAAAGAGGAAGATTACAAGGACAAACGAGGAGGACAGGATCTATCCCCAGCTCAGCTTTAAAAATGAAGCAGCAATATAAAAAAAAATCCCACAGAATAATGTGCTTTAGCAGAGGAAGTAACATGCGCTTGGAGCTTCTGCAGGTCTCAGGGCTTTCAGAAGCAGAGCTGGAGCTGGGCTCAGAGAGCTGGCTGGGGAGGCTCTCCGAGGAGGCTGTGACCTGGCTGTGCTCCCTTGTGCCCCTGAGAAGCCAGGCAGCAGCACGGCTCCTCAGGCGCTGGATTAGTGGGTGGGGAGAAGTGATGGGTTGGAGGCCAAGATGGGCAGACCTGCAACTTACAGAATGCAGGTCCAAAGACAACAGTGAAGCCATTGGGCAGGGAAATAATTGGGAGGTGCTGAGGATGCCATCATTTCACTGTTTGACGAGCACACAAGCACTGTGGAAGGAGCGTGGCATTCAGGAAGCTCATACTCTCCTCTGTACCCATAGTCAGAACCAGCTGAAGCCCACTGGGAAGCCTTGGCCTTTTGAGAGCTTTTTGGGTTGCTGTACACATGGAGTGGGCTGAGGAGCTTGTTTGTTTGTTCCGTGCTAAGCCTGTTTCCATTGCATTTAATATTGTACAGATAACAACCAAACAAAATAAGAGTAAAGCTGTTCTCACACATACACACAAACCCACGTATGCCAAGATTCACGCGTTCAGGTGCAGCTGCTGTCTCATTGGTTTTGAAGCTTCTCAGCATAAAATTGCAAGCAGGCCTGTCCTGCACTTCTTTGGGTCTTCCCCAGGAGACCTGACGGCAATGAGAGGTTTGTGAAAACCATGTGGAAACTCAAATGACATGTAATGTTCTTCTTTTCACAAAAGTACAAGCTTTAAACTGTCCTGAGCTGTGAAATTCTGATGGGGGCATGACAGAGAAATGAACTGAGTCTCACAGTAGCTCTGGGAGAGAAATATTACTTATTTTACAGCCTGCTTTTAAAAAGCATTTAACTGTCTCCCTCAGGTATTCCGAAAGATTAAAGTAATTTTTTTCAAAAGCAGCTCCTGACTATAGATACCTATTTCTAGAATCTGCAGGCCTGTTGTTCCTCAGAATGCCTGCATATTTATACATAGGATACCGAAATATTAAAAATAAATAAGCATTACTTTTTTCTCTTCTTTTTGTAGGATGAATGGAAGATAAATTATCCAACAAACGGATTTACTCATACAGCACTGAATGTTTCAGAAATGCAGAGATTCTTTCTTTTCTCTCTTCCATCTGACTGGGACTTGCCTTTAGAAGAGGATTCCCAAGAGGCCACACAGACCACGAAGCTCAGAGGTAACCTGGTCAGACCCAGGTTGTGCCTAGTTTTTCCCGCTGGCTCACTCCAGCCTTTTTATCACTCTATGGAAAAAGCCTCTGCTGAGCATCTAACTTCAGGGACAAAAATATTTGAGGTCAGGCCTTTTAGGACATATGTTGCCTAAGTCAGGTACAAACAGAGGGCAGAAAAAGCTTCAGAAATTCTAGTGAATTGTTTATAGTTTAATACAGCTAAAACCAATCCAGTTTCAGTGATAGTTTCTGTTCCTATGAGGAATGCCTGTCGTTAAGGAAACAACCATTATCTTATCTTCAGACTTTGGAAACACTAACATCAGTTTTGTATAATGATTCAAAGGTCTGCCTATATACAATGCCAGCTATGAAAAGAAACCTATCCTAAATGATTGAATACACTTGTACCTATATTTAAAATACAATATATTTTTAATTTTAAAAAGACTGCAAATAAATAAAGGTGATGCAGTGATGCTCACACAATGCAGTCTTTTGTCAGGTTCCCTCACCTCAGGGAGATGTAAGATTGCTGCGTTTACTGCTTGGACACCCAACAGCCTGAAGGATCTGGCCCTCCATTTGATGAGCTCAGGCCTTTCCTCACTGAAGCAGATTTTGCGAGGTGCTGACCACTCTTGGTCACCTCTCCTTTTACAGGTACATGCAGGAATCCTGGTTTTAAAAAGAGCTACTAAGAGCCTTGAAGAGCCCAAAGATGCTTGGTGATAATTCACTTCCACAAGCACTGAATTGTCCCTGAAATGTGAAGAGAAAAGCAGGATGAGTGCTGCCTGCACCTACTTTTGAACTAGACGGCAGAACCTACTACCTTCCATATATATAATGCCTAGTGTAACAGGACCTCAAACCTTGGCTGAGTTGTAGCTGTAGATAAGATAGTAAACTATTTGAAAACTAATATTGTGCATTTAACTCTTCACATTAGCTTGTTTGGCGCAATTTGAATTCTGCTCACCTATCCTGCTAAATGTTGGCTAGTAAATAAATTAACTTTTGCTTCATCACCTCATAAAGTGTCATAAATTTGAACACTAGTATGACATAAAGACAACCTGAAAGATCTCATAGGATTCTTCATGTTTTAATTCAAACTGAAATTGTTAAAGAGAAGTGAAAAGAATTGACACAGCCAAATGAATCCACGGGGAAGCTAAAGAAACCTGGGTAGCTAAGGCCAGTATCAATCTGACCCAGGGCAGATGTTGTAATCTCATTATTAGCTGTCCTCAGAATCAAGAGCAATTAAGTGAAGGGTAAAAGCAGTGGTAAAGCTGTAATTTATTGCATGAGACTATTATTGGGAAAACAACTTTGGTCAGAGATCATTTTTTTCTTAGTCTGCTTCAGATTGGGAAATATGAAGAGTAAATAATATAACCTCTGACACGGTATGTTTCCTGGGTTAAATGCCTAGTTGTTTGGGTAACAGATTTTTTTGTTTTTTTGGACATTTGTATAACATCATGACACCAACAGCTTTATTTTTGTCTGCTGACATATACATTTCCTGGAGGCAGCAGCTTTTTCTACAAAACGATTTAGTCACAGATGACAGCAGTACACGTTCACCTGCAAAACCTATACATAAAAGTTCATAGAAAGAAACCCAACCAAACGCAGCGTTTCCTGGAACTGCCTGCTTTTAAGTGTGGTGAACTCAGAAAAGAGGAATTGAGAGGTTTAACACCAACATGGGCGGCAGAGAACGGCCCGCGCTGCCGGCGGCCTCCCAAACCCACACCCACCCTCCTCTCGCCGGGGCACTCGTTATCCCCGGGCGTTTTCCAAGTGACCGAGAGCGGGTGTAATTGCACGGTGCCCGCGCTGGCCATTTGCTGTTTCCCCGAGCGGCTCCTCGCGGCACCTCTTACCGGCTGCCTGAAACTTTGGCAGTGGGCTGCCCGCCCGAGGGGAACGGGCGAACCCCCCAGCCCCGGCCGCTCCCTGCCGCAACGCCGCCCGCCGCCGCCCCCTCAGGCCCGCCCGGCCAGGCCGCGGCCCGTCCTCCCGCCGCCCGCGGCGGGCCCCCGCCCCGCTCCGCCCCTCCGGCCGGCGCTGCGGCGGCTCCGGCAGGCCCGGCCCACCGCGCGGCCCGGATTGGCGGTGCCGGGCAGCCCCGCCGCCTCTCCTCCCCCTGCTGCCGCCCGGCGCGGCGCTGCTGGCGCGGGCCGGGGGACGGCGGGGCCGCGCCGGGCAGTGCCATGAGCCGCGGATAAGGTAAGAGAAGCAAGGCGGGCCCCGCCGCGCCGCCTCGGGCCGCTCCGGGCAGCGGCCGCGTTCTTGGCCGCACCCGGCGGAGCGGGAAGCGCCGCAGCGGCAGCGCCCGAAGTGCGGCGCGGGAGCCTGGCGGGCTCCGCCGGTCTGCGCGGGGCTGGGGGCAGGAAGGAAGGAAGGAAGGGGCGTCGGGAGGCGGGCCGGGCTGGGCCTAGGGCGGCGGGGGAGGCGGCTCTCGGGACCGAGCAGGGGCTGATGGCGGCCGTGAGGGGCCGGCGGGCGCCGCTGTCGGTCCGGCCGCGCTGCTGGCCCGCGGGGACCCCGGGGGCTGCGGGGCGGCTGCCTGTGGGTGAGCCGTGCCTGGGCCGGGGCGGGCAGGTCGGCCGGGGCTGGGCGCAGGGTTTATTTTTGCCGTTGGGCAGGGTTCGGCGGGATGGAGTTACTTCCCCCTTCCATCAGCGTAACTGAGATAAAGGTTTGGCTGAGGCAGGGTATGCAGTTTGGCAGGAGCACTGCTGAAGTAGAAGTCATCCCTTAAAAACAAGCAGCAGAGGAAACGGCTGTAACGTTTGTTCTTGCTGGAACTGAAGGGAGGATTTCCAGTTGGCTCTTAGTATCAAAGGCGAGAGGTTTTCTGTCTTGTAAAATTGTTTCCTTCTCTCGTCCTAGGTGTCAGCTCTTTAGTTTCTGCTTGTCTTTTAATTCTCAGTACCATTTGTATTTTACCTCTCTGTTGCAGTTCAGTGCCTAGGTCTGTTTACTCTGTCTCATCAGTATGTGCTAAAGTTCCTTCTAAATGCTTGTGCTCAACTTCTTGATGATTTGTGTCTGTTAGCAAATGTCTTAAGGAACCCCTGTCCATAATTTAGGGAGGATAAGTATACGACTGAGTTAAGTTAAACTTTTTGTATGTAACTTTCATATTGTAGATATAAGATAAATTAGTGTAAGACTTCAATGCTGTAAGATTATCTTATGTTAAGATGCTTTGTCATACTCCTCTGTCTTCACACAACTCCTCTTTCAAGATGATCTTGCCTGCATAACTTGGGAAAAACAAGGCAGGCTCACAGTCTCAGGGGTGTAATTTTTTCCAAGAAGATGTAGCTTTTTTGAATTTTAAAACAACTTCATATTCCTAAACTCAGAATAAAATTCAGGCAGTGTGAGCGAGTACCCTGTTTAATTTTTTTTCTGAATTGAAAATGTGCTTTATTAAATGGAAAAGCACTTTAACTTAAGCAAAAGAAAGTAAACGATTGTTTTTGATGTTAGAATTTACTTTTAAGGGCTCTGTTATCAAGTTCTTTTATGACATATGAGAGGTTACTGTTCTGATTGGCTTCAAAGCTGATCCAACCAGCTCTGTTGTGGGTGGCATATTAATAATCCTCCAAGTAGGTGCTGAGGTTTGAGGTAGCATTTCTAAGGCAGGATTGGGTAAGGTGCTTTCTCTCTTGAGCAAAGGACCGAAAAGGTAATTCTGTGCTCGAAGATGTCTTACACTGGACTGTCCTGGGGCACGGTATCCCTGTGAATTGTACTGGTAGGCCGAATACTTCTCTTGTGAACTTCACTTTTGGTCCATGCAAAGGACTTCTTGAAATTATCTATATTGCTTTTATTTCAGAAAAGGAAATAAATTAGTGAAATCTAAAGTGAAAACTTGAAGGACACAGCCTGATGAAGTACATATATTAATTACTTCTTTTTGCATGCAAACAACACTTAGTAGTTTCAAATATTAATAGCAAATACTTAGTTGTTCATAACTAAAGAACTTCTAAGACAACTGTGTGACAAAGTCAAGAGTACAGAGCAGGAAACCTGGGCAGAATGTATAATGCCAGTAATTTCCCTGCTGTGGTAGATGTGTAAACAAAGTAATGGGAGAAACTGATCTAGTAAATAAAAGGATAATGTAATTGAAATAAACTTAAAATCATGTAGCTAGAGGACTGAAAATGCATTGTTGTATTCAAGCAGCCTCTTAGTTGACAGATTTGGGGATTGTGCTGCTCTAACCTGACCTTCCTGGGCGGACTCAAGCAGATCCATTAGATCAAATCTGAAGACATCTCTTCTAGCGTGTCTGAAGGGCCACCAACCTTATGTTGTGTGAATGTGCAGGTGACCAGTCACAAGCATGGCAGTGAACGTCCATAAGGATACGTTTCATGTGCTGCTGTTCCCCTGTCCTGTTCTCTGAGCTTTAGCCTGTTATGGCCCATGAAGCACTTATGCTTCAATAAAGGCATTGTGTTCTGGAATCCCTTACTGCTCTAAGTGAGACGTGTGTTGGAAAATAAGAGTGTGATGTAGACTTAGAGATTAGAGAAATAAAGATAAGAGTTAGTACTGTGAGCCTTCATGAGTGTGTATGTGGTATTAGAAGAGATGTAACATATTCAGAGTAGGAATAGTCTCTGGAAATGTATGAGGATGCCACATGTGCCCAATAAAGGGAGTTAACAATGACTTTTCTTACTCTAGGTAGTGTAAAGTGGATGCTGAAAAGAATGTGTTTTGATTCCAAGGGGGAGGACGGTAGAACAGTGAAATACTGAGAGAACGATACCGCGTGTCAGGACTGATGAAGAATGCAGCACTTGAGGGGCAAATGAGGGAGTTAAGTAAGGCAGTGTTGGCTTTGTGCCTGCTAGACAGCGAGAGACCTATTCAAAGAAAAGCCTCCATACAAAGTTGTTGAAACACTGATATACCGTCTCGCATTGATGGCCCAAAATCTCTGATGGTCAGAACCAAACTTGCAATGCCGCATGCAACTGACCTTATTCCTGGAATCCTCTCTTTGGTATAAGGCTAGAGGTTGGCCCTGTTTTTAGCAAGAGGTTGGACCACACTAGCTCCAGAGATCTCGTTCAACATAAATTACGTTGTGATTCTGCAGCAGTAGTGTAGAGGAGAAATGACAAGCAGAAATGTAAGTCCAACGCTACTTGTAGGGCAACATCTTTGTCAGATTTTAAAATTTCAGGTAATAAGCAGGTATTTTAAACTTTCACTTAGGTTTCTGGAGAAAACATCAATTTATTTGCACTGCCATTGGCATCTAGGAACCCTATTCTCATTTGCCAAGGTGCTGTACAATGGCTGGAAAAGATGTTCTCTTCTCTAAAGAGTCTATATTTCAAGAGGCAACAAATGACTAAATGAAGGAAACAGTGAGACAATACGAACAGGCAGTTATTTCAGTGCATTAATAATACAATTATTAAGCTTTTTTTAAGGCATCATGGCAAAGGAGAGACTTAAAAGAGAATTTGATGGAGAGCAGTTTAGTAGCTTTATTGATTTTTATTAGACTTTATTCCTGTGGTCTGTTTCTCTTCTCACTACTCTTTGTGTGCAGAAAAAACTTTTATTCCAAGTACCTTTTTGATAAGTAGTTTTTTTCAGCTGTTTTAACCTCTTCCTAAGTTTTACAAAGCTAAGGTGATGTGAAGGCTTGCTCCCACTGAGTAGTCTCTTCTTTCTCGTCCTGTGACAGTACCTGTAGCTCATAACTTTGTGTAGCTCACCAAAGTTCTGTTAAGAAACACAGTTTGCAGGTTTACGTGAAAATGACCACAACATCAGCTCTTCAAGAGGAGTATGTGTTCTGTAAAGAAATGTGTGGACTTTCAGTTATGATTTTTAGCAGTGTACTTTGAAGAGAGAAAGTGCTGTGTGTTCTGTGTGCCAGACAGGTACTTTCTGGTATACTGTACTGTTAAAACAGGATATTTAATTACCTTTGTTCCATCTTAATCTCCTTTTTGTTTTATGAGATTTGTCAGTTACTATGCCATATACGAGCCCTTTAATGATGGTGTTTAGGAGAATGAATTGCCCTATGTGGTGGGAGAAAGGACTACAGCAAACTTTCGAAGCAAGCAGAGTGGTGCATCTTCGTAGTTCTCAAACCATCCCGATGTGAAGGTGTGGAGATCTTGTGCTGTTTCTTCCAGGTGGAAGGCTGGGTCCATGTTCTGAGAAACAGGGAAACTGTGTAAGCTGTGGAATTAAGCATTAGTGCTGAGGAAAGGAAGGGATGTGAAGGAGAGGAGATTGCTTAGCTAGGTTAGGCAGTAATATATATATATATATATATATATATATATATATATATATATATATTTTTTTTTTTTTAAAGAGGTCCTCTGGAGAACTCTGCTGAGACTCAACTGGTGGGAAAGTGCACAAACTCTAGGTCTGCCAGGCTGCTTTGTGCTTGGGATCTTTTCACTGATGTTTCTTGCTGTCTCAGATGTGCTGTTTCCTCTCTGCATGATGTGTTTTTGAGAAACCGGTGAAATTTGTGACACAGAGACAGCTGTCTTAAGCGTTTGCTATTGTTGCTTCACTATTTCTAAGTGTTTTCTGTTGTTGCTTCATGCCTCTATTGCACAGGCATCTTCATTAGGCTTACTGGAACAGGACGTGGAATGCAAAAACAGGCTTGTGTTTGCAAAGTCTTTTTCTTATTGCAGACTGATATGGAAACCGCAAATTTGAAGATATATGCAATCTGGGAACAATTTTTCTAAATTTAGCTGAGTAACACAATCATAGATAGCTTGAGGAAAATGAGTATTTAACATTTAGGGAGCAAAGGCAAAGCCGTACAGTGTTGTCTGTCCCTCAGAAATCTCTGTAGTGTAAGAGCAAGATGTAAGGCGCTATGGTGAATAGTGAAAGCTTTCGGATTATCAGTATTCCCCATCTTGTGTTTATTTCTTCAGCGCACTGATGCATATTGTTATGGTGTGTGTAAAGCCGTTGTTGATTGCCAATTTAAAAAATAAAGTGTACCACTTGTTTTCATTATTATAGAGAATTGTGGTAAATGATGCACAAAGTAAAGGGTTTGGGTTTTTTTTTTTGTTTTTTTTTGTTTTTTTTTTTTGTCGTCCTACAAGTGGTTTAATTCAGCTTCTTTTCTAGATGTGTGGGACAGAATCCCAATTTTTGTGTCATAAAAATATATGACCTGCTGTTCTTGTCAGAATTGTGAATTATCTGCTCCTGGATGATTTAACTTTTTTAAAGCTTCTGTTAACGTGGCAAGCCCAGAAGTTTGAAGGCAGAAAGTTAATAATTATTGGTCAAGATCTCATTCCTGCCTAAGGCAACAAAACATGAAGATTGCGCGTTGGCTAGGAACATTTAACTTCACCCAACAGCCGCTGTGCGCCTGTTCACTCCAGAGTGTTGTGAGGACTGAGATTTAAGCACCTGGAGAGTTAGCGCTTAATTATTGTCTTCTTCAGAAGAACTGGACGTGAATGGAGTTGCTTGGATTTGGGCCAAGCTTTTCACAGTGCAGGTCTGAAAGCACCTACTTGGCAAATGAAATTTTAAGTTTTTAAGGTAATATTTAGATTCTTTCACGCAAGTGCTTTATTTGGGGTAATTTTGCACTGGAGGCTGCTGTACGCTAACTCACTTTGATGAGTTTTGAGTATGCTCACAGAGCAAAACCCCCTTCTCTTTATCAAGCATAGGAACAGCATGCCCAGTGCAGTGACTTTCAATCAGACGAGTTTTGTAATGCAGTATTTGCCTGTATTGTTGTTCCTGTGCTATCTGCCTTCTCTGTAGTTTCTTGCTGTGGAGCAAGGCTGTTACAGCAATGAATTACTTTGGATCCCCAGGGCTACAGATGTAGCCCTTTTAAGTCCTGATTAACAGATCCATCACCATTTCCTTTAATGGAGTTCCTGGATGACCAGTATCTCTGGAAAATAAAAAGCAAGTGCCTTAAGTTGAAATTGCTCAATTAAGGCATCTGAGAGGAGTTGCTTAAAACCTTCTTGTGTTGGCCAAGACCAGTCCTGCCTGCTTTGGAAATCCTGGGAGATGGAAAGCAGAGGAGCAAGTTTTGACAACGGAGTAGGTTAGAGTGGCTGAAATATCTGCACTGTGCAGTAATCTAAGTTTTGCAGGTGTTTTTTCTTCCTCCTTCACCCTCAGCAAGGAGAGGAGTTCTATGGTGTCAGGTTATTTACCAGTCATCTTAATTCTCTGGGTACTCAGAACTATTGTCTCTGATGAAACTAATTGTTATTGTCTTTGGAGAGACATGAGAATATAATGGTCAAAAAGAGTTTATTCTCTGATCTTGCCTGTTTTGCCTTTCTGGTCCTCAAAATTCCTAGCTCTCTGTTCACTGCCTTTCTCTCCTACTTATTTTAACTCTCTCCATGCCAAACAGCAAGGTGTGTTATTCTGCTGTGCAAAGCCCAAATCAATAGATAGCACAGCAGTTAAGTTAGTGTTGTAAAAGACAAGGCGACTGATGGACAAAGGATAACGGAAGATCAATAAAACACAGTAAACAGTCATGTTTTCCCATAAAGGCCAGGAGGGTAAGCCAAATGAATCGTTGTATGAACTGGGCTTTAATATTCATTACCTAGTGTATCTGTGGTTTATAAACTGTTATGCTCTCTGACCCCACTGGTATTGGATGACAGGAACACTGCAGAAGAGTGTCCCTTAGTGCTAGCGAATGTATGCTGTGTCATGGACCACTTATCCTGTCAATGCAGGATTGTTATCCTGGAGCTGTGATAAGACGGGATGGTCAAGCTTAAAAGAGGAGCTCTTAAAAGAGTATGAAAACGCATATTCTTCTAAAGGATCTGCCTGAGTCCGAAAAATTGCTATAGTTTTAGTAGCTTATGCAGAGGACTGAGAGCTCTAAGACTCTAGATCCTGCTCTGGATTTAATGTGTTTTGTGTAAATGATACTTCTGTTGTAAAATAGGACTGCAAAAATGTAAACACAAACCACACTACCATCATCTTTGATACTGAGAATTTCAAAGCAGATGGCAAAGGACTGAAACGTAGATGCAACCTGTCATGAGCTATGATGAGATTCTGATCTCAAATTAAATAGAGGGCTGTAAAAATAATTTTGTTTCACTAAAAGCCAGGATTAAAACTAAGGAAATAAAAATGTCTGGTTTATGAGCCCAGACAGGCTCAAAGAATAAGGCTTCTTTGAGAGGAAGGGAGATAATCATGCTCACACACTTGTGATAGCTTGATTAGGAAATCTTGCGTAACATGTGATACTAACAACAGACAGTGAAAGTTGTTGTCTAAGTTTGGCGCTCTCTGTCTTTTGGCTTCTCCTTGCAGTATGTTGTATTACCGTCTTTTCTGAAACTTCTGAGTATCGAGACCCTGCCTGCATGAGGCTCTGCCAGGTTTCAGAGAGCTGAATCCCATAGCTGAGGCTGGGAACGATAGTCTCACAACCCAGTCGCAGAATTCCCATTGAATTCCCATAGCATTCTCGTACCCCCTGCTCCCTGCCCACAGGTCAGCTCCCACCTTGTTCCTACCTCCCTGCCCCAAAGTGGCCAATGCAAGGTGAAGATCTCTGCTCCGGATGCCTTCCAAGCTGGGTATTTCCATTCTGCTTGCTTAATATGTATTTGTCATTTCTGTTGCCCAGAGGGGCTTCACTTTCTTTCCTAATACTCTTGTGCAATGTTTGGAGTTGAATGCATAAATAAACGTATTTTGGTGGTAAATGAAAGTGATCCATGTGTTTCTTCTCTTGTTTGTAACTGCTGTGAAGTTTGATAAGGATTATCTATGTAAGACCTTCTCAGTAGCAGTTCTTTTTGTCTAATCGCTTTCACACTTCTTCCTTTTCAACTTGACTTGAAGTATTAAACAAATGAATTGGCAGAAAGGGGGAAGAACTAAGGGGGAGATAATCCTAAATGTCTGTCAACTCAAAAATGTGCCAGTTAATAAAGGTTTTGCCAGGTCTTTAATAAACCTTCTGAGCAAAAACGTGACAACTTTACAGAAATATTTTTATGAAAAAAAAACCCTACTCTTCTATTTATGTGTTATTTTAGTGAATAATAAGAGATATGGATGGAGAAAGGACCAGCTGTGCATGCAAACTGTCCTGTTTTGTAATTCCCGTTATCATTCCCTTGATGACAACGGGCCGAGTTTTCCAAGATGCCTCAACGCTGTCTGGAGGTTACAGGCAAGCTAAATTCTGTGCCTAACAGTTGTAGAAAACTGTCTGAAAGATTCATTTAGAGGTGTGTTGTATTTAAGAACATAAATATTTGGTTGTATGGATCTCCATTTCTTTTGTCATGCAGCTTTGGGATGTGAATTGGTAATTGCTTTTAAGAATTAAACAGATTTTATGAACCCTTGACTTTTCTGAGGAGTTGGGACAACTTTTCAGTTTCATTTTTATTGGCTAGATTTTCAAAATTCTAACTAGAATCTTTATTATTATTTCTATCAAGCCAAAGCTTGATGATTAAAATGATTAAAAATGAGTAAATCACTGTACTGCACCATGAGTTTTGTTTTAGTACTTTACTTTCTCAGAATATACTTAAAATCTGCTTCTTGCATCCAGATGCCCTAAGTGGTGTATTTACCAATGAAAACTGCTATGGATTGATTGTCCTGCAAACTTCTTTCTAGTCACAAAATGGGTGACTAGAAAGGCCACCTCCTCTAATACACCAAGCCAAATAAATGCTGATTTGTGTGATCTGCTCAGATCTCACACTATTAAAGAAGGCATTGTCTGTTATGATCATGCTTCTGACTCCTTCAGGGGGTTCAGGAGAACTTTTGAGGGGGTGTGGAGGCCGTTCCATAGTTTAACGGAGAGGAGCTTGTCTTGTGGTGTGATGGTGAATGCGAGGTGAAAAGATTTCCATCCCATGTTTAGATTTCTACTTGTATTGTTTTTTTCAGATTCCCCAAAAGAGCAACCAATCTTGTCTCTAAAGCCTTCGTTATGTGGCAGAGAGCTCCTTAGGAATGGGTGCAGCCTCCTCACACTTCAGTCATCACTCTTTTTGTCACTTTATCTTGGAAGACAACTGTAGCTGCCACCCATGCTTGGCTTCTCTGAGTTGACCTCTCTCAGCAATTAGAAGCCCGGCTTAAGCAGACACACCCGTGATGTGTGGAGATGGATGAGGAAGTGAGTGTGTGTGTACTCACAAACTTATTAACAGCGTATGTAATTGAGAACTGGTAGGGCTGCTTGACTCTAGTGGATAAACAAATGCATGGTGGATTTATTAAGCATGTGTATAAGAACGTTGCTGTATGCCTGAAATTAGAATCGCCTGCGTAACACTGTAATTGAACCAAGCAGGATATGGCTCAAAGACATTTATTTCCTTTTGCCCTTTTGAATCCATCTGGTGGCTTTTGCTGTTGTGTTTTTTTTTTTTTTTTTTTTTTTTTCTCCCAGCAAATCAAGACCTTAAAATTGATGGCCTCAAATGCATTTTCTTGAAACTACTTTAATGACAGTTCTCTTTCTGTGCGTGTGCGTGCACAAAATGTCACCCATACAGTGGAGTGCATTTGTTCTTACCTATTTTATCAAGTAGAGGCTATAGACATTATTTCTGTCTGCAACAATAGAAACTTTTACAGTGCTGAAGGTATTTGTTGGACAAATGTAACACTGATAATACCTCGTTATTGAATAGCAAATATCATAGGAAGATTTTTAGTCCTTTTTCACAGGGAAGCAGCCCCAAAGGAGAATGACAGTAGAAAGCTTACATGAATACTGCTTGAATTTAAAGTAGAACTGGGGTTCTTCTTAAAAATTCATTAAAAAAAAATTGTAAGCTCTTTTCTTCATACGGCACTATGAATTCTGCAGGCAGCTGGGGAATTGGGGTGTGTATTGTCACGAGACACCCACCTTCTGACCTTTTCATTTTCAGCCTGTGGAGTTGTCAGATGAAATTCCTGGAGACAACTACATTGATTAACATTTGTGAAAGTGAGATCTGTGTGTGTTCTACAGTTCCACGTGTAGCCGATCGTAATTTAATATGTGCATCTCTTAAAGAGGTGTGGAGGAATGTTTTCATTTACAGATGTTGTGCCATCATATGAGTCTACCTGAGGTCTACTTTCCACTGAGATAAGGACCTCTGTCTGTGTCTGCATGCTGTATGAATGAATTATACCATACAGGAACAAATAATTGCTTTCCGAGCCGAGAGAGAATGAGTAATAGCTGTGTTGCTTCCTGCGTTATTGATCTTTGGAAACTACTTTTCACCAGAGGCAGTGAGAACACCTTTCAAGGAGTGCTGAAAAGTTCAGAAAGCTGTTAACTAACTTAAATCTTTTAGAGATTTTTTTTTTTTTTTAATTTTATATTTGTGGCGTGATTCACCCAGTGAAAGACCATGTTAGAGTAGATCCATGCTGCTGGAAAAAATAAGGAGAGGAGAGCACTGTTTGTATTCTTCCCAATCTTATTTTGTTTACTTTTTTGAGAGTATTCACATGACAAATTATCCTTCTAGGTGTGTTAACAGTACCCACATTTTGAAAGAGAAAAACAGAGTAGGAGGGATCCTCTCATGTTTTTGTTGCTTAGGGGTGTGAACAAAAGGGCTTTCAGGTCCTCACTTTGTCATCACAATATACTGATTTTCTTTTTCCTCATGAAAAATACAGCATATTTGTATCTGCTTTTATGTAAAATAATCCTGTTAGTTCAGATTGCCAGCGAAGTTGTTTTTCTTTCATGTATCTACCTGCCATAGTTTTTTGGCAATTAGGATGAAAAAAATATGTTGTGGGAGGTGCTCATCATTTTCTGACTCAGTTGATTTCAAAAAGAGTCAAGCTTGTATAGCAGCTGGTAAGGTCAGGCAAGCTGTAATTGACCTACCATATATTGCAATTAAAATTTATTGCAGCTTTTAGAAATAGGAGTTACCTGCATTGCACTTGGGGGAAAAAAAAAAAAGAAAAAAAAAAAAACCAACCACCAACTTCCAGAGAGCTTTAATATATTAAACTGATCCATTAACTCTTGCTCTCTTCTGTGTCTAATGCAAGAAATGGAGGGGAATGCAAATCAAGCCAGTGGCTTAGATTTCAGTAGCCTCTTTTTGGCAGAGACCTCTTTCATGTTCTGGATAACAAAGTACAGGGAAAATTCTTGCCAACATCTGTGAATTAATAAGCTTACACCTTGAAGTGTTTGGAGTTATAAATACTATGCGAAAAATAAGAAAACACATATTTAAATGAGAACACATGTGGATGTTTTTGCCACATACTTCTACTATTTTTGCCTTAATACTTTTGTGGATTTGGTAAAATATTTGAATGTACTGTAATAGCATGACTAGGAATTTTATGGTTGCCTCAGCCCTGTGCACTTGAATGGGGTTGGTTTTTTTTATGTCTGTCTCTTTCTCTCATAGTTCAGTATTTTTAATCATAAAATGCTTAAACCACTTTTTAATGCAAAATTAATCTTTGAGAGACTATATTGAAATGTCTGTGACAGTTGCAAGGCTCTAGGAGCTTTTTGACAAGCTGAAAAAAACCCCAGACTCCTTATGTTGTGATCATTAGTTGGGAAGCTAGAACAATCTGGTTTGTCTGTCCTAATGTTTTTAATTGAGCCCCACCTAATACCTGTGGTCGTTGAGGTTTGACAGTGTTTGTGTTGTGTGTTTGGTTTTGAGGGTTGGGTTTTTTTTTTTTTTTTTAATAAGCGAAAACTTTATCTTTAGCATGGGAAAAATTCTGGCTGTTAGGTTCCGATTCAGTCTTGGGAAAATTTTGGGTGTTCTCCTTTCCTCACAACTGCGCTGTATCCTCCAGCTGGAAAGCTACAGTGCTGGTGAACTTTTGCATTTTAGTTTCTGAGTATTTGGGTTGAACATAAATCTTAATGAAATGAGATGAATGTTGCCTTAAGCAGGGAGAGATGTCTGGTACTTGCCAATTCTGAGTTTGACATTTTGTTTTCCTGCTATTCTTAGGACAAGGTTTGACTTTGCATTTTGTTAACCTTCTCCGGATCCTTCTACGAATTGAAGTTAAAGGAATTTAAAGCATAGAAGCTGCTGTTAGTAGTTTATGAGCTCTATACGCTTGTTACTAGAGTGAGATGGATTGTGTGATTCTTCAGCCGCTTTAACGTGGTTCTTGGTCTTCGCTATTGCCATTTTAAGAAGTTAGTGATTCTGTAGGATATTAATTTTTCAAAGTGCTATGTGAACACTACTCTTCAGTGACGTAATTTAAAGCAAAATTTTTCTCACTGTCCTAATAATATTGAAACGCAAAATAACATGATTACCTGCTCAGGTCTTTCAGAGGAGTCTGGAAATCTAGTCCATAAGCCATTTCCTTCCAAAATCAGATCATGAAGGGCTTTTTTGTTCATGTGGTGGTGATTTATGTTTCTTGCCTTTGCAGTTTCCAGGTAGCATGAAATGCTGGTAATACCTTTCTCCATTAATTTTGCATGGAATCCAATAACAGGCAAGACTGCTCAGTGACTGGCACAGAGCTGTTGACAAGACTGGCTCTCTTAAGTGCTAGGAACAGTTTTTTTAATGAAACCTTGCAGAACAGTCTAACTTTTGGGTTGAATTACTTTTGGATTAATTTTGTCGCACCACTTCTCAAACTCGATTGCAACTCTGAAAAGATTTGCATGTTATGAAGTCCTACTTACTGACCTGTTCCTAAGCCTTTCTGTCCTTTGGACCCTCTGGAGATGATGCTTGCAAAAACTTCTCAGAAGGTACAGCTAGCTTTCTAGCTAGGTATGAATACTTTTTTATTTGTATTAAATGCAGATGTAGCCCTCCTCCTTCTCATAGACCATTTAAGCTTTCTGAAAGTAGCCTTGCTTTGGTTAGTTGTTCTTGTTTTGGTTTGTTGTCAACTTCCTGGGGATCCCAAAGTTGAAAAAGTACCTGCAGAGCTGGAGGATGAGAAAGATCAGAAACCACATAATCCTGCCATGATGACTGCATTGTGCCTGGGGCATGCCGAGGTCCTAGGCGTGTGAAATCATCTACATTTCTATGGGGAGTTCTGTGTTTCTTGCACTTCTCACAGGGTCTAGCATGGTTGGAAAGGCAATAGCAATGACCTGGCTGTATTGGAAGAGCTGGAGATAATGTGCTGCTTCTGGCTGAAGTCACCTTGGTAAAAACCCAGCAGACATAAATGAGAGTAACCTTTTGTAGATGACGACACAGATATTTCTTTTAGCTGAAACATATTGACCCATCCGTTCCTAATACACGTGGGAAGACACGTTCACAGATGTGTGGCAATGAAAAGGTGAGAAAAAGTCCTGCTGACACTTGTGTACATGACGTTGTGATGACTTTGCTGGTTGAGAAGAGGGCCCATCAACTGTGTGCAGTGCTGCAAAGATACTCCACTTGTGTGAGTTGGTCTGTGAGAGGTTGAGTGGAAAGATTCCCCCACCTCCCGTGCCTTTTTCTGGCTCTGCCATTGTGACTTTCTGGAATATGCTTGGACAGTAAAACACATAAATGCGTCATTGTTGGTCTGTCGTGGTTCTGTAGCTCTTGGTTTGGTGGCTTGATGTTTTGTTTTTGGGTTTATTTTTTTTTCCATTTTGGAAGAGTTATTACCTTGCTGCTCAGGAATGTGTTCTTGGTCCATACCTAAATACTAAATGCTTTGGTCCTGTTTAGTTAAACCAGAGAACACCACCTTCTCTAATTTTGAAAAGATCTCTGAGAAATAAAGTGACCATGATTTTGGTTTAACTATGTTTTGTCCTGTCAGGTGGAAAAGCCTTAAAGCACTAGTTCTACTTTGCATGCTAATCCTCTGCAAAACATGAAATTAGAAGATTTTATGAACCATTAAAAATCCACTGAAAAAAAAGTCTCTTTAGATAGCTATGGGGTATGGTTTGTAAATCTGTAGATTCTATTCCTTTTTAAATAATATTATAATAACTACATTTTACACGGGGACCTAGAGTTTTGAGTTATTAATTGATGCTGCTCATCTGTGTGTGTTTTGCTTCATGTGGAAAAAGCATATTTATTTTTAATATCTTTTCTGCTGTTTTCATATGAAGGTTATAATGGTTGTTTTAACTTCTAAGTTGCTGTGAATATTGACTGGTTTTGTGGTTTTTTTTTGTTTTGGTTTTTTTTTGTTAGTGAAATGAACATAAATGTAAAGAAAGTTCTTGAACACTCACTTGTTACCTGTGGCAGTTTTACCTATTGATGTGCATTTGAATTGTTGTGAAAAATGAGCCTGTAATACAATTCTGATAAGCCCTTTTAAATACAGGATTCAGGGCAGCTGATTTTACTTCATTTTGGAAACATGCTTTTCTGTAAGTCATTCAGTGAAAATTTCCCGTAAAGATTTTATAGTGACCTTTAACTTAATCAGTGGTGCGGACAGCATTTTCGACTGTGGACTAATCTGCAGAGGTTTTAGATAATCTTTCATCAGATTAATGAGGAGTTGATTTCTTTTTTTCTTTCCACTTACATAGGAGGGAGAGCGTTACCATGCTGCATAGTTTTATATTCTACCTCACTATTTATCCTCTTGATAGGATGTAATTTTTTATGTGTAGGCTTTTGATGTTTTATTTCTGTAGTAATAATACATTTTCTGTCAAAATGCAGAACTTGTGCAGCACCAGCAATTTCTGATTTAGTTTGTCCTCCCTTTTAGAAGAGAACAAGCGCGGCAGTGATATACTTATTGCTCAGGATTACTGATGGCCTAGTGTTTTGCTTTTTTTTGCTCCCATTTGGCTTGTCAGGGTGACTCTGAAGAGAGTGCTTCAGCCAGGTAATACAGCACTTTTAGAAGAGGAAAGTGGAAAAAGCTGGCTTTAGACTGTGTCAAAAGTTTGTCTCTTCTGTCTGTGAGTATGCTCTGGTTTAAATGCATTTATTTCTTAACCTCTTACTGCAGGAGTTTGAGATCTAGGTCTGTAAACCTTTGTTTTTCTGGGGCATTTCTCTTCCCCGTCATGATCAAATTAGTTCTTTGGGTAATTTTGATGCCAGCAACTACTTACCTGGAAAAATAAGTACTTGAGTGTAGACAGCAATATATGATACGGGAAATAAGTAAATCTCCAAAATCTTGATGGAGAACTGTTTAACGTTGAGTGTTTTGGAAGGAAAGTATGCTACTTATTGCCTGCGATTGTGAATGATAAACAAGAATAAAGTAGTTCATAGGAGGAGAACATGTGAATGGGGAAAGTGTAATGTGCTAGAATTTTTTTTTCATTGTGCCAACTAGGAGTAATCCTTCATTACTGAAATTACACTCTGGTGCAGTTTGAATCTACTGCAAAGAGTAAAGGAACATGTTATTGAAAGAGTGTGGGCTATCTGTTAAAAAAAATAATGCTAGTGTATGAATTGACTATATGGCAAAGCACCTTTTCGCTATTACAGCAGTTCTTTTCACAGTGCTTTACTGACGTGTATAATGCTCCGTATTGAGGAGCCCCACTGGAAGTGTTGCAGTTGGTTGGGAAATGTTAGTAGAGGTTGTGTTGAAATTGAACTGTTGAAGAGCTGTACATTAAGAACTGGTTTCTGGGGTCAGCTTCTAGCTAACATTACCAATACTCACTCTGTACCTCTTCCAGCTTCTCATCTGAATTTCAGAGAAGCAGTTCTGTTGCAAAATAAAGCTTGACCTGTAGTGACTGAAAAGTGCTATGCTGATATCATAGCAAGGCAGCAGCTTCTGTCTAGGCATGTCATCAGGTTTGTGGAACTGCAGAAGTCCTTCGTGCCTTGGTGTTGACAGGCTTCAGCTCCCAGCTCTGGCAGCTTGGAAGTTCTTGCACTGACTACCAGAGGCGTGTTTTGCTAGCTAGTTTTCTGTCTCGCACTTCAGCAGATTTGCTGCTGCCCGGTTCTTAATCTAGCGCTGATGCACGCTGCTTCATTGGAATCGAGTCCTTCTGGGACCATCTTCCTTCTGAAGTCCAGCAGAGCACAGGCATTGTTCCGTGAACGTGGCCTGCGGGTTACAGGACAGAGGGATGAGGAGCCTGTCCCGTAACTACAGTTCATTCTCTTTGCAGAAAGCTCCTAGAGTTTCTTTGCGTTCTTGTTTTGAAAACAATAGATGTCACAGGATGTGGCAAAATAGTGATTCTTCTCTATGCACTGTTTGCTGTTCTTCTATGAGTTATTGCATGTTTTGGTTTTAGCTTTGATTTAGCTTCTTTTATTTCTTCTGTTAGGGGAAATTTTCAATTTCTTATAAATATCACTTCAATTCAGGCTTCAGGAAGGCATTCATCAGGAAGAAGTTACATTTTTCAGAGTTCCTGGACAACCTTTATCTGCTTACCTTTTTGTGCTTGTTGAAATTAAACTGTAGTGCATCTTCATGAAGTTTTTGGTGTAAGTGATGTATCATGGAAGGAAAATAGGAAAGAGGAATAATTTATCTTTTATTGGTGAAGGCAGAGAAACTAATGTGGTAGCTGACCTTTCTTAGGTCTTTGGGGACAGTGTTAATACGGAATAGACTTGCTTAGCTAACATTAAACAATTTTTATTTGATTATTTTTGGAGCATTGTAAATATAAGCTTGTGTTAAGGACCTTATTAGCAGCACCTGTCTTCAAAAAATGCCAATAATTTTGAAGACTGCTTATTTGCCATTGCAATTTTACTTGGCCTTTCTGTTCCTAGACTTCAGTAAACACCTCCTTTTATTTGTCTCTTTGATAGATTTACAGTTTTCATTAAAAGTGCCATTTCATTGACAATACTTTAAAATCTTGCTTAGGATCTTTCGTTTAAATATCCCTAGGTGTACCTAAATGCTGGTTATTTAACTTGGGTTATTCTTACCTTAAAAGCATTTGCACAACGATATCTTATTTTCTTTCTTTTTTTTTTTTTTTTTTTTAATGAGGCTCAGAAAGAACTCCTGATGGAGGTATTTTAGCTGTTAACCAGCTTAGTTGTGATAACCTGGTTGACCTCTGTTAGGGGTATGTGCTGTGGAAAGTCTGTACGTGTATAGTACATAGTGGGTGGCAGAAGCTATTTCGGCCGTGATCCTAGTGTTGACTTCTGCTGAACACATTGGACTACATTCTTTTAATAGTACTTGATAATGGTATAAAATTCTTTGTTTCTGTGCTTAGATTTAAAATGGTTTTTTTTTCCTCTTTTTCCACCCCTCTGTATCTCAAGTCCAGTTGTGTGAGCTTGAAAAGTGAAGCAAAGCTTCCTTCTTGCTCCTGTTGAAAGGTGAGCTTTGAAGTATTCTCTTCAGGCTGCGTAACTGGATCCCTGACAGGGAGATTTCACAGGGCAATTGTATGATGGTAATTACCAACGCTTTCAATGTAGTTCATTTAAAAGTAATGACTAGTGGATGTAAAAAGAATAATAGGTGTTAACCGTGGAATACATTAACTTGTGGGGATGCCAGGGGAATGTAATTTGTTGTAGTTAGAAAGTTGAGTGATGATAGGAAAGGATGTTGAAATTTGGTTTTTGGTTTTTTTTTTTTGTCTTTTATATTATAAAGCAGCTGAATGAGACAAAATTTATGTGACAGGTAATGTCCCAGTAGCTGTGATCTCTGCTTCAGTGAGATCATTTTGGACTAAACGGGAATTGGCTTTCTAGACTAGAAAGTAGACCACTACTGCTAGAGTAGTGGTAACAGATTATTGGAGATATAAACTTCCGATGATTTAAAACATTGCTTAAATAAAGACTGTAACCGATAAAGGATCACTGATACTGTGCTTTGTTTTGAAGGACCTGAAGTGAAGACTTCCAGCTCTTAACAGAAGGAATTCTGTCTGATGCTGAGAGCTCTGTTATTTATTTTAAATAAGTTTAAAGAATTGCAACAGTCCTCCTGTATCCCTCAGTGCTGGAAGGAAGATGTTGACTAAGTCTCTAGTAAAACAACTGGAATCTGTAACTTCTGAGAGCAAATATGAATTTCAGATCACACTGGCTTGTGCAAGTATTCCCAAATAAGAAAACATTAAGTATGCTCCCAGCCTGCTTTGGGAACAGTGGCTTAACGGATGAGGGTGGTCTTGTCTATGTTAATGTAAGATCTTCTGTTATACCACATAAACGTTGTAAAGATAGCGTAAACCAAATACACTACTCCTTCCTACCAAATGGAGGATAGATTTGGAGTATGAATCATGAATGTGTCTTCATTCTGACCCTTGGAAATTACTATCGAGTAACCCAAAATGATAATGAGCCCCATCAGTCCAAAGAAGTACTTTTTCCCCCCAGTCTAGGTGATGGCAGTTTGCCAAAGCAGGAGGTGCCTGTTGAAAGAGCGATGGCGCAGAAGAATTGTTGGGAAAGCAGAGATGTAACATGTTAGAAACCTCTTTCCCTTTAAACAGTGATTACAATCTGCATGAAGTTAAATTGTGGCATTATCAATAATCAAATTAGTGGCTTCCTGAATAGCATTTTGGGCTTGTTCTCCTGACACAGCTGATGGATACAGGGGAAAATATTAAAATGCTTTTTAATAACCTGTAAGACTTTTTATTTACTTAGCAGGAAAGAAATTTCCGTTTTGTAGAAAACTATTTTTTTTTCAGTCTGTTTAGTAGCAATGAACAGGGGAAGTAGTCTAAGAAGTTCTGAACCTTGCTGCATATTTTTGTGAAAGACTGTGGTTACTAATACAGCAAACCTTTTCCTCCTTGTGTAGCTGTTGCATTCAGTAATAGCACAGTGATTGGAATAGTTGGCTATTGCAATATGTGTGAGTTTAGTTACCACGTCTGCCCTGTTTCTCTGGCTGAATGAGTATGAAAAACATTGAATTGCTCTATGGAGTATCCCTTACTTAATTGGGAAATGTGGCTAAATTGAACTGTGGATGGGTAGATAAAGTAAGCATGGTGTATGCAACTTTGACCTTTTTCTTTTAAGCTAGTTCCCAGTTTGCCACTTCGTGCATTGGTTGAATCACCTTCTAAATCGTTAATGTGAAAATAATTGCTTTGCTTTATCTATGAAGTTGATAGTATAATTGTCTGAAGAAAGTTTGCTTTGGCTGATGTAAATATAACTTTAACTCATGTGAGCTCTGAAAGCATAGGCAAGCAGAAATCAATCTCAACCTGTTCTCAAGAACTGGCGGAGAACTGGATATTGTTTTCTACCTGCAGGCTTTAAAATGATAAAACTTCAAAAAGACTAAAGGTACTACTCAGCTGGGACTAAAATATGAGGAATATCTGTGCAATTCTGAAACTATTCCAGTCCTTTCTGTGAAGTAAAGTTTAAGTGGGAGTGAATAATTTTGAAACTTTTTGTTTGAATTTAATTTGATTCTCTTTTCTAAAATATTACTTATTTTCCAAATTGACTCAGTTTACACTGATCTCTACTCGAATATGAATTTGCCAAATTAAAGTAGGGCAAGGAGAAATTAAGTTACTAATGATGCCGCTGGTGTCTGAAAGGACCTGCTGTGATGTAGAGGTTGCTTGAAAGGCATGCAAAAGGCCCAAAGGCATAGTTTGGTTGTTTCTTTGTTGAAAGTGGGAGAGTTGCTAAGAATAGATCTGTAATGGCGTACCCCCGTGCTAGAATTAAATGTGCAATGCCAAAAGTAGCCCAAATAAGTGAACTATGTGAAAGTGGATAATTTGCTTACTGGGGCTGAAGTCATGTTGCTCAGTCCCCGTGCCAGACTTTCCTCTTGATGTAGTTGCTGACTTGTGGTTCCTCTCTAAGTTAAGAACCTGGGTCCTTAGACGCCATCTCCCATGTTCCAAAGACTTCTAGCCTTGGATGACTCTTCTGTGTTCTGCCTGTTGGTTTCCAGGTGGGTACAGCGAGTAGGTAACTGTCCTTGTTAACCGAGGAACTCTGTGACTTGCAGAACCCACGCTGTGGTAGTGGAAGGCCAAACACATGATGAGTAGAAGGTATTTGTACGTGTGAATTGTTTTGAAGTGTTCTTATTGCTAGTCTGGAAGTGCATCAAGTTTGCCTTACAGGGTCAGAAAACACGTCCAGGTGCGCTTTGTGAATGGTGAGGTTGTGAACCGTGAGAGGGAGTAAATGCTCAGTTAAGCATCCCAGTTAATCCTAGGTGCACCCAAGTTCTATCCTGTCTGCAAACTAGGATGCGAGCAGACTTATTTTGAACATCTGTATTCTTTATGTACACATATATTCTGTGAATTTTCTAAATGCTGATATCCTTCTAATCAGCAGTGAAGATCCAACACTCTAGCTTTCTTTTGAATGAAATCTGCTTTGTGAGCCTTGTCCTCTTCTCCGTGTGTGCATAGGCTGCCTTCCTCCCCTAGCTGTGGTTGCAGCCAGGGCTGTCTATCTCAGGTCAAAATTGAGCCTTGCCCATTAGTCATGCAGAAGGAAGACTACTGAAGGGTTGTAAAATAAAGTTCCATAACCAGAAGTCACATGTAAGCAAAAATATTACAAGAAGTTTCTTCCTTTGAGTTCTCTTCCCTCTGCACTGTGGATCAACCTTTTCTGTGATTTGCTGGAAAAGCTGTAGCTTTAAATGTTTGCTTTTAGCTGAGTGGCTTGTGCTTTACAAATTGTTGATTTCTTTGTTAGAGAGCGGAATGGACATAGCAGACAACACATTCTGGGTATCTCATGCCCAATGGCCAGTATGTGACGTAGAGTAAACAAGCTATTTAGACGCTGGTAGCACCATAAATATCTTTCCCTCCCCTGCTTCTGAAAAATTAGCCTGGTTTTGTGAAGTATAAGCTTGATTTCTTCAGTGCTGAAACACTTCTCATCTGGTAAATGAGAGAATGATTTGTGTGTCGTCTCTCTGTGTGAAGCCGGCAGACTTCTGCTGGTGCAGCGTGTGTTTGCTCAGTGCTGTGAAATAGCTGGTTTCTGGGGCTCAGCGGAAGAAGAGTGGGGTGTTTGTTTGTCTGCTGCAGGGAAAAGGAAGAGGGTTTGCCAGTTCTGGAGAAGTCTGTTTATGCTGTTGGACGAAAGCACAGATTGCTTGGGTGCTTGGCTGTTTCTATAAAAGCTCCCAATTAGTCATTCCTGGTGTAGGTAAGAGCATGTGTCACTGCAGCCACACATCTAAAAGGTGTCACGGCCTAACTTGACCCCGTGCTGCCCAACACCTGGTCTCTCCCTGGGCGTCCCTGTTTGTCAGCGGGTACATCGCGGCGTGGTGGAGACACGTTGTCACCTAGCTAAAAACGCATCCTCAGCTCCTGCACCGTGCTGCCTCGCCGCTCGGTAGGAAAGGGCTGGGCAATAAATATTTTCTATTCCCAGGCAGCGTGTTTACACTGTTCACGTGGCTTGCTGTTTCCTGTTGTTGTAGTGCTTTAAAAGCAATGCCTGCAGGTGAGGATTATAAACTGCTGGTATGTGCGTGGTGCAGGTGCAGTGCTTTAACAGAAGAAGTGGAAGTGACAGTAGTTGATTGTCGGCTCTCATTCCACCCTGCAAAAGCATCCGAAGTTCAAACCTTTGGAGAGACGAATTATCTTCTGAGCAGCCTCCTTCCCTTCCAGGCAAAAGTTCATGTTTTGAATAATTAGAAGCCTGGGGATCTAAGATTATTATTCAGGCCTGCCTGCCACATGAATAAACCTGATACCTTAAATCTTCAAAATCAACAACAAAACCCTAAAGAGGCAGCTGGAGAAGGTGGGGACAGTGTGGCTTTCAAAAGAAAGATCAGTGAAACATACATTTCTGCAAGTGTGGATGTTATCTGCAAACAGTTGGTTTGGAATTGTGCCCCTTCAGATGGGGAGGCTGAGAGTGCAGGGTCTTCAGCTGAGAGAGGAGGTGAGGAATAGGAAAAAGGGGGGAAGCAATGAGCGAGAACGCAGCTGGAAATCAGTAAGGAGTTAATCCGTTGGAATGATTTAAGGGGTAAAAACCTGTGGTCTAAGAACATGATGAAATATCTGTGTTATCAAAACCAAGCACCTAGTGGAAGAGCTGTCAGTAGTTGTAGCAGTGGAAGAAGTCAGGGATGTTATTGTTGTATTTGCTTCTCAACATCTACTTTGAAGAAAAAAAAAAAATCCTTCTCAATAAAAAAGAGGAATTGTGCTCAGGAATTGATTGGAAACATGGGCCTGCCCAGAGAGTCAGGGCTAAATCTCTCGTGTCCTGAGTTTGGGGGGGGGAATTACTCTCGGTGGGCTATCTGGTGTGTTGAGAGATGTTAGAGTTGTTTAAAGCTTGGAATAATCTAGAGACAGCGCTACTGTTGTAATCCCAATTGATATTCAGAATGCCTGTGAACAGCTTTACAATATTTCTCTGTGTTGTACATTGTTTTTTTTTAATGTACCAGTTCGGAAATTTAATACAAGATACAGTTTTGAACAGCTGTGCTTCGGAAAAGCATGACCTGCCCTGTGGCAAAACCAGCTTATCAACAGAGTTGATTTAGAAAGTTCCAGCAAGATCAGGGAAGGCTAAAAATGGTTATTTGCCCAAATAGAAATGTTTGTTCCTGGAAACCAGTCCCCGCAACTGAAATATCACTTGGGCCAGATGTTGAGGGCATTGGATACTACAGAGTTATCTTGTGAGTCAGGGGCTGAGGATGCCAAAGTGCAGGTGGTTGGATTATGTTAATGTTCTGCCGTGGCCCTGTTGATAGTGCTCATTTAAGAATGCTTTTCGTGGTATAGAAACATGTTTAAGCAAATAGCGGCTAATCAAGAATTTCCTTCTTTTCTGTCTTAACTAGTTAATCATGATGTGAAAAAAAATACTGCTTGTTCAGTAAGCAGTGAAATCTTTTTTTCAGTACGTTTGGTGTGTGCAAGTAAACTTCATCTGTTTCAGGTAATTAGCACTGCATTAGCACAACATGGCAACTGGTGTTTAAACACAGAGTAATTAGCTGTACAGCGTGAACATAGTGGGCTAAAGAGCTAACCGAACCCATGAATTTCTAGCTGATGGAAAACAACACTGTAGAAATGTTAGTTGGGGGTGGGGCAATAGTTATTTTTCTCCTGTGTTGCTAGATTATTGATACATGGTTAGTGCCAAATGGGCGGAAGAGAAAGGGTTGATTTTATTTATTTATTTATTTATTTTTTCCCCTGCCTTAGTGTATAGTGTTATAATGGATTAATGACCTGGAAGGTGCATGGGGTTTTTTGTACTTTCAAATTTTGGTTTGCTAGTCTTGCAATCCCACAACTGGCGGAAAGTGTTAGAGATGTGTGATAGCTGATGGTCCAGCACTAGGAAATGGAAATAGAGTTTCCGTCTCCAAAATAAATTCGGGTGCATTTGTCTAAAAAATTGTGCAATTTGCCATTTGAACTATGTGAAATGGAACTGTGTCCATAGGAAGCCTGGATTCTGTACGCTGCTAGTTTCTTACCAGCTGTAACACTCACCAAGTTATATATACATATGACTGATAAATGCATGTCTAAACTTCTGAATAACAGTTCTTACTATTGGGGTGAATAACTTCTTGACCCACAGACATGGCAGGAGAGGTAATGATCTGCTGAGTCCAAAGTGGAGGTTACACCTCCATCACTGACAGTGAGTTCTCCATTTAATACTTCTGCTTTGATATGTCAGATGGATTTTAGGGAGGACAGAAGAAAACAGCTCCATGATAAAACCTGAAACCAAAACCTGACCTTAGGCAGATTTTTGTCCCTTAAGCAGTTTGTCAGAAAAATGGTTAGGTGTCAAGTGAAAGCATGACTAGATTCTGAAAGCTTCTTTTGGTTCTTTGAACCCAGACTGACTCCCTGATGCATACAGCAGAACTGGGACTGAAAACCGAAGTTGAAATTTCTGGAGGCTTTGCCTGAAGCAGGATAGAGTCCAGCTCCTTCTGTACAACCTGATTGGGAAGCACACAAATGCTGGAAGAAGCAAGGAATAAACTAGTCAACAATTTAGGACAAGTGTAGTGAGTAGTGAGTTGTAAACAGATACTCGCTTCTGTTCCAGCATTGCTGGATAAGCTGGGTAGCAAAGATCCGCTATTTTAAAATGTTTAACCCAGCTCATTTTACTGACAAGTTAAAAAATGTTTACATGAACAGCGCCATTGGCAAGTATAAAGGGCTACTACCTTTAGTCGGAAGATGATGACAAACAGGTGGCACTGGCTTGCTGGATAATAGAATCTGATACCACAATGGTTTGTGAAGTGCACGTTTCTTCACCACCGCGTAATCATTCTTCTGAACGGCTCTTTAAACGTCAGCAAAGGCCTCTCATTAATTCCGCTTGACAGTTTGATTACAGCATTTTTACAGCTTCTGAAAAATAATTCAGTTACTGAAGTGGTAAACTTGCTGCCTTGACAATGAAGATAAAGTGCTGGAAAGGCAGAGCTAATCTTGTAACTCCCGATCCAGCTTTGTGTGTGGTCACCAGTGTCTTGGTTTGAAAGTGTGATGTTTCCTCTGCAAGTAGATAGATGCAAAGTCCACTTTAATGGGTCAATAAAGTGCTTGAAACAACACGCAGGTAGAGTTGCTGTAAAAGGCAGGCATGTTAGTGGATCTGTCGCGTAAGCTGCCTGTGTCCACCGGTCTGATCAGAGATCAGTATTTTAAAAAAGTACTGCTGCTGTGTCAGTGGGAAGTGCCGTTGCCTCTACTGAAGTGTCCTTACGCATTCTTACAGCAAAACTGCCAGCAGCAATACGTTATGTGGGTATTTGTGTTGCCGAGGTAGATCTCCAACATGCTGTATCTGTGGGTCCGACTCCTGTCTTTTTGACAACAGTTAATTTGATACTGTCTGTTGTTGAAGTGTGTGAAACTACTTCATCTTGCTCTACTGGAGTTCTCCTAAAATTCATTTGTAAAGAGTGTCTAGTCCTGAATTCAGGAAGATAACTTTGATTTCTGTTCAATTATGCTTTTTTTTTTTTTTGGCCTGCAATTATTGGACTATTGTGTATCCTGATCATTTGTCCATAGCTTGCAAAACCTTCAGAACACTTGAAAGTAATTTTAAAAGCACAGCACTTCTTAATATTGCTATTTTGTGCTATGTGGAAATATGGTAACTAGCAAACAGTAACCTAGACCTGTGATTTTGAGCATAAGCATCTTCTGCTTGTTGTTTCTTGTTCTGTGGTTTGTTTCTCCCCCTCCCCCCCCCCCTAAAATTGCATCAGGTTCTTCCTTCAAGATCACCTGAGAGGGTCTGGTAATGCTCTCCGTTCCTATCTGTGATTGCCAGTTGTCCTAAGCATGTTTTCCTCCTTGTATTGCTTTGAATCTGTTCTTACGTTCAATGATGCTAAGAATGGGGTAGTTAAGCAGATGTGAAGAGGATATTAACTAAAACATAGATATGGTTTTTGCAATGAAGTAAATCTACAGTCAGTTTCTTTAGTAACAGTCTATAATTTGACTAGACAGCTTTAAATCCAGCAAGATGGAGAGTGTCCAGAGTGTTTAAATTTTTAAGTGACTGACCTGTTGTGTATAACCTCTCTCTTGTGTTTGGCTTAATGCTTGAAAATAAGGATATTTAAAAAATGATTTAACATAGTATTGCATTTTCTTCACAGGCTCTGAGACATCTCTGGGACCTGCAATGACAAGTCAGAACAGTAGCCATGCAGAGAAAACTGGTGAAATGTCCTCAAAGCAGTCAGCACCAAAAGTGCAGGTCCAGCGATCTGTCTCCCGAGAAACCATCACTATTCATTTCTCTGCATTTGGGAAGGAGGAAGAAGAGGAGGAAGAGGAGTTTAAGGAATTTCTTGATGAGGAACTAGATGACCAAAGCATTGTAACAGCACTTGAAGCCAAGGAAGACCTCTGCTTTGAGCATACCGGCCATGATTTTTCTGGTCCAGCTACCTCGCTTAACGTGGTCAACTCTGCATCACTACTGTCCTCATCGCCTACGGCTTTGCCAACTGCAGAGACTGTAATGCTGTTGGATTCTCCTTCCACATCCCAAGTATTCAGTGCGGTGCCACTAGTCCTGTCTCCATCATCATACTCATGTCATACAGTTAGCTCATCAGGTGCATCACCACCTGTGGAACAGAAATCCAGCCTGTCATCTTCCCCATCCTCATCCCCTTCCAGATCAGTTGGTTGCTCTAGTGGATCATCCACAGTTTCTAGTTCAAAGCCTTTTAAGGGTTTAGTCAAGTCTCTTTCAACAGAAGTGGAACCAAAAGAACCCACCCCACCGACGCGACATAGACAGTTAATGAAAACCTTAGTGAAATCTCTGTCTACAGACACTTCTAAACAAGAACCTGAAGCTGTGTCTTACAGGCCACCCGACTCAAAACTGAACTTGCATCTGTTCAAACAGTTCACTCAGCCTCGAGCTACAGGTGGTGATTCGAAAACTGCCCCCTCGTCTCCATTAACATCTCCCTCTGACACTCGTTCCTTTTTTAAAGTACCTGAAATGGAGGCTAAAATTGAAGATACTAAAAGACGCCTTTCTGAAGTAATCTATGAGCCTTTTCAGCTGCTCAGTAAAATAATGGGTGATGAAAGTAGTAGCCACAGGCCCAAAGCCTTATCTTCAAGTGCTTCAGAACTCTCAAACCTTTCCAGTTTGAATGGCCATTTGGAAAGCAATAACAACTACAGCATTAAGGAGGAGGAATGTGATTCCGAAGGGGACTTCTATGGAAGTGACTCTAACCTGAATAAGAGCGATCAGTCAAAAGTGGCCGAGGAACACGCAAAAGAGACAGAGACCAAAAGCTCTCAGTCTGCAAGCACAAAGAACGTGAGTTCGAAAACCTCGCTCGTACTTGAAAAGTGTTCGTTGTCTGCACTAGCAAGCAGAGAGGATGAGGAGTTTTGTGAACTGTATTCTGAAGACTTTGCCTTGCTAGAGGATGAAAGCAAAAATGATAAGCCTACTGAAACTTTACTCGATCCAGAGATGACTGAGGAAAATGGTACTATGCTCAGTAGTGAAGATGAAAATAATCCATATGTGCAACAGCCTGAAATACCAGTGAAAACTTTATACTTCTTAACACTGTTAGTGTATGCTTACTTTATTATCCCTCTCCCTGGCTACTTAAGTGGACTTTTATTTGGAATGGCCCTTGGATTTATGATAGCTATCTGTGTGATTTGGCTTCTTACTCCACGTACTCGTGAATATCTCAAATTGCATAAAAGTATGAAAAAGCGATGGAATACAGGAGCTCTAGACATCAAAGAACCCGAAATACTGAAGGTGAGGTCATGGCATTTTGTGCGTGTGTCTGCGTGCATTACTTTGGGTAGAAGTAGTAAACTAGGTCTATTCTGAAGATATAAATGAGCTGAATTATCCCGATCTGTAAATAGAGTATTGTTTTAGGGGTCAGGCAGCTTTGGCAGGGGCACAAATGGTTTAGTATCCAAGAATATGTAAGACTTCAGTATCCTTAAGGATTAGTAGAAAACCAGAATTGCTTCAGAAGTAAAAGGGCAGATGGTTTTGCTGAGGGATTTGAAATTATCCAGCTGAACTACTGATAGCAAGTAGTGTCAGAGTTTAGCATGTAAAATAACATTCGTGCTTGAAGCTGTGTCTTGGGAGAGGTGTTTTGTTTCTAGGGTAGTTTTCTGTCTAGGCAGTAATTTATCTGTCTTGTCTGTTCAGTCTAAGCAAATTCAAAAGCGTGTTCAAGTAAAGCATAGCTAGTTGGAGAGCATATGGATTCTCCTCAAACGTTAGCTAATTAGAATGGGAGGAAGAATGAGTGATGAAGGAGACATACTAATGGGTTATGATGTCTGTGGTTCTGTGTGCTAATATCTTGAATATTGTACTGCATAACCTGGATTACAGTTCCGTAAAATATATGCTTGAGAGCTGGCTTTTAAATCAAACTCTTGGAAAAAATATCCTGCCTCCTTTTTTTTCCCTTCTGGTTCAGATACTGCAAGTTGCTGTCGTTTCATACGTCTGGCACATTGCTATCTGTCCCGTTGTGATCCATACAACCTTTCAATTACTTTATGGCTTTATGCTTCTTCCTTGCCGCTGTCCGGCCTCTCCTAATCTCCATCTCTGATGAATTAAAATAATATTTTCCCAATTGCAGAATTCCGAACAAGAAAGCACCTGATAGTGTCTGATGTGCAACAGAAGCATTTCAGAGTGATAGCAGCACAACCTTCACTTGGTATCATTTGCTTATCAGAGTATTTATAAAGGCTTTTTTGTATTTGTGTAGATATTAAATCCATCCGGAGCTTTCCATCCGGTGCCTCTCTAGTTGCAGTAACAATACAAAGGTTGCACGAATTTAGGTAACTGAACAGTTAGAGAAATAAAAGCCAACTTTGCTGAGTACAGGCAGCAATTGCATGGCCAGCCCTGATGCTACCTTGGTGTTCCCTATTTTTCGAGGCCGTTACGAGTTGTGGTCTTTATTTGCTGTTGTGAATGCAGACTGAACACTCCTGTATGCCCAGTTGATTTACCTGCTGCTTACACATATAAATCTTCACAAACTTTAAATTCTGTCCTTGTTAACTGGGTGCTGAGACCCTGTGTTTAAATTTGCCTTGGTGCTTGAAAGCTTGTAAAGATCCTGATGCTCATTGTTGGCTGGTATTAAGATGACTCTTTGAGGTGTTAGAGGTGTTAGCTGTTATTCAGGAATGCTCAAATTATATTTTAGTGCTTTTATCCAGAAGATACGTTTTATGAGGGTGGCTGTAGGCGAGAAATGAACTGTGCAGAGAAGTCTGCATGAATGTAGATTGTTTTGTATGACCTGATAAGTATTTCTTGTGCTCATTAACACACAAAGTAATTGTCCTTTATATATAAAGCCTTATAAAAGTGCTTTTTAATGCTTCAGGAGTTTAAAAACCATCTCAATGCCCATATTGAAGTGGAATATAATGTAATGTGATTTAGCAGATTGCAAGTTATTATCCCCCTCTCATACAACTATTTTCTATTTGCCTCTGTCAAAATGAGCACTGGACAGTTTAGGTCCTCTGTAAAATGAGATAAAAAAATTAATCTGTAACAAAACTCACATGGATATAGGAAAATCGAACTTAATGCTCTTGCATAAAGATATTCTCTTCAGAACGTGTTGGTCTCGTATTTTGGCCTGAGCTGCTTTCGTGCCATTCTGATAAATGCTATGGGTAAGGTCCTGTTGTGGGGCTCGGGGAGCTGGGATTCTGCCAAACTGCTGTCAAGCTATTTTTGTACAAGTACGTGTGCATTCCCCCCTATGTAAATGTTGTCTGAGAAGTTCACATTTCCGTGGTTTCAAGAACTAGTGGAAAATTCCCCTCAGCAATTGCTGAAATACCTGAACGTTAATATTGTCTTCCTGAAAATTGTTCCTTTGCGATGTGAAAGAATAAAAAACACTGTTGTGCCGGTTAGTGTGTGCTTCTGAGGTTTTCTGTACTTATTTCACTTGAATGTCTTTGGTGTTTTCCAGTTAAGGCGGTGGTTACTTCTGCCCGCCTTAGACCTTTTTTGTGTCTTTAGATTCCCTGTCATTCAAAGCTCAAAACACTGCATTCCATTTTTCCTCATTTATCAAATAAAATATTATTTAAGTATTTTAAAATAGTGATAATGAGAGGGATACGAATACAATTAGTATGATTTGAGTGATCCACAATCTTTCAAGAATTCTGGTGCTAGAGCATTTGATTATATCATTTAATGATAATGGATATTAATCAGTCTGTTAATATCTTAAGAAACTCTGGGGGCAGTTTTAATCCAGATTGGGGCTTATATTGCGAGGTTGACTTGCTGCTTGTTTTATTTATGTATTTGAAAATATCATAGAAGTAATGATTTTTATTTATTTTTACTTGCAGACCTGGTCTGTGCCCCCAGCCCTCTGGGTCGTTCATCAGGATCTTTTGCAGTTCCCCTCTCTCTTCTCTCAGGTTAAGGTATAACATGCCTGAGATCTTAAACTAAGTAAAGTGCAAAAGTTGATGCTCTACAGGGCCTGACTCTGCAGTTCTTACTCGCATGAATTATTCTGTTGAACTGCCATTTGAATAAAAAATTTGCAGCCCTTTCCCCATGAAAGAGGAAAAGTAAACCAGGATGGGGCCTTTAAAGCTGTTCCGGGCGAGTGCCCGTGGTCCCCAGCCCCGCGTGTTCGGTGCAGGGCCGGTTTGGTTGGTAGCACTGCTGTGACGGAGGTGGCGGGCTGCGCTCTGAAAGCCAGAATTTCAGGCTCTGCTATCTCACAAACTGGCCAGATCCTGTTAGCGCAGATACGGGCTTTTGAATAGTAACCGTGACCTTTGCTAGAAAAGCCACGCTGCCCAGTATTCTAATCAGAGACTTTTTCAGGTTAGTTACCAGCCCGATGGTGAGGCGCTTTCTCCTAATTTCAGCTGTGAATTCAGAGCAACTGCTGACCTTTATAAATGGAGATCACAGGATCAATGTAAATGGCAAGCAGCTGCAGAGTGGCATATGACTATGGTCATTGTCCTCTCTGAATTACTAAATTTCTTATTTTAACAACTTCGCTAGTACAAAAAAGACCCATCATACAGTCACTCTGCTTGTACACAAGGAAATCCATTGTTGTTTCAGTACTTTGGGAAAATGTATCTGTTGCTAGCACGTTATGGTAACATAACTTCTCTGTTTAGATGCATTGCAAAACGGTTTCCGTAGGCTGTGAATCTTTCGTTCCAATTTGTTTTTGCAAAAAGAGAGGGGGAGGTATTTCTGCTAAGATTGTTACTAAAATGGAGGAACTTCGGGGTTTCTTGGATAACCTTCTCAAAAATGATTTTTGTGTTAGATGAAACAGTTTACAAAAATTGCTGAAGTGAGAAGGCACATGGTGTAGTTTCCCCCTTTAACAGTATTAGATATATGGGGTAAAAAATTCCCTCAGCTGTCACACGTTTTCAGATTCATTAACAGAGTGAAGAATTGTAGTTTAGTGAAGTACTAACATTTAGCTCTCAGCCATGAAATGTTTCTCTATGTTACAAAATAACTTGGAAGTTGAGTGCAAAAAGGCAACAGTGCATCCTTAGAAACTGGGAAACAAAAAATTTATGTACACGGAGGGTTTGCGGTAATGCAGTATTGTCCCTCTTTCATCCTGGCTGTTGGCTAGGTACCGTCTGAAAATGAAATCCCAAATATTTTAATTTAAACTTCTGTATCTTTTGGGTTTTGGGCTATACATGAAGCGGCCAATCTCTTCCTTTTACAGAAATTGCTATGTAGGTTGCTGGTTTAGGTGGTAAAAGCTCTGTATTTATGTTCTGTCGGTTCTAGATTTTGAACACTCAGTAGCTTAAGCAGCCAGAAATAATTGTTGAAGTCTTGGACAGGTTCTTCAGTTGCTAATAACCTGATGGTTGTGCTACGAGAAGCAGCGTCTGCACTTCCATTGGGTCTGTTATGTACAGGGAGTGGGGGAGGTGGCAGTGCGGGGTTTGAGAATCGTGTTTGGCAGATCGTACAGCTGATCCGTTTGGAGCGGAAAGCCTGGGCACGTGGTAGGGATCAAAAAAGCAGGTGGGACTTTTCAAGGCTGCTGAATGAGGAGTGGGACTGTACAAACTGAGCAATTAGAGATTCTGTTTTGTTTATTTTTGCCCTTTAAATTCAGTGTGTAATGCTGCTGCTGGGAAGAAGGGGATGATCTTCAAAAGGGCCTCTCCTCTGCTGTTCAGCTGTGTAGGTTAAGGAAATCTGGTAGAAAGGCACTGTTACAGAAGAAAAAAGATAGGAAAGGTGCTGGTCTCGTGGATGAGATACTGGGTGGATTCAGACCCCTGTGCTACCAGAAGTTCACTGAACTTGGTTAAGTCACTTAACGTAGGCTGGGCGTCACGCCTTTTTATCACAGATGTGTGGCTGTGGCATCTCAGTGTGTGCTGGAGGGATAAAATTAAACATGACTGGAAGGGTGCTGGATAACAGCTGTAGAGCTGCTGAGAAGGTATAGCAGAGTTTGTGCATCTGATCTGTGTCCCAAGGTGTTCAAGTCGTCTGAATTCTCAGCTTTTCATCTTTGAAGCTGTGTTCATGGATTTTTACTTCTCACTATGGTACGTGGTAGTCAAGAGAATGATGTGTAAATCACACCTTGTTTTTGTTGCTACATATCCTATGCTCAGTTCAAGTGCTAGTGTCAGAAAACTCCAGTTGGTTCCATCTTGAGCAGGATGGCAAGGAAACTTAAAGTGTACTCTGACCTTCCTTCTTGGGCGCCACACTTACCTGGGCGTTTCCAACTCTCCTACTGAAAACAGCATCACAGCTTATTACAATTAAAAAAGGGGCTCATGTGGCTAAGCTTCGTATAAAGATCCACTTTCCAGGTATCCCTTTCTCTTTGTGCTAGCTTGTGTGGTCTTTGTCTGAAGCGCCTTGCAGGAGAGGGCAATAAATTTTTGAGGCAGCAAATTTTCGTCTGTACGTTTGCCTGGCTACAGACTCCAGACTTCAGTGTCTGAGCTAGAAATAGCTCGGAGATCTGATCCACGGGGCAGGTGGGAGTCTCTCCAGAGATCTGTGGGCCATATGGATATTCCAGTTCTGCACAGTGAATGGCTCATGGTGGCTTTAGGCAACTCACGTGATGTCCTTGTGCTTCAGTAAATCCAGCTGGAGTTTCTGGCTGAAAATTAATTGCTGTCTGCTCAAAGATGTCTTGGCTTAATAATTTCTAGGAAGGAAATGGGATGTGCTCAAACATACATCAACCCTGCTGTGCAGAACCTTCATGGTTTGTAGAAAACTCTTCCTCATGCATTTTATTTCCTATATGGTAGTTGTATATAATGCAGTGGAAGCAAAAAACTCAAAGCTTCTTCAAAGAGCATGTGTTAGTTTAGGTATTTCTGTTAATAAAAATAGTAGTCTACTTTGGAGCTGAGCAAAGATGAATGACTTAATCTTTGCTGAACATAAAAAAAATGCTTATTTATCTAGGTTTTTCAGGGTTTATAGTGAAAATGGAGCTAGATGTTGGAGTAAGTGAAACATAGATATCATTGTTACCATGGCACCTAAGAGAGTGTATGCTGTCTACTTTGAGAAATTGTATGGCACTAATGTAAACGAGCATTGAAAGAAATTTTACGTTTCTTTGTGTGGGTGGAAGCTTCTTTAATAAGTTAAAATGTTGCAGTAATTTTGGGGATGTTTTGCATTAAGGTAGTTACAACTCTTTTGTTTTGAAGAATACTAGGGATGCTCGTTCAGCTCTCCTCATTTCCCAGCGCAGATGCTCTCCCCTCTGCTCTGCTCACCTAGGTATTTGTAAAAATGCCATTTTCCTTTATGCTCTAGCTTGCGTGTGTTTAAGTCCATCTCCTTCACCTTCTGTTGACATTAATGAATACTGAGTATGTCAAATTAAGGTTTTAATGTGCAGGTAGAGGTAATTATCAAAGTATGTTGCCGGGCAGGTTAAGAGAAAGAAAACTTGTCGTCTTTGAATGAGTATTCTGACTTGTCTTCTGCCTCATCTAGCTTACATTTTCTGTAATCAGATGTTAAAAATGAGTAACTTCATCCCCATGGTTAGTGTCAGTGCTCACAGGTGCTTGCTTGTTTTTCTGTTTCTTTCACTGCACAGAAAAAAAAGTGAAATTTCATCATATATATGAGTCCTGTGTTGTAACTGAGCAGCTACGCAACATGGTAAATGATCTTGAACGGTGATGGTGCATTAAAACAAACTCCATTGTGGTCTTCCACTCAGTCCTTAATTGTTGGTGATTAAATTGTCAGTGCTGTCTATAAGCAGACAGACTGTTTGTTCTGCCTGACTGTTACGATTAAAATGCCCATGCGTGCCGTAAGCAGACGGCTGCTCTGCAGCATGCCCTTACTGGCTCTTTCCAGCAAGGCTGTGTCTGCAGATCTCGCAGCGTTTCATGAAGATGAGGTGGAAGAGCGCTGCAGTACGTATACAAAATTTATCTACTCAGGCAAAAATTGATTATATGCTTGGGATACAGTTCTTGTCCCATGCTCTGTCAGTCTGGTGCTACGTCATTTAGGGCATTTGCTGCTTTGTTGTATTTGTACAGTAAGTGACACAACTTTGGCAAAAGCTTGGATAATTATTTAAAACTTTGATGTATGTGCTGTACTTGGGTTTCCAGCAGCTTAAAAGCCTGTTAACAAGTGTTTTCTTCTCTAGGGATGGATGAATGAAATTTATAATTATGATCCAGAAACGTACCATGCTACGTTGACTCACTCTGTCTATGTGCGACTCGAAGGAAGCACCTTAAGGCTTTCAAAACCCAATAAAAATATTTCTAGAAGGGCTGTGTACAATGAGCCAAAGCCTGAAGTCACGTATGTCAGCCAGAAAATTTATGAACTTACAGAAAGCAAGGTGAGTTTGCCTTATTTATATGTGATTTTAACAAAGAATACTTCAAAACTTTAAAAAAATTTTTGAAATTTTTTTCACTCCTCTAGTTTCATGTTCTGTCATTATGTAAGCAAAACTGTTGTCGTGACTAACTTACAAAAGATTGTGCTGGGGAGGAAGATTGAGCAGGATTTAGAAAAAACTACATATTTACACAGTAAAGGAAAAGCATGACTTTCCTCTGTCAGTTCAAAGCAGAAGCTCATGCATGGGAGTTTAGAGAATTGTTCCCCATACATTAGATTACTGTGTGGCTGTTCTGAAGCTTACACCAAAATGTGTGATCTTTGCTGGTCACGTCTATCCCAAGGCAGTTCAGACAACACTTACATTTCACTTGAAGGGGAAGGTACATTGTATCTGGATGGAAAACGGGAGAGCGAGAGGTGACTGGAACAGACATGATTTGCTGCTGGTACCTGCTGTCTAGGGAAGGAGATCAGGATTTTCGCAGTTGGAAGAGTGCATCATGAATAACGCTGGGACAGTTTTCCAAAATGTTATTTGCCTCCCTCAAATCTGTGAAGAGTTGCCATGTGAAGTTGATTACATTGGCATTCTATTAAGTAATACATCAATACTCCATTACTAAAAGAACGGATTTTTTTTTTTTTTAATGTGCTGCATCATTAGAGGGCCTTGGCAGTACAGATGTAGGAGGAAACTGTGCTTCGGTTGACTGTGGGAGTTAGATGAAGGGGAGGGACCAAGGTAACAGCCAGAACAACCTCCCTTTGTTTCCCTCTGTCAGTATGGGAAATGGGCTTGCTGTCAGCTCTGCTTTCCATTAAAGGAAAATGGTGTAAAAGATAGAGCAAAATCTTAGATTCCTGCCTATTGCAGATCTGTTTTCCCATAATGAAGACAAGCAAAGCCATCACGTGCTACAGGAGCACTTGACTGACACTCGTTCCCCATGGTACTTTAGAAAAATTTCCAGTATTTCTCCACCTCCCACACCCCCAGTTGGTTGCAAAAGTGCTGGATGCCCTTAATATAATATGCAAATTGTGGCTATTCCCCAATGTATTTACCCACAGTTTTTGGAGAACACAGGTAAGTTCAGCTCCTAGATCAGAATTTTTTAACTCTTAGCACTCTTCTCATCACTTGCATTGTCTCAATTCTCTCTGAATATGCTGAATTTAGAATATAATTATCTGCACATCACTTTTATTCCTTAATTCTTACATACTTGATGTGACTATTGTTAACTTCAAACACTCAGTGAGGTGGACCTGAAAAGTTGAGTTTTAAAACTCAGTTTGGATTCTTATTACCTACTCCGTGGTCACAGAAATAATGTTCTTTTTTTTCCTTTTTTTTTTTTTTTTTTCTGCATAACTATGAGAATAAGATCTTTTAAAGAGAACTGTGTTTCTCCACAGGACTGTAGGAGTCTGAGCCACTTAAATGGCCTTTGTTTTAATTCCAAGGCTATTGGCTTCCCAAAGACCTGGTGACAGCAGTGGACTGGACATCAGCCATCTCTAAGTTAAGAGTCAGTTAAGCCCAGCAGATGCAATGTAGGATCTGTATCTTTTGTGTTCCTGTTTTCTTTATATGAGTATAGAAACATAGAAGGTACAACTGAAAAATAAGTTAATTTAATCCTTTGATTTATCCTTCAGATTTCCCTGGTTCCTAAGAGTCTGGCACGAAAACGGATTTGGAATAAGAAGTACCCTATTTGCATCGAACTTGCTAGACAGGATGACTTCATGGCCAAGGCCCAGACTGATAAAGAGAATACAGAGGAGAAGTTATCTGCTGAAAAAGTGGACTCGAACAATGAAGAATCCAAGAAACCTCAGGATGGAGCAAAGTGCACTAGCCAAAAGGATCAAGTGCTTTATCTCTTTGGAAGGACAGGCAGGGAGAAGGAGGAATGGTTCAGAAGGTTCCTTCTCGCATCCAAGCTGAAGTCTGAAGCAAAGAAGCCATCCAGTTTATGTGGGAGCAAGCCAGGTATTCAAATTTTGTGTTCTAGTAAAAGTGTCTATTAAAAGAAACAAACCAAAGTTACGTTTTCCCAGTGGTAGTTATGGCAACTGTGGAGCCATAGTGATCTTTACAGACAAATAATACTAAAGACAGTCTTCTGCTCCTTGTCTCAGCCTCTCATTCCTACCTACCCACCCTGCCTTTTCCTCACTTGGCTATATGCTTGGCTATGTGCCCTCAGCTATTCTTACCATTTTTAGACCG
This sequence comes from Chlamydotis macqueenii, assembly GCF_036417535.1. NCBI lineage: Eukaryota > Metazoa > Chordata > Aves > Otidiformes > Otididae > Chlamydotis > Chlamydotis macqueenii. The sequence goes on from NC_141573.1 coordinate 4,271,322, forward strand.
TTTCATGTGAATACACTATCTTTCAGTGACTGAAACAACCCCTGTAATTTTTGTTAAGATGAATTGTTCAGTCCTTTTTTCTCTCTGTGCTGTTGGACGTGATGTCCATATTTGCAGTATTAGACTCAGTCCTCTTATTACCCATTCTTCTTCCTCCATCCTTCCTTCCACTCCAGTCTGCTGTAAAGACTAAAGAGCTTTCTCAGGGGTTAATGTCACAAGCAAACGTATTTCTGTGTTTAAATACAAAGTCCTGTGCTAATATATATATATCTATCTGAACCAACAAACATGTTAGTCTACAGTATTGATCAAATGTTTGAAATATTAATTTAAAACCATCCTCTGATATAATTTTAAATCTGAATGACTCATGCTTTTCTGTCTTTATCTATTCTCTGAGAAGCTTTCTAAAAATTGGTTAACATAATTATTTCTGACACACAACTTCTTGAAATGCAAATGCAAAATTAATGACTAATTAAAATTCTAATAGTTACATGCTTTTGACAGTCCTTTTAATTGTGACAGCCTATAATTCATTTTTTTTTTAAATTTAGTTATAGGTACATTTTAATCACCTGACTTTTATTTTAGGCATTCCACAGCAGGGCTGTTGGGTATTCTGCCATATGTTATATTTATGTGAGTGTCCATATTTAAATATGCTATTGATCAGCTGAGTTTTCCAGTCCCACATCCTGCTGAGTGCTGAATCATACCAGATATTAACTAATTTGGGTTTAGGAGCACCTAAACACACAATAGTTGAATTTGCTTTTACCCTTCAAAATGAGAAAGCACTATTCTGAATGGTCTTTCTTTTCAGAATAAATTGTATCTGCAAGATAATTTTGTTCCTTTAAGTGTTTGATCATACCCTGGTATTTGATTGTCAGGTTCCTTTTCTGTTAAACAGGTGTTATTCCTTTTACTTTAGGGATCTTGCCAACACACAGCAGAACCGATAGTCAATCTGGAGTTCTCACACACAGCCGAAGCAGCAGCAAGGGAAGTGCAGAAGAAATTGCATCCCAGCCAAAGCACAAGGATCTGGCTGGCAACGTGCGTCAGAAAATGCTTCTGGACTACAATATTTATATGGCAAAGTGTGTTCCACAGGAAAAGAAAAGCCCTTCAGGTAGTCCAGTCCTCAGTGCAGACAGCAGCCCTACAGCTGTGAAAAAGGTAATACTTTTTCCCCAAAAGATGCATCAGAGGTGGTGATATTGATCTCGTTAACTACTACTTTACAAATTAGTTATGTAGAAATAAAAATTAATTCATTTAACTACAGGTTGGACCTAAACTTTTTATAAAATCAGTGTGAGTTTTCACGCTTGCCAGTTCCCTGTTGACCGCAATTTCTTCTTAATGTAACACACAAATTTTTCATTGATTTGGTTTGATTTCTTATGCCCAAGAACATCTGTGTTTTTTCTGGCTTCTGTGCCTTGCACCTAAAAGATTGTACAGCTGAAGGCAATATGGCTGTAGATTTTCTTCATTAGGAATGCACAGGTGTGTCTTAAAAACCACTGGACCCAAAAGAAGTTATGCTTAAGATTAAAACAAACAAAATAGCAATCAAAATTCCACAAACCTCACTTCCCAATAGTAGTTAAAAGTTAAACATTTCTGTGTATATTCTGAAGTAGATTGAACTAAAAGCAAGGGGCACGGATAAATGGATCGTATGGTTTCCATTTTTAACATGTTTTTTAAAGCAATACCAAGTGGCTCATGTGTTAGCGTTGTGTGGTACGTAGCAGCATAATGGTGAACAATGGCTGTAGCTCGGAGTAATCCTTTAGCCTCTTCGACTGCATTTGAATCACTCTTAATAAACAGAACCTTAATATTATGTACAACGCTCTTAATAAACAGATCCTTAATGTAAAGTACAATCACCATCCATTTAAAAGATGTAATTCATGTCATGCATTTCGTTGCCAGACTTTAATACGATGTCCAGAAAGGAGCAGGAGGCCATGGTATAGCATATGAATAAACACATCTTGTGTTCCCCCAGGAACAAAGATATTCTAGCCCCGAACAACCCCTGAAGCAGCGATGAATTTGCTGCTGAATCTGGCATGTATCAGAAATCATTCTATAAATAGATCAACAATGCTGGCAGGAAACTTGCGTCACAGCAGAAGCTACTAACCCAGGAATTCTGCCTGCGTGAGGCTGAGTAATCGTTGCCAATAAATGATGTTCAGAACTGTAGCAGCTACCTGGCTCCTCTTAGAAAGCACTATTTTTCTGCTGGTTTCAGGATTTCTGCATGTAATAATGAAAGACACATTCTCCTTTCATTGCAGGCAGTTGAGAGACATTAAGTGTGTTGTCTTTCCTTCATGGAAACCTCCTGGTTTTAATGAAATATGTGACAGCATGTACACACCCAGAGTTATTTCAGCTGCCTTTGCTTTCATGTCTATAGTCAGTGATGTGACATCTGAACATATATCCCCAAGTGTTTTGAGACCAAGACATAATCCTCTTGGACTGTAAACAAAACCTTTAATGCAGCAGAAGGAACAATATGGTTTCCTGAATCCTGTATACAAACATTGGGAGGAAGAATTTGTTTCCCTGTACTGTATTTATTTATCATCTATTTGTGATGTTTCTGAACTAGATTTAAGGATGTAAGATTGAGTCTCGCTTTCCTGTTGTTTTTTTTTTTTTTTGATAAAACAAAAGAAGAGTAGCTGTTCTTGTAGGTCCTATTGGAAAGAGAGAGTGCCTCTACTACAGACACATTTCTAAGTCTGCCCGCTTTGGGTTTATCTGCTTTTTCTGCCAGAGGTTAAATTATACACAACTTTCTCATTTCAGTGCCAGAGGTGAATCTATATCTATGTGGTCTCATTCACTCTGCTGCACGTCAGGATGATGACAAGCAAGCTTATGTCAGGCCAGCTGATGTGGTTGTAAAGCTGCTATCTGTGCTGAGCATTTGGTGTTCCTGGCTGACCCGGGCTATATCACTGAACTTCTCAGTGTAAACGAGGTCTTTTCTGACCTTACCTCATATAATTTATAGAGGTGACTAACCAGCTCTGTGTTTTCAGTTACCAGATGCCCATGCCGAAACTGAAGAAGAAGAACAGGAGGCCTGGGTGAATGCTTTGCTTGGAAGAATATTTTGGGATTTTTTGGGAGAAAAGTATTGGTCTGATCTAGTGTCAAAGAAGATTCAAATGAAACTCAGCAAAATAAAGGTAACTAATCTGGAGAGCTGCACTGCACATTCCTTAGGGAGGAAAACAAACACATAGTCTTTGAGTTTTAGAACAGTAGAAGAAACACTTCACACTTGTATGTAAAAACAAGTAAATAAATGTGATGCAGTTACAATTCAGCTTTGCTATCCCTTTCACAGTAGGATTTCAACATGTTAACTTTGCTGCTTCAGTTTCAAGTGAACCACAGCTGGATTAACTATTCGTGTCTGTGAAGTTTTTATGTAAAAAGCAGAAGTATTATTGTATTTACTTTAGGGATAAATAGAATTGCTTATAAGTTATGAAATCTGCTTGAGGAAATACTATGTTGCCTTTAAGATGGAGGAGATCAGGAAACCACAATTCTAATGTGCTCCTATTAATTCAGACATACGTTGCTCTCGGGAGAGGTCAGTGGGAGTAACAGTCAGGGACAGAGCTGTCTGTGGGGTGATGGGATATAATTGTGCATCAACTGCATCAAATCAAAGGGTGAAGGGAGGAGTGATGCTTTTGAGTGACTTCTGGGTTGTCCCTTTGCATTTTGTAACTTCTGAACAGTAGCAGTTAATCACAGGGCTGTTTAGCTCCTGATGTTTGGGGAGGAGTTTGCCTGTTCCTAAAGGCAAAGGAAGATGTAGTCTTGCTGACAAAAGCTCTGAAATTTAGCTGCCAGCACCAGCTGTGAGATAGTGTTGCTTGTGCTTTGGGAAATAAGCAGTAACCTAATTCTGCCCTGGCTGTTTCCACAATTGTGACAGCAGGGTACCCAAACATCTCGTTGGAAACTGTTTAAGTGGAAAGACTGGGAATGGTGGATGGATGTCTTTTTGACAGGTTAAACCACTGTCTGTTCACAGGAGATAGAATTTCTATGAATTAGAAATACAGTAAATAGATACCCAAATCATAGTGATTCTGTGCCTCTGTGATACTAAAATTATGATACAGATTTAAAAGCTAATGTGCTATGAAAGAATTTGCTGAAGATAAAAATAGCTGAGGCGTTGATATAACTGCAACTATAAAATATGTGACTGAATTTAAAATCCAAAGAAGTCTTTGATTTTTATTCACAGTAAAATACGATTTACGCTTTGTTCTTGAGCTTTTCACATGCTTTGAGTAAGCATGCAGGTGGTTTAAGGTCAGCATCTCAACTTCAGCATAGTTTTAAAAACATTCGAAGTTCAGGTGCTGAATCTCTCCCTAAAATATTATTTTGAAACTGATAACTAGAAGTCTTAGAATGTGAAGATATTTGTGTAATCGTATTTGTGTTCTTTCACTGGTGGCTTTTCAGCTCAATCAATTCTGTAAGTTTAATGACCTTTCTTCTTTCAGGAAGCAATGATATTTAGTTCCATAACGTGGATTTGATTTTTACATTGTTATTTCAGCTGCCATACTTCATGAATGAGCTAACTCTAACTGAGCTTGACATGGGGATAGCAGTGCCGAAGATCCTTCAAGCCTTCAAACCTTCTGTTGATCACAGAGGTAAAACATGCTTCCTCTTCTGGTTTTTCTAGGTTCATGCCTTTGTACCTGTGGAGAACAGAATTGTGATCTCTTTATCTTGAGTGTTTTAATTGGAGGAGGTATATTTAATAAGAGCTTATTCTGAGGAGATACTGAGTGATCTCTATCTCGAGTAATAGTAGCATCATGCTTGGTATAAACATAATTCTATAGATATGGAAATATGATCATGTCTTTCCATTGGAAATAATTACTGAACTAAACTAAAATTTGCGTGCAACAGAGATGCGGACCTGTTTCTGATACTCTGTCATGGACTAGAGAGAGCACTGTACATCTCCTCAAGACAAATCTGATTCCATACCATAGCAGAAAACAGATTTAGCTCTCTTCAAGAGAAGTTACCCTGTTCTGAAGTCAGTGTTTCAGAAAATACAATTATAATAACTCAGAAAACAAGAATACAGTGTTGCTTTGAAAAGAAACTTCAAAATACAGCATAATTTTGTGTCCTTAATATTAAATGTGAATATTTTTAAGCTGAGTGACTTTCATACTGCTGCTTTATGAATCAGAACTGGTTTTTTTTCTTTTCTATTCTTTCTGGCTTGCATATACAGGAGTATCTTTGAGGATACTCTAGTCACTCAAGTAGTTTCACAAAAAGACAAACTTGGGTTGATGTTTTTTAGCTGCAGAAGTATTTGTTCTACATGCTGACGAGACGTAGATGCCATCTTTCTTCTAAGACATGTAATCAGAGCAGTTTTTAATTTTAAATTGCTTCTGAGTTTATTAAGGGTTTCTTAACTTACCTCCTCTCACTACATTCACTCCTTTTAGTTAGCATATTGTTACACTGGGCTGGAGAAGTGAAAGAGAATTATTTAACTCAAGATGGAGAAGTTTCTAATTGGTCTAAAGGGAGATATTTCCTTGGAGGACCTGTTGTGGTGCAGTTATGGATTGCATGGCAAACAACTTACTTTTGCTTTCAACTGGTCTTTCAGCTCTTAGATGAAGATAGCAAAAATCATTTTTAGATGGTGCTAAACCCAGTAACCTGTTAGTGAGATAGTAGGAATTTAATGAATTTACAATACTTGTTAAGAGCCTCTAAATTACAGGCTGGTGATGAACCAAACTTCAGCCAGTCTCAGCAGCATATTTAGAACAATAACAACAAGCATGGACAGAGCAAAGTTTGAACAGATACCTAGCTGAATATTGTCAGAGGATCAGTCATCACTACGTCTCCTGTGCACAGTGTTTCTAAGTGAGGAATGGCCTGTCATGTCGTATCTCCTCAGAGCACGAGGGCATTGAACACGCACAAGTACCATGTTCTTTCTTGCAGTGCTGAACTCGGTGGTTTTTAGGAGGGTTTCTATTCACTAGGATGGTTTAGCTCCTCAAGATCTTAATTCTGCTCACTGTTCTCCCCAGGATGGAGAACTTGTGATAGAATTCAGCTGTGCACGGTATTAGATAATGAGCCAGTTCCTGCTTAGAAGCAATTCAGGCTTTGTCTTTGCTCATATTATGTATTTTGGACCTGGTGTTTTTGAGGTTTATTTAACTGTAGTTTTGATGTAAGTCTCATTTGTCTGCCACTCTTACTACAGTGCTCTTCTCTAACTCAGATGAACAGTTACCATGAGATCCTTGCAAGAATACCAGATGCATGAAGTCTATGAGGAAATAAATAAACTTCGTCACCAATATTAAAAATGTTGTGCCGCTCAAATCAGTGACTAAAAGCATGAGAAAATTAGTAAGATCTAACCTTTCCCCTGTAAAAGTGTGAACAAAACAAACTTTAGGGAATTATTAAAATTTTCTTGGGCATACATAACGTGTTAACTAACGCTGCTTGTTTGCCCTTATCTCACCTGAGACTTGCAACTCTGGGGAAAAGCCTTCTCTGTAACACACTCGGTACTTTGCTCTCAACTTCTTGGAGGTATCTTTTCCACTGAGCTTTATAAACAAAGCATGTTTGAAAAGAGCAAATTGTTTTGTTGTCATGAGCAACTAAAACTGTCTTTTAAGAGAAATAAAAATGGAATAGATGGAATAAGCTCATGTGCAGTCAGTATTTGGGGAACTAAAACATATTGCTGCTTCTCGTCATATGCTTTCTGCATGGGAGAGTGGGTTCTCCACAGGGCTTAGGACATCGTCTAGTCATCCCTGTAGCAAAGTGGCTTCACCACTGGTAGATATTTTATAAAGTTACAGAAAAGAAAGTGAAAACTTTTAAAAATCGTTACATGTATGATGCTTGCCAAGTGGTTTCTTGTTTTCTTTTGAAACAAACTTATGCTTTGGCATTCTTGTCAGAGTCTTTCCCTTTGCCTAGATTTAAACATTTTAAAAATTCCTTTCTCTATTCTCATAACTTTAGTTGTAACTAAAGGCTGTAGTTCTGAGTCATGAGATGGGATTTAGGAGACTGCTGAACGCTTGGCTTCAATTAATTGCTGACAACAGCAGTGAGAACAATTAACTCCTTCAGTTTCTTGTTCAGTTCAACTGTGACAAGCAAACATTTATGGTAGAATTTGTAATCCTTTTAACTTCTTTCATATTGTTGAATGACATGTGAACTTTTAGTGTCTGGGTTTTTAAAAGCTTGCAGTGAATAATTACTAGACTGAATTGTTTTGCTATTGTACTTAAAAGGACATAGATAAATAAGGGGATCGTAATTGGAAATGCTTGTTTTCATAAGGACAAATGTATTTGTTGGTAAGTTGACCTATGAATAAACCACACATGGAATAAAACTTCAGGCCAGTATCCAGAACAAACATTTTAAAGTTTTTGTTTGGTTGTTTGGTTGTTTTTTTTTTTTTTTAAGTCCTTGAGACAATCAGTCATTTGAGGTAGCCTTTAGTGAGGCTTTGAAATGCAGTTAGTAATCGTGATGTGCTTTATTTCATCCATGCCTTTTTACCAGTGCTTCATTATGAGGAAATTTTTTTAAAATTGTATGGCTCCTCTTAAGTAACTAAATTTATTAACAGACAATGTTAGGGGAAAAAAAAAAATCTTGTTTCTGTTAATACAGTCCTATTTGGGTGACAGCATATGCTGTAGTATATACTGAACGTCTGTCAAGGCCAGGGAACCAGATAGCTCTGAATAAATTGTACCATCTGCCCAATACTTCACCCCCTCTCCCTTCCCTACCTCCCTTTTTCCCTCTGGAAAATGTGTATGAATGTTTTCTGGCCAGAAGGGATTTTCCCTCTCAGTAATGGCATCCTTTGCTTAATCTGACTTATTGTTAAAACACTGACTTTTGAAGTGTGCTGACTCACGGGTTATCCAAAAAGTCTGTGTAGCTATTTTCTTGTTTCTGATGATGTTACAGATACTTTGTTCCTGTAAAAAGGAAAAGTCTATATAAGTATTAGAAAAATTGTGTGATTGAAAAGAATAATTTGGGTTAGTAAAGAAGCAGCTTGCCTTCAGCACCGCTGCCAACATGTAATGTCAGTGTGTCAGTGACCTGGTCTGTGGGACCTGTGTGTGTTTCTGTTAGTGTAAATGGGTAGAACTGGGGACAACGCCATTCTTCTGATATGTTTTTGCAGAAAAGAAAACAGCTGTTCTTTAACTGAAAAAGTGTGTCTTTTCTAGATCAATCAAACCTAAAGAGTAGTTAGTATTAATTGCTTCCAAATAAGTAAAGAAAAGTAGAATGCGTTAGTGGTTGATGTGCCAGATACCGTGCAGCTGCAACGTCTGGAAAAGGAAGGTGCATCTGACTTCTGATCTCTGGATCACAAATACCCTACAGCTTTTTTTGATTGGTGGGACTGTAGAGTGTCACTTAAGAGGCAGAACCTAATCTTGCAATTATTCCCAACACAATTCTTTTTGTGATTGCAATAAGCAAATAGTCTGCCTAGACAATAGGATTTAGCTTAATACTGAATGTCTAGAATTGTTCTAAGTAATGACCCTGTTTGCTGTGAGTCATAAGAAGAATGCCTATAGCTGAGTTACTGAGTGAAACTTCTCATACTTCTTCGATACACTATTGTCAAAAGCAAAAGAGACGGCAGGTTGTGGTGTGTGACAAGGAATATTGCTCTGGGATTTCAAGTTTTGCTTCATTTGGACAGCGTAAGTAGTACAAAGGAGTGTCCCCATTCTGTTTGGCTTGGAGCAGCACTGTAAATAGTTTTTGAAGTGAATCCCTGATTGTGTTCTATTTTCTTTATCTTGATTCAGACCTCTTAAGCAGTTTAAGTGTGCATAAATCACACTTCTTTTTTTAGATCGTTAGCTGTACTCGCTGCTTTGTTTTTCAGCATGGCTTTCATTCATATCTCAAGATTCAACTGTGTTCCATAAGCTTAATGTGAGCAGAAAACTTACTTTGATAAGCTTTTAATTATTTGTGAATTAATAACATAGTTGGTTGAGAAATAAATAGTTTTGCTCGTTGGAAAAAGTGTGATGTGTAGACCTTTTTAAAAAAAATTTGGGGTTAACATTAAAATAAAAGTGATTGTGACTGTTCTTAAAGTGACTTTTTATTGTTGTTAATTTTAGGACTTTGGATTGATTTGGACATGTCCTACAATGGGTCTTTTCTGATGACCCTAGAGACCAAGATGAACTTGACCAAACTTGGTAAAGAGCCGCTGGGTGAAGCGCTTAGAGTTGGAGAGATCGGCAAAGAAGGGTAAGGTCTTAGAATGGTAGAAGCAAGCAAGAGCTTTCATAGTGAAGAAGTGAAATTTTCCTTGCATATGTGCAGCTCTGGCTCTGCAATAGATTGAAAGGAGTTGGGGGGGTTGCATACATGTGAGCGTAGAACTTAGCCTTTCTGGGCAACTTTAGTGTTTGATTACACCATTGATAATTGTCTTAATAAAAGGCTTTTGTAGTACAATCATTTCAAATATATATTCTAGAAGGATTTTACAATGTTCTGTGACTAAAATTTAGGTTTGCCTTATGCGTGATTTGGAGTCAGTAAGACTTGAATATTGGAGATAGATGCAGATATGGAGATAGACACATGTAACATGCTGCTACAGTGTGGTACAGCTACTACAGGTGTAAACCATGTAACAGTAAACAACTGCGGAAGGTACGTAGGCTGTAATTGTTCTGTAAAGACTTTTTCAGTAGCTTTATTGCATCATGGGAATAATCACACCCCTACTTTAGTCTCCAGTTTTCTTCATCTCCTATTTCTATTTACCTGTTACGCCTAAGTGAAATGCCTTACAGATGAACTAATTAGAAAACACACATGCTGTAATTTACCTAACTTGTATTTGTGCTTTTCCTCTCATTTTTATTATATTGTTTGAACTTCATCAGTCTGTCCATTTGTATTAACCTTGTGAGTGACGCCTGTCAAATATCCATCCTGTTGGCTGTGGAGTGTTGATTCTCTTTTACTGTGTTCTCTTTCTGCTTAAGCAATCTGCAGTCCCTGATCAGTGGGTGGTCTCTGATTTAGTGTACGACCACTGACAGCAAATCAAGAAAATATTATCTAAATCTGGCCATTTGTTTAGATATGAATAAAATGTTGTGGTCTCCCAGAAGTAAGATACTAGGTGCTTTGTATACTCACGTCATAGCCCTGACCATTTTTTTTCTGAGATATTTTGAAGTAACACTTACAGCAGCACTACGTTACAGCGCAGTCATGACAAGAAAATAAATGTGAAAAAACTAATAGCTGAATGATCTCATACACTGGTAGAAATTCAGAGGATTTAAAATCGACCTAGATTCTTGTTGTCAGTGCTTGAAATAAATATTTCTGAATTTACATTAGTATAATTGGTAGGTGTGATTTTTTTAAAATCCCTTTAATTGTCCACCCAAAAAAGTGGGGGATAGAAAAGGAAATGTCTATACAAACCGAACTCTTGCTTTTCTTCCCCATCCCTTCAGGATTTTTTTTGGTGTATTTTTATATCTATCCAGTGCAAGAACAGCTTCAGAAATAATTAGTGAATGCATTGATTTCATAGTTAAAAATGAGCTTGATTGTAGCTGAGCAATAGGCCCCCAGCAACACAAATATAAATGTCTGTAGCTAAGCAACCAATTACTTGAAGGTATAACGGTTAACTGTGTGCTCCCTGCACATGGCTGCCGTGTTTCCAGTGCTCAGGGCCGGGTACCGCGCCAGCTTTACATGAAGAGCAGTCTAATGTATTCCAGGTTGAATGAGAGGTTTTTTGTAGCTTTGGTGTTTGGTTTTTGTTTTTCTTAAAGACAATGGATATTACAAACAAACAAACAAAGACTCGGAGAAGTATAGAACAGTTTGATTCTCATCTATGCTTTCCATTGTGTTAATTTAACTGGCTTTTTAATTTATCAGTTGACAGTTGCTGTGACAAATCAAACTATTCTGTGCTTGCAGCCACAAATCATATTATCTGTAAGTGATGCATGTTGGTTGCTTATGCACACTTCTGTCCCTCAAGAGCCTGGAACAAACCGCCTCTTGAGATGCAATAACCACAGATTTGTGTAAGAAGGCATCTACTCATGCAGAAAGCGGAGGGTGGGGAAACAGCACTGAGTTCTAACCATGCTTGGGTATTGTCAGTGTAAAGCGAGACAACTGGTTTGATGTTGCAGGCCGTTCTATCGCTGCTGCGTTACTGTCTGAAATAGAAGTGTGCTGTTATAGAGTTTGATAATGCTGTCATGCATGCACTCAGGAAAATGCAGCTCTCAAAAAGGGTGGAAAATGATTTAATTGCCAGTTTTATAAAATTAATACAGTAGGAGGTTCTACCATACCGGAGGTTAGGCAAATGCTGGCAGGCTAACCCGAAGCCACCGCAATTTCTTACCCCATCAGTCCTTTTTGCTGCGTTGCACCATGTTATAAAAACAAACCAACAAATGGCAATTCATAAAATATTGTGCAATCTGCTCAGGAACAATACGGTAGCTCCGAAGTGTTTTTCTGCCAATGTTTGTGTCATATAAATGGTCCATTGTGTGCAGAGATCCCCTGAAATCTCACTCAAGCTTATTTATTGTTGCTTTGTTTAATGTGAGGAAATCTTGTGGTCGTAGCCAGTCAGTGCATGCTTGTGGAGGCACTTCAGAGGGCCCCGTTACCTAGGCAAATAAAACACCTTCTTCTAAGAAAGTGACACCTTTGAGAGCCTTGAAAATACACTGGGCATGCTTTGAACTGGGTGGTATGAGATGCACAGGGAAGTGAAGTGAGGTCACACCCAGGTAGAGAGTGTTTAGTTTGAATCTGACCTAAAACCATGAACTTGCCTCTGAGAAACAGCTCCAGCATTGCGATTTGGGCCAGGGACATGAACCTGGCAAGCTCTTCAGCATAGAGGGGTGATGGAATTACTGCTCCAGTTCTTAAATGGGCAGTTAGGAAGGAGCCTTGTGCGCTGTGAGCTGTATTTGAACTGTCCTTTTGCATTAGGACTTCATGCAGTAACTAACAGTTAGTTCTGTGTTCAGAGTAGCAGACAGTAGCCTCAGTCCATGCCCCGTGCGAGGTTATTAAATGCTTCAAAGGCATTTCCAAGAACACGCACACAAAAAAAGAAAGAAAATGCAGCTCTAAACTGTATTCTGAACAAGCTGTAGAATATTACAGTCCTGGGTATAGTCCCTAGGGCTAAAACTATGTGCTTTTGAAGCTTGTGTTGTGTAACTAATTCAAGCTCTTGCGTTTAGTAGAGATCTGTTAATACTGAAGTGTATCCTTCCCTAATTTTAATCCGTTTAATAGATTGGAAATTTTTTTCTGTGATTGTGTACATAAATTCTTCCGTAGTTGAAGTCCAGGAATTAGTTACTACTGTGTGATATTTTTACCCTAAGAGGAGCACTTGGTTGATTTTTATTACTTTTTTCCGCTCTTCTCCCCATGACATTCTTTGCCTTATTTCGTCTTGGACTCTCTTCAGAAAAACCAAAACCTTAAATCCTGTATACATCGTTCACTGTGTCAGAAGAACTTAAAAATTCATGAGCCCAAAGGTCAATTTCCTTACAAATATAGTAGGGAAAGGAGTATTTCCAGCAAAGATACTGAAGTGAGATTATAGCCTAAATTTGTATGGGACAGAAGTATCTTTGCAAAATATCTAAGAGATATTGCTTCCTATGGTTATGTTAGATGACTTCTGTGAATAAAATTGGCTTTTTTCTGTACAAAATTGGTAAGTGATGACACACGCTGTAGCTGCAGTAAGGTGAATGGCCAGTTTGAGACAACTCCACTCTGCCAGTGTGGGTATTGTGCATTTCCTTTGGAAGCAGAAGACAAAGATCTGATTCTCTTGCACTTTGCACATTACCATTGCTGGAGATATATCTATGCAGCAAAAATTGCATGTGTGAGTAGGTAAAATAGAATTTATTGTCTTTGGTTAAAAGTGCTCTGAAGATAAGGTACATATGCTAGCACCTCAGTTAACATCTCGGAGGGATTCTGGGATTTAGTTGGTAGATGAGGTAGTTTTAAGTTGGAGTCCTATGTTTGCTTTCAGAATTGCATGTTCTCACCTTTCAATTTAAAAGCATGTCTTTGTCAGAGTTTTAAAAACAAACAAAAAAACCTCCTGTCCAGCCTACATACTGCTCAACTTTCACTGAAAGCCATGAGCAGCAAGAGAGATGCTTTCAAATGTGTTTCAAATAATCTCTAAACTTGATTTAAATATGTAGAATAGCCATTCCCTTGCTATCCCCTTTCATGCAGGATTACATTTCCTTGGAGAGAACAAATGTCCTGTTTTGAAGGGGGTTCTAATAGCGACTGGCTTCGGAGTGGTTTCGTTTTGTTCTTCTAGACAGAGTTTATAAAAAAGAGGAGAGGACGTTTCAGTATTTCCAGTAGAAATACATGTAATGTCAGCCAAAGCTGTACGTGATTAATAGCTATGTAAGAATATTACATTTGACCTGGAAATTGCATTGCTTCAGTTTCAGGCCAAGGGCGTATTGTCTCGCAGACAGTGATGAGGAATCCTCCAGCGCTGGGTCTTCAGAAGAGGATGATGCTCCTGAATTGGCAGGAGAGAAGCAGGTGACTCCAGGAGCAGAAGGGTGAGTTGTCTCCGTGGTGTTTGTTAATCCTGTCCTCCCTGCCACATTTCCAGACCTAGTGTAACTGATACCTTGCTCCAGTCCTACAGTGCTCATTGTGTCACACAGGATGTCAGATTGTGAGTATATCCAAGCAATTAAGCAAACACAACTCACCCATTTCTGGAGCAAAGAGCAGCGATCAAGCCATGGAGTACAGACTGAAAGGAAGCTGCTCTGCTGAGTGTTTTACCGTGCTGGGAGCATTGTTCACCGGTCAGCACTTCTGCAGAGTGAGCTGCACGGCTCCATTTGAATCCTCCTGATTCCTTTGCTATTAGATTACAGAGAGTTCAGTCTTTGGGCCTGATAGCAGGGCCAAGAACAGGATTTTGTGTGTGAACTTGAAGTACTTTGTTTGTATACAGTATTATACCCATACTGATCCTGAAGATCTCTTATTTCCAGTGTGTTGTTTACTTTAAGAAAACAGCTGTTATTCAAGCCTAGCTTTCGTGCTCAGGGTTTTGCGGGTTTTTCTTTTTTTTTTTTTTTTTCCCTCCTGTTTTTTTTTTTTTTTTTTTCTCTCTTGAAGGGCTTTGAATGTCTGAGTTATGCAATACTGCCCTCTGATGCTGTGCAAGAATTTTAAAGAAAATTTCCTAACATCGGTTTTGCCTTGTCATTCCTTGTTTTGGCTTCTGTTCTGATTTTTTTTTTTTTTTTTTTTTGCTTTTACATCCAATTGAAATCATGCCATGCAATGAGAAATCTGTAGTAACACTGAAATGTCTCAGACAATCACAGTTTCCTGTATCTGAACACATCTTAGTGATTTTACAGTGAATATACCAAAAGGCTCTGTGACATATTAAAAATGTTCAAGGGAGTTTCCTTGGAGTTTTACTCTTAAAACCTTTTGAAAACTATGTGATGAATTGTTGGAATTATTTCAATAGATGCATTTCATATCTTTAAAAATATATATAGATCATATAAAGAACTCTTAAGGACAAAGAGGGAGATTTTTCCTTACACCTTTCAAAAATCTGCATTACTATCACAATAAAATGTGTTGAGAGAGTAACTACTTTGTCTGGGTAAAGTTACAGCTGGTGTAAAATCCTAAAGTTGAAATTAATTTTCCCCTTTTATATCAGCTGAGGAGTTTCTTGTCTTATCTCATGCTAAGGAAAAAGTTTTATAAAAGACTGGATGAACATGACTTTTTTGCAGGATAGGAAAATGTTATTTCCTTAGCAAGGCTATCTCAGTTGCATAACAATTAGGTATAATATAGTGTATGAAAATATCAAACACGCTATTCCTGGAGTGTATATTTCTGAAATGGGATGGGTGTGAGAAAAGACATATTCAGTCCTTAAAGCACTTGTTTTAAAAGCTGGGCGTCGGTCTGATGCTATCACCAGGCAAAGTAGCCTCTTTGTGCAGGCGTAGTTAACCATTTTTGCAATATCATTCCACCCACTGCCAAAATTGCCTTCCTCTTCTTTTTCACCACCTTTATACTCATTGTAAATGCTGCAGTACCTTAAGATGAACACCTTCTTGTTTGACACACACTGTTAAATAGATTAGATGTGATGGTTGGGCCTTCTATGCTGATAATGTGCATGTGTCTCAGTGCATCTGTGTCTCCACAGATTTGTTAGAATGGTAATAGACAGGTTGTCACTTCTCATGCCAGCTTGCTGGCGTAAATGATGTAAGTATATTTGCAGTTTTAAAAAATGTTGCACTTCCAAAGCCATCTGGGAAGGAGGAGTGTTCAGGCTGGACAGAATTTCTGCCAGACACTGTGTGCTGGCTCTGGTAGATACTGCTTGGACATGTGAATGTTTATCTGTTTAGAATGTTTTTACCAAAAACTCTAGTGATTTAATAGGAAATCTGTAGGTGTCTTAGCAAACAATAGGTTTAAGAAAATAACCTTGATGTACTCTTTCTGTTCTCTATCTAAAGGTATGTTGGAGGACATCGGACAAGTAAGATCATGAGAATTGTGGATAAAATTACTAAATCAAAATACTTCCAGAAAGCAACAGAGACTGAGTTTATTAAGAAGAAAATTGAAGAGGTCTCCAATACTCCATTGCTGCTAACAGTTGAAGTACAAGAGTGCAAAGGAACACTAGCAGTTAACATTCCACCTCCACCTACTGACAGAATATGGTAAGAGGATCTCGCTGCCGAACTGGGCAATGTTTCAGGTGTGTGCTACCTGAGGGACTCAACTAAGAAAAAAGGTAAAGTGTAGCTGAAATGAGTTCTAGGAGAGGTGCAATACAAACTATTGTAAATGAGGTAGGAACTGCTATTAAGAGAAAACTGACAGCTAACACATTTAAATATATGCTTTGTTGGAGTGTTTGTAACAGAACCTCTTCTGTGTACTCTCCTAAGGTATGGCTTTCGAAGACCTCCCCACCTGGAGTTAAAAGCTCGGCCGAAACTTGGTGAGAGAGAAGTGACTCTGGTTCATGTAACTGACTGGATAGAGAGGAAACTAGAACAAGAGTTTCAGGTGTGTTTCCTCTACATTTTTATTTCATTAATGATAGCTTTGGTCTATTAGAAGGGTGGGTTTTTTAATTTTTCCATGTCCCCTATTTCATTCAAGAAATGAATCTGGGAATCTGTTTTAGCATTTGTCAGAAAGATTTTTAGAGCCAAAAATGCCATTTCTTTGAAATAAGGTGCCATGTCAGAATTTGTAGTACTTAAGTAAAAGCATGATCTTAGCTGTTCTTAGATGATAGAGAGCCACTGTTGTCTAAAATTAAGAAGTGATGAGGCACTCAAGTGTCCTGTTACTCCTTCCTTTTAAAATAAAATAATTTTTAGAAATCACATTGACCGTAGT
The DNA here is from genome assembly GCF_036417535.1 of Chlamydotis macqueenii. NCBI lineage: Eukaryota > Metazoa > Chordata > Aves > Otidiformes > Otididae > Chlamydotis > Chlamydotis macqueenii. The sequence goes on from NC_141573.1 coordinate 4,287,993, forward strand.
GCAAAATAGGAAAAAACCTCCAAATTTGCAAATACTTGTAGGATATGCAAAGTGTACTGACCAGATTCATTCTGAACTCTGACCTGTACAATCAACCAGAGATCAAACCCGCTCATTTCATTAAAAGTACAGTTTGAAAGTATATGGGTAAGAGCTGAGAAAGCAGCAGAGTTAGGTTGGTATGTTTCCTGTAGTGTTATTTCAATTTAATAGAAAGTGCAGAGATCTTCGTATTTCTAAGCTCAATTTACAACTGTAACACAACAAAATGGCTCGAGTTAATGGACACGGCAGGGCTTCAGTACGAGCATTGACTCAAATAATGCTGAACTCCAGAACCTTTTACCTGGAAAATTTGTGGCATTTTTTAACTAAACAAATCAAAACTAAGGTTTCAATTGGCATATGAAATGTAACTTGATTTAATTGCATCTTTTTCACAGAAAATCTTTGTCATGCCAAACATGGATGATGTTTATATTCCTTTAATGCACTCAGCCATGGATCCCCGCTCCTCCACATGCCCTCCTAAAGATCCGATCACAGAGGCCCCTGATCAACCATGACATGTGAAGACTCTTGCAGTTTACAGTATTATAAAAGTTATTCTCATGGTTTTATAAACTGTGCTGTAGTTCTCATCCTTAACTTGTGCCACTTTCCCCCCCTCCCAAGGACTGCCTATAACCATACCTTTGTGCTCACTTGCCTGGTTATTGTTCCTGTGTACTTCAGCTACATGAAGTTTCATTCCATTAAGCAGTTGATTTATTTTTGTACTGGCTGCCATCAGAATTCTGACTCGGAGGCTAAGATGACCTGTTCTTTGGGGGAGGGAGGAGGAACCTAACTGTAATAGATCAAGGAGCTTGTTGACACACCTTTTGTTCAGCTTACGTTTTCATGCTATGTTAATGTGCATTAAAGCATTGAAAGGTTGTTTGGCAGCAAAGGAACTGCATGCCAAATGGAAAAAATCCTAAATAAGGAACGAATTTATAAAACTGGAAGAATATTTTTCTTTCTCAGGCAGTTGGAGGTGTAGAATGAACTGTTTTATGTTCTTTCACTTCTGCAGTCAATAGCTTGTGTCAAGCAATCAAAATATGAAATGCTTTCAGGATTAAAGAATGTAAATTGGATGTATAGGTAATATTGTGATTCAATGTGGTATATACATATTACTTTTTTCATACAGAACTTGTGCTTTTTTTTTGGGGAAGCAAGTAGCCATAAAACACACAACTATCAGCAAAGGTGGGACTGTCAGATTTTTGTAAATGAGAAAAAAGTTGGTAAAGCCATGAGACCAAACCACAGCAAGCCGCCTTATAGTGAGGTACAATCACCTTGGTTCATGATTAATTCTGAATGTTTATAAAGACATGAGCACACGCATAAACCGTCAGTACTGCACATTACCAGAAGTACTTAGTTACCCTACTGTGTACAGAGCCTCTTGCTACAACCAAGTTTTTTCTTATAGCAGAGTTTGTTGCTGTGAGTCTCTTCCATTGCACTGTGTTTACACGCAAAGCATGGGACCAAATTCTCCCGTTACAGCGGTGCAACTCCAGGCATCAAATCCCTTGATGTTTGTGAAAACAGCTGTGACTGAAAGATTTTGACCCCCATGCATTGTTTTTTTTGACTTTGTGGAATAGGAATTCAAGCATTGCAGTTATTCAAGCTGATTGCCATGTAAGTAAAGACTGTTTCTGCTAATTAATGGCCAAAACTAAGGGGGGAGGGAGAACTGCCTTTAATTTCTATCTGGTATGATGATTCAAGACTATAAATGAATGCAGTAAATTCAAGGTTTGAACACTACATATCCACTATTTAACACATGTAGTATTTCTCTGATACTCAGTGTTGCCAACTATTCATGGATGTCAGAAAATGTTTTAGTTTACAAAGAAGGTGAGTTTTGGCTCTCCTTTTATAACATGATTTGCTTTTTTTTAGAAGTAATTTTTTAAGAACTTTTTTGTATGTTGTGTTGTCACATTTGATGTAAATCAAAATTTCCATGTGTAACTTGATGATTTACCATCTCTAAATGAAGCTATTATATTGAAGGTTTTTTAAACAGCACCTTGCCTGAAACATAAAAGAAAACTAGCATTTAATATATTTAAAATTAATTCTATATTTGAACACCTATTTTGGTTACCTTTAATTGAAATATTAGTAGGTTATATTTGTTACCTGAACTCCTCCTTGACCATTCCAGGCTGTGTATATTCTGGGGTTTGCTCTGATTACATAGGCGTTATTTGCCTTTCATGAAGTCTGCATGTCTCGTACGCAGGTCTTTTATATGATTTAATTTCTATGTGCAATAACTAAAGTCAAAGGACTAGATGCACTAATGTGTAAACAGATTTAGACTTATTACACAAGATTGTCATATTGCACTTCATAAACTGTGGGTAACTACGATCTGCTTGCTTTGTTTTATTAAATAAATTTATCCCCTGTCAAACAATTATTCAGTTAAAATTCATTAATTTATTTCTGCAAGTAGTTTCTAAAACTTGATTAGAAATGCAGCTATGATGGAAGCCCTTTAAATAGCTACAGCTTAAATCACCCAATTCTGATTTTGTTTCAAGTTCTCTTTTGCTGTGTGGATAAAGCTCTCTCAACATCAGATTTTTTTTTTTTTTTTTTTTTTTTCTGCTTAAGAGCTAGCTCACCTTTGCCCAGGTGCTTTACTCTTGCAAGAGCTAGGCAGGAATCCCACAACTTCTGCTACGTGTTCCAAGATCCCTTTACAAACTGAACCCTTAACTACTTCTAGAAAAACGCTATGGTGGGTTAAATTCATGTTGAATCAACTGATAGAGCACGAGTCCCCTGTCACCCTGGTATTACCCTCTCCCATTCCGGGAAGGCTGGCAGTGTACCAGAGCACAGCATCGCCATTTTGTGTGGTGGCAGAATGTCTGCTGCCCGGTGCTGGGGAGGGCAGGCCAAGATGAGCTGTCACTTGCTTTTAAAGGAGCCACTCGGGTCAGGCCGAGCAGCCCCAGTTATGAACAAGCGCTTTGCTCTAGCACTGCAGCTTGGCCAGCGGCACCACAGGCAGGGCACCCCGCTGGGTCAAAGGCAGTGCGGGGAATGGTTGGACACTCTTGCGAGGGGCACACAGCTTTATTTGCCAGGCTGCTTACCGCTGGTCACCACACAGGCCCTGCAAGACACAGAGGTGTGAGAAACAATCGCTCCCAATGAATAATTTGCAGAGGACAAAGTCACCAAAGCAAATTATCTTTTATTTGCGAGTCAGCTGAGTCAGGTGCATCTAACAAGAGAGGCACACCTCTCAGTTCAGAGTTACAATATTTATATCCTTCCCCTGATCACCAAACTTGTCTGTCTCCTTTTTTATTGGTGGAGCTCACAATCTACTTGACCGCATCCACATTTCACTGGCAATTGTGTAATTTTTACTAAACAAAACTAATATACTGCCAAAAATGGTGGTATACCTTTCATAACTTTCATACCCCAAGTTGGAGTAACTTAAAGTAGGCATTTTTCCCACAAATCAAATACAGCCTGTCCAGTGGTTCCCAATTTCTTGAAATGTTTCCCAGATTCTCCCCAATTTTTTATTATCTTGATATTCCCTGAAATGCATTGATCCCTGAGCAATTAAACAAGTCTGTTCACTGGAGTTGGTACAGTTCCCTGGATTTTCCCTGAGACCAGTATTCACTGGGTTCTCCGGGCCACCGCGTCTCTGTAGACTCATTAACTTCTAGAATTCTTTTACACAGCATTTCCCCTACCCATTTGTCAAATGTAGCCCCCGTTCATCTTACACACTCCTCACCAATGGTTTCTGATTTTCTACTGAAGTAATGGTGTGATTCCAGCTAAGAATTTAGAGGGGACTTAAACTAATTCAATGGTTTCTGCAGCTCCCTTCTAATTCCCCCATATATTTGGGTTTGGGTCTTTCCCCGAGTTCTTGTTATTGTTGCATTCTTTAGGGCCTTAATAATGTTCTGAACTAATGTTTCTTTGGCTTGATCCTGGTATCCCCCTCCATCTGAATAACAGTCCAATCCTTAGGTGGGGTCTCCACTGGTCCTTTAATCCAAGAGGCACGTGTCCACCCTTTTTTCCTTCACTCTGACAGCAGTCTCTGTGGTTAGAAGTACCTGGAAGGGTTCATCCCAGGCAGGCATTAAGGAGTCCTCATTCTACAATTGCACTAATACCCAGGCTGGATTTGGTTTTCAGAATTAACTTTTTCAGTTTCAGACATAATGTTAGATGCAGTGACTAATCATCTTTCCAGTCTGGGTCTTGTTTTTTAATTAATTCCAATTAATTCCAATCTTTTGGCAATTCCCAGTGGATTCTAATGCCAAAACAAGGGGGATCCTGAGGGGCCAAATTTATACTACATTCCTTTTGCCACTCAGGATGATTTCTTCAAGTGAGAAACATATCAACATATACCACCTCATCTCACTTATTTCTTCTAAGAAATAGCATCAATTTGCAATAAAGTATTATAATTCAAACTTCCATGATTCAGCCATTTTTTCTTATCATCCAATTTATATAATGGCCACCACTGATTACAATATTTGATTAAAGGTTTTTTTTTTATTTATGTTCCCTCCCAGTGGACTCCCAATATCTTTTCCATGTGCCAGGATACATCCTAACAGGCTCTTTTTAAAATTTCCCTGCCCTGTTGACCACCCATTACACAACCAGGAGTTACTTCACAACAAACGTACCCAGACATATACCAGTGAGGTGGCAGCAACCCAGTATATGCTGTTCTACGTAAGATCTTGTCTCATGATTTAAGAACAGCTTCCGGGTGCAGGACATTCCCTCTCACCCCCAATGCCTGAGCACCATCCCCAAAGGACTGTCGGAGATGAGTCCTTGGTCCCCCTCCCCCTTTCTCATCCAGACCTCATTCCCCATATTCCTGCTGGGCACCATTCAAACAAAAATTCTTCTGCTTCACCCCTTCACCGGCCGATCTCGCGGAGGGACGGAATCGCGGTTAGGAGGACTCCACACTCGCTTCGCAGACAGCTCTGCGTCTCAGCCCCGCTTTCCCAGCCGCCCCAGTTTTACTCAACAGTCAGTGTTCTTAACCGGGTCCCGCGCACAGAAATGGTTGGCTGCCACGCGTCACTCGATTCAATTTCCATACTTCCCCTCTTTGCTCCGCAAGCCCCCCGACCGGGGATCACCCACGGTTCCCCCTTTCAGACCAAACAACGGAAGCCGCCACCAAATAAGCGGCGGGGCCGCCCCCTCCAGGGCAATCGCCCGGCCTGATGAAGGCCAAGACGCCTCTCCCGGCCGAGCCCCGAGATCGTGAGAAACAATCAGTCACCGTGAATAATCAGCAGAGGACAAAGTCGGCAGAGCAAAGTATCTTTTATATGCGAGTCAGCTGAGTCGGGTGTGTCTAACGAGAGAGGCACACCTCTTAGTTCAGAGTTAGAATATTTATATCCTTCCCCGATCACCCGACTTGTCTGTCTCCTTGTTTATCAGTGGAGCTCACAATCTACTTGACCACATCCACGTTTCAGTGCCATTTCTCTAATTTTTAGTAAACAAAATCCCTCAGTTATCTACCCATAAACGAAACTAATATGCTGCCAAAAACGGTTATATACCTTTCATACCATAGCTCAGGCTATTAAGGTTACAAAATGGCGGAAGCGCAACACGGCTTAAGCAAAACCTTCGGCTCTTTTCTCACAGGCCCTGCAAGACACAAAGGGAAAAGGGGAGGTTACAGACGCGGTGCACCGGGGCCGCCCCGTGCGGCAGGCGGCAGCCTGGCCGCTCAGCAGTCGGTTTGCTTCATGCATGTCAGCAGTCTAACACGTGCCAAAGGACATCACCGCGGCCCGGCCGGCCCGCCCGCCCCCCACAGCCCGCTGCCTGCGCTGCTCACCCTCCGCCGCGCCCACCGAAAAGGGCAAGCCTCTCCCCCGCTGCCCTTTATAGAGCGGCTGCCGCCCCGCCCCCTCTTCGTGTCGCCCAATAGGATTCAAGCGCGGGGGGCACGTGCTGGCCCAGGTGCGGCTGCGCGCGGGAGGTGGGCGGAGCTGCGCCCGCGGCGGCTGAGGCGGGAAGCGCTGGCACGGCGCCGGGCCGGAGGAGGTGAGGCCCTGAGCGAGCTGGTTGGGCCGCGCTCCCCCGGCGCCTTTGGGTAGCTTTATTCGCCTGTTCAGAAAGAACAGTGTTCTTCTCTTTAATAGTTTGCACTAGCACTTTGTTAAGAAATGGGTCTTAACGTTAAAAATACAAAAGGCTAGGCCCTGCTGGGACCTTGGAGCTGCCCGCCTCCCTCGGTTCCTGAGGAGCGGAGGGCGCACGGTAACGTTCATCTTCCTGCCACGGCTGGCCTCCTGCCGCCCCAGCCCCAGGTTTTGACGTTTATCCTACCTCCCGTGAGGCTGTTGGGAGGCACTTGTGTTAAATAACTGCAGTTTGGTAGTGGCATGTGCAGTGTTTGTGTGACTGAAGAATTCCTCTCTTAATGTAGCATGGGTTCAGCTTAAAGCTGATGAGGTTGTATGGGAAGAGGTAACGATACCTAAATGCTTGCCGGCCAGTTTTCAGACCCAAGGATGGGTGGTAGCTATGCGCTCAACCCGAGCGGTTCCTCCCTGATGGGGAAGTTGGACGCCGGCGGGAAGGGGAGCGCGGCCATCTCGTACCTGTGCCCAGAGCCGGGAGCTGCCTGGGGGCAGCTGGGCAAAAACAATAACTGCTGTATTCCCAGGAGAGGCCCTGCTTCTTACACAACATCACGGGTGCTTTTTACACAGGCACAGCTGCCTGCTTTAACTGGTGTCGTGCGGTTACGAGTACTGTATCTGTGGTGGAGGTCTGGGCGGGTTCCTTGTGCATGCTGTGGCCGTGGCACGCGCAAAGCGGTGTGTTAGATGGCCTGCTTGTTCTCAAATGGTGCAAACGCCTTAAAATCCAAGACCACAAAAAGAAACCTATCTGTCAGTACTGGAGAGCTGAAGTCTCAGTGTGGTTTGCAGCTCCTTGATGTTTTTATGTATTCAGACTTGCAAGTTAGATCATAATTATGTTTCCTGCCCATATAATCAAAGGCATGCTTATTAAAAGAGAGAGCTGCCAGAGCTCATCTGTTACGTGCATGTTGCGTACTTAGCACTCGGTGTGCTCTGCAGCTCCATTAAGGATATCAGTATTAGAAAGCAAACAATATGTAGCAAGGACAAAGCGGCTTTGTTATATAAATAGGTGTCTGAAAGCTAGGCCTCTGCCAGTGTAAATTTACTCTCTTCTTTCCAAAGCTTCTTTCCTTTGATTCAATATTTTTTTTTGTATGTTCACTTTTTCTGTTCAGAGGAGCTTGGACTTGGTTTTTTTTTTTGTTGTTGTTGTTGTTCAAAGAGGCATGTTATTTGGTTTTTTGCATTTATTTAAGGCATTGCAAGGCACAGTAGGGTCAACAGTGACCTCGTCAAAACAGGAGCTATGCCAAATAAATTAGGCCAGATCTGCTTTGAAGGTGAAAAAAATCAATAGGGAAATTATACCGGGCAGGGCAGTGCTGGCGGAGGGAGGCTATTCGTTAAGCCTGAATTTACCCACAAGGTGTTTAACAGAAAAAAAAACCCAAAACCCAGCAGCCAGCTACCTGCCATCGCACCCCGCCGTTAAAATGCCAAGGGCTCTAGGCCGAGCCCCCCGCCCCGGGCCGGCTGCCGTTGCGCCGCGGCTCAGCGCAGACGGGGCGGCTCCGCTAGCGGAACGGAGCCACGGGGCGTCGCTGGCCCCGCACGGCCCCCGCGGCGGCCCCGCCGAACCGGCCGCTGAGGGCGGGCCCGGCGGCGGCCCGGGCCGTACCTGTGCGCGGCCCGGCTGACGTCGGTGGCCCGGGCCGGGCGGCCCCGCCCCGCCGGACGCGCTGCGCCCGGTAGCCAGCGCCGCGCGGGGGGAGCCGGCCGGGCGCTGGCGGAGCCCCCGCGGGTGGCAGCAGCCATGGAGCCGCTCCGCCGCTTCCTCCTCAGCCTGGGCGCGCTGCTGGCGCTGCTCTCGCCGAGGCCCGGGGTAAGCGAGGGGCGGCCCGGGCTGAGCCTGCCCGCTGGGCCTGGGGCGGGTTGGGGAAGGGGGGCAGGGGCAGCGGCAGTGCCCCCGGCCGCGGCGGGGGAGGGCGGGCACGGCTGGCCCGGGGTGCGGGGGCGCCCGAGCCGGCGAGCGCCGGGGGGAGGCCTCGGCGCCTGCAGGCCGGTCACCCCCGGCCCGCAGAGAGAGGAGCCGGGGGGGCGGGCATGGACGCGCTGGTCGGGCCCTGCCGGGGCTTTGCCGAAAGTTTGCCGTAGGTGCGGGCAGCCCCCGCGGCGCTGGCGAAGCCAGCGGGCTGTCCGGTTTGCTGGCGGTGGTGCCGTGCGCCCGTCTGTGTGCGAGGGTGAGGGGCTGCGGTACGCCGGCCTGATCCAGCTCGACAGCTGTGTCCCTGCTTCTGTGCCGGACGTGGCGCTTAGCACCGGACCTGAGCGTGCCGCGTACGTAACAACCCTTGAAATATAAAAATACAGCTCGTTTCCCAGAAAGTGACTGGTGAAAGTAGGACAAAGAAACTTTTGGAAGCTGAAGGTATCTGTGTAGGTGTATAGAGGAACTAGTGAGACATGCTAGAAGATCTTTGCTCTGTCCCTTCATGACCTCCTAAGTGGGGGCTCTTGTTTTCTCTCTGAAAAAGCTGCGTTGTATATATGTCAATATCCAAATACAAATGATTAGCTGCGTGCCCTGTATGCTGTCTTACGGCATTTTGATCATTCTGTTCCCCAGAGCAAAGATAGCAATGTGCGGTAAATGTACATATGACTGGTTGGAATCCTGAAAAGGCTACAGTTCCAAATTCAAAGGTGAAAGACAAAGTGCACAAGTCACTGCTCTACAAAACCTCTTGAGAAATAACCAGGTTGGCTATAAGGTATTGCGTGGAGCAATAAAATAAAAGCACAGGAAATAGTGAAACTGGTGCAAAGCAGATGGCATGCTGAGCAGATTATTTGTATGGAGGTCATAATGTTAAACAGGGTACTTTAAAATGGGTGCTGTCTGCTGTGTGTGTACAGAGACGGAAAACTAAGTCTTCAGAAATTCAATTCCGAAAGGTGCTCTTCGTTGTAAATTCTCAGAATCAGGAGACAATGAAAAGGCCAGCTGGCATTTACTGTTTCCATCGTACTGAAGTGTAGCAGAGAAGTTTTAGGTTATGTTCTTTGATGGATTGTTCATTGTTACCTGAAAGTTCTGGTGTAATATATGGGGTTATCGTTCAAGGTAAGCAAAGCTGGAGGCTTTGTTTTTGCCTGGGATATTATAGCTCTACTCCCCTTCTTTAAAAATAAACACATTTATTAGTGAAGCTGTGTAACATACCTAGTGTTGTTACTTCCAATTTGAAATCTATTCTGTGCTTCAGTCCCTTTTCAGAACTAGTTTTAGTTTCTGTGAACTTAGTCCCAGTCACCTCACCTGGGAGGTTTAACTCCCGGTTTAACTGGGAAGACTTATTTGGGACTATTAATGTCACTTGAGTAATAAATTCCCATGAAAAAGAGTGGCATACAATTCTTGGTATTGAGGTAACATGAAAAACATGAGATTGCCTAAAGATTTTGCAGATTGTGTTTTCTATAGATTTCTTTTAGGAGTGCTGGTGATGACATGCTGCTCTGTATTTTCTTTGTCTGACAAACGTACTCTTTGTTACTTTATATCCCAACTTTAGTATTATTTTTCTACAATTTATATTATATGTTCATACAAGGGCTTCCTTTCCTGCCTTTTTTTTTTTTTTTTTTTTAATAAGATGAAATGTGGTCCCTTATCATTTAGGTGACACAGTGTATAGCCCTTGGAATTGCCCTAGCAATGTATGGGAACGTATTATAAATGGGTGACATCTCAGGTACAGCAATAAGAAATGCAATAGCGCTGTCAGTAAATAAGCAGTCACCGCAAATATTATACGGTGTATATAAGTATTAATTTACAGCTCTCTGTGCTTTGGAAAAAAACTTTTTCTGAGCCATGGATATTCCAAACTGTGCCTGTTTATCTTTTAACATAGAGTCGGTGCAACTCAAAAATAACATCATCTCTGGGATTAAACTGTTGCTTAGAGCATCCCTCTGTTGCCTCCCGCAGCCTGCGGGACTGGTTTCGGGGCTGTTAGATGGAGTGTGCAGGCAGCACATGCGGGCTGTGCTTGACATGGGAAAACCCCAGCCGCAGCCAGATGTTTTTACTTCTGTTGTGTTCTTTATTCAGTATGGGGTGTTTGGCCAGTTAACTGGTAGGCATGAAAACCTATGTGAGATAGCAGAAGATTTTAAATAGGACCTCTTCAAGAATTCTGTTAATTAACATTCATCTGTTTTATTTGAGTTGCAGATATTGTTGATTGCTCAAAAAATAGTTTAGGGTTTTTTAGGGGGAGAATGCAAACTTGTCTTGCACACCTAAAGTTATCATGGACAGCTCTGTTCTGGAGTGTAAATTCCTGTGTTTGTAACTCTGCCCTTCTTCTCATTTTGGTTGGTGGTGTTCTTGTGATTACTGTCATAAGTTTTGCTTTGACAGAGAGACCCAAGACTGAAAACTTAACTGGGAGTTTGTGGTGTAGAGCACCGCTCAAAGTTCAGCCAAGTCGGAGGACAGTTGTAGGGACCTCCCGTAGTTTCCAGTTTTTCCTGTTGCATTACGAATGGGCCTATGGATGAAAAGTCACTGGAACTGGCTTATAGTGGTGATGAGAAATAGCTAAGACATGTTGGAATTTAGTTTAAGATTAAAAGATCTATAAATTTTATTTCACTTTCTAAATAAGACAAATTATTTTTTGTCAACTCTCTCTCTTATATTGACTTCATTATTAGCTGTACTGAAAAACTCCCTCCAATAGTTCACTGGATTTTACAAAGAGTTTCTTCATGGCATGGTTTTATTATGCATGGCGAGTTTTAGCCTCCAGCCTGGCAATGTAATTAGAGAATAGCTGTCAAAACCAGGATAATGAATCATAGACTATCTGTGATGAATATGCCAATTGCTTGCAGTGTGCACTAATGCTTAAAAATGTTTTGGTTTGTATCGGTGTTGGCTTACCAGCTGTGGTTCCAGTAGCATAAACTATGGTATAGGCCTTTTCTTATTGAGAGGAAGGTGTCTGGTGCTGTTAATGCTGACGTTGTTTTCTAGTAGGTTTTTTTTTTGTGTAAAATGTGCCTGATATATATTAAGCTAATTATGGAGTGAGAGATGTAGAATTTTTTTCTTTTTCTTTCTTATGAACTTTTTTGTTTGGTAAGCCAAGCATTACTGAAGAAATTGTGAGGATCTAAATTACAGTTAGCCAATCATCCATCCTTTGTCATGCACTAGACCTTAGAAATAAAGCTGGGTGCATATGTATTCCTACTTAAGACTCAGAATAGAGAAAACTGTTACCTGGTTGCATTCTGATTTGTTTACTAGTGAGCACTCAATTATTTCTATGAAATCAGTAGCACTTCTCAGTCAGCAACGCGCCATCATACATCCAGTGTCATCGTGAAGTGTTTTCCTGTTCTTTATTCATATTTGAAGAACCTCTTGTGGTATCATCCCCACAGCAAAACATATTTCTAGGTTACAGAACGATAACCTCAAGGAACTGAGTGGCCTGGTTTTCTGTCTGCTGTTTCCACTGACTTCAGTGGGATTTGTGCATGCTCAGTGACCTGCATTTTGAAAGTACTGCTTTTAAGCAGAAAAATTAGTGGAAGAAATTATTCCTATGGGGATCTGTTTTCTTCCAACACTATAAAACAAAACAGGGCATTGCTCTGCTAACCCTTAAAAAAATCTGCAATACTGCGATGAATGAAGATAAGATAATCTCTGACACTGAGCTGCACCATAGACCTATACAAACACACCAGAACTTGTTCTACAGCTTTCGCTGACCTTCGCTTGACTCCACGGGTCCTTCAGAATTGTTTTGAGTCTTTTTGTTACTTGGATTTTTAGAACATTTTATCTAAAAATATGGTAGATCAGGACTGAGGGGAAGATTCTTATGCTAGAGTTAACTAGTATCTATAAAGTATCTTTCTGTTTCTATTTATAAAATGCTATTTCTACTAGACCGTATATTTCTATTCTAGGTTAAAAATGCTATTTTCTGTTTGGTCTCAAATTGTAAGCTGTTGTGGATTATTAGCAATTAGCGCTTTAGAGCATTTGTCAAAGTTTAACTCAATGAGAGTTGAAAGAGATTTTAAAATGTGTTTAAATTATTAATTAATTTTTAAATTTTAATTAAATTATGAAAAATTAATTCTATAGAAGTCCTGAAATAATTTCAAAGTATTGTGAATCCTTCACTTAACATCACTGTTGGGGTGGAAGGTTATTACGAGTACAGACTGTCAAGGCAGTAGGAGCTCTCACTGAATTCCAAAGAGAGCAGTTGTTAAAATAGACATTATTGCAGTTTCAGATAAAATAAAAGAAGGCCCCAACCAGCATTTCCTACTGTCTCGTTTTCTCTGTTCAGTAAATCAAGTTCTTTTTGCTCAGCTGATTCATGTCCTGCCATATATTTCTTGCATTCAACTGTTGTATTTCCTCAGAAATGAAATCGCAGTATGAAATAAAAATCTATTTCAAGAATTTGTGTGGCATTACAACAGTTGGCCGCACCCTTGCAGGGAGAACAATATCTATGTATGCCAGTATTTATAAAGAGTCTATCTGGGACTGAGATTATTATGTGTTTTTGTGGCAGAGGATGCTCTTACATACTTCACATAAAAATGAAAACAAATTTAGCTTGTGCATACCGGTTTTTACAATTTTCATAGCTTTTCATAACAGTGCTAATTCCAGGCTTTTATTCCATTCAGCAATTGATCACAAAGTTTGTGTTAAAAGTAAAGTCCATTGAGTATTTACAGCTTTGATACTGCAGTCTCTAGCCACTGATTAAACTCACTAATAAAAACATGAGAAGGTGGTTTTTTAATTTCTGAGTGGGTGAAATACAGATAACTATTTAAATAATCTGTTCGTTTTTGCATGTTTTATGCAATTTGAAAGAAAAAAAAAACTTGTTTCCATACCATTGTACTAACCCCCTAGCTTTTTCTCCAAGTGACTGCTGTAGATGTTGGTGAAAATAAATCAGCAATATTGCATGCAAAGTCTACAAACTCATCTGTGTGTTTTTAAATGTAGGTCATCAGCTTCAGCAGCGTCGGTGTATTACTCAGCTGGTTAATCTCAGCTGCGTGATATCATACACTTTGAAAAGTACGAGTGAATGGAAGATTTTTAGTGTCTGGTATCGTACGTATTTTATCTGTGTGCAAATACAAATTTAGAAGTAAAGGAAGAACCAGTGAAATTTGCCCTATGTTCAGTCTTTGACCCCAAAGAAGATGGTGTCTTTGACACACGGGGTTGCAATGACCACATCAATGTGACTTTGATGACTAAATATGAGAAGGCCCTTCAAAGGCAGTAAAACTTAGACAGAATTATGGGGGAGGTGAAGGAAAGCATTAGAAAAAAGTGATATTAACACAAAGCCAGTTAGAGGGAGAGCATGAGCTCAGCAGGAGCAGTGATGTTTCCTAACTGTATTTTGGAGAAAAAAGATCCGTGCATACAGCAGAATCCTTTTGTCAGTGAAATCTGTGTGCCTCCCTTCTGATTTCAGTCCCAGTGAAACTCCTTGGGCAGCGAGCAGAACTGGCCCAGAGGCCTCTGAAGAGAAGATGATTTCTCTGGCTCGATAAGCCTTTCAGAGTACCGTTCCCTTCTGTTCCCTCGATGCTTTGCCATAAGCATTTGCCATCCCAGGAAGAGTTCACATCTCCCTGTTAACCACAAAGTGGTGGTAAGCACTGAAAGAATGGTAGCTGGGAGTAGCACTTTTTCCTCCAGACCAAGGATGCTACCCTGAAAAGCTAAAAAAAAAGCTAGTGTCATTTCTTAGTCATATCTGAGAACCTTTTAGGTCATTCTGCCTGTGGGCAACATTCAGGTGTTCATCTGGTTTTCATCAGAAACTTGTGTGAATAACTTCTTCAGCTTTGGTTTTCTTTCTTTAACATTCAGCTTGTAAGTGGTCTGTAGGGTAGATGTACAGAAAAAAAAATCTTACTCCTGTGACTGCAGAATGTGCAGAGGAACTCTTTGCACATCAGTGCTTTCCATTCGAGCCCAAGTACTAGCAACCTTCTAAAATGTCAGTAGTCTGGAAGACCATATTAATTACTGGTGTTTCGATGAGAGTTTCAGAGCTCACGTTTAATTCCATAATTTCTGTAGCATCGATGCCACAACAAATAGATGTTCAGATACTCAAACATTAAATATGAAAATGTTACATCTATAGATCTACAATAAATAGTGTTCCATATACTGTATGTTACTGATATTTGATACCCAGCCATAATCGTGGTGGTTATTTTACAGGCACATTTTTTGTGAAGATGATACACACTTTATTCACTTCTCATTAAGAAGACAGGAAGAGAATATGCTTTGTGGATGCTGATTCTGTAAGATAAGAAGATAAAAAATAAGAAAAACTTGCGCAGAGAGTAAGAAGTAGCCTAGAAAAACAATCTTAGTCTGTATACGTGGAAGATGTGGTGGATTTGCTATATGTGGTATTGTATTTGCAGCTACACTTCAACACTAGTCTTTACATTCTGGATTTCAAATTCCCACCTGCAATTTAAAGGAACTTCAATATTTTTCACTTCTTGCCTTTAATGGTTATATGTTCTTTCTCAACTTACCGTGTTTCACTCTAGATGCAGTTTCACTGTGTTCGTTAACTAAAATTATCAGTTTGAATAATGGATGGTTTTGGTGGATCTTTTTTGATAGAAGAGCAAACAGAGTCACTCCAGTCTTTTAAATTAGATGTTTTTGTTCATGGAGCTGGTTTAGGGTAGATAGGTCTTCATGAAGAAACAGGTATTTCTTGTGTTCGCTGTGGTGTATATCATATAGCATGTTGTATTGAAATATTGCCTAAAAATGTTTTCTGCCTTATCTATTAATCTGATGGAAGAAGAATTAAATTCTCTGGAATGGGGATTTTTTTCTGAGTTCAGCTGCAGTGAAAATACACGTTTAGTATGAGAAAGCTGAAATGTGCTTGTCGAAAGTCAGTAAAAAACAGTTTACAAGAAGTTGTTCCAATGTTGCGGTTCATTGTGATTTCTTCTTTGAACTTGCGCAGATAAGGAGTAGGCACTTTAAACGGCTACCTGCTGTCTGATGTTGAGCAACATCTGGCAGTTGAGGATGATGGTTAGTGAAATGCAGTTAGCCTCATGGGCACAGTTTGTGCAATTAGTTGAAACTCAGAGCTGGAATATTCATTTGATGGCTTTTCTGCTTTTTTTTTTTGTTTATGGGTGACAGGCTCTGAAAGCCAGAGAAAGAAGTCAAAATTGAGCTCCACTGCAGTAATGCTATAAGAGGAAAGTAAGATCAGAACAATATATGTTACCAAATAAGTAACTCTGTGGAGAAAGTGTTTTAAAGATGTGGAGGATTCCCTACCAGCAGTTCCTACTGCTGGTATCCTATTGAATTTAGATGTCTTTTCGTGCTTAAGTAGCTTATATGTGGTGAGATCAGTCCAATCTGCAAGTCGTCTGACTTCTCTCAGCTTCAAAGCAGTTTGACCTGCAAAGGGAAGGAAACCTGCTCAAATGCAGCTTTTTTCAGCCTCCTAGTATTCCTTGAATTGGTACCTTTTTGGGGCCACATCACAGCCCACTCACAAAATATTCGTGTTCTAACTCTGCGTTGACAGCACTGTAATTCATTGCCTCACAGAGCGAGGGAATTTGACAGTCTGATGCAAGGTAACATTTTAGAAGTGAGGAGCACTGACGCTGCTCAGTTAGTGCCCCACTTGCTCATTAGTGTCCCAGGTTAGGAAGATTAGTTACTGTAATTCTTAGCTTATTACAGTGTTGTACAGGAAGAAGTTCTTTGCGAAGAGCCCGTATCTTTTGGATAAAGGCAGCTGTAAAGATGACTAGAATGCAACCCAAAGCTTCCCTTGTTTTTGTTCGAGGACGGTTTTATGCAGGCAGCTAGGCAATGACAGATTTCAAAAGTAAATCTTCCAGGGGAGGCAGATTAAGCCTCCCAATTAGATGGCTTTCAGCCCCAAATGGATGTGATAATGGAGTGTGGGTTGTGTCTTCCGCTTCTGGGTGCAGAATCAGTGGATCTGGCTTGTTAAATGCTTATTTAAGGAAGACGGAAAGACTGGACTAGCTGATTATAAATCAGCTACGCCATCCTAAGTTGTTTTGGGAGTTCATGTACAAAAAGTCCTAAAGGGCAAAAATTTTGTGAATTACTTTGATACAGTAGCTGTAATAGTTTAACAAAAGTAATACATTTTACAAAAGAATGAGAACTCACAACTCTGCAATACAGCTTATCTTTGCTCTTACATACAGATCAGCTCATTAGGCTAGAAAGATACTCTTAAGTTCAGTTGTGATTAGTAACATCTCGAGCTGCATATTTTATAGGCCAGCGTGAGAGGAACTGTTATTATTCAATGTCCCTCTTTGAACAAACACTACAAAGTTTGATTCTAGATGCAGCTGTAAATATTTTATTTCAGTGCAGATGTCTGTGCAGCCTGCATAATTTACCTACATCAGAGAATGAAAATTATATTTGTGTGTTAAGATATATATTTTTCTGGACCTTCAGCAGTTATTTCTGATCTGTGTTTTGTGTACTGTTGATTTGTACTTTCATTTTTTCTGCACTGTGTGTTTTACAATTGTCTGCTCCAGCTATATTCATTATAGCTGGAAAGAAGCGTGTATAATATTTGTAGGAGCAACCTGAAAGTTTGCTGATTATTACTTTATTATATTATTCTTTTAGATTTATACTTTACCTGAAAGCCCAATGCTTTAATTGAGTTGCACTGAAAATGTATAGCTTTGCAAAGAAACAGTTACTCCCATACCCATACTTTTTAATTTAGCAATTGTGTATTTTGCTTTGCAATAATTCTAACATGACTGATAATTATTTTTTACAGTTTAAATCATTAAAGACATTATTGTTTAAAATGCACACACTTTCATTTCATGAACTGTGGTAGCTTAGGAATTATATTTAACTATGAAACTTCCTAAACATGGCAGATGGCACGCAGATGAGCAGTGCAGATACAGTCTACAAATGACAGGTTACTCGAGTGATAACGTGAGACTTGGTAAGTGGAGTGCGTTGGTCTTAGGCTATGTGGAATCGTTTGTAGGCAGGAAGAGAAAAGTAGACATCAAATGTACGTGTTTTTTCTCCTTTGTGCAGTGAAACACCTTGGACTTGGCCTCACTGTTCCCGTGATAACTACATAGTTCTGAGTCCTTCATGTTTGTGTGATGCGCTTGTAATAAAATTACATGCTCTGCAATAGTCAGACTCAAAAGCAGCTTGTGCTATAGAAATAACAGCAGACACCAAACAGCTCTTTCTCCGTACACATAAATATGGAGTGGTGTGTCCCCAGTGGCAGAATAATTAGAATGTCAAACTGAGGTTTGAATTCTGCAGCTGACTGCTTTCTGGGAGATGCCTATGGATGTGTTAATACATATGGGCTTTCTTAAACACTGTTATTTACTGCCTGCTGCAGAAATACAGTGTTGGGAGACATAAGGTACGAAACACAATTAAGAGTCTTAATGGTATGGATCTCCTCTAGCCTTTAAGCTGCATCTGTCCTAAATATTTTGCCTGTGCTCAGAAGCAGCCTACATGCCTGAAGCTCCAGCCTGTCTCTCAGCCGCAGTCAGGCCCGTAGGATATTGATTACCTTTCAGTTTTATTTATCTGTGTTCTGCTCAACTAATGTCTTTTCCTCTCTAGGGGACTAAACCTTGCAAAAGTATGTTCTCTTTACTTGGTAGTAGCTTAGCTTTGACCTTAACTCTTAGGTTCTCTGAGCTGCTTTGAAGTTCCTTACCATAGCTATCATCACATAGTCTTTTTGTCAATTCTTTCCTAAATCAGCTCTATCTCTGGTTTCTCCTAACTCTAGTACAAGAAGATTTTGCTATAAAATTGAAAATGGCGATTGAGTTGTAGATAGATTATTCATTTAAACCATCTCCCAGTTTGTCTCTAGGGGAGCTTATCACAGTAAGCAGTCCCATAACAGTGACAGCAGAAAATATTAAAAAAGCCAAACAATGCTGGATTCCAAGGGACAAGAAAGTTGTCAAGTCTATGAGATTAAAAAGAAGGGTGATATTCTAGGCAGTGTACTGTATGACAGTTACAAGTAAGCTCTGTAACAAATAATTGCATTTTGGTGTATGGGTTTTTCTCTTCCAGAACACCAGCTCAGTCACTGTGCCAGAAACACTGTTGTTTGTTTCAACCCTTGATGGAAGTTTGCATGCTGTCAGCAAGAGGACAGGAGCAATCAAGTGGACTTTAAAAGAAGGTGAGTAGGAGGTATCCTGATGCCCTGTACTCAGGAGTGTAGTAACAGTCAAACCAATTGATAACTCAAACTGTTGTAGGGCCTGGTAAATGCTTTCACTTCTTTACCTTTGCTCTTGCCTCAGAATTAAGCTACAGTCTTTCTGGAGTTGTGTTCATTTTATTTTCACTTGCAGAGCTTTTCCAGGTTTATGGGGTTTTTTTTTGACAGAATGTTTAAGCTGTAGTGGTGTAATTGGTAGATATCATGTTTTATGGGAATGAGCACAATATAAGCAAGCATAGAACAGAATAGATGTCAAAGGAGAGTGTCAGCTGGTGGAACTGGTGCAAAAGGTTTGCGTGATTCTGTCCCTGGAATACCCTATATTTACTCGTGCAGTGGATATCATGCAGACCTCAGGTCTTGTTTTTGATAATAGATGTTTAGGAACAGTACGGTTTTTAAAATAAAAGAACTGCACTTATGTAAATAAATTTAACATTGCTCAGTGACTGGAAGTGATTTTGTAATTTTAGTTACTGAGCAGAGATAGCTCTTTCTGTCTTCATGAAAAAAGCAATATTTAATACCAATTTGTTTTAGTGGAACTCTGATTACGTATGGTAGAAGTGATCGTAGCACTTTCTCTTCACTTCAGGAAATAAATCATAAAGCATGTCAAATGGAAAGCAGTCACAGTGATTGCATCATTCTGTCCTCTATTTGTAAACCTGATGTCGGTTTAGTAGGTGAGCTGAAACGGTAGGAAATGGATTGTGCATATCTGACGTCTGCGGTATAAACCAGTTGGTTTTATTTGTGAAGCCACTCATTTGAATGCAAATCTACCAGACAAAAAATTAACTCCAAAAATGAGCAAAGAATGCTTTCGTAGCTCCTCTTGCAGTTAAAAGGCATGAGCAAGTATTTTCTTGAAGGATCTTGGTTAGTAGGTGTGATTACATTTTCTCCTCCGTCTCCTCTTTAAATTTAGACCTCTCCTTTCCCTGAACAGGCTTGAATAAAAAAAAAGTTATCGGCCTCCTCCTTTCTTATGGCTATAGGCTACTGAGAGGTTAAGAGAAGCTTACTGGTTTTTCCTTGTCATTCAGCTGACATGAGCATACACTACACAGGCCTGTCTCGGAAGGATATCAAAACGGGCATTTGTTTGCAGCCAGATGTAGTAAGTGGCAAGAGGTTTTTTGAGGAAGAAATGAGAGCACTTTGGTAATGAAAAGGATCTTGGTCACAGTGTATTGCTCAAGAAACTTCGCTTGTTTAAAAAAAAATGTTGCAAAACTATTGTTAGTACAGTAGAACTGCCAGACTGGATAATCTAGTTTTATGGGAGTTCTTTTTCTCTCATTGTCTCTAAGTATGTATTCTTCTGCATCTTGTGTACGTGAGGTACATTCACTTGCTTTTTTGCCAAGCACTTATTGCCCATTAGTTTATTTCTGTGTGATAGAACAACAACACACAAAGGTCAGTGAAAAAATAGTGGTAGTTATCATTGTTACAAGATGCTTCATGAGTTAATTTAGTTAAGTATACATGGAACAAGAGCCTGTACATGTAAATTGGCGAATTAACTTGTAATTGGAGAGGTTTTATTTATTTGTGCAAAGCTGTGTTTGTTGGTGGTCACTCTGTGGGTGGGAAGCCCAACAAAGATGTGACAGTGTTCGAAATTAATAGCCCTTGAAAGTCCTTACCATCTTGCTGTGCTAAATCCTTGGAGAGAGTTAATCGTGCAGAATTCAGTACTGATGTTAGTGTATAAACACAGTTGTTGGCTGCACTCTCTATCGACAATGTGGGAAGTTGCATGCATTGCAAGCAGCGCTCTTGCAGGTGCTGTTTTACCCTGACTGTCAGTCAGTGAGCCGTGTGTTGTAGATCATGTGCTTTGAGAAGCTGTGGAGGTCACCTGAAGTACTGCAGTGGCGTTCATCAGGAAAAGAATGTTTTATTACTGCACTTAAGGAGCAAGGTATTTAACAAAGGGGAATTCATTTACATTTTATTTTCACTGGGGAAAGAACCGAGGCAGTGTTCATTATCAGGCAGTACTTAAACAAACATGAAAATCTTGCCATGTGTGGTTTGTTTTAATTTAGCACTGAAGCTTATCTTAGGTATGCAGAGTAAATGAGCCAGTGGTTATCACCACAATAATATGTTTGGGTTTCCTGCCTTCATGTAGTGGTGGCAAAAAGGGCAGTCTGAATACTTGTGCTCCCCATAAAACAGGCAAAACATGGGTCAGTTAGTAATAGGACTCCAGTAGTTCAGAAATAAAGCTGCATTCCTTGCAGTTACATGAGGTGAGATTATGGATTTATTTGTTGAGTGTGCTTAATACTGTCATTTTCTGTTGGCTTCGATGGATCCTACTATCTGACAGCTTTCAGGATTTTTCAGTGGCCGAGTAACTGATGCTGCTGATTCCCTGGGCCTTGGAAAGCTGGAATATGATTGGAAAGTTTATAGAAAGAATCCACACTCCTCTCCCCGGAAAATTCTGAGAGGCACCTTTGCTCCTGCTGTGGCCCCACAAAAAGGTGTTGTATTGCGAGGCACTCATCTGAAAGGGCATTGAAAGGGCTGGCGTGCATTTAAGATCAGAGAGTAAATGAGGCTCTTGGTGCTGTCTCAGATTAGTAAAAGGAGCTGCCAGTTCGAAGTGACAGTGTGATAGGCTGCATGGGGGATGTGTAGGATGTGTTTGCTGCACTTGCCACTAGCAAGATACTTAGTGAGCATCCTCAGTAAGATTACTTAGGATGAAGTCTCTTCCCCAGAATTGCTGGAAATGAAACTTCTTCCATCATTTCCTATAGATCTCTCGGAAAGGTGCAGAAGCCCAGCAATTTAGGCTTTCTTTTACATGCAGGTAAGAAAGCAGACAGTGATAGAGATGGTGACAAGAAACCTGTTGGCAAGACGGAATCTGGATAATGCTTGTCTCCTTGATGTCAGACTTTATATTCACAATTTTGTTTTCAATATGAGCTTTAAGAATGTGGTTTGAAGATTGTCCTGTTCCCTCACATCTTTGTAAAAATCACTCTGTACATCTTTGTTAACTCAAGAGCTTAGGCTAATGTGCAGGATATTGAACTTTGAGGTGTTACAAATGTAGTGTTTTAAACTGTACTCGTGGACAGAGTATTTCTCTGTTCTTCAGACAGTCACTTCTGTGTGTTCTTCTGTACTGTTCAAAGCAATTTCTTTGTTTTCATTCACCAGCTCCTTAGAAGCTTTTCCTCTAAGAACTAATGCAAAGTAATGTGCCAGAAGAACATATAATATATACAGATTTGGGTCCAGGTGTAGAGCCAGCAGAAATTTTGTTATGATCTTCAGTACTCTGTAGCAGTCAGTCATTGTGGCCCACAATCAATTTAAAAGGTTTTGATTTCTGATACCTTACTCGTAACCTAGGGACTTAAGAGGGCTAGTTATGATAAAACAAAGATGTAAAGACTGTATCTATTAATGGTATGCCATGTGTAGACTTTAAAGGGCAAATCTGAGATCTGTAGGTCCTGCTGTAATAACAGTAGTTATTCCTAGGCAAGAAGAAATATCTTCGTGCATAGCTGTAAATTAAGGATTGTCAAAACAAAATAACTGCAGAACAGTACTCTTCTCGGCAAATTCCAGAGGATATTTGTTAGTATCTCTAACCTCATTAACTGTATTTGCAACAGCAGGCGAGGGTGACATGATTTTAAATCGACCCGTTAGCCCAAATCTTATGGTAGGGCCTCAGGTCAGGAAACCGTTTTTTTCCAGCTCATTCCAGCGGGGCAGCGACTTACTCATTTGCTGTTTCAGAATCTCCCACTTCTCCTTTTCAGTCACTGGTTCTACCTAAGGGCACGTTACAGTGATGAAAATACGCAGCTGTATCTTGTGCATTCAGAAAGACTTGGGTTTTGGTCAGCAGGCAAATTTTGTCTTGTCATATGTTTGTGAAATATGGAGAAAAGTCAAACGTGTTATATTTAGCATAATGGTTACAGTTTCAAAAATGTAAATATGGCTTTTTTCCGTATATGTATGCAAAATATGGGTTAGAATTATTTCAGAATAATCTGAAACATGTCGCATACTTGTGCCCACTCACAAGCAGATGATAGAGGCACAAATGTTTTCTGGTCATGATGCAACCAAAACTCTACTGGGACATCTACCTGCTGCCAGGTCAAAATGTTAATTTCAGAGAAGCGTAACTGAGCCCAATAATTTACTGTATTACTGGACAGGCATTATGTTACCAACAGTGTGTGCATGTGCTTGTTTACACACGTGTCTGTTCCCACATCAGAAGGCTAAAGCTGGTGTGTATTGTATTCTGGGATTTTAGTGTAGGAATCATTAATGTACTCTGCCTTAGCGGAGGCTGCAGGAAAAAAAATTGGAAACCCATGGAAGTATCTATGGAAAACTCAATCTTCCATCCAGCACTGGAGATATTTACAGGATGGTGTCCTGCTTCCTGAATCACTCCCCTCTCCATACTCCACAGTTATTTTGACATCTTTGTTTTCTTAGTCTAGAAAGTGGAAAGCTTTTGGACAGGATGTCATACCAAAAGCTTTATGTAGGACGTTGTAAGAAGCTGGCTTTTCCTCTGTTACAGGGAATAGAAGCTTAAGGGAGAGGCGGATGTATTTTCATCACAGTTTTATCACATTTTCTCTGTAAGGCTTTCATTCTGATACAGAATACTTAGAATCATAGAATCGTAGAATGGTTAGAGTTGGAAGGGACCTTCAAAGGTCATCTAGTCCAACCCCCCTGCAAGGAGCAGGGACATCCCCCACCAGATCAGGTTGCTCAGAGCCTCATCCAGCCTGGCCTTGAATGATTCCAGGGACGGGGCCTCCGCCACCTCTCTGGGCAACCTGGGACAGGGTTCTACAACTCGCATTGTAAAAAATGTTTTCCTAATACCCAATCTAAATCTACCCCCCTCTATCTTAAAACCATTACCCCTCGTCCTATCACAACAGGCCCTACTGAACAGCTTCTCCCCATCTTTCCTGTAGGCCCCCTTGAGGTACTGGAAGACCGCTATCAGGTCTCCCCGGAGCTTCCTCTTCTCCAGGCTGAACAGCTCCAGTTCTCTCAGCCTGTCCTCATAGGAAAGGTGCTCCAGCCCTCTGATCATCTTCATGGCCCTCCTCTGGACCTTCTCCAACTGGTCCGTGTCCTTCTTATGTTGGGGGCTCCAGAACTGGACACAGTACTCCAGGTGGGGTCTCACCAGGGCAGAGCAGAGGGGCAGAATCACCTCCCTCGACCTGCTGGCCACGCTTCTCTTGATGCAGCCCAGGATGCGGTTGGCCTTCTGGGCCGCAAGAGCACATTGCCTGCTCATGTTGAGCTTCTCATCCACCAGCACTCCCAAGTCCTTCTCCTCAGGGCTGCTCTCGATCCATTCTCCGCCCAGCCTGTATTTGTGCCTGGGATTGCCATGACCCAGGTGCAGGACCTTGCACTTGGCCTGGTTGAACTTCATGAGGTTGGCACGGGCCCACCTCTCCAGCCTGTCAAGGTCCCTCTGGATGGCATCCCTCCCTTCCAGCGTGTCGACGGCACCACACAACTTGGTGTCATCGGTGAACTTGCTGAGGGTGCACTCTATCCCACTGTCCATGTCGCCGACAAAGATGTTGAACAGGGCCGGGCCCAGCACAGACCCCTCAGGGACGCCACTTAGTTCTTTGTTCTTCAGTGGTTATCATGGTTGTTGTATTGGCACGGATTGGGCCTGTTAGAATGACTTACCTAATTACAGAGAACTGCAGTTCAGGGAAATTTTGGAAGCAGGATTACGTGATTCCAGTCTCTGCCTGTTAACACTTGAGGCTGAGCAGCTGAGGAGAAGATAAGGCCTCAGTTCTGACTGTTGCAAGAACTTTTTCCGTTTGACCCGTTGTAGAACAAAAGGTGACTTCAGTGATAAGACAGCTGATGCTTTTACTAGTCTGTATTCAAGCATATGAAAACTATTGTAAGATCTGACAACAAATTAAACTCAAGATTCTCTTTTTATCTCAGAGTGAGTTCTTATTTCAAAAGAAACTTTGAAATAAAGTTGGAATATGTCCCAAACCACATGAAAGTGAATGTGAAGAGATCATTGTCTGTCTTCAAATTATCTTTGCATAGCTACAACCTGAGTTCAAGGTCATGAAAGTGTTAAGAAAATGGGAAAATTTACACTGCCCAAGTAGCTAAAAATGTAGAGAAATGTCTCTCCACAGCCCATCTTTCCGAGTGAATGGTGCTAGGAGTGAAAGGAGAATTCCTTTCACTGCAGAAAAAACTCCTCCATCAGTTTGTGTTCAGTCATTATGAATAGCCTCATGCATAGCGATGAGTCAGATATTGATACTAAACGCTTTCTAACAGTTCGTATTCACTTCAGTGTTGCAGGAAGCTGTCAGAATAATCAATGTTTTGGTTCATGTGCCAGTCAGTACTAAAAAAATTTCCTGCTGCTTTGTAGTAACATCCTGATCTGTTCCATCTACCTCTTTTTTATCATTGTTAGTAAATCAAATTTCAGCTGCTGAGAAAACAAGTAAAAGCAGGATTTTTTTTCACATCTGGTGAAGCACTGTTCTTGATATTGAAGACATGATGCTAAAGAAAAGTTTAAGGACTTTCTCATGGGCGTGATGCTTCTGTACAGCACACACTGAACAGCTTGGAACTTGTAAGACTTTCATTCGTGTCTTCTGATATGCAAGAGTGCTTCGCAAAAACTCACTACAGAAGTTGCAGAGACATTAATGGGATTTCTGGCATCATTTGTTAAAACGTAGGATATGTTTGTGGGTTAAATTGCTATGAGTGACATTTTTCCACCGGCTTTCAGAAGTACAGGCTTGGGGGTAAACGCTTAATCCAAGTAAATGTTGCGTGTATATATATGTGTGTTCTTTCGCTATTATGGTGCCACATGGTAGATAAAATCATGCAACACTTCTCAGACCTTTGAGATAGTTGGAGCGGGGTGGAGTGCTTTTTTTTATTTTTTTTTTTTTTGTTTTATTTTAGAAGTAGATTGCCTAGTCTTAGAAAATTAAGTGAAATCAAGTTATCAGTCCAAAAATGCTGAAGTGTACTATTGGTATTCACTGTATTTTGGGGGCAGAGAAGGGGCTATAGGAAAGCATTACCAACCAGACTCTCCTGCAGATATCATGGACAAACCAGGTTCAGTTGCTAGAAAACATAATCTACCTTTTGAAATTTCCTGTAATTGTTCAAGTTTTCCTGAGCATTCTTTGAAAAAAAACCCCTGAAATACTAATATGTGTGAGGAAATTGCATTCTGTCCTGTGCCTCTTGTGTTGCATCAGCAATAGTGCAGTTAGAAAATCTGGGGCTTGATTCAGATAGTACTAGTTTTATGCTGTAATTTCATGTAACAACTTCACAGCTCAGTTTAATTGAGAGAATAAGTAGTCCTTTTATTAAAATAAAATTTAAAAGTTTCTGAAGATAATTTGGACAAGGGACTATTTTTTTATGCTTTGCCTAGGCTGACTAGATAGTGATTTTATAGAAAACCTGCATTACTGTACTGAAACAATGTTCATGCAGTCAGTTACCACTTCCAAAACAGGCTGTGCAGCTTTGTTATCACTGATGATCATTCGAGGAGGAGATGTTTGTAGATAGGACAAGGTTGCTCAAGCACCGTTGGTGAAGATTGCTGTTGTCTAGCGATAGTCATCACCACCACAGACAAGGGTTTATTTTTTTCCAAGTGAGACATTCTGTGTAATCAATTCATCAAGAGACTTGCAAAGTTTGTTTGGCTTTTGCCTTTAGCAATGCATATGACGTTCGCGTTAATTCTTGCAGCAGCTGAGACAGGTGCCATTTTGTGCTGATTTATGGTGCTATTTCTTTCACAAAAGTGGGAGAGTTTCTCTTCCCGTTAAGCATTTATGATTATAAAATCTCTAGCCTGTGGTCTTTAATGCCTCTTTCTCCTTTCAGTTAATTTCAGCTAGACTTATGGATACATTGAGTATATAAACTGGATGTCTGTTTGCTTTTAGTAGTTCAGCCTAGCAGTTCGACTCCAGAATTGAACCACTTTCTATGATGGTCATCTAGTGCTTTTTCCTTGCTTGCTTTTCTTGATGGAGAAGGGAGAGATGATGTTGTAAGTCACTGTGTGTTGCATTAGATATTGCAAAGCTTGTGGAATACTTGAAGCAAGCACTGAGAAATAATTGGCATGTAATCAACTGGAAGTTGATTATATTTGAACGGGAGGGTCCCTTCCAACATACCCTGAAATCAGTTTCTTCACACAAGGCATAGAAATTAATTGCTTGATGTGGTTAATGGAATAAAGGTTTGACTAAGCAGTGTGGTCTGTAGAAACAGATACGTAACGATGAATCACTGAGCTGCTTTGTTTGAATGTTAATTATTCTTAGGGCATTTTGATGTGTACCCGGGTTCTCAATAAATTAAATGGAGTTTATGATATCATGTGGAGCTCTACACTGACATAGCATTCTCATCTCACATCAGTGAACAGTGGTAATGGTTGTAATTCATCATTAAGAGAAAATCTGCTCAAGATAGGTACTGCTGCTCTCAGTCTTGGTGCCTAAGACTGCTGAGAGTACTGGCTAAATTATCTCAGCGGTTTTGCTGCCCTCTGAGCATAAGATAACGTGACTAGGCTGTGTCTGTGCCCTCCAGCAGGTTTCTTCCCAGAGCCAGCACACAGCGGGGTCCCTGCACTGGAGGAAATTTGTTGTGGTGTGGAGGGAGGCTGTGTCTGGCGCTGTTCCTGGTGATGCGGTGGCGAGTTACCCTGTGATGAGGGAAACGGGCAAGGCCTGGAACTTGCCAAGTCTGCTCACCCAGCAGTGAGTTTGCTGGGCGGAGTAAGATGCGGTGCTTGAGTGGAGCGCAGCCCCTTCAACAGTTAACTGGGTTGTTCCCAGAAGCTTGCTGTGCTTTTGAGTAGTTTATTCTGACAGCTTTGAGGATGTATCTGGAATGTTTTCTAGGCTTAAAGAGAAAAATATATATGTATGCACTTATGTTTAGAACAAAGTTGCTCTGAGTGTGTTTACTGTTGTAAAAAGAAATTGATGAAAATAAAAATAACCTTACTGTTATTCCCCATATTGTGCTTCTGTTCTGTCTCTGATATTATATGTACATCTTTGATTTTCAGCTACATTGCAGCTAGAGATTTGTTTGGGTACGGGTTTCTTAGGTTTTTTTTACTATTTTATATAAAAATGAAGGGACATGCTTCTAGGCCATTATCGTCAAACCCAGCAGTTTGTGTGGTGCAATATACTGCAGAATGGCAAGACCCATGTAACGAACCCTGAATATATTGTTCTTGTCTTGCTTACCTTGGCACATATCACAGTATACTCAAGCTGTGCAGAATCTGTGCCGCTTTCCCGATCAAAGGCTCTCAAAACATCTTTGGGTTAGTTCTTTGTTCCTTCCTGTTGCTTCACGACGTTTGCATGGAGACAGAATAGGTGAAAAAACAGTGTTTGTTTGCTTGGTCATTTCCATCTTCTTACTCGGGCTTGTTTCGGTGTAATGGTTTGATTTTTCTCCTGTGGAAGTGAAGATACCTTGCATCCTCTTGACTTCTCAGTTACTTTCTGTCAGTGTACCCAGAAACAGGCACACACATTTGTCTTGGAAATTGGAACTTGTGTGGGTTTGGCATCAGGATTGAAAATCCTATGATTTGGGATTTTTTGAGGCCTCGGACAGTAATTTTGAGGTCACATCACCTTACGTTAAAATAAAATCATTGTTCTTAATTTACCTTTTAATATGTAAGGATTTAGATTTAGCATTGTCAGTTTTTATTTCATAACTTCTTTTTTTTTTTTTTGTTGATGAAAGCCAGACTGTGATTCTGATCGCTCAAATACCAACTCCTCTGAGATTGTTTCCAAACCTTCTGATTTTTATGTAACATGGATTCTTGGATAAATTTTAGTGGGGAGATTATTGAAGTGAAAAAATCAGGTTTTAGGAAATTTTGTATAGCTCTTGGCAGACTTCTGTTTTTCTTTTCAGTGACATGCTGATCACTGGTGTTTTATCTTGGAGTAGGAAGTGGAACTAACTTTGTAATAACTTGCGTTGGAGTCTTGCTCGTATGTCCTTGGCGGTCTTCGTTGTCGTTTCCGTAGGTGTAGTGCTGGGTTTTCAGTTTGTATGTTGTGTTT
The DNA here is from genome assembly GCF_036417535.1 of Chlamydotis macqueenii. Lineage (NCBI taxonomy): Eukaryota > Metazoa > Chordata > Aves > Otidiformes > Otididae > Chlamydotis > Chlamydotis macqueenii. Next base: position 4,316,805 of record NC_141573.1, read on the forward strand.
TAAATTAAATGTTGAGTTGGCTAATAAGTATATGCTTACCTGCCTGATACACGAGGTACTTGAGACACAAAGTAGCAAATGTGCATTAAATGCAGATTTAGAAAGCACTGGGTTGGCCTTGTGTGAAAGTACCAAGATAGGTAATTTTGTATCCCTGTTCTCAGTGTCTCTGCAAACTTCCCTCAGCTGGGGCTTGTTTTTGCATAAAATTGGTTGCTGAAGCCTGCACAGTGACAGCGGTTGCTGGAAATTATGGTCAGCTGCCTCCTGGGCAGCCAGTGCCCCACGATCACACACACATACTGGAAGCAAGAGTTTTTATTAACATGTGTGCAGACAGTTCTAACAGACTTGACGTGCTCTGTCCAAGTGAGAAATAAGGAGAAAACTCAAGATACAACCCAGTCCTGCTATCTGATCTGAGTGTCCTGCTGGGCTTAGCTGGGGAGCAGTATGGATGAAACTGAGCAAAGAGCTTCAGAAGGTTTAAAACTTCTCGGGTGCTTTGTGCTTTCTGATTTTACAAACCTAGTTTCATGACCAACCAGGAGATCGTTGAGGCTGCTGAGATGACCACTTTCAAACTCTGTGTGTCAGCCTTTCAAAAAGGAGCAAGTTGCTGCAGACCTGCGTTAATCCTGTATCTAGTGAGTTCAAGGAATTGAATTGCCAAAATTACCACTTTTTGTTTTTCTCTGTATGCAGATCCTGTACTCCAGGTGCCAATACATGTGGAAGAGTAAGTGTGTTTCCTTTCTCTCATTTGCTGCTTGTGCAGTTTCACTGACATCTTGAAATTTGGTTTAATTTGAACCAAAACGATCTATGGTCTAGAAAGTTGCTTACCTTGTGTAAGTCAACTTCAGGTGGTTTAGAGAGCAGATATAAAGGATATAATTAGCCATATATCATTCTCTTCTTTGTAGCACTGAAAAAATATCGTATCTGCAGACTGTTCTCTTAAGCCTTTGCTCAGGTTTAGAGATTAAGTGTACTAACTGTGCCAGCATCTTAACTAAGCAGCTTTAAAAATGACAGAAACAGCTAGGGAGTGAGCGCTGGGTTCTGTACTTCTTATTCTCTTCAAAGAAAAGACTACAAATAGTGAAGCGTAGGAAACTCCAGCCACCACCACTACCAAAATATTCAAATGGAACCCTCAGGCTGTTACTTCAGAGTAGTGCCTCCAGCATAGCAATCTCACATATCTCTAGAAAATCTGGGGCTTTAACTTTGTCTCTGAAGTCAGTGGTAACATCCTTTCTTTTTTGTGGTTTGTTTTTAATGTTGGGGTTTGGGGGTTTTCTTTTTGTAGTTTGGGTGGGGAATGGGCTTTACCTCTCAAATTTACTTAGTTCTGGCAACTTTTTAATTGTTCTTTGTCTTCTTCCTGCTCTCTAGTTTTGTTTGGATGGTTTGTTTCTAATTCTGTTGCGTTTTAAAATCATATAGATGTTGTTTAAAAGCTTTCACGCAAGTGATTGCCTGACATATTTGGATCTTTGAATTTTTAGATGTATTAGTAATCTTATGTTATAGCAGTTCTGAAACTTTTTTGTATTTTTTAATTTTTCACTGTTAATAAATCGAACTTCAAAGAATGAATAATACAAAGTAAAAAATTTAGTGTCAGATTAACTCCTCTGTAAAGCCAGTCCTGACCATAGTTGCTTTCCTGTTCTCTGAGAAGCACAGTACATTTTTTTATCATTTATAATTGTTGCTTAAATCCTAGGCCAGCATTTCTTCCAGACCCAAATGATGGCAGTTTATATACACTTGGTGGCAAGAATAGTGAAGGCTTGACCGTAAGTATGTGTTTTAAATTCTCTCCTCTGATAATTTTTAGAAAAGTGCCCTAATCAAACTCAAATGAAGGCTAAGTCCCCAAGGGAACTTTCTGCTTTCTTGTAAAGTTTTGCAGGCTTTTGTATTGTTGAGTGGAAGTGCACCAGTTGCTTGGAAAAGCTTGAGAGACTCGCCAGAAACCAGCGTCTGCTGCCCGTGCCAATGTCAGGATACAAGTTTTTGGAATGACAGTGCCCTGTGTTGTGTTGCTAGCACCTTTGCAGAGTGAAAACATACTTTGTTTGGTTAGAGCAGAAAGCTGCCACCTTTCTTGTGATCGTCAGGAAATAGTTTCCCCTTGAAAATATCAACACCACATATGTTTTGTTCACTTGTGCTATTTTCTGTAACTTCCTAAAATAGTGATGACAAATAACATTTACGTGCTGTTATCCTAATAATAATAATAATAATCTGTATGATTTGATGGGAAGGGTGTACCAGAATAATACAAACCAAATATGTCACTTTCACCCAAATACTTACTTTTCTAAAACCATTTGCCAGAAGGCAAGGTTAGTATACTTTCTGTGCTGACACCTTTAGAAGATGTCTTTATAACATTTAGTAAGCAGACAAAAATGCTGACTCTTCTCAAAATAGTCACTGATCCATGTAACCCACAGATACTAGCTAACGTTTGACTTTTAAACTTTGTGGTGAAACTCAGATGAAATATTTGGCTTCCTACAAGTTTCTTTTCTCTGGCAGCTGCTATGATTTCCCTTAAGAGCTTTAATATTGTTAAATATTTTAGTATTTACTCACCACTCCCCCCACCCCCCAGCACAGTGAGATCATAACTTGCAGAATGATTCTTGGTTCTTTTCCTGGGTGAGTCTGAGAAGCAGCAATCTATTCTAATCTATTCCTTTATTCTGTTAATCTCCTCTCTTTTTAAATTAAATTAGTTTAATTTCTGTTTAGAAACACTATTATAGAAGTTTTAAACAAGAGTGGAGTAATTTTAGCATATTTCAGTAAACTTAGCAAAGTCCAATCTTTATTATTGGTGCAGCTTGTCCATTACTCTTGTAACCTCATCCCAGTAAAAGTCTCTTAAAACTCAGGAAGAATTGTCGCCCATTCTGTAAGTGCGATACGGCGTGGCAGTGGCTCAGGAACTCTTCAGTTGGAGTTCGTGCTTCGTCCTCTCAACAGTTTCAATTGTATGAAGCTATCTGGCCTTTATGAACGTTACCGTACAGCCCCGTGCGGCACCATTTTACACACGCTTTAGGTGAGGCAATTAAACTGCGGTATGTGGAAGCCCAGGCTGAGCTGAGTCTGAGACAGACTTCCCTCTGTTCTGGGTTTGCAGAGCAGGGCCGTGACCTGAACTTTTGAGTTCTCAGGCACTGCAGTAACACAAGCAAACAATGAAAACCTGTCATTTGAGATTTCTGAAGTTTTCTGACCACCCTTTTCTGTGAACAAATGCGAAGACTATCATACCAATGTGAATAAGCTGTTATTGGTTTGGTTTTTGTTTTTTTTTTTTTACCTAGAAACTCCCATTTACTATCCCAGAGCTGGTGCAGGCATCTCCCTGTCGCAGTTCAGATGGGATCCTGTACATGGGTGAGCTCAAATTTAATCTCTTTTAGATTGTTCTATGTTCAGCTACTGCAAAATGTAGAGACTCTCAGACAGACTGCATGGAAATATGCTTTATTGTGGGTATTAATTACGGTTTTTCATGAACCCTTCTGATGACAGAAAAATCTGATTAATACAGAATTCAATTACTGTTTGAAAATTAAAAAACTACTTTTTCTGAAGGAGAAAACAGCTTCTCTAAGCAGTGAATAGCCTGTATGGGTGAACAAAAACTGACTTCTACTTAAATCTTCTTACACTGATAGATGTCATTGCCTGCCTGACAATGATGATTAAATTAGAAATCCCTTTGCAACATCGTTAGACATCTTGCGTTATCTGAGATGCAGTCAGTTCATTTGTACTACAAGTAACATAAGTGTGGCTTACCGTCCTGACTCATTCTAATTGCAGATGGATTCGGGAGGAGACAGGGAGAAGGAAGGACAGTTCTTACTTATCACAACAGTAAAATGTGTGAAGGATCAGGGTGAACTTAGTGTTGGTTTTTTAATCTCCTGAAGGGCCAATACCTCCTTCTAGTTCTCCACTTTGTGCCTTTCCAGTAAAGGAGTGAAAAATGTTTATTTGAAGTTTCAAAACAGAACACATATGTGTTAGCATGAAAGAAATATTTAAGGTCATGGCTCATGTAGTCTAGAGTAGGACGTTAGGATTGCAATCCTTAATCAATTTGAAAGATGTAGACCTTCACAATTTTTTTCCATCTGCTGTCCTTCAACCTTAACGCTTCAGTCTCCTCTTCTGCTAGCTCACAGGGTCTACACGCACAGCTCTGTGTATTGTATTAGTGTGAAAAATAGTTCAGCCAGTAGTACTTATGGTTTTGAATATTGTATTTAGTTTTTCCTGTCAATATGTGGGATTGGCTAGCAGTGCTAAATGATGAAACTAAGCTTGTCTATGAGAAAGTGTTTTAATAAAAATGCGTTACTCGTGCTAAGTTCGTGAGCCTACTAAAGAAAAAAGACCGAAAAGCTTGATGGAAGTGCAATTTTCCAACTGAATGGTAATGTGACTTAAATTATGATTGCAGGTAAAAAGCAGGATATTTGGTACGTGGTTGACCTCATGACTGGGGAGAAACAGCAAACCTTGACTTCCTCATTTGCAGAAAGTCTTTGCCCATCAACATCCCTCCTGTATCTTGGGAGAACAGGTCATATGCTTTTTTTTCCTGCAGCTTAGAAGAACATTTGTTCTTGTCTTTGTTTTTAAAGTTCAGGATCATAACAAAAGGCCTTGTTACGGCTCAGTCCAGGTTTTCAGGTTTATTTCTTAGAAAAACTTCTGTAAATTATGATTTTAGACTGTACACACAAAAATTACTAACTCTTTATAGCAGCAGAAAGATACTGTTTTTTTAAACTTTGGCATTAGGCATGGTTCATTATTCTTCTTGTTAACTAAGCGGCATTTGTATTCTATCTAACAGTGCATTCCAGTAGCAGCTGTGAACCCAAGTTTGCTCTGTAACATACAGCTCTTATAAAAACTGTTTAAAGAAAATGGAGGTAGAGCATATCCACTGAAATTACACATGCAATGTTCTACCTAGTGGTTAAAATTCGAGCAACACCATATAGATGTTGACTAGTAAAAGGAGTAAGTGTAATAGTCTTGTTCTTTAACCGCTGTATTCATGTGCTCTTTAAGTGTGATAGTTGCAGAACACGGTATGCTGAATTTTAGAATGCAGGGTTTGGAAACTTGTAAGTGAAACAAAGCACATCAGAAGCAGCTGTGCAGTAAAACCAAAATGCTGGTAACGTGGGCAGGAGCTGTCTGCAGGGCTTGTTCCCAGGTTCCTGTAGATCAGTATACAAGCGCCTCGGATGTCATCTTTAACAGCTATGAAACGTTTGTTTGTCAGGAGTGTTGGGAAAATGAAATGCAGAGAGCAGTAAGTGGTGTGTGTGGTGTTTTGAAGTGTCTCAGATTTCAGGTGATTTGATTCTGTTCTCTCATAGGTTTTTTTGCTTCACAGACTGTGTATTTTTTAACAGAGTACACGATCACGATGTATGACACCAAGAAGAAGGAGCTGAGATGGAATGCTACCTATTTTGATTATGCAGCTACTCTGCCTGATGAAGACATAAAATACAGTAAGAATTTGCTTGCTGTCTTTTTTGAGGGGGGAGCGGTCCCCACATACTGGCTGTGGGTTTTGCATACAGGCAAAAATATTCTGATTTTTTTCTATAATTAATAGGTCAAGCTGTATGTCTGATTTTTGTGAAGTTGATAGGCATCTGCCATTACATGCTGTAATATCTAGAGCCTGTCAGGTAACTTCAGGTAAATTGAATCTTAAGAAGGTACAGTTCTTGAAGATACAGCTCTTCGAAATTCAGTGGAAAATGACAGGAGAGGAAGCAAACCTAAACTGTGGTGCCCTCAGAAAAAGCTATTGCAATGCTAGTGCCTTGCAACTGAACTTTTATCAACCTAATGCTGACAAATGATTTGCTGACCAGCTATTCTTTTGCAATGTAAAGTGTGAAGGACTCCACAGTTAACGTAAGACTTGAACTGTTCATTTGTGTTATTTAAGTTGCGTGTCTGCAGCGATCCAGATAATCCCCTATACATTTGTATATTGCAGAAATGTCCCACTTTGTGTCTAATGGAGATGGACTGGTGGTGACCGTAGACAGTGAGTCCGGGGACGTACTGTGGATTCAGAATTACGCTTCTCCAGTGGTAGCTTTTTACATCTGGCAACGTGAAGGATTACGGAAAGTTATGCACACTAACGTGGGGATAGAAACCCTGCGATACTTGACGTTCATGTCTGGGGAGGTTGGACACATTACCAAGTGGAAATATCCTTTCCCAAAGGAAACAGAGACCAAGAGCAAACTGACGTGAGTATCAATAGTGCTGCTGTTCTCACTGTCTGCTAGACAGAGCTTTGTCCTTAAAACCTTATCTATATACATTCAGTTAAGGATTGTTCTACAAGTGTCAAGTTGGTAAAAAGAATACATAAAAGCAGCTCTAGTTCTCCAGCTGTTATTTCATATCATATCTAAAGGCAGAGACAAAAAAAACCAACCCTGTCATAAACTTAGGAGAAGTATATTCATAACTTTTATCAGATGTTCTATGTTGATGTGGAATGGAATTGTTTTTTATAATGTGAAACCTTTCACGTTATTAAAAAGGTGCATAGCGTTTTGGCAAATACCAGTTATTGAATAACGCAGAAACAGGACATGAGTTATATCAAATGAGTAATTGTGATGTGAACAATCAACTAACAATGTTTTCATAATTAAAAACAATGGCTTTTTAGTACAGCAATACGTAATTTTACAGATCCAGCCTTTTCAAGATGTAAATATTGATGATTTAAGAAACTCATGCATTAGTTCTGCAGGATTGTGTTGCCCAGGTTTTGGCTAAGATAGTAAAACATCCATTTGTCTACTTCTTTCTAACACTTACTGTTTCTTCCAGACCAACTCTGTATGTAGGGAAATACTCCACAAGTTTGTATGCATCGCCGTCAATGGTGCATGAAGGAGTAACTGTTGTGGTAAGTTGGGAGCTGCAAGAGTTGAATGACACCTGCTGAAAAGTGCCTTTACAGGATTAGTGCTGTCCTGGGTTTAAAAAAAAAAAAAAAGGGTTGAAAGGGAAACATACATAAAAATACATTAAAAAAGACAACTTTGCCACAGTAAAGTGGCAAAGGGATCTCATTAAAATAGAAAATAAAACACTAATGGCTGTACATCTACAGAAATTTGGTTTTAAATTGCAAATTACTATCAGGAAATGCATAGCAAATTAAATATTTCATGAAACAATTAAATCTCACATTGCGTGACCGTATTTCACAAATAATTTCAAATGCTGCAAAGACGTAACTGTAGCTCGTCAGGAATTGTGCCAGGCAAGATCAGCAGGAGTGGACCAGAGGTTGCTATGTGGTATCGCTGGTACGTTGTGGTTACTGTTAAAGTTGCTGGTTTGTTCATCCGAGTGACTCTCCAGATAGCAAACTGCATCACAGTTTTGTTTTGCTCGTGCTGCAGCTGTCTGGGTAGGAAATAAAGATCCTGTTTAACTTTTCTAAAAAAAGAGAGGGTAATCTCATCTCCTAGGCAACGTGTAACTCAGAAGGTTTAATGTCCAAGGTTGTTGAAACAGTGGCTGAGGGCATAACGGCAGTGTTTACTTACGGTGACTTTGTTGCCAGTAATTTTTGCTTGCCCACCAATTCTGACCTCCATTTCTTAATTTAGTTGCCAATTTAAATATTACAGGGACACAGTGCTTCCTTAATTGTAACAATAATCTCTCTCTCTAGCCCCGCGGCAGTGCCATACCCTTGCTAGAGGGTCCAAAAACAGAAGGAGTCACGATTGAAGACAACGGCGAGTGTGTCATCACGCCCAGCACGGATGTGAAGTTTTCAGGCAGACTGAAAGAAAAGAACAAACTCAACTATTGGAACGACTGGCTGTTAATAGGTAGGGGGGTCCCTGGGCTGGCCCTGGGCTGCGGGATGGCATTGCCATCTGGTGGACAACGCTAATCCAAACCTCAGAGGAGTTACTCAGCTGCTGGAAATCAGCCGCAGTCACTGCAGTGACTGCCTGAACTCAGGCAGCAATTACTGAATTTTAGTAATCGTTTCTAACTCGTCCTCGTTTGCCTGTGAATTAATTGATTTAAGTACACGACTGCATACTCTTTTTCCCGAGGCCCCCGCTTTATTCAGCGCGTAGGATGAAGAGTGCTTAGCTCAAGATGTGGAAAGTTGTTTATTGTTTATTTGCCCCCTCCTTCAGAGGAGGGTATAGATAAATTATTATTTACTGGAAATAGTGTGTTCTGGTTCCTTTGGGATTTTTTTTATTGTGCATAGTGTTCCTTTAATTCTCGTCATATGGATCAGACAGTCCTGTCTTCCCCATTTTACAGAGGGGGGGTTAAGGCACAGAGGCTGAAGATAATAAAGTGTGGGCCGGTCCTGTGTGTCCCAAATCCCAGCATTTTGGAATTGACTTTTCAGGGCATTTAAAATTTTGCTTCAAAAATGAAGAACTGTCTGGATTTCAGTTTTAAGTGAGGCAAGTTTATATTTAAGTGAATATGCCACAGGATCTCTGCGCAGGGACGGGGTGTAACTTTCAAGTTCTTTCACTGCTGCCTCTACCTGTGATCCCTTTCTTTGTTAATTCTGTCACGCTCTTGCAGTCTGTCAGGCAGCTCCCTTTAAACGGTTTGTATTCCTCTGCAGCCCTCTGTGCTGAATGACCCGTGCCCTTCATCTTTTCCCTCCTTTTGCTTTCCTGCTGTATACGTGAGCAGGAGTCTTCCTCTGTCTACCCCAACTGCAAAAGCTGGGAGCACAGTAGCATCTCCCTCTTCTCACTTACTTGGCTAGCATGAGCCAAAGGAGTGTGAAGAGCTGTTGTAGCTGAGTGTCAGATCGATTCTTGCTTCCGTCTTGTGCAGTGTGATCCATTCCCTTCAGAACCATTTCATACCTAGGACATGATCTTCATCTCAAGGCCACACCACAAAGCAAAATGAACCTTGAGAGTGGCCCAGCTAGGAGACATAATGTGTGTTCCTCTGATGGCCAGGAACCAAACCCACAGCCAGTGCTTGAGCTCAGAGTTCTTCAGGATTGTGATCACTGTACCTGTGACTGTTTGAGAAGAACAGAGGGAAAAAATGTTTTCATTTCAGCTTTTGTTCTGTGATGTAAATCAACTTTATATATGCTCTTCAGCAAAGATGCTGAAGTCAAGGATATCTTTCCTAAAAAGAGACAACTTTTATTTCAATAAATGTGTTTTATTTACAGGGCACCATGAAACACCATTATCTGCCCCTACAAAGATCCTGGAGAAATTCCCAAGCAACTTGCCTAAGAGGCCTGAAAACGTGATTCCAGCTGACTCTGAGAAAGCCACTATTGAAGAGGTTTGTGATGAGAATAATCATGTTACTGGATGGTTGATAAAGGAGTAGAAGTTGGGGAAGGACTTGGAAAAAAAGCTACATGGAATTACTTCACATTTTTTATGTCAGATTTTCATGTACTTAGCATATAGAATCATCGGTATGATGAAGTGTCATTCCTTATTTCAGAATTAGGGCTTCCTGCTGCTTTTTTTTTTCCTCACATGCAAAACTTTTCTTTGACTTCAGTAGGATTAGAAATTATTTTAAATGATTTAGCAGAAAAGCTAGTGTATAAATGCTCCGTTACCCATGAAGATACTGAGCTAATAGAGCTCTCTTTGCCTTCTAGGTTATTGACATAGTTGAAGGTTCCTCAACAGAAGTGCCTCCTGCTGTTCCAAAGGATATTGAGGAGAAACCTGCTCGGCCTGTCCCTCGGCCAGAGGCTCCTGTGGACTCCATGTTGAAGGACATGGCCACGATCATTCTCAGCACTTTCCTGCTTGTGGGCTGGGTGGCTTTTGTCATCAGTTATCCAATGGTAATGCTGACTTAGCTTGATGGGCTTTTGAGTTTTGGGAGAGTCAGTAACATTTTGCAGCCCAAGAAATGATACAGGCATTAGAAAGTAACGCACTACAGGTTTTTTTTCCCCTCCTCACAGATGAGCAGGGAATAGCAAAGGCTACAAATTTGACGTAACTGATTTCTCTGGGCATTTGTGCCAACTCTGGAGATTTGGGTTTTTTCTCATCCCACCAATTCTGGTTTTTGTATGCATTACTCTTTTCACGGATGTGATCTTAACACCATTGGCTTCACTCTTCTCTTCCTCACCTGAACCGCTGTCAGGTTTTCTGGCTTTTGGATCAAAGCCTTTACCCTTCTGTGGTTTTAAGACACCTAGTCAACCTAGGTTTGCGATATTAACCAGCCAGTGTGATTTCTCAGCTTTGCAATGGAAGTTCAGAATGAAATTGAAAGCGTATGAGTGAAAGTTCCCCAGCCTGCTTGGCTGATAGTGGCATAACAAGAGTTTTCCTCCCAGCTTTTGGGTGTAGCTACCCCAGTAGCTATAGAGTTCCCTGTTGTGACGTGGCTGCAAGAAACTTCACTCCACTTACGGAACTGAGGTCCTTTCTCACAGAGCGTACATCAGCAGCAACAGAGGCAGCATCAGCTGGAAGAGAAGATACAGCTCTTGCAGCAGCAGAAGCTGCCCTTTCGTGCTCCCAGCGATCTACCCCCAGAAGCAGAATTCTTGGACACTTCCTGTGGACGGACAGAGAGCTCAGCCACCAGCACACCAAATGCGTCCCCCAGAGCATCAAACCATTCTGCGTATTCCAGCATCTCCACGTCTGATGTTGGGAGCTGCCTCTCCACTGAGCAAGAAGAAGGAGGTAAGGTTGATAGTGTCTGATATTGTGAGTCTCTGTATTCCCCAGTCTCTGATGATACAGTACAACAATTGAAGTACTTATTGGTGATACTTCATGGGTCAGAAAGCTGAAAAGGACCGTCGTTCCCATTTAATCTGACCATTTGCAAAACACTGTGCAGGTGTGCCATGCCCTGCCCTGACTCTGAACTGGATTAGTTGCTTTAGGAAAACATCCAGTTCCCAATCCCTGCCACCCGAGGGATTATGTTGTCCATGGTGGTGCATTCTTACAACCTGTAGAGCCATTCTAGGGAGAGGTTTGTTTAAAAAAAACCCAACATATTGTTATGATTAACTGGAATCAAGAAATAAGGATTGTGCAGTGCAGCCTGCCTTCCTGCTTGATAGTCCTGTGCACTCTTTGGTCCCTTAGGGGAAGCTGCTGGTAAACCCATTTCCATAACTGTCAGTCAGCGTTTCCTAAATTCAACAGGACGTCTACAAAACTGTCCAGGTTTTTCTGCTGAGATCCACTAGTCTCGTACACTGTCTTGAGACACGTTCTTTCCAGACCTCATGTCAACTGTTGTGTACAGAATATGCTTGACTCTGTATTTTGGATCGTTTGGTCACCAGAGAATATTTGCCTACTCAGCGTGAGTGCCAAAATGGAGATGTTCATCATTTGTTTTGATCATCTGTGCTGTTAATTTAAAAATGAGTGAAAAAGACTTCTACATACTGGTCCAGAAGGATGTGCAGTTATAAAAGGCTGACTTGACCCACCCTAAACCCGTGCTCGTTTCTTGTTTTTTGTTCAGATGAAGATGCAAACAGAGTGATGGTTGGCAAGATTTCGTTTCACCCAAAAGATGTACTGGGACATGGAGCCGAAGGGACAATTGTTTACAGGTAGAAGACAGTATGTGCATTCAGCACTAAATAGACCAATGAATGTCTTATTTGCATTAGGTCTTTTTTTTTTTTTTTTTTTTTTTAATAAAAAGCCCCATGTGTCTAATGTGAACAGAAATGAAACTTTTGAAAAAAAGTATTTCGCATGTGGCTGGAATATTTTCACTAGCAAAAACTACTTTACCTCCCTTAGAAATGTTTAATGACCAAACCTATCTGTTTCCAGCATGAGAAATACTTTAATACTCTGTAAAATGTCTTCTGTTGTCACTTCCTTTGTACATGCTTTGTCTACAGAGAGTGTAAAAGGTTGATGTGGTTTTTGTTCCTGTCTGTAGGGGAACATTTGATAACCGTGATGTGGCAGTAAAAAGAATTCTTCCTGAGTGCTTCAGCTTTGCAGACCGTGAAGTACAGTTACTGCGGGAGTCAGACGAGCATCCCAACGTGATCCGCTATTTCTGCACGGAGAAGGACCGGCAGTTTCAGTACATAGCCATTGAGCTCTGTGCGGCCACTTTACAGGAGGTGACGGGTCACTTGCAAACCTGCAGAATTTGTGAAGGTCTTCTCCCGGGAAGGCTTTCCATTTCCTTTAGCTTAAGTTGCTGAAGTGCCTGCTGCAGGAGATGTTCTAGTTCCTCCTGCCATCACCTCTGTGGCATTACACATTCCTGCAACAGGGGTGTTTTCAGACCTTCAGAAGGACATCCCTAGCCCTATACGGATTTAAGGACTGAAGCTGTTGTCCTTTGATTTTCCTTCTTGTGAAGGACTAGTCACCTCCTACCCTCTGGACTTTGAAGACCCTCTACTCTTGCTTCTGGAGCACAGTCCTATATAAAATTCTGTCTCTGAATGACATTTTAGACATCACCTTCAGCCAAAAAAAAAGGCAGCTCTTTTATGTGTGTTACCAGCCAGCATTAGCCTGCAATTTACCCAGCCTGAACTTTTTTTGGGGAGTGAAGGGGGTGAACTTACTATTTATGCAGGGGTTAATACTAAGCAATGTTGTGGCTGAATCTTCTGTTTTTCCTGTTGTAATTTATAGTATGTTGAGCAGAAGGCCTTCTGTCACCATGGCTTACAACCCATCACTCTCCTGCAACAGACGACATCTGGTCTTGCTTACCTGCACTCCCTCAGTATTGGTAAGAATGCTCTTGTTTCAGTACTGGTATATTTTCATAACCAAAAAAAAGAAAAAAAAAAGAAACTGGTGCAGTGCTGGGAGCTTGTTTATCCAATCCCAGAAGAGAGCTGTATGAGCTCCACTTGGTGCTGGCAGCAGTAGTGTCTGTCCTTGGACACCAGCCTTGTCCTTGTAACATTCCGCTGCACTGGAGGAGTAAAGCTAGGCACTACCATTTGTTCAGGGGGCTGCATTTTTTTCACAGAAGTCATATAAAACATAATGAGTAGTGGTGATGGAATTAAAAAAGGGATGAGCCTCTACCAGAGACAACAGTTTGAGGTTAGGACTTTGGTTTAACAAATGGTGGTTCAGCCCTGTGAAAGGTTTACAATGCAAATACATGAAAAATTCACCAATATCATTGGGATTGCCTGGAATGGATAAATGGGTGTTTATAATAGTCCACAGGGACCTGAAGCCCCATAACATCCTCATCTCGATGCCTAACGCCCATGGAAAAGTCAAAGCTATGATTTCAGACTTTGGCCTGTGCAAGAAGCTGGCAGTGGGCAGGCACAGCTTTAGCCGTCGGTCGGGTGTGCCAGGCACCGAAGGGTGGATCGCCCCAGAGATGCTGAGTGAAGACTGCAAAGAGAACCCTGTAAGTGTTCATCTTTCCCTCAGGCTCCTCCAGAGGAAGGCAGCACAGCCAACAGGTGGCACATTGTTGCAGTCAGCCTTTGAGATACACAGTACTTGATGCCTGGGCATTCATAAATCACAGATTGGTTTGAGTGGGCAGGGACCTCTAAAGCCCACCCAGTCCAACCCCCCTGCCAGGAGTAGGGACATCTCCAACCAGATCAGGTTGCTCAGAGCCCCGTCAAACCTGGCCTTGAACGATTCCAGGGATGGGGCATCCACAGCTTCTCTGGGCAGCCTGGGCCAGTGCCTTGACACCCTCATAAGGAATAATTTCTTATACCTAATCTAAGTCCGTGCTCCCCTTATCCTATCACAACAGGCCCTGCTGAAGAGTTTCTCTCCAGCTTTCTTATCAGCCCCCTTTAGGCACTGGAAGGCAGCTAAAAGGTCTCCCTGGCGCCTTCTTTTCTCCAGGCTGAACAGCCCCAACTCTCAGCCTGGCCTCACAGGAGAGGTCTGGGGATGTGGCTGGCTTTCTGGGCTGCAAGTGCACATTGCTCCTGTTGAGCTTCTCGTCCACCAGTACCCCCAAGTCCTTCTCCTCAGGGCTGCTCTCCATCCATTGCTGAACTTCATGAAGTTTGCACGGTGCACCTGTCCAGGTCCCTCCAGCGTATCAACTGCACCACACAGCTTAATAATAACCACCCTGTGATGACAGCTGAAAATCTTCAGGGGGAAGAAAAAAAGTGTTATTGCTATTAAAGGTTGTTTATTTACAGACGTATACCGTGGACATCTTTTCAGCTGGCTGTGTCTTCTATTATGTGGTATCTGAAGGCAGCCACCCCTTTGGCAAATCTCTACAGCGGCAAGCCAACATTCTGCTGGGTGCATACAGCCTGGAGTCTTTAAATGCAGGGAGGCACGGTAAGAAAAGAAAAGCCCAGTAAATGTAAAGCACTACAGCGTTTAGTGAATGTTCCATGGGGTAAAATACCAACAGAAATTACCAACTGTGACCTACAGCAATTGCCAGGCTGGTAGTGGTGTAAGTTGTACTCCTGCAGCAAAGCTCCTAAAGTTCTTAGAATTAGTACCCCAAAGCATCTCTAGGATACAAAATTTAGAACCCTGCAAGCTTGACTGTAGAGTTATTTCATGTAGTTAAAGGGTAGGAAAGAGGTGAACTTTGATCCTCGTAATCACACTGATTCAACGCTACTGACTTTCTGGCCATTGCGCAGCGTAGCTCGGAGGGCAATACTTGAGCTAGTGGGGCTAGTGTTCAGGATCGTGGTGGAGGAAGTGGAGAACATATAATGATTTTTCTAAAGTACAAAACATTACATTTCTTTACAGACTAAGAATTATCACCCTTTTTCTTGCAGAAGACATAGTTGCTCGTGATTTAATAGAGCAAATGATAAACATGGACCCTCAGAAACGTCCATCTGCCAGCTGTGTGCTAAAGCACCCATTCTTTTGGAGTTTAGAAAAACAGCTCCAGTTTTTTCAGGTTTGTGTTGACCTTTTCAATCCTTTCAGTTCTAAGGACTGCTGTAGACATTCTTCAGATCTTTAATTCAGTCTCTCCCAGCTTTGTGGATGGTAGAGGCAATAGAATCCACAATCTTACTGTAAGGAAAGAAGAGGCAAAGTTTTTGAGAGATACCTCAGTGGTATCTCTCAAAAAAATTGCCTTAGTCTTACAGAAGATCTTTTATAGCAGGGCTACAACATGTTATCAGCTTACATAGGCATGAGGAGGGTCTCTAGCAACTGCAGTAGCAACGCAGGAGACCGTGCTGCCAGGCACATTTTAAAGAACAGAACTAACTCACTGTAGAAAATATGCACACTTAATCCTGATGTGGGGTGGGAACTGCCTGAGGATCTGAGCTTCTTTCCAGCCTTGTCTTCTACTCTGTGATTAAAAGGATTTGGCAGATGGTGAAACAGCTCATCAGCTCAGACACTTCTGCATCCCAGTCCCAAGCATAATCCACTGTATCGCACTTTGTCATGGAGTAAAGTAGAATCATAACTCTGTAATTGTCCAGAAGCAGGAATTTTAAATTGTTTGTAAAAGCTTGGAAATAAAACAAGAAATAACCTGAATGTCTCTTCCAGGATGTTAGTGACCGGATAGAGAAAGAAACTTTAGATGGTCGAATAGTCAAGCAGTTGGAAAGAGGTGGAAGAGAGGTGGTGAAAATGGACTGGAGAGAGCACATCACTGTTCCTCTTCAGACAGGTAACGGACAGTATTTTCTCAGAGGGGAAAGGAGGCACTTGCTGTTCTGCTTGCTGGGACAGGAGAGTAAGGCTGACAGTCTCAGTTTTGGCACATGGCCTTCACTTGTCAGCAATTTCTTCAAATTAAAGTACGTGTTCACATATTGAAACACACCTATAAGGATATGCGATTCTAGGCACACATACCTTACTTTTGAGGCCCACAACTAAAATTACATCAACACACAAAAAGAAATCTTGTAATTTCTTTTGCAGATCTTCGAAAATTCAGATCATATAAAGGAGGCTCAGTACGGGATCTTCTGAGGGCAATGAGAAATAAGGTAAAGGACACACGCGCTATGGTTCTGCCTTTTTTTGCTGTTTGCCAGTCTATGTCTGTCTTGCCTTGCTTTGAGGTGCTAGGCATTGAGCTGCTTTCCAGCAGATGAATAGGAGTTACTTTGTCCGTGAAAATGCACCATGGACAGACAGCTCTATTTAAAAGAGGGTCCTTGAACACCTACCCTCTGACTGAGCATTTCCCTATTCTTTTTTCCCTTACAGAAGCACCATTACAGAGAACTGCCGCCCGAAGTGCAGGAGACCCTGGGCTCCATCCCAGATGATTTTGTATGTTACTTTACAGCTCGTTTCCCTCACCTGCTCCTACATACCTACAATGCTATGCGTATCTGCTGCCAAGAAAGACTGTTCCAGCATTACTATAATCAGGACTCTGCAGAGCTGAGCCTTGCTGGAGACACCGTTTGAGAAGAGAGGGATGCAGCTTTCTTCTCTGGGACCAACATTCCAAGCACAGGGCTGTGAAACAGGCCTACCTTTAGCAGGGAAAAGTGGGATCAAAGAGCTGAATTCTCTCTCTTTGAAGAAACCAAGCGTCCAAAAAGTGCCTTGTACCTCCGCCTGCTGTGGATCAGATGGTAAGAGCCCAAGGAGCGAATGGTAACTCCAGAAACACCATGAACCCTGGTGATGGAGTTATTCCAAGGCAGTTTTCAAGACAGTGAAAATGGAAAGCAGAAGCTGGATATAACCATCCCCATATCCCTGTACTGTACGTGATTTTTTATAACAACTGATGTGTTTTACTACAAAGAATCAAAATACAGTGATTGAAATAATATAATTACTAGGGACTGAGAGCTGCAAAAGGAGCCTTTTATTTGCAGCAATCATCAGAACCTGCCCTTGCACTACTGCCACATCATGCATTAGGCACACCACAGTGATTGTAAAGGGAATAATTTATGATAATCCAAAAAAAACAGCAGAGAGTACAATTTCTGTTTAATCAGTACTACCCTGGAAAACTAGTCCCTCACGCTTGAACAGATACACTGAAGTTCTAAAAAAAAAAAAAAAATACTGACTTGAAAAAGCAGTTACAGGTTTGCCTATTTTGAAAATAAGCCTCATATTGTTTAAATCTCAGCCAGTATTCACAGAAGAGCTTGAACAGTCCTTAACCGTTACCAGACTAGATCTACACAATTTCAGAAGAATACACTGATGTTAGCTGAGAGGCTAATCATTTATCTACTGCAAGGGTTCCTCGCGTGTTTATACAGAGGTAAGGCGAGTCTGGGAAAAAGGAGCTAAATAGGAAACAGTGAGATGTACAGACCAGTGACGTTACAGGCAGGCTTTTTAATGGGTGCGATGAAGCTGTAAAGGAACCCCATTTTCTGTTTGTATGGGTTGCTAGTTACATCCAAGGGAGCCTATATTTTTAAAGATGCAGTATTTCTTTTCATTGGCCTTAAAGCTGTGACAAAGCATTAAGTGTGTGCAAAGGATGAAGAAATGCTGAATTCTAGTATGTGGGGGTGTTCTTTTACAATATATTTATTTAATGTATTTATATTTATTTAATTTTTACTACAAAGTGGTATCAAATCCAAGTGGTACAAGTATAAAGCATGCCAAATAATTCTTAATCAGTTTTGTGTTTATATTTAATCATATTATAACAACTGGAAGAGGAAAGTGATACTGCATCTTTCAACAGAATTAAAGGAGACATTACAAAGTGAGAATTTGTATGACTGTGCCATTGTGTCTTAAACTAATAAATTATTGACAGTAATGTGTATGTTTGGGTACATACAGCTACTTTTCTGGAGCTACTTTACAGGAAGTTTTTTTTTTGTTTGGTTTTTTTTTTTTTCCCTCTCTGTTTTTACAATATATGAGAGCAATTTACCTAAGATGCCAACAGTGCAAGTTACATGTTTCTAAAGCTTGAAAAAAACAAAAAAAAAAATATATAGTTTTACCTAAGAAGATTCAAAGCCTATTTCATATTTTTGTACGTCTCATGTAAAGTTCTTTTGTAAGTCAGTCTACTAAATAAAGACTTGTACTCAGATTAAAAAAAGCACCCACAGCTGTTAGTGCTGATATGTGCCTGGGGCAAGACACTGGCCTGCCGCCCTGTGTGGACTAACCCAGCTCTCGCACCCAGGGAAGAGGGTAACACAGCTACAGCTGCGCTGGGCCTGCAGCAGCCACATCCTGTCTCCCCAGGGGAAGGGCACGCGCCTTGTTTTTTGAGCAGTGGCCTGCTCAAAACCGCTGTCTTCCTGCTAGTCAAAGATATGACTCCCCCCACATTTTGGGGGTGTTGGGAAGGAGCATCACATGTCCTTGAAGGCTCAGGAGCCTCATGCTGTTGTTCCAACATCTACCTACCTACATCTTGGTGTCTGAGGCAGGTGAATGGGTAAGATAAAATGGCTGGAATGATTGCAGGCTGCAAAAATGTTATTGCTGTGCAGGACTGAGACAGATACCGATAAGTTATAATTTTTGTGTGAAACGAAGCTCCTGAATGACCACGTGGTTTACAGGAAAAAAAGCCAGCCTCTAAGACAGATTGTCTGCTAGAGCCTGGAAGGCTGGGGGTGTGCCTCACATGGCAAATACCAGCACAGCCCTGCCCCGTGCCCCAGCACTAGTGAGGGCTGATGATCTTGCCACCCTCTCTTCACTATTTACTTTGTTGAGCTGGCCTGGAGTGAGTAGGTACATAATACAGAGAGCAGTAAATGGGGTGGGGCTTTTTTAAGTTGCCTAGTTAAAAAAAAAAACACCCACAAACAAATAAACAAACCATCCAAACACCGGCCCTGGCCAAGCCCCTTGACACATACCGTGTTGTGACGGGCACGGCCCACAGCCTCGGTGTGCAGCTACACAAGGGGTTCTCCCCAGGCCGTGCAGGAAGGAGAGCATGTCAGCAGGACTGCAAAGGCAGCACCACCCAGCAACAGCACTGACGAGAAGGGGGTGGAGACTTGGATAATCCAGAATATTTGCATAAAGCAGTTTCACTTTCCATTGCTAGCTATCAGTAGGACCACTTAAAAGGGACCAGAGGGCTCAGACTCCCGTCCCTGCTGCTGAGCCAGCGGCTGGCAGAGCCTGACACCGCAGCAGGCTGGAACACCTTCCCTCCCTCACCTCCTTTGGGAACACTTTCCTTGTAGGCAGGATCTGGCAGGACAGCACTGCAGGCACCCACAAGATCTGCAAGGTAAGCCTTCCCTGGCCGTGTGGGTCCAGCGTGGGGAGGTGGGAGGGGGAAAGGTAGGAACTGGGAGTTTGTTCTCCACCTAGCAGGTTACTTCACTGCAGCAGGCCTAGGAAAAGTGAGGATCTCTCTGCACTGCCACCCAGCTCTGCCCCGTCCCACGGGGAACAGACTGCTCAGCAGTTAAGGGGACAGACTGAGTAGCTCAGAGGGAGTAGATCTTCTGCCCCCACCGCTGCTGTCCCTTCCCTGCCTACCCATGCAGCCGATAGTGCCCAGGCCCCATTGGAGTAGATGGAGGCTGCAGGGACGACAAAACAGCTGCCACTCTCTGCTCCCCAGCCCGGCGCCCCCCCCCCCCCCCCCCCCCCCCCCCCCCCCCCCCCGGGCTCCCTCCAGCACAGGGCTGTGCAGGGAGCTGGGGCTCCACCCAGGTTTCTATTCCCCATTAAGTTTCGTTTCCTCCCGAAATGCTGTGTGACATCACAGCAAGCACAGGGCAGTGGCTCACCACTCTACATGCACAGCCCTGGGAGGGGGGGTGGTGGCCAAAGGCACCGTAAGGCTAGATTTCAGGGACATAACTCACCTCAAGCCGCAGTCCTAGGGAGCGAGTGCTCCTTGCCTTCCCTCAGTAACAGCCTCTGTACTTTCAGGCGTTGCAGGGAACCTGCATAGAGCCCCACAACTGCTTTGTGTGCTCCTTTTACACTTGAATTCAAAATCTGCGCCTGTTGCTGTTGTACCACCATGAGCTGCAGGGATGGAGCTAGCCGGGCTACAGGTACCTGCTGAACCAGCACGGAGTTGAGCTTCCACACTACAGTAAGAGAAACATCACCACCACCCCGCCCCTTTCACTGTGACCCTTGTTGACAAGTGCACAGCTCATGGATGGTTACTGCTGACTGTGGGAACCTATCGTACATTTCTGGTGTTAAGCCGAGCAGGATTATTTAGTGTTTCCTCCTGCAGTACAGAACCAGCTATCCCTGCTGCAGTCCCTCTCTGTACCCCTGTAAATGGAGCCAGAGCAAGGCAGAGGGTGTCATGGATCAGGCCAGGCCACCTCACTGAAAAAATAGTCTTCTGTTGGGTTGGGCAGCAAGTTGAACTGCTACATGGAAAATTCAGTGAGCACCAGAACAGATGGGGGGGGGAAGAGGGGGAGCGAATACATGCAAAAAAGGAGAAAAAACAGGAGTGGGAGGAGCAAGAGGCAGGGAAAGTGATAGCAAGAAAGAGACATGAACAAAAAGCAAGAGATACTGTGTAACCTAGGGGATACAGAGTTGGGCCTCCTTGTTTCCAATACCTAACAGAAGTAGCTGTTAGATGGGCAAAGCTGCTGTCAGCACACGCTTCTCTAGCAAAACCCCATCTCCTTTACACACACGTCAGAAGCAAGAATAGCTGCCTTCACTCAGCAGAGGTGCACAGAAGCAGTGCAGCTGTTGACTGGGCTTTAGAGGTACAGAACTACCTTGGACCAAAAAGGTGGGAAGAGGCTTGGGAAAACAGAATAGGCAAGTCAACTTTAGCTAACAAAGGAATGTTAACTGCAAATCTGAAGACAGTTATTTTTTCCCTTCTCTAGGGTTTTGTTCATTTACAGGAGGATTTCCCTCATCAAAGACAATGGGTATGTGCTGCTTTCAGAAAATCTGCACTTTACATGTCGCAATTTGCTTTTTAGTACTTGCATTTTAAGGGTTAATCTCTAGCAGAGACCTAATCTGTACTCTTAACATCTTACGGTTTGTATTGATGCATTTAGCAGAAAACAGACAGACTCAAGTGAGTAAATGATCTACCCAGAACTCTCTAGTTTAGAGAATTCGGCCTCTATCAGTTCTGATAACCTTACCATATCATTCCCCTCAAAAACATTTTGGGTTATTTCCATGACTCCCTTTGAGGACAGTTTCCAAACCTCCCTCAGAGTTTCCCGTTTCACTGATTTATTAGTCTTGCACCATTGCTTAGGATTGCTTTTAATTAAGGGTAAGGATGCTTTTAGTCATGAGAACTAACATATTTGAGAAGTTAAGACACAGTCCCTCTCTGTGACTGGCAGAAAGCAAGCAATCGAGCATTCAGCGCGGCCAGTTTTGCAAGGATTAGAATGCCTTGTCAAGCATGCTGACACGTCTTTAGTTTGTATTACTAATATATAATTTTAACTTCTAGATTACAGAACATTACCTGTGAATAAATGGGATGAGAACCATGTCAAATGTTGGCTAGAATCCATTGGCATCAAGAAAGACTATGTAGAGAAACTACATGCGGAAGAAGTGACAGGCCCAGCACTAGTGGAACTGGATGAATCTTTCCTAAAAGGCATAGGTATGAAGGCAGGCCAAATCCACGTGTTTATCCGCAAGAGAAATGAACTTATGCACCTACAGGAAAATGCACAGCAAGCCAAGCATTCCAGAAGCAAGACATCTGACAGTACTGATGCGCAAACAGATCCAGTAAGACCCAAAAATGTCCCCACTCAAAAAACTTCAAGTGGAGACAGCTGTGGTCCAGCAGATAAAACTATCAGAGACAACACAGCTTCCACTTCCGGCAAAAGGCAAAGGAGAAGTAACAAACTCCAACTTGAAAGTGCTGATGAAGTTTTAGAGCTCAGCAATTGTCGACCATTTAGAAGTCAGAACATTGATTTCAAATATGTGAAAGACAGAGTTCTTGCTCCAGAATCAGGAGTCAATGATTTAATCACTCCTTGCCATGAATACAAATCTTTTGCCATTGCTGCAGAACTGAACAAAAATCAATTACAATCAAAATTTGCCTGTGAAGTGATACGATTTGCTTCAGCCTGCATGAACATTCGAACAAATGGCACCATACACTTTGGTATCATGGACAGCATCGATGACAGGGGTTGGAAACATGGACAGATCATTGGCATAAAGGTCAAAGAGCGAGAATACTATGTTGATGCATTAGATTATATAGAAAAATGTTTTCCCGAAAATGTACAAGAAATTGCAAGGAAATGTATTCACCCACCTGTTTTTGTTGAAGTGATTTCAAAAGACTCTCAGGAACAAAGATTTGTGGTGGAGGTTGACATTGAACCAATGTCCAGTTTAGTAAAGAACAGGCTTTTTGAAGTGTATTTGCCAAAGTACCATGAAGACAGCCGGAAGGTGATCCTGGCAAAAGATCGAGCTCTCTATCAGAGACTAGGAGCAAAATCTGAACCTGTAAAGCACAACGATCTAGCTACTTTTATTCAAGGTTTACAAGACAGGGATGCTCAAAGAGAAAAAGCAGAGCTCACCAGCGCAGAAGTAAATACAGAAATATCTCAAAATTTAGGAAGAAAGCTATCAATTCTAATAAATGATGGCAAAAGCTATATGGATGATTGCCTACAGTACATCCTTGTCACAAACAGATGTGAAAAGGATAATCTGAACTATATCAACTTTTTAATGCACTTAAACATTTTCTGCGTCTTTGACTTTGATGAAGATTCTAATGTGTCGGGACTGCATAGCAAGTACAAAGAACACCATGCAACAAGGTCTTATTTTTTACAAGATTTTTCCAATGAAAGTAAGACTGGCAACCCTCCCTCTCAGAAACATTTGTGCCTGTTTGATCAGACTAACTGGATATTCTGCAATGGGCGCAGTGACTTCCATGGGGATGAAAAACCTTGTGATGAAAATACATGGATCAGAACGAAAAAAAAATACCTTAAGAAAGCTATTACTCGTATCTGTGACGAAATCCTGCCAAAGCGGTCTTTCATTGTGCTTTTCCTATTGCTATCACCAGTGCAGAAACCACTTGTGGACACCTTTCAGGAATTCTATACAGAGATGAATGGCACGGAGTACATCATTTGCATTGCAGAGTCCAGAGACAATTACAGGAAGTGGGCTAACCTAGCTCAGGCATCCTGCAGCATTGAGTCACTAGAACAGTGCAGCATTGTGGGTATGAAACTAAGTCACGTAGATGCCACCATTCAGTCAATGCTGCCTTCTACAGCACAACCCAGGCACCTGCCAGTTTCCACTAGAGGCCTGTGTACACTTCCCTCGCTGGAAGAAGAGAAAATGTTTTCTCTAGAAATCCTTTGTGTTGACCAATGTGATGATATAAAATTAGATCTTTTGACTGAAAAACAAATACAAGAAATAGAACAAAATTTTTACCGAGGGAGAAAAATAATCTGGGAAAACTTCTGGCTTGCTGATAAAAGACGCTGTGGGGAAATCATTGAACGTGAAGCATGCAAGGATGCTAGCAAACTCCTAGATGATATCTTACGAGGAAGCAGACTCAACTATTCTGTGGCTAAACTGAAGATATTTCACCATCCTGGGAGTGGTGGAAGCACAATAGCACGACAAGTTCTATGGAAAAGAAGAAAGGACTTAAGATGTGCTGTTATCAAAGCCTCATATTCCCCTGCAACTGTCTGTGAGCATGCGCTTGCATTTAGAGATTATGAAGAAAAAGAAATCAGTCATTGTCTTCCTGTGCTCCTCCTCATTGAAGATTATGATGAAGACTACTTAGAAGAACTAAAGAATGAGTTAATGGATGCTGTAGCAACTAGGAAAATTAATTCTCCCAGACCTTACTTCATCCTAATGTGCTGCAGGCGATCCAATGACCCTGAAAGGCTTTGCAAGGCTTCTCCACTAGACACAGTCGCTGTCACTCACAAGCTGACAGACTCTGAGAAAAGCCTGTTCATAACTAAACTTGAAAAACTGAAGCAGAAAGATGTCAAGCCAGAATTCATACTTACGTTTGTCCTGATGTGTGAGGAGTTCAATGAAACGTATGTGAGAGACTTTGTAGGGCATATATTGCAAGACATAGACCGTTCTTCTCGTGACACCCGTTTGATGTGCTATGTGGCTCTGCTTAACTTTTATGTACCCAATTCATACGTTTCATTGTCACACTGCGAGGCTTTTCTGGGACTAGGGGTATATACAGAAAGGAAATCAAGAGCATATGATTTCAAAAGTCACTTAAGCGAACAAGCAAGAATGATTTTTATCGAGCTAAGGGAAAGTACCACCTATATTTCATCTGTTCGGATAATACACTGCCTGGTTGCAAAAGAAATTCTGCATCAGCTTTCAGGGAACGAACCTCAAAGTCAACTTGCAATGACCCTTCTTCAGGAAAAGATGCTCTTTGAAAACAGATTTGGACAAGAGGAATTCATAAAGTTCATCAGAGATCTGTTCATTCGACGTGATAAAAGAAGCAGGGGTGACAACACTGACACTCTCTTCTCCCCGTTCATTGAACATGTCTGTAAAGCTGAAGACTGTGAAAAAGCTATAGCTGTTTTAAAAGCTGCGTACGAACTCCTTGGAAAAGATGCTTTTTTTGCCCAGCAGCTTGCCAGACTGCATTACAATAATGAAAAATTTAAAGATGCGGAGCACTGGGCAGGGGTTGCAAAATATCATTTGCCAAATGATTCCTATATTTTAGATACAGAAGGTCAAGTCTACAGGAAATGGTTTAGTTTCACTGTGGATAAAATGACACAGGAGGACACTCCTGAAAGCATAATTCAAAAGATAGAGATTGCTCTTAAAGCTATGAAATGTTTCAGGGCTGCACAACAGGCTGCAAAAGCAGAACGTGACAGCATGAACAACGCTGGCTATTTTGGAGAAGTAGAAGTAGGATGTCGTCTTCTTAGATTTTTGTCCACAGTCGATGTATTTTGCAGGAGTCCAGAGGGGGAACATTCCGAGCTTGTGAAATACCTGATCACAGACTACATTCCTAAAGACATTGAAAAAACATGGGGACGGCTTCACTCCCGCTTAAAAGGCTTACGCCACAACCTGTACAATGCTCTGGAATGGATTTCAGAAGACCTAAGTTATTTCCAAACAGATAAAAACCATGAGAAGGAAGACGAAGATGAAAAATATGAAAAGGAAGAACAAATTTATAATCCCAGAAAATGGCTAAAAAGACAGTCTGAGGTATATGCCAAATTCTTCATCTCAACATCACTTATTGAGGACAGCCACAGTGGCCCCGAGAGTCAGCTGATGAGACGCATGAATATTTACAAGAACGGTGGAGGTAGTTTCACTAATATCCTGTCATTCTTAACAGATAAGAAAGAGAACAGGTCAGCTGAAAAGCTAGAAAAGATCCTTAGTTTCTATACAGAAAACCCACTAAGGGACAAGCTGGAGGACAACGATCTGATCAATTATATTTTGTGCCACATCACATTAGCATGCTTGGCACCAGGATCAGCCAAACTTCTTCCAGTGCAAACTCTTCGTGAGCTCACTGTAAGATTCTTTAAAGGAAAAAGATCGTTTCCAGCCAGTGCCCATTTTTTACTCACCTTGCTGTACTGGCCAGATGAGGCATTAGACAGAGAGCCTACTCCAGATAAAGATGAAATTCTAAACTCAGCCCTTCAAACCCTGAAACGTTTATATGACATCAAGATGAAAGATGTTCCTACCAGAAAGAAAAGAATCTACACACACTTTTTTCTGGGAAAGGGTTATGGCTTAGGTAAGATTGTGCACAAAACTAAAATTGATAAATTAATTTGTGGGTCCTTACATGAGAGGAGGATGAAGTGGCTACATGGATCTGTATGGAATATTGCCAAGATTCGTGATGTTCTCAAAAGAGTTTCTGGTTGGACCAAAGACAGACAGTTATTTATACGTGGTCACATGAAGGAGTTTCCCATCTTGCCACTCCATCATGATTCAGTGCCCCCTGGAAATGAAAATGTGACCTTTTATTTAGGCTTTTCATTTAATGGTCTTGTTGCTTTCAACATTGAGGTTGAAAATAATCCAACTGCCAGCAGAATACAAGGTATTTAGTAAATTAGCAGTACCTACCACGCTGTTAGAAGAGACAGCAGTGAAAGTGTCCATTGTCACATTTAAAACAAAAGGTAGACTGCACTGCCTGAACACCAGGTAGCAAGATAATCACAATTAACTACTACAATAATGATCAAATATCTAAAAAAATTTGAAACCTACTAGTCAAAGATACCTTGAAACAGAAGCTTTTGATACTTCTGGAGTAACTTAAGACAGCAATAATAGCAATATTGGGGGGGGGAACCCCACTATTTCTCTCCCCCCCCCAATATTTGGAGAACTGATCTCTGCAATAAACAAGTATAGCAGGGATCCCTTTCTTCTCAGCTCACAAATTAGGATTTTAAATTAATTTCTGAATGGTCCTGACCAGTAACAGTTTGTCCACTGTAACTCTATCATGTTCTTCCTGAATTAGCAACAAAAAGTGGACTTACAACACGTATACTACACTGGCTGTAACATACATGTACCATATAAGAAATACATCTACCCATCAACTGCAAGCCAATATCCAGTACCGAAGCACAGAGGGATAGTAAGCAATTTTAAGTCAACTTTGCAAACATCAGGATCAGTAGCAGGTCTCAAACTTTACATCACTCTTACCTTGCTTCTCTATATAAATATTACAAACCATACCAGATATATCTGTACCTGGGATTGGGTGCAGACATGTGAGCAGTTAGATATTGATGACACGAAAGACTATTGGTAAGAGTTATGATTTCATAATCCAAACAATTCTTGCCCTTGGCAAAACGTTTTTGCAGCATCAACCAAGAAATGCCCACACAGTACATGACTCAAATTTGTCTATTGTATATATCTATGCTTGAAAAATTGTCTAGCCTGATTTACTCATTTGAAAAATGCAAATAAGTTTGTTGTCGGGGTTGTGTCTGCAACCATCATGTTACATTAAGCTTCTAATAATAAAGTTGGCTGTTATTCTTGGAGTTTCACAGTTTGATACTGATATTGTCACTAAAACTTCTAGAAAATGTCATATAGCTTAAGTTTTAATCTAGTAAACAATCTTTAAGAATTACCACTTCTACACATGCTTAATTACCCTACCTGAAGATGTAGTTTTAACAGTAGCAAGGTATGATTTGCTTTTCCAGCTTCGGACAAGATCTGGGCACAGCCAAAACTGTAAAAGGAATTGCAAGGCACTATGAATTCAGAACAAATCAAGTCTCAAACAGGATTAAACCAAATATTATTCTCTTTGGTCCAAGCCTCCACCTTCTGGCCTCAGGAAGCAAAACCAAAGCTTGTGGGGGCTGTTCAGCCTGGAGAAGAGGAGGCTCCGGGGAGACCTGATAGCGGTCTGCCAGTACCTCAAGGGGGCCTACAAGAAAGATGGGGAGAGGCTGTTCAGTAGGGCCTGTTGCGATAGGACGAGGGGTAATGGTTTTAAAATAGAGGGGGGTAGATTTAGATTAGAAATTAGGAAAAAATTTTTTACGATGCGGGTTATAGAACACTGGAACAGGTTGCCCAGAGAGGTGGTGGAGGCCCCATCTCTGGAAGCGTTCAAGGCCAGGCTGGATGAGGCTCTGAGCAACCTGATCTAGTCAGGGATGTCCCTGCTCCTTGCAGGGGGGCTGGACTAGATGACCTTTGAAGGTCCCTTCCAACCCTAACCATTCTATGATTCTATGACTGCCGCCCACGCTAAACTTGTCTCCATTCCTTGCCCTCAACCTGGGAGACACAAGAGCAAAGTAGACTCTTGCAGGGCTGCACTTCTGGCTTGGGCAATCCAGGCTGGCAGATCTCACCAGGGTTAAGTGAACACTTAATGGTCAAGCTTAACCTTAAGGGGTTAAGCACATCAAAGGCAGCTGTCCCCAAGATGAGCTAGGAAGGTGCACTGGAGGACCAAACCACAACACAGCATCTGAACTGATAGGAGCAAGAGAGCTAGGGTACTAGAAAAAAAACCCCTCTGTCCCTCACCCCTGAGGCAGGGGGTGACAGGGGGTGCATATGTTAATTGGGCAAAGGCAGCTTTCTTAAGTCTAGCATGGAGCACAAGGATGGCTTTAAGCCAGGGCAGAAATAGCATATGCAAACTTAGGAGCTAAAATCATTAACTGCTTACAGTTTATACAACCTGCTCAAATGCTGTGGCAATTTTTCAAAAAGAAACAGTTACCAGGATAAAAAATTAAAGCCAGAAGACTTGGCCAAGAGGGTCCATCTGGTATCTCGTTCCTGCCTGCCTGCCCACAGACACCTGACTTGATACTGTAGACAGCAGCCCTGCAGCCCACACCACTGCAGACTCTTTCCTTTGAGGCCTAAGTAGGGGTCTTGCTTTTCAAGATACCCATTTCTACTTCTCAGGAACTAAAGGCTTAGATCCAGACTCCTTACCTCATCAGGGTATTATAAACACAATCCTCCCCCTGCACCCCACAGGAAAAACAAGATTTAGAGAAAAAGCATAAGCTACTGGAACTCAGGGTTTGCACTATAAAACAAGCTGCTGAGGCTCACAGGGCAGAAAGTACAGATGGATCCTTCTTACTCTTCACAATTAATCAAACTTGGGAGTGCTTCAATCAGTCAGGTAACACATGACCCCCCCCCCCGCTCCTTGCACTAGCCAGCTTTTAGGACAAAGGAGTTCCTCTGTTTTTCAAACACCCCCTCAAGTCTCCCTGGAGCAAAAGGGTTAGAGCACGAACTCCAGCAAAGAGCTCATGCAAAGTAGTAGTCTTCCCTGAAGTGTCCTCTACTTAGTGTTAAGCTCCTCCTTATTATACAGATCAAATTCAAAATGCTCTGAATTGTTCCAGATAGTGTAGCAATAAAATCATGGATTTGTCTTCCTTTTACCACCTTTTAGAAATTAATCTACAAGTGGCAGCCAAATGAGACCAACCAGCCTAGTAGAGTAATCCATTCTTGTCTTCTAGACAGGACTTGGAAGGACACATATCTTCAAATCTACCACATCTCTCCAGCATTTTGCTCTGAAAGGGTTTAGAACAGACCACTTAACAGCATGCCCTCTCTCCAGGTTTTACTAAAATGCTATTAAATACTTTCCTCCACATTTCCCCTGACTCTTCCAACTTAAATATTGTCTTTTTTTTTTTTTGTATAGTCAGTTCAGCAGAAGGACAGCGGATCAGCAGCAAAAGAAACTTACAGGTTAAGGAGTGAGAATTCCTTTGGTTGTCTCTAGGTATAAACACCGGTTAAAGACAGAGCTCACATGAGTAAGTTTTTGCAGTTTATACACAATCGAAGAACAGCACAAAGTTATTCAAACTGTGACATGAGCGAAGGTAGATTTTCTACTTACACACACTTTGGACCATTAATTGCAACAATCATTTAAACAGGTCCTCAAGAGGAGAAAAAAAAAACACACAGAAAGGGTGTTTCACTTCTGTTTAATCAGAGACTGTTACAAAGTAGCAGACACACATTACAGATGTCTATGTGCAGCGATCCACTCTTGAAGTATACAGTTCACAGGTTTCCCAATGGATGCAAATGTTAGCTCCGTATTTCCTTTAAATCTTCTTTTGTAAAACGAATGCTATAAAATTAAGCTAGTTACTGTTACTATTATTTGCATGCATTAAAGTGATGCACATACTTACCAGTCTCTCACTTTCTTGAATTAAATTCAACCTCAGTTTTTTGCCACCTGTTTTTTGAAAAAGATCAATGATCCCATCCCTTTCATACTATTTACACAAAGGTAGTATTAGGTTATAGAAAAAACATGAGACTAACTTCTCTGGCTGTACTGCTACTGAAAGGGGACATAATTCAACCATGTGCTTTAAGGTACTTTAGGAAGGTACTAAAAACCGTTTGGAGCCCGGGGTCGCTGCAGTTACCAGAATCTCCGAAGGGGCAAGTTAGAGTCACTAAGCAGAAGTCTAAAGGAAATAGTGTGAACTGACTCACTGTTCCATAGATACTGCATCAGAACTGGGAAGGAAGACTTCTGACCTGCATTAGACTGAACAGCTGCTGTAACAGCGTATCAGAAGTTGAGCTACAACTTAAGACTGCTCACTCAGTTATGGAAGCTCAGTTCCTAGTATTGTTTTATTTTCCTTTGAGACAGGAACAAACTTAATTCTACCAAAAAGTACTGTAATTAATTGCCACTATTAAGTTTCACAAAAAGATTACATTCTACCAGAGTTCATATTAGGATCGACTCTGGACAAATATACTTCTTGCTAAGACACTAGAGAACACCACAACCCTTAGTTATCCTCACTGACTGCCAAGCTGGTGTATAAGTAGTGCAGGTCAGCATCCAAACTCTGTAAAAACTGAGACTTCAGAAAGTAATTTAGCAGCCAAAAGCAGTCAGTTACTCATTCTGACTTATTATTCAGCATTGCACTATCAGCTAGGGTCAACCACAGAAATTAAGAGATACATACATTCTGTTAATAGGATAATGGCTTCACAGCAAGGTCTCTCTATTATTCATACACATGTGCCATTAAGATTTAGGAAATATAGACAAAGATAAGCTATAAATTTTATTATATAACTTTTTTTTTTCTTCTAGGGAGGAACACCTATGCAACATTACTCAAAAATTTGCATGTAGCTAGTTTTGCAGATAAAGCAACTTACTGTGAATGACTGAGAACTGACGTAGAGAAGACGCTAGGACTTCTAGTCCTAGCTACACTTCAAGTGTAGCTATTCTAAAACCTGGGAAGACACAACCCCCTTGAAACTTTATACGTTAGTACGATGAATTCTGCAGCGTTGTATAGGATTTCAGAATTCTAAAATAAGCAATACTGCTGGAAGGGTCAACTCATGAAACTACTCTAGACCATTCAGATGAGCTGGCAGAACTAAAGTGTCTGTTCAGCTACCACATTAGTGTATGATCTTTCCAATACCTATTGCTTCTACGTAACTATGCACCAATGACGTCAAAACCCCCTCAAATTCACTGTGTGACAACATGTCCTTAAGAAGTGAATTAAAGCACAGAGTTTTACAGCACATCCAGCTGTGAAACTATGCTATGTGCTACAGCACAAAAAGTTCTCATCTCCCATGCTGATATGTAGAGATGAGCCACACAAAGCTTAAATAAATGTACGCAGCTACTCTGGAGAAGGTTGCATCTTCTAGCCAATCACAAAAAATCTCTCCTATTTTCTTCTAAGGTGTAAAATGTTCTATAAAATTTGGAATTTTCCAGGAGTATGGAATATGGCAGAACAAAAAAGAATTGATGCAGAGCAGTAATTCAAGTAAGATAAAACAGCTGGGCAAAACTACATTTGTAGGTAGCCTCTGAAGTGCTGAAATAGGTTAACAAAAAAAACAAAAACAAAAACAAAACCCACAAACCAACAAAACCAGAGAAGAACAAGCTCCTGGCTTACAGGCCTAACAAAGTAAAAATCTGTTCGTACGAGACAGTAATTAGAAATAGCTAAAGAAAATTGAAAGATTATGTAATTGCTATGGATTCTTGCAGAGAGAAATGCCTGTTCTCCAACACAATAAATATCCGATCCTATAACTGGTTCACTGATAGAACAGCCTCTTTTATAACAGGCATGTTACTGAAGAAGTGACGTCAATTTTAGTTCTTCACACTTTTCAGTAACACCAATGGCTATTTGTTAAGGTTTCGTATTAAATTTTCCTTACTTGCAGATACTACCTACCCGCAGGTGTAGTTAAAACCATTACAGATCTTAAAAAAAAAAAAAAAAAATCCAGACGTTCACTCACTACTGAAAACAGTAGTAGATAACAGATACATTCACATTTCAGAGACCAAAATTCCCCTCCTGTATTTAAGTGGTACCACTTGAACAAATGATTTCAAATAGGAACATCAGGTACTTACAGATTAAACTAACCTGTACTGGCAGTGCTGTGGAATTTTTCTTCTCTACCAGTAAGTAGCAAATGCTGAAATTCTGCTGCTAGTTAACAGAAACACAAATTGTATTAAACCAAGGAGTTTAACCCATAATTTAGTTTTTCATTTAAAAAGCTGCCAAACTTCAATTACTGTAATTTGTTGCTTAACAAAAGTATATGAAGTAAAGGCAACTATAAAACTACTTTCAATTTGCCCTTACTTTTCTGGTATTTTTCATACATAAGCCAGAAGTTCAACAAGGTAATCCTGTTGGCTACTACAAACAAAGGAAATCACAATACTTACATCACCAGGTTCCTTCATTAAACAGTCTCATAAAGTGTTTTCTTATCTAGACTTTTACAAATGAAAGAGTAAAATATATTTTCTTCCACTAAAATTTATGGGAAAGAAGCTAAAGAGTCAGTGCAAGAAACATATATGCAAGTAACTCAATGGAAAAAAAAAAAAAAAAAAAAAAGAAAAAAGCTCTGCATTATATCTTTATTTCAAAGCATTATGTAATTTCCTAAATTGGGAGACAGTGAAACAGTTTCCTTTGGTTGTATGGCATTAACTTCTTGTAATTCAAAGCTGCTCTTAGTGAATATCATTTATACATACTGGTTATTAAGGGCAGCAGACACTGAAACTCTACGCACATCCCTTTGTGAATAGCAGCTGGAAACACGGTTAAGATTCAGACAAAACGTAAGAAATAAAATTTGACATGTCTGAAGCTTGCATAAGGCTAACAGAGAGATATGCTTTAACTGCGAAGAAGAGAAGTTTTTAAGGAAGCTTTCAAGCTCTCAAAGTTGTGTGTTTGTTTTTAGTTAAGACGACACTGGTATTAAAATTCCACTATTTTCTCAAAACTTGTAAACTTCTTTAAATCCCTGAGAAAGAAAAACCTTAAGGTAAGCTCAAGACCATATTTATGGAGCGATTAAATTAATCGTCATTAAAACAACAGTGTTGCTGACTGTTCCTACTGCAAGAAAGCCCATAAGATTAAAACAAGTCATTGTAAACTTGCTCAGAAGGTGCAAGTGTCTCACTATTCACACCCGTGATCAGGTGGGTAAGTATCGACCCCCACAGACCGTTCATACTAGGGACAGCGAATGCTGACCCATCAGGATGGTAGGAACAAAGGACTGAGGGTAACATCCTGGATCCTACAGTTCAAAACAGGATATGGGTGTCTGCAAAAGCAGCTAAAGTGCCTGGCTCCCTTAAAGGACCTTCACAAAACAAATGTAAAAGTGCATTCACTACACAACAGAATCTACAAATACTGTACTCAAAGTATATTTTCTTCTACTAGAGCCTTAATGACATTCTGCGCTTTGACAATCAAAAGACTGCATAAAGCTGATGTTTACAATGTGTAAGGAAACTCAAAGTTTTTCTTAGAACTTCAAAAAGAATGTTATGCACATTACACTTCAGAATAACTTCAATTCTATCTTGATCCCTTCAAAGGCTGCCTCAAAACTTTTCTTACTCTCAACGAGTATCTACCTACTCCAACTATTACAGGAAAATACGGCAGTCACGGATACCTGCATTTTTATAGAATCCAGTCACTACCACTATTTCACTGCTCTGACTATTTTGATTGCAAGTATATACACTTTCAAAAAAGATTCTTCTGGAGGTAGCCTATTCCTCAGAGTATTTAAAGGCTACAATCTTTAGTAGGCAAGGCACAGAACACATTATTAACTCATCATACAATTCTGAAGCAAGTCCAACTTCACATGTGGTATATACTGTATTTGCCACACCTCCCATTCACTTCTCTTGTTAAAAACAGATGGTGCAAATTCACCCAATTTAGCAGAGTCATGTACCTGTACTTAAGCTTAAAAAAAACCCCAAACTCCCCAAGGTCTACTTCCATTAATACCTACAGGAGTCAAGTCACTAAAATACTATCATCATTAGGAAAGAAATTCCACAAACAGTGAGATGTACAACTTTTGTGATACAGACTGCTGCAACACTGAGAGCTGCAATACTGGAGTGTCAGTAAAAACACACTACCATCCCTCAAAATAGATATCTCATTTATAGTGTAATTTTTTTTTTAATTATCCCCCTTAGATCCACACAAGAAGGCAGGGAAGAAAATGTCACTAACAGAACTTCACAAAAAGAGCAAAACATGAACCATTTGCACTAGATCAAAATTTCACAAGTTCTTTTAAAGAGGTGACAGGCTAGCTGCTCTAATAGCCGAGGAGATACTCCCAGCAAAAAGCACAGAGCCATTATGCCATTCTTGTGACTAGGAAGACAGTAGCACTTGCACATGTATCTTTAAGGACAAAACATATAACAAAAGAAAAACGCACATCATTACTTGCTGCAAATTTGAGGACAAACATTAGTCTGTGCTAACAGATCAGAGTAACCCAAACGTAATCTGCTAAAGCTACAAACTCCCAAAGAGGGAACAAAAAAAGACCTGTCCAGTCTTGTAGAGACTTAGAGAAAGGACAGGAATGTAATGGATGGAAGCGACGGATGTGTGAAATACCCACCAGAAATTACAAGCGGTATTTGCAGTGTAGCAGGAAAATCCAGAGTCAACCTCCACTTTAATTCATACAGTAACACCCTGCAGAATTGTATTAATGGCAAATGCATCTTTCAGAAGTGTGCAATTAAGTCTCCTTAGAATAGCCTAAAAGCAGTTTCAAGAAAAAAAAATTCTTTAAAGCAATGTGATGCTGAAAAATGCTATGTTTTGTTTACAAAACATGCCAAAAGACAAAGAAATAACTCATTTGCTCCAAAGGATCAGTATACAGAGCTTAAATAATGACACAGTGAAAAGAGGAACTCCATTTTGGAGACATTTTTTTCCAAGAAGATGTTAAACTTAATTATCTTCAACAAAACCAGATCAAAGCAATTTATCTGAAAATGAAAAAATTTAGCTCTCACCAGGGTATCAGCTTGTAAGAGATAACCCAAGTGTGGATCTAAGTAGGGTGGTCCGTTGAACACAATACAGCATACGTATCTGAATTTTAGCTTTGTGCGCTTGACAAGCTGCATACGAGCAGCTGGATAAAAACTACCTAGTGCTGCATCAGCCTTAAATGGAAGCTGATAACAAAGTTCAGTATCAGGCATTTGAAATTTGTCTATTTTTCATTTTGAGTCTCTAAGAGATTCAACTATTTAAAGGAACAAGTACCAGCCATACTGCATATTATTTCTGGTTAAACGGTTTCCTTAGACATTCTAGGGAAGTAAGAATTAAGCCAAATGCTCCTATAGACTAAATATGTGAAACAAATACTAGTTGCAGTAGTATATCTTGAAGTGTTGTTCTCATCTTCACTGTTATCAAAGGTAGCACCATGGAGAGAATTAGAAAAACACCACCATGCTCAACAATCATTTTGAAACAGTTAACAAAGGACACGTCAACTTTCCAGTCAGAGACTATTTGGACATCCTTCTACAGGAAAAATGCAACGGGCAGAATACAAACAAAGAGTACAGCAGGAATGTAAAATTCACTCTTGTAACTAAGAACTTCAACTCTATCCTTTAATTAAAATTACTGGAAATCACACTGAGGGGGCATTATTTAGCAAAATCTTGAAGAAACAAAACACAGTCTACGCTCAAAAATACCACACATTTTAAAAAGATCTAAAAAATTTTGAAGAGTTATAAAACCCGACTCCAGCATTTGTTAATTTTCCACTTCACTGTTGATAGACCTCCTTGGACAAAACCTGTTCTTCTGAAGCTGAAGTTGTCTCTAAGAAACCTCAAGCATTCAAAGCCAATCTATTTGCAATATAGTGGGCAACAACACTAAAGCTCATTTTTCTTCACAAAGGGTAGAATTTTTTGCTAGTCACCGTGTGAAATAAGGAACTTCAGACAAGCATATGCCTAAGCACGTTTTGAATATGCAACAGAATTCTACAAGGTTTAAAAAAAAAAAAAAAAAAAAGGATATGACTTTCAGTATTGTTGCAATAGACAAAATATTGTCATGTTTGGTGTACTTGACTGATGAAAAGGCATTCCCTGAAACCGACAAACTAACAAGTCTGCAGCTTTGATTTCTCATTCTTCTGTTCTATTTCACCAACTCAAATCTCTATTCTTCACAGGGCTCTACATTAATATTTGTTGTGGTGCAGCTCACATATGCAGCAATATTAACTCCTTAATCTCCTCCACAGAAATTGTAGTCTATAATTTAGGCTACACAATTTTGTGACTATAAATTTCACTTACTAGTTAAAACCTAAGTATTTTAACCACTTCAAAAGAAAAATCTCCCCAGAAGAGGAAATATTAGTAAGTGATATTTACATGCCACTAGTTCAGAAAACACACAAAGTCACATTACCAAAACAAAAACAAATACAGCACAAATGCAACGCAGGGAAAGAGGGGGAGGGGGCCAGTGTCTGAAGGACTACCTGAGCAGCCTTGAAGGAAACATTCCTTAAGAGAAAAGGTACTCCAGCATCTTAAAACATGTTCCCTCCCCCTAAGACTCTTAAAAACACAACGATAATAAAAAGATAAATATTAATATAGAGCCCATCTACCAAAAGATAATTAAAAAACCTAAATTAAAATAAATTTAGGGGCCTTCACCAAACTTGCTGCAAGTTTGGGGACATAAATATCCAACAGCCATAAAGCTGTGAAAGCCCCCAGAATGAATAAAATAAATCCCACTTGCCTCAGACTGAACAGGGCAACACTGAGACTCTGCCTCAGCCTGTCCTATGGCAGGGCTATAGGAAGAAGAAAAATTTAAATTTTAGAAAAAACATGACCCAATTAAGTTGAAAGACATGCATTCAAAGTTAACAAAATTCCAGTGATCAAGTAAACAAAAGAAAATGACTGCTATAGCTCCTATTTTATTAGGCCCAAACAAAACTTTTTACAGTTGGTAGTTATTTCTGAATTGGACAGATTGTTTTGCTTTGCATCTTGATCAATGGAACATAAGTCATTTGTCTTGGGGTACTTTTCCGATAACTGATAGTATTTACTGTACTAGTTCACAAAAAGTGGAGTTAAAGATTCCATCAGCCACTGAAAATGTTCACCCTCACCTTAGTATTTATGTAGAAGCTAGACCAGTACAATTATTAAGACATTTACTATTATTTTAATGTGTCATTAGTTACCATTTGAAACTGCAGCTCCAGCTCATGGACTGGTCTCAATTTAACTGAAGAGTCATAATGCCCTTGCTGTTTACAGAATTGAAGTAATCTTGGTATTTTATTTTTTATCTTGTATGCAGAACTCTTATTCCTATAAAATAGCTGCAGGTTATATATTCCATTCAATTTTATGCAAGTTTTAAGAAACTAAGTTCTACAGTCCTATGTAAGTACTGTTCAAGAGCTCTCCCTATACACTAAAAT
The DNA here is from genome assembly GCF_036417535.1 of Chlamydotis macqueenii. NCBI lineage: Eukaryota > Metazoa > Chordata > Aves > Otidiformes > Otididae > Chlamydotis > Chlamydotis macqueenii. The sequence continues at coordinate 4,354,292 of NC_141573.1, forward strand.
AACTGCACAAACCATAGAGGGCAGACACAGCTGAATGTTTCTAGAAGCTTGTTTATATTCTGCCATGCATGCACAGAGCGAGGAATAGTTGTCCACTGAAATTATTAGATATAAATCCCAGCCTCAAATTTATTATCATCATCTAAAAAAATCTCATCTGTGGAAGACAAAAACAAATCCAAAAGTTCCAGAAAAAGAAATTTTGTTTGCATAAGCCAGCTAAATTTTTGAGACTTTATTTAAAGCAACCTTTGACAAAGGCAGAAAGATATTCTAAAGACCATACGAAACAGTCCTATCTTTAGACTTCTGAAAAACTAGCCTTGGCTTTTCCAAGGTCCTTTTCATGCCAGTCTCATTCCTTTTGCTCTAAAAATCAGCAGATATGAGAACAGTCTCTCATAATGATATTGAGAGACCATGTATAAAATAATTTGGAACCTTTTAAATAAGTCTTAGATGCCATAAATTGTAAGTATTCTGCTAAACAGTTTCCCATCTGTGTCTGAACATTTTCTTCCAGCCTGTTTTTTTTCTATTTAACAACTGCATTACATTCCAATTTAAAGACTGACCGAAATCCACTTGCAAGTTTTAATTTTACTGTAAGATCTGCCACGGCAAATTTAGGCAACAACTGAAGAACAAAGTTTCTGCCTATGTAATTATATCACTAGAGTTCTGCAACAGATCTAAGAAAGACAGGCTTTTCTGTAATCATGAAAGCTTCTGCAATCTCCTTTCAAGGAGAGATTAACTAAAGAAAAAAACTTTCTTTGTGGCAGCGATACATTAGGAACTTTGCTGGCACAACTACGTTGATTAAACTTTGTACTTTAAGCCAAGCCTTAGTCTTTTAACAAGAAATTACTACATTCAAAGTAGTTTTCCTCTTTTTGGGAAAATGCACCATAAATCCAACTCTCTGAACATTAAGAAGCAGTATCCAAAGAAATGAAGGCAGGGACGAACACACAACATATGCACAGAAATACCTGCCTGTTTACAGAAGAGTTCACACGAGAGACACAAGAGTAACTAAAGATAGCCACATCACAGCTCTTACAGTACACAAACGACAGGAGCAGGAAAGTAAGTATCCACATGAAAAATCATGGAAACATTTTTCGTCTGCTTGCAGAAGATTATTAGAGTACCATATGAATAGTATGTGGCAGTACTTAGTTGAGGGATTATCATAACATTACTACTAAAGAAAGTTCAATCTTAAAATTCTGTGTCCAAACTATAAGTCTATGTAGTATTAGCTAAAAAATGTACTATTATCAGAATAATGAGACATTCGCTGTTTAAAAGAGGGAAACTCTTAATTAATACAACTTGCAGAATATGCTGAGTTAACAGTACATGCAATAGGGTTTTCAACTATTTATCCCAGAAAAGGTACGAGTCTGGAAACAACATACCAATGAATTACAGAAAGACACTGAAGGGAGAAGGTATCTACTTTACCAGGGGCAGGAGGGCAAAGCATCCTTACAGTAACAATATGATTTTCAGAAAAAGTAAGTAGTTCTACAGTTTTAAAAGCACAAGTTAAGATCAATTTATAATGTATGAATTTTACATGTAGGATTACAAAAAGGATGAATGTAAGACACTATAAGAATCTCTCCAGCGTTCTGTAATTATCCTTAATAGATAAACAGAAGAAAATCAGAGTACAAAAGCATTGCCTAGGCAAACCAGTTTTGTCTGTTAGAATTATATAAAGCAAGATGAAGAGCTAACAAAAGATCTGACATCAAGGCCCACTCAGCACATTTGCAAGCCAAATAGTGCACATCTGACAGGTGATCAGCAGATACCAGAGATCAGAGAGAACTGCTTCTCAACAGAGGCTTGGAGTTATGGTCTTAAACTGGTAAACACTTCAGAAGAAGTGCCTGATAATTCTTAATGGTTAAACTAAGGCCATTCAGCTGTAATTCGTGTACTGGATACTCTAGTGCTTTTAAGAGCCATTCCATGACCCCAAGTTTGAAGCTGAGAGACAATGTAGTATTTTAGCTGTACTGTATTTTTGAACTATGAAGAGATAGTACAGAATAAAGCCACATGAAGTACTTAAGTGCAGCTAAAAGACCAAGACTTTTGAGAGAGAGCTCAGTATTATAATAAGGTGATTAAAACTCCACCATCAACAAAAACACCCACGGAACATAAACTGAAACAAAAATGCTGATACTGTTTCTAACCTAACCTAGAAGAGGAGATATCCCCATAATTAAATTGCACAGATAAGGCTTGAGGCTGGAACCTGTATTTAAAGTTGACCTGCAAATGAAAAATTCACCACCCCTTTATTCCCTTGTTGTGAAGGGATCAGGAAAGCTCTCACTTCCCTTCCCTCCGAAAAGTCTCCCTCTACATTTTCATTCTCATCAGAAATACAGCACACTAACATGGTGATGTTAAGACATTCAGAGAATTACAACCTTGACAGTGATTCATCTGTTTATAAAGAGTAGAGTGATAAAAAGACTAATTCATATCGAGAAGACCTCTCTTTGATAACTGTCATTAGAACTGATAAAAAGGTCTCTTACTCTAGATACTTCCATTAAATTGCTCAAGAAACTCAGTCAACATTTGATCATAGCGCACAACAGACAGTTCATCTTTTACACTCTGCTGAGATCTGAAACTCTGAACATTTCAAGTAAAAATGCAGCATGTAACATATTACTTTTGTCTCCTCTCTTTCACACACTGAGAAGGTGGTCAAGCTACTTTTTCTCTTTTGCAGGTCAACTTCAATACAACATCAACTGGAAGTCACTCACCCATGTGGCATGCACCTAAGCTTCTAGAAATCTTCATCTAAAAGGCTCCTGACATTCATATGCATTTGCACATTAAAAAGAGTCAGCCAAAGAATAAACTAACAGGACACATCTGGCACTGGGATGCATCTTAAAGTAATCACTTTTACATCCTACAAGTTAGTGCCAGGATTAGAAATCATTTAAAATTTATTGAGGACAGAAAGCACAAATAAAGAAACATATGCATTAAGAGAAGTTACAGCCAAGAATTATGATGTGCCTCCTGCAGCCTCATTTCTGAGGAGTCAGTTAATAAGTGTACAGGTCTTTGTCTACTCAGACGTGCAGCTAAGGAGTGACTTAATCTTAGAACAAGAAATTCAGATTTTATCAGAACAGCACCAGTAATTGTGTTCGTTACACCAACAGCTACCATGGCATGCATCTGTACAAACCTTTCAGGCAGTTGTCCACAGCTGGTCATGAATAAAAAGGCATATAAATTTTTCTCTTCTTTTATTACAATGAAGTTTATAACAGTACAGAAAAGTCACATGACCTTAGTGGGTCAGTTTACTTAAACCCTGAAACAGGAGGAACTCTAAATACATTAAATATTGTTACAAGTTCAGACTTAAATGTACAAGTAGTTGGGAACAGTTACAGCCCTCACCAAACTATGTTGGGGACATGAAGTCCAACAGCACTTGAAGTGCTGTGAAGGCATCATTTCACAAATAGCAACATAATGTCACAGAACTTGCCTTTAAGGTGGTATGTTCATGTAATTCCAGCGCCTTCACAATTTAACGAACCATATTTACTATACTTCACTTCTAAAAACCTAGATGAAACATGAAAAAGAAGCCATACAGTATAAATTGCAACATCAGGAAAGGTTCCTGTTATTATTCCAAATAATTTTTCCCATGTAAAATAAGAATGTCCAATAGCTCCTTGCATGTGGGAAGATACTTATTTTTTTAAAGTCACAATGAAGCCTTAATTGACGGAAGCTCAGCTATATTAACAGCACAAGATGAGAAAAGGTTTAATCTCCAAACCTATTAGAGCGTGTGTAGTAGCATCAGTAGCGGCCACCTTGCGACATTACAGGAGGTCTCATTCCCATTGGAGGTCGAGGAGGTCCACTTTGGTAAGGGGGCACCATCGGAGGTCCCTGACCGTATGGAGGCATCGCTCCAGGAAGATATCCTGGCATGCCCTGGTGATGAGCACCATACTGACCTATAAACAGAACATTTAAGATGGAAAGAAAAATATTTTTTTTTTTTAAATAATGGGCAGAAGTTACATTTTGTGAAAAGCTTCACTCCCCTGCCAGTATATGCCACAAGCTTTAAAAGAAGTTTATAGTAAAGACAAATCTTTTCAATAAAAGCAAGCTGGGAAACTTATGATTACCATGAGGTGGCATGGGAGGTCTCATTCCTTGTTGTTGCGGAGGAATTCCTGGCTGTGGTGGCATCATACCTCCAATTGGTCCAACTGGTGGATTACCCAGGGAAGCTTGTCCTGGTCGAGGAAGATTGCGCTGATACTTAGGCAACTGTGCCCTTCTCTCTTCCTAAAACCAGGAACAGACAACCAGAACACGTTGTAAGACTAAAACTCACCAAAAGTAAAGTAAATGAAATGAAATGAAAGTGTAACAGAGTAGACTACAGTACTGAACTATTTCAATTACAAGTTCAAAGACTGCTACTAGTAACATCACACAGTAGCGCGTGGATTTTTTCCCCTTCCTTCAAAGCTACTGTACTAACACCTGCCAATCTAGGATTTTGCACACAACACACATTCTCCTCCCTCCCTCCCTCAGCTAAAGAAAGCCTTTTCCTCATAACAAGCTGAGATAAACCAGCCAAAACCAAATCTAAATATGTGAACTGAAATTAAGGTTTATTTCTTTTATCCATAAATTCCCTATTTCTCACTTCTGTAATAGCACCAAGACCACTTCAAACTGTTAAGTCTTTTGTCCTACACTCAGCAGCTGTATCTATCTAACTTCAAGCTTAAGTTACACACAGAAAAAATCCAAATTGTATTTTGGGTTGAGTAATTTCCCTATCACCAACAAAAATAAAGCTTAGATCTGCAGCAAGATCATTGCAATATGCCAGTCATCACTTTGCAACCAAAGAAGCTTTCTCGATGCATGGTTCTGTCATGTTAATTCTGTAGTTTGCACTCCCACCATTATTAAAATACGTATAACACAGAGCACAGAAGAAATTCAATTTGATCAGTCCTATCAGCATAAATTGCATTTTTCAGTAAGACAATGAAAGTATTTTAACTTACCAGTGATATATCCTCATCTGGATGGATCAACTTACTGGTTGCACTGGTGGTTGTGAGAGTAGCAGGCTTACTTGTTATAGATGTAGCTGGTTTAGCTGCAGTACTGTTTGTCGTGCTAGTGGTTGAGGCTGTAGACTGTGTGTAAGCAGGGAATGTAGGTTTTGGGGGTTCTGTTGTTGTTGCAGGTGTAGAATTCAAAGGTTTGAAATCAGTACCAACTGGACCTGGAACAGCTGCTGCAGCCTGTGAAACACAGATAGATCAATATTTATTTCCCAAAGCATAACAAAACTTAAATGATGTCTGTTAGATCTCTGAAACCTTCCAGTGAGATATATAATTAAAACAAGCTTGACAAAAGTAAACTTCAGCCTTATCACACACTAGAGCAACTGAAAACAAGACAAAATAAAACCCAGCATATACACATACACACACACACAGACACACTGTAAAGTTTAAAATTTGCAGGTCAAAAGCCACAACTATATAAAAGGAAAAACAACAACAAAAGAAAATCCCCAACTATCAAAATTTTAATCTCAAATACTAAGTTTGGTAAATGTCTAAATCTTTCCTGAATCTCTTAAAAGAGCTTGTAAATAAAAATTCATTGTTGTCTTACTAAATTATTAGCATACTTTAGCAACCATTAGTTTAGAGTACAGCTCAAAGTGTTAGTATTCATTAAAATTAGGTATTTAAGAAATGTTTTAATTAAATACTTAAGAAAGCTCTATTGTGTCGGGGTTTTTGTTTTAAGCGTTCTCTCTATAAAAACATTCCAATATTTTCACAAAGTACTATGTCTCTCTACAGATCTTTAATCTCAGTTGTGAATGATGAATCAACTGAAGGCAGGTATGAGGTCCACTACAGACTCCAGCATCTCACCTTTCCTACTTTTTTCTCAGATTAAAACTGTTAAGATGAGGAAAGTTTGCCTTACCAGGCTTTCTCTGAAGATGTAACAATCTCCAAAGCAAGCTTTAGTTATGCGAGAATGCTTTTGTTTCTAGTTGCTGTACATTTACAATTATCTGAACTTCCCATCAAAACAAAGTCTTTCAATCTTTTACACATAATGCAAATTTGAAAATTCCCTACATTATAATGTACCATAGTAAACAACAAACTAAAAAGCCTTCACCATGCATCAAGCTAACCACTGCCCACTAAAATGCATTTAACTGCTTTCATGCTTTTTTAACCCTTTAGAACCAGGATGTAACATTTCGTTCTTTCACACTAGGAAGAATTGGGCACTTTGACATGCTGCAACTCACAATCAAGGACTCTGTAGTTTTACCAGCTAAACATAACCAGGAATATTAACAGAAATTATCTGAAGATGTTTAGTCAATTTTAGATTTACAGAACGGTCCAAAGGGTTAAGTTGCAAAGCAATTTGTTTTTAACTGTGACTTCCTGCGTACTTGTGCTGTGCTAGGAAACAGAGCGTTAGAAGGTGCTGACAGACTTTCTGAATTGGAGGAAGCTGCACTTGAGCTTGTGACAGGTGTCCCCATCTGTAGCATAAAAGAAAGGAAACAGTGAAAAGTCTCCAAACAAATGGGTGGAAAGTATCCAGATGAAAGGATTTCTTATGCTAAGTCTTTTCTTATGAAAGGACTGTGTTTTTGTAAACAAGTATCTTCCCTGTAGAAGTCCAAAATACACATAGTACACTATGAAGCTTTCTGCAACATACTTGAAAGCAAGGAAAAACTTCAGGACTTACACAAAGCAAGTGCCATCAGAGGGTAAAGATCATAAGCCACTACCAATTCCCCAATTCCCTCCCCAAAAGATTTAAATGGATTTTTACTACCCTAATATTACTCCTAAACTTTTTAAAGTAAAAAGATTTCCTAATTCAGGCAATGTTTAACCAGTTCAACAAAACTACAGAATAAATTAGTCCATCTATCAATAGAGAGCCCGTTATGAAAAGAACAGGGGAGAGCAAGTAATGTCAATATTTATACGTTGGAAATTTTACATAAAGTTCTACGCAATCAGATTCCTGTAGCTGACGAGCATCCCTTCACCCACTCAAAAGAACCCTTATAAACAACAAACCAAAGGGATTACAGAACGATGTGTTTTGCCTACTCCTTTCTTCCCCACATGCTTACAGAACTTTTCTGGTTTCACAGCTATTATAAGATAAACAAAAGAATCTTTTAAAATTCATTCAAGCACTACACTGAATTAAACTCAAGAATCAACACAAGCAAGAAACTTAACCAGTAATTTCTCAGGCCTCCTCAAGAATAAAGAATAGACACTGTTGACACAGTGGCAATTTGAAGAATGTAACAATAGATTCCAGGCTACAAGATACCTTACCTGTCCCGCACTTGGGAAGAGCGGTTTAGTAACTGGAGGCTGGGGGGTAGGTGCCGATGCAGCAGGAGCTGGAGGTCTGTTAAGAATGCCCGGTGCTGTAACAGGCTGTGCTTGTGTCATTGGAGGCATCCCAGGACGAGGCCCAACAGGTGGTGGCATACCTACAAAATCACAAAGAACCAATGAATTAGGCTGAAGGAAGTAAAAATACTCCTTTAGAGGAATCTGTTCGCAGTGTTCCTTAGAACAAAGTTTCCCTCAAGGAAGATGTATTTTTAAGGCAACAGTAAAATAAAAAAAGAACAAACTGTAATGCCAGCAGTCACCAATAAATGTCCATGCATAGACAGTAACCTCAAACACTTCAGAGCAATACTGAATTAAGTTGTTTTCTACTAGAGCTTCAGTGAAGTCTATGCTCTCAGTAAATCAGTGCAATTAATGCAGTAACTGTTTCCAACACACTGCACCTGTGCTGCCAAATGCACGGATAAGACTGTAACAAAATCTAAAAGATGCAGCCACTGTGAATGGTGTAAGAACTTTGACCAAAACACAGACCAGCTTTGCTGTGGGTCTTTAGCACAGTGGAATAGTGACACAAGGCAACTTTTTGTAACCCTTCATCCCAACACATGCACTTCATTCACGCATGGCTCTCGGAGAGGTTCAGAGATGGGAAGTTAACAGCTCACAAGGGGTTCCATCATATTACTGTGCAGCAGAACTAGGCTGTAACTGTCCTACTGACTTGCCTCCTCCTCCAGCAAGAAATGTGGGCAAACAAGCAAATCTCAAGCCATCACAGCAAAGCTGCTGGACAGGTGGGAGACCCTCAGAACTTAAAGCTGCTTAAGAGCTGCAAAAGCTCAAGAAACATCTCATCTAGCTACAGTAGAGACCAAAATTCCAGTTAGTTTCGTCACACAGCAGGTTCATTACTTGGGTATATCACCAATACTATTTCTCATTTCCCACAACATCTTCAATTACTACAATTTTCCAGCTGCAGCCACAGACATTAAAAAAGGGGTGAAGAAAGACCACGCAACCCAAAAGCTAGGCAAAGTGCAATAGGAAAACTATATTCTATTTTTTAACCTTTACAGTGGTACAAAAAGCAAATCATTATCTATTTACAAATCAAAAATAAGTCAACCTCTTCACCTGTGCACGAGTGGCTTTTGTGACAATCAATCCACACCAAAGTAGTGGCATAAGTCCGTATACTCTTTACACAAATTCTAAATCTCAGTGGAAATAAATATAATTTAGCTCTCACCATAGTATGAGCTCAACAACACTGACCTACCTGGTGGCATACCAGGCATAAGAGGTGGTATTCCTGGCCCAGGAGGCATCATTCCACCCATTGGCATCATCCTATTAAACAGAAAATGAGGACTGGTATGAACACTCATGATAAACTCTTAGGGACAACTGGCACATACCTGTATTAGATAAAAAAATATGATAATTAATTTCAAGAAGCTCTCGACAGAGGCAATTCAAAACCAGCTGACTCCACAATTAGAAAAGTTTTTCCACAAGAGGCAAAAAAACCCAACAAAATACCAACACCCACACCAAGAAAACCCCCAAACACTTTTTATCTGAACACTAACTCCTCAAGCTTTCACTTCCACTATGATCAGATTTCCAGAACTGGTGTCTCTCTTGAAATCTATTTCAGGCTACTACTTCCAGCAGTGTTCGAAGAACCTGATTTTCATACACTCAGAAAATTGGAAAGTAGAAAAAATAACTAACGCTAATTGCACTAAAGCTGTTCTATATCTGCAATTACTCCTTTCTGACACCACAAGTCTATTTGTGGTCACAGCACCCTCATACTATTTTATCATACTCTCCTTCCTCTAGTGAACTACAGACAACCCAAATCTGTATAACTATCCACAAAATACTGATAAAAGCAGAGTAGAGATCACAAGATCAGTAATCTTCTGGAGTTTCAATTACAAAAATATTCCCTATGTTAAAGGAAAGAAAAGTGAGATTTACATTTTTTTTTTCTTTTAAGGAGAAGTCCTTACTATGGCATATTTTTCCTTCATATAAACAGGTTAGGGTTTTTTAATTTTTTTCCTTGATAATGATACTTGGAGAAAAAAAGACATGATTTTTTAATTCAAAGTCTGTTAAAACAACATTTATGTCTCAGAAGAGAACAACTTTTCAACTCAATGAGCTTTAAAACTTAAAGGCAAAGTTCCTGCAGTATGTCCTACAGTGTAAAAGATCGAGCAAATGAAACTGTACTCTGGTTCAAGAGAGGCTGCTAAGTCCCTAAGGGTCTACTTAATTATTATTTTATAGAATGCATTTCTCATAACATATGGTTCTGCAATATTCATTTAGAAAAAGCATAAAAACTTCATATATCATACAATAACATAACCTAGCGACATTTTCCCCAAATTCTTAGGCAATATTCAGAAGTTTTCAGCAAAACAATTTCAAGCTTATCAAAAACATGACATAAAATGGCATAATGAATGTACCTAGAATTACATTAATGAGATGCTTACATGTTTCCACCACAAAATGACTGCATGTATTTTCTCTGTTGAAGTAATCTGTGAAAATTTATGACAAAATCAAAAATCTAACTGTGATTTTCCAAATACATTGTGATAGGGTACGGTGTCAACCCCAAACAAGCATAAAAACCAACACATTACTTTTGCCCAAAATACAAGAAAAATTTAAACTATCTAGTATTTTTTTCCTGTTACGTTGATGACTGATAACCAGATGCATAACACATGTGCAACATACAAAGGAACAGTGGTTTGCAGAAGGCTCTAAACCAACACAACAAAACTTTATAAATTATTATACTACTACTCAGTAAAGTTAGGAGAAAGGCAACATACTTCATACATAAACTCACAGATTGGCCATATTTCTAATGTTGGTTTACAGCCATCCAGTTCTTTGGTTAGTCTTAATATTAAGACTATTAACATTTCTCTAATCAGCTTTACTTTTTCTGTGACAGTTTAAAACGCCCAGTATGAATGTGTGACATTAAGTCTTTCTTGCTACTCACCCAGGAGGCATTCCAGGCATAACGGGAGGCATTCCAGGCATCATAGGCGGAACACCTGCCATTAACGGTGGTATACCTTAGAAAAAAAAAAAAAAAAAAAAATTCAAAACAACTCTGACAATGTAGTTGCTAACAAATATCATCTAATAAAATGAGACTGGACAAACGCTTTACAGGGAGCTCTAAATATTTGAAATATTTATGGGTTTTGAAATAACACTGCTTACAAACAACACAATATAAAAGGTAATTTGCAGATCCGACTTAGATTCATTGTTCTCAGTCTTTCAAGACCATACATTTTCTTAATAGTCTCCCAGGACCATGCCTTATCATTACAGAAAATAGAATGAGACCAGTTTTTCGCTCACTGTCACTGAGCAACATTTTTCCCTCCATGTATTTGTGGCCTGTGTATAACGTGCCTGTTCTGTCAGCACTCTCTAGATACATGGCAGCCTTTCTGCTCTGTTTGCAAAATCTTGTAACAAAATACCACAAATATCATTGGTAACTTAAGTTTAAAGCACTAATCTGTCTTACCACCCTATTAACATTCCTTCAATCTAGGCGCAAGCATTATTAATCTACTTCACAAAGGAAGATGTGTGCACACAAAGAATGGTGGAAAGAAAAAAAAAAAAGTGAAGGAACTGCTTCTGTGCACCTTACAAAACTATTTTGTGACCTCTAACACTCTGTATCAGAAAGGGCAGATTACCCCAGGATAAAAGCAGCAATCTGTATTTCTACTCAGCTTTTCAGTAACTAGCTTAAAACACCATCTCACCTGGAGGCATCCCTGGTGCACCTGGCACAGGAGGCAAACCTGGTTGCGCCATCGGGGGAATATACCCCTGCTGTGGTTGAACTTGCTGCGGTTGAAATGAAGTTGAAGCCGCAGATTCATCATCTTCATACTCATCGGAATCATCCTGTTGTTTCTTTTTCTGGCTTTCTGCTGGAGAGTATAATGCATATGGTCAAACTGAAGACAAACTGTATTTTATGAAATTAATTTTATCTGGAGTATTCTAGCTGGAATGAAAATAATAGAATTCAGATCTTATCACTGTTCAAAAACTCACAGAATTATAAAGAAAAAAAAACTATGTGAGCCTACCTATACATACAAGTAATAAAGGGAAGGAAAGTGACTCATATTGTAATGACCCTCAACATAAACAGGGGTCCTGTCAGTCTCATGCGGTTCAGAATAAACCAAAGCTGTTCAAAGGTATACTTAAACAGCAAAGAAAACTAAGTACTTGGGCATCATCAGGCTTGTATCATCCCTGGACTTTCCTCCCCTTACCCTCAAAAATAAAATCACCATTCCCATATTCATTAGGTAATTGTAGCTGTACTGGCACGCAGCTACTTCTGAACACAAAAATATCTCATGCTTCTATACGACTGGCAAACGTCTAAAGTTGCAGTTCGAGAACGCACTAAACCCAACCCGTAACTCTTCTGAGAGGCAAGAACTGTATCACACAGCTTAGTATCAGTAAGAAACAGAGAAGGCAAGTAACAGATAACTAGTGAGATTACACTTTACCCTGAGTTTTTTGTTCAAGTAACCTCCTCCGTTCCTCCATATCTTTTTCTGGAATGCCCTCCATGCCATAGATTTCCAGTTCAATGTCTGTTCTTCCAGGAATAGCATTTGGAACAGCATCTATTGTTTCTTTATGTACCTAAAGAGAGGAAAAAAAAAAAAAAAAAAAGGAATCCTCCTGACCACAACTCAGGTTAGATTCTACATGTTCTTCAGCCAGTTTCAAGATACAAAAGGAAAAGCCTTAATGGGCTTAATGGGAAGAATCTCCCATCTCCCTAGCCAAGTACGTTCTTGATATCTGCTTCCTAATAACTGTTAACAACTATTAGCTTCTAAAACCAGTTCGTATAAATTTGTTTTCTGAACACCAAGACAACACAATTCCTTCACTCCTCCTACATCCCAAATACGATGGCAGAGATCTCTACTGCATACTCTCCGTGTAACTGCTGACACAGCAGGACTCCTGTTCTGGAAACAGACCACTGCTGTCTTGTCCTCATCAGTTTTAATTTAAGACTCTGGGACCCCCACCTTTTTAAGTTCACTATTAATTCCAATTTTAGATACAGATAAGAAAAGCTTATATAAGTCTAAAACTTCTTACCTGCATGCAATGTATAGCTAATCCAGGTCCTGTATACAGCTTCTTATGACATATATGGCATTTAAAGTGCTTTGCTTTTTGATGCTGTATAAGAATTTTTTCATCATCAAAATCCCTGTTACAATACCTATTGAAGACTGTTAAGGAAACATTTAATCCTGAAACTGGCCTTCTATATAACACTAAGCTAATGAACATTATTGTGATTTTTCCTAAAGCAATAACAAAAAAAAAAAAAAAAGCATAGGAAGCATTTCTGAGCTTTCAAAGCCTAACAAATATTTCATGGATGTCTGAAATCAAATCTCTCCCTCATACCACCCAGCATTTCCCTCTTCAGATAGGTACATGGTCTTGCAAACTAGCAAGATGCGTGCATGAAATCAGAATCATCACTCGATGCCATGTTCTTTGACATTTGCTTTTCAAGTCCTAGTTATTTCTAAGTGGACTCATTCCTCCTTTGCATATGTGTAGATTAAAATAAAGTTGCTAAAGCAGTAAAGGAGAAATAGACTTGAAATCCACAAAAGGGAAGTGATGCTCAATACTTAAAGTGCCTATTTAAAACAAGTATCAGTACTTAACGTTTACAAAACAGAACAAAGATTTCAATTCAAAACTCCTTTCCTTTTTCAGTCATCCAGCTATCAATTCTTATGACATTGCATGATTCACTGCAGTCATTAAAGAATTCTCTGGTTTTAAACAGAAACATTCTAAGCAAAGAACTTTCTGGACATCTATGTGACAGAAGAGGCAGACTACAATTTTCTTTCTGTAGGTCACCATATTTCAGCAAACACTCCACATATCTTCCTAAACGAGACAAATACACCTTTGTTATTTATTAGTTATTCTTTGTTAATACGCGCCCCTCACTTCCATCAAAACTTAAAATAGACCAATACCTAAAATAGAAGTACAGATGCCTTCCAATATAAAACAGTAAAAGATCTCAGAGCAGCTTATAAATTAAACAATTTTAGATGGGGCAGAAATATTTCAGAGAAAAGGCAGGTCTGGAATCACCCCCAACAAAAAAAACAGATTGCGAAGGAATGATCTAAGAAAAATCCACCAGTATTTCTGGATATTGAAAAATTGTACGCGATTTCGATACAGCAATTACAATTTGAAAGGCTATCCCCCACCCAAAAGAAAAAGAAAAGAGTTTTCAAGAGGTCAATTTCAACCATATCTGCCCAACTTCTTGAATAACTCTATTTATCAGAGGCAGGGTGTTCTTCCGTTGACATCCTACCCTCCGGGGCATAAAAATCGTTCTCCATTTTCCCCGTGATCTCGGCAAACCCGCCGGGTCTCGCCACAGGAGCGCCAGGGACAGCCGGACAGAGATGCTGCGGCCTGCCCTGGCTGTACGGACCGGACGTGAGACCGAGGAGGCCTCAAGCGAGCCAGGCGGGAGCGGGCGGAGTAGGCCGCAAGGTGGGGGGGGGGGGGGGGGGGGGGGGGCAGAGGAAGGGCACAGACCAGGCCCTATCTCCTCGCTGAGGGGCACAGAAATGGAACAAGACCAAACATGGAGCCAAACCGTAACGCGTGAAGGAGAAAAGAGCCCCGTCCCAGGAGGGCGAGGAGCCAGCCAGAGAATTGGACAAGGCAGGGCAGAGAGACCTGACCGGGCCAGGCCGCTCCCCTCCCCCCGCAACTCCCCACACCCGCCTCGTCCCACACAGAAGGATACCAGCACCAAGGCTTCAGCTGCTTCTTCTTCTTACGGCCCATAGCGGCGGTGTCCCCGACCTACACAGAAATAAAAAAGCCGAGTTCTTCCCTTCCGAGCCGCGACGCCCAAACCAGCCTCTCCGCCGAGGTGAGCGAGGCAGGCACAAAATGGCCGCCACAGCCCCTCCTGGCACCACCGCCTCCGAGCTCCCAGCCTGCACCGCGGCGGCAGAGAGCGGGGAAGGGGCTGTCCACGTGACGGTCTCGCGGCAGCGTGCCCGCCTCTTACGCCGCGTCTCGCGCGGGTGCCCGCCGCCATTTCGTTGCAGGCAGCGCGGGCGCTCGGGGTGGGTTGGGCTGCCTGGTTGCGTTTCCTGTCTCCGTGTGTAATGCCAAGGAGAAACTGTTATTTTTCCTTGTGAAATCCGACTGAGCAAGAAGCCGGTATCTCCTAAGCAGACCGCTCTGTGCAGTGTTTTGGTGCTGGTTATATGCGTCTGTGTAGCCGGCTCGCGGTGGGGAGTCCGGCCCTCCAGCAACACTAAAACTGACTGGAATGCGTTGAGCCTTCACCCCCAGAGCCTCCCGTGCCCAGCCGGGGCCGGTCCCCCTGGTGCATCCCAGCCGGTGGTGGTCCTGCGTTGCAGCCCCGAGCGTCCCTGCGGCTCCTGCTCCCTGCAGCAGCCCTGCCGCAGGCCGGGGTGCGAGCCGGCCCGCAGGGCTTGTCCGCGGGAGCTGCGCGCTGAGCTAGCGAATGTGCTGCTTTAACAGACAAGTATTTTGGAAGCAGAGGCTTTTTAAAAACAGGCAACACAGCTAATCTTGTCAAATGTGATTTGAGCTGGTCCTGCCATTAAGTGAACAGCTTTTGAAGGATTATCTGTACTGATACACTGATACATTGCATTTTTCAGTAATAAACAGAAGAGTTGCAGCAACAGCTATTTCAGCTTTGTGCGGTACAGCTCTAGTTCGGCTGAGGACACGGCCTATCGCCTCCCGAGCGGTTCAAGCCCTAGAGAGCTGCGTGGCCGTCAACGCCGCGTCAACCCCTCCTCCTCCCCTCTGCCGGGGCCAGGCGCGGCCTGCGACAAGCTGTAGCGCAGCCCCCGCCGCACGCCCGCCCTTCCGCCGCCCTCCTCTGCCTCCGGGGCGGGGAGCGGCAAGCGCGGGACCCGGAGCGGGCGAGGCGCGGCCCGGGCGGCGGCAGGGAACCGCGTTCCCCGCGGCACAGGCGGCGGCTTGGGCCGAGATGCTGCCGGCGCTGCCGGACGGCGACGAGCGGGAGCTGGAGAGCAGCGAGGAGGGCGGCGGCGCGGGCGAGGAGCGGCGGGCGGAGCGGCACGGCAGCACCTACCACGGCCTCTACGGCTACCGGAGCTGCAGGTGACGGGGCCGCTTGCCGGGGCCTGGCTGGGCGGGTGCGCGCTGGGTCCGCTCCGCGGGGGGGCCGTTTCCAGGCCTTGTCAGTTCCAGCTGCTTGAATTCGCTTTATTTTGTGTCCTCTCTCTCCCCGAAGAGATTTTTTTTTTTTTTTTTTTGTCCCATAATGTCCTGATTTAAAATGCCCTCAGACCATACCTTTCCCGGTTGCAGTCCCTTTTCCCTGTTCCGTCTGTTACGGCTGTAAAATCGATGCTAAGAGTGGCTCGTTTTTCAGATCCTCACAGCAGGGAGCAGACAGCGGGGATGGCAGTCCCAGCAGCGCGGCAGAGACACCCTCCAGCGAAGACTTCAGGTAAAGCCAATCTGCAGAAGAGCATAATTCCCTTAACACCCCGTTTTGAAGTCTTTGCCATATTGCTGTTAGGTGACTGGTAAGCAAGTCCACTGAAGTCCCTTCGAAGCAGAAACCTCTGTGAAAGCGTACTAAAGTCCTGTGGGTGCTTTTTCTGGCATACCTACAGAATGGACACAACTACAGTGCTCAAATAATGTATTAAACATAATCTATCGTATTTGAGTTTGAACTGTTTTCTTTGCTACTAATACTTGACATTTCTGTATTGACCTAGATCTTCATGTAGATAGTAGATAATTAAAATTTATTAAGCAATTTTAAATTGACATCTTGTCTTTCCACAAGCTCTGTAATGGAGTTGTTGCTCTGTGTTACAAGTAGGGAAGCATAGGAACAAAGAGGGCCAGTGATTTGTTCATAGCTGCTGAGGAGTTCAGCATCAGCTGACACCGCAACTCCATACTTCTGGTCCAGTGGGGAAACCACCGGCTGCATTTCTGATGGGCCAGAAGTCACAGAGTGAGTTAGCTGTAAGCCAGAGAGAGATCACAGTGATCCCCCTTCTAGAAGCGGGTGGTTCTGCACTTGTTCAGAGAACCAAAACAGATTTGCTTTCTGCTTAAGATTTCTTCTTGTTTTTTTAAAGCCTCTCCTTGCTGGACACTAACTTACCAGCTGAAGCGGAGACTGAATTGCGCAGTTTCATCGCTAAGCGCCTTACTAAAGGAGCCATGTTTGAAGGAATGGGGAATGTAGCATCAGTGGGGCTGAGGTAAATTTAAAAAATTATTTGTGAATCAGAAACTGTAAGAAACATTGGCAGCATTGCATATCTTGCCATCTGCTGCTGCACTTATGTTGAATCCTGATTCCATATTCTCAGTCTATTGCTGCTGTTAATAACAGCTTTTCGCAATAGCACTTTCCTCTTTTTCAAGGTAGCTCGGAGAAAAATATTTTAGTAAATAAGTTACTGCTTGAATACTTAAAAAATACTACAAGTGTTTATGGCTGTTTCCTTTTAAACTATTCTGATCATACCACAGAGGAAAAAAGAGGTCTAAGAGCTCTATATATGACCATAGCAGCCACCAGTGCTAGCAGGTGAAAATTATTTACAGAAATCATGTATGTCTGCTTTTTGTATTTATTTATTGTGATGTATCTGTAACAAAATAATTCTTTTTTTTTTTTTTTCCTGTGTAGCATACCAGAATATAAAGTTGGTTGTTATTATTGTCGTTTCCAACAAGAAAATCTTCTAGAACTGGCAGCACTGGAATCAGACATCAATGCTCCAGAATATGTGGTTTGTTTCTTGGGTGGCTCAGAGAAAGGTCTGGAACTATATCCTTACCTTTAACTTTCTTTATCTATGTGGAGAGGGAGATGATGTAAAAAATATGTTCTCATTTTGTCTGTTTCCTACTTGAAATCAGCCCAGTTTTGCACACCTCCCATAACTGAGAATGTCAGCAACAGCCTTATTCTGAAAGAGAAAAATGCAGGTCTTAACTGATGCATCTTGTTTTCCTTAAGAAGATACTTTCAGACTTGAGCTGGACAAATACATTCAAAGTTTGAAGATAAACCTTGCTTTGGAGGTAAGGCCTAAGGTTTGGGGTTTTTTTGTTTTTTTTTTTTGTTAAGAGGTAAAAATTATTATTTATGCATATTAATTACAAAGACAATCTGGAAGATTTAGTCTGTAGAGACAAAATAGGTGTTTTAAGTACTAGTATGAAACACTGCGAGAGATACTTGATTCACTGTAGTGACAGTGAATATCTGAAGTGCTATCAACCACACAAGTCAAAAGGGAAAAAAAAAGGGGGAGCATACTTTTTTGTGCCACTCTTAGATCTCTTAAAGGTTATTTAGATTCAGAAAGAAGAATGACTAATACAATGTAATGGTCTACAGCAAAGTTATTGATGTCGACCTACATTCTTATAACTTCTTAAGAAAGGATTTTTAGTGGGTTTTTGGTCACAATTTTTCTAATGGATACTATGCATTTTAAGTCTCTGCCTCGTCCCATCTGCTGTTGCCTGGTCTTTGCATTTTAAGAAATAGACAGAGCTGTATTATGATAGTACATACTGAGCAAAGTCTTTCATTAGTGATATTCCACATAAGTGTGGCTTTAAATGTCAAACTCATTATTTTAGTGTACTGTGGTTTGACATTAAGAAGGATCTGACATCCAAATACCTTAGGTTGAATAGGTTATTAATAGGCTTCTATTTGTGTAGAAATCTGATTTGTAGTTAACATTTTGATGTTTCAACTTGTTACAGCAAAAAAACCTGGAGACCTATGTTAACCCCTACTTAAGAAGCTGGTTTGAGAATGCCATATGCCCTATTCAGAGAGTAGTACAGCTTTTCCAGGAGAAGCTCGCCTTTTTGTTACATGCTGTAAGTGTATTTCAAACTGGATAACTAAAAAAGGTTCAGAAGAAATCTCAGTGACTCCGACGTGTTGAAAATGTTTCTTACATTTGCTTTCCCAACCAGGAGTAAATGAGGAAAAGCTTTTTTCTTCTTCTTTTTTTTTTAATTTAGGACATCAGGACAAGTATTTTTTCCCTGCTTTGTTGCTAAGAAAGCACATAGCAATTTCTTCTATCAATTTTTATTATTAACTACTATAGTTACATAGTAGTGTCCAACTTGAAATTAGAATGAGAACATTAGAAACAGCGTGAGAAAGCTGTCCCTGCTGTAACTCCTTTGAACCAAAAGGGATGTTATATTGCATATGTGCCTCATGTAATTCACTAGAAACAGAAGAGACATTTGTCCTAGCTCTAGTCTCTGAGTTTGATGAGGCTTTGGATGGAATAGCTGATGGTGTATAATAACTACTGTATTTCTTCTGAATGCAAAACCAGCTGCAATGACTATAATATGGAGCATTTCCTTAGTTTCTACTCTTTCTCTGAAAAGAACAATTTTTAAAGCAGCACATTATGTATTTATTGCTAGTAACTGCAATATAGCAACGGTAGTATCAAGGTTGCATCTAGCTTTTTTCTCTTTTTTTGGTTTGTTTTAAGGCTTTGAGTTACACTCCCATGGAAGTGAAAAATGCAGATGAAAGAACAGAAAAAGATATTAGCAGGTAAAGATACTTTGAGACCAAGGAACCTGTGAGTAACTTAGCTTTTGTGTATGACACCCTCCTGTTCTTGCTGTTCAGGAATTGTAAAGAAACAAGCAGTTCACAAGAGTTTTCTGTCTCAGGTTTCTGGCAGCTGCCAGCCTCCAAGGGCTTGTTCAGGAAGGAACAATGACCTCCTTGTGTATTGCCATGACTGAGGAGCAGCACAAGTCAGTGATTATAGACTGTAGTGGACCTCAGCCCCAGTTGCATAATGCAGGTGAGATTACAGCTGCGAATACTTCATGTTACCCACTTGTACCCTCAGCTGCTGAGAGCTGTGGCCACTAGAGGTAGTTGAGGATATTTAGAAGCTCATAGGTTCATGCTCAGAAAGTTTGGATTCTGGCTGGAAACTACAACACTTGTTTTCCTCTGAAGTAGCAGAGTAGTTTGTTTTACCAGACACGCTGGAACTCTGGTTTGAAATGGTTCATAATAAAATCCACAGTACGTTTTTTTATGGACCATGAAACTACAACTTGTATGCTGCAGGGAAGCTGCAAAACTTCCCACCCCCCCGACCCCGGGCCCTCATGTTGTATTTTTTATTAATGTTATGAAAAGAGATTGAACAATCAGAACAGGATTTCATACAATCACTGTAGCTATATTTGCTTTCTTTTCCACATGTATTATTTTTCTTAAGACTTATTTCCTGGCCCGGGTATACTATTACCAGTCGTTATGTGAGAGTGATTAAACCAGGTGAATGCAGATATGTATTGATGTTGAGCTCATTTACTTTTTCTCATCTATTCTCCATGTTCCTGAACACATAACAGGAAGCAACAGATTCTGTGAGGACTGGATGCGTGCTTTTGTGAATGGTGCTGAAGGTGGAAATCCATTTCTCTTCCAGCAAATTTTGGAAAACTTTAAATTGAAGGTACCTGTTCATATATCTTAAAGACTTGGAGAAAACATTAGGGTTACTGAGGGAGTGAGTACTTTGCTGCAAAAAAAAAGTTTTAGGTTACTTATGATGTCTATACAGACTGATTAACTCTGAAGTTTAAGTTGAGGACTCGATTACTGTAGTTGACAAGACCAGAATATAAAGTAGCGTGAAAGTTTCTTCAATGAATACTCCAAAGCATCTTCTCATATTTAAAATAAAACTCACTTTTAAAAAAAAATTAAAATACTGGGTATTTGAGCTGTGCACACACAGCGTCATGTAATTGGATAACATGGTTCACTAGCTAGCGCTTCCTAGGTGATCTGTCATAACAGGAGAACTCTTGAGTTTATGGGTTATCAAGTTGTAGCATCCACACGTTTTGCATCGTCACAATATCAGTAGTAATATGCATCAATGACAGTACTCAGTTCTTACGTTAACTCTTGTGTAGTAATATAAAATTCCTATTGGAAATGCTTTTGCTTCTCCTGCTATTCTTCTTTCACTTTTCCACATGACAGTATGTTTTCTTTCCATGTAGAAGGATAAGAAAATGCTCTGTGACTCTTTTCGCAGGCTATACAAGACATTAACAACCTGAAGAGGTTTATCCGCCAGGCTGAAATGAACCACTACGCCTTGTTCAAGTGTTACATGTTTCTAAAGAATTGTGGCAGTGGAGACATCCTTTTGAAGATTGTTAAAGTAGAACACGCAGAAATGCCAGAAGCCAGAAATGTAGTGACTGTCCTTGAGGAATTCATGAGAGAAACATCAGTGGCTTAAAATTATCTTAACTATTCTGTACTCGTTTGAGGGTATTGTATAAATCATTAATTTCTTCTGTGCAACTTAGTTTCACTATTGCAGGATTTTTAATTTTTATTTAGAAGTATTACCCAAAACAAACCTAAGTTGCAGTTTCATCCACCTCTTTTCTCTTTTTTAGAGAAAGCAGTATGAGCTTTTTTTATCTGTAAATATTGTATCATACAAACTCCTGCATAGTTTTCAGTGCTTACCAGATTCTCCAACTGACTTACTCCTTTTCTGAGGAAATCATGACATTTAAAACCAACCCGAATTTCTTACCTGGTAAGCATTTCAGTGTTTTAAATATTTTAAATATATTTAAAATTATCATGTGTAATCACTAAGATCTGGTTACTTTTGTTTTAATATATAAAGAAGCACAAACATCTGGATAAATCATAGTAAATGAATTAATTATGTTTGTTTATATAAGAGAACATAGGTAACAAATCTGTAGCTAGTTTCCACATTCTACTTTCAAATTGGCAGTTTGTTCTTTTGGTACTAGATTAACAAGTTGTTAATTGGTATGAAACAAAACTGCCTTAAGACTGAACATAATTTTAGGAATCAGTTTGTACGCGCTTGTATGGATGCATACATACATTGGGCAGACATGTTAAATTCCCAGGCTATTTGATGAATCCCATTCTTCATTAGTTTGTGTTGTGATCAAGACGACTTCTATATTTAGTACCCATTTTGCGTAACTGTAAATAATTGTATGTTTTTTTCAGTCGTGGAGAATTAAACATGAAAATTTTACAGATTAAATATGAAGTTTAAATTAATAGAAACTTATTCAGGAATTCAAGTAAACTAAGTTCCCAAGTAAATTATTCAGACTTTAAACCATTGTATTTCAGCAATGAATTCTTACATTTAGACAGCAGAATACTTGAAGAAAATCTTTGGCTACAGCTTGAATCAAAACTCATGAGGCCTCTGAGTGACCACATAAACAAGGATTATTTCTGCAAACCTGATAAAAGCAAAACTCCCTGTTGCTTTCCTTTGCAGCAGAGGGTGTTTGAGTGCCTATCAGGGCATTTGAACACCTCTCCCTGAAAGAGTAACTGTAACAGTCTTACGTTTGGCTATTTGTTCTGCCAGTGATGTGTACTGGGATGATAAAAATTGAATGCTTTCTTGTGACGTCACCGTGTTGAACCTGTAATAAGGTTTACAATAAAACACATTCAAATCTGTAGTAGTGTGCCTACATTAAATTACAAATGAGTGTTGTCCTTGAGGTCCGCTTTTTAAAACCCTTTATTCACGCAATGCAAGAGCTGCTAGTATAATGTGCAGGAGTCTGCAGTGTCATCTTGACAGCAGAGGTAAGTAACATATACGGGCAGGTCACAGAAGAAAATAAAAAGTAGTTTGAAAGAAAACAAACCCCTTATTCTCTTATTGGCAGGAGCTCTGAGAAATAATGTTTTCCTTCAGAATATTTTATTAATGAGCAAGTAAAGCAGTGCTACTCAATAAGACGTCCCCCTGTGTTGCTCTTGTACATTGTTAACAAAGTTGGAGGACTGATGGTGTAGTATTTTGCTGACCACGAGGCAGGGCAGAGCTCAGTGCTCAAGAAAAAAAAAAAAAAAAAAAAAAAGTAGTTAAAGTAGATGGATGTCAAGAACAGGTAGCTGTGATTGGTAGGAGTGTAAGAAGCTGTGGCACTAGTCCTCTCCAGTTCCTTGTGCCTGCTGCTGGGTGGAGAGGGGCCAGGGGATTATGTGCTGGCCCTAATATTTCCAAAAAGCAGGTCAGTCCAAGGCATAGCAGTAATGGTGGTCATGAACTTTTTCTGAGATGCAACCACAATTGCATGCCTAGTCTTCATCCCTGGAAGTTTTCAAGAATAACTGGCTGAAGTGCTAAACAATCTGTATTTACCTCTTAGCTCAGGATGAAGCATACAAAAAGTCAGAAGATGCCGAGATGTGCACTTAATTTGCAAACGTGAAAGACTTTTACTGTAGTTTTAAGAGTCTGATTTAAAACCCTTTGGGGAAAAAAAAAAAAACCAAAACAAAAAAAAAAATCCCCAGCCAAAACAACAGAGAAATGAAACAAAACCCCCTAGAACACCCAAACCAAAAAACAACTAAATAAAAAAAATTCCCCAGGCTTATGTTAAGAATGCAAGTTTAGATTTAACTGCTGCAGACCTCTTGCAGTTTGAAAGATCAGAGTCTGGTTTGGTTTTTTGTGTTTCCCCCATCTTCACCTACAAGAGAAGTAGCACATAAAAGAACTAGTATTTCTCTTTCCAACACTTAGGAGCAATGCTTACTATACAGAATATGATTTGAGCTATGGGAATAAAATGATAATGAGTGTCATGAGGCTGAGTATCAAGTCTGCCAGCTTTTGGCTCCTTCTCTGTGACACATACGCTGGAACTGCCAATATTTCTGTCTTTCAGTTTGCCTTTCTAAAAAATTATTTTAGCCACCAAGAAGAATGTATGGTGCTAGCAAACAGTAACACTTCCTGTATTAACTGACAAAAAGTGACAAAACCCACCTTACCTTCTTGCTGAAAGTCCTTAACTAATGAATAAAGAGATTTAAGCGTCTTGAAAAGCTCGGTTGAGTGAAGAAAACTAGCAGCAAGAGCGAAGTCCCACCTAACGGCAGCAGTGATCTGCCTTCCCTTTGGAGGGACAGGAACTGCTGCTAGTTACATCTTAATTTCTTAAAGTTAAACTTTAACACAATGTTTCCCAAAAAAACAACAAAATATTTTTCAAAATAAGCCTCCTCCTCCCACATTGGTGGAAGGATTTTTATTTTAGTTACCTCAAAATAACTAAATCAGTTGGATGTCTGCTGCAGAACTTCCTGAGTATGTTGTTTCCACTATTGATTCAAGAGATGAGAATGTGTTGGCTCTGAGATTTTAAGACAATCAGTCCAGACTGATGTTAAAAGAGAAGAACTTTCCATCCCAATAAAAAAAAAAATTAAATAATCTAATGTACTTAGCTGTTAACTTCCCCATGGTTCTGAAGTCAGTACTGCACTAAAGTGTCATTTGTCAAATGGTGGGACAAGACTGGAATTCCAATACAAGTCCCAAGCCAGTTCTGCATCCTTGTTACACCTGATGGAGAAATAAAGCAGCAGTTCACTTTCGCCTTTATCTTTCAGACACTTTCAGAGACACAAAAATGAGTTATCAATATCATTATTAAAAGATTACATTGCAGAGCTCAAAACCAATTGCTCTTTTGTTAAATACTGTGCTAACTACGGACAAACTTACAAAACTGTCTTTGAAAGTTTTTTCTCTGTTTTTTTTTTTTGGCATGTGATGTAGAACAGCCCAATTTTATTTAAAAAAATAAACACCACCAAAAACCAGAAAACCAAAACACCCACCAACAAAGAAAATTTAATGGATTCTGCGCTCAAATAATATTGTTACAACAAAAATATACAGAATGTACACAATACAAAAATATTTGGAAACGTACCATAGCATCTTACCTTGCAAATATCATTTTGTTTTACTAGCCCTTAACGGGAAAGTATCATTTGTTCAGTATTTTAAGGCAGAAAATCACATTGTTTAGTGCTTTGTGTTTAACACTTGGATGTGGTGTTAGCATTAGTAGTGTAAGCAAAAGAAAAGCTGCATAAATCGAGCTTTATTTGCAAACTAAGCAGACACTGTGGGCGAGTCAGGAGATAGTCAGTGACTAATGTATTTATTAAGCTTACCAGAAATGAAGGTACTTTTGCTACTTAAATCAGGCTTAGGGAATATTTTGTGCTCTGTGTTGTGAAGTACCCTGAAACATAAATTTTCTGTACTAGTACTGGCATTTCAAAAATACCTCATTAGAAAGCTTTTTCCAATTAAAAGCCAGTGATTAATGGTGACATTAAAAATACATTTACCTTTAAACCAGCTTGGTTTCTGTCTTACATGTGATTCTTTCTTTACAGAGTTCCAAAATGCACCGTTGTCCTTTATAACCAGCTCTCAGCATCAGTGCTTGCAGAAGGAATTTTTTAGTCCTATCACAGAGCACTGTGGAGCAGCCACTACTATAAAAGAAACAGAAAAGCAGCCAATTCAAAGAGGCTAAAACCCCAGAGGTGCTGGCCTTTGTTCTCTAGATCCCAGTTTGCCTCCAGAGGTTGCTGGCGTTGAACTGCATCCAGATTCTCCAGTTCCACTTCAGGTAAAGCCAGTGGATGGGGTCTCCAAAGCAACTGAGCTGAGCTTGAATCTATGTAAACAGATAAGACTTTGAGCTCTTCACTCACTGAAGTATGTGTGAAAGTCCTAGCTACGATCCTATGGACTGAACATTGGCACAAAACAACAGCTGGCTTGTGAGGCCAGCAGATAGCTGTTATTTTAGTACCAGCTCTAAACACGTCAAGATTCCATCCTTCATATCCATTGATCTAATCTGATTTTAAACATACAGGCAGTACAATCCATCAGAAGGAGCAAGGTCTCAGGACACAGAATCCCTGAGCTTTATTTCTAGTCCAGCAGCCTCAGACAATGATCATGTCTCTGTCCCCACCTTTCCCCATGGATAAAATGCTTCCTACTGCTAGAGGAGCAAGCAGTGAAGAATCACAGTATGCCACATAAGTGCTAAGGCTCCTCATTGACTGATGGGGCAAAAGGGACATGAGATGTTGCCTTAAGAACTCGGCAAAAGCAAATTAATCAGCATTTTTACAACTCCTCTACACTTCACTCAGAGATTGTTTCTGGTAACCTCCTCTCCCATCACTCCATTACAACCCTCCCCCTCCTTCCTATAGTCTCGACATAAAATTAATCTTTACCTGCCTCCAAGCTTCCAGGAATAAAAGGTGCAATTTGCAAGCCCTGTGGACTTTAATATACCTGTTTCTTCTCCTCCTTATTCCTCCCCACGGCTGCCTGAGCCACTTCTCTCACCTCTCCTCTCGGATGAGGGATCAGCAAGACGCTCAGAGCCTGAACCCATCTGTGCTGTCACCGTGCTGTCGGCAGGCGTTCTTGAAGGAGGTCTACAACCAGCATCCCAGGCTCTCCCAGTCTGCATCACTGCTCTCTACACCCATCCTCACTGGGCCAGTGCTGCAATATACTTACTAAATGGAAAGGTCCAGTACAGAAATGGCTTTTTTTTTTTTTTTCTCTCTTTCTTCCCTCCCTCAGGTGTTGCGTTCTCACTCAAGGACAGAAGCATAAAATAATTTCCTCTAATGTGCGCTGTTCAGTTCTGTAACAGTCCTTGCCTTTTGCTCTAGCACTGCATGTCTGTAAGGTTCAATACTTTCACATTTTGTCCAACTGATGTAAAATCCTGGCAGCAGTTGAAATAAAACCAAAATGATCACCAAAACCAGCCCCTCTGTGGATGGCTCCTCTAGGAACATGTTGCTGATTGTGACAAGTTGCAACCACAAACGAGCAGGATGGAGAATATGACGTCTCTGACACAAGCCAGCAGCTTCAAGGACATCTGGAGGTAAAAGAAAAGCCTGCTTGCTATTAGCTCTCTGCTGCTGCAGCACTGTGGCACTCCTGGGTGCATTAGAAAACAACATAAGTGGGTTTCCTGATACTCTGTAAAAACACAACAAGTTTTCACAGTATAATTAAAAAAAAAATATAAAAGCTTAAGCACTTTGCACTGGTCCTGACTCCACGAGCTGATAGATTCTTAGCAAACAGGCTCTGTGTACAACCTGCTCTATGTCTGGGGAGAGATTTCAGCTGTGACGAGCATAAACATGAAAGGGTTTTATTTCTTCACCCAAAATAAGTCTACTAGTGCTTTAAAGTCTGGCCTTTCTGATCCCCAGAGTTGCTTGTAGACTTGCTCAGACAGGGTGTGGGGACACAGAACGGAAGTCAGAAAGATGAACAACACTTTTAAAGAACAAAGTAGTAAGCTCAATCTTAGAGCTGTTTTCAACCAGTTCATGTAAAATATGTTCATCTATGGATAAATGACCAAAGAAGGATGCCTGGATTATTCTGTTCAGCTCCCATCTACTCCTGAGCAGAGACAAAGACATGTTGGCCAAGGTTAGGCAAAGAAACAGGTGGCACTTGAACTTGTAGCTTGCTACTTCACCCCAGAGCACATCACAGGCAGGCACAGAAAGTTTTCCTGGGGAGAAACTGATGGGCCTTAAGTAGCTTTCAGTTGAGAAACCAAAAATAACAGTCAATTGGTGCATACTGTACTCTGGTAAATTATAGACAAAATAACCAAGTTTTGTTGCAATTGAAATTTTCTACCAAAATTTTCTTTTCCTAAAACTTCCAGGGGAACTCCCATTTCTGCTCACCTCTGGTTTAAAGGCATCTGTAATCAGAAAGGCTTAGCAATAAGTGAGGAAAGGAATGTCCTCCTCCTGTGTTAACCATGTGTCTGTCAATACCCTCCTAGCTCCCCGCTCTCCTGCTTCCCCGCTGCTCCCCAGGGCGCTGATCTCCATCCCTAGGATGCTCGCTGGCCAGCTCCCAATGAAACAATGTATGCAAACTCACACGACTGCTTTGATCTGGACCCAAACTGCAGAGATAAAACGGCATGGGGAACCAATCCGCTTCTCCAAAACAAACAGAGCTCTAACCCTTATCCCTTCCTCTTGTTCCTTCACCTGAGGGCCCACAAGCAATGTACTAGCTATGCAAAACAACAAAGGTGCAGTTGCCCTCAGAGATCCCATTCCTGTGCACAAAGGTGGCAAAAATTGTTTCTTTGGCTGGTAAGGCTCATTCTGGGCTGTAGAAACACTTACTTTCTCCCCTCTCCCTTTCTCCAAGGCAAGAGGAGCTTTATTAGTGCATACTGTGGGAGCAGAACTTCACCCTTCCAGAGATTCTTCCCACAAGAGGCAAAGAGAAGGGCAGCCGATAAGCACTTGTGAATGTCCCCTCTAGAAAGACAGACTCCTATAGTTTGTGGTATCATCTGGCAGCACTGGTTACACAGCTGAGAGAATAAAGCCCACGATACTGAGACATTTTGCTACGGAGCAAACACAACTGCTACAGTGCCTGTGAGATGTGCTGTGGAAGGCTCAGGTGGCTGGTGTCTGGGCACCAGTCTGCAAACAGAAAAAAAGGAAGAAAGGAGCTAGTCTAGAGAGACTTCTATGGCTACTTTATCCAGGCCATCAAACCAGGTGGGTAGAGGGGAGAGAAAAGGAGGGCATCCACACTCCTGGACTGTGGTTTGGCAGCTCTCTAAGGTGAGAAGCAAAATAACATAAGCACCTTACAGAGAAGTGTACCTACAAGCACTGCTTGTGCTACAGATGTTCCAGCCTGCTCCCCAAGTCCATGCAGGCAGCTGTATGGACTGTGCTACAGACCAGTTACAGATTGCTAAAAACTGAGGTTGACCACTGTTAAAGAAAAAGGCATCACTGCAACTAACCGTTGCTTGGAGCCCCTGAACGTCCATTGCCTCAGAAAGAGGCACCCTCAAAACTTAGCAGTCACTTTTAAACCAGTTTTATCAGTTTCACGATGATCACTGTAACACCCTTTCCACCTCAGTGGGAAACCAGTGCTACATACAACCTGATTTACCTCCACTGACTTCAGTGGACAGATGTGGCCCCAAATGGACTATGGCTGTAAAGACTAGATAGTTCCCACCCTGTGCTGCTAGAGGTGATCCTGTTCCCACTTTTCTAGGAAGAACCTGTTGGAAGAGTTGAGATCCTCGCTAGGAGCTCACTGCAGGCCAAGCGCTGAATCAATGTGGCCAGAAACAAAGTGAGAAGAAAGCAGTACCTGATCACCAGCTGATAAAAACACAATTGAACATTTGCCCTCCTTTTCTTCACCTCTGAAAAAAGAAACCTCCAGCCACAGCAGGCTGGAGGAAAAAAAACAAACAAAAAAAAAACCCAACTAATCAATTAAAATCAAGTGAAACATGCACAGTAAAAGTCACCTCTGGCTGGGTGTCCACAACACTCTAAGAGTTCCCACGGTTTATAGTGCAATTTCATTTGACCTGTAGTTGAAGCCAGTCTCCATCACTTTGAGTGATCAACTTCTGCGGATTCCTTTGAAAGGTGCATAAGACAGATTTCACCATAGGCGAAGATATCTTAGGAACCATTCAAGTAATTAGACAGTGGCACTGGTATGGCTGAACAGTCAGATGTGTTCGTAGAAACCAAACCCAAGCTGCCTTCTGAGTACCATGTGAGCCTCTAATTAGTAAACATCTGCTCTTTTCCCCTTTAGCGTTCAGTAACTTTGAGGAGATTCTTTCAACAACCAGCCATAATTCCAGCACTGACCTGGAAAATACAAGTATCTCATACAAAATACTGATGTGTGCTAACAAACCAAGTGATAAGTGCCCAGGTACAAGCTGCCCAACAGGAGCCCTGGCAGCAGAGAAACTGCAGGCCCCAGGTCATTCAGTATTACAGTACCTGCTAGATTTGTGAACAAACTGATCAGCCCATTCTTTCACGAGATCTTTAAGCATCTCCTCCAGCACACGCTTGTGTTCAAAAGAATCATCCTCTCCTAAGTTAAATATAAAAATAGATCCTTCATCTTCATTCATTTAACACAGCTGACAGATGACTTCCGCTCTTGAGTTTTCTGTCCCGTGTTTTCAAGGAGGGGGAGGTAGCTTTAGATCCAACAGGTTGTAGGCAAAAATGTTCCAGAAGATGGCAAACAAGACAAAAATGACATAAATAGAAAAGAAGATCCACCATAAAATCTGATCTTGGAGTCTCTGCTCATAGTTCCTCAGGATGATGACACCAAGGGTGATTCCAACCATCACCCCTCCCAGGTGAGCCATGAAGCTGGGGTGCGGGCACGGTGGGTAAGTGGAGGGGTGGAATCGCAGCCACACGGCTCTTCCAAATTCAAAGCTCACTGGAACAAAGAGGGAAAAAGAAATTAGCTGTCTAGGTCTATCCCTTCTTAAGTCCATCTTGCAGGCAGCACTGCATCCCTGAAGACATGGAGAGGGAAAAACGGCCTTCTACAGTGAGCATAGGGAAGCTGGGAAGCCATGGCTATGTAAGGGCTGTGGAGCACAGACATGAGGTCTCCTGAGTGGTTGGTAAGGGTACCAGAACCACTCATGGAAAAAAAAAAAAAAAAAAAAAAAAAAAAGTTAGACTTTTGAAGACAATTGTCTGTGATGAATATACAGCCTAGTTTCCCTTATGCCACCCTAGGGATATGGCTGGAAGATAACTCATTAATGGGTGTATAATGCTGTTGCCATTCCAGATAGCAAGTGCTCTAGGAAACCTAAGCATTATCATTATGAAAGCATCGCTTGTTTGCTAATTTAAAGACGAGATGTTTAAGTCCCAGGTCTTCACAAATGCCACAAGCTACAGATGCTGGCTAACAACAAATCCTCATTTACAAATGCTTCTGTTGAAAGCCAAAATCTGCATTTGAGAGTGATGTGGTTTCTGCTGCCAGAAGGTCCAGCTGCAAATTCCTACCAAAACTGCTGCAAAGTCAAAACTCTCTGACTCAGCATGAACTCTTACGACAAGAACAAACAAAACAGGATTGCTCGTGTGCCAAGTATTGCATGATACTTACTACAGATCAAGGCAACAGCCATGCGCAGCAGTTTGAATTGGCACTTCATTCCTGACCAGTTCTGGAAAAAAGACAAGGAAAACAAAGTGATGCTGCATGCAAACCTGGAGGGATTTTACATTCAGATCTGCACTGGAAGAGCATCAAGGACGACCATTCCTTGAAACAAACCCCATTCATGCCTTTGCCACCTGGCTGTGAACTCTCCACTGGCCACAACAAACACAGTTCTGTCAGTCCCGGAGAACTTATGTCTCATAAAGGACATATGATTCTATATTACAGAAATTCTAAGTTACAGACAGTCTACAACTATGCCTGGCAGTCTTACTGACTCTCCTTGCCTGAGATCCAGCTGGTGTGGCATGGTCCTTGGCTGGCCTCGCCATTTTCCATTCTTCAGACAGACTAATTTTTAACATGTCAGTATGTTTCACCTTAAATTCTGACTTCTGAAAATATTTGCATTTACCTTCCCTGGAAAACCCTGTTCTATTAGGCCACATGAAATAAATTTATATTAAGTAGGACCTAGCATCCAACACAAGTCTCATTCAGGTTAACATCACACAGCTCATTACGACTCACTTGGAAACTCAACACTGTCACCTGTCAGGCAATTTCTCTGTGCATTCAAGCCCTACTGCGCTTTTCTAGTGCTACTGCCTGTGCCTCAAGCTCCCTGAAATTCTGCAACTCAGATCTACTATAGGACATACACAAAAAATAAGGACCTCAATTAAAGCATACCAAGGAAACAGTGCCGTAAGAAAGCCTGGATTTGGCCTCTTCAGGCTTGGTCAGTAATCAATATAGTGGAATAAGAATCTCTGAATGACAGCCAGAAATCCCTGGAGAAATGTTCAAATTCCTTCTTTTCCACTTGCACAAAATTTCCAAGCAGAAAAAGAGATCACGTTCTAGGGAACTCTGATGTATAACCATACTATTATTAAGTAATTAAATGAAATTTTAGCTGTTGAAAGCAATACGAGACATGAAGCTAGCCAAGTTTCTTGTGACAAACTCCCTGTTCATCACACTGAAGGCATTAAAAAAAAATGCTTGTAAACTCTTCAGCCTAACTTTAATGGCACCCTGTCGTAGTTCAGCCCTGATCAGGACCAGACTACGCAGTCTCTCTCCCGCTCCCCCCACCCTCCGAGAGAACAGGGGGAGATGATATAAGAAAAACGGCTCAAGGTTTGAGATAAGGACGGGGAGAAATCCTTAAAGTTACCGTCACGGGCAAAACAGACTCGACTTGGGGAAAACTATTCATTTATTTTCTAAAATTAGCAGGAGAATGAGACAGGGAACAAGATAACCTCCCCCCCACCCCTCCCTCTTCCCGGGCTTAACATCTCTACTACCTTCCCCTCCCGAGCGGCACGGGGGGGGAAAAGGGAATGGGGGTCGCGGTCAGTTCATCACGCGTTGTTTTACGCCGCTGTATCATTGTCAGGGGAAGAACTCCTCGCATTCCTCCTCTGCTCCAGCGTGGGGTCCCTCCCACGGGCCACAGTCCTCCGTGAAACTGCTCCGGCGTGGGTCATCTCTTCCACGGGGTGCAGTCCCTCTAGAACAGCTGCCCCAGCGGGCCCTCCACGGGCCACAGCCTCCTTCAGGCCTCCACCTGCTCTGGCGTGGGGTCCTCCACGAGCTGCAGGTGGATCTCTGCCCCTCCGTGGGCCTCCATGGGCTGCAGGGGGACAACCCGCTCCACCATGGTCTTCACCACGAGTTGCAGAGGAATCTTGGCCAGAAGCCATATTACTCCTCCCCCTCCTTCTGAACTGACCTTGGCGTCTGCAGCCGTTCCTCACAACAGGCTGGCAGACGCCTCTCAGGATCCTTTTTACATCTTATTCACTTCTCATCTCCTCTCCACTTCTTGCAGCCAGGCCGGGCCGAGTTGGGCCCAGTCGGCTGCCCGGCGGGAGGCCAGAGGGTGAGGCCTGCAAGGCCCACGAGGCTCGCGCCTCCCCCCCCTCTCTGCCCCCTGCTCAGCTGCTTCACATCTTCTCCTCTTTTTTCCTGTTTTCCCCTACTTAAATACGTTATCGCAGAGGCGTTATCACGGGACATTCTGCTACCAATTGGCTCGGCCTTGGCCAGCAGCGGGTCCGCCCTAGGCCCGGCCGAGTCCACTGAACAAAGGGGAGCGATTTCTAGCAGTTTCCTACAGAAGCTACCACCTTAGGCCCCCCCTCACTAACAAAACCAGAACACACCCAGTGACTTTTCAGCCTGCTGAAGAAACATTCTGCAATACATATTACATATATTCAAGTTTTATGTGGAATTTGTACATAAGTCACTTCTGTGACTGCAAAAATGCAATCTCTACAAAATAAGTGACTAATTTTCTCTCTCCACAGAGACACCTAACCCAGTCAGAAGGCTCTGAACTCATGCTGATTAATACTGTGCTGCTTCCCTCAGTTTTCATTTCCATGCAGCTGTTCTGAATTCCTCCCCTCACTCTTTTCCTTAGGGCGACATGCTTTATCGCTTCCCTTTGTTTGTTA
This sequence comes from Chlamydotis macqueenii, assembly GCF_036417535.1. Lineage (NCBI taxonomy): Eukaryota > Metazoa > Chordata > Aves > Otidiformes > Otididae > Chlamydotis > Chlamydotis macqueenii. The sequence goes on from NC_141573.1 coordinate 4,387,439, forward strand.
TGTTATGTATTTAATGCCAAGAATATTTATTTTTAGAAGCAGGAATATTTTCATTTCCTTTGATTACCAGGAGGCACAAGGGAACTGCAGATTCAAGAGACCCTCCTCACAACAGTCCCTCCTCTTCCCAGCACGCTCAAAGCACCTGGGCAAGACTGTGTTCTTTACTAGCACATGGCCAGCGCATCTTCCAGCATGCAGAGCATCACATCTAGATACTAAGTGAGCAGAGAGAGAGAAGAGGGGGAACAAAAAGCAGAAAAAACTCCACCAGAATGGGAAAGGCAGTAAAAGTAATTTCAGATGAGAAAAGAGGCAGTGGATAATGGATAAATATAGATGCTAAGGTAGCAATTGCTAAATAGATTTGGAGGAGGCCAATGAACAGCGTGATGACAGGCCACTTTGCAATTTTTTTAAGAAGTCCAGTAAGGCAATTGGTGAAGACTCCCCACACACCTCTGGCAGAGCCTCTTCCTCTAAAGCAAACCAAAATTTCCTCCAATGTCCCTCTCTGACCCTGTGAACCTTGTTGTGAAGAAACCCTGTGTCTACATTACCACCTTGTGAGACAGAGGAAACTCCCTCCTGCTGCTGTGCCCCAGCGGCAGGGAACACAAATCATACTGAAAATAGCTGTATATAAGGAGGCGTTTCGCCAGTAGAAACCCTGTGGTATAGGGGTAGCCACTCTCCTCCACTCTGTCTCCCTGCCAGACACTCAATTGTCCTAGACTGGCAACAGCTCCCAGCTCATTTATGCTCTGAAAAGCTTGGAGACAGCAAAGGAGACCTGTTCTGCTCAGGAAACCACTCGCTTCCCCACTCCCAGCTGCTACGAAGGCTTCCTGGAGCAGCACCGTTGTGGGCTGCAGCCCAAGCTGCTGACTTCACTGCATAAAAGCATTAAATTCAAGGTTTCCTTTTAGGCTTGACACAAGCACCACCACACACACATGTTTTCCAGCACCCATATAACAGACCTTCTGTCTCTACTGCAGCTAATTGGCATTTTCTGCCCACTCAGACCCCACGGGAGGCCGCATTGCCATCATTTTAATGGTTATTCGGCTCTGACATTGCTGGTGCAGGACAGACACGCAGCCCTGTACCAATACACACAAATCGTAACCACAGCAAAACCTGCTCTCTCAGCAAAGCCATTTCTACCCAGCAGTCAGCTTCGGGGTCATACAGGCAGATATGCTGAGCTTTGCCACCATCTAGCTGAGGACCTTGCATGAGCTCCTGTTTCCAGGCCTTAGAGGAATGACGATGCTGGTATTTACTGACCTTTGTAAAGTATTTCATTGGATGAAATGGCAAAAAGATCCACCACTAGTACACCCAGGGTTCAGCTCAGTCTAGGTTTTACAAGTGGAGACAAGGGATATTCTGCACACAAATCCAACAAATCCTGTACTTCCTTAGGCACCCACTAACATTATATGGCACATGCAGACAGAAACAAGTCTGCAACTTTTGCTGAGCCAGTCAGCTCCTTCTTTTCCAAACATTGGTAAGCCCTTGCAAAGAGAGCTGATATCCTGGAGTAGACTGATAAGTCCTGAATTACCAGCATCTTTGGCTTCTCCTGGCAAGCTGCCAGTCATCAGGATACCAAGCCACTAACTGCAGTATAATATTTCCATTCCAGGACCACATCACTGAGAAAAGACTCTTAACCAGGGCAAGCTCTGAAAGACCAACAGCTGCCTCAGACCTTATTTCCAATCCCTTTGGACCACCAGACCTGGCTCACTTCCAAAGAGGTTAGACAGTCACTCTGGTACTCACCATGACTATATTTGCCAAGTGAGCCGAGACAAGAGCGTACACGCCTCCAGAGGAACCCACCACAGGCGCAGTCATATCAGCTACTGACACTGCCAGGGACCCTGCGAGAAAGAACAAGGGTTTGTGACAATTGCCGGCAAAGTAAACACACTCTCTCCTACCCTACATCGCTGCTACCGCCTGTTTTGTGCTAATTGCTGCAGGCCAGTAATATGCAGGTAAAGAGAAGGAGGCAGGGAATCAATTGACTTGTGTGGCTAACGCAGTCCTGTAGTGCTGCCAAGGCAGTGACTGATCGATTCTTCTGCACCTACTTCAAAAGCAGCCAAGCAAGACAGCAACGTGTCTTCAAACCTACGCTGCAAAAAGGCACTTACACCCTGATTAAAACAACAAGGAAGCAGGAGACAAAAATGTCTGTGTCTTGCTCCTCACCTGAAGACAGCATAGAAATAGCTCCCATGCTGGGAAGACAGGTATTTGCACAGTGAGAAGGAACTGGGGACTTGTAACTTAGCACAGGCCTCTGATCAAAGCACAGCCTGTTACTTATAAAACTTCAGAGCAAAATTAGCTAAAAATAACCTGGACAGAGGCAGTAAACACAAGATAGCAAAATGACAGGTCAATCACATAAAGGCACCACTAATAACAACACATCCAAACATAGACCCTGCTTCTCCTTACCCCAGTTGGAGGCTTGGATCTGCTCAAAGCTCCTCATTGCAAACTTTAAGAGTAATATAAGAGACAGAGAGACAAAGGCAGACTTGGTGTCACAAGGCAGGGGCAATGAAGATCTTTGTGACGAGCAGGAATGGGAAAAAGACACAATGGCAAATCTTGAGAGTCTCCTCGGTAGTACAGAATCTAACAAACTTCTTTGCTAATTGCTCAGCTGATTCTGGGTCAATAAAGTGCTGAGGTTCCACCAGCCAACTCTGCTGATAGCTCCCTCCTTCACTGTATGGCCCCGAGACTCCTCAACACTGCCGTGAAGTAAAAAGTTAATGAGACGTTAAGAAAGGAGTAACAAGAACTTGGAGTTAAGTCCTTGGACACTGCAATGAGCATATACCTTCAGTCTCGATCTCAGTCTCAACATGTTTTCTCAGTAAAGCCAGATAAATGAGCAAAAACCCATAAAAATAGAGACTGGCCATTGTGGCCCATGTCTACATTTTACTGTTTATTCCTGATGGTTTATGAGCTGTGTTATCTTTATATTGACAGACCTTCAGCGTAAGTATGTCTCTTTCTCCTGGCACATACCAAAGAATAAAGCTTGTTTAATAACTGGCTAACAACTCAAACAGGTAAGGGGTCGCTCTTCTCTGTGCGACTGTCCAGTTACATTTGTAGTTCCATCCTGCACTAAGGAAGTTTTCCCTTCCATTTGGCACTTTCTTCTACAATTGATAGGTCATAAGGTGTGAAAGGCCAATCTATGAGGATGTGGCAGCTTGTCTGAGAAAAAAAAAATGAGATCATTTGTGTAGCAGAAATGAACCAGTAATGGTAGGTGGGCTAGTGAGCCTCACTCAGGCACTTGGCTACAAGCCTCCAGAGCTCCGGGCATTCAGCCCAGCTCAATGCCCAGGAAAACCTGCCTCTGGCCCTGTGGGCTCTGCCAACAAGTCCACGGCCACAGGAATCCGAGAGGCAGCCGGCAACTCGCAGTGCTTGCCTGGGCTCAGCTGCAGCAGATTCAATGTTAGCTTGCTTCACTTACCTAGCATACACGTGCTATGTGTATTAGACGTATGTAAATGAAACCCCGGGGTTCGGTACATGGCTCTATGTAGAAAAGCTTATGTCTGGAAAGTTGCAGATGGAGGCCTACTTTAGGGCTTGTTAAAATAACAGGCAAGGAGCTGGTCTGCTGACTCCTTTCTCTGCATTAAATAGTGTGGTGTTTGTAACATGCCTAGTCCTGTGTCCTACTCCAATTATCCTTTCCACAGTCTCTCTTCTGGAATGTATGATTTATTAGTACCCATTGCAGCCCACTTTACAAAGGTGTTATCTGCTCATTATGGAAAAAATAGAATTATGTAGCTGGAAAAAAAATCACCATAGATCTTGAACTAAGGCAGTCAATGGTTGTCCGAGTTCCATTGTGAAGCCCTTGGCTGCTCTTACGCTCTCCTCCTGTTTTAATTAGATGTTGATCTATTGTCAGCTAACTTCCATCACCTCCAAACTGCTGGAAATGCCAAACATAAATAAAAGCAATACAGCACAAACTAAAAATCAATCCAATCCCATGGTTTCATGATTAAATGAATTTCCAGATTCCTGTGCACTGTTCACAACCTACAACAAAATTATTGCTTATTCAGGCTGTAGAGAGCAGATAGCACAGGACAAATGGAGGGAGAACAGGCACAGGACCTGGGTGGGGGGGGGGGGGGGGGGGGGGGGGGAATATTCTTCATGCAGGGATGCCTGTGATGCCACCTTTCTCCTATGCCTCTGTGGGGCATGAGAGAAAAGGAACAGCAATGACTTCCACATTCAGGAAGATCATCTAAAGTAGGACTATTTTAAAGTAACAGGTTGTTGGTGCTTTTTTTAGTAGGTCTCCTAAATACAGGGCTTCCGGCTAGTTCAAAACAGATGCCAAGTTTCCAGAATTTCAACACACAGATGATCAGTGACCGCTCTTCTCCTACACCCAAATGTCACAAAACATCTCTCCTACGCAAAAGTTAGCACAGACCATTTTCAGATGCTTCTCCATCTGGGGCATCCAGAGGTGTCACCTACCTGCCACAACTCCAGCAACGTACACAAAACTGATCCTCGCAGCTCCATGCACCATTTCCAGGGGAACCCCAACCAAGAGCTGAAGGACAACATTAAGTCCAAGGTGTTCTATCCTGCGGCAAGGAAAAACAACAGTTGTCCTCTTTTCTAACTCTTTGTCTCCTTTCTCTACCCTTGAGACAGAGATATCTTGGAAAGCAAATCAAATAGCACCTGCTTCATCAAAGTAGATTGTAATACTGGAAAAAACAATGGTTCCTAGGGGGGGGGGGGGAAATAAATCAGACTGAGCTGCGATGTTTCTTCCCTCCTTGTTGCTCATTATCTTCTTCATATTCATCCAGGTCCTTTCAGCCAAAGACCTTATAGTATGTTTGGTTCTTAGTGACACTTTTTTATTTTCTTTTTCTTTTTTTTTTTTTTAATTTTAAGAAGTTAAGTGACTTGTCCAAAAAAGCAGCAAGATGGCAGCAGAGCCTGGAACAGAAGGCAGAAACTTGTCCTGCTGCTCTCTTCTCCCCTCCTAATGATGCAGCCTTTCCCTGCATATATTACACTGCCATGATGGGAGCAGATACTAAGTCAAGAGCAAGATAAGCCTAGCAGTCCCAAGACAGTTGCTGTTTCCTTGTGAAACATATTGGCACTTTACTGTTTCTTCTGTCTGACCCTCAGCCTTTTCTGCTGTGCCTACTTCAACGTGATCATGGTCAGAATGGGAAGCAGAGGGCACTTTCATCTCTGGTTAGGTGCCCCGTGAGACACAAGGTGTATTCTCTGAAGCTCTCTGTTCACCTGGACTACAGTCAATATCAAAACTCTGCTGAACACAGAAAAAGCTGGGCTGGGGCTAGTCTTTTAGAAAACCCCACTATGCACATCAGGACATGCAAGACCACTTGCAGCCGAGAGGTAGAGAGGGTGACAGCCAAGATGTGCATATTTGATAGAGTCCAGTGCAGCAGTTCTCTCCTGTGCTGAATCAATAGTTTCAAAGCAAGTTCTTTGTTGTTCTAATCAATAGCTTAACAAAACTGTCTTGCTACTTTTCAAAGCTCTATACAAATCTTTATCCATGCCTTTGCCATCTGCAGAATCTTCCAGTGATGTAACACCCCTGAATGGGTCCCTCTCAACACTATGCTCATGTCTGAGATTTACCCTGGGCTCTCAGGGCTGTGACCTTGCTGAATGGCCACATCACACCGGACCGAGGGGTACAGCACTTTCTGTACGAAGAATGCTCGAGGCTGCTTACAAAGCAGGCAGACCTAAATGGCACAGTGGCACCCTTAAAACAGAAGGCTAGCATCTTTTGGGAGAAAGAGTGCAAAATAGCTAATGCATTGGAAATCTACATCCTATTTTAGATAAGAAAAGGATTGCTCACAGACAGCCACTAGCAATCTTTGACTTAAGTGATATGTATTTTCACTGTTTTGGTCTTTCTTCATGTTACCATAGCAATTTCCCATATACATCAGAGAAAAACGCTGATGGTGAGATGCAGTAATGACAGAACAGTCTCACAAATGAGAATTTAAAGTTGGACCGGAAAAAAACTGCTAGAATTGATACTGCAGGAAACAGTTCTTTCCGGATATCTTACTAGGTTTGTTTCCACAAAAATTTCTCTCCAAGGATAAATTTCTCTCCTGCACAAGACACTCAGCACTGCAATTTGTCATCATGGGAAACTGCTGCATGTAACTGAGTGCTTTTATTACCTTGCTCAAGACTTTTGAAGCCACTAGGCACGGGCACATTCTGGCACCCATTCTGATTTTGCATGTTCACAGAACTTAGGAACTAATTTAGGAGCAACCAGCAAAGGTCAAACTGAGATCACACAGAAAAGAGTCAAAGCATCCAAGTGCCCTTTTACAGAGGGCAGGGAAGTTCCGGCTGGCACACAGTCAACACCATGAGGCTGCACCTGACATTTTCACACAAAGCACTGGGTCTTATTTTTCAAAGGAAGCTTTTGTAAGAGCTCAGCAAAGTTTATCCTAGACTCTAAAGTGGCTGCTCCAATTCACAGCTGTTCTTAAAAGACTTTCCAGGAGCAATTCCATTCACTTCTCCTCATCATGCTAAGAGCTTTGAAGGCTCCACAGTCAATAAGCACCCATAAAATATAATTAGCCTTTGCCAGCGCTGAATGTGTCATTCTTGAAATAACAATTTCATTGATTTATGAAAGACTTTCACGTTCCCTGGGACCAAACAAACGGGACTGAGCATCAATGCAAGTCATTAGTTATGGCAGTGCTATAAATGCATGGGCCCCAGATAATCAACGTCTGCTTAAAGCAGACGGGCAGAATTTACAACTTTGCTTGCCTTTTCAGCCCTTGACAAAGTTCTCTCCATCAGGACCAACACACAGCCCGCGCATTTTTGGAATCTTTCTACAGGCACAGCCAGCCAAGCCTTAGCAACTGCTGTCTTCTCGGACACCTTCTGGCTGTCACTTGCTCTTCAAAAAAACAGATTGAGTGCACTAAATCAAGGAGCAGCCCACATTACCATTTTAAAATCACAGCTGGAAGCAGGATAACAATAGATCCCACGGCATTGTGTTAGCCTCTTATTTGAAAAATGAGAGGAGAATGATGGGCTTCCACTAACAAACGTTATTACCTTTCCAAGATTTATCTGTTCTGAAATGAAAGAAGCTTCACACACAGAAGTTAGCAATAAATGAACATTTGGTCTAGCTCCAGATACTGCAGATAAATCATGGGGTTTATTGCTCCAGCAGCACCCTCCATCGTTTTGAAGGCTATGTAGCTAAAGATCTTGGAATCCATCACAAAAACAGTTAATCTCCTGCACACCACCTTCCCCACTGTTCATCTCTGAGTCAACCACAGTCAGGAAGTGCAAAGAATGCCAGAGTATTGCCTGTTACAGGAAAGGGTGCACAGGTTGGGACCCCTAACCAGTTAGGACAACTTGCACAGGTCAGGAAAGCACGCCACAGGTAATACAGGAAGAAATTTTAATGTTGCAAAAATTGCCCTTGTGCAGGTGCTTCTCTTCAAACGTATCACAAAGCAACCTGTGGTTACGTAAGTGACGTAGTTGAACACAACCACCACCAGGAGAAAACCCAGATACAAATTAGCTAACATTAACTAATATCAAGTGTTTCTTCCTGTTACAGGCCCAGTTTTCCCCACATCTTCAACAATGGAAATATCCAATTCTCATTTTACATAACCAGTATCACGTCTAAGCCAAATAGTCTCCACTTGCAGACTGAAGCCTGTGTACAATGGACTTTTTGGAGGGATTTAGCATGCAAAACACAGATGTTGCCACATTCAGAAGTTTCATCTACACATTTTTTCCTATTCTCCCTTTGGATGGAGTCTGTTCTTTCCTATGATTTTTATCCAGAGATCTGGGGCACATCTTGTGCTCAAGGGCAATTACACACCCAGGCAGTTATGCCATGGCAGAGAAGAGACATCAGCCCATCTTCCATCAGAAACACAGAAAAAGGAGAAGATCGGTTTGATCCTTCTGGCCTTTCATAGGAGAACATTGACTGATGGGAATATAGGGTTTCTATTTAAGAACAAAAGGTCTTTATCCAGTTTCAAACTGCAAACTACTGCTAAAAAGCTTGTTGCTGTGATTTTTCAATAACAGAATTAAAGAAAATTGCAATTATCTGCCAGGAACATGTGAAGATAATGATCTGAGAAACTACTTAGAGGGATGAACTTTTGCACAGGGATGAACTTTCCTGTGGCACTCACCTACCATGGCATCACAAACATCATACAATTAAGTCTCTTTGAATCTTGGGAGGACTAGCACAGTTCAGGAGAGTTAGAATCCCCATGCCTTGTATTCTCTTCCCGAGTCTGCTACATCCCTCCCACGGGATGAAGGAGGATTCATTTTACTGTGCACCTTCATTTTGCGTTAGATGGACCATTCTCTGTCCATCCAGTCAGTCGAGACTGTCAACTTTTCAGGAACACTGGTGTTTGTACAGTGCATACAAAATTGGAGTTCAATCTTGACTCAGGCTTCTAGGCACTACCTCAGTCCCTACAGAAGGGACAACATTAAGCCATGGGCACAGGGAATCTAATTGACTTTTCCAACATCAACTAGGAAGTCTGGCAAGAATACACCATGTAGTTTTTAAATGCCAGTCCAGCAACTTTGAAGACTTGTTCTACCACTTGCAGGGCTCCTCTAGAGGGAACACTGGGCTTCGATCTGGTGAGTTTCAGGAAGGACACACTGGTAAGCACACAATATGAGGAAGGTGTGGTCCCAACACTACTGGGGAGAAGAGCAGCATCTGTTAAGCTCCTTATGCTGCCTGCTCCCTTCAGCGAGCTGTGAAGATTTGCCCCTCATTGCCCAACACTCCACAACAGCTTTAGATTTTTATATGCAATTTAGAATTTATTTTTTAAAATTTATTTCTGAGCTGATTCTGTCACTTCCTCCTCCTTCCTCTCTCTGGGGAACCTGAGCTGTAGGGAATGTCCCTGCTCCTTGCAGGGGGGTTGGACCAGATGACTCTTAAAGGTCCCTTCTGACCCAAACTATTTAGGATTCTATGAATCTCCGCAGTTTGTAAGTACTCACCCTGCATGCATGAATATGTATGTTAGGTACCTCCAAGCTTGAGCACGGAGCTGAGGATGGTAAAGTAATGCATTCTTCAGGTATAAGGGATGGGTGACTTGCAGCACAAATCTGTCTAGCATCACTCCATTGTAAAGAAAAAAGGCAACCTAGAAGAGCAGGGAGATTCCTTGGTTAGCAATTGCCTTCTCTCACTGAAAAGCCCTTTGTAACTCAAAGTCATGGAGAAAAATGTACAATAATTTTTCTCCCATTTGACACCTTCACACAGCACAAATTCCCTGTTTTGAGGAAACATTGGTATAACTATACATGGTTTTCTGTAACACATCAGCCACTGAGCCAGAGAAACTCAGCACCTTACTGATCAGTGCCATGTTATAGCCTTCTCTGTGCTTATTCCAGTACATCACTCAGCAACTGTGAAAAGATCTCATTTGGGCATCAGATGAGCAGGTCAGAATATTTCATCCAGTTTCTCTTCTCTCCTTTTTTCCTCCATTCACAGAACAGAGGTAACTATACAGGAATTTTCCTTCTAATTCCATTAACTGAATTACCAGTTTTCCTAGAACTGTCCAGATTTTCACCCCTCAGAAAGTTTTGCTATAGTTTCCCAAATTCTGTGGTTTCATGTACAAATTAGTTCAATGACTAATAACCACAATTGGAGACAGGTAGGATCACATATCCACTTATACACACACAGATAAGCCAAAACAGCTACTAGTTTTGTGCTTGTCCTTGTCTGGGTCTAAAAAATTCTCACTCTAGCCCCTGATCATGTCCCAGCAAAGCCTTTGGCAGTGTGGTGTGGGTTCCCAGAGAGAGGGAATTAAGGTACTTGCCTCTACAACAGTGATGGTAATCATGAACCAGGGTGGAGGGCAGCAGGTATAGCTGTCATAGTACCACTTGCGGTCTATCTCTCGTGGCAGGGTCTCGTATGCAACATGCCGGATCAACCTCTGTGAAAGGCTCAGCCCCGTTTCTTCCAGCAGTGCTTTGCTGCACAGCCTCCTGTTCCCCTGAAGGATGGCTTGGCGGAAACTATTTGACCTTTTGTTGCTCATCTGGGTAAAAAGAAAAGGAAGAAACCATGAGGACAACGCAAGGCATGGTACAACCATCTGGCGAGATTAGTTTGGCAGCACCACATCCAAGCAGGCAGGAGAACCATCACCAGGCTGAAGCCAAGGAATCAAGTCTCAGGATGATCACAGGGTGACCTACGTAGGGTGAAAGGAAAACCAGTACCAGAGTCTGCTATTATGATGCCAATCAATGAGATCAGGGCAGAACACTGGCAAGACAGAGCAGAGGCTGCTGATGCACCCAGCTGAGCTCTCTGGGCCATTCTCCCGCCTTCTGTCCATCGCCTTCACCAGCAGTTATCACAATCCACATTCCTGTGTCCTCCTTCCCTCAGCTCCTCAGCTCTGTCACACTTCCCTGCACTTGCCATCTCTTGGGGCAGAGCATTTCTTGAACGCAGCAGCAGGTATATTCACAGCATCTAAGCCTTGTATTGTGGTTCTTGTTGGTAGGAGTTAGCGCTGGGCAAAGAAAATTATCCCTTTGTGTAAAACAAAACTGCATGAGGAACAGCAACAAAAGAACAAACTAAACTGGTGTACAGGCAGGTTTTGAGATGGCACAGGCTTTGGAGGATACAGCTAATTTGTGTATACGTTATCATCTTACATGCACAGAATTAGCTATCTATCTTTTTGAGTATACACTTTCTCAATTTGGATGCATAATTAAACCTATTCCACTTGCAAGTTAGGCAGCTGGAATTTTATGTCTAGCCTGCTTGGGTGGAGGAAAAAACCAAAAACAAACAAACAAAAAACCCCACAATCAGGCCTGAAAGAGCTTGCTCCAAGATTTGGATTGCTAATTAGCCCTGATGTCAAACAAACCTGCTGCATTAGAGTCACTGTCTGTAGTGGCTGAACCTCTGGCAAGAAGGCTGAAAAGGCAAACTACACGTAAAGACCTGCACAGGGGGACCACTTACAGTAAAAGGCAGCAAAAAGAACATGACTGCCTGGTCCTTCTTCTGAAAGAACGGCTAACTGATTTCAGAAACCAACAGCATCTTCGATCTCCCAGAACCATATAAGAGATGATGTGCAACAGCGTTGGCTTCCAGTTGCCTTGGATCACACTGGTTTCTGCTAACAGCCCAAAGACAGCAAAGCCCAGAGCTCGTGCTCTCGGTGCCCAGGCGGACGGGTAATTGTTCCAAGCCGGACCAAGCTGCTTAAAACACAGTAATCACTGCAGGGAGCCACCTCCTGTTAATCACTTGAGGAAGGCAAAGAGGCCATCTGAGGTGATGCACTGCAACCCATTCTCCCAGCAGCTGCCCTCCGTAGCCTTCTGTTTGTCCCTCTAATGCAGAAATTCACAGACATGAGCAACACTGATAGGAAATGGATCTATTTCAAGTTTTTTTAAACTGGGGAAAATGATGTTGTTCTGTTTGAGTTGTTTTACTGAGAAAAAGGTTTACCCTAAAAAACTCTTTTTCCTTTCTTGGTATTTCTCCTTTGCTCTCTCTTTCCTTTGTTCACTGATAAAACATCTGTAAAAGAGCTCTTCTGGAAAAAGAAACAGAAAAGGCAAAGAAGAAAAAAAAAATTAAAAATCTGTCCACAAAAATCTTTCTTCCAGTCTTCTCAAGTGTATCATCCGAAAGCTTTTATCTAAAACTAGGGAAGATGAGGGGAAAATATTGTTGGTGATCTGCTGCTGCACTAAGAAAGCCTGTTCCTATTGAAAGACAGTATTTTCACAGAGTGAAAGCACCAGGTGTAAGGCTTTCCTTAGCATCTGTGAGACGCTAGGTGACAGGCATACCTCTGTTTCAAAAGGTACCTTTAGCCACCTAATGACTCAGTGTGTCCACAGAAGAAAGCTTTGCTCCGAGTTAGTTCGGAGCAGCCTGTCGGAGATGTACTGTGCATGCTCCCTCGCAGACTTCATTCTGTTCTCTCTGGCTTTGCTCCTCTTGTGAATGAGAATAAACTCAGACTGAAACTACAAATTTGTCTGCAACAGATGAAGATACCAGACAGTACCTGAGAGCTGACTGCCAGGACACAAGCAAACACAATAGTCTTGGACCTACTCACATAACCCCACAGGCTTTTGAATCATGCTGATTAAGCTCAAGCTAAGAGGTGACAGGCACGAGGAGAGACAGGATTAAGTCACTACCACTGCTCTTACCAACTCTTGATGAGAAGCCTATTTTGTTCCTCAGAATGACTTTGGAAAACCCAAATCTTCTCTGAGAGTCTCCCATATGGTCACAATTTGCTGACTTGATTTCAGAATTACATAATATTGGTATTTATGAGCCAAGTATTTAATCATCAGCTGAAAGAACACTGGGCCCATTGTTGGCCTGCATGTTATTACGGCTCCAGAAGGTCAGGGTAGCCCACTCCACTTCTCACGCAGTTGATCTGGGACTTCTTTAATAAGTGTGAAATTAAAGCTGCAGGCAGATAGGTACAGCAAACAGTATGTGGGGAATTAAGGTAGCGGTGGAGAACAACACATTTCCTTAGTCCTTCATGCCTGCAAAAAGTTATTATGCAGAGAGAAAGAAATTTCCCTTGCAAAACAGCCAAGCTGACATGACTGGTAACCATGGACTGCCACCTCTGCCCTTTGGTATTACCATACCAAAACAAAGCAAGGCTCAGTGCTAGAGCTCTGCTCAAAGGATGGGTTTGATACATCTGCCAGAAAGGAAAATTTTTTCCTACTTAGATCTGAACCTTCAAAGTTGAGAATGTCAAAATTTAGGATAAGAGTCCTTAACATCTAGCATGGGACAGTGTCAAGCTTTGTACAAAGCTCTGCTTTTGTTCAGGACACATGCCAGTCTAGACCTAGTCTCAAATAATCTGCAACATGCAATGGAAACTGTCTATTCCCACTGGCAGACCAATTTCTCTGGGATTCTTGGCTATCTGTACTACTGCTGCTGCCTCAGATAATCAATAGCCAAGTCACATAGCATTTCCCCATCTCCAGTTTCATGGCTGGTGTGGGGCACGCTACCCTTTTTACGGTTTTTATTCAGCCTCACTCAGGAGATTTTGAAAAACGTGGATTTCTGCCCACTACATATCGGCATCTTTGAGTCTGGTCTACAGCTATTTTTAAACACACACAACACTGTGACAGGCAATGCATTCAGCTCTCCAGCTCTGATCCTCCAAGACACAGAACGCTAAATCAGAAGTTAGCACAAGCTTTGTAAAAGCCTCTGTCAGCTCCGGTTTTATAACCCACTTTACTTACAAATGCAGCCTTTCCAATCAATTTTGCTTTCAAGATTCACATTTATTTCCTTCCCTCACTCCACACTTCTACAAAATGCTAATGTGGGTAAAGACTGCTTCTCCCAAAATGCATAGCTCAGCACCAAGTTCATCTGTCACAGATGTTCACATCCTCTGAGCCAACCTGGTAGCACTTTCCCAAAGTGCAAAACAGAAGAAAAGCAAATACTAACATCTTGATTTGCTCTGACCAAGCAGTGGTTTACTCTGGGGATTCAAGAAAAGTTAGAGGCAGGAGAGAGAAAATAAGTTATTCTGGTGATTGCAGGGGTATTCCCTAAGCAAGGTTTTGTCTGAACTCCTGTTAAATGTGCCAGGCTTAGACCTGCCTGCACTTCCATTAGAAAAGGCAAACCACATCCAGATTTCAAGGTTAATTGCAAGAACACTGCTTGCAGGACAAGACTAATATTGTAGCTCAAACAACATTGGTCAAAACCCAGCAAATTTGAAACTTCAGACCTCCCAACACCTGTTCCAGTTTTCACTGGAGCTGGGAAGGACTCCACAACTAAAATGAATCCAGATTTAACTTTCTGAAGCAATTTTTTTTTTTAATATTCTTATAACATTTCCCTATCACATGTGTATTTTAGATACATACACAATTAAAACAACCATTTAAGTTGACATTGTGCTTCTCAAGTTTCAACTGTACATGACTGGAAACAGCTGAGGAATCATGGTTAAGGATGGAAATTTCTATGCTAAGTTCCACTTTAATTGGTATAATGATTATTTGCCAGACTAGTTCACTTGGAAGAAAGCTCTCTCTTCAGCTGCTACGTGTAGCCAGTACGTAATGGACTCAGATCAATGTACAAGCCACACACACTCCAAAAGCAGGTCTTACACCACAGTTATTAAGTTTCAAGATACTCACTTGGCCCTCTGATGGCTTGTGGTTCTTGGAACATAAAAAAATCACCAGTTTTCTCCAAAATGGGAAGGAAAACAACAGGAAGGCTGCGTGAGGCACGTTTGTCAGGAGGGGTAGACAGCTCCTGGAAATGCTCCCTGGAGTAAGAAACTTTGCACCTCAGTAATGACTTCAATACGTTGAGAGGTAAGAGATGGAAAAGGACACAATCACATGACTGCTCTCACCCATCTCTTGGGAAAACCTGCTCCTTACTCGTAATAGCATAATATTAGATCAAATATTGAAGTAAGAGATTTTCAGACCTTTTAAAATGAAATATTTATTATTCTACCTCTGAATAAAGGCCAAGAAGAGGACTCAAGAATCCTATACTTTCAGCCAAGACAGTGAATGAAGGACAGAGGGAGCACTTAAAGGGGTGTCCCTGGAAGCTGACAGACATCCTAGTGGACTCCAGGTGGGCGTCCTCTTGATGTCTGGCAGATTATCTGCCCTGGTTCAACAGCACAGCGAACAGGAGGCACAGAGGGGAAGAGAGAGAGTTAGAAAACCTGCAGCTTTGCCTGCAACAAACCTATCCAGATTAGCCACAGTGAGAACAAAATGACAAACACCGGACAAGACCACTAGAACTGAGGTCCTGGGTTATTCTGCAATAGCCTTTTAAGCTTAAAACACTCACTAGAAAGTGAGCAAGGATTTAACAGGAAGAGGAGATATTCATTTGGGCAAACTTTCGTCTTGCCTGGAGATTCCCCTCAGAATTGGAGATTCAGGCTTTATTGCTTATCTTCCCTGTGATTCAGGTAATAAAGAATTATATCTAGTTCCTGCAAAGCCTTGTTCACCTAAGCGTTCAATGCAGGCTGTCAGCTGATTCAGCAAAGGACATGCAAAGACACTGGAAGTGGAATTTATAGCTACTTTATGACCGTGCTATGAAGTACTTCCAAGTACCATTTAAAAAAACTCAAGCAAACTTCTATCATCTCCCCTCATACAAGAATACAGAATGTGACTTCTTAAAAGCTCACATCCACAAAGATAACAAAGCCCTCCTGGAGCTGTTACATATGCACTCAAAGCCAAAAGATAAAATACAATGTTTTCTTCTTTACAAAAAAAAAAAAAAAAAGTTATCTCTGTTCCTAACTACAGCTCTTCTTTCACTGTTTCCCCTCATTTCAGTTCAAGCCAGGCTGGAGGAAGTATCCCAAGTAAAAGTGTTACCACTGCAAGCATTGAAATAGCAAAGGCAAGAGTTATCTTTCAAAGCAAAAAGTATGGCCACAAAAAATCTACAGGCACACCCAGTGTCCCAACAAGGGACAGAACCAAGCCTGGCTTTTGTCACTGAAGTGGCTGACAAGAACAAATGGCTTCCAGCCATGCATTATTGAAAAATATCTTAAGAAAAACATAAGCAGCTACTTTTGAAGCCTTGGAAAGCAATGGAAAAGCAGGTTGGAGTTAGAGCAACAGGGAACAGGGAGCTAAAGGAACAGCAGGAAGGGTTCAGCACCTTGCAGAACTGGTCCTTCTAACTTGGCTGGTTATTGCCTACTAAATCCCATGTCTAGCTGGAGATATGTCTCACCTCTGATCTGTTAAGACAAAACAATACGTTGAGAGTTTGTAGAAAAGTCCTTTCACAAACTCAATGTGAATGTTTCACTTGGTGACTACTGATAGGGAGGGTGTGCTGCTATCTCCAAGATCTCTGCACAAGAAAAAACTCCTAAGTCAGAAAAGGTGCTTTAATGCTCCATTTTAGTGGCATAAGTGGCCAGCAGAAGGTCTGCAGAACAATTACAACACACACATGACTCTGAGAAAAAAAAAAAAAAAAAAAGGAAAAAGGAAAAAAAAACAAACTGTCATAGACAGAAGAGCTTTGCAGCCTCTAAGACAACATATATTTTAATGGGCACCAGCCTATGTGCTGTGCCTTTCACAAAGCAAACAGGAGAGCACTGTGCAGTTCAGAGAGAGAACTGCAACACCCCTGTGGAACAAGGCTGCTAATTCCTAGTTTCATAGATCAGTTTAAAAATCTCATTAAAATCCTTTGGCTCTTTGAAGAAAAAGAGTAAAAATTCTCATCCCCACTTCCTATGACAGTCGATAGGTTGAAACAGCCTCAAAAGAACCCCATTTAATGACACTGTCAATGGCATTTTAGAGGTTTTACTCTTACCAAGTTTCAAATAAGTTATCTAGAAGGGAAGTTCCTAACATAACCTCATTAAATCGAAGTACACTAATTCCACACCCATAGGGCTTGAACTCAGGGCTGTGCAAAGGCATTAACTTGTTCTAAGCACATGCTTAAGTTGAAACATCCTTAAATTGAGTGCATCTTTAAGTATCTTTCTACACTGCATTAGACTCTCACAAGTCTACAAAACTGTTAAAACCAGAGTGGGAGTTCATTATTTTGCCTTTTTTTTTTTTTAGGATAAGCCACACAATAAGTTTCTATAGACCAATGAAGCTGAAAGCGCAAGTCAAAGCTGCCATTGAACCAGCTCATTTCCCACTCACAGCACTCCAGGACCTACTTTGGACTCACTGGTTTTGTTTGTGGGTTGTAACACATTCCCAAAGTATTTTATCCCTTCAGCTAGCTCTGCTCTCTCTTCACATGCTTACACAGATCAGCCTGCCCAGGACAGAAAAGCTAGCACCTGAATATCAACCTTTGTATTTCTACAGCATCCACTCGCATAGAGAGATCGTAAGACTCTGGGCAGTCACCTCATCTCCTTCACCTCCCACATTTTATCTTGGTTTTATGACTCCAGCAATATTTTGACATAATAACTGCCCCTTTGAACATCCAGCTCAACAGCATATAGCACAAGATAGCCTTCCACCAACAGCTAATCATATTTCAGCCTCTTCCATGAAGAAAGAAACTACGGCAAAGATATGTCCCTCTCACCGTCTCTGTTGGCCAATAGACCTGTGTACCTGTCACTTGCGAGGAGGAGCAGCAGGGACTGCAGAGTTCTTAGCCTGCATTTGCAGTTTTATTTCTTCACTTGAAGAGGCAGGATTTGCAGTCTGGCAGCACGCTGAGCAAGCCAGAGAGGAAATCACAAAAACTAAAGGAAATCTTTCTCTGGAGGGTAAAGTGTGCTGGCACCAGCAAAATTTGGATTAGGGTGACCTGATTATCATTACACAGTACTTTAAAAACATGTGTTGTTCACTGAAAATGAGGTAGAATTAGCCTGTCCCTAGTAGCCAGCAGGGCCAGGGAGAGCAAGATGGGTGTTAATTCTTGATCTGGAAAACAAAGGATGTGCATTTAATTAGCTAATACATTTTGCTCGCTACTGAGATGCTACATCAGCTTCAAGTTACTAGAAAGCTACAGCTAAACATTTCTGTTAGAAGCAGTAGTGTTTTGTTTTTCCCAAGTCACAGGAACTCTGTCTCAGAGCTTATGATTTCTCCTGAACATGCTGAAATATCGCTGCCTTCAGGGAACAGCCGTTTGTCCTCAGCTTTTCTAGACCCAATACAGCTCCTCAAGCAAATGCTCACCAGAGAGGTGGTCCTTTCTGGGACAACATCCAGTACTCTTGAGGAAACAAAGTGTTAACACTATTGCTCTGTGAGGTTTATGGCCTGTAGTGCCTTCTGGAAATAATAATTTTATAGAGTTATAGCTGCTTCTATGGTCTCTAACAGCATCTCTCGGCATCAGATTCTGTAGTAAGTAGACAAGCATCCTGCAGACTAAGCAGTATCACATTCTGTCACACTTCCAGGGAACTCAGCAAAAATCAAGGGGCTGAAAAAAGGGAAGATCCTCCCTACTCCATTTTTATCAGCACTAGCAAAGTTGAGAGAAGAAACAGAGATGACACCATATCCCAGGAACTGACCGTTGAAGATAAGAGTTCTCTTGATGCCCAGTGGTTAAACCTTACTTTCTGCTGGATTCTGTGAGGCAGCGCATGTTTGTACTGGCTTTGGCTGGGATAGAGTTAATTTCTTTTCATAGTAGCTTGAGCAGGCAGCTCATCGGCTACTTCCGTCGCCATGCTTGGAAAAAAACCAAAAGAGCTGCTTGTGAGACACACGCACAGAGGAGTCTCCTTCCTTCCACACCTCTGCTTTGAGCGCTGCAGTGTAATGTGTCTCTGATACCCAGCCCCACTCCTCCCCTCAAGGCCTCTCCAGTGGCCAGAGCTTTATTAGCACAATTTTACCCCTTGCTCAAAGTTCCAGTACCTTGGACACCTTTGGGAGGCCATGAGATTCTCTGATCACATCAGAGTACTTGTTCATTAATATTGATGAAGAAAAGGAAAATCACATGCACAGAGCCATGCTGGTAAAATCCCTGTGGATCTAGTAGAAGGTCAGCCTTTCCCTTCCCCACATCTGCACCACCATTTTTGCTAAGCAACTGAAACAGACAAATTAACCTGAGCAAAAAGCAGAGATGGCTGATGATCATCAAGCACAAGCCTGTAACTTACAGTTTGCAGGACTGACAGCTATAAAGTGAAGGAAATCACTAATTTCACAGTGACTCTGTGTGAGCTGTGCTGTTTCTTTCCATCAGAAAGTTCACAAGGTAAGTCTGGGAGCAGGAAACTGGGGAAAAGAGAAGGAGCCCTAAAAAGTTTGAATGTTGGAAATCAATAGCAACTAGAGGAGGAGTAAGAAAATAGATGCCACTTGCAAGTAATTTAATGTTCTGGCATTTGCATTGCCTATTGATTAGAAAGTGCAAAAAATGCAGATGAGGATAGAGGGACTGATGACAGAAAAAAAAAAATCAATGCCTTCTTTACAGGAGTCATTCAATAGTAGCGAAGGAAATTTGCCATTTTGCAGAAATCCCATCAGGTGGGTGTGAGCTGGCACAATCTCCCATTCCCCAAAGGAGGAGGATGTCCAAGCCTTTCACCTTCCACCAGCCTCCCATTAGCTTGTGCTGCTCTGGAGCGAGCAGAAAGGAAAAAAACCCAATTCTATTCGTGAGCCTGTTGCCAATATGTTGTGTTGGCTGGCCTTAGGCCATCATTTCTGTAAAAGAAATTAGATGATACCTCTTCTTGCTACCTAAGTGTTGAGGAGCTCCATTAGTGAATGCCTGCATGGTACTTTGAATACAGCAAACCGTAGAACAAGCAGCTGTTACTATAAATACACTGCTGGTCATGGAGTACCTTTGACCACACTGTTTATTAAGCTGGAGCTGAGGAAAACCTCACACTCACTCTGATCTATTTAATAGCTGCTACGTTTATTTTACTATATACCTAGATATATGCAAGGGGCTAACGAGATAGATCAGATACAGATCTACATCGCTGCATCACAGTGATTTCATGTTCACACTGCCCACAGCCAGACTGAGGTTATGACCTGGATCCTTGACAGCTGTGCCTGTTATCATACTTTTCTGAATAATGTGAAGACAGGCCACATGGAAGACACTTTCTTTCTAAACAAGAACATGTGCACGAGTGACCATGACACATTGAGAGATCAAATCCCCATATTGACTGCAGGAACATAGAGGGATGCAAATTATTATACTCAACATCAAGAACATATCTAGCTTTCCAGTGAAACCTTCAAGACATCACTGACTTTCATTGCTCATTGACTTTGTCACCCAGGTTTCTCTTACTGCTGTGCTACATCTGCTGGGACTCAGTGGGGAATGACAGAGCAAGAACAAGGCAAAGCCTCTGGAATGGCTGCTGCTCAAGATATCTATCCTGCACACATTTCTACGCCATCCTGGGCATCTAACAACATGTCTACATACGTGTTGGCTTGCCTAACTGCCTCGACAAGAAACAGAGATCCCTTCACTAATTGACTCATTAGTAGAGACAGAGAGGCATCCAGATCATGACTCATGCAGTCCAAGACATCCCACCTGGGACAAAATGAACATGACCTAGAAATGCTTTATCCCTGTTGATGCCTACAGCAGTGCAACATGACTCCACCCAGCAAGCCAACACA
The DNA here is from genome assembly GCF_036417535.1 of Chlamydotis macqueenii. Taxonomy (NCBI): domain Eukaryota; kingdom Metazoa; phylum Chordata; class Aves; order Otidiformes; family Otididae; genus Chlamydotis; species Chlamydotis macqueenii. Next base: position 4,407,878 of record NC_141573.1, read on the forward strand.
ATATTATCTATATGTTTTGTCTGGAAGTGGTCAAATCTCTAGATAAAACAGGAGACATTCAGACTGACAGACCTCTGCTTGCAAACAAATGGCTCCTTATGACAGCTACCAACTGATATTGAGAGCAAAAGCCCCTAAACTAGCAGCAGCCACTGCTTCATGCTGTCTTACAACAGCTCCCACAGTTTCTTCCCATGCAAACTTGTTTCCCTGGAAAAAAAAATCAGCAGCAACTTAACTCTTGGCTTCAGAGTTGTTACCACTGAATACTTGAGCAAGCCCATGCAAAGTGTGATGCAGGGAGACAGCAAACACTGCTGTGGATAGAGGGAAGGAGGGAGAGAGACTGTCCCTCAACAGCCAATATTTAAAGCAGAGACAAGGACTGACAGGCTCTGCCAGCCAAAGAACTCACCAGGTTGACGAAGTCCTGGTAGCAGATCCTCCCCTCGGAGTTGCTGTCTGCCAGGGCCAGTAGGACCTCCAGCTTGTGGGGGTCCAGCTCCGAGCCGTGTCTCTGGAGAAGGGAGCGGAACTTCTCAGTGCTGATATAGCCAGTGTTGTCAGGATCAAACTGGGATAGGAGGGGAAAGTGCCAGAATTAATGACTCCGCATGACACACGACTCTCCTCTCCTATGCATTCATCCCCTGCTGCAGACCCATAGGGACCCCAGGAGCTGCTCTAGGCTTTGGCCCTGCAATCACCCCACCTCCAGCTTCCTTACACTGCCCTGGGACTGCAAAGCACCCTGCTGCAGAGAGGGGTGAAACCAGACATCATCACCCGGTCTCCACCCAAGCTTCAGCTAAGTCAGCTTCCTTCACCTTCCTTCCCTTTGCATCATCATTTTTCTTGGCTATTTTTTACATCGCTCTATACCTGGACTATCAAGCAAACCAGAGATGCAGTCTGTGAGATAAACATACTGAAATTAGTTTTACTTCTGTATTTCCTAACACAATTGCAATGCAGGCATATGCCATCCTTCCTCAAGCCCTTTCTGCGCTCAGTGTTTCTGACAGTCACCTTTCCAGATCACTTCTACAGATGCCTCCAAAATGGTAAGTGCTTTCACTGCTGAAGAGCTCTCTATTTTAAGATGGATTGCAAGGAAAGTCTTTGGATAGGGAGCAAAGCAGATGAACATTATGTCAAACTAAAAGTGACAAGGTAGCCACATACCATTTTCAGAACTTAAACCAGAGTCATTAGAAGGAAAGTCTCAGGTGAGATTTGGAGCGAGTCCCACTCTGACCAAAACCATCACTGTTTTTCCTCTGACTAAGCGGTTCATCTCATAAAAACACTATTGACTGAAAAGAGACAGCTCTGCAGGGCTGTTCAAACATACGACTGTTTCCAGTGGCCTCCAACCCACACTGAGCTCCCCAGGGCACCCTGCGAGGGGCTGCCAGCTCAGGGGCACACCCCCAGCCCCGGCAAAGCCAGTGCTGGCACCGCGCCGAGTGCATTTCTTTTGTGCTTTGAAAACTAGCGGACACAAGCTGCCAGACCAGCCCACACTAGCGGTAGTGCAGCCTGATCTCTGCCAGCTCTCTGTTGCTGGGAGATTTGCCTTTCATTTCCCAAACTTGGCTGTGAGGACACTGCTACTCACTGGCCTCCTTTTGTAGATAATGATATCAAGCTTGTTGGCTGGACTGAATGGCTGTCAGGGGGCAGGGTGGTCAGGAGGGAGTCTTTTCATGGAAACATTTGGGACATAAAAGGCCTTGGCAGAGCCAAAAAGGGTCCTGACAATCCTCACTCTTTCCTATCGGAGAACAAAAGCTGAGCAGGCGCCGAGCCTTCGATCAGACGCAGTGGTGTAAAGGGTGCCTTGGCAAGGGAGGAGGTGAGACGTGGGACGTGGCAGAGGATGCAGCCTGCCAGCGGCAGGGCTGGCACTGCTCTGCAGCAAGCAGAGCAGCTATAAAGCAGACCCGCCTCAGGCACAGGCAGCTTGTTTAGAGGATGCAGTGCCCACGTGCGAGGATCTGGCTCTGTCTCCTTCTGGCTGGCAGGAGCACATTTGTCCCACTGCTCCTGAGGACCCTGCTATCACTGGCTGCTTTGTCGAGGAGCTGTCTAACCTGAGATCACAGCCCCTCGCTGGAGCAGGGCTGGTCTGCTATTTTGTCAAAGCAGAAGCCCCCTCTGTGAGGAAGCTGCTGGGGCAAGTGGATTACACAAAAGAAGACAAAGCAAGTGACCTGTGGACAGTCGGAGCTGGGCGCTCTCCCCTGCCCTCTGCTAAAGGTTGTTGTATCCTTGCGAGGTGGCCTGGATGTACCTTTCTGACAGCTGGCAGTCAGAGCCAAAGGTGGATTTCATCAGCTGTTTACTGTTAAACAAGGGCTTAATATTAATCCCTGGAGAAGTTTAGCTCCTCTATTCCAGCCCACTCTGATGCTTTAACAGATCAAATTCTAAAACCAACCCCAAAATCAGGGCTTCTGCACTCAGGCTCACCCCTGATGCTTTTTGGCTCTTGCTGGGACTCCCAAGCCAGCATAAGTTTGCTGTGCTCAATCCCAGAGGCATAGTTACCTAGGAAATAAAGTATTATCAGCATAATACCTGAGATGACCTTTCTCAAGGGGATTTTGCAGAAGCTGGGAGATGAGTCATTCAGTGAGTGGATAACACCTGCAATCCCATAGATATTGCTGTTTTCATCCTTATTTCCTGAAAACATTTGACCAAACCAACATCTTACTTAACTGTACCACTTTAACAATATCTTGACATTTAAGATGTCAGTACCTATCTTGTCTAAGACAAAACTATTTGCCCCTTCAAGGCTTAAATGCCTCCTCACTTTGAAGGCCAGGGTCAGTGACTGAAGCGTGGAACTCTCCCCCCATGCCATGTGCTCACTGTTTGGCTTCGTAGGAAAGACCAATGGCCACAGCCACGGAGAACGCGGCTGTTCCTTCAAAGGGCAGAAGAGTTACAGAGCTGACGCACACAGGCTCCCGAAGCACAAAAGAGCTGCTCATATCACAAACCGCTTTTCCCAGCCTTTGTTTTGCCTTAAAGCATTCCAAAAAGACACATTTTGTAACCAAGAACAGAAATGACACAACCGGTTCAGAGTTCAGACCAGCCCACAAGGACACACTAATGACGCCAGACTCGCTCGCGCTAGAGCGGATCCGATCCTGCCACTTCAGACGGTACTGTCCGTACCTGTTCCTGGCTGCCGGCTTTGCAAATGGACAGACAGCTGAAGCCTGTCTGGTGGCTACAAATGAGCCTCTTGCTCCATGGATGCTTCTTTCTCACACCAACAGGCACCAGCATTCCTCCTTCAGCTCCCTGTCTTGCTGCTTGTGCCACCAAAATCAAAGCAGTGGCAGAAGGTAGATACTATTTTCAGTTCTGTAAACGTGTTAGGAAGCCTGTTCTCTTTCACGTTACTATGTATAATTTTATTTTTTTAACTAAGTTAATGATACTAATTAGAAACAGGTTTGAATTAAAACAGTGGATCTGAACAGCATGGAAGAGTAAGAGGTGAACAATGAACAACTGGCATCTGGACTAAAAAGGCCTGCCTCAGAGCAGGACTAGACCACTGCTTCCACAGCCAGGAGCAGAATGTTTTACCGTAAACTCCAGCTGTAAGGGAGTTCTCTTATTTATTTTTAAACATTTTTTTCAGTATATAAAAAACTCATCTGTCACCACAACACTCAAAATCTACCCCAACACTTCAAAATGCCTCAAATCCTGTTTCTGATATCACAGCTAGCCACAAAAATCAAGGGGTTGAGCTGTTCCTGCTGAACATGTATCCCCACACACAGCAAAAGCAACGAGTGATGGCACACAAAACTCTTGGGTCCATCAATTACAAAAGAGGCAACTAACCTTTGCTAGACGCTTCATGTATTTATCCATGATGATCTCGTGAAGGGCCAGTTGTCCCACAAGCCCAGCCGAGTACCTTTGTGTCAACCAGCGGACGGACGATGACCGGCAGCCAGCAGCAAGGCTGCTCTGAGCCCCAGGCCCAGCCCCACAGGGAGTGCTCCCCAAAGCCTCCCAGCAGCCAAGTCAGCACCCCGGCTTCCTCCAGCGTAGTTACTTCTGCCTCTGCCCGAGGCAGACAAGCACAACTCGAGCAGACAAGCACAACCCAACCGGTGCAGGGATGAAGAAGGCCACTTGCCCCTCCCCATCCCCCAAAACAATAGGACACTAACGGCAATTTCATGCAAGGTTTCCTCCGCATTTCAATGACAATCACCCTTAACTCCCTTGATCCTCGACCAGGCTCTTAAGCAAAAATGTAAATATGTTAATGACCATAGCCGCCATCTGACCCAGGATCTTAATTCCCTGGCCCAAAACAACCTATTTTTTCGTATTTCTTCCTTATTTTAGAACAGATATTCTATAAACTAAAGGCCCGACAGCAAAACTACAAGACAAAAATATGGGGAAGGGGCCCCACAAACTCTGATGGAAATACGAAATGTGGTTGAAAAAAGAAAATGAAATCTCAAATTGTTCCTCCTATTTAATTAAAGACACATCAGCCACGGCTGAGTGAGCAAGTAGGGTGGAGGCTGGTGCTGCAGACAGACAATGGGTATCTTGGGAAAATGCAGACATTTCACATAGAGCAACCAGCTGCTCCTCTCCCCCATGGCAAAGAGCCCTCTGGGGCATCAGAGCAGCTGGAGAGGCAACAGCTGAACTGGGCACAACATGAGGATCCTCACCTGGCTGTAGGATTGCAGATCTGCTGCGAGAACAGAGAATTCGCTACCACCCATAGTTTCCCCATTGAGGTGCTTTGACTTGGCATCACCCAAGCCATAAGTTGTCTTTGCAACGGGCAAGGCTCCAAGCAACTTCACCTAATTTGGAAACTGGCTTTGAGTTGGATCAGCCCCTACAAATCTGAATCATTCTACTGTCCGGTGGTATCTTCACTTCTGGGAGACTGGCTTGGCAGTCAGGCCTCCTGCCACTGACCCCAGCTCTGCTCCAGACTAGGAGGCAGATTCTGGAAATAAACTGCCCTGAGCTTTAGCTTCCCCTCCTGTTACATGGAAGTGAGAACTCCTGCTTCATTTCCCATCAGAAAGGAGCTATCAATAGTAGGCCTGCTTCTTGTTCACATGTAGGCCCTTTCTCATGACTGGCACTGGAAAGGAGGAGTTAATCACATGCAAAATCCATTCATCTCCAAGGGTTTCAGAAACCATTCTAAGCTTTGCTGGATTTGAACTCAGACCGTTAGATGGCACAGTCTCTGCAATCTAGGGATGCTAACAAGCTTTGGAAACAACCAGACCATCTCCAGCCTCAAGGGCCACACTGCAGTTAAATCAATAATCTCCAAGTCAATACATGGAATTGACAGATTAAAGTTGAAGCCGTGAAGAGACATTTAAGACAGGCATTGAAACTCTCCTCAAGATAGCAACACCTCTTTACCAGAGCCCATTCCCTAACTTTCCACAGTCTCTGGGTTCATGCTGTGAATTTGAATTTTTTGGTTTTTTTTTTTTTTTTTTAAAAAAAAAAAAAAACAGCCACAACAACCCAACAAAACAACAATGTGGCAATAGTATATGTAGCATTTGCTGCTTTGATGAAGAACAAAGGAATGACAAGGCAGAAGATGAAAGTCTGCCTTATAATCCAAATGAGAGAGCAAAAAGCAGAGGCTGTTTTAAGAGGAGTTTCATCATTGCCTGGTGATGATGATCTTCCAAGCAGCTTAACGATCCTTCTCTCTCTTCCAGTAGTGGGAAGTGCACATGAGAGGAGAAACCCTGATCTAGAAGAGAGGAAGGCCAGTCAAAGGTAAGTGCATATCCCTCCTCCTTGAAATCCAGTTTCTCACCGTCAAAAGTCACCTAATCTGAGTTGCCTGAACACGGGTGGTAAGACATTAGTGCTGGCTCCTGTGACGCACTCTCTTCCCCTCTAAATAACGAATTTACCCACCACTGCCCAGACATTATAAAGTGATTAAGGTCTGTCCAGCAGTACTTTTAACGCATGTTAGATTGCTTTGACCCGAGATGAACCCGAGGGCTGAAAACTTTACCCAGCTCTCCAGAGTCAGATTGCATGTAAGCATGGAGGACACACCCTCATTAACTCACCAAGCGGGGCCCCCAGACAGACCCGTTCCCCAAAAGCTGCAGTGAGTGAGCACAGAGCTACTCAGCTCAGCATTCACCGAGGCAGGGATGCATTTGCAGAGCAGATGGCCTGTCACCTGGGTTCGGCTAAGCATCTCTCTGTATGCAGCACACGGCAAAGTGGAAATGGAGGGAGCTGGTATAAGATTCTGTTTTCCTTGAAGAGCAGAGTAGACTGAAGGACCAGGTCCATCAGCTAGCTTGCCAATCTGTATAGGCATTTCTGCTCTAATTTATTTCTCCTACTATCTTAGGCGTAAAGACAAGGAATAGACCTACATTGCTACCATCTGTTGTTACCTTCTGCAAAAGCACTTGATCTAAACAGTCCCTGGAAGCACAGATTCAACATGAACGGGAGAATAAGAAGATTCAGGAGTGCACCACTGCTCAGTTGTTAGGCAGAAAGGAAAGGGAGCTTTGAGACCAGGTTTCATTCCTGGTATTGCCAAGATTTCTGGAGTGCACCCAGGTGCCTCTTGTAGTGCCTTGACTTCCCCATCTACAAGGCACAAGGAACACACCGGTGCCTGCATGATTCAGCACAGTGAGGCCTATGGAGCGCTTACAGAGCGTGACTGGATGATGGCTGCCACGGCAAAGGGCAATTAGCGAGCCACAAGGCCAAGCAGCATGGGGAGAATATGAACAGAGCTGGCCTTCTGCCAGGGTTTCATGTATAGAAACATGTCAAACTTTCCAGCAGTTGGATACCACAGTGAACTCCTTGACTCCACAGAGGTTCAGATCCCTGGTCCAAGCCACCGTAGGCCGAGCAAATCCTACATTCAGAGACCCCAGGAATTTCTGACCCACAGCTTGCTGGGGAAGCCTATCACGCTCAGCCAGCTATCCAAACCAATGTTTCTGTCTCCATATAAATTTTTAATGCAACTCTCTCCCCTATCCTTCCTCTGCCTGTGGGTTTCTTGCTGCAAGTCCTTGAGAAGAGACTGAGAGGAGAGAGCTGAGATACGCCTACAGGACCTGCTGAGCTCCTCTGCTGTCTCGACGACCCACCACTCTGAGCGATCCCACTGCCTCTCTCCAGATCAACCTCCTGGCAGAACACTCACAGAATCAGCCTCCAGTCTCAGCTGGGGAATTGCACACAGTGTGCAAGCCACCCAGAACTAAATTATTCAAAATATGCCACTGTGCTGCCCTTGAAACCAAAGCCACTCCCCAGAAAGAAGCCAGGGTAAATAGAAGCTCCATTATCAGCAGAACTAACAAGGAAGGAGATGCAGCACTGAAAGTGAGGGAGATAATTACATGATTAATGAGACAGCATGGATGGCAGGAGATGCCCTCCATTATGCCACAAGGCTTAACGCAAAGAGACATGTTTATAGACCGAGCCTTCTCCAGCTCTGCTTCTTCCTGTTTTATTATTTATGTAAGTGCACTAAGACTAATGGAAGGAAGCTGGGGCACTCTAAAAAGCAGTGGGGTTTTATTTAGGTGGAAATACAATTTTTAATCTTGATCCAGCACTGGACACCTTGCACATTTCGCTGGATAGATGTCCTCAGCTGCAGCAGCAGGCTGGGCAGGTTACAGCCCAGCCTGGCGAGTCATGTGTCTCACACCACCAGCCCAGCCCTGGCGCTGACTATCCGCACATTTCCGAGATTGTGGACACGATGAAGCCTACAAGAGATCACCTAGTGACTGCCATGCCCAAACTCACCCTAACAGTTAAAACCTTTCCTTAAATCCTTAGGTGAGGGGTTTAACACTCTTTCCAGATCTGCTTGTCAGCAGTGGCCCAGACATTGGTATATGTACAAATGCCCAATCTCTTGCTCTCCCTTTTGAACTCCTCTATAGTTTTTAGGGCTCCACAAATCTCCTGAGGCAAAGAGTTCTGCAGTCTAATTTACATAAAACTCACTTTTCATCTGGGTGCTGTAAGGCATTAAATATCAAAAGCTGAAAACGGCAATATCCATACTACCATCACACACTATATTCTCATTTACCACCACATAATTATTTATGGATTTTTAGTCATATCTTATTGGAGAATCTCAAAATCCTGTACCAATATTAATTACATCTCTCAGGGCATCTACATTGTGAGGGGCCATAATGCATAAGCCACTTCATTCAGAGCTGAAATGCAATACACTCTAGGTGGGATGCTCCATTTATTTGGACTACGTAACTCAACAGAGGGTATAGCATGCACAGTCAGCCTCACAGACTGGATTAGACAAGTTCTAATCACTATTGCTATGAGGAAATTTAAAAGAAACCACAAAAACAACCAACACACAACAGTCAGAATAGCTGTTCAGCTAGGGCTGTATTTCAGGCCAAGCTCCTGCAGTCAGATCCCTGCTTAGCCCCAGGTTAACTAAACGTACACAAGCATTTCTGTAAAATTCAGTGCTATCGACAATGCCTCCTGACACAGCAGCATCTCTGCTGCTACAGGTGAGGCAGATGAGTCTTCTCCTTCAAAACAGAGTTTTGGTCTGATATTATCTGGAAAAAGTAGCATACGTGATACTAGTGCAAAGAGCCAGGAGTAGTTGAAATGTTTCTGTTCTGTATATGCAGAAAAGCCCAATGAACTATCTATATCATACAATGATGATACCCTTCCTGTCCCAACAGTGACTAGAGAATGTTACGCAGTAGCTCCTAAAGTTAGAGAGAGTTTTGAAGCAGCAGGTGAAGGTAACTTGCATCCAAAAGTTTTTTAAAAGCTAATACTAATATTGATTTTCTACAAGTCTGGGAATACGGGAGGAATATAAAAGATTTGCTTTTTACCTTTCTTCCAGCTTTGAATCAGCAACGCAGCCCTTCAAACCATAGCTCCAAAACTCCTGTCCAAACGCAGCGACAAGCACTCACACCGCTCCCAAAAGTGCAGGGTTGTGACAACAATTTAATGGGACAAAGCAGGTCTGTCGACCTCATAGTAACCCACAGCAAATGAATAGATGACTCATATCGAGTAGTGCATAATTGAAGGAGGACTGGTCTAATAGCAGTCAGAACAGGCTACAGAAAATAGATTATGTTCAACTGATATTATCTGGATGAGAATGCAAACTTGGGGCTGATTTTAAGTCAAGATCGCTGGTTTAACTGATTTCTGCAGGGCATCTGACATCACGAGACAACCCAGTGTTTGAGGACTTACTGTGACACAAACTCAGGCTGTCACACATTCAACATGCTAAAGTCTGGCTAATTGACAGGTCTCAAAAGCAAAACTAAGCTAGAGGTACCACTAATGGGGTCCCGTGAGAATTCATTCTCGCCCCTACAGAATTATCGTCAGTGACTTAGGAGAAAGCGTAACGCAAATCTGCACCATGCTCACAGATGAGCTAAAGCAGCAAGTTACTAAGCATGAGCTGGGTCTTTTAGTAAAGCTGGGTGCTTGCAAACAATACATACTACAGTAAAAACAAACAGAAAGCCATATGGCCAGCAGCCAAGAAAGCCAGCCAGCTTACAGGATGGGGAACGCCATCTTCAGAAGCAGCCACTCTGGGAGGAAATAAAAATTGAAAAAAAAATTTGAAAAAAAAAAAAATAAGAAAGAAAGAAAGAAAAAAAAAGAGCCTTGTTTGTTACACTGAGTGCTCTCAAGGTAACACTGCCTTCAAAAAAGGAAACATGATCTGCAGGTTTGTAAATGAGGTGACATTACCTCTGTATTTGGCACTTGTTACTGGTGCAGTCTGACTGGCCCTACTGACAGGCTCAATTCATTAGCTTATGAAAGGGAAGGTTAAGCAATGTCTTGATCACTGTCCAGAAGAACCACAAAGTGAACAGAAATTTAGCAGGAGAGGTTTCTCCACTGTGACAAAGGTATAATCACATCTAGGGGCTAGAAGTCAAAGCTGGGCAGCTTTAGGTTAGAGTAAGTTGATTATTTTCACTATTAACAAGTGAAATGTCTCACTAACTTCACCATGTGTTTTACAATTGAATTGCAAGTTTTCCTAGGAGACAAGGTATGGCAGAGGTCAAGCAGAAGACCCCATAGAAAAATCTTCTGGCCTTCATTATGAGAGACTAGACAGACAATCTCAACAGTTCCCTTCTGATCAGACCGCAAGTTATTAAGGTTCAGAAAAACTAAAGCCAAGCAGATGCATTTAAAACCCCAGATAACAACTGCAATAACACATGTATATCCAGAACGACCCGCCTATACTGGAATTCAAATCACACTTCTGGTTAGAACAACCACCACAGAGCAAAACTCCTACTGAACAGACTGGGAAACATATTTAACTTGTACTGATTTTACATTTGGCTTTGCTCAGTCATGGGGACTAGAAGCTACCAAAGAAATCCCTCTGCTTTCCAAGCTAAGCTGGAGCAGAAGGCAATGTCAGCCTCGTGAGAGGAGACAGAGGTATCACATAATTCCCTGCGATGCTTTGTAGGCACCTGGTGTTACACAGCAGTGACATAACAATCTCAAAAGTACAGGTTCCAAATGGAGCCTGGAGCTGGGAGTACTAATTATTACTTTAACCTCTATAATTTAAACACTTGAGAACAAGCAATCTTAGCTTCCATCTTTCCAGGATGATCACAGGGGTTACAACTGCAGTAAGGAGCCAGACTTCTGGAAGCTGTGGTGGTTCACATCGTTTCTTAGGAGATATATCCAAATGAGTCCTGGATGACACCCAGACTGCAGGCTCCTTGCATGGACTGCGAGGATAGCTGCAGTGTTTGCACCTTCCCAGTGTCTTGCTATGTCAAATATACCTCGGTTTAAGGGTAGAAGATATTTGCCCTAGTGCCAAAGCTGCACAGACAACCACAAATCACAAAAATAAAGCTACATTTTTGGCTTCTTATATGCTCTTACTGGATATGAGAGACAAATGCAAGGCACAGTGTTTCTAGAGCTCTCTTTGCCACAGTTTTCAAATACACACTAAATTTGCCAGAAGTTTTAAAGCAAATCATGACTTAATAAATACTCCACAACAGGAGTGCAACTGACTTCATCGGAAAAAAGTTCTGTCCATGCAGGTTCGCAGCCCGAGCCTCTTGGCTGGAGCGGAACCATTCTCCCTACAGATGACAAAATCCAAGGCTGGGCTGGAGCCAGCTGTGCCTTGCAAGGTGTAATGCCTCTTTGGGGCCCAAACACACTGAGTAGGGAATTCCTTTTAGACACTCACCAGCCTGACAATAAACTGTACTACACTGTGGTTTGAAATCCTTCTTTTAGGCATTTATTACGGGAAAGGCTCCTTCTCACAGCTCTCACAATCCTGCCCCTGCCTGAGCCCTACCAGGGGCTCCTTCCTGCCTGGGCAGCCAGCAGCAGAGCTCCCTTCGCAGCCTCCCACACGACAGAGCGCTGGTCCTGTCAGTCACACCCGCCCTCGCTCACAGAGCCCCTCTCCACCTCCTTTCTGCCTCCTTTAGGGAGCTAATGGGAATTTTCTTGTGCACAGGGCTCACACATGCTTTACAGAGCACCTGCTTCCCCTGACGAGCCTGTGCACTTTTCCCAAGCTCTAATATTCACCTTTTACTTGAACATACTGGCTTGAATGCAGTTTAACCATTCAGAGCTGAAGCCCTTATGGGCACCCACAGGCAAGCAGACCTCCCACTTTGTTTTCCTGCCACACTGCAGCAAAGAGACCTTCTCTTTTTATGGGATGGGGTGGATATCTGCATGCTGCCGGCACGGGTGTGAGCTGTAGGGGACCAGGTGCACGGCAGAGTGGGGGATCTCTGACAGAGGCCTGTGGTTCATGTTTGCCATGTCTGCATGACAAGCACAGGGTCATGGTGGCATTGAGATTTAGAAACGACGAGCCCTGGCTACCGCGATTCACAAGCTCTATTTCCTGGGCGACACTTAAATCACACATTCAAGTGCAAAGATGGCTTTCCAAACTGATACAACCCAAATGCAGATGATTAAAAAAAGGAAGCAGAGAAGGCACATGCAACAGCCATAATTAGAGCATGAGCATAATTAAGAGAATGCATGTTTCACTCAGCAGGAATAAGGAAATCAAAGAGACTCCCCAAAAAAGAGTCACCTGAGAGCTGCAACCACTGAAAAAAAAAAAAAAAAAAAAAAAAAAAAAGGGGAAACAAGCCAGGAGAGAGAGAGACAGAAAGAGCAGACTGAAAAGGAAGGTTAGGAAATGGTAATACTCTTCCTATTCATGCATCATACTGCATCTCTGGGAAGTAGGAGCAGGGGGAGGAAAAAAGAAATCTTCTCACCTGCAGGGTAACTAGAGAGACAAATCCACCCAAAACAATCCCACCAGGCTTCCACTGGGGATTAATTAGCCCATCAAGTGGGGCCAGCATCTAGTAGAGCATCCTCACAGAGCACGCTGCAGACCGCTGTGCTTCGGACGGTCACAGGGAAGGGAGTGCAAAGACACAAAAGGAGGACTGCGGAAGGGGCAGGAGGAGAGGGCAGCCCAGACTGGCTGGGAGGAAGCTCAGATGAATGGAGAAAGGCAAGCAAGGAGGTGAATGAGCAAGGGGTGATGAATGGTAGGGAGGGCATGGAAGTTTTACACAGGGCAGAGAGCAAAGACAGACCTGAATGGGGAAGACTGAAAGATGCCGCTTGAATGGAAGAGGAAAGAGGGAGGAGAAATGAGGCAGAGAGAACACTGAGCAGCGCAAAGTGAAACAGTGCAGACAGAACAGCTTCCCACATGGACTTGACAAGGCCTTAGAGAGAGAGAGAGAGAGACAAGTAATACAGCATGAACTTTAATCCAGGAGCAGAAAAGCTGCCTGCAGCAGGCAGTGTTACCATCGTCTGTCCCTCTATAATCCCTTCAACACTGGGCACCGTCTTTGCTCCCAGTCAACAAATTCTCATGAACCCAGAGTAACTCGAACAGCAGCCACCAAAGGCCAGATGGCCCCCATCAAAGGGAGTTATAGCAAAACTGAGCCAGTCACGTGGAAACAGCTGATGGGATAAAGCACCAAGAGAATTACAAGCAGCAGCCCAAGAGATGCAAGCTTAACACTACCCTAAAGGTGGGATAAGATGCAGTTTGTATGTATGGCATAGAAACGTTTATCATCCGTGTTATTTGCATTTCTAAAGCCAGAACAATGTTTTTTCCGAAAGAACTTTCCCAAGAAAAAAACTTGGAGATTTCAGTCATGCCAAGGCTTTCCTGTGAATTTGCCTTAGCTTTCAACATTGACGGTTTAGAAGAAATTCCCCTAGGTTCTACAAGGCCAAAACACTGGACATCACCATTTTTAAAATGTTTCATTAGAAAATTACTGTTTATGTTCAGAGCGCCACATCTTATTACTTAAATCTCACCTGCAGAGCTGAAAACTGGATACACTTCCATCACTTTTGGGTGTGCAGGTTTAGACAGGCCATCAGTTATCCTCCTAGGTCTATCAGTGACACCCTACACTATCCTGTGCCAAATCCAGTTTTCCCCAACTGCAAAGCAAAAGATACAGTGACTCACTCTAAAAGGGATAGCATAAGGTCTTAAATCATAGCCCTTTACTTCATGCTCGGAATATCTTTCATATTTGTCAGGAACAACCATTTAAAAGCTAATTCACTGTCTGAGCTCATATTTCGCTTGCTCATAAATAAACTTCACTGTCACACAAGCAAAAATGAGAGGTCATAGAAACTCAGTAGAGGGTAGGACACAGCCCTCAAAACCAAACACAATGGAAAGGAAAACAAATTTAAATTTAAGACTTGACCCTACTTTGCCTTTTCAACACATCAGGGAGGTCAAACATAAACCCAGGCTTTTAAAGTGTTGCTAGAGGAACCATGAGGGGCCCCATCTCTGGTTCTGCTTCCTCTTTTGATGTTTCTTGCACCAAGCATAACTATCAATACAGTTAATTTCGGACAAAAGAGGTGAGCGCCCTGGAGTCAGAGCACAAGCAGCAACTCATATGAGAAAAGACATTATTTCCTCCCCTCCCCGCCCCCCCCGGCCCCCTCAAACAGCAAAGGAATTCCTGAGAAATCTGGGCTGGATCATGAATATCTCTCAGAGAGGTCCAAAAATACAGGACAGATTTGGGATCTGGCCATTGGCCATCAGGTCTCTAGCACACAGTGCATTTTGAAATAATGATTTGTGCTCTTTATAATTCACAGTAGTACCACCTCATAAGGAGTTCCACTTTATGAACTGGGAACCCAAGACAGAGAGGCAAAGTAATTCACCCAAGGATCCAAGAGGCTTAAAATACAACCGTAGTTGAGATGAGCTGCCTGTGTTCCAGTCGCCTCCACGAAGCACTCCTATATTGCCACCTAATAACTGGCTAGTAAAAATCAGAAATTGCCAAATACTAAATGGAGTTTTTTTAAGGAGGGGTTAAGATAGACTAAAGGTCAAAGCACGTCCAGGAAGTACACTGAGCTTGGTGATACCCACAAGCAACAAGAAAAGATGTCCAAGTATGAGAGTCTTTCCTGGAAGCAGCAGGGAGATGAAGAGATGGATGTGAATTTGTGCAGGCATAGGCGCACACAGCAGTGGCAGAGGGACTGTATGGGTCTTCAGAAAGGCTGTTCTGCCAAAGCTGACAGGCTTGAATATAGCAACTTCACAGGCCAGTTGAGCCCATGAAGAACCATTACTGCAAACAGAGAAGTGTTTCGCTTTTCCATCTGCCAGGCTGGGCACAGGCAGATCACGTTACATATGCCACTGGGGGGAAGGGAAGGAAAATATGAATAATTCTCAATTCAGTGAAAGGAGTGTGAACTGTGCAGCTGCTGCAGTGCAAGCAAGCCCTACCAGCACTAGCTATCGCTTTGGGTCAAGAGATCATACCATTTCAGCCTGCTTCCTGTCTTGTGCTTCATCCCAGCTGCTTTACTCTCCCTTTAGTGCCTGCCTGCAGGAACAGCTAGCTCTCTGGAAGAAATCCAAACAGAAGGAGGAGAGGTTACATGTGCCTGAGGGAAGTTACCGCACAAGGCAGGTCACTGCTAAGTCTAAAAGCATTCAAGCAGGGTCACACCTACTAAAATACATAAATATACATGTACACACTATACAGGAGACGGATTTACTCAGACGGGACAGCCCGAAGCTCAAGGATGCATGGGGTTCCTTGAATCTGCATGTCTGTGAAACTGGCAGCTACTACAACTGAACCAGACAGAACCAGGAAGGGCTGCTGTCGCACCCGTGCTGTTAGGGACCAAAACTCTCACCTGCTCCCCATCCCACACCCAGCCTGGGAACTCCAGGTTTTTTTTTTCTGCTCCGCAAATCTAGGTGTCCCATATCAGACGGCCAAGGCAAAGCCACTACCACAGGCTGGTCAATCTTCTTATGCAAATGAACTCAGGATAATTGGGACAGTTACAATGAATCCCTGACAATGTTTGCCTTTGTGCACACAACTGGTAAATATAGACTGAGCTGCTTTCTAAGGATGGGGGGTGAGGGGAGAGCTGCACTGAGGGACAGCAGCTCAGCTTCCCAGAGGGATGATGAAAAGCAAGCACTGTTTAAATGCAAGGATGCTGTCAGAAGCATGGAGCTGATGGCGAAGGAAGGAGGCAGATGCTACAACTAAAAGTCACGCGCTGGAAGTCTCAAAAATATTCAGGGAAGTGTAGCCACTGTGGCAGGTCAGTGGAGCTGTCCCCCAGTATTACAGCCTTCATCCCACAGAGAGAAAACTTCCACAGCATCCATCCAGCTAAAAATCTCAGCCCATAGGATTCCAACACTCAAGCAGAGCTCCCACCAGAGCCAAGAGTGGACGTAGCACAAACACCCCATGCAGACCAATTGCTGACAGCCTCCAGGCTGCAAGCACACAGCGGCTGGCTCTGGCTCAGCCACTCCTGCACCAACAGCTTTGCCGCTTGGTTATCTCAGCATGCTTCAGCCCCATGAATCTCATATATATGCTCTACTTTTGTTGTAGCCCTCCAAGGCCCATCGTGGAAGAAGCCGCAACAAAAAGCGATCGCCCTCTGAAATCCTGTCATGCAAACAAGACTCTTCCCACCCATTGCCACAGGGACTGAATGGAGAGGGGACTGAACCCCCCCTGCCCAGCCCTGCCTGGTGGTCTTTTTGTCTCGTGACCTTCCCCACACAAACACAACCCCACAACAATCAGACAGGCAACATAATGCACCAGCGCCGGCTTTCCCAGCCCTTCAAGGCAAGCTAGGGAGGGAAGGGGGGAGACCTGAAAGGATTTAGGGATGAAGAACAGATAGGATGAGCAAGGAAATACCAAGCAGTGTTTTAATTTCTACTCGCACAGTCCCATGAGCCAGGATAAAAATAGTTTTAAAGAAAGAAACAGAAGAAATGTTATCTCAAATGGCTTAAAGTGACAGGGGAATACCAGCCAGTGGAATTTTCATAAAAAAAAAAAAAAAAAAACAAAACCCAAAAAACCCCCCTCCAACAATACTTCTAAACCCCATGAACATCGTTTAACATTCCCTCCAAGCAGCCCACAAAACTGAGCCCTGTGGTGCAAACTCTGCTGGTTTTACTTAGCTTGAGATTTAAAAAGTCTGAGATGGATTAGGTATAAAGGTTTTCCGTTAGACTGGGAGAAAGGAGAAGACTTTTTTGCAACAACCGTAGCTGTAGACAGCATCAACACACACAACACCACCTGTGCTACTGAGAGCAAGGAGTAAATGTGCCTCCAGACCCCAGATTGTCCTTGCAAGGTAACAGATACTCTTTGGTTACTGCAGGACACACAGCACCCTTGGGAAAGAGCAACAAGAGTCTCCACGGACTTAGCAGGAGACCGACAAGGTAAGAGGAAACTCCTGCCTTCTGAAATGCCAAGGGATTCTCCCCTGCTCGCTGTGTATGTACAGAAAAAAAAAAAACAAAAAAAAAAACCTCAAAAAAAAAACCAAAAAACCAAACAGGCTCCACAGGAAAGCAAACAACAAAAAAAAAAAAAAAGAAGAAATAGAATCTCTCGGGGCCTGAATTCAGTGAGCTTAGCAGGGCCCTCAGCTACGCTTCAGGGCACTGGAGATACATTCTCAGTACCTTTACAAGGAAAGAAGGCTGTGCTTTTGCCAAAAGTGAAGATCTGTGTCCCATGAAATCCTGGCAGCCAAGGCGGTAACAGAAAGCAAAGCTACAGGAAAGCACTTGTGTGATTTACAGACACATTAGCCACCCAGGGAGCATGACACAGTGAAAAACGACATCACAACTCCTACTGCCAGCACCCCCTACAATACTGTTATACCGTTATCCGCATCCTTGATTAAAGTGCTGCAACCGCACAGGGGAAGCCACCTGATGTGCCAGGTATGAAGTCACCTCCATGGGATGCTGCAGCTGGTGTACAGAGACTGAAAGCCTCGACAAACGCTGCATCTGGCAGCTGGGTGCAGGAGGCCTCTCCCAAACCCAGGCCACATCTGGCCAGCTGGCCCCAGCTGAGGGGGCATGGAGCTGCGACTGACTCCTGCTTATGTCCTGACGTGAACTGGAGTAACCAGAAGAGCAGCAGCACTGAGTCTGCACACAGTTGGCAAACTTCCCACAGGAAGGATACCATCTCCTGTCAATCCACTCCACCCTTAATCCTCTGTAGAAAGATCCCATCAGCACCATGCTAAGAGGCAATCTTTCAAGTGGGATGCTAACAATTAACGATAGCAAAGATGAGGGAGGAAGGGACAGATGGAGAACAGATACAACCCAGCACTGCTCATCACACTGAGCAACTTGGAGGAGCTGGACAGGAGACACACAGGCAAGATATGTAGCCTTGTTCAGCCCCGCAGTACGGTACTAGACGTAAGCATGCATGGGACAGCAGGTCTATTGCACTCCCAGAGACAGACGGAAGCCAGTCACAGTCTTGGTGCTTGTTCTCACTACTGAGGAAGTAGCTGTGGCCCAGCTGTGAAGCTGCTTTGGGCTCTGCAGTATTTCTGTCCCACGTAGGGTAGGCACAAACCCACGGCTGGTTTGAGGATTTGCACCCTGAGTCTGGGTATTTCCCCAGCATGGATGGGAAACTAGAGTTTTGACTCAGCTGATTCCATGGACAAAGACTTCAGCAGCGTCTCTCTTCAGAAATTAGATTACTCAGGCAATAGCAGGATCTTCAGCACAGTTACCATGTTAGCAGGCAAAATAACTATGTTAACTGGAAGCTGGCCATCTGTCTCTTCACCTGCCCAACAAGGGAGGGAACACAGCTAGAGAACAAGCCAGTCCAGCTCCCATGGCTGTCTCCAACACAGTGCACACTCTTCCCTTAGCATTCTTACGCTAGAAAAATCTCACTGCATAGATAACTGCTTGTTCTAGCAAGTAGGGAAGTACAACAGACTGGATTGCTTAGGTGAGATTAATTCCTGTCCTATTGCATAAAATAATTAGCTTCACTTTACATTAGTCTTTATTATGGCAATGAAAATTATATGGCCATTTTAATTGACCAACGTTGCTTGCTCCACTTCTCACCTCTACATAGTTTGGAGGCAGCTAAAGTAAAAATTATTTCTGAAACTGCCAGCTGGTACCACCATAAGAAGCAGGTCCTGGTGAACAGCTTCTCCTCTTCTCCTCCCAGGCCTTGTGGACCTGGTCTCAGACAAACTGAAAGTGAGAATCTCTCCTACACCAAGGAAATGGGACAGTCTATACAACTTTGATCTGTGGTGGGGGCCTGATGGAGAAGTGGAGAAATTTCTTGAGGTCTTTTTCAGTCCTGTACATCTTACCATTCCTTTACCTTTGAGCCACATGAACTGGCTGCTGTGTGCAGAGCTGCGTGCTGCAGCCCGGCCCAACCAAGGAGCCCAAAGCTCTCTGACAAGGAGCTGGTGGTCTGAATGGCCTGGGCAAAGCATACACAGTGCAATGCTGCCTTCTGCAGCCCCAAAGAGTGACTGGTACCCAAAGATGCCAAATACCTTCAGCTGCCACTGAATTCATCAACTTTAAATAAGATTCTCAAGAACCCTGGGCACTGACTATTTGAGAGACTAAGCCTCCAGAAGAAAAGTATCTGGGATTTGCCTGCAAACTTGCCTGATGTCCTTCAAGCAAATGCAGCAGCTTCATTGCAAGTTGAAAGAGAGCAGACTGCAAATCCCTGCAATCACAACTAGCTAGTTTCAGAGGCAAGACACCATAACCAAGCACCCCTACTTGCCTTTAGGGGATTTTTTTTTTTTTTTCAAATACTATAGTGTGGGGAAGAAGCATCATGAAGGTGTCACCCCAACCCCAGCCACCCCACACTGGTTCTTCACCTTGGTCCTATTCCTGCTGCCCATCCAGCAAATCTAGTTCTTTTGATTGCTTTCTGGGAAACATACCAAACCACGGTCATTTCCTCTGGCTGTAAAATGGAGACGCTGTTCAGTTTAACCCGGCACACGTTCTTATGAGAACAGATCAGTCAGAGATGGATGCAGTACCCACAGAGCTGTACATTATTACAGTAACGATAGACTTTCCACAGCCAAACTCGGCTGCATTGAAATCACCAGCATTTATAGAAGCTGTGGCCAAGAAACACACAAGCAAATAATTTTTTTTTCCCTGACATGAAAGATACTGGCTGTTAGCAAGGGTTGGGTCCAGAATTTCATCATAGAAAAAAATTAAAATAAACCATAGAAGCCTCAGAGAAAAAGATCATTTGAGCCTGGATATTCCTTTCTCCTTGGCACAACTTCATGGTGTGTATCACAATGTTCTCCCTGCGGATTTGCTACTGCCCCTTCAGCCCAGGCTTGCGTAAGTGATGAAGAGCTAAAGTATTTGTCTCTCAGTGCTACAGGAAAAAGCAAGAAGTGCCAATGTTTTCAGAGTGCAGCCTCTCAATATCTGAGGGATCATCACAACCTCATGTGCTTGAACAATGACATTTAGCACATGAATGCTCTATCATGGAAGGGGCGCATGTTGTGTGAGCTTCCTCTAATAAAACCCTCAGCAAAAGAAACTGAATGTTTCTATGTCTGCATGCTTAAAGAAACACTGTAACATTAAAATCAGATAAGTCCTTACCCTTCTGAAATCAGTAGAGAAATCAGCATGGGGCCCAAAGGAAGCAAATGAGGCCCCTTCAGAGGGGTCAGGATTTCATCTTGTATTTAAAACCCCACAGTGGTGGATCTGTACTTATTTTAATGACCCACCAAATCCTTTTAGTCCTCTACATCCCTCCATGAAAGCCTAATAATGAAAAATGATCTACTAATACTTGGCTTTTCCTGGAAAATAGTATCTGAACAGATCTCCAAGGACAGATATTTCTGTGGACACAGTGAATTTGGACTGCAAGGCTTTGTTTCGAGATATCATTGCATTTCACATTTTCACAGCTTCCTTGGAATAACATTTGATACAGAAAAAGTGTCTGTGAGTATCACTTACAAAAGAATAGCCAACCCTCAGAAACCACAGGGCCTCTCTATGTGTATTGCTTTTGTAACAAATATAGCCTGAGCCACAGAATTCCAAGTAAGAGATCTTCAGGTGACTTAAAACTTCAAGCAAACTACTGCCATGCAACATTAAATGCATTCATTTTTATGAGCATTAAATTCAACCTATTAATGGAACAGTCATCCTCTGTAGCTACCAATTTACATATCCAGCCTGCAAGCTGCTGAGGGGCCAGTGGACACGAAATACATGAATACATTAAATCTGAAGAAGGAAACTAACGTCCATCGTAATTCAACTTAATGATTACATTTTCTTTACAAGCAGCTGCAGAGTTCATGCCTGACAACCACGCACCCCATAAAGGCATCCTAGATGCAATGAAGCACTGAACCCACTACCTTGAGACTATAACTGTGATGCACCCAGTGTTCACGAATTAATCACATTCAAGTCCTATCCAAAGTGGGAATTCCTTGGAGTTACATTTTGACCAAGTCACTAAAATCCATGCTATCGTACATGGACTAAATTCAAAGGCCTGATCCCCACTGCTGAAGACAGTTTTTCTGAACATACATTAAATCCCTGGAACAATTTCTCAGCCCTTTTGCCAAGCCAGGCAGTATTACCAGCTTTAATGTAACAGCACTTTTGATCTTGTAACAGCTACAGTGGTGCTGGTACATCTATTATTCCTCCTGGAACAGAGCCATGCTCCGATATCACACCTGCAATTCACTCCTTTTGTGCACAGCTATCTAGAAAGAGATGTAAGAGAGCTTCTCAGCAGCATGTACACCTTCTGTCATCCCAGGGAGGTGAATGACCCTCTCCAATGCCCAGTCCAGGACCAATTACAGCAATGGCAAGGAGAAATGCTTCTCTTTTAAGCTTGCTGAAGAGGTAACTGGGTGCTGCAGGCAGAAGGATGGACATGGGGGAAAAGTCTCCTGTAAAACGATTCTCCTTTTTCTCAACTGGGCACCAGGACAGCAGCTTGAGGAATGACAGGCAATCCCACAATCAAATGTATTCCATTCGTTTTTTTGGTCTGTAGCAGCCTGACCCCGTTGTAACAGGACACCATCACTGATCTCCTTATTCCATGTTCCCACCTGTGAAACTAAATGAACTGATACTGGAGAATGAGCTTTGAAGTTCTTGAAGAGGAAGGGCTATTGCGGTGCTGAATAAGGCTAATTCCCTAGAGCCCACAACCACTGCAGTGATACAAGCAAAAACCCTAGGGTGCAGAAGAATCAGGCCCTGAAGGAAACTAAAAAGCTCAGAGAAAAGACGAAAGAAACCGAACATGGAAAGTTAATATTGCTTTGAACACTTACTGAGCAGAAATCCTTCCCAAAAGTGACAGAACTGCAGTCAGCAACTGGGGACTTTTGGCCTGGCATCCAGGCTCTCAGGCAAGACCCACACCTTCCAAGAGATCCCACTGCAGGGCTTACTCAGACCCATCTCACAGGCATCAGCTGCAGCAATTTTTCAGAAAGGAAGGGCAGGAGCTGTTAGCTGACTAGTGGGGAAGAAGCAAACACCACTTGTTTCTTCACAGCTCTTGCTACTCTAACTTGTTCCTTGCATCAGATGTCACAGTGATAAGTACCTGTTTAAGAGGAAAAAAAAAAAACAAAAAAAAAAAACAAAAAAAAAAAAAACAGGAACAACAGTAAAGCCATCCCCCCTGCAGCTAATCCAATTAACACACCGGATAAAGTTGTAGAGGTTAATCAGATCTGAGCCACTGGGTCTCCCTCTGCTGCTGCTTAGAGACATATCTGGTGAGCAATACCAGAGAGACGAAGGCCAGGCAGAAACACCAACAATCCAGCTAGCCCCAGGAGACAAGTGCTGCTCGCCTGCTGCATCAGGCAGAAAAGGAAGGGGTACACTGCAGGGCAGTGCCGTGAGGGGGTTTGCTGGGCTCACAGCTTGGCTGTCCAATTAAGCCTTATCAGGTGCCAGGATGCTGTGACCAACGGGCTGCGTTAGTCAGTCCTTACAGCAACGGCCAAGGCTATGCCTGCGGGGTGCTGCCAGGTTGGTAACCAGGATGGAAATCTATTCAGCAAGGAAAAATTCTGCCCATGCAACTGCAGGGAGCTCCTCTGACCTCACGTTTTGTTAGCTGCAACCCTGCTGACCAAGGCTGCAGCAGGGCAGGTGAGGGCTGTCCCAGCTCACGGGGCCACCAGCACAGAGACCACTTGGACTGTCACAAGTAGCCCCTTCTGCACTAGGAGCCAGAAGAAAGCTGAGCTGGGTTTGCTCTGAAGCAGCTCCACCAGTGCTGGAGGCACAGGGTTCAGCACTGCCTAGGGAACACTGCTCCTGTCACACCCAAGGTATCCAAGCCTAGTCCTGACCTAAAGCTACCTTGGAAAACTGAGCATGCTGCTTTCCTCAACTCAAGCCTGCCTGTAGTCAGATCTACTCTGCCTCTCTCCCTCCTCCTCCCTTTAGGGCAAAAAGAAACCAGCAGTTTCAGCCTTTATTGCTTAGCCAAGTGTCTGCACCTTGGTGGTAACAAGTTGCTATCCCCATCATCGTACCCCTGACAGCGCAAGAAGGATGGACCTGTTCTGGAAGGTGACCTCCCCTTTGACCCATCAGACAGGGCTGAGGCACAGAACAACACATACAGTGGGGAGAAAAAGAAACTTTTTCTTTACCCATTTCTTCTGCACAGGGAGAACACTTGGACCAGAAATTAATCTTCTCTCCTGGACAAGACATGCCAGCCTTTCAGGAGGCCAGATGGAGCAGGGACTCCAGTGGAATGATAGAACTGTAGTGACAGCAAGAAGATGATGAAAGGTGTGTAAGCAAGTTCTGCCAGTGATGCCAATCGCTTTAGTTGCCAGAAACGTTGATTCAGGTAAATGATTCCTAATTCAGTGACCATCATCTCCCCTCCTGGAGGTGAACTGGGTCTCTTGATAACATTCTACCACACTGGACTTTGCTAGACTCCTCTGTTAAATCGTTCCTCCTCCTTGGTAAATTCTTCAATCCAGGGACAGTGATTGCCACTGTTTGTCAGTTTCTAAAAGGAACCAAGATCTATAGTCCCCAAAAATCCTAACTTTTGCCCTTCCTGTAGGAAGTTTTATCCTTCCTTTAAAGACAAGGAGTTTTATAGCAATCAGCCATGAAACTTGCCAGGAGAAAAACTACATTTTATACTTTGGACTTGAAACACAGAACAGTTCAGATTAAAAATAGCTCCCTTTTTCACTGTCTGCCAGATCCGGGAGGGAGGTGAAAATCCACAGAGACTTGATTTGATGCGTGAAAAAGCAGAATTCTATAGCAGCTATATGCACACACATTTATTTTAGGTCAAATAGCAGCTCTGCAATAATACTTAGCTTAGCAGAGAAAACCAAAGGTTGGGATAGACTCATGCTAGCTGGTACTCCAGTACTGAGTAACACAACAATTCAATCACATCCATCAGAAAGAGAGGGGGAGAAACTTTAAAGAAATAAATTATTTTTTAAGATCTCATCACATCACAGTTTTCCTGCCTTTGAGGTGGTTTCTCTTTTAAATTCCAAATACCTGCTCCTGAATCAGCAATTATGACAAGTATCTTACCAAGATATGAGATGCTCTGTCTGTGTGACACGGGTGTAGGCACAGACCTGGACAGCACACAACCTTCCCCCCACAGCAGGCAGGTCCAGATCAGATTCCCTCATTCCATAGCCACGTAACGAGGCAACAAAGGGCGCAATATTCAACCTACCTCCCCTCCCTTCTCAACAGGGGGAGAGGACAGGCCTGCGGCTTTCTGAGGAACCGCAGCTCAAGCCTGTGCAGCTCAGACATAGCAAACACGCACACAGCTTACTCCAGAGCACCTTATGTTCTGCAAAAGGGCCAGCTCTGCTCTTTGGGGCAATGAGTTATCCACCAGAAAAGAACAGCAAAGCAGCATCATGTGTCCCAGTGAGCAAAGGCTCCACACAAAGCTCTGCCACCAGCTAAATAGCTAGATCCTAGGAAGGGAGAACAGGAATCAGCAGGCACAACTCTGACTAACACCACAGGCAGTTAGGCATCCAGTATTAAGGGCTACTGAGTAATGCAGGAGCGATGGGACAGGACAAGGGTTACTTTAGTAATTTGATTAAGCGGGAAGAACAGCCAGTCATTCCCTCCCTCCAAGTCGGTGTAGGATGACAGGGGCTGGATCATCTATACAATGCTGATAAGTGTCTTGACGTTGACAAGGAACACAATACCCAGGCACTCAGAAACATCCCGTCCCTGATGTGACCATCACAACTGGCACACACAGAGCATCCTCATCACAGGAGGCAGCTTCTGAGTAGGACTTACTCTCTTTGCGTGCTAACATCAGAAAAACCTTGGTGTTCCCACTGGAAAAGAGCTCATTCAGCTACACCTCACAGGGAACAGTGAGCAGAGAATGACCTCAGAAAGGCTACAGCACTTGCACTGCAGAGAGCATCTTTCCTTGAATGAACTGCTTCAGCTCAGGTTGGGTGTGCATAATTCAGGCTGGTTTAGACTACAAGAAATCATCCAATGCAGCTTTGTGTCAAACCTCCACCCACACATCAAGTACATAATTAATAAAGATGAAAGAGAACATTATTCGAAGCTGGTATTCAGATCCTCAGTAACCGGTAGAGCTTGTTCTATTCTCCTTGGCCTTAGAAGTCAGTAAAAGGAACATACTTCACGCATCGTACTGCATGCCTGGTCATCAAATACAGGCTTATAAACCCATAAAATCACTGTTGCTTGCAAGCGTGGAGTAATTTTTTGCATGAACCAGTTTGTTTTGCAGTAGGCCCAGAAGTTAATTAGTTTTCACAGTTTTATTACTCCACATGGTCAAATAACAGCCTGGAGCTTCCAGTCAGCTGGAATTGCGTAAGGTCCAGAAAAGTCTCACTGTGCTTTTCAGGACTGTTTACTAGGGCCATAAATCAGCAGCTGGCAAATGGCTTTCTGCCCCAGCTCCTCTTGGCCACCACTACCAACCCTAAAAGATCCCATAAATCAGTGCAGCAACAGCAGCTCTCAGCTTATGGGCCATAGAGGGAATAAGGCTGGATAATGCTGTTTCAGACACATATGACAATTCTTTGGGAGACATTTTGGCTATCACTACCCTGGGAGAAGTCACCCTGTGCACCTGTCTTGTTGAAGGGGACTGTGCAGCATTTATATCCCAGCCAGCTTCAGCTCTCACATATAACTGAAGCCATGCTGCTGCTCTTTCCACCATAAAAGCTGTTTCCTGTCATGCCTGACAGGTAGATAAACTGGCCATTGCACTCATTCATAAAAGAGAGGTAGTTTTGGCCTCTCCAAATGCTGTAGAAGGCAATGAATGCAGGCAGGAGGCTCCCATCAAGTGAAGAGCACACAAGCAAGACAGCACACTACAGCCTCTGGGACACGGACTGACTGAAAAGAGCAAAAACCTCCGGTGGGGATGGCCAACATTGGAGAATCCTCTAAAAAAGCCAACACGCACTCTAGTTTATAGAGCTCTAGAGGAAACACCACCAGAATATTTAACATGCTGAAGCCACAAGAGCAATCCTGCACACATACACACATGCACTGAGACATCCCCAAAGAGTTCCCAAGGCTGGCAAGTCCAAGTGTGATAAAGCAGTGATGCAGCTCTATAAAGATTCTTCAGGCACTGTGTTTAGGTTGAAAGGAAGTTATTCTCCAACCATGGTCTCCAGGCACATCTCAGAGACCAAAGATAGCAGCAGCAGGACTATCTCCCATGCTCTTCATGGCTGTCTTCTCTAAAGGGGCTGCCTAAAGGCACCAATCAATACAAAATAAACATTTCTCCAAAACTCAAATACTATTGTCAGAGAACACATGAAGGAAAAATGTTTGTGCCTTCCCTGCTGATGGGGAGGAGAACAACCCAGAGATGTTTCCTCAGGGAACACTGCCCTGAAAAAGCGCATGAGACCAGAAATTTAAGGATAGTCACAAGCAGCTTTGCCTCCAGCAGCCTCATTTATTTTTCCCCCTCATGCAACCAAGAAACTCCAAAGTATATGCTACTTACAGAGTACGTAAAGTATCAAAGAATGCAAACAACAGTTATGAGGGGTAAGACTGATCTCACTTGTTTAACACGAGTTTCACACATTGTTACTCTTCTCACCAGCAACACAGGGTCACTGCAGACAGCAGTTCCTAAGCAACAGGAACATATTCTAAGAATACATACATTCTCTGTGTCTTGCTAGTGCTGGGGTTTTACTTTTAGAGTTGAAGGAATTCAAGGTGCAAGTGAGACTTCCATGCATTCTCTTCATGATTCCCTGGCACACAGAACAACCTCACACTACAGGCACCGATAATTAGTTATTGCTAATTAAGGTCATTTGCAGAGAATCTATAATTGTTTACTGGTTTGTGCTTTCTAAAGAAGGAAGAGAATTCCAACTGGAAAGTTCTGGGTTCCTGATGAGAGTGCAACAGCAGCCCTTGCACAAGACACCCAACGTAACACAGGGACAGGCCATGGCAGAAGTCAGTCTCCAGGCTCCTCTACTCAAACACAGCATCCAAAAGAAACACTTTACAGGCTTACAATGAGTTGTATGGTCAGATCTCATGGAGTCCTTTGGATGATCTTTGTCCCATACAACAGAAAGTAAAAGCCAACTTTTCCAGCTGAAATTACTGTCAGAGTACAATTAGCCAGCTGGAATCTGTCCAGGGCAGAGAAGATCATGACTGGTCTCAAAAACAAGTATCAGGACAGGTGTGATCACCAACATTCAGGACCTTCACTACACATTTCACCAAGATGTATAATCTCTGGTGACAGAATATGGCCAGCGTCACCACGAGTAGCTCAATCAGGAGGGATACCACCACTCAGGAGATTAGGAGAGGAGAGGGTAAGAAGTGACTGTCCCACGTGCTACAGCTTGAACAGGTAAAATCTGCATAAAAATCCAGAGCATTGAGAGATCAGCTTTCCTCAGCAGCTGGTATGTACAATGGTGCAGGAAAACAACCCATCATCTGAACCCCATCAACTTTGCCTCACGGTGTGTTGATACCAAGCTGATTTCAGATGAACGCACTGCACAATGCCTAGTGAGGAGGCAGAAAGAGATCACAGCTTCCTTGGCTGCTGTCAAACTTAAAAACGCCCACTGCTGCGTTTAATTTGCAAACGTGCCCTGGTACGTTTGCACTGACTGCACATACCGGAAGGCAACGGTAACATCATACTTCCTACCGCAGATGAGAAATGCTTTGCAGGTCTGGTAGAGAGTAACTTTAAAAGCCCTGTAAATGTTACAGGCATAAGTGATGATGGTGTATAAAAGCACCTCCAAACTGTTTCCACTCGCTAAGCAGCTGGTTTGTTCCTCTGGAGACAGGATGATCTCTTCCCCTTCTCTATCATAACACAGCACACAGCCACAGAGCACAATGCACTGGTGGATTTGCAGAACAGCATCAATCCACTCTGTTTATGGCTTTCTTCCTCCCTTTCTTTTTAAACATGCAGGCTTAAATGTTTTTATTGCTTCAGTGATTTTCTATATGCAAGACAGGATTTGAGAACAATGCATTAGCAAGGATCTATGTGCTTAAAAACCATCCCGCACATTCAGCTGAAATGGCAGAGCTACGCTACCAACGCCTCTCACCGCAGCTGGGATCAGGAGGCAGCAGAGAGATTCAACGGTCTGAATGCGGCTTGCGGTCCCTCTCAGACGCCACGCTCTAACGTGCAGGTTTCCAGGCAGCTCAGATGTGGAAGGTACACAAATGTGTAATGAGTAGCAAGCCTCCTGAGACTTTTACAAATGTAGAGATATCAAGCTGCCAGTAACTCACGAGCTGTGTAAGACTGACTCAGCCTCCATGTGCTCTTCGGTGTGTTTGTTATGACTCTTTGGAACATTTCAGGAGATGCCTACTTCTAGCAGCATAAGCTTGATAGCGCTGTGTTTGCTACGCTGCTGATATCTAGTTCATATTCACAACTTCTACTCACAACTTTTTGCACAAGGCAAAGCCAACAGTCTGTGTACGGGCTGGTGGGACTGGAGAGAAGAGTATCCGAATAGTCAGGGAAGGAGGAATGGGGTAGCCGATCATAAACCTTTCATGCTGCAGGGAAGATGTAAATACAGACAATCCCAGAGACCTGCATCCAGCTTAAGGGCCGGCTGGTGTCCAGAGGTATTAGAAGATTAAGGAGGAACTTGGGGAATTTTTGCTGTTCATCCTGCAAGAGGCAGGCGGATCATCAGTAACACCCAGGTAGCTTTTTCATGCTGAGCCATCACTCCGTGGCTAAAAGCCAAATCTGGGTATAAGCCTTGAAGTGCTGGGAGACTGCCATCCACTGTAACAACAGCGGTGATGGACACAGGCTAATGCAGGCATAGTAAAAGACAAGACATCACCCTGCAGAGGGAATAGTCTCTCAAACATCTTACTTGCTGCTCAATGCCTCAGTTTCCATCCTTGACTGAAGGAAGGATAAATTCCCCTCCCCTCTTTCCTGGGAGCTGCTGTATTCAAAAGAGCCTCTGGCAGAAGGCAGCAAGGGGCTGATAATCCAGACAGCATCAGCAAACCAATCTTCTTTACCAAAAACGGATCCTCTATTACCAGCTCACTCTTCCCTTTAAGTCTGTCCACAGGGCAATGAATTTGAAGGACTCTCTTTTTTTTCCCCCAACCCTGTAACCCAAAGTGGAAGAGTCAAAGGGTTAATGCTGCATGACAAAGGTCAGCCCAGTTTGGGGAGGGAAGAGAAAGGGAAGCATTGTGGCTACAGACAGCAGCTCCCTGCAACCAAAATGCCACTTGAGAAATGTAAAGTGATGGCGCTGTCCAGAAAAAAAGGCCTGAGAGCCCTGCCTAAATCCCAGGGCTTTATGGCTCACAAAAGCCTGGCCCTTTGAGTCATTAATCGTGTGCTCCATGGCTGGGCGCCTCAAAGAGCAGCAGATGACACATGCCCAGCTGCTATTGCCGCCCCTCCTCAAGGTAGCGGGGCAGAGGCAGGTGCACTCCCAGTGTCCTCTGCTCAAGACTAATCTATTCTCCCTCCTTGTCCTCTGCCTTTCATCTCCTCCAGCAGCCCACGCTGACAACTGTAAATGAGATTAGACTTCAAGGCATGGGGCAGATGCAGAATCCCCTCTGTGGATCGCCAAGAGACCCTTGTAGCTTTTGAAGTGTCTTTCCCCTTTACAATGCACAGCTTGGTGGAGGGGGAGAAGGGCACAAATTTATTGTCACGCTCACAGAAGTGTCTAATATAGCAGACAAGGCAGACCCTGGTTTTAGGGCCTGGATGCTAATCTGTTATCACCGTGGACAGTCTTACCACCAGCACCTCTGATTCTCCAGTTCACTTCAGGAGATGAAGTAACAAGTATCTATTTCCTAATTCCAGTTCCTATAACCTCCTCTTTGCAGCAGCACTCCACTAAATAAGGACATACATCCTGACAAACACTACTCTAAAAAGGCAGCAACAGTCCAAAATTCAGGCAAGGACTTAAAGGTCTCATACAACCCTGTGCTCAACCACTCTGCCTGTGCCGCTGCTCCCACTGCCATCGTTTCCCGTTCCTCAATTTGCAGTTTCTGCTCCTCCTGCTCCCAGTGACCCACACAAACCAGCCGTATGACACAAGCAATTTGTCAGAGAAAGCGGTAAAATCTCCAGGCAAACTACTGCCTAGAGCTCAGAGACCTGCCTGGCAAGGTCTTCCAGCCACAGCCGGCAGCGGTTAGCCAGCAAAAATAGTCAGGGAAACTTTTCAAAGTGAAGTGTGACATTTATCTCAACAGTGCCCCAGTAAACAAATTGGAATTTATTTTACAGTGTGGGAAATGGCTTGTCCTGCCTGTGTTCAAGACCATCAAGAGAAAAGGAACACAGTTAACATAAAAGATCACGGAGTTCAAAATAATTCCCTTTCTTGGTTACCACCAACCATGATCATAGTTGGCTTGATTTTATGGATTGCTTTGCAATTTCAGCCTTGCAGGAACCAGCCCTGGATTTCAGACGGCTGCAAAGTCAGCATATTTTAATGTTTTATGAGACCATGGCAGAGCAGGTTCAGCTGCACCCACTGCTGGTAGTGTCAGCAACTGAACTCTTCCTGGCAAGTGTACGTCTGGTCCAGGATATCTCTACAGCCTTGTTTCTGAGCTCAAGTTTTCCATTAGCTGCCTACACAGACTGCGTAACTTGGCATCTCTCTGCATTCCCATAAACTCCGTTCATCTGCTGCCATCACACCCACAGAAAAGTCTCAGGAAGGAATACAAGGTTTCTAAAGCAGCTGCAACAAAAACACAGCCTGGATTGACAAGCAATAGGATCAAGGTGCTGAGCCAGTGAGGAGGGTCTTTTTGGAGAGATTTGTGTGAGTCTATTTAAAACAAGTTTGTTGTCATGACTACAAACCAAAGTACCAGTGAGAAGAAGTGAGAACTCTGAGATGAGGGCTGATAATGTTAATTCACCCTTGAAACCTCATCAGCCATAGGGATGGGGCAACAGAGAAGATGATACAAGCTCTTGGCATCTAACAAGGCTAAAAGCCACATTCAGAAGGCAGGTCTGTCCTAATAACAAACACCATCCTCCTACAGAGCCCCTTCCACCCAGCACAGCCAAGGCTGGATAATACCGATTAGCTGCAGTCATCTCTAAAGCAGGGGCACTGGGGACATGGAGGCAAAGAAGGGCACCCAAGGCCCCAGAAAGGACACAGCAAAGCGGGAACAGCCCCTCAGGAGAGTCATCTGCAGTCTCACCTCTAACCACCAGACAACTTGGCTTCAAAAAGGACAGTGAGATGTTCTCATGCCTGCATGCAAGGCAATTAACAAGGGATCTTATTAGCACAGAGCAGTGAAACTGGCAGGACCTCATACTGGGATTGTCACATTTTTAACTTTACCAGAAGATTAATCAAAAAAAAAAAAAAAAAAAAAAAAGGAGGGGGGTTTTGGCCAGTGAAGAGCAAATTAAGAAAAGCCTAAGTGACTGCAGAGGGATGGAGAGAGGCAATGCCTTGCTCTGCTCAGAGCTTGGATTCCACAGGGAGACAGCGTGGAGCGCTCCGCGACGGCACAGGCTCTGCAGAAGGCAGCAGATGCGGAGCTAATGTGTGTGTGGGGGTGGAGGGTGTTTATGAGCACAATAAATAAGTGTATGAATCCCTATAAGAGTTCCCATATAAAAGTGAGTTAGAGCTGCCCGAGGGCCATGGCCTCATAATAAAAACCGCATCTCATAAGCACAGCATGAAGCAGCAGCTGTACTGTAACTGCCTGGCTGCAGCACTGAAAAGCTGCAAGTCTGCCTGCTCCCAAACTCCTGTGTGAAGTGCTGACTTCACTAAACGCAGGAGGAATTTTGGTACTCGCTTCAGTGTCATCGGGACTTTGCCCTGGGAGGGGCTTCTTTGAACCTCAACACTTAGGAAGTAGTTCTGGATCTGCCTTTTTGCCAAATTTAAGTTATTTTACTTCTTAAAAAGAAGCAATCTGCAAGAGGCTGGAGATACTGGCTTGACTCACTGACAGACTAGAGCTGGATCAAAACAAATAAATTCCTCCAGAAAGCATTGGCAGTCACTCCTCTCCCACAAAATAAACAACAAGAAAGTCACTGCTTTATGCTTGAGCAGCAATTTTTATCAAGAAGTTTTGAATTTTTAATTTAAGATGTTCAGGGGGTCATAAAAAACCCAAACCATTTAATTTTGTATGCCTAAATAGAAACCTGCTTCTTAGTAATCCTAAATAAAAGTATTTTTAAAAAAAATTTCTGCGTGGAGGGCAGGGTGGAGGGGGGAAAGCACGACCAATAATTTCTTCCCCCCTCAAAGGCAAGGGAGGGAAGTGCAGACCCCTTTCACACTGCTGTCATGTCATATTCCATCACCTCAGAAACTAGAGGCTTGCAAAACTCCAGCCTGCGAATTCCCAACTGCTCTAACACTTTCTCCAGAGGCTTCCCTTGCTCTGCTGCTCTCCTGGAAGGTGGCGAATGCAGAGGCCCATGTATCTTCGCTGAGAGAGTGGCTATCAAACTTCAGTCCCAGCCCGTGAGTCACAGATGCACAGGAATCTTCAGCCACACATTTCCACTCTAAGCACACGAAAGGCCAGGCCATATCTCCCAGGGAGAGCTGCAACTGTTCCAAGTCTCAACACACAGGCTTTCTCTAGTTATTAAGACTGTCCCCACGTTTCATATGGATGCCAATCAGAGCTAAACAAAACACTCCCTTCTCCTACCAGCACAGAGCTGCTAGGAATAGCAACCTTGTTGCATGACAAACAGCATCTTGCAATTCACTGCAGGGCTAATTGCTGATATAACACTCAAGAAGACCTCAGCTCCTTGGCTTTGCCCACAGGCAACAAGGATATTATTGATTTATTCAGGACTTAGGACTAGTTGTCATAGGTTGCATTCTCTTTGACAATAAAGCCTTACAGGCAAGGCTTAAATTTCAGCTGCAGCCCTAATTGAAACATAGCTAATTACTGAAGGTTCGCCTTTAAAGACCATTCCCTTGTCACTGGGGTAATGTTCTGTAAATCCAACAGTCAAACTCTCCCCTCCCTTAAAAAGAAAAAAAAGAAGGGAAAAAAACCCACCCCCTATCTACTATTCAAGCAAGTCCAGTGGGAAATTACAGATTACTCTCTTTGAGCCAGAGGTAGCTACCAGCCAAGAACCCCATCCCACAAGGACTCAATGACTTCAAAGGATGCTTGTAGAATCAGACTCCAAATTAAGGCCAATGTTTGAGATGGGGGAGAATTCAAAGTGGCTGAAACAAACATTCAGCTCAGACCACAATAAATGTATTTTGCATCCACCTTTTGAGTGGCAGCATATGCTACGAGCCCCAGCAAATTCAAATACACCACACATTTTAAGTGTCATCAACAATTCTTGTAACCTAATTCCCAACTGCCAGCTTGCTTGACTGTACAACAAACGTTCTGCAGTCCAGAGGCCCTGATTAGCAGTTGGTCATGGCTAACCGGGTATAAATAAGCACTCATCAGAACAAGCAGTCCAGTTATTAGTTGAATGGTAACACAGCCTCCAGGGTACCAAGGACATCCTTTAGCAGAGACTGCACCACAGCTTTTGGCTTTGCAGTTCAGTCAGACACAGAAGCAAGATTATCGCCTCGTAAAGCAGGGACGAAATCCCATCCAAATTTTAGTATTGCCAGGACAATGCCAGCATCAGAGTAAGCTCCCTTACAGAAGGTGACATTTACACGCACACACAGCAGCATGAAAGTTTATGACATCAAGAGAGCGCTGCAGTTTAGAAGCAAGTCAACCCTAGAAAAATCTTTAAGTTTATAGCTGCTTCACAGTTCAACCTGGCAGATGGAAGGAACACCACAAAGCGAACATGTTAGTTAAAGCAACTAAAAGTATAATTTACAAACCAGAATCCACAACGCAAATTCTCAGCAGTTATAACTCAGCTCTACAGAGCTGTGCTGATTTCAGCCAGCTTCAGATCTGACCCAAGGCATTTACCTGATACAACCACAGTCTTTAGTACAGAAGCAGATACTTGGCTAATTCTGTGCAAGTTTAAGCAGCAGGTCCTCCCCTGGAGGATGTAAACCGCAGAACTCAGTTTAGCAGCTGGAGAGTCATTTCAAACAACAGAGCGCTGGTTTTACAGGTCCTAGTTTGCCTGCCTCAAAGAGTAACAGATCCTTAAATCCACAGAGCAAGGACAGTGCAACTGGCAGCAAACAGAGCACCTGCTGCAGCACCTCAGCTTAGACCCTGTGCTAGGATGGATGGCCAGGCTGGGCCCGCTTCTGTCCCTGGCTGCTCTGACAAGGGACAACATAGTGGGTGATAATTATGGCTCGCACACCAGCATCCTGGGAACTGGGAGCATGGAGCACATTACTCCTAGGCTGTATTTTAAATGCAGAGAAAATCTAGTACAGAGGAAATTAACTGGAGGTTAGACTCTTTGCTCACAAGACAGAGACAATATATCAGTTGTTCACATACCTGGTCAAATAGGGCTTTCCAGTGCTGAGAGGCAATGCATAAGGGAGGAAAAAGAAGAAAAAGAAGGTATAAGAGCAACGACATTAACATGCAGTAAGCTGTAGAAGTATATTCCAACAGAGAAATAACCAAAGGATTTAGTGCCATTTCCAACATCCTTCTTCATCGCAGAATCACCGACCCTTCCGGAGGAGGAGGCAGGGGGAATCTACCAACCACAGGGAGGACAGTTTTCATTTACAAATCCAAATTAGGATGAACTCAGAACATTCATGTGTTAATTCTGTTTTCTCCTGCTTTGTCTACTCACAGGCAAGCAAGGAATAAAAGGCTTTTTACTCACAGAGATCAATAAAGCTTGGTGTATGTTGAGGGGAGGGAGGAGTTAGCAATGGTTTTTAAGGTCACTTTCTGAGGTCCTGTGGCCCCACACTGACCCCCAGACTGCCTTGTCAAGTTCTCAGAGCTTTGTCTGCTGCCTGCTCCTAACTCTGGCAGAAAATTGCTGCAAGGTCTGTGATAACTCATCAGTTCTTTGAGCCTCACATGTCCATATCTGAAAAACAAATAATTCCTCTTGCACAAGGTGGGAAGGCAGAAGGCTGGACAGAGCCCATTACAAGGATTTACCACACAACTTTTGTTCTAGCAGTTCTGCTTTAAAAGCTCTGTATAGGAGGAAGCTCCACTTCAACACAGACGTGAACATGCCACAAGTCCTTGTCACTTGGGAACAGAAAAAAAGCTGGCAACTAGCTCCAATTTATGCTTTATAGAAAGACCAACGTCAAGTCACCCCCCCGCCCCATAGAAGAGAGGAAATTCCTACTGAAGTGTTTCCGTGTCCATCTTTCATCTCTCCCAGACTTGGGGGCCAGCTGAGAAGACAGCAATTTCCATGGGGTGACAGTGGAATAACCACTGGCTTGTAGTTCCCAGAAAAAAACCTGCACATTTCCAGCTCTCCTGTCTGAAGCGCTGTTCAGCACAGCACTTCATTTCTGCCTCATTTGTCTTCCCAGAAAAGCAAAATGAGGAAAATAACAAACATCAGACTCATACAAGCAAATCTCATCACTGTGCTATAAGCAAAGCAGAGCTCTGGTGAGAGTCTTATCTAGTCCTGCAAGAATGTTTCCTTTCACACTGTAGGCAGATCTAAAGCAGAATTGACTGGAGAGACAGTGGGGTATCAGGCCACTGAATTCTGTTTAATCAGTTAAGTTGTTGGCTCCCCTCCTCCCCATGCCTCTGTCCATTTATAAACTCCCATTTATCACCATAAATCAGCCCAGCACTTTAAAGGGAACATTTTGGGACTGTCTGAATCCTGGCTTTGTGGAACACTGCTCCAAGAGCTGTAATGACATCACAGCTGAGCTGTTATACACTGTCAAGGCTGTGACAGCCAAACCTCCACTACGTAATATTTTTGTGGTTAATAACACATAGAGAACTGACCTTGTGTCAGTTCTTGCTGGCCCAGCCAGGGAGCTTACATCAAGCTTTCAAATGTAATAATAACAACAGAAAATCAGCTCCCAGTTAGGTCTCAGGGGCGCACACTCCTACTGCAGAGCAGTTTGAATTTTCAGAGATGACGCTCTGTAGCCTGCTTATTTCAGCAGGAAATCTTGGCGGTACAGGAGGAGAGCATTTACACCGCTTCCTGCTCTTCTGACTTGCAGATGATACATGATACACATCATCTATTGCAGATGATACACATCATCTATTGCCAGGTCTCAGCAGCTTCCCATAACCAATGCAACTGTAGGCTCTAGCTCTGTTTTGATTGCAGAATACATGGTACCAGAGTCAAATAACAATGCAGATCCCAGCATCAGTAATGGCGAAACACTGCAAGCTGGATCAGACCCAAGCTGTCCTACCTCAAGGTCAAGCAGCGAGTCAGTAGCTGAACTAGGATGAGAATCTAGATTCCCCCAAGGAAAGCTCATGGTCTCTCTCCTGTCTCAGGAGCCCCATCCTGCCAGGCACTCAGCACTTCAGCATCTCCCGGGCCCCAGCAGGATTGAATCCTGATGGTTGCATTCATGTAGAGGCTGGAGTAACGCACACGTGTATCACATCAGGAAATCTTTCTTGTAGACCATCCAAACAAGCACAAAATTTGTCAAGGAATAAAAGGTCACAGTTTGAGGTAAGCAAGTTTAGGGATTTGGAAACTTGGGCTTTGAAAGCCGTGGGAAGCCACCCTTTCTGAGTGAAAGCTACACATGCCCAGGTCGGGCACAGTACTTTGAAAATTATCTGGCAGTGTTGCAGCAGAGGACAAACTGCATCACACGTTCCCTCCTGACCGTACAGCGCCCAGGAAAACAGCCTGGGGAATGCAGCTCTACCAGGCAACTGCACTTCCTCTGCTACCCTCTGGGAGGAAAATCCGACAGCAACCAAATTCTAGGTGACTCCGAAGGAAGGGCAAGGGGATGAGGAGTGGGCACTGCCCCTAAGCAGCCCCAGGTGGGTTCCTCCAGCAGTGTCATAAAAGTAGAGGGGAAAGGGGATGTGCCTTGCTGGAAGCTTAGTTCACAAGCGTCCCTTTCATGCCGGTGTAAGACTCCAGACAGAGCCCACTTCAGAAAGGCATTTAGCGTCCCTGCTTCCTCCCTCCATAGGCAGGGTCAGAGCCTGCGCTTACCTCTGCGGACTGAGCATTTCACGCAGTCCTCATCCCAGCAGAGTTTGCAGGGAAGGAGAGCTGCGCGCAGCCCTGGGATGCACCAGGGATGCAGGACCTGCTCCCCTGCACTCCCTCCCAGGCAGGTGCACAGCGAGCTCCTGCCGCCGGCACAGGCAGATGCAGAACTGCGGGCTTTGCTGCTCAGCCTGGCACCGCTCGGTGTGCTTCTAGACTGGGCGAGCAGAGGCAAAGACCCGGTGCCAAGTTACCCCATCCTCAGGTGCAGAGCTCAGCTATCAGCTCTGCCGAGCAGGGAAAAAACAAAAAACAAAAAACAAAAAAAAAGGAAAAAAGAAAAACAAACAAACAAAAAACACCAAAAAAAAAACTTCCTCGGCTGTTCGCTGCTCGGGGGCTGGAAGAGGGAACGGGCTCCCGAAAGCGTTTCACAGCCGTCACCCTCCAAGCAGCTGGGACTCTGGAGAAAGCTCCCTGTCCCCGGGAAGCCCCTCCAGCCACGGCGCCAGCCCCTCCCGAGACGCAGCCCCGCTGCCCCCGCTCGCCCCGGGCCAGCACCTCCCGGGCGCGGACCTGCAGCCGGGCCGGGCCGCTGCCGCCGGGGCTTTTCGGGGCTGGGGCAGGGAGAAGGGAGCTGCGGCCCCGGGGACCCAGCCAGACTGGCGGCGCGCAGAGCGACGGGGACGGCGGCTTTCCCCTCGCCCCATGCCTCTCCCCATCCCGGACTTCATCTATAAATAGCTTGAGCTGATTAACCCGGCCCGGGGGAAAGGGGAGGGAGGACACCGAGTAAAGGAAACTTACATCCTCTGCGGCCATAGGTAGGACATCCTCGGAGTCCAGCACCTCGATTTCTTCCGCCTCTGAGCTGGCAGCCACAGCAGGGGAAGAGCTGGCGTAAGGCTCCGGCAGCCTGTCTCCCATCCTTGGAAACGGTCCCCCTCCAGCCCCCCCACCCCCCTTCTCCCCAGATCCTTAAAGAAATTAAACCTAGCTGCTGCTTGGCAAACTTTCAAGCGCAGCCGAGCCTGCCTTCATGACTCCCGCAGCCGGGAGGGGAGGAAATCCTCCATCCATCCAGGGAACATCCAATTAGCGCGGGCAGCGCTGGCGAGCGGCATCCCGGCGACCGGCTCCGGACGGGGCAGGTGACCCCTCCCGCTGCCCGCCCCTCCGGTGCCCCCAGCCCCGGGGCACGGTCGGCGCCTCCCCCGAGCCATAGAGGGGGGGGTGGCCGGCCCTTCCCGGCGCGGGGGAAGCTGCGCGTCCCCGGGGATGGGGGGGGGGGGGGCGGGTGCTCTCGGAGGCAGAGCCCGCAGCTGCAGCACGTCCGAGGATGCGGGCTGGGCAGCCCCGGGCCGCCCCTGCCCCCGGCCCCTCCCGGGCACCGCCTACCCCTCGGAGGCACCGGGCAGCCCCTGCGGCAGCGCCCGCGCAGGTCTCGGCCCCTCCGAGCCCGCCCTCAGGTGCCTGCCGCGGGTGTCCGGACGCTCCTGGTCTCGCTGAGCGAGTGCGGGCAGCAGGCAAGTCGTGCAGGGTGATCTGGGCTTGCCGAAGAGAACTTCTCCCTCCCGGAGAGTCTCACAATCCGGGGCTGGTGTGGGGTTTTAAATTCTTTACCATAATTATTTGTCAAGATGGGTATCTTAACCATCTGGAGCCTGGGTTAGGAACTTGAGGAATGCCTTGACTGAAGGCAAAAACCCAGCAGTTTGAGCTTCTTCCAGTCAAGTACCGAAATAGCAGGTTGGCAAGGGGGAAGGGCAGCAGAGCCAGGCTGATCCACACGGTGCCAGTGCCTCTGCTTTCTACTGCACCGACAGCCAAAGCAAGACAGAGCCCCGAACCAGAGCAGAGAGGGTCCAGCACCACAGGCCACGTTTTCTTGATGCAAGAGCTCCAATACCAAATCAGACACACCTCAGCCACAAGGACAGAACTAAACTAGAAGTCCCTCTTTTCCCTACAAACTTATTAAAAAAAAAAAAAATTAAAAACTTCAGAATACCTCTGGAACAGGGATGGGATCTTCCATCCAGCAGTAGCGGACCATACAGCAGAGACTGTCTCTCCCGTTCACAGCTGTCATGAAGCCCATACTATTACTTTTGATCTGGATCAAATCTGTCCCACACAGTGACAGGAAACCACATGGACCCATACTCTTAGCTGCTAGGTCCTAGCTTCTTAGTTACTAAAAGATTTTTCTGCAGGAAAAGGGGAACAATGCCAACTTTTTTCCATATGCACACATGAGCTACGCCTGCCTCCAGGGAGCAGCAGGTTTCCACATCTTAGCATCCTGCATGGCTGGCACTAATTTAAGGTCAGAGCCAAGGGCTAAAATATCATCCCACACAGCTGAGCAAGGTCAAATAAAGGGAATGATCTCCTCCATCACCTGGTCTGATTCCCTGGAAAGCACAATAGGATAACTCAATCCTGCAAATGATCCATATATGGGGAAAGAGTTGAGGTTATAACCTTGCCCTGTAGTACTGCCCATCCTGAAAAAACATTAGAAAGCAATCTGTTATCTTCAAGGAGTGCTGAGGTAAAATCTTCTCTCTGTTCATGGTTCTGAGCTCAGCTGATCACAATCCTAGCCAAAATATATTTTAAAAATATGTCCCTTCCAGTATTTTGAAAATTTTCACTAAACTTTTAAAACAAGTGCAAGTAAACCCAGCACCTTTGGACCCAAAGAGCAGAACTTTTCTACCTGAAGATTCAGGTGGGAAAATCACAACAAAATAAAAGATCTTCAGGGATCTCCAGTGCAACTGATGAACAAGAGCGCTTCTCTCCCCTTAATGAGCAAAACTGTCATCATCGGTTAAACAGAGCAGACCTTCTTCAGGTTTAAAGGCGCTTCCCTCAGCACAGCATCCACTTCTCTCTTGTTTAGAGCCTGTCCAGCCTGCTCTCCCAAAGTGTAAGAACAGACTACCAAATCCAGCACTTCTGAGAAGCACTAACCCACTTTACTCATACAATACCTCTGCCAAAATATTCCAGGCACTGAACAGCTATTATAAAAACAATCTCTTTTTGATTAAAAAACTAAACCTCATCAAAACTTCAAAACAGATGGATAAGCAAAAATATGCTATGCCAACAGAAAGAAACAACAATCATTTAAAGATGTCTGTAGGGAGGAGGGAGGCGAGTTTTTTAAAGTAAAGAGAGAATAAATGAGCTGAACTTCAGGGGCAGCAGGTTCCAGCAGTTGGGGACTGCCATGTCAAGAGCTCTGTATCACCTCTGATTCCAGATGCCAGCAGGAAAATGCTAACCATGAAGTCTAACATAAATGCAATAAACAACAGGGAGAACCCCCAAAAAGGACCTTAACACCAAACTCCCACTAAAGTGGAAAACTGCTGCAGAATTACAAGTTCATTTCTCTCCTCTAAGGAATGTTTTTCACCAGTGGAGGAAATATCTCTGCACATTGCACATATGAGCTAGTGCTGTGCTATAATTGTCACAGAAAGGAAATTAACAGTATTCTAATGAGGAGTTTTGTTTCAGACAAATCATCATCTTCCAAGTCTGTGAGAGCCTCTTAATTTAGACTGTCAATCCTCCCCACTGCATACCCTGGTGACTCTACCTTGGAAAACAGTCATTGCTAGAGAAACCGGGGAACTGTGGGCCACCACAGAGAAGATGCAGACAGAACACAGAAGGGCTTCAGAAGAAACTTAGGCAGAAAGAACTTGAGATAACAAACCCCAATCGATTTTCACATTCAGTCATGCAGGCAACCTTTTATATTCCTAATACTGCAAACAAAATGCAGCTATACATCCTTCCTGCATTGGAAGTGCCTAAAAAGGTCAGCTCATGAATATGCAATTAAAAGCCCTCAAAGTAGGGACCCAGCCAACATCTGTTAGCTAAGCCTCCTGGAGCAAATCAAAACAGTTTGTTCATGGGTGTTTTTTCCAACCAAGGTAGCCCCAAAGGGCTTTTACAAAACTGCCGAGCTCTGCAACTGAACTAAATGGAGCAACCTACCCAGCTTGACTGCTGCACCGGAGCTCAGCCACCTGGCTAGCCCTGGAAGGCAACTTCTGAAGGAAAATGCAGCATTTTGAATCAGGAGCTAAAAACACTGCACCCAAACACAACCCTAGCAAGAAGTTAGATAACACATACAAAGTTGGGACTGGAAAAGACCGGTCAGATTAACTCCCTCGGACTCATTAAAATGGAAAAAAATCTTTTCAGGACCACAGATGGTATGAGATTGGGGTTTAAACTGTGTTCAAAAGGTAAGAGTGGCAAAGGGCTCTTTCATTATCAGTGATGCTCTCTGTAGTTGGGACAATACAAGAGCACCTTTAAGGATCAATATGAATTAGACTGTATGTGCTGCCTTTTGGCTTCTCCCTGATTCATGGATACTTTTGCTCCTGATGAAAGGGAACATTGGGAAAAAATAAGGTTCAATCTCTTCTCTGATTTGCAACCTGTGTTGAAAGACTATCCTCCTGACCCTCCCTATTCCCCGTGTTATAATTACAACTTTTTCAAATCCAGTGCCAAAAAAGTAGACTCAAGTCTTCCTACCTGCTGTTGTCTTCTGCCCCAGCAGCTATTATTGGTTGCAGCTGGTTCTAATTGTCTTTTTGGTTATAGTTGGAGAAATAATTAAAACTGCCATTAATCCTTTTTCTTGGATGGTTGTTTTAAGAGGGAGTTCTGCTATCAGGTCAGCCCTGCAGTATTTAAGAT
The DNA here is from genome assembly GCF_036417535.1 of Chlamydotis macqueenii. Lineage (NCBI taxonomy): Eukaryota > Metazoa > Chordata > Aves > Otidiformes > Otididae > Chlamydotis > Chlamydotis macqueenii. The sequence goes on from NC_141573.1 coordinate 4,449,991, forward strand.
GTGTCTCTGCTCCTTTTTAACTTTTACCTGATGGGATCACAGCACACATTGGTAGGTTCATTCCAAATTAAAATAATAGTTTGAAATGGAGACCAATTAGTAACTCAAGGTTAATTTCCAACATAAAATCAAGTCATGCTTACAATTAATCCTGAACTGTCAAGCTTTCAGATAGGAGGTCAAAGCTGAGGGGTGAAGGATGTGTCTCCAAGGAAGATGAGTCAAGAGCTTTGTCTTCTCAGTGACTTTGTACCATGGCCAGGCAATTCACGCATCAGACTGAACAGGAAGAGGAGAGATGGAGGCTGGTTTTGGAAAATACGATGGAAGTTGTCAGGCAATTGCCAGGAGCAGAGGAGAGAAAACGAATCACTGCCAAGGGAGCATGAGCGAGTGGAGAATGGACTAGGCCGCACCGGCCAGCACTCAACAGTGACAGCTCAAGGTTTTGGACTTTCTTCTAGGTGCTCCATGAGTAGAACACTTTCCCCTCACGGTGACTGTAATCCTCACGGGATCCAGGTGGTGTGGGCAGTGACACAGCAAACATCGCCACTCTAAGCTGGGTGGCACAGCTGCCTGGGCTGTCACAGCAAACGCCAGCCACTGGCCCAAATGGAGCTGCAGCAGACACTGGGACTCGTGTTCCCTTCCCGGCTTCCAGTCTGAGGAAAGTCCTCTCCCTAAAGCAGCGGAGAGGCCCGCTTTTATGAAAGTACGTAGCGACCTGTGCAGTTCTCCACCCGCACGCCGGCAGCTGCCCCAGGCCGCGCCGTGAGGCAGGGCCGCGGCTCTCCCGCGCCACAGCGCGGCCGGCTGGACGGGTCATTTCCGCAGGGACGGTGGGGCCGCGGCCGCCTGAGACGGCGCAGGGAGCCTACCCTGGCTTTCCCCCGCCGGTCCCCGAGCGCTGGCTAAGCTGACGGAGCCGTTTCGCGTAGCAAAGCCGCTGCCCACCGTCGTCGCCCCCCCGCCTCAACCCCCGCCGCAGGTACCGGGCGCTCGGCGGCAGCGCGCCCCCTGGCGGCCCCTGCCGGCGGCTCTTCCCGCCCGCCTCGCGCCGGGCCCAGGCCCGCGGTTCGGCCTCGCCAGGAGCCGTTTCCGCAGCAGCGCCTCTCTCCTGGCGCTCGCTGGGTGACGAGCACGGAGCATGTTTAACAAACACAGTTCCCTAAAGCGGCAGCAACCTCACGACAGCAGCCCTTCCCAGCCAACAATTCCGTTAGCTGAGCCAGAAAGACATTTGAGGGCTGGCCAGTGTGCGAAAGTCTAGACCAGCGCAGCAGAGCCAGCGTTTCCTTCTGGACACCCACTACATGGCCCATCCCAAGCAGGAGACCAACTGCTCCGGGTCCATCGGTAGCATCCGCACCAGTTTCCCCCACAGAAAAAATACAGCCACAGGCTCAATACAGAGGTTCACCCATTGCACAGTAAAACAGAAGCCGCTCATTGGAGTGTCAGTTACAACACTACTGTAGGGCTGGCACAGATGATGAGTTGTGTCATTAATATCATACCTCAGAGGTTTCTATGAGAGAGTACTTATGGAAGGTGAGTGGGAATCCTAAATAAATCCACAGCACAGTATCAGTGTTTACAAGTGTTTTGGAGCCAACAGCCACTGGCTGGTTTAAAATAGCAGGCCATCCCCAGAACTCCGACCTCGGAGACAGGCCAGGCAGTGCTCAGGGCCATCAGTTTCTCACAAGGCACTTTAGCATCAGTACATTGGCAGTCTGAGATAAATCTCTGAAAAATGAAGTCCTAAAATATCCTTTCAGAAGTGCATGGGTGAGGTGAATAATCAGAAGCATAAGATCTACTAAGTTAGAATTTCCCATGAGGAAAACAAACAAAAAAGGCTCAAGGCATGTAAATATCTAGTCTTCCCTGCTTGCTTGGATGTTAAAAGATCAACAGGCCCAGATGATCAGCCAAAGATCCCTGCAGATTAAGGTACACTATCACAGCGGTCTTCCTTCTTATTTTCTATCACAATCTGGTCTCCCTCTACCAAGGCAGGTATCTTGTACCTAAACAAAAGCAAAAACCAACCACAAAACAAGTGATTGAACACATCATGCACTTTTCAGCTTTCATGTACCTCAAGCTCATGAGAAGTACTGTAGAAATTCAGGGTCAGGGAAACATTTGCTTGCTCAGGTCATCAGTTCAAAGGCTCTAACACGGATGCATTTATTTTCTGCATCATGGATGTCAGAAGACATCTCACAGAAAGAGAGTAGGAAATACTGTTCAACTACCTGGCAAACCTTCCACAAGCACTATCCACTGTCACCTTCAGTAACTCGTATTTGTGAGACTGAAGTTTCAGGCTTCCCAGTACAAGATTGACACTAACAGACTGGAATGACTCCACTAACAGAAGGCCACGGAGATGCGCAGGGAGCTGGAAGAAGAAATGAAGAAAGAGGCTGAGAGAACAGGTACCTTGTTCAGTCTTAAGAGAAGAGTAATGTGGGCGAATCTCATTTTTGTGGTCTCCAGTTACCTAGTGGGAGAAGGATACAGAAGTCTCCAATGATCACTTTCCCAGGAAAAATTACATCAATTATTATATATATAAATTATATTTATATAACAGCATACACACCCTGAAAAGTATTATACTTATTTTCTTCAAAAACTTCTAGAAAATTAGTAATTTTTTAGATAGAGTGTAACAGTTTCCAGATTGGGAGCTTCCTCATCTTCTGTTGATAAAACTTTTCTTATTCACCTCCTCCCACCTAACTTTTTTGGAAGGCCAGTGTAAGAGACAGGCATTAGCTTTCCCAAACAACACACTGAACTATTCACTTTCTTCTCCCACTCTATTTTGTCTTTGACAATAAACACAAAGCTCATTGACTACGCATTTGTGTTTCTACTTTGAAATATCATAGAAGTAACTTTTGTCTTCTGATAAAAATAAAATATAAACTAATGCAGGCAGCACAGTCGTAAGACAAATCAAAGAAACTACACAGCCAAGACATTTAAGCTCCGACAGTGATTTTCTTGGATAAAGGACAAGGTTTTATAAGGATCGCCTTTCAGGGAGGGAAAGGAGACAGGGGCAGGGGAAAAAACAAAAACACAAACACAGTACACAGTTATTTTATTGAAATACTTGAAAAGGCCAGCAATGGAAAAATAGGTCTGTCAGGAGGAATTAATGTTTGATTTACTTGATTATTAAAAAAGCTGTGTCTATAGGTAATTCTAGCCAGTTACAGAATGCACTGTGATCCATGCAACTAATATACTACAGTAGAATAGGGACTGTGTACTATTTTAGTTTTATCTTATACACAGCTTTCAACAGGTATGATTGACAGATGTGAGAAATTAAACAGCAACATTTTTTGAATTATAAACATTTATAATATACAAATTTGTTCATCTGATTCATAAGGGTTATAAAATACCACATAATGGAAAATGAAAAACATGAATTACACACAGCACATGAAGTTGATCTGGCAGTTTTTTAAGTTTTTGCTTTTCCTTCTAAAAGAAATATCAGACTGCTAAATATGTCACTGGTCATGTAACATACAAAATCATAGGCCAGAAAAGCAACAGTGACATTTTCTTGAAATACATAGTTGTTGGGGAAATTTGTTCATCAGTTAAAAAGAATAGATAAGAATGAAAATCACAAATTCTGCCTGGTATAGCTTATAGTCCAAAAAGATGAAGTCACTTCAAATGAACGTGAAATAAATAAGCAATCCTTGAGAAGTATGATCCTTGAGTTGAGCCTACTCTACTGAAAAAGAGTTTCGACTATACACTAGTATGTCACCATGGTGAAACACCTAAGAACAGTATTTTGAATAGCTTTTTAGGAAGCAATCTCTTACTGCTTTAATATATACAGGTTATTTACAACAAATTCCCTTTTGGCCTCACAAGTTAAGCCATTACATCTGGCTGTCAAGATGCAATTCTTTTTTCCACGCATGATGCAATACTGTAGTTAGAGCTATAATTTAAAATAATCTTATGCATGAATTACAAATATTAATAAAGTAACTCTGCATATATAAATATTTCTAGCAGAATTTAAAGCATTCAGAATGTACATAAAAGTTTTTTTAAATTTATTTTTATTTGGTAGGGCCAGATATGTTTCTTCTCAGATCATCGTTGCTTTAGTAATGCTTTGTACATAGCAAAACCCAAAACTGCAAAGACAGTAGCACCAAAACTTGCTCGGAGCCAAAATGTAGAGCTCTTGAGGTCCGCTTGTGTCACATGCCTAAAATACAACACACATACAAAACCAAGTTAATTCCATGACAGGAACATCAGACAACTTGTGCTAAACTACTGTGCTTTTGGAAATTCATCACTACACTTGTCACTGGCAAGCAGCTTACAATTCAGCCTTACAAATACTTATACAGTCATTTTACTTTTCTTAAAAGCTTAGGATTTGATCTGCTGCCCTGATCACATTAGTAGATCTCAAAGTCAGAGAGCTCACACAGCGGAAGGGAAAGGCAGGAGCAGATCATTAGTCATGAATGTGGGGAGGGCACTGTGTCTTCTTTGAGAGTACCAGCAAGCATTCAGAAAAGCAAAACAAAAATAGCTAGCAAATAATTAATAATTCATAGCGAGAACAACTCTGTCCAGCAAAATCCTTTTTTTAAAAAAAAAAATGTTGAGTTTGCATATTTCTGCTTTTCCATGAAAAACTTTCTAGTCCTGTTGAAAACCTATTTATACTTCTTTCCCAAAAAAAAGTTTACTGACAAGTAGCAAGTAATATTTTTCCAAAAGCTAGAATCAAAAGAAGGGCCATTTGTAAATCCCTTTCTTCCCAGTACAGTCACAAGAACAGCAACAGAAACAGTCATCCAATACACCAAGCTGAAAGCTAAGAGAAAGTGCTAGTGAAACAAGCAGTGACAATGGCATCAACAGAAAAAGACAAGATGTAACAACAGCATGAAGTGACTATATGACATAAAAACCCACATCTTGCATGACAGTAGAGACAGCCAATGACCCAACTCTCCCAAATATTGCAAGAAGTTTGTCAGCATGCTCAGTTAAACACGGCTAGCCATCCTCAAAAGTAGTCTCAAGTATGACAGCTTACCATAAAGCAGGAGCTACCATTTAAAACAAGTTATCATAAATAATTCAAAGCACAAAAAGTTCCTGAACAATAGTAATGGGTTTTGCTTGTTTGTTTGCTTTTATTTAAGATAGAACTCACAATAGAACTTCACTAGCCTACGTATTTTAGCCTGTATTAGTCATGACGGGTTACTCAGTGAAAGCTGCAGGAGGAGTATTAAGTACAAGGAGCATACAGAGGTCTTAAGCATACACGGTGCACTGAGAGTTCATACAGTGTGAACTGCAGAGCTATCACATACGAGCTGTTTAATAAAGCGGGAATTGTTACTTGTTATCAAAATACACAAAACCATTTTAGGATATCCTTCAGTAGGTATTTGCAGAAGCAATACAAGCCATATAGATAATCAGTGTACCCTAATACCACATGCTGAAGAACACGCTCGTTGGTGCACAAACAGCGAAAACACAGCTGCTCTCTAAAAAAATCCTAATCTCATTAAAGAGTATCTTGCTGTGTTATGGAACAGATCAAATTCATGAATTCCTGCAAGCATTAGTTCTTCTACAGCTAGCTTTGACAAATTCTCTGCAAACTAGATGTCAAGTGGTTTGCTGAGGGGAAGAAAGGGAAAAGGCAATGGCAAGGTCACCTTAGTTAGGCTGCTGTTACCTGTCTTCAAGTAAACGTGGACCAAGAGATGACTCCATGAAGATGGAATCTTCTACAAAGTTGACGGCGTGCACCTGCTGCATAATACTGCTCTCCTCGTCTGCTAACAGCATGGCCCCCAACTCATCTATGTAGGGTCTTAACCTTTTTACACACACGCACAGTTTGCAGTTCATAGCATAGCTCAACAACAGCAAGTGTTTCAAATACGCTCAAATGACAAAGCCCAGAGAATTTATAATTTTAAGCTATCTAACCTCTGATTCTTGTGCAGTTTTTAAAAATTTAGTGCTTGGGGAAAAACAGAAATAAATGGAGTTTGTAATTTTGATGAGTTAAGTAAAATATATTATTTTATACAGCTAAATGCCATTGCTTTAAGGACAAAGAAAACTGCTTAGGAAACTGAATCTCTTCCCACTCCAGTCCCAAAGCCTCAAGTTTCATGTGTCCACAGGACACTGCAATACTCCTGCACCATACGCATGTGCTAGAGTACCTGGGCTAAGTACACTGGAATGTCTCCAACACACCAGCCCTAAAACTGACAAGATCTCGTTACTGTTGGTAATTCAATTAAAGACTGTATTTTATCACTACACATGGTGGGTTTTTTTAGTAAAAGATTATAAAACCCTTGTCTTCAGGTCTGTAAATTACAAAACTTATCCGTGTATGTAAAATAAATCACTTTTATGTAACATGATTTTAATAGACTGTGACAAGTTCTGTTGGGTATTTGTGTAACTAACAACTCTCAAGCTTAATTTCGTTAGTTCAAATGCCCAACTATTTGTATGGTTTAAAAACCATCCTTTTAATCGTGCAAATCATTATTTAAATTGCAAATGACTGCTTTTGCGTTGCTTCACAAAGCACTCTCACATCTAGATTTTATGACTCCTATCTATAACTTGCCTTGTTTTGACTTTTGCACATGTCCATATTTAATACCATGCAAGAAACTTGCTGAGCATGCTTCATCCTTTTAGAAAACAATTAATATATTCTCACTTATTATAAAATCCTCTTTACATGTTTAAAGGGAGAGTAAATTGACTCTGATCCCTTTTCTAAGCCTAGCAGTAACAAATTCATTTAAATAAAGGAACTAAATCAAGGCAGAGATTGGTCTTATAACCTCAAGGAAATCTACTGACTTTAATAAGAAACGATTAGGGCCCTCTGAACATCTCAGCCCAAAAATCCAAAGTACAAAAATACTTACTGAAATTCAGAACACTATAGATGTCTAATTGCTTTATACATTTGAAAAAAATTCTAATTTTTCTTCCTTAAATATTCCTTATGCTGTCATAAATTCAATTTTCGCAGCTTTGATCCCTGATATTGTTTAGCTGCCATTCAAGTGATTAAAAAAAAAAATCTGTCTGAAATAACTGAAATAATAATAAAGGAACAATGTTTGTTTCCAGGATAGGTTCTTTGACACAAAGGTGGCTATAAATGCAGAAAAACTTATCTCAATATATACTTTTCCCATACATTTTCTCAATACCTTTATCTCAATGCAGGTAAGAGAGTAACTCTGAATTAGAAAAATTATTGTCTCCAAGGGTAAAACTTATATATGAATGTGCACATATACACACGTACAATAGTAGTTAGGACTCCATAAAAGAAGCTGTATTTGAAACTCTTGCTTATTAGCAATAATAATTAGCTTTCAAACTTCCAAAATAGATTAGTGTGTGTATTTAATCATACAATTAGTTCCACATACATAAGAAACTCTACAAATTTTGCCTTTGGCATAAAAATTAAGATTTTAATGCACGTTTTGGAAAAAAAGGACAGATTTTTATTCAACCTACCCTTAAGAGTGAGTCAAATAACCTGTCACTTCTTGAATAAAATCTTTGAAATCTGTAGTCTTTCTTTTAAGAAGCTTTAACAGCTCACAAGAAGTTTGCTACATGCACTTACCAAGAGGTTAACTGAGCATGCCTGTCATGGTTACACACAGAGCTGCTGAGCCACGGGCCAATACTGACACTTCTCCCCATGTCAGCAGCAGGAGAATCCCAAGTCTGGGAAGGTCTAACCTTGACTATAAAAGTTCAGAAACATTCCTCTATTAACTACAAAAGCATTTTAAAAGCACACTGGTGAGGCCAACAGGCTACTCACACCAAACTTACAAGCAAGTTAATGCAGCCAGCCAGCAGCAGCAGCCTGCTCTGATAGACAATAGGTTCTAACAATAAAATATAAGCAACCAAATTCCAAAAACATCACGTAACATCTGCAAGCTGCTGCAGCTTCCCTTCAGGCACATATTCTCCTAGGATGCAAACAACTCCAGCAGTTAGAATTTTCTCCCATGTATTAGTCATCTAAAATGTGAAAAGCTCCAAGTGCATCTTATAATCTACAAAACCTAAATGGAATGTAGAATGCCAATTCAATAGATCCTATTTGGAAAGAAATCTGGGGACGCAGCTTTGCAAAGCTCTACTCAGTATGGGGCATTACACAGTTTAGGGAAATAAAATACTGTTATACTGTCCTAATTTGGAGGACACCAAGTATAAGGATAGATTTCTGCAATTGGATTTAATGGAAATACACTACAGTTTTGAAAAATAACCTGCATATAGTGCACATAGTAAAAAATAAATCCTGGGTTATATTCTTAAAATTTTCTTATTACTACAGGAAAAGGAAACTATTGTCTTAACTTTAATTTCACAGAAGGAAGCTTTTCATAGGACGAAGAAAAAAAAAAGTCTTACAAATAACTCCTGAAACAACTTTGTTTTATACGCAAGTAGAACTTCACTTCTGTTCCTCAATATTTTAAAATTTCAGAAGGAAGAAAAACATGCTCTGAGAAGTCTCCCTCACTGAACAACACAATTCTCATGCATTATAATTATTTTATTTTGAAATGAACTTAGCTGACAAAGAAATGCCACTAATATACAAGCAAAAGGCAACAAGTGATGATTTAAAACCAAGAAAGCAGAAAAAACACACTTAAAATTGATGCTCTGGAGTTAAAAAAGGCCAAAAATCCAAGCTCATCATTAAAGAAAATGTTAGAATGACATAAGCAGAAATCTTGCTTTTAAAAAGAGGTAAAACAATGTAGCAAAAAGAGATTAAGTGCCAGCCACACAAATACAAATGAACACCTAAAGGAAAGAACAAATTAAAAATATAAAAATACTACAGCATAGTAAGAAGTCTCATACATGCATGTACAGTGCTTTGAATGCAGTGCCTTCTTCCTCAAAGAACCAATAAAATGTGATCCTGGGTAGTTCAAACCAACAATCCTGTTCCTGCACAATAAACATCTCCAAACTGAACTTCCATGTGTGTTGAACCTGTCCTTTGGTCGTCTACAAACCCTCAGGAGAGCCTAGGAAATTTGTCCATAGAAGAGAAACTGAAGGTGGGCATGAATAGGTTCTTCAGCTGCACAGAGGCAATGTTCTTCCGTTAACTACTAAGGTGGGAATATTCACATGTGATATTGTATTTTGCCTTGGTAACAGAGTTTAAGCACTTCTTTAGCAACAAATAATACAGGAAGGGGTCTAATGTGAAAAATTTTAGTTTACCTACTTCCACTGTCTAAAGCTGCAGAATAGGAAGGGGTCAGGAGAATAAAGTACTCCTGAGTAACCTTTCACCCATCAGTTATCTAACTTTTGCCCAACTATCTGACCTAATGGTAAACACTTGTAAAGGCAAAATAAGAGAAGTTATACAAACTAACTACATCAGAACATCCTTCTTGATACAAATGCTTTTTGTAACCTAATCACAAATCATTAGATTAAAAATGCATCTAAGGAGCTACATTTTTAAACAAGAAAACTCTCTCCATCCTCCTTAGTCTACAATTAGGAGCTATTCCCTCTTGTTCACAAATACCTCAGCTCTGCTATATACGCAGTTACACAGCAGTCCGTGCACTGAACGGTGAATAACCTGCAGCAACGGGTTCGTGAGGAAACACCCTTGAAGAGAGTTGGTGAGGTGAAGTGAGCATGCGGGGAACCTGCAACAAAACCTTAGGGACTGAGTGACGATAGACAAAGAGATCCTAGCAAATAATTCTTCCTTTCTATTGGAAAGTGGAAAACTCTACAAGGAACTCATATCAAGTGCAGTATCTATTAAAAAAAAAAAATAAAGGCCCATACAAGAGAGAAACAAGCCACAACAGCTAACGTAGCAACCCATAACCATTCCAAAAAATGAGGATGCGTTATAGAGGTGATTTCAGCCTCAATAATGAAGAGCTGGGGTTTTCTAGTAGTGACTGCTGAATTAAGTTTTAAAGCAATAACATGCAAAGAGGTTGCTGTTTCGAGGGATTTTTGTCCAAGGGATGCCTGCTGTGGAAGACATGCAGCATGAACAGTCTCACTCAATTCACAGTCTTTTCCTGAGCTGATGAGTTTTTCACCCTTCTCTGAACTCTCACTCTGTGGTTAACATTTTTATCTTTGATTAAAGTGGGATTTCACAGCGATCAGTCGATGGGTGTATCAGTAGGCCTCCTATGTGCATGTAACTTGGATTTAAAGGAGACAGCCACTCTTACTTGGAGCAGCTACCTCCGAAAACAGTAAAAAGTAGTAACACACATGGATCAGCAGTATGTCTGGACATTCTAACCACGGCCTTCAAATGAACACGTTTTTCATAGTTGCCTCCAAGAATCACATTTACTATATAAGCCTCCAATAAGGCTATAAATGATGGAACCACTGCACTACAAAAATTGTTTGGTTTGAACTCCCATTTGCTGGGGTGCAATGACAAGGGCTAAGGTGTTAGTAAGTGGTGTGTCAAAAACTGCCTGCAGTACACACAAGACAAGGGACAGCACGGTTTTCAATGCTGAAAACGAGTTCTCTCTCTTTCCCAATTGTTTTTTTTCCAAAGTTCTGCAAATGCAAAGGTTGAACTCTCTACCAATTCTTATATGTTGCATTCCATCCAGAGAGAAATTGGATGTTAAAAGCTCTAGATTTTGTACACAAAATACTCACTCTGTGTAAACCAAGCATAACACACACACACACAGAAATTCTATGAATTTCCAAATATCAAACTAGCAATTTCAAATACGTAATAGATTATACGATGTTGCTATAAGTCAAGCTATGCCTTTATGAAAATATTTTGTAACTGGTATCTAAGAGGCGCTACCTCCACTCAATACTAAACAAACCCATAATGTCTCAAGTGAGACACATTACACAGATTTATAGACGCTACTTAACATCCATTACCAGTTCCCTAAAAACATAGTCCTAATTCCTCCACAGTACTTCTGCAATCACTAAGTGCCTGAATCAACTACCAAACTGGTAATGTTTCAAAGAAATTACTGGACTAAGCTCAAACAACCAAAAGTACCTTCATGTTAAACAAAGTTTGACAATTCTATGACAATTATTAAAGTAATTATCTGCCTATTTAGTGGATATGGAGTGAAAAATCTGCAGTATATTAGGTTACCAATTGCTTTTTCAAAAAACCTTTATTTTTAAAGCACACCTGGTACCTAGTAAATAAAGTTAAGGACCTGTTAAGAACTGCAGTGAAGAGTTTGTTCTTTACAGATTGCAGCAAGTCTGAGTTGAGGAAGTTCTGACAGATGCAAAATGTACACCTGTTGCAGGCGCACATACAGCGTAACCGGGCATGGCTGCGAAAACACACAGAAGGACAGGAGTTGAAATCTTGCTCATAAAATCAGGTGCACATTAGGACTGTGCCACAACCAAGAGAGATTTAGGAATAAAAGGTACATTTGAATGAGTAAGGAGAGGAGAAAAAAAAAAATACACTGAGGAAGCAAGGGTACAACTACAGCTGTGCAGAATTTTAAGGTTAGATGTTCTACGTCTTGGACATTTTGGCATGACCACCATACACAGATCTTAATAGCAAAGCACAAACATGACTGAAAATGTTTGCTGAATTTATTTAAGTTTGTAAGGAGAGCATCTAAAGGCTTCTGAGTATGTCTGCACAGCAATAGGTAACACCCCTTTTTCAAAGGAAAGTAAGCCACGTTTTCTACCACTTTGAATGCACACTTTACAAGGTTGCCTCTACTTTTCCCACCCTAACAAACACACATGCTTGAAAACTAAGGGAGAAGCAGGAATATTGATATGACAAGACATTTGGTCAGTGCTACACTTTAGTGGTTTCCCAGTATTCCAGTGCTACAAAATAAATACAAGAGAACAAAAACAAAACAAAAGCTTTACAAATCTAATTCAATAAACTCAGTTTCAAATATTTAAAAAAAAATCCTATTATTTTGGGTGAAAGTGACATTAGTTCTATTTAATTTAAAGCAAATGTCAGCTGTCATACTAGACTCCACCTGCTGTAATATTTATGTAGTTCAACACCATATTAAAAGCTCCACCCACCAAAAAAAAGAGATGCAAAGTGAGCTTAGCAACAGTGAGATGTGTAGTGAAGAATGTGAGCTTAAGTATCTTCTATCTGAAGCTCAAAGGGTGTTTATACAGAAACTCCTTTTTAAAAAAAAAAAATAAGATCTATTAGATTAATGAACCAAAGCACATAGTAATAAACACCCTGAAAATAAAAAAAAAAAGCTTCAAGCAGTACATTGGGGGAACTGTTGTTGACTAAAGAGTGTCATTACTTGTAATCAACTGTCAAGCCAAGCTATTAACAAGGATTACACTACAACTTGTTCACAAGTATCTCAAAAATACCAAGATATGAGTATTGACATACTGAGTTATGCATCCACTGTAAGGACAGAACCCTACATATTCATTGGAATTTGCAACAGGAGCTGGATGAAGTAGTGTATTCTTTAAAAAATATGTTAGCAACAATAGCCGACACTATTTATATGTTGGATACATATCGACTTTCTCAATTTGAAATTATTTGAAGGTTCTACTCAAGTCACTTCGGTCTCTCTGTTGCTAAATCTCAGCGAGGCAGTTCCAGCCTCGTGGCAAACAATGACATGCAGTGGTATTGTGCGTGACCCATGCAATATGAAAAATGTAACAGTTCAGGTACTTACGGATACATTGCCATAGTTGTCAGTTTAACAAAGATATCTTTACTCGGCACGTCAACAGTATTGCAAGTAAAGGCTTGAGGTGGAGGCATTTTGTGTTTTTTGCAGAATTCAGCAGGAGAAATACTATATTCCTGTCTAACTTCATGCAAGTCAGACTTTGCAGCTACTACTAAGCATGGTATTCTGCTATCCATGAAGTGCTGCTGCAAATTTAAAAGAAAAAAGTGAAAGAAACAGTATACAATACATTCAGCTTGGAACAGCCAAAATTGAACTCGTTGCAGCAGCATTAAGATACATTCATTGCACTGAAGGCAAGCATTTCTAGAAGCAGAATATTTTATACAGACAAGTAGACATTAGCTTTGTATGAATAACAAAACTGCATTTTTAATGCATCAACCATATATAACCAGCACTCATAAATAAAGCGTCTTTTAAATGCTACAAGTTGTGTATAGGAACAGTAACTCTCACTGAATATTTTGTCAGAGAAAAGATACATAAATGTAAAGGTTTGTATATACAAACCTTAAAAATCCTGGCACAGTACTCAAAGGACTTTGGGTTACTGACATCATATACCAGGCAGACAGCATCGCATATGGTCTCAGCATCAGTTAAAAATTCAGAGTCACTGACATCATGTAGCTGGAAAAAAGAGATGGTTGGAGACGAAGAAAAGCTTTCTCATTATGCAGGTAAAAGGAATTTTATAACTTACTTTCTCTCATAATTTTTATGGCTCATTTTTATGTATCCTTAGAACTAACGGACTGACTATAGGTAGAATTAATGAAAAAGAAATATAGGAATGTACTATACAGCCAACATATGAGAGCTGTATCACAGGCAATCACAGCCCCAGCACATAAAAAGTTACATTTACTTTAACACAAAGTTCTAGATACCCATAGAAACTGGCATTGATCCTACAGAGGAAAACCAAAGAGCAGAGAACTAGATCTTGGAAAACAAAGAAAGATATCATATTATCAAAAAGGAAAACTACAGTGGAACGAGCTTTAAAGAAAGTATTTCACCCACTGAAGACTAACTTTAGCCACCCTAATCACTTTACATGACAGATTCTTCTCTACTGAATAGGTAGCTAGCTTGCTGATAGTTTATCATATGTTGTAATTTGATGCCCTGCAGCACAAACATAATGGACTGGGTTCTGTAGAATTTAGGTCAAGGTTTCAAAAATAACTGGTCCTCAACTGGTTCAGTGTAAAGTATTAGCAACAGGTAAAACCAAAAGCTATTTGAGCTGGGAAAGGAGTCAGGCGGGGGATTCCACATTTATGAAGAAGAGACAATTAAAACATAAATTTGTTTGCAGCAGGCTCTGAATAATTCACTGAATTTTAAGATTAATCAGTCATATGGAAATAATAATGATGCAGCCTTACCAGCAAGTATTTTTCTTGTCCATATACATAGATTGTATTAATGGCATAGTAAGATTTGTGTTCTGCACGTATTTGCCTCTGTCTCTGAAAATGCAGAATTTCATGTTAGACCACAGCAACTTTCTCCTTTAAGTCAGATTTGAACAGCTGGTTTACTCCATTTATCAGTGAATGAAAATTACAGTCATCTGTGGTTTATGTTGCAAGCAAATGCATAGCTATAGTCTATGATTCTCAAGTAATTATTGCATGCAATAGCCATTTGTATTTGCTAATAATAATAAAATAACCCCATCCACAATAATTCTATATTCCCTCAAAGAACTTTCCAAACTCAGTAACAACCAGTAAAGCTCTAAGATCAATTGGTTTTGCTTAACTTCATCCTTAACTCAAAAGCATATATAGGTGAATACAGCCAAAGGTTTCTTACGATTAGATTTCTTCCAAGAAGAGCCTGAAGAACGCCACTTTTTCCACAGCCTTTCATTCCAACAACATTGCATCGGAAAACATTTCTCTGAGTCTGTTTTTTCTGGAGGTCTATCTTTTTATCTCTCGTTACTTTTGAGAAAACAGAAATATTTTTCACAAGACATACATGCATGTATGTATATGAAAATATGAAATAATTGTCCATTTGCATTAAAATACACAAAAATATCTGTTAAAAAAATTGAATCAAAAGTTTGACTTGAGTAGAAACTAAAAGAAAATATATGTTAAAAAAAGGCAGATAATTTGTTCAAATAATTTACTCTTGATCAGATTTCTAAATTTAAGTTGTACCGAATTTATTTTTTTATTACCTGTAATTGCTGATGCTTGAGATTCCTGTTCTGCAAGTATTGAGTAGCCCAAATAACCCAGGTACTCCAGGCAACGCTGTACATCCAAGTATGTGGTTAGTCTAGCAGAGGGGACAAAAAGAAGTTTCTAAATTGTTAGCATCTGTGATATCAATTCTGTACAGTACTGAAATATTTTTTTCCTCCTATCTCCAGACTGATATCTTGAAGTATTCCTGGCACTATGTAGTATGGAAGGACAAAATACTCTGAAGGTAAACAGTGGCAGCTTTACCAGTCTTAATAGCCAGCAAAACACTATGAAGGCAGTACTGAGGCCTATCAATCCACACTGTATTTTTTTCCCCTCAGCAAATAATGTTTTCTTCATTTTCCATATTTTCAATCGGAAAAAAACCCTCATTATTGAACATCATTATTCAAACTGTCTCTAAAGAGTAGAACGGAAATAAATATTTCAACAAGTTTCAGGGAGACTTCCACATTTTTGAAGAGATGCTTCTTCATAGTTAGCCTAAATCCTGAACAGGTTATAACAATTGCCTGAAGATTAGGCCACTGGATGGCTATAAAACTTGACTGCTTCGGTTGACTTTCAACTACTGCACTTCCACTCTTTCTGCTAGATTTAAGAGGAACGTACAAATGCATTACCATATCCAAAGTTCTTAACTACTAAAGATAATGTATCACACTTACGTCCACTGAGAGAGAAACCCTTGGTACGTGATCCACCCCCTTTCGTTCGTACAAACAGTGTTGTTAACATCAGGTCCCCATGGCATATAAGGGAAGACTTTGAACAAATCTTTCAATTCATCAGGAGACAAAGCACAATCTCTATCCTGAAAACAAGCATATGATATCAGATATAAATCGCTTAATGTCTATTCTAAACTGGTATTTTCTTGCTGTACGCTTGCAAGATTCAAGAAACTGGCTATAAGAAACTGAGCTGCTTTCTTTGTAATCATTGTTCTTTTCTTGTTTTTAAATAAGACTAAACACATGATCAAGTTAAAAAAATCTGGTAGTACAACTCTAACTGCCAACTCTCCTTGTAGACAGAAATATAAACAGCAGGTCAGTTTTGAATGCATAGCTTCAGGTTAGTTTTGAATGCATAGCTTAAGTCGGAGCCAGTTTCTGAATGAAAAGACATAATGACAAAAACTACGCTTTTTGCTAGCAAAATTGCTAGCAAGCTAAGGCTCTTAAGTATAAGGGCACACACACATACTCTGAAACTAAAAGCTTACCAAATCATGTTTATCAAAAATACTTTGAAGAAACAAGTATGCATGATGATTTAATTCTGTTGTGCAGTCTGGAGGAATTTTTAGCCTGTTTATTGAAAACAAAACCAAATACAGTAAGTGTTAAGTGTGTTCATGAAATATAGAATATTAAAACTCAAAATACAGATTTTTTGAAATTACAACAACATTTCGTGGTACTTGACCTTTGCATTTAGCTTTAATAATTTATCTTTAAAGAGATCAAAGCATGTACTTTTTATTAGGAATTCTAAAATTATGAGTGAATGTCTTTATAGTATGAGATATATAGATATATAGTAATCAGGATTTTGTTTGGTTTGGTTGTTTGTTTTTTTGTTTGTTGTTTTTTTTTTAATGGAAAATCATGTAGTTATTTTTTTTTAAAGAAGCCACAGTGTTGGTCGATCTCTTAACTTTTTAATTTGGGAATTTTCAAAGGATCTCAAACTGCTATGAAAATACTGACAAGACTTTTCTAATTTGTTGCCACATACAATAAGCAACTGCTCAGGTTCATGTTCCTGTTTTGTATTGAGAGTCTCTTTTGTCATCTTTCTTATAGAGAGAGATGGCAGTACACGATGTGGCGCAAGAGAGAGTAATTTTCAGTCACAGGAAGATTTTGGCTCGTAGGTCATAAGTAAGAGAGATACTTGATGTAACGACGTGTTAAATAAACACACTACAATAACCCTTTCCTCCTGCCAAAGCAGGAGGCAGCATAAATTAAATGCCTGTAACTTAAAGCAAGCTAAAATAAGCAATACATACGGAGGAAACAAATACTCTGGTGTAAGCTCTAAGTCATCATCATATCCAAAGCGACGTAAAACAGTCCAAGTTGTTTCATGTCTTCCTCGCTGAATGAAAAGTGTGTGTAGAAAAAGAAAACCTAAAAACCAAATTATGAAATCTTAAGGCCCGGAAATGCTTTACCTGCTACAAATATTTTTAATAGAATCAATATCAGATTGAAAACATAAAAGCTTGAAATACACACTCGGATTTTAAACCTCCTGGGTGACATTACAGTATTCTCTACACAGATTGAAACCATGTTATTTGTAAAAGTGTTATTCAAAGAATTGTCTCCTTAAAACAGTCCACTTGGTTTTCTGTTGTTGTTTGCTTCTTTCAGTACCAGCATTTTAGAAGAACTTAGCTGTATGAAAATAAAGACAATATTTTCAACAACTTAAAATAATAAGCCTTAGCAAGAAGCCTGGAGAGTAGTCTCATGGAGACTGCCTTTTAGTTTTCCTGTACCAAAATAACCAAGTAGGAATTTGTTTAGCACTTCCCAGGGCTTAATGAACACTGAGATTTCACTGTTTAGTAAGGCTATGCCTTAAGTTTCCCACTCTTTACAATTTCTCATGAGTCCTATTAAATATGTAAGCTCCACAAGCAAAACAGTTACACTGATGCTCAGAAAGAGAATATTTTTTCTCCTTTCACTTTTGCCATATGCTCTGAGCAAATCTGTACAACATAGCTGTTAAGATGTTGACAGACACCACACCTTGCTGACAAGTGTTGCAGTCAGTGAGCCTAGAGACAAGATACAGATTTATCTAGGAGACAATCTCTTTTGAATCAGTATATATTATGTGGATTCCAAACCCTGTAATGAGAAGTAAGAAAGACCTTATTTTATTCACCCCGTTATTTCCCAGTTTAATCACCCTTTGTTATCATGCTGTCACTACCACCCAGCTCTTGTAGTCTAAAAGAATCAAGATAAGGATCATATTCCAAAGTTTTGGATTTTTTTACTTAAGAATGATTATCATCTGTATAAAGACACATTTTTTAAGAGTTAAGTAAGGCTTACCTTTTAACGTTAATCCATTATCTGCAACTCCATCACTTAGGTTTTTCCTGACTACATTCTTTACATCTTCCAAAGCTTGAGGTGCCAATGGTGTATTAAAACAAATTCTCTAAAAAAAAAAAAAAACAAAACGAGCATGTTAGGACCACTGGCACTAAGCTGGACAAACAACATGTCCTGTATGAAATAAGCTAGTAAAGGACAATCCAATTTCTTAGTGGAAATAAAGGTGTACAAACCTGATTTTATTTTTAACCACAAGCATTGAGGCTTGTACATTTAACAGGTTTTAAAAAAATTTTAAATTTTGCTCCTGTACTAAAACTTGAACAATGGTTAGAAATAAAATTGATACCATTTCCATTTTTATAGATCCACTCTTTTATGCTGCACTTTAGACTTTTAATATTTACACCTGATCCCCTTACAATTCACCTTACTACTATTCCTTCAGAAACAATCACTTGTTTTTCCAGAATTATATAGTTCAACTATGAAGCGTGGTGAAAAGCAAAAGTTACCTGAAAGAAGTTGAGCTCTGCATCATTGAGAGTACCATCATTATCCTGATCAGAAATTCTAAAAATGCGAGTCAGTGCTTTAATACAGGCAGGTTTCATCTAAGGAATAAAAGAAAGTTCAGTACCTTTCTAGGCTTGACTATAAAAAGTTTACATTGAAAGACAACAGGCAGCTCAATCACATCAAAACAAACATTAGCCTTCATTTCAAATTTTTAGAAGAGACACATTCATACACACATACACAAACATAAAAAGCAAGAGGAAACAAAATCCTGATCTAGCAAATTTATATGCATAAATTTATAGCAATGATTCCACATTTAATGTCTTTCTATTCAATTATTAGAAGAGCCTCAAGCTCTTGATAAGCTGAAGGTGGCTCTACTTAGTTATTAAAAAAATCAGTTTTCTAAATTCAGCCTTATTGCTACAGAAAGCTTTAAAAAACAACTGAATCATTTTTTTTTCCCCAGACACTTTTTGTTGGGTAAAAAAAAAATAATCTTGCAATCTCAGTGCCTTGCAAAACGAAACAGCTCTACAACTACAGCCAACTCTTTCTAAACAAGCATACTATCTCTATTCACCATTTCAACTATGGCTTCAGAAGGCTTCAAACATCAAATACTGAAAATCTTCACAGGGCTCATTCATCTACCAGGCAAACCACTGATCATATGGACTATCTCTATGACAAAAGAACTGCTAGGATACCTTCCAAGTGAAGGAAAACAGACACTGGTAATTCTCTCCCAACAACTACAGTGATGATGGACTCTTCTCTTCATAGAGGTCACACAGATTGCATAGAGATTGGTTTTGGAAAACCAAAAAGATTTCAGCACAACAATTTTATCACAACATTACTAACTCATAAAGATGATTCTGATGGAAGAAATCAAAACAGGGTTATTCTCTGGTTCTCTACTTAACAAAGTATTTATGACTGAAGCAACTTTCCTACTACCCAATATTACATGGGGGTTACATTTAAAGATTTTATTTGTACGTGCCCATGAAATCAACGTTTTAAAAAAAAAAAAATTCATATTCCTGCATAACATGCTTAGCTAAGTAACTGTGATACTTAAAAACCAGCCACATCACTTGTGAGACTTTGGCAAAAGCTGTGAAAAACAAGATGCTCAGAAAGTTATTTCCCTTAAAT
This sequence comes from Chlamydotis macqueenii, assembly GCF_036417535.1. Classification (NCBI taxonomy): domain Eukaryota; kingdom Metazoa; phylum Chordata; class Aves; order Otidiformes; family Otididae; genus Chlamydotis; species Chlamydotis macqueenii. Next base: position 4,469,869 of record NC_141573.1, read on the forward strand.
CAGGACAAGTCTGGAGTATTTTCCCTGAAACAAATGGAGTTACTGTGAAACTTATCTCCAAAGGAGAACTGAGTTGAACACATTATTTTGTTCACATTACATTTGGCTTAAAGCCATTATCAAAGCTTCTCATTTTACTTAGCAGTTCACATGGGCAACAAAAACTGTCTTCATTGCTTTGAACGAAGAGGAAAGACAGATTGGATTAATATGGCACAAAACAATCACCATGGCTCAGGAATATAATGCTTGACATCTGGGGGTAGGGTGGTGGCAACAGAACGCACTAAGAAATGCAAAATCCACTGAAAAGGAAAGAACAGGAAAGTGATTAACTCCCTGCCCCCATAATGGTTGTTTGTAGAATCTATGTATAAATACCTCTTTCTCCTCTGGGCAATAAAGAGGACCTGTAGGATGTAGAACAGCTTTCTGCGCATAATAAAATAGCTCAGATATGTTCTTCAAGTTTTTGGCTGAACACTGAAAGAGAAATCCTTATATTGATTAGTTAGTTTCTTCAATATTTGGCAATTTCTTCTGAAATTTAAGCAAGCATCAAACTGCTAAAAATCTAGCCCCCTCTCGTGGGTACAGCTCTGTTTTGGAAAAAAAGAGATCTAGCCCCTGTATCTGTTCAGTAATTAATAAAGGAGGTCTCACCACAACTTGCTGTCGTACCAGCAACAGAGAAATAAAGAAGTTGTATCTACTTGGGGGCGGGGGGGAAGGAGAGAGGCATATCTACACATATTAATTCAATTTTTAATACTTTGTAAAAACCTGTCTGGCGTAATAATAAATTTAAAACATGTGCTAAAGGCAAGGATATGAGGAGGCTCTAAATATTAGAAGAATTTGAAAGTAACGTTTGATGATACAATAGTGTAATCTTCTCTAAAGGAAAACAACATATAAACTCATCATGACAATGACTTATCTTTTAATATTTTATTTTGAACAACAACAACAAAAAAATCACCTTTTCTATTAAAAAAGCATGCCATACATGCTTGGCAAGAACGTATTTTTTGTTACTCATTCTAACTTCAGAAAGTCTTGCATACCTCTACACAGGTTTCTATCTCTGTATATTGATTCATAATGGGAAGGATAGTTTCCATACTGCTATATTCCACTAGATCAGACTTGTTTCCAACTAATATAAGAGGCAGCCTGAAAACAAAAAAAAAAACGATAAGAGCTTTAAAGACAGAGGGCTAAAAAGATCTATCTTAATTTAGCATCCTACCTCCCACCAGAAGCCATTACATTATTTTCATTCTGGAATTAAGTATCACTGACAGCCAACAGGCAAAACTAAACGATAGCAGTTTTAAGTAAGTTGTTTTGATATACAGTTAGACAGAAATGTACTTCTTGTTGATACTACAAAAACCACATAGTTTAGCACATAAGTAACTAATCATATTATTATTTTACAAAACCAGCATCAGTAGAAAACCTATACAGACCACGTAGCCAAAACTAGTTATACCAGAACACACACACACACACCTGGTAAAAGCTGCCCATGAAATTCAAAATAAATAGCATTGCTGTCATATGTAACAGACCTACATACGTTAAATCTCTTGTTGCTTGGACTTCTTATATAAACTTTAAGTTTAGAATTTGATTTTCTTAAACAATTAACATCCTCAACACTGTCCATTGACACTCATCGACGTGCAGCCTAATTCACACTTCTCATCTTTACTTATGCACCTGCTATCTTTGTCTGTCCTTTCATTGATGAGAGGAATCCATCGACTTGTTACCTAAAGTTAAAAACACACATTAAAAAAAAGACATTTTCAATTTGAATGTGACTGAACTGTGCACAAGTTTGACTACATCTGCTACTGCTTCTTTCCCAGCAAGGCACGTATTTATTCATAAAGGAGGAAACAAATAAAAACTGGAGTTGATTAATGAGCAACTTTGTCATATGACTGAAAGGACTGAAAACTCAGATGTTGAAACAGACCAGAAGCAATACTACATCTGTACGTTCTCTTAACAACTTCATCTCAAACACCATCTTACGCATTTTAAACGTCTAATACATTTTTCAGCTTGCCAACAATTAACAATGCACAAGTTGCATCTCAAGGAATAATTGAATAAAATGTGTTACCATACCTTATCAATAGAATTCTTGTTGTTAACAGCATATACTATACAAATCACATTTGCCTAAAATGAGAAGAAAGGAAAGGCATGGGATTCCACTGTTCAGAGTCTCTACAGCAACAGAGAGAATTAAGTACCATACGTAACAACATCAGAGTAAGAACAGTTCCACTACTAGTCAAGAATTGCGTCCCTGACTTGTTTAAGCTATTTGTAGCCTGAACAACAGCTTAAACTGAATAATTTTTATGTTGAGAAATGCCAAAAAGCCTATCTTGCAGTGTGACATTCACAGCTTATGCCTGCAGAGAGACCTATGCTCCCAAGAAATCTAAACGGAAGAATTATAATTTGCCGCCTCTACTCAAGTACCAAACTAAATGCCAGAAATGGAACATAACACCATGACAGACTGTACAGAAAATATGAAAAGGTGCTCAGAAAGAACTGAAAATAGGAAACAGAAGGAATCAAAAATTACCAAGAATCTCATGCTTTTCATAAATACAATAATACAAGATGACAGAAAGAAGGGAAACTGATCTTTCCAGGGTAGGATTACTTCTGTCAGTCCCTTGAGCTATTGATTAAAAGATATTTAGGTTCTATCATTTCACTCCGAAGGCCAAAGCTTAAGCTCAATTCACAAACACAGTGGCAGTACCTACTTTTCTTAAATAGAGGAAGGTTTACTACGCAGGGCACAAAGCAAAACAAAATGAAATGTCAAGCAAGAAAAAGCAAGGCAGGGTTTTTTTTCTTAAATTCATACTGAAGCCCATCTAATGCAGAGAACTTAAAATGAAAGGTTTCTCCAAAAGCAGGAAGTATTTTCTAGTAAACACTAAAATACGCTTACCTGTGATATTTCATGGTAAAGCTGCTCATCACTTTGCTCTGCTTCTGCATTTGATAGAATAAGTCATTCATTAATACTTCGCATTTTTTGCAAACAAAACTGAAAAACTTAAGAGCATTGTGAAATACCCTAGTTCAGTTTCTTAAGACGGTCCTGTGAAAGCTCTTGTTATTTAAATGTTTTTTTAATAAAACACACTAAAGAGGGCTTCTGCTGTAACAATAATGGAATTGATCCATTAACACACAAGACAGAGTCTGTTTCACACAAGTTTTTTAGCAGCTATTTTAAAGAAGAATAATTACATTTGTAGACAGGTGTTCTCTGGAATGAGTTATAGTCTGCATCCCCCTGCATTTATCAACGGCTCCTTCCTGGGATAATAAGTAGCAATGTCGTTCTATAATGTAAATTTTACCACAGAATACGGCATATTTTAATTTTGTTGCAGTGTCAATTTTTTTTAGTAAGATCAAGCCTTCTGTTAACCAAAGCTACGAATTTACTCCACATAAATTTAAGCTGAAGTCCAACAAAAAGATAAACATTCTTGCTTTGTTCCAAACAGGTAAACCAAACTAAAGATATTTCCTCAGCAGTGGTGGGAGAGAGAAGACAGGAAGGTATCTGCTGACATGGCCTAATTCTTGGCTGCCATTATAAATGGCAGAAGGATTTTTCTAGCTGTGCAACAGTTGCATATATTTATCATAGCATATGAACCTTGACACTGAGCCTACTTATCTACTCAGTAAGGTCAAGAAGATTAGAATATATCAAAAAAACCCCCAAAATACAAAATATTAAACTGGCACAAAAAGATAAGGTGTCCAAACTTAGAAATTTAGAAAGACATAGAATATAAGGTATGTAAAGTCTCCTGCATCTTACTGAATTCTTCACTGAAAGAAAGAAAAACAGTTTTGAATTCCATGAAAGTACTCACCTTTGTCTGAACCTGTAAATACGTCTGTCACAGAAAGAACGCTAACTTCACTGGAAGATTGCTACAACTACTTTTCATGGAAGTACCAACAGCAGATAATGTTAGGCTTGGAAGTAGTAGGACCAGCCATCATAGTCTGATTTAGTTTTATCCCAGGGGTTTCTACTTTAATCTAGTCTTCTCCTACACGTAGCTTTGGTCCTACACCAATAAGACTCTTAAAGAGAGTACTGAGTTAGATAAATAATTCCATACCAAATCAGTCAATCAGTAACGGCATTGTGTAGTCTTACCTGAATAATCCACTATGTGGGTTGGCACTCTTTCAGGGGTGACATCAGCTGGAATGGTGATTTCTTCAGCTCGTGGTGGAACCTTGGGTTGTAAAGAAACAGCAAGAAAAAGCCTTTAAAGATAATCCAGAAAATCCACAGGGTCAAAAAAAGTTGTACACTATAATATATCTGCCAATTAGTCAGCTTTAAATAGAACAACTTAATTGTATTTCAAGTACTTTGGGTTTGTTTTTTGTTTTGCTATGACTGAAAGTCAGTGCTGCTTTCTCATTCTTTATTAGTCTACTTCCTGCAGTAGTAAGTACTTCATTAGTCTGCTACTACTGCATGCTGTCTAAGACAGCAATGTTAAGGGATTCAGTGAATGCTTCTATAAAACTCAAATCCACTACACCCAACCACCTACAGAGAACTATTGTAACATTGAAAACTATAAACAAAACCTGAATTGCAATTGACTTTAAACAAAAATGTCATATAAATGAAAGTTCTAAAATTTTGTGGATTATCAAATTCAATCAATCGCTTCAAAGGGCTACACGTTCTTTAGCAGGACAGTAACATCAGAGCTTGCAGGCCATTATTGACAAATCAAATACTGTTTAATCTACATTTAAACATTTTAATTTTTGAACAAAGTATCCTGATCCTACCCCCACTGAAATCAGTGCAAACAGGGCATGAGTTGTTAAAAAAAAATTAAATATTCATGATACGGCAAACAAGCATGACAGACAAAATACAAAAGACAAAAAGTCAATTTTTATATAATCAAAAGGTGACAAGTTCCATATTTCTGAAAGAGTGCTAAACATTAAGTTCAGAGAAGTCTGCAAAGTAAAACATGATACTAATAAAAAGCGTGTTCTGCAAAATACTGTAAGTTAGCTATGACTGCTGGCCATTTTTTCCAGAGAACACTAATCCATATTCAGGAAGAATGAACTTAAACCTATTTTTAATCAAAACTTCCTGCACAGCTATTCATTGCCTCTTACCTGCTGACACTGAACTTCAATTATACTTTTGTTTTCTTTTAATGAAAAATGGAAAAAAGAAAAGCCAATCACCGGAAGAATGGCTCTTTGTAAGGCTTCAGGCTCTACTTACATCTTCATCCAGAGTGATTACTGATAATAGCCAGTATATTAAACACTATTTCAAAGTCTGAAATGTCCGTTACACACATACAGACAGCTCTGATCTGCATGACTGACCTGCAGGAATTGTACATGTCTCTTTCAGCAGTTCATATGGGATGCTGTGTTTAAAAAAAAAAAAAAAAAAACAAAAAACTTCTCTAATTTCAGGCTGATTTTGTGTTATATATAAATGATGCTTTTTATCTCAACATGAATTTAGAGAAATTTTATAAGATTATACAGCAGGAAGAAGCCGAGAAGGGAAGAGAGGCCGACAATTAATTAAATACGTCAACAAACAACCTGTCAAAGGAATGGGTCCCTGAGCATTTTAAGAACAAATAGAAACGGGAGCTCCTCCTTACCTGTAAGGTAAATTCAGTTATGTTAACACTCTAATCTTGACTCATGAACTGCGGTAACCTAGTGATTTGCATTAAACACAACACAGTGCAGATTCAAAGAGCAGCACATGATGTCTATTTTAAGACTTGTGATCAGAAGAAATAAACATTCATGTTTATATGTAAAAAGCTTAACTATTTGCAGCAGCTGCAGTTCTTTTCATGGTAGAAAGAGAACTATGTGCAGGTTTTTAAAAGGAATAAAACATAGAAGTAGCTTTACTTTCATTCTGGAAGAAAGCAATAAGAGTTTTTGGCATGTTTTACTTCGAAAGAGTCAGGAAAACATTCTTCAAAAATAGAAATAAAGGAATGCCTTCGTTAGTTACAAAAAATGGCTAAGTTATACAATGTAGTTTTTTATTTTCTCATTCATTTTTCAATGTACTTGCTCTTTAAATACAACATTAAAAAAAAATTTGAAGGTCTTGCCTCTTTCAGCAGCTTCCCATTTATGAGTCTCTAATGTTGAAATGCAGTCAGTTATGACCAGTTTCAACTACTTAAAAAAAAAAAAAGTCTAACATTCCTCAGATATAAAAAAAATAGTTTAATTAATCATGTCAAAAACAAGACAGGAACTTAGATAAAATTTAAATTCCTAATCTTCATGGAGAGGTATATTTAAACCAACCTACAACACTATTCCAGAAGTCATCATTGCAGCTTTAGAGTTTAAGGCTTTATTTTTTTTCTAAATAGGAAACACTAGCTTAAAGCAGAGCCTATTAACTTACTCTTTGAAAATAAGTTATACAAGAGGATAGAAATAAAACATAGAAAACAAATAAGGATGCTCTACCTCTTCTGGAAATTCTTCACTAACAAGAGACATAATTAGTGATGTCTTCCCAACTCTGGCTGCAAAAGCATTAAAAACAGAGATTAGATAATTTGATTTTGTTATACTCAATAGTTGCATCGCATCTTAAAATAGGAAGTATTTTAAAAACATTTCCCAACATTCACCATGTTAAAGGCTTTTTATCTCTTGTTGAAACATACTAAATAAGGATGACAGCAATTCTCTCTGATTCTTGTATCGAAAAACTTTAGGCTCCATTTCACACTTCTGCATTTCATCCAGAAGGGAATCAAATCCTGCTCTGGCTTACAGAATAGAATTAGCAGATTTGTCTTAATACAAAACTCTTAAGCAAACAAACAGAAATTCAAAACAAACCAGAAGTGCATTAATACAACCTAATAAATAGAAACAAAGAAAGTACACAGAAAGGAATCTAGGAATTAACTATTTTTACGGCATTCTTGATACCATGATTGTGCTTCAGTCCTGAACTACCAAGGATAAGAGCTAGACAAGAACACACGGCTCTATCATCACAAAGTCTCTACAAACTAGTCTGACTACTTTCAAAGTGCAAGAGCATAATCTCCTAAACACAAATGATCTGTGTCCCCCCCCCAAAAAAAAGTAAAAAATCCCAAACCACCAACCATTCTGAAGTCACAGGTTTCTTAATCCAAGAAGAAAAAGAATATAATCTCTGCTTCAATATTCAACTCTACTCAATCAAATAAAGCACTCAGTTCACGTGCAAAGTTCAGACTTCTGATATCACAGTTGGATTGCTTGGTTTTGAGCATCTTTAAATGTGACTATTTAAAATCAAGAGGTGGTAACTTTTCTCAGGGTTCCTCCCTCTCTAAAAACCTTCATCTGCCAAATTCTTGTTCCTATCAAAGCCTTGAAAGGCTACTACTGCTTTATTTGTTTTTGAGACATTTCTTAAAACCCAAGATGTTCAGATTCAAATGTTATCTGGGATTGTATATTTCTGACAGCCCTCAATTCAAGCAAAAAACTATTTAATCCCAGACCTACAGCATCTTTACTCGTGTGCATGTTTTATTAACCAAGACATTGCTCACAATCAGTCAGAGCCTGCATCACTGCTCCTACTGAAAACAATATAAAATGTCACCAATGGACAGGAACTGTTTTGCTGATACCACTGCATTTACACTTGTCTGTTTCACTGTATATAATTCTGAATATGGGAGGAAGAAGAAGAGATGAAATTGTAAGACTGATTGGTTTTGTGCAGAAAATGGTATTACTGAACTGATGATCTAGTCAAAGTACATTCAACTTCTTCAAGTCTATTTTTGGTATAGTAACAAAGGGCTTTCTGACAAACTGAAACAAAAGCTTCTCTTCATCATGGTAAGTTAAAGAGTAGTTATTACAAAATTATGAAAGTAAAGGACAAGTTATCCTGGGGAGGAAGACTTTTTTTTCCTTAGGGAGAAGAGTTGTACGTTTTTCACCAGTGGTATTAGCTGGAGAGCAGCAAGAAGTAGGTTTTTGTAACAGCAGTATGGCTGTGTTTTCATCAAATGAGCTAAAACTGTAATTTACACTGCCAGGTGTCCTCCTGCATAAACTACTTCTTAAGTTTCATCCTGACAGAATCAAAAGAACTTTACAAGCTCTCCTATTTCCATAGATAACTACTTTACTGATAGGCAAGTAAAGTTATTAGATAATTACTGAAAATGATGCAGCGTATTTTGCATCTGACCAAGTCAGCTTTAATTTGAAACGGTGACAAAACATGTTGGCTTTGAGACACAGGAACTCATTTCATTACTGTTATATGACTGAAAATAGAATATTATGGACTAGCAGTTAGTAAAGATGCTCAGTATGTATAAGCTTCTGATATGATACACTTACAAGTGTTCTAGAGTTGTTTTTTTTTTTATGAAAATCTATAGGTTCAAGTCTAGAGATTTGGTTTATTTTGCTTGAAAAATAGGTCAACTATTTGCCTTCCCAGTTCTATTTGTAGTCCTAGAAATAACAGCCTAAACAGTACTGGCTGACTAGGAAGAAGAAAACAGCATAGCACGTTGTGATAATTAACTCATCTTTTTCCTATATAAGTCATGCTGCATAAAATAACATGCTGAACACATTCTGAAAATGATTGTCTATTAAAAATGGATGTTTGCACCCCAGATACTAGGACTAAAACAACCTTAAACCTAAAATGTAGACCACCGAGTATGAAAAAGGCCGTGTTTTGGACAGGCTTGCAACAAAAGGTCTTCATCAGACATTTCAGAGGCTGAATGCGACCGTCTGCTGTTATCACCTAACAGGTATACATGGTCTGAACTAACTTGTGGTTTCAGACTAATATAAAACACGTGTACAAAACAGCACTAACAGTGTAAGTGACAAGTTCTACTGACTTATAAAATAAATTTCTCCCTTGTCTTTGCTACAATTCCAACAAAAATACAATATAAAGATGCTCACAGGCTCTGACGTGTACCACGTACTACATGTTGCTATATTTAAGAGACCTGTATCTTGGAAATTTTCAGTTGGACACGCTGCAAACTTAGTTGCCAAATCAAAGCACCTGTTACACCTCTACTGAAACCACTGTACAGAGCCAGTTCAGAACACACCGTTGCCAGAGAAAGTAAGGTAAATTAGGTTTATAGTCTGAAGAGAAATTCAACTGTGCATCCAAATGCATAAATATATTTCTAAATAAACTGAATATTGTAAAACTAGACAAATACAAGCTTAACAAGTTAACTCTTTCTGCATAGTACCACTTCCCTGAAGATTTCACTCTAAAGAAGTCACAGAGGATCCTTCTAGGAAGTAGGGACAGAGCCAACCCATGCTATAAAATAACTGCATTAACTGTACCATAAATACCTACGAGGCATTCAACTGTCAGGACAGCTTTGCTAGTAGCACTATGTTCTTAGTATAATTAAGTAATTTTACTAATAACACTTGGCAATTACTCTGTATTCTTTTACTGTGAGGAACTTAAGTGCACTTTACAAACTAGCAGAACAACCTCCTTGCTGCTCTCTACATCAGTAAGAGCCGTATCTTTGAGATCCTGCCCACTGATCTGGGTACCTAAGCGTGAACATAAGGACACAAGTTTAGGATCACAGGAAAAAGCACAGACTCACTGTAACTTTGGCATGCACATAAGTATGCGCTGTTTATTCAAGGTCACGCAGTAAGCTAATGGCAGAAACAAGGGTCTGGCTCCCCGGCCCTGTCCTGGCCACGAGTCCACACCACCCGACTGATAACCGCCTGGAGCACGCCCGGCCGCAGGTTTCCAAACTCAGTAAATAAGAAAGCTTTAAGTTTGGTTTCCACAAGAAAAAAAAAAAAAAAGTTTAAATAGTCCATGGCCAAATACAGGGCAAGAATTTCACCCCGGTTTCATCTCCAGGGACGCCCGAGCTCACCAACTCCCGCGCAGCAAACGGACGCGAGAGGCCGGGCGCTCCCGGGCCCGCCCGCACCTCCCTCCCGCCGCTGGAATCAAGCGCGGAGCGGTCACGGAGCACCCAACCCACGCAGGGCCTCTCCTCTCCCGGGCGCCCTGGCCCAGGCTCACCGCCCGGAGGCGAGGGAGCCCGGGCGGGGACGAGGGACCCCCGGCCCCGCAGCCCCAGGGCGATCTGACAGCCGGCGGCATGGCGACAGCGGCCCCCCCCTCACCCCAGCGGCCCCCGCCCTGCCCCACAGCCCCGGCCAACACTCACGTTCTCCCACCAGCAGGATCCTCACGTCTTTCTTCATGGCCCCGCTCCCTGGCCCCGCCGCGGAGCGGCTCACATCGGGCTCGAGCGCGGGAAGCGGAGCCGCTGCGGCCTGAGATCCCCCCCCGGCCCCGCGCCGCCTCCTCCCCGCCGAGAAGCGGCCGAGCTACGGCGGCTCGCGAGGGACAGAGCGGGCAGTGGCGCCAGGCGCGCCTGCGTGCGGCTGCGCGGGGCGCGCAAGGCCGCGCGCCGCCCTGAGGCGATTTGGGCGGGCGCCCCTCAGAGCCCGGCCGGGAAATAGAGCGGGGAGCGGGCTGGAGAGGGGGAGATTTGCTCTGGGCTTCCAAGAGACCGTGGCTGAGGTCTCTGCCACGAAGGAGCCGCGATGCAGATGTCCTGTACCGGACTGAAACGGGGCTGGCTGCAGGGGCGCGCGGCCCAGCGAGTGCGTCCGAGGCGCAGGGACACATCAGCAGAGATGCAGTGCACTCCCTTTCAAATTGTGTGGTAATTTATGATCCAGACCATAACAAACTGCTGCTCCTGGGCAGCGCAGCACAACTTCCATGTGGAAAATCAGTGGTGCCCAGCGAGTTCATCGTGCTGCCGCTGCTCTTTTTCCCGATGGACCGGGAAAGGACACCTCGCTCCTAACCAGGCCGCAGCAGCAGCTGTGCGTTACACTGTTGGCAACACTGGGAGAGAGCTACCCCCTGCTCCTGTAGAAGCTGACAGACGCACCTCTGAGATCTTAAAAACGTGCATTTAGTCCAGAGTGGTCAGTGACAGCGAAGCAGAGCAACGTTGAAGATTACCACCACTTCTGTCAATGACTTCAAAAGCCACGAAGCTCCATTTGGCTAAATGAACTAGTTGAATCCTGCATGCTTTATTCACATTAAATTTCTCTTTTTTTTTTGTGTCCATTCTGGAACACCACTGTCATCCTGAAAAAGCTTTTGCTTCTTGGGAACTGTGTTTTCAGTTTGCCTGCATGAAGCAGTCGTCCTCTCAGAAATTCAGCTGCCGGTAGCTTTTCCAGGATCTCAGCTCTGGCCCCTTCAACCCGCAGAGGCAACAGAGACCCAGCTACAGCCAGAAAGATACAATATGCAAGAGCAGAAACATTGCCTGTACGCTGGCAAGGAAACTCACAGAACCACTTGTTTCCTCAGGCTTTCTGGCAAGAAAAGATGGTCCTTTCCATGACGCAGTCCTGTTTGCTGGCTCTTAAAAAGAGCAATAAAGTGACTGCATGATTTATTAGCTGGTACAAGCACCTTTTAAAACATCTGCTTCCAAAACCATTCCCATGGTCACATTACAACCAGGACTGACAATGCTTTAGTCTGGGCAAGACTAAAACAAGATAAGGTACCAGCGAGATAGGATGTTCTTCTGGGAGATCTCCCTCAAGTGTCAGGTCCTCAAATACAAAGCTTATTTCCTGTAGTTTAGTACTTAGATATTTTAATGCATGAGATCAGTAACAGTCTTGCCCTCTGAGCATTCCTTACTCAATCAGATCTTTCCAAATAAAGCTCACTTAATAGAATGAAACGGCATAATCTGTTCACATATAATTTTTTTTATCAATGTAGGAAAATGAGGCCCATGGAAAGGGCTTATCCCCAATCTCAGAGCTTCTTTGGTGCATTCCTTCTTAGGAATATCCCGGGATGATCTGAAGCTGCTTAAGAAATCCACTTCACTCCCACAGGGACAGTTACCACCTACAGCATACGCTGGAATTGCTTTAATTAAGTTTGGCTACATCAGAGCACAGCATGAAGAAAAGCAGAGCAGACAAAGTATCAGCTGCTGATTTCCAGAAAAGCCTGGGTGGCAATACGCTCCTTGGTAAATTGTTGTGCTAAACACTGAAGTTTGTATGGAAGCTCTGCAGTCACAGCCAAAATAGTCACTTTTCTGAACAGGCATTACCTCCTGTTTGTGTGACTTATAGTTAAAGATCCATTTCTTTCTAGGCTATATAGCCAGAAAGCAGGGTAAAGAGGATTTGAGGTATTGATTTCAAAAGTATGCAAAAGCATTTCTTTGTCATTGATGGAGTAAAATGACACCATCTTCTTTTCTAGCTCCAGGAAAACTCCAACCCTCAATGGTTTATCCTTGTGCAATAATGTTTCTTGATCTCTGTGCCACGCTGACAGCTGCTTTTTTGGACCTAGCCATTCTACACACCAGGAATGCTCTGTTCTTCCTAATTTGTCCCTTTTACCAATCATTTCATGAGCAACTCCAACAGCCCATCCATCGCTGTCCTTGGTAATTACTTCCCAGTAGTGGCACCCAGTAGAGAAGCTCTGGGAACACATTACTTGGCTGATGCAGAATCTGTTGGGTGCTGGTTCATAATTGGTCGAGTAGCTGGAAACCATTACTTTCCTGTTCTGGGCTGTGATTGCTAAGCGCTCGTATACTCTTTTGAGATCAAAAGTCACATCATCTGCCCCTAGAAGAGAGAAAGGAAAATATTCTCACCTGCAGGCAATGAGAAGGCAGATCACCTCAGTATTTAGCCATCCTAAATAACAGTGGATGTACATGCCTACTCAAGAACAGAAATGAAAACCAATGATCATACAATAAACCTTAATCAAAGTTCAACCTGCAAATCAGTAAGAATGCTCAACCAAACACTAACAGCTGTATCCTGAGCCCAGTGCATGCTGAAACACTTAACAGCCACAGATGAGTAAACATGAATGACAGACTCATGCACTCCAGTGGGAAGGTGAAGGTAATTGGCACCCTACACGATGGATCTTATTCCTAACCACAACCTTATTAAAAAATTAACCTTTTGCCAATAATAAATGGGATGATTACCTTAATAAAACTTACATAGTCATCTGTTCACTGGGACATGTTCTTGCATACCTTGGCAGCAAAAGCATTTCGTTTGTGTTTTAAGCTACAGCTGTAGTAGTGTGTGTTGACTGTAAAAATATTTCTGTAAAAACGATGGCGAATTCAGACAACAAATGGAGTCGTGACGGCTTAACACGGTAACGATCAGTAAGGTGCAGCAACTGCCCTGCCCGTGCACCAACTTGGACTCTGCGGCCAGCACAAGCCACAACACAGCTTATATACCTCCATGAAAAAGGTTTCTTATCCTTTGTATCTTGCACACGCAGTCAGGTATAGTATTGCATTATGCTGCAGCAACTGATTAATTCATGGTAACGTTATTGTGTTTCTGTGCTTCAGGTAAACAGCCAGACCTCCTGCTGATGTTTGTAAGTACAGTTTACTTCAGCAAATCCACAGTCTCATAGTCACTTGAACATTGTCATTGAAGAGTCATGTTGGCTTGCATACTTACACTGAGAAAACTGGCTTGAAATAATTGGCTCTGGATTTTTAGCTGCAGACTCTGGAGATAATGAGCAGACATTTGTCTCCTGATGTGGGTCTGGAGGTTGCACTAAATATGAAAAAAATAAAGCGTTAAGGCACTCTTCAAAATGTAAATAGGAAGTATTTATGCTTCTAAAGGAAAATATACATAAAATAAACCTAGCTAGTGGTTAAAGTACAAAACAAGTAGTTATTTTTTTGATTGTTTAAATTATCAAAGGATGTGTAGACAAACATTTTTATCAAAAAAAGTGTATGCTGTTGCCCTAAGTGTGGTCAGAATGGAGCAGTCAGAAAAGTTGGATGGGTAAAGCAGTTGGATCTTTCTACGCAGATAAACCAGTTTCTGTCATAAAAGTGTTTACGATGGTGGTCTTTTTTTTTCTGAGTATCGTGTGTTTCTTCTGTTACTTGCACACACATTTCATAAGCACAAAGTAATTTTTTATTGTACTTGCTGACCAAAAATCCTGACATTTAGCTCTGCAGCTATAAGGGCTGTTTCTAATTTTCTAGGGCATTGTAGTACATATTTACAAGACTCATTTGCAGACACTTTCTGGCATAGTTAGGTAATACATTGCCTTCATCATGAAAGCCGTCCTTAAGAGTTCCTGCCCCACACCTCTGCCCACTGATTCCTTGGTTTTGCTAGTAAAAATGATTGTGGAGCAAAGCTGCAAACTCAGTTGCTGAAATGATCAAGAAAAACCCTGAAGTAAAAATATAATTAAGTATCTGGGGTTTCTGAGAACCGGTGCAGGTAGTATTGGGAAGAGTGGGAAGGGGAGGATTGCCCCTCAGTGCCAGTGGGGTTTTAAGTCAGTCTTAAATTGCTCTCAAAAACACTCAGTAGTCTTTCTACAGCAGACAGATGGTGCTGGGAGGAGAAGTCCATAGCAAAGGCCATCCCAGATCTAAAGTTTTGCTTAAATAAAGCTTTTGGTGGGAGGGAATTTTATGTCTGCTCTTAGCAAAGACTTTCCTCTTACGTTATTCTGTATTTAGAAAAAAAAAATCTTTAAATGGATTATGTGTTATTCTTCATTCCTGATCTGCATGTCAGTCAGTTCTTTTATTTTGGGCTCCCATGAAAGAAGTATAAAGTAATCATGCTGTCTCCAAAACACACAGGCACACCTGTCTTGTCTGAAGTTTTTGTTTTCCAAAGTTACAGACCTACCTGTTTGTAAGAATGGTTCTTTCACACAAATCTTTACTGTGGGGTCAAAATAGTGTCAAATTACAGCAGCCCAACCCCGCCACGCAAGGGACTGAGTTGAGGGGAGTCACATGCAGGACCCTGCTAGATCCACTCCCTCTAAAAATGAGATTTCAAAATAAGGAAAACTCACCTGTTGGGAACTTCTGAGCATATTTCTCCAAAAGTAAAATTTCCAACTTTCTTTTAAGATCTTCTACAGCACTTTTGACAACATTAAGCTTCTGATCAAGTGCAATTTTATTCACTGTTGAAAGTAAGTCTTTGTACCTATGTCTCTCAGGTAAGTAACTCTAATAACAGAAAAGAATCAAGGAGAAAATGTAAATAATAGCAGTTATTTTGCCTACCATATCAGATTATATTATAAAGCCAGAGTGGAAAAACAGCAGTGATCTCTCCAAACTCTTATCCTTTTATTGAGAGCTTCCTTTATAGGATAGTTATCTGGGAGAGACAACTTGAAATCTTACAGAAAATATGAAAGAATAGTTTATTTGTAATAAAAAATAAAACACTTTGTTTTCTGCAAGAAAACTAAGAATGGAACTGATTTTTCTTTTATATGTGTGTATATATATAAACCAATTTCTTTAAATATACATATGTATACATAAACTTTCTCTTTTTAAACTTTCTTCTTGTTCTAGAACCCAAACCAAAAGTTTTAAAATGCTTTAGTAAAATGTAGCATAAAACACCCACAAACGGCTAAGCCTCATTTGCCTAAATTTAGCAATTGTGGAAATCTACATCTGAGGTTGTTCTCTTAGTCTGCCTTTATAGTCTGCGGAAAGCAACAGGCGTTTTGAAGGCTTGATTAACCTCATTTGCAGGTAGGTGTCTCAAATAGGCCAAATGACTCACGCTTTAAAAGTAGCCCCTTATTGCCTATAAGTGGGCTCTGGCTCTGATATAAATCCATAGTCACACGAGGTGAATTCCAGTGTAGGCCCCTGTGCCTTGGCCCTGGAAGTCCACTTCTGCCTCCTGGCACTGTCACACCCAGTGAGCACCACTCCAAATTCCTGCTAGCTAATTTGCATCATTGGAATTGTTGTTTTCAACATCAAAACAGGCTCTGCAGAATTTAAAGTGCTTTAACTGCCTCATCTGAGAGCCCTTGACATATTTTCCCCCGTACAGTTGTTAGAAAGCACTTAATCACTTTGTGAATTCTTTACTTTGCATACATAAGTGTATATACATGTTCTGGAAAATAAACAGATAGTAAATGATCTATCTTAACCTTAGATTTGATGCAGGACTGGATTTAAGCAACGCAGTCCCCACTTCACTCCAGCTGACCAATGCCCTTGGAACAAATCTAGTTCTGAATTGCACCCCCAGCCTATGTCTTTTCTGAGACTTTTTCCCTGTGAATTTCTAACCCCAAACTTTCCACAGTAACAGCAATGTCTGTGGATTAGTATCATTGTCTTAGTGAGAACAGTGCAGCAAGGACCTGAAAGTGCTCTGTACATGTTCAGCTATTCAAGACATTTAGCTTAAGAGTTTCTACTCATATTCTGCCACTTCATTTCATCACTTACCGTTTCAGCTTTCATGTCCATGAGGTTGTTTGCTTCAACACAGAGCTGGTGAATAGTCTCTTCAATTTTCTGTTGAGCTGCTTTTTGCTCCTGTTCAATGAACATCAGTGTGTTACGCCCCTGTCTTTCAACATACTCCTTCATGCAACAGAAATCTTCAATAATCTGGCTTTTGATCCGAGATGCATATTCCTGAAAGGCAGAAAACACAGAGTTCATTGTGTTGTTAGACAAGATACATGGAATACGAGAACCTACCGCCCCGTCTAACATTTTATTTGACTGACCCCTGCAGACCAGAAACAGCTACCTTTATTCAAAGGTATAAAATATATTTGATGCTATCCTGCATTACTTGCAATGAGATTTTGGACACGTTAAGGATCTTGACTATTTTATCACCAGCAGTCTTTACTTGACAACTTAGAAAGATCAATATTCCCTCTTTATGATTTACATTTTGCATCTAAGAGATCCAGAAACATTCAGGCTACTCCTGGGATAGGCAGAAAAAGGCAACAATGCACAACTCCAGTGGCTTTTGTGCCAGCCAAGATAGGAGTTAGTACAGCTGATGCCATAGTTCACTCTCATCAATAAAAACAAGAGTTGTGACAGCAAAATAAAGAAACAAAAAGGCAGATTCCTGCTCTGGGCTGGAAAGCTGCACTGGAGTCAATCATATGTCCAGGTGGCAGTGGAAACAGCAGCTAACTGCAGGTAATTAATGTACAATGTGTACCTTTGTTTCACTGAGATTTTTCCCCAAAAGGTGGATGGTCTCTACAGTCACTTCTAGTTGCTTGGAGATGTCCCATATCTCTTCCTCCTTTAAAGTGACACATTGGACCATTTATATAACTCTCAAAGAAAGCATGACTAGGTTAAACAGCAGGATAACAAAAATCCATATGTCACTGACGTTAACTAAGCACTGGACTGGTTGAGGAGGGGTCTAGAAGACACGATTAATTCTGAGTGGGAATAGTCACAATGAAGTCAACAAGCAACAGCCATCAATTACGTGTTCAAATAGAACTGTGAGCTTCAGCTCTTTGCTCGACTGCAGAGACTGAAGACGACTTTTTAGATACGGATCTGCTAAAATAATGAAGGTCAACAGATTTTTCTCATATCCTCCTCCTAAGTTTGGGAGCTATTTTAAGCAGAGATTTAGATAATGAAGCAGTCTTATTTTGTGCCATTCAGCTGGGCGGAGCTGTAGCACTGTATAACAATGTCATGTGTCCTTTCAGGCATCCCCAATGCTACGCAGGTGCAATAAATACCACCCAGCACAAAGAGGAGTCAGTTACTACTAGTGTACATCAGCCAAATACATACAGCTGTCAGTTCTTCTGATTCAGCTGTGCAGTCCCCAGTGTACCAACCCCACCAGTGAACCCCAAACACTGCTTTAGCTAAACCAGTCCGCTCAACATACACGATACTGGCGTGACAATACTCATCTTAGCACGGGAAACGCAAAGCATCCGGGAAGGGGGGGAAGCGAACACAAAGATAAAGTTAACTCCGTCCCCACGTTCATGACCCCGGTGAAGTATCTACAATCGCGGCCAGAGCTGTCCCGGGTCGGGGGGGGACAGTGGGGCGGGGAGCAGCCCCGGGCTGTCGGCGGGGGTGCCGCGGGGAGGAGCCGGGGGCCGTACCTTCTCCGCAGGTCGCCACCCCGCCGCGTTCCAGTGGCTGGAGGCTGCAGCTCCAGCGAGTGTGGGTTCATCCCGTGTCTCCCACTCTTCCTCCTGCACCTCCTGCGAGATTAAGCTGACCAGAGCGGCCAGCTCCCGGTTGGGCCGCAGGTCCTTCAGCTCGAAGCCTTCCCGGCAGAGCGGGCAGCCGGCGCGCTGCTTCCCCTTGCAGTACTCGCTGATGCAGGCCCGGCAGAAGCTGTGGCTGCAGCCCGTGATCCGCACGGGCTCCGTGAAGTACTGCAGGCAGCAGGAGCAGCTCAGGTCCACGGCGCGCAGCAGCCGCTCGAGTTCCACGGCGGCGGCCATGGCCCGGCCCGGCTCGGGGCGGAGCGGCCGGCCGAGTTTCGTTTCCCCCGGGCGCCTCCTCCCGCCGTGTTCCGGAGAGAGAGCCGGGAGGGGCAAAGGCGCGGAGCAGGAGGGCCCCGCTGTGCCGGTGGCTCCGGTAGAGGCCGCCGCGCTGCACCGGGCCGTGCGCCGCCGCTCAGCCCGCGCCCCGGGGCCCTGGGCGGGACCCCCAGTGCGGGACCCCCAGTGCCGGCCCGGCTCCTCCTCTGCTGGCGGCTCGGTCCGAAAAGTTGGGGGGAGATGGGACACTGAGAAATGAACGGTGACGCAGAGCTCTCCATGACCTGGCCTTGACTTTTACTGGCTCTCCAAAAAAAAGTTCCTGTTATCTGCAGGATTTCATTTTCAGAGGGAATTTCCCGGTTTTGTAACAAGCCCCACCAGAGCTGCTGACATGGCTGCTCTGCTGACCCATCCGGGAGAGCAAGCACCGCAGCGCCGTGGACTTGCAGAGCCCTGTCCCCTGTGAAGTTTGGGCCTCTGGGTGGACTGAACTCTTCTGGGGTCATCCTGGCTTACTCAGCTCATCTCAAAACAACCGTTCACGTAGGTCACACCAAAGAAAGACTGACATTATTCCTTGTACAAGTCAGAAGGTGCTTTGCTATCGATTTCAAGAGCTGCAGGATTCAGTTGTTAAAAAAGATTTGCTGAACCAGCGGGAGCTAGACTGAATCAGGTTGCATGGGGAGAGAGTGGGAAGACAGGGAAGTTTATAGGAGCCCATCAGCAAGCAAAACTGCTGCAGATTGCTCAGAGTTGGATGGTGATGAGCTGGCTGAAACAGGCAGAATGATGATCCAATTCAAACCATTCTTCTGCACTACTGTGGGGAGGGAAAAAAAAAAAAAAAAAAGAATTAATCTCTGTAATCCCTGCAAGTATTGGCAGTTCCTCATTTGTGCAGAAGAAAACTATTCCGGGTATTTCAGACTGGCTGGCAATTGTCAGCAA
The DNA here is from genome assembly GCF_036417535.1 of Chlamydotis macqueenii. Classification (NCBI taxonomy): domain Eukaryota; kingdom Metazoa; phylum Chordata; class Aves; order Otidiformes; family Otididae; genus Chlamydotis; species Chlamydotis macqueenii. Next base: position 4,489,382 of record NC_141573.1, read on the forward strand.
AAGGTGGAAGACTCACCAGAAACTTAGTCTGCAAGACTTCCTCTTGATTTGCAACCTAAGGACTAAGGCTATCTAAAATAAGAATTAAATATCTGAATGACTGGCTGCTTGGTAGAACCAAATCTCAGACTTGGTCTTGAGGCAAGAAAATACTCAATGCAAATCTTCACCAATTCCTGCACAGAATGGAGGTAAGTGGTACCTGATCAGGAGGCACTCACCCTCCAGCACTGGAAGTGTCATTGAGTGTCTTCAAGCAAGTCACTGAAGACAAAGAAGTCACTGAAGTAACTTTTAAAACTAGTTTCTGCCTTTCAATCCTCAGAGTAATCAAGCTCATTAAGCTTCATCTGGTTTTTAGGAGGTGAGACAGATCAGCATACGTTCATCCTATACTTATGATGTGTTTGCTGGAGCACTTTGTGGGGTTGCTTTGGAAAAAATTTGGTCTTCACATGTTGGATTTGCCACTCATTAAAAAGTCAAACAGTAGAGACTGTTGAAAGCAAGCAGCTAGAAGTATTTGTCATCAGAGTGATTCCATTACAGTATCTTCCAAAATTAAAACTTAACTTTTATTTTTTACTGTGCCAATAATGTAACACTGTAAAATACATTAAACCCACTCTGTTGAAAACAACCATGTCCCTGTCTGGACAGGAGCTGCAGGCAGGTGGAGCACAGCTGCCTGACTCTACTCCTCCCTGAGAAGGACATCCAGTGAGTCCAGCATGAATTGGCATCTCAGATCTATCCACCCTGCATCTTCCTATAGGAGATAATATCTTTGCCTCTCGTTCACCATCCCTATGTACTCATGCAACAGAAGCAGCTGATACACACACCTCTTCTGGATATATACCACTGGCTGGATTGTCAGGTGCACTCTTCAGGATGTACAGGAGTCCTTCTGACATGAAAGGCAAGGAAAAAAGGAGCTGATAGAACAGCATTTGCAGGAGTCCTCAAGGAAACGCATGCCAGCCCTTCTAGGGTCAGACTTTCTCCACTGGCTTTGGGGTTTTTTCCATAAGGCAACACTGGATGATTCATCCCATCAGGCTAGGAAGGCCTCCTCTGCTCAAAGCAGAGAAGGGTAGGGAGAGAGAAGGCAGTTCAAGCAAGGTTCTGCAGGGGCACAGATAATTTCTGAGTATCTGCACTCCCTCTTACTCATTCCTCTGTTGCCACTCTTCCTGTGCGTGTGGCTGTTCAAGGAAGAAGCCTTTTGCAGTAGAGTCACTGCAGGGTCTTGAGAACCATCCTTGCCAACAGGAGGCCATAGAGCAGTGCTGAACAGAGCCTAAGAAGTGCAGTCCACCGGAACTCAGTGCTAGTCTTAACCAGTCAAAGGCTGGGCAATGACTCCATTTAAGGCGTCTATCCACTCCCTCTGCTCCCTGTCGTTCTCACATATAAACACAAACTCTCTCATTGGTGTGACCACAGTGATCGCTGGTTTCCTCTTCTTCACTCGGAGTCCCTGGGGCAAGCCAGCTCGTACTTCATATCCCTCATCCATGCTTCCAATAAAAACTTGGCCCTGCGCAAATGCATCCTGGAGAGAAGGAAGCAGAAGACAGCCATTAGCCAGTGGACAGCGCAGCTCCAGCAGACATTGTTCTATCCTCTGACATGGAGCAGGAACTGGGAACGTGTGAGGGGGACACCAATTTGGTGACAGGCAACAGGAAACACACCAGAGTTTTTTTATACTCATGGGGATTCTCAGAAGGAGGAAGTAGGGACCCAACCTAGAGACTGACTGACAAGAGAGATGAGCTCTTGAGACTGAGCCCGCTTTCAGTCTTGTGAAGCCAGTGGAAAAGCTGGATGAGAAGAGACCCTTCCTCCCCTCCCAGCTCAATGAACACTCTCCTTACCAGTGGATTTTTAAAGTACATCAGGTTCCTTTCTTGAGAATCCAGGCAGAACCAGCGCACCTTAAAGGCCTCCTTCTGCTGCAAGTAGATGGTAGAAGTTCTTTAAAGACCAAGTCCCAGAGGGGGGTTTGGCCTATTCAAGGCAGATCCATGGACTGCTTAAATGACTCAGAGCTTGAGTTCAGTTTCATTCATCCGTGAAGCTGGTAACGGGTGAGTCACTGCTGTGTGCAGCCCTCACCTCCCTTCTGCCTCTTGAGTGGGTCCACACTAGAGATCTGCATTCAGTGGCAATCCCTTGGGGAAGGCAAGGAAGTTTGGCTCTACCAGTGCTCAAATTACCAAGATTACAAAAGTTGCAGCAAATGAATTAATTGAAAGCACTGCAAAGTATGATGCCTGGGCCAGTGGCGATAATGAGGAGAGAGTGCAATCAGCTTCAGCATTTTGGTTTTGGGGGTTGTCCCTAGCATTGTCGGATGCACAATCGTAGGGACAAATGATTTTTTAAAAGTGCTAATTCCAGCAACCACACTCATCCGACCATTCCCTGAGCTATTCACTGTTCTGTGCTGAACGGTCCTCTTCTAGGACTCACTTCAGTTTGAGCAGAATTTAGGCCTTAGGAGAAAAACACACAATCTTCCATGGTTGTAGCTGTGAGTATTCTCTGTGCAAGTACCTGCAGGAAGATGTATTGAGAGACTAACACTGAACTGGGCCAAAACCCCAGCATACTCAATACCAACATTTCACCACTGAACTTTATAATGGGACTTTGGCTCATGCTTCGCTCAGAGGAGAGCGAGGCAAAAGTGGCAATGTTCAAACAAGACCTCAGATCTTTATCTCCTCCTTCAGCAGAGCCTAAAATCTCCCTCTCGTGTTCCAAGAAGTAGTGGCCCAAATACTTTCCTGCAAAAAGTTAAACCAAACCATAGCTTCACTGTGCAGAATTTCCTCAATCACACTTTGCTGCTGTAAGCAGATGTGACTTATGTGCTACTGACTTGAAGAGAAACAAGGAAGTAGGGGAGTCAGCATGTGATGTTCTCTTCTAGCAGGAGCTGCAGTTCTAGAGCTGCAGTTAGGAGATACAGAAATACATTTAGTTTTGCATAACAGGACTTTCCACACCCATTGCCAGCCATTCTGCTTACTCTTCAAGGAGGATTCTTCTTCTCAGACTTATTCTCCACACAAAATAAAACATGATCATCCCAAAGAACATGACAGGCTTGAGTATAATGTCTTTTATCGTCCCAGGAAGTATACAGTCTAATAAATAAACATAATAGAATTATCAAATACTCTCCATCTAGAACAATTCTGTATGTGTACTGCCAAGGATGCACTTACTTTTGGTCCTGTTTTCTCCATATATCCTTCTTTGACATAATTTCTTGTGATCCTGGGTATGAGCTACGAGAACACAAACATACAGAAAAAAAGTCTGTCTCATTCAGGCTTGCTTTTCTGTTCTGTTCCTGTTAAAGCTAATCAACATCAATTTTGGCTTTTGGGGTCCGGGGCTTTTTTTGGCTGCTCAGTAAAGAGAAGTCTGAAATAAGAAGTAACATAAGATTTTTGAAAGATTACAAGTTACAAGGACCACATGGAGACTTCTAAGCCTTAAGTGTTGACTACGTTTTTGCATGTTACCCAATGTGGCCTTTCCTTCTATCTCTCTGTCCATTCCCAAGACCCACATGCTGCTGTTTGAGCACCTGACTCTGGCAGAAGAAGTCAGAAAATGTTTTCCCGTGCTATGTTTGCACAGACTGCTTCAAGCTCTTCAAGTTCAGTTCTCACCTCAGGCTCTGGAACAGCTGGGAAGGTTGTTCTGAGATAATGGTAACGTGCTGCCCGAATAGCATTGAACCAGTCAACAATCTCCTAGGGAAAACAGTGAATACAAACATAAAGACAAAAATAACAAGAATGAGTAAGAGTGCTGCCTCTCCAAAATCTCTTTCTCCTTCCTTGTGACCTATTTGCAAAGATGTACTTTCCTCCCCAAGGGGCAGAGAGAGTCAGTGACTTGTCCCAGACACCTGAAAAACGCTGAGCCTCCAAAATAATTTAAAAATTCCCCTACAGGGAGGTCCCAGACATTCTCAGCATGAACAGTCACCCAAGTCTGTGGACACAGGCTTTTTCAGTTGATTCAGTTATGGATTGTTTAAAAACTTTTGTACCTGGGAAGACATGAGAACTATGACAAGGGAAGAAAGAGAAATCTAACAAAACCTGTAGACATACTTCTTTAAAATATCATTGTTTTCTTGGAAATAATGCAGAACAGTAATATTTCATGAATGTCAAGAAGGCTTCAAAGAATATAACCGCAGAATTGTATAAAGCCATTAGGCAGTTACCTTACAGAGATTCACATACGTGCCCTACTGAGGCCTTAAGACTATTCAGGGTGTGAAGCTGAATACATGCCCCAGAAAAACAGGAACAACTTTCTATATTCTACAAGTCATAGCAACTTCAAATAAAATCACATTCTGCTGAAATATGGTATTTCTTCCAAAAATACAGATCCAACATCTAAGAATCTTGCTTATACCAAAATCTCTGTGGTATTCACCTTTCCACTTTCATGATAGACAAAAAGGTTCCTTGTTTGACCACCTGTGTTGTATGTGATCTGCAGCCCATGAGCGTGTTGGATTTTCTCTGTCTGGAACATTGCATTCAGATTCTCAATGCTGATAATGGCTTTTGGACCTCTGGACTGTGAAATGAAAAGCATCACTGTATTAAAGTGCTCTCAGGGAAAGTAACAGAGGACACATTAGCTGTATGAGAACTAGATCCCTACTGAAGAGAAAGCAGGCATCCTAAAATATCTGAATACTGGATATACCTGAAATATAAAGCCTTAATTACATGCTACATAAAATCACAAAGAGTGACTCCCTTTCCTTGACAAATGCTGGATCACTGAGATGGATGTGTCTCAATTGCAAGGCATGGGTTCTATCTCCAGCCTCGTGGTTGAAGAACAATTAGCTACACTCTCCCACAGAAAGGAGACATGTTGACCAAGATGCCACAGCAGTTGATGAGAGAATATTTTGGTAATATAAGAGGTAAAAACTCCTAACAGATCTCTTCTTCATCTTGCTGTTCAAGTGCCAGTATCCATTTCCTTTGTCCACTAAGCAAAAGGAGGCTGCAGGATTAAGATAAGGAATGAGGAAAAGGGCTAAATCCAAAAGAGCAATTGCCTAAGATACCACATATGTTAATGGGGAAACATCTGGGCTGCTCCAAACACAGGCTGGCCTGGCTGCAAAACTGGAGACAAAGCTATTTATGCTGTTTTTTTTCTGATGAAGAGCAGGGTTTGAGGATGGATGTTGACCAGCTACCTACAGCCAACTCTGGCTGAGGAACTCACTTCTTTGGTATAGTACTTCATCACCCCTTCCCTTGCTGATAGGAGAAATCGCCTCTTCTGGAACTGTCTGCTTTCCCGCCCACGTTTCCAGAGGAATCCTTCACGGCTCCCTACAGATTGGACCAAGATAAGTGTCAGAGAACAGCAGCACAATAGCAGGACTGTTTATCTGAATGGTGATGTGGCAAAGAGTTTCAAGTCTTTTTTCCATCTGAGAATTTTCACCTCAAATGAAAAAATCAGTGGAAAACTAGTGAGTACACCCTTGCTCTTGTCTAGGTGCCTTTTCTTAGAAGCTTCTTCTCAAAGTTAGACTTAAAGCAAGGCCTGCACATCAAACAGTTCAAATATAACAACCCACTTTAAAGATCTTCAAAGCTGCAAACAGAACACTGTGCTGTTGGCCTTAAGGCTAACACCTTTTCCCTGACAATCCTAACTTTTACCTGCAGAACAAGGATCTTGGCAGACTTGGGTGGCAACAAATTCCTCACGCTCATATTTAGCTCTAATCCATTGCTCTCTTAAAACCCTGAAAGAGGAAAACATGGATAAAGCTGATCTGCCTCTTCTCTATTTTCACCAACCAACCAACAAGACCTGTAGAGGGAAGCAGTAGTTCAACGGCTGTAAAGGTCTGTAGCAGTGAATACAGCATCAACTTACAAGCAATCGCAGGACTGGGGGATGTAATAGTAGGGAGGGACTTTCGCCTCATATTTAGCTTTGGCACAGAGATTCCCATGCTTCTTCATAAACTGAAATACAAAAAAAGTTACAGCTAGGTGTGCAACTAGAAAATCAATACCATGTCATGAACATAAATTGAAAATTGAATCAAAGGGAGCACAGCACAATCTTGCCATAACTCTCAGTGCATCTCTACTGATGTTTATAAATTCCCTTTAGCATTGTAGCTTGCACTTTTTAGGTGGCTGAGCCTTTTTCAGTATTTACAGTTCTGAACCAGATGGGAAGGAACACAAGATTGTAGCTGTTGATTAAAAGAACAAAAGAAAATTAGGAGAAAAATTATTTGTTTATGATTTCCCTGTACCTTCATCTCCTCCTAGACATTAACTGTGATTATGTTATTAACTCAATTAAATTGAAAGATGAGAGGCTGAATCAATATTTTAGAAGGGTATGTTGATGACCGAATAGAACACACTATCTGGAAATATCTGTGGGCTTCTGAACCAAAGTGAGGAGTTACTGTATACTGTATAAAAAAAATACACTGCAGGCTGTTAGAAACACGGTCACTTATCTATGCAATTTGATTGAGTAGGTCATAAAAAACCCCCTAACGTTACCCATGGAGTTAACTTGGCTCGGAGTGGCTTTGTTCCTCTGTCCATGGTGGATGACACAGGAATTACGAGGCAGAGGAGGTTATGATGAAATGTGGAGAAAAGTAAGCGAATTACTGCTTTTTCCTCTGTACCTCTATAAGATCGTTCTCCCAGAAGTCAAGCCGAAGGGATTTGACCCTGCTGATTTGAGGAAGATTGCGATGGATTCCAGAACAATTCAAGCAAATGAATATTCCAAGTTTGTAAGAAGCCCACTCTGGATCTAGACACAAACACAAAGAATGAACTAATAGATGGGGAAAGGCACAGCCATTGGCAAGGGAAAAAAAAAGCACGTCTGGTGCACAGCCCAGGCTTCACACATAATACATCAAATCCCACCCCATCATTTACGGCTGTCACTTCACTGTGTTCAGAGGAACAGCACCTGCTTTCCCCAGTGAAGAATGAAGCCCCTGCATTCGAAGGCTCTTTCACCGACTATTTGTTTAAAAATTAATGTGACTGTACAGGGAGCTGAGTGGTGATGTAAAAACTCAGCTAATTATTAGTTCTGCATGGAAAGCTGCTGTTGCTGAATTAACAAAGGAAGGATGTTGCGGACAGTGGGCACTGCTGAGCATACAACGGAGTACAACCACCCAGAGCCAGGACTCGAGTGTCCGCTGCCCACGAAAGCTCTGCTCTTGCCTGCTGCTGCATCCCCTGGAGCAGCCTCGATGGGTCGATGCTTAGAGGGGCTCTGAGTGCTCTAGCAAGATCGTTTCCTTGGACCGCCACTTTCACCGTACCACCCTCCGCTTCTCCCTTATCACATCAAACAGAAGCTACTTGTTGTCTTCTTCCAGCTGCTGTAGTCAGTAACGGCCGGGCACCACCACTGGGTTCGGTGAGGGTGACTCCCAGCTCAGACGAGCACAGGGTGCCAGCCCGGTGTGCGCTTTCCAGCAGACTCTTTGGTGCCTTTCTCCACGCCAACGCCAGTGCAGAGACGTTCCCCCCAGAGCTGGAAAACCACCCCACGCCCTCTCCTCCTCCGGCCCTATGCACTGTCTACAAATAACTCCGGGGAAGCTGCCGGTGCGCTGAGACCACTTCCTATCCCCCGCTGTCCTCCCCTCGCCCCGTGGGGCTCCCCGCCGCCGCTCCGGGCCCTGTCCGGCCGAGGGCAGCCCCGCAGGGCCCACCTGAACGGCTGCCCGCCCCGGGAACCACCTGTTCCCGCCTCCTGCCTCTGCGGCACATCAAGAGAAGGGTGACGACGGGCCCCGCTTTTCGGGAACTGAGCGAAACACAGATCGGCACGCCGGGAGGCTGACTGGACCTAGCCAGCCCCTCACTCATCCCCAGTCTCCCGTGAGAAGCCCGCCGGGTGAGGCCAGGGGAGGGGCGAGGGGAGCGGGGCTGGGCGCGCCGCCGGTCGGAGCCCCCTTACCTGGCTCCCCGCAGTCGGCGCAGCGGCCGTTCCCCGCGGCTCTCTGCAGCTCCAGCAGCAGCGTCTTGTTGCGGTCGCGGTCCATCATCGCCGCTCGGAGCTCTGCGGGAGGCTCGGCCTCAGGAGCAAAATGAGGAACTGGAGCGCGGCCCCGGCGCCGCGGGGCGCCCCGTCCCCTCCCGCGCCCCCTGCGCTGCCGCCCCTCAGGCCGCCTCCTGGCGGCGGCTCCCCTGGGCCGGCGGCGGCCCCGGCTTCGCGCCAAGGCCCGCGGCGGCGGCGGGCGGGGCCAGCGCGGTGAGAGCCCGCCCACCCGTGCCCGCGGCGCCGCGGGGGGAGCCGGCCGGTAACGGCCGGGAACAATCCTCGTCCTTTCTTTGCGCAGCACTGAATCCAGCGAGGACGGGCCTCCCCCAGCGAGCCAGGAGTTTCTGCTCTGAAAATTCCTTACTAAGGGTCCTGTTTGCAGGGAGAGGGCTCATTCCCCCGCCTACAGCGTTGCCTCAACTCCACCTCAGGCTCGTCTCTGAAAAAATAATTTCAAAAAGCCTGCTACGTAACAGAACGGCAGCCGTTCAGCTGACACTGATACCCCAAGACAGCAGCTGAGTTACGCTCTGCTCAGCGGAGCTCTGCCACCCCGCAGCTGCTCGGCGCAGTGTCCGAGGAGCTGTGCAACACCGAAGGGTTGCAAGGAAAAAAACCTGTCAGTATCACTAAAAATGGGGGAAAGGGAGCATTTCAGGATTTGCAAATCCTAATGAAAATGTCCCTCTTGCAAGATAAAGCCAATGTCAAAAAGTCTGTGACTTAATACTCAGTTTATCTAAGGAAAAAAAAAAGAGAAAACCTTAAGATGAAGGAAAGATTTTCAAGGTTAATTAAATCAGAACTAGATTAAGAGGTATTCAAATATTTTTCAGGTTAAACTTAATTTGCATAGTTAACTTGCATCACTATAGTGTACCATAACATGCCATTCTTTAGTAAATTTTATGTATAATCTTGTAAAAACACTGTAGTTACTTATTTTGCAGATGATTAAATACTATACTAGAGTTGTATTATCAGTTGAAATTTCTGACACATTTCTTCCATCAATTTAGGCACTAAACAGTATTGTGTCTTCCATTTTCATTTTAATATTGTGAAGTCATGAAATAAAGGTGAGCAGCAGCTGAAAAGCTGAGTTGTTGAGCTACCCACCTAAAAGGTCTCTCTTCAGCACTTACCCTTTAAGAACTGTTGTATACTAGAATGTAAACATGGACTTAATTTTCCCCAGAGATAATTTTCTTGCAAGCCATACACTGAAGCTCTTTTGCTAGCGTTAATTTTTGTGTTGTCCTTACAAATCCTGTAAAATACAAAGGAGAACCCATACGACGCTTGCAAAATGGTTATATTCAAGACAACCTATAAACCCACCACCACAAAAAGCTGGCATTGGTCAGAAGCCCTGTGATTTTTCTTATAGTGTCATACTCAGATGGCTGAGCTTCAGCAACTTGGAAGGGACACGTCCTTCCCAGCCATCAAGATAAAAGCCCTGAAACAGGGCAAAATGTACAAAGACTGAGATAGTCTTGCTTGTAAAGGGATCCATCCATCCCCCTACTTCTACTCTGCATTAGTATTAAAACACCCTGTGCTTGCAAGAACACACCTAAGACTTAACTGCTTTTTTCTGTATTACTCATGGGATTGTAGAATAATGTCAACTTCATTTGCATTATAAAAAGAAACGGTGGAATGACAGTAAAAAGAAAGAAAAGCTTGATACTTGACTGAGCTTTCAGCAATAACAACCTATTTGTTTTTTAATGTTTTTAAATTATTGTACATCTAGTAATAACTACTGCTTAGATAGGATGCAGAGTCATTGTGAAACTGCAGGGTGGGTTTTTTTTAACTTGTAGTTTCACTGAATTCTTTGTTTATGTAGATTGCAGATATGGGTTTTGTCTTTTACCTTTCCAGGTATCTCCAGTCATTCTCAAGATGCCTGAAGCTGATTTTTATGTTTTGGAAGAAAATGTGTTTTCTGCTAAGCAGGGCCCAAACCATTGCAAGAAAACATTTTGAATCAAAGGTAGGAGACTTCCGCAGTACTGGAATGGATTTTGTGAAGCATTTCCTTTTAAGCAGAGTTAATCAAAACCAGCCCCAGATCTCTTTTCCTCAAGACCAGCCTGTCCCTCATAGAAATGGGCTTTCTTCCAGCATACAAAAGGTGCTCATGCTTGATTGATAAAAATGCAAAGTTGCTCATTGATCAAATAAATCATCGCAAGTTGATTTATCTTTCACTCAAACAAGCTTGAGTTGTTTTTATGTGGTAATTGCACACAAGTATCTTATCAGAAAGTGAAATACTTGAATTCCACCTTACTGTTCAGACTCCTTTTGGACACTGTAGCCTGGAGATTCTATAAAAAAAAAATTTAAGGCAATTATTAGAACCAGAGAGTTGACTTCAAAAGGAGACAAGTTCTCTCCCATTGATTTCTAGTTTATGTCTTTTAAATTACCCATGAATTTCCTAAAGTAATGATACTTTGCAGGGTCTGTTTCCAATTTACATAGGTCCCCACTCTAATCTAGTTAGATTGACATTGCCTTTATAAAGCAGTGAACAGATATACTTTTACATTGTTAATTAAAAAAAAAATATTTATTTTTACAAAAATGTACAGAAATTCTTAGACCATTGACACGGCAACACAACCCATTAAGATTTTAACAGCCACCACTTCATTTCATTCTTATTTGACAATTCTGGGATACCGAAAGAGTAAGCTAAAAAGATTATTATCAACAATGCAGAAGCTTAAAATAATTTACTGTTTTCATAAATATTTCTCATTCCTGAACATCTTTAAGACATGAAAAATATAAGATGAGAACAGAATGTACTAGAAAATGGCCTTCCTTATTATTACAGAAACATTGAGGTAAGTGGAGTACCACTGCATGGCACCAATCTGACTCAGTTTGAGGAAGAGAAACATGGAAAAGTGCATACTTAAAATATTTCCAGTTAAAAAACCCCGAAACATCTTTCAGGGACTGAAAACATTAAGTTTTAGGAGTCTTACTTTTCATACAACAGAAATATTCACAATTGTTGCAAAGTCTCACAAATTTATTGTATAAAACCATATTCAATCACAAATAATCAGGCTGAAGTCTTGTCAAATACAAAATGAAGTATAAAAATAGAACATAATATACAAGACTAAAGTAGTTAAATATTACTGAAACCAAAGTAACACTGGAATAATTGTTATTTACAAAGTCTTGCCTAATCTCCGAGTCCACCTTGAGCTACAGTCATAATTTCTCTACCTTTTTAGGAGATTAACATGCAGATCCGACAGCTGTAAATAATGAAATTAAGCTGATGTATACAAATATATGTACACTGAGGCACAGCGCTTTGTAAAGACTTTGTTACCCAGTCGTTATTGTGAAGAGTTGTTTTTAGTCATTTACATTTTAGAAGACTCGTTGCATCCTCTCCGTGCCCCCTCCCGCCCTGGGTTATTTAACACTTAACTGCAAATTAAGAAAGAAACAAGCTTATTTTAATAAAACAGTCTCCTCAGAAAAAAAGCTGCTCATTACAAAAGGACTTCTTGCTATGTGATACACAAATTACAGAGAAAGACAGTACAAAGTAGTCCCCATTGATTAGTTTGTGCATTTATTATTATAAATGCACTTACTGGACAAGCACCAAACCAACCCACGTTTCAGTTGTGGAGAGCAATATCATGACAATAGATATATACATTATTTTAAATACGTATAGAAATTTAATATACAAATGGCTCTGAATATACAATAAAATAATGTGGTTAAAAAAAAAAAAATCTAACTATGGTGAGAATACACCATTAGGCACAATATTTCTGGTGTTAGCAATTTTAAGGGAAGTCCAAAGCCAGACCGTTTATCATTTGTCTGGGTATTTCGAGATGAATCCCTTCAAGATAATGCAAGAACCTATAAAAAGAAAAGTAAAAGTGACTATAAGGGCACAAGGTTATTTCCAAACATGAGGCAACACTTTCATTATTTAGAGAAACAAGTGTTAGCCTTTCTTGTCCAGAATTATTTGACAAAGTATTTTATTAAAATTCTTAACTACCTTGTATATTCAAATGTAGCAAGATTTAGGAAAACCAAAACTTACCTTCTTTTAGTCTTCTCTTGCTCTTTAAGCTTCTCAGACCTACAGATACTGCGAAGAGTGGGGAGGTATTCAAGTACGCTGGCTTGCTTATTACCTAGGTTTAAAGGACTTCTGGAAAATACAGTTCTGATGACTGCCAGCCTCTTCTGAGCTTTTTTGTGAATACTAGAATGAAAAACAAAGCTTTATTGTTTCTTATTCAAGAATGTGCAGTCCTTATTTTGTTCCTTTAAGATCAAATCCACTGGTTTAAAATTCTGTTAAACATACTGATGTCCAAAACTGCATCCAAACGGATTAGATGCCTGCAAATTCTGATCGTGTGTTGCTTACACAGCATCACAAAGCTGCACTCGGACAGAAACAGAAGGAACAGTAGTTTGTTTGGCCAGTGCTCTTTGCTTAACTACAGAGTCTAATCTGGAAGGGACTCCACAATCTAGGTACGTGCGTGAGGTTGAGTATTATCTGTCAGACAATGTAACCAAAAGCATCTGTGGTCTTCAGAAATAAAGTGTCATGCAATTGGTATTTGCTAGAATGTCAATATCCAATCCAATGTATAACTCATGACACATTGGCCAAACGAGCACAGTTTGATGGTTAGATCCATTTTGACATTGCTCCTCTGGGGACTGACTTACAAAAATAGTAGACTCACCTGTTTTCCTATTCAGACCCTTGAATAGGTTTTATTCACCTATTATGCCAATTTCACATATGACAACTTGTTTATGTTAAAAATAACCTTTCATATCTACACTTGCTAGCAGCAATGTATTTTTTGATCTTTTATAGCACATTAAAGGTTATTCTTCTTTAGCATAAGTTACTACAAAAAATTTGCCATAGCTTTGCTCTGAATTTTGTTAGGTCTTCATCAAGCAATACCTATGCATTTAATACAAACTCAGTATGACCAAGCACTGGATGAAAAATTTGCATGTCCAGTACTTGCAGAATCCATTTCAGCCCATCTGTCTGTCTTGAAAAAGCCATTCCTCTTGGGTTTTGTTATTCTTTTGGGGGTGGGTGGTGGTGTTTGTTCACTTTTGAAGTAAATAGACTAGATTAAGGCTACCATTCCTGAACAACATTATAGTCAGGCTATTCAAACAAGAAAAGTAACTTTCTGCAGAGATTGCCAAGAAGTTAATTTAAGCTTCTACAAGCAAAATGAGCAATGTATTCCAGCATTTTGAGACACGCTGACAACACTCACATTGGTACGAATGTGTATACATAGTATCTGAAACAGTCCTACACCCTGTGAAATGCTCTTCTTGAAATAACTGCATTATATTCCAGAAATATTAGCAAAGTCTTACCTTGAATCAGCAGACTGACTGAAGGATACATCATTTCTTGTGTTTGAAATATGCAAAGTAAGTCCCTCCAGTTGATCACTTTCAGGTGTTTTACTGGTACTCAAAGAGGATTCCAAGTTTCGTGAAATACTAACGGAACATTTGTTAAAACTGAGTGCTTCAATAGCTGCCTTTATTTCACTACAGCTCTGGAAACTCCACCAATCAGTATTTTCTATACTGAATTCATCACAAAGACCATTTTTGATTTTGCCATTTGTCCAGTTAAATCCTTCATCTTTAGAAAACTCCAGTGGTTCCTTGGTGTTAGTGTTTACACAGCAATCCAAGAAAGACATGTTCTCCACAAATTCAGTCAGTGAATTCAGACACTGAAAAACAAAAGCAGACCTTTTCTCATTGGCTGAGGTTTTCGTTTCAATTTCTTTTTCCTTTTTGTTCATCAACAATTTTGATTCCTCTTTATTCACTCCAGCACATGATGTTGGACTATTTGATGGCAAAGTTATGAATTCAGATGAATAGTTCAGTCCAGTATCAAAGAGATCACTATCATCCAATACATCAAGCCTTTTCTGGTTCTTTGTCTTTTTAGACTTTTTTCCAGAGCGATAACAGTTAGTAGATCTGTTTTTTGAAGAAACTATGGTAGTCCTTTCAAGTACAGAGTTTGAGGCTTCAGATTGGTTTGAAAGAACTTGCACTGGTAAGGGAAGAATAAGTTCAAGATTACTATATACAAAATCCACTTTCTTCATCTGGAATTCTGTGAGAAGCTGCATCAATTTATTCCATTTCTCCATGGTTGTGATTTTGTGCTGTAAAATAATAATTGTGAAAAATTTATTAATACATTAAAAATATATGTACTTAATAAAACTCTTATTACAGAAAATCTCACACTCCTGTCTTTGTGTTTATGAGGCAAGGGACTGTTTTGCTTGCAGGAGACTGCTCCAGTTCAGATTTTGCTTAATAACGATACAAACTCCTAATTTCTACTACAAGCCTTTTCAAAGAGATTTGCCTCTAAGAAGATGCTATTTATAGCGATGATTACACTCAGTGTCATTCAAAGTATTAGCTAGTCAACTACAAAAATACCTTAAGAAATGTAAACAAGTCTTCTGAAGGCAACAGGATATTCTTAAGGCCAAGCAGTGTCTCTACACAGCCTGTATCACATTTTGGAAACTCCTGAAGACGCGCATCAGCTTGAGAAAAATCACTCTTGGAATCAGTAGTCTTTTCAGAATGAATTGCGTGATCTGCTTGATTTGTCTCATCTCCTGCTGCACAAAGATAACATGTTTTACTTGAAAAGAAGCAACTGCATCATGAAATTGATTTTTTCCCTCTCTTTGCCTCAATTCCTTTTGTAAAGGATACCTTAACTGTTGCCTCTTGCTGCAGTTCTGAATGCATGTAGCAACTGAAAGTAGTCCTTCCCATCCCCATTCATCATCCTCATTTAATTTCTTTAAGTGTCACCACTTTGCCTGCTCTCCCTTCTTTGCAAGCCACCATTTGAAAGTCTGTTCTTCCTTTTACGCCCCAGTCTAGTCTCTCTGTTGCTCGCTCACACGCTGCCTCACACACCGACACGTGTTGAGGTTACTCTTCCTATATCCTTTGGGACCAAGTTCTTACCCTTGCTGTCTGCTTGCTAGCTGTCCAATTTTTCTCCCTTTTTCAGTTCTGCTTCTTCTGGATGTATCACCTACAACTCAGCTAAACGGATAAAGAACTGCAAACCCTGAGTTGAAGGGAAACTACTACTGGTTCCCTGCTTTGCCCACTTTTGCTACTCAGAAGAGTAAAGGGAGATAATTAGGTACCATAATGATGGGTAATAAACAGGTGAAATAAAACCCAAACTTTTAGTTTGTTGTGCATATATACAAGGCTTTTAAGTAGCAAAAAAAAAAAAAACCCACCAAACCCAAAACTCTAACCAAATGTTTAGGAGTCTTACAGAAAGTTATCATCTATTCATACATGTCTAAGAACAGCTTGTTTTAATCAGATTCCTGTTAAGATGGAGAATTACTTTTTAAAATTAAATTAAATCAACCTACCATGATGTGCCACACATTTATCTTTCAAGTATCCACCTCCACTTCTAACCCAAAATTGTAAGTAGAGAACGCTTTGTCTGATATCACAGTTATTTGTGGTTAACAGAGCAGCTAAGTCTTTTACATCCGTTCGTAGATTCTCAGCCAGGCACAGCACTTGAAGATAGCTAGCAGCATTTATCTAAACAGAAGTTAGACAAAGACCACTCAACACAACTCCTACCAATCAGACTGCATAAGTCACACAGAAGCAAATTATTCTACTTATGCTTGCAATAGCTTTTTCCTTTTAATACAGAAGATTAGTTTATTAAATTACAGTTACGTTAAAACCTCTATTGAAAAGCAGAACACTCTACCAAATCTATACAGTCCATGTCAGAGAATTAAGTTCAGTTTAGAAATTCAACTCATTAAAAACAAAAAACCATATTCTGCTTATGCTCCTGAAACCATGTATATCTTGCTTCTCATCACCTGTGAATAGATTTTAGTGAACTATATTCACTTGTAAGGTTTTTCTTTCTTTCTTTCAACTCTGCAATTTTCTGGTAGCCTAAAAGACTTTCAATCTCACATTAAAAAAAATTCCCATCTCTAAAGTTAGTTCCTTCTGATTCTCATTTATTTAGGTTTGTCATATAATTACATAGCTGCAAATAAAGATATTTGCTATACAGAATACTAGTGTTTACATTAAAGGAATAACCCATAATTCTTCTAGAATAGTTTATATACTTTTTAATGAAAGAACCAATACTGCCGTAGTCAGCCTTCAGATCAAAACTATTAGATGTGTCATCTATGAAATTATTTACTACATCCTAAAAACTAAATTAAGTGATGTTCTTATTGTAGTTCTCTGAAACACTAAATGGCTAGGAAAATAAATCTTCCATGCTATTAAAAAACTCTACATGTGAAGATAAATACATCCTACACATCCTTGCATAAAACCTGAAAAAACAGTCTTCTGATGAAACAGATATGTTACGTCAGATAAATATAAAACTACACCAACAATGAAATGCGAAACTTAAGTTAGCTGACAATTACGTGCTTAGGATGTATCTGCATTTCCAAACAGACTTACCAAGGAAGGGGTTCTAAAATTGATCTCTTCAAAATAGCCATCAAACATTAAGCTGAATGTTGGATCTGTATAAAGAGATACAAGTGAACTGTCACAATGCTGTGTTCAAAACTAATTGTTCTTGTTACCCAGTAGAGCAGCTAGTATCTTTATCCAAATACTAAAATACTCGCTTTAAAGTCTCCACTCATCTAGTTTTACATTTAGGAGCTGTATTCAGCCATCACCCTTTAAACCATCTTATTAAAAGAAGCTCTTCTGTCCGTAAGGCCCAGTTACTGTAACAAACACTACTCACCGTTGGTAGTAAGAATTACAGGTCTCTTTGCAGTTGCCATGAATGTCTTTATGGCATTTAGAAATCCTGCATCTTCATCAAATATTATATCTACCTATAGAAAACAAATGAAGGGCAAAATATCAATAGCTTTAACAACAGCTACAAGCTGTGAAGGCAGTCACACCGTTAACCACTGAGTGAGGCTTAACATTAATACAGATTTCTTGAACGTGCATGGGCATACATGCTTCAGGTAAAGTTCACTTGTTAGCACACAGTGCTTTGATCAGTCTGCCATGCTGAAGCTTACAAAATCACAGGCTGGTTGAGCCTGGAAGGGACCTCGAGGTCAACACGTCCAACTCCCCTGCTCAAGCTGGGTCACTTAGAGCAGGTTGCCCAGGACCATGTCCAGGTGGCTTTTGAAGTTTACTTTTTTTCTTTTTAACAGAATTGCACCAGTGATCTGTATGATCAATCATTTAACAACACTGCTACACCTCTATTTACTTAAATTACATTCTTGGATGTAACTTTGTATTCTTAGTTTAAGATTCAAAGACATTTTGGGGCAAGAAGTTGAAGAAAAGAAGAATTTAATGTGGGCTTATATATTGTAATTACTGCGGTGTTAATGGTGACTTTTAAAGTGTCTCAGTGTATGCAAGTGGTGTAAAATCATAAACCAACACTTTTGACATAATTAAAATAATTAAACTAGCAGAATCCTGCAAACTGTTCCAACAGTGAACAACTGTTGATAGATGATAGTTTCTTTATCTTTTAAACTAAATTGGTAAAATAGTGATCTATGGTTAAAAAAAGTACTCATGAGGACGAAATGGAGAATGGATCGAAAGCAGCCCTGAGGAGAAGGACTTGGGGGTTCTGGTGGATGAGAAGCTCAACATGGGTTGGCATTGTGCGCTTGCAGCCCAGAAGGCCAACCACATCCTGGGCTGCATCGAAAAGCAGCGTGGCCAGCAGGTCGGGAGAGGGGATTCTGCCCCTCTACTCTGCTCTCGTGAGACCCCACTTGCAGCACTGTGTCCAGCTCTGGAGCCTCCAACATAGGAGAACATGGACCTGTTGGAGCAAGAACAGAGGAGGCCACAAAAGTGATGAGAGGGCTGGAGCACCTCTCCTGTGAGGACAGGCTGAGAGAGTTGGGGCTGTTCAGCCTGGAGAAGAGGAGGCTCTGGGGAGACCTGATAGTGGCCTTCCAGTGCCTAAAGGGGGCCTACAAGAAAGACGAGGAGAAACTCTTCAGCAGGGCCTGTTGTGATAGCACAAGGGGTAATGGTTTTAAAGTAGAAGGAGATAGATTCAGACTGGACATAAGGAAAAAAAAAAGTCTTTTACAATGAGGGTGGTGGAACCCTGGCCCAGGATGCCCAGAGAGGCGGTGGATGCCCCATCCCTGGAAACATTCCAGGCCAGGTTGGACGGGGCTCTGAGCAACCTGATCTGGTTGGAGATGTCCCTGCTCCTTGCAGGGGGGTTGGACTAGACAACCTTTAAGGGTCCCTTCCAACACGAATCATTCTATGATTCTATGATAAACCACTAAACATTGAATTAATCTTTAAGAAGTTGATAATGCTCACACTTTAATCTACCTAGAAGTCTCAAGGAGGAAAGGAAAAAAAAGTTAAGTTATTTAAACATAATGAAACCGTCTTGCTCACATAAATATATTTCACAGGAATTTTACCTCTTCAAAAAGAATGAGAGATGTTGCACTTTTTCTATTGTATTCTCCTCCTTCTACTTCTTTGTTTAGTGACTTAATTTGAGCATCTTTCTTTTCTTCACATGAATCCTGAGTATCTCCTGCAGATGGGCAAAGAATCAAGCAGGAAGTAAAGCAGGACAGAAACCATTTAATACGCATTCTAAACAGTGGTTTCAAAAACTCCCCATGTACAAACTGCTTAAGAAAATCTATAGCGACACAAAACCTTAGAAATCTGTCTTAAATCCTTTTCTGATGTCTCTTGTTTAAAAGAAAATTGAAAAAAAAAATTGCTGGGAATTCAACAGTGTTTGGTGAAGGGCTGACTATTTGTAAAATTAATTCTGCACCTAACCTGTTTGTGACCCATCGTGTCTCCGGGGCATGGAGTAGACACAAGTCCTGGAAGACAATGCAGTATGATTGCCTGAAAAGGCAAGGACTAGACTTGATTGGCCCACTTCTATTCAGCACTTTGCCCATGCATTCTTCTCTACTGTCTGTGCAAAAATACCAGTTGTCCAAATATATTATTTCCTTTCTAAAATCCTGTCTTTAACGCTTCCTGATTCCATGAAACATTTGGAAGTGTATCTTCCATTGTTAAGATGACTCAAATATTTCAGTGTGCCCTACTACGTATTAAAACCCACAGCCTGTAATCAAACATTTATTGGCTTTACGGGACTTCATAATTCTGTGGCGGTCATTTTGATGCATATCTACCACCCAGCACAATGACCATTCCACACCAATCTGAAACAAGCACTGAGGTAATATAAAGGTGTGTTTATCTAGAGACAGTTTTTAATTTATGTTCTCTTACCTAAATGCTCTGAAAAACAAAAAACAAAACCAAACAACTAAGAAAAGCCTACTGAACTTCAGATTGTCTGTACCCTAGTTAACTCTCCTGTAACACAGAGTAATGACTACTTCCTATATAGTTAAGTGTACCTGAGATGCATTAAATAACTCGTCAGCTGTCAGAGTGTAGTAAGTGTGCTCTACTCTTTTCTCCACATACAGAGTAGTACATACAGTGTAGCTTTTCCATCTCCAAAGGTAACGAGTTATTAAATAGTGATACCTACCTTTGTTTTTTTCTTGAGCTGTTACTGCTCCATCATTACCTTTACGTTTGGAAGAAATTTTGAAATAGTTTGCAAGTGTTTTAGGGGGTAAGCTTCTTTTCAGTCCTGCTCCTTTTGGTGACAGCGGAGGTTTTCTTGGTGAAATAACTTTCTTTGGAGAATACATTTTTTCTGCAAGATAGGTTTTATATTAAACTTAAGCTGGAAATGTAATCTTGACATTTCTCAGGCAAATTTAGAGCCAATCTGTACTGATTTCTACTTATTTTACTTTTCTCCTGCTACAGGAAAAGATTTCTGTTCACTTTTCTATTCAAGTGCCATAGCACTTACTCCACCACTACAGAAATAACTTAAGATAATCAAGAGTCAGTCATTTTGATGAAGTGAGTATTTAATTTGGTGTGTAGTTGTGTTAACCAACAGAGCATTTATTATTATTATGTCCAGATAAGCTGAAATTTGCAATTTGTTATCTTTTTTAAACAAGTGATGTCTAAAAATTGTTTTGGGAACTCAGTTCCAAAAACAAACAAACAAACAAAAAAAAACCCAACCAAAACAAACAAACAAACAAAAAAACCCCAATCAAACCAAACCCAGCCAAACAAAAAACCCAGATATAACCATGAAACTTACTTGGTGACCTGGCACTGTTACAACTGTTAAAAAAGCAAGGCTTATGTGCATTAATGCCTTTTTTGTCCACTTGATGAGACTGAGTAGCTTCTTTTAGTTGAGACAGTATCTGTCTACCACTACGCTGGCAAGAGGCATTGACTTCAAATATCTGCAATGGTATTTCATTTATATTAAAAAAAAAGTTTAGACATCTTGTATTATGAATGCTTTCATATCACTAGTTACAAATAAGAAAAATAGCAGTGAGGAAAGGACTCCACAAACCTTAAACCCAAGCTCCTGAGCACAAGCATATACTGCAGCGGTTTTCCCCACTCCCGGTGGACCAGTTATCAGAACTGTATTGCAAAGGCTAGTCTCTTCCTCAGCATCAGATTTATAATCTTTAAAGTCAAGGCTGTCCAAAGAATCTGTAGAATTATTGAAAAGAAAGAAAAAAAAAAAGAAAAAAAAAAGGACTGTTCATACCATTATCAATTCATGTCATTTTTATGCCAACTTTAACAAAGAGAAGCTATATATATTATTTTTAATTCTATTAGCACCTTGATGCTCTTTGTCCTCCTTTTCCGCTTTCTGATTTCTTTTTTCTTCCCAATCGGCTCTTTTTTTCCATTCTTTTAACCAACTATAAAAGGAAGGAACAGAACAAAAAATAAAAGTTACTGCTGAATAAAGTGAACCAAAAATCAGATGGAACAGAACATAAAACCAGGGGACACCAACCACTTGTTATCCTTTTCAGAAACTTATAAAATTCCTTTAGGATTAAGAAAAAAAAAATTCAATTCCAGGGTTTGTTTGATTCTTTTGTAAAACAGGATTCCTTATTTGTTCTCTGTTCTATTACTTGATTGGTATAAAACCAAGTCACTTATTGAGCTACTTAAACTCTGGAAAATGTTTTATCATTCATAGTTTAGTGCTGTTTGTCAGATGGATCTTTAAATTCTGCATTAGAGCCACAACAATAACTTAAACCCACACAGAAAACGCAACCGAAAGCACAACATATTAGATGTACTTGAGTGCTAAATTACTGTCAAAAGCAGAGGCAGTGCATCAAGATCAGGATCAGCCACACTTGCAGGGAAGTATACGCAGGTAGTGAGATAAGTTGCTGTATCTCACGCATAGTGCGCAAGCCTAAGTACCTGACAAAAATATTTTTTTTACTAACATTGTAAGGTCATTAGTTACTTATTTCATTCTAGCTCACAGCCTAATGTAGCATTTAATCTGTGTTTTTGTTTTGTACTGTATCATACAAGCTATAGAGGTGTTACTGTAAAAGAAACAATGAACAAAAGATCTTTCACACTAACTCACAATTTGTTTCTGCAACTTTTTGTAAGTAAACCAAAAGAAAAGCCACAAACATACAGCCTGTAAGTGTTATTCAAGCACACTGTAAAATAACTGACGTCACTCATTTGAGCATAATCAAGTAATAGGATGTTTTGAGTTATTTTAATGGATCCATACTCCCACTTCTGACCTGTGTAGCCTTTCAATTTCTTTCTTGTTCCCTACAAGTTCACTGGAATCTTGAGGCTGATATTTTTCTGTCCAGAGCATGTCTTCCTTTTCAACACCTACAGAAAAAACCAACAGTTTTTAAATAGTTCTTCATCCAAAAGAGCTGATCAAGTCTAGTAGAATATTAAGACTAGATATGATTTTTGCATCCCAGTGGAAAACTGACATACATTATATATAACTCTCTTTGCATTGAGGAAATGTAAAGTCAGACAGGAAATGTAGTTACCTGAAAGTGCATTTGGCTCTGATAAATATTCAGTGTCTTCTGTCATAACATCTGGTTTCTGGGTCCTGTTTTTTCCCAAATTTATTGCTTGTCCTGTCTCTGCTTTTTTTTCTCCAGATACAGGAGAAATAAGGTTCCTGGCAATTCTGGATTTTATTTCAGTCTCTGTACCTTCAATTTGTTTTCTTCTTTTTGATTTGTGGTCTTCTGTTTCTTTCCTTTTCCTCTTAGTTTCCTTCCAATTGTCAGAACGTTTCTGATTTACCTCAGAGTTTGCAGTGCCATCTCCGCTTTCTAAGGAAAAAAAAAAAAAAAAAAAAAATCACATAAGTTTAAAATTTTAAGTTATGTCCATTACAGTCATATGTTTGCTTAAGACATATTTGAAGAATTTGGTCAAAATTACGTAAAATATGAGGACCAATTTATTTCCAACAACAGTATTCCTTCACAGAAACATTTCTGGCAATTCCAAGTTGCCCTTTTATGTCAGAGAGTAAGCATGTTTATTTTTCCCTATGTATATTACTAACCTTGTATACTGTTTTCAAAAACCAGCTGTTCTGTTTGCTTTTTCAGAAACTTGTAGAAGTATTTTCTCACAGGAAATTGAGAATTAGAAGACGTGATCTCATCTAGTAAATCTTTCCTGGATGTATCAGGAAAAATTGGTCGGTGGCCAGAAAGCTGAAACAGACACACATGCAAAATTATTACTCAAAAATATTACACAGAATAACAACGACATTTTTTCATAATTTAAATTGGTAGCTGTCTTGTTAAACTCAGAAATTAACAGGAAGCCTTGAGAATTGCTAAACGTTATGATGCAGAATGGGTAAATCACACACAAGGGAAAAAAAAAAATCCAGGACTACACAGATTCAAACGACAAGATTTTTTAAAACAACAGAAGTCCTAACAAGTAACAAAACAAGTTCAATTTTCTTTTCATTTTTCTTGTAACATAAGTCCCCATTTTAAAGTACTAACCACACGTGCAGAACAGTTTCTGGTTAGTTCTGAATTCACAGTGGAAAATTCACCAAGTGAGAGAGTTATTTTTGTGACATTAGTGACTTCAGTATTCAGTTTTCTTAGCTTAGTTAATAGAGGACACGATGGTGATTTCAATTTCCACATTGGATAACCTACAGAAGAACCCCCACCAAAAACAAAACAACAAGAGAAAACTTTTGTTAACAGTGATACAGTCACAGACAAAACCATCCCACAGTAAATAAGAGTAAATGCTCTTTAAATTACAGCTTTATCACATCAAAGCTAAGCTTGTTTAACTTAGACTGGATCAATTTTTTATCTTTATGAGTTCTGCCTCCCACAAGCAGAACAAATGTGCACATATTTGCATACAGGATTTCTCCAGTAAGTTGCTCCTGGGCTCTGCTTGCTCTAAATAACCACCTGTGCCCTCACCAGGTCTCTGTAGGACAGATGCTCACCAAGGATTTTGCTTGTTTATTGGTTGGTCTGCAAATACAAACTCTGTTAAGAGGTATTCTACCTTCTGCTTTTCTGTCATGCCCTTTCCTAAGAACATTGCAGCACACTCCCTCAGTTAGTGGGAAGAAATGGGCTGTGTTTTGCTCTTCTGAGAAATATTTTGCCTTTGTCAGAAGGAAATGGTTTCTGGCCCAGTCAGTCCAACATGACCTTTATTCTCCAAACTGGAACTTGAAAGACTAACTTTTTGACTAAATATTACAAATTTTGCATCCCCACCCATAAATATATATTACTTCATAATCAATTTAATTTGTAAATTTTGTAATCAAAAGCATCTCACTTAGTGTGACGAGAACAAGAGGGAACTACCAATTTTTCCAGTTATAACAGTAAGTTCTGCTCTTCAAGTTTATTTTCTGCACAGATTTACTAGAAATTATTATATACATTTAAACAATGGCTGAACAAAAGCTTACAGTCATCCTTTTGCTGTACATGGACAACAGTCTGAAAACAGGAACTTGCAAGAGAGTACGCTTCCATTGCTGCTGCTTTCTTTGCAATCTGTCTTTTCAGTGACTCTGGCAATCCACTCATCAAGAATTCACGTTTTGCTCTGAACTGATCATCATCTTGAGAATTTTCAGACGCATCTTGGCTTTAATGAAAATAGAAATTAAAAAAAAAACCAAAACAAACCCAACCAAAAAAACCAACCACATTAGAACTACCAGCTATGTAAGGCTTACAACAGAATTTAATCACATTTATTTGTACACATCATTTAGAAATAGTCTGGGAGAACTGCTAAAATTAATTTAAAAGTAGTATGTTTACATTTATTTTTAAATTCTGTGTTAGAGATTTTTATTTAAAAATAATCCTCTTTGGTTTTGTATTTTTATATGCAATTTAGGATTTCTTTTTAATCAGCCATCAATTACATTTTCAACCATCTAAAATAGCTCCACAATGGCTGAAGAAACAACTCAAAAAAAAAAAAAAACAACCCAAAATTTTGCAAGCAGATTAACATATTGGTCATTATGAAAAACATGAACATTTATGTCACATTTCAATAAGTGTATTTAAATTTGTAAAATGAGAAAATGTTAAAGGAGCCTTGAAATGTATTTTGATTCTTAAGCAACTGCAATCTTGAAAACTGACCTGCTTTCATCAAAGATCACAATTGGTTCACGTGCAGAGTTCTGAGCATTTCTGCCTAGCATGGAAGCTGGATATCCCAGTTTTCCTTTAAAAAGAAAAAAAAAAAATCATGATTAGATTAGCATTAATATAGAATTCAAACCTTGCTTCTCTGTTCACTATCTATATTTAATAGCATGAGGGATTCTCCTTTCGTTAAGGGAAAGCTGAGTGTTTTAATAAAATTCATTATAGTTTTATTTCTAGTTATTTCATCACTAGAGGCGTTATTTTTGGTAACGTTAAAAAAAATCCTTACATTAGAAGCCAACAAAACATGGTATACTATTGGCATTTTTTTAAACAAACATAGTTTTCCCTGAATGAAGAAAAAATCAAAGCAGCACATGTAAATAACCTCTCCACTATTAACTTATGTTATAAAAATAAAAGGTATATATTGGAATAGTATATAAAAAAAACAGAATAAACAAAAAATGTACTGCAAAGGCAGCTTTACAAAATAAATTTATAATAGTCAATAACTGTAATAAAAATTACATATATTCAGTAAACCCCAATTACCACTTGAGTTCTTTGCAACCTTCAAGTTTCTAGACTTTTTCCCCAAAACATCATTTAAGCTCCGAAGATTTTTTTGCTTCACATTTTGCACTGTAGTAGTGGAATTACTCAGGCTTGATTCTAAAATTACTACTGATTCCTAGAGGGAAAGCAAATAAAATAAGAAAGTAAACACAACTTATCCTCCTTTATTAACTGTACAATTTAGTGATGGATTTAGTACTGAGAAAACAGAAGAAACTCCTAGAGAGCTTAGAAGTTTGCAAATATCATGTGAAGATTATATAATACTTTTATTACTGTTGTTTACACAGAAATAGTATATAGACTATATATTATAATGCCAGAATTACTCTCACCTAAATTTAAATGTCTAAAACATACACACTTGAAACAGACAGCTTGCTATCTGTTAGGAAAGAGAAACAGTCACTTCTGAAGTGGGACCCTCTGCTGCATTTTATAGGTCTGCATTAGGATGAGCTTTCTAGTCTATGCCTGGCAGTTATGTTACTATTTGACATTTACCATACCATTGCATAGATATCTACCTTATTTGATTCTTTAAAAGAAATGTTTACAAGATAAAAAACATTTTTGTTGCCTAAATTAATAGCAAAATTTTTCCCCTATGAAGCATAGAGGCTTACTTCATTTTCTTGCATTTTTTTCTTTTCAGCAAGAGCTTGCTGTCGAGATGAGCGCCTCACAGGAGTTGGTAAGTCTTCATTAGCCTTTGATCTGTTATGCTGTATAGCCTTTGCTTTTTCAATCAGCTGTTTTGCTTTCGATAAGTTTTTAGAAGTGGAACTCATCTGTTAATAAAGTACAGAAGAACCAAAATACTTAGCAATTAGTAGCAATGTACTTAGTGCCTTATGTACATATAGTAAATGACAAAATACTGAAACACAAACTGTTACCTAAATTACCTTTATATTTTTGGAGTTAAACTCTTCATTTTTCATCTCTTCAGCTTTATTTGATTTTGTAGTTGCACTGATACGTGTAAACCTCATTCTAAGTAGGGAAAAAATATTATGAAATGATTACTTTTTAATAAAGGGAGATGTACTCTCAGTCTCATTTTCAAAAGCCTTAAAAATATATACATGCAGCTTTCGTACACATTCCAATCAATCTGTAATTATGTCTTACTCTTAAAATACTTGCAAAATACAAAAAGGTGGAATATACTCTGAAATACTTACCTTATTGGGCTGTTTCCAGCAAAGGGCACGGTAATCACCTCAGCTTTATACAAGTTACTTTTCTTCAAGGATCGCTTGCTTGCTTTTGGTGTAGAAGTCTGAAAAGGACAGCCTCTTAATTCATCTTCAGAAAAGGTATTTTTAATCCTGGTTTTTTTAGGTGTAACGTTTTTTGATGTCTTGATTTTCTTCTGCCTTAAACTCCTCCTTAACTCATTCACTTTTGGACTTGATGAAATTCTTACATCTGAGGTGTTTTCATCACTAAGAACATTAGCTCCTGAATTCTCACCTTCACTGTAATTGCTAGTATTTGAGACATTTGTTTTCTTAGTTTCTGAAGCCTTCCTTCTTCTGTTTCTTTTTTTCTGAGACTTCTTAGATCTTTTGGGTTTAGTTCTATTGTTTTTGAGACTAGAATATGTATGTTTGTCCACATAATCTTCTGGTACTCCACTTTCTAATCCTTTATTGGAAGCAATGTCATCTTCAGGTCCTTCTTTTTCTTTGGAGGACTTTCTGATGGCTTGCTTTTGTTTTCCAGGTGCCTTTTTAACTCCACTTTTTATTCCATCTGATGCCGGTTGTCTAAACGCCTTCATAAACTGATGCCTTTCTTCCAGAGTACATTTTGGCTTCAAAGAATCTGACCCTGCAGTCTCTAGTACAGCTAACTCCAATTCTTCTTCCTCAATAACTACATTAGATTTTCTTTTCTGAGTAACCTGCTCAGTCTGTTCACTGTCCAAGAGGGGTGGGCTACTTTCTTTTTCCTCTACACATCCTTTCTGCTTCAAAAAAATGGAAGCTATTTTCCTAGAGCCTTTTTGCTCCTTATGTAAAGGAGCTAATTTGGGGGGAATGGAATGAACTTGTGCAAGGACAGTTACTGTTCTAAGTGGTAGCTGTTGAGATTCCTCACACTTTTCCGGGTCACCGATACTATCACTTCTGTCCGTTTCATTTGCTGTAGCAGAATTGTCCATTGTTGGCTTTGTGTCTTCTTCAACATGGTCTACATTATTTTCTTTCTGACTCTTCAAGAAGTCCTCAAATGACACCGTTATTATACTATTATTTACCTGTGACGTCTTATCATGCACAGGAACTTCAAAACTGGAGTCACTAATAACAGCGTCACACTCTGCTGTTGTAGGAGATACCATCTTTTTCTTGTCTTCAGTTTCCTTTTTCCACTTTTCATTCAGCTGGTTTTCAGAAGAAAAACTTTCAGACAAATCCATACTTACTTTGTGCTTCCTCTTCCTTGATTTTCTTATACTATTTTTTGTTGCATTTATTTCAGAACTAACTTTCTTTGCATTTTTTCTGCAGATGACAGCATTTGAGAAGTTCTCTCTTTGCACATTGTCTTCTGCTAGTTCTTTTGCTGATTTTTGGTCAACTAAAGTACAAGTAGCAATAAAATCATTATTGTCTTGTTTCAGTGCTGTTGTTTCTCTGTTGTCATCACTACTAATTTCTATTTCATGTTCATTCTCAGATTCTTTCATCTCTTTGAGTTTATTATTTAAATTAAGTCTCTTTCCTTTCCCCTTCCGCTTTAAAGGTGGTTTAAAAGGTAACTTACAGTCTTTGTCATCAGCATCCAACGGTGCTTTATTTTCTCCAGCTACAACTGGTAATGTAGCTTTCTCAGTTACAGATGTCTTTTTAAAATAATCCAATATATTGTTGGGTTTTGGTGGTGAAAACACTTTATCCACTGGTTTTGTTAATGGCGAAAAATATCTTGTGATTGTTTTCACAGAAGTATCTTCCTCTCGCCGTTTCTTGCATGGCTATAAAAAAGTTCAACATTAATCTTAGTCTTGAAAAATTTAAGATGACTTAGTACGGTAATATAAAGCAGTACAGTATCTGCAGTATATATTATCGACATTAGTACTTTTTCAGAGGATAAAAAACTCATGTCAATGCCCTAAGAGCGTGTGCACATCAACTTCATCTCCATGTTTTCAAAAGCCATCTAAGCTTGAAATAAATATTCTGCCATTTCAAAAAAAAATAAAAATCCCATGTAGATTTGAGACCGCCACAACTGAAAGTGACCACAAGGTCTTCAGAACAGCTCTCCAGAGAGCTCATAATACGAGAGTTTAGAAAGTCTACTTCAGTTCAGATGATCTACCTATTGGTTAGCTTGAGATGTTCATCAGAGCATTTGTAGGGCACTCGGAGGATTCCGTAAAGATGTATGATCCTACCGTAAACACCTGACATATCTGAGGAAGAAACTATACCCTTTAAAACACTCAAAGAAAATAAATACAAGGGAATTCATATCTCATAATTCAAACTATAAAATAATAGATTTGTACAAGTTCAAGAAAGATGTCTCACAAAGACTTCAATAACTCCCCTAGTTTATAAAAACCTGAACTCTTCCGAAATCACATCACCTGAAACGGAGAACGCTTCTTCCCAAAGCTACCGGGGGCTCCGCCGGGGCGCCCAAGAAGGCATTTCATGACAGCCCGGCCCGGGGGCTGCGCCGCGCTCCCGAGCGCCGACCGTCCGGCTGCCACCGAGGGCGCGGCGCCGGGCACCGGGCTGGGCACCCCCGTTCCGCCCCGGCGCCCTCTGACGCCTCCCCCGTTTCCCCAGGCGCGCTGTGACAAGCGCGACCGACCAAGGGGGGATCCCTCCGCGCCCCCCGCCCCGCTGCACCCCCGAGACGGCCGCCAGCCCCCTCTCCGCCCTCACAGCGCTCCGCCTCCGCACCTGAGCGTCGCCGTCTTTCCCGAGGAGGGAGGCGGCCGCCGCGGCCACGGCGACCCTGCCCACCATGCCCCGGTTGCTGGCGGGGAGCGGAGCCCTCAGCCGCGGGGGGAGGCGCTCGCTATCGCCATGGAGCGGCCCCGCCACAGCCCGCGCGCCCGATGGCCGCCGCCGCCGCCGCCTGTCAGGAGCGAGGGCCAGGCGGGCAGAAAAGCGCGCGCGGGACAAGATTC